>NC_134700.1:289546241-290746241 GCF_043290135.1 Rhipicephalus microplus
ATGAGGCCAGTTTTCATGCGTGATATGTTGAGCAAGCCCGCAAACAGAGTAACATGAAACTTATGCACACCTGTGTGATAATCAATTAAGTCGTAAACAAGACACGTCTCGTATCTCGAAGACAGGCGTCAGTAAGATGTGGATGACAAAAGGCGTGTTGATTATTTCAAAGAAAGAAAGAAATACGTTAGCGGTAAAGACGAATTTAACAGGCACAACCAGCAGCACTGGCAATTTGCGTTTTCCGAGAGCATGCAGGCCCACACTTTGCCTTTTAACAACTCCGTGCATCAATTTTCCCCACTGATCGTAAAACAAGCGTCTGTCGGACTGCTCTAAAAGCACCGGCTTCCCCAGAGAGATTCCAGTGCCCAAGGGGCTGATGACAGTCTGATGAGTCAGCAGAAATGACCTCGCGCGACCGTAACGCGAAACTCCCCCCCCCCCCCCCCCTGTCCCTCCGCTATTACGCTACGGCCGGAACTCCATCTAAAGCGAATTAGCTGGCCGGTTGTGGAACATCCCCACTAGGCTTCTCAACATTGCCGATTCCACCCCGTCGCCGGATTGCGAAACTTGCACAGTCCGCGTATAAGGGACACCCACGAGCCCGAGCCCCGGAACCCCTGTACGCACGCGGTGATCCAAGTAGTAAGTGGCACCGCTGGAAGCCAGCAGCGGGGTCGCCGGTAGCACCGCCAAGCGACAGGGGGCAGAGGCGGCCGCCATAATGGTTCTGGTCTGCGCGCTGTAGCACGGTGCTTCCCTCTACATAATCCGCTTAATCCGCGAGCGTGGCCGGCAGATTTCGCGCACTATATAAATATAATGACCCTGTTTCCAAACTTTCCTTCTCTCTACCCTCACCCGTGCATTTTTTTATTTTACTTGCTTACTTTGTTTGGAGCCTCCAGTTCCCCTATCCCGCCACGTCCCGACGGGGCAGGACAGACACTGACAACAGAATTCTCCTCCTCCGGACTGCTGGCGACGTCGGGATCATGTGCGCATCGTCCCATTATCAGCAGCGTGCCGAGGAGGCATGTACGGGGGTGCATGCCGGTGTGTGCGTGTGTGAGGGGAATTCAGGGGGGGAACGCGGAGTGGCAGATGTGGGGACACGCGCTTTCGACGTGTTTCGCGAGCAATCCGTGGAAGCAGCGACCAACGTGGCTCCACGGCGAGCTCCGAAAGGCGAGCGGAATGTGGACACGGTTCTGATCGCGTCAGCTGTTGGTTTGGCTAAGCGGCTTTGAATAACTTTCGCGAGATAGAAAGTAAATGAAGAAAGGTAAATGCATATGATAAATATTCACTCGCCCATCGCTGCGATAAAAGCCAGCCGTGGGGTCACGTTCAATTGCCTGAGGTCGGCTTTTTGTTATACACGGCACACGGCATACATGTTATACACGGTATACATGTTTTTGTTATACACGGCACACGTTGTAGGATAGAATCGAATGTTGGTGCATCAGACTCAAACGAAACTAGTGGAAAAAATACGCACGCAGATAAATCGAGCGTCACATTTCGGGCTGTATATCGTTTACTGACCATCGCAAAGCAAAAATGAGCGTGCACTTCGCAAAAAAAAAACAAAAAACACAGACTTGGAAGGCGAGCCAACAAGCCTTTCCTTCCTTTTGATTCAGCCCGATCGAAGCAGGTTAAGAGCAGCAGCATCCATACATGCTTCAACAATTTACTAAAGAAATCGCGAAACCAGAATCTGAATAATAGCTTTCTAAACTTGACGTACTGTCTAGTGCAGGCTGTATACCCACCGGAACTCTTGCTTTCATTGGCGAAGCACCTGTTCCTGTTCTTGTCTGTTAAAAAAAACAGACAAGAACAAGAAATGACTAGGGTTCCCTGCGCGCACGGCGTTACGCGAAACTTGGGAAATATGGGAAGAAGAATCGGTAAACATGTTTTTCAGCTGTACAACACTTGTGAAGCCTGTGTAAGTGCGTAAATCAATTGGGACGAAAATAGGTAGCACTACAAACCATCGCAATAAGTTCGTATATTGTGCTGAAGGCGTCGTCTGTTCGATTTCTTACGTTTGTGTCCACATACGTACGCATGCGTGAAGTAAGCAGATGCCTTATCAGATAGACGGGTCACAACTAGATTGTGATAGGTTAGGCTTAAGGTCATCTGGCTGTTCATGACCGAAATGGCGAATGCACCTTTCAGTTGAGTAACACGAGTTTGCTGCGCATATTTAATTACGAGATCACAGGAAAAAAATCACTGAGGCGATAAATATCGCGAGCCTAAACGACAGCAAAGTGAGTGCATGTACTGTTTTACTAGGCATTCAAAATAAACACCTCTGTTTCCTATCGGGTGGAGGCTAATAATGATTTCCTGCTGTATTTCACTTTCTAATGCCCATCATGCTTTGTTTCGGACATCTGCAGTGTGTAAATTCACCAAAACGTCAGGACGAAAAAAAAAAGTCTCGCGGTTTCTGATGCACTTGTCTAAGTCTTCTTTTTTTTTTCTTGTCTGTCGAGTGTATACTGATTGGCTCCAGTACAGCTCGCCACAACTAACGTGGACTAAGCGGCTATGTTATGTGATGGCGTTGTCACGAGCTGTGACGTGATGTGACGGCACAAATGTTGACACCCTGTGACACCACAGGACGACAGCATCACATGATTATGATTTCTTGCATCACCAGTATTGAAGCCTCCGATGCCGTAGGTCATTTTTCGCGTTACATGAAGCATCCAAACCTTTTGTCACGAGAAACACCAGTTTATATATATTTCAGTCTCATGTGTGTCTCATCTTACGTTTCTATGTTCTCGTGGGCTATGCACTGCTTTTCCTTTATGCATATCAACGTGCTGAAAATTTCAAGTGTTACAACATAAGAAGATGTATATTGTTTGCTACTGGCTCTTTCATTAAGCACACCTGTCCTCATCGTTCAGTTATGACCATAATGTCCCTCACAATACGACGTCACAGCTTTACATTATCAACATCGCATATTGAAGAAGTTCGATGCTTGAAAGAGCGAAGTTGAGGTCTATAATGCTAACCGGTCTTTCTAATTTCACCAGTTAACTAGGTTTCCCGACTGTACATGGGTGGTCCAACATGATTTACAGTAACACTTCTGTGTCACTGCTATTGACTTCATCTATCCGAACTGTACGCGCCCGGTTCAAAATATAATGTGAATCGTCTTTATCGATATGTATCCGGCTATCTTTGTCAATGATCGGCATGTCTGCATTATCAACTGTTACAGCACCATAATTGTCCGGAATTAGTCTTACGAGCAATTCTAACGTAAGGAAGGAAGGAAAATAGAGGGAAAAGAAAGGCAAGGAGGTTAACCAGCCTATAGGCAGTCGGTTTGCTACCCTGCGCATGGGAGAGGGATGGGGGAGATGAAAGAGAGCAGAGAGGGAAGACATTGTGAATAAAGGTCCCAGGTACTCAACAAGGGTGTCTGTGCCGGCTAGTTGGTATTTCATTGGAGAACTTGTGCAAAGGTCCCTGGACCGAATTCTTCTGCAAGTGCTGTTTGCCATCAATTGGCATTCTTCGTTAATAATACCCACGTCGTCACATTTGTCTGACACTTCTCCTTTCGAACAATTTCAGCGAAAAATAACTTTGCGAAAGGGGCCACAGTTTTTTTTTATTTTAACCTACGTTCGTTGCGCATTTAATATTTCCTTAGACGGACGACTTATACGGAAGAAAGTGGGCAGGCAGGCGGGCGCCCGAATTTTTTTCTTCTTTCTGGGGATCCCGTTATCAATGAAGTTAAAAAAAAACATATTGGCTGCTTACCGCACATACAACTTCGTTGTGGATAGATTCGACATCACCGAGGAACACGGCGACAAAAAATGAGCCGCGAGCATTCGACAAACTTCACATCTTGTCCCGAGGGAGCAGGCTACTCTCCTATCCCTCTCAGATAAAAGGGGGGCCATTGTATTCATACCCCCGAGCACTGTTAGAGCGTCGCCGCACTCTCGGCTGACTGGCCACGGCGTTGTACCACGCTGGGCTGTAACACGCAACCGAGAGGCACCGGGGGTCTTCGGGGACCACCAGCGACAGAGCGCGGCCGGCAGAGGGCACCGTATCGCGTACCGCTTTAAACAGGCGCGCGCCTCCGTGTGCCACGCCTCGAGTAGAACAGCTCTAAAGTAAATAAATTATTTGAAAAAAAGAGAGAGACTAGTATATAATCGGGGCAAGTGAAAAGGCGGGACCATCCTGCCAGAAGAATGGAGAGGCTCGAGTGGTAGATCTGTCAGCAGGCCCGTTAGTCGCGCCCCGGGCGGGCTTTCAGCGGCGACAGACCCCTCTGACGAACCCCCCCCCCCCCCCCCTTCCCGAAATGCACGACGCCCCCGTCACGCTGGCCCCACGTTCTCTCCCAAACTCACGCGCACACACACCTTTTCTACAGCAGCAGCGTACGGGGTAGAAACCCGAACCACGCGCCGAACTGGCTAGCTGCAGTGTGCGGGTGGCTTCTTTTTTGAAACCCCCCTTCCCCCTTGCAGGCACTGCACTCCCCCTCCCACGCTTCTACCTCTTCGGTGCTACAGCCCAGCCGCGCACGTATATACGGCACGCTCGATGTCTCTGGGGCCGAGCGCGCTGGTACAGGAAAACGCGCGCTAGAGCGAAGCCGCGAAGGCACAACACATCGTGCCCTTCCGTCCCCTGTTCGGCCCTCGGTGCGAGAGCCCATCTCCTGTGCCAGATGGGCACCGAGGGAGGCGACGCGAGGAGGCGCGCGCCACAACCACCTCCGGGCCTCAGGACGCCGCTCGTTAGTCATCGGCGCAGCCGGATCGCTTAATTAACCGACTGCAACCTGCACACGATGTCTCCGTGTGGGAAGTCTGCCGAAACGAAAAGCACCAAAACTAGCGTCAGGTATGGGGCTGGGAAATGGAACCGCCTCGCAGAAGATAGGAAAAGTCGGAGGTCATATAAAGATACATATAAACCTTCGTCCAGAAGTTGAAAATGATCAAATGATAATGAGAACATAAACTGGCGTATATTCCTTCATATCTCGCGTAGAAAGTGCGGCTAACCATCTGTAGTTGCCGTAAAAACCAACATAACTGGCTCTATAGTCGTGGTGCGCGTTATGCTCCTGTTAGAAATGTACGTTGCATACTCTGAAGCGCACATTGCTTTTCAGAATGCCTCACCGACCAAGAAGAAATAACCGACGTGTTTGCAAACTTGCAGCTATAATAGTTTACTCGTAATAACTGCTTTCCGTTTTTCAGTAACGTGCACCAGTATATCACGCCTATCAGATGCGCCCGCTCTTACAAAGATTGAAGCGAAACGGAGAGGCGAGCGAATTGGTACTGACCCATTACGGCGTAAGTTTAGCACACACACACAAAAAAGGCGAGGACAAGAAAGTGAGACGCAGTCCATCGTCAAGTTTAGATGTTACATATATTTTCGGTTCAAGCAATAAAGCTTTCAGTTGTGAGTAAGCGCTTGTGGTGTTCACTTTTCTGTCCTCGTCGTTTTTTGCGCTATATTAAGCCGTAATGGTTCACAAAGACCGCTCCCAATGATAGAACTTCTTTGTGAATGTGGGCTTTGGAACAGAACAGCACGCATACATGACAATGTATGTCAATGACAATGACATGCCAATGTCACTGTCTGGACAGTTAGATGTTCATAAAAGGCGTGCGGTGGAACTAGTGTTGAATCGTTTTCTTCAGTCACCATAGCATAATTGCCTTTAAGTAGCTCCATTTATGTATCATATATCCTGTATAATACACCGACGATATACGCTTCATACGCATGTCTAGATTTGTTTGCGTGCCTATAAAGAGTTCAAATGTCGTAAATTTTGGAAATATTTGAAAGGCTTTAGAGAGAATCGTGCATGCAGATGCGAAAGTAAGAGAAGCTCGTAAACACTCGTGCCCTATATAGCTAATTCTTCTCCTTCGACGCACGTTCGGTCGTTATGGAATCATGTGGGGACGTTTGCTGCGTGTAAATAAATAAGGGGGGGGGGGGGCATATCGCTCAATGAAAGTGGGGAAACATCCGCTCCTTGGATAAGCGCAAGACGCCCACGAGCCTCGGTGTCCCATTGACGGCCGTCCGTGTATACGATAACCCCGACCCACTTGCACCTCGTATACGGGCCACCTGTTGGTCTCTGCACGTAACGAAATGCGTAAAGTGTTGCAACGTTTTTCATTCGTCGTCTGCACGCACGCAAGTCTAGAAAGTAACAGCCCAACTATACTGTCAGCTAGTTTCTAAATTTAGGAAATACACGCATGATATGGAGTGGACTCGCTGAAAGTTCAGGCGTGGCGGCAAACTCAAAGGAGAGAGCGCAGGAAGTGGTCACTTCACGCTGAAGATGTCAGGGTCAGACGCACGCGCGCTTCTTTACGCGATCTATAGATAGGCAACGCCTTCATCCGGATAACGGTTCCATTGATGCTCAATCGGCAAACAAGTACGCAAGATCGTCTACGGTATAGTTGAACGTCTTGCGGGGATCTGCCCCAGGAAGACGCCCCTCATGCCACAGGTCACTCAAGAAAATGTTGCGGGCGCGGTATACTTTGCATGCTTTGTTATAGAAGCGGGAAGACCTTGTGGAGCACTCTAGTCCTTCAAAAACAGAGTGAATAGCGGCGTGGTGGTAAACGTGGCTTATTAAATCTATACAACCTGAGGCATATTCACAAACCGTTTAGCTCGCTAGTGGTCAGTGGCATTGAACAGTCATGGCTTCGTTAATTACATGCGTACCATAACTATTTCACGAAGTTGTTATTTTGTTAACTATTTTAGCGTCAAACGAATATGAGAGTACAGGCCACGGAGAAACAGCTATGTACGAATAAAGCTCTAGAGATATGAGACAGTATGCCTTTGTGAAAATATCTGTGTGCTTGCTTGTAATTGCTGTGAAGCTTGCATCATTGCATTCAAAATATCCTCATTCGAGGAAATAGGCTCCATGCCAAAGGCGAGGGGAGACGACATGATAATTCAAAAGTGCATTCCAATTTACATCGAACATGTTCGCTGTCTTGATGTACAGTCGTCATTCCAGATAAAAATTCCTAGCTGTGCTCTTTATGACGTTTTGCTTGGCATTGTCGTATTTAAAAATTAAAAAGTAAACGTCATAAAAAGCCTGCTCTCATCTTTCAAATAGTGTTGTGTCCTCAAGACATCAACAAGTGATATCAACAATCAACTTGCTTGCTATGAGGTGTACCGAATATAGTGCTCTTTATTCTCCGTTTCCAAACACACGTTTTAGAAATTGTCATAGTGGCGATTTCAGAGATACTATACCAAGTTTCGCGATAAGTGAAATCAAAGCGTATAAGAACATTAACGCGAATAACAGGTGGAAAGTGGAAGATGTAACGGACGTTCTTATTTTTATTATTTTTCTTCTTCTGGCGACGTATTCGAGAGCCGACGTCAAGAGCCGCGCCATGGCACACCGAGAGCAACTGACATTATTTTTCCCGAAGAATTTCGCCACGCTGCCACGCTTATCAACCTGAAACCACGCGCTGGTCGATAACGACTCCGGCCAACGTCAATATACGCGGTCACTGTGTGGCCCTTCCTCCAGTCTGAGGTCACCTAGGACAAGGAGGCTCATTCACATGATTTTGTACACTTTTGATTGCTCCCTCTCTCTCTCTTTCGTATACTCTCAGTTGCATGCCGCTGAGATGTATGCGATGGCGCGGATGTTTTTGCTCCCATCGCGTGTTACAGGCGAGCCACAAAAGCAACGAAATAAGGTATGAACATGTACCCTAGCACACATCCTCGAAATATCCCTACGAGCAATTTCGAGCATATATGGGGTGAGACCCAACAAAATGGCAACGCAAGATTTATCAAGTTTCAAAAATTTGTTCGTTGTCAATAACTATATTACAAAAATTGACCGCCTTCCCACCCTGCGAACGTGAATGTCCAGTGACGCTGTATCAAACACCAGATATGACAATGGGGGGAGGGAATTATGATGCGGCCCCTGGCACAATATTAGAACGCCATCCCCCTTCCTTGTTATCGCTTCCTAACTGAAGGCTAACATCACAGTTTTGGCCTCAAATGACATTTTCGCTTGCAGCCTACGTTTCAAAATCGCAACCTTGTGACAATCGTGCAAAAGGTAAACACCATTGTTATTCCAATTTCGTACAAAATTGTCAATCCGCTGAATTAATTTTCCTTGCCTGCAAAGCCCCCCCCCCTCCCCCCCGATTGATATTTTGTCCGGCTCCCGCTGTGTCCTCTTCATTGAAACTTGGTTCTCCGATTGAAAGTGTTGCCAACCCCTACTTTAGAGTAATGATAGTGACAATCGCTCTGTGGTCGCTGTGGTAGATGATGATTGGTTCGGCGACCACTTTCAGCACGACGAATTTTCACCTTTGCGCCTTTCCTTTGACACGTGATTGTGATGTTCCAATGCATGCGGACTTTCTTAGAGCACATGTGCTGTCCCTATTGGTCCTCCTGAGGGTCTCTTACCATGTCGACATGAATCGATGAATTTAGTAACCCCGAATATCTCAGAAGTGTCGTTTAATGCAGCACTTACTTGCGAACTGCTCGCTATTCTTCTACGAAACCTGACTCAGTGTTCTCTTAGGGCACGTTGTCCAGAGGCCTCTTTCTGTAAGACCTCTTCTGTCCTGAAAGCAGGACCTCCAAAGTCCTTTATTCATTCTTGCTCGCCAACTTCTCTCCCGTATGTGCTCGCTTATAAGGTCCAAGTGCAAGGCAGTGAAGCGCGCTTGCTGAACTAGACGGTTCACTGGTTTATGGACATTGTGTTGAACGTGCGTTGAAAGTATAGTGATGTCGTCTACGTTTTTACGTGCCAACTCAACAATGTGACTATGAGGCATGCCGTTATGACTCCATAAGAATCAGTAACTTTGATGATGTACATATATGTAAAACAGCACAGTCATAAAGGAAAAAAAAATGATCGGCAGATCCCACGTACCATGGGAATCGTTGTTATGCGAAGCACACGGAGGCAAGGTGACTGTGGTGTAATCATTTTGTCGAGAGAAACTTTATGAAATGACGCTAAACACATGTACTAATATCATGCGCACAGAAATGGGTGTTGGACAGTCGCATATGTTCTATATAGCCAGTTCTTCATAGCTGCGTAACGACGCCAAGAGCAACATAGACATTACCAACTCCAGAGGAAGTATACTGAAATGCATAGCACTTGTGCTTGCGCGAATGGTAGCCCTGGACCAATGCTACGTAGGGCAACTTCACTGGATGGCGCTTAAGTAGAATTGACGCTAACCAGACGCGACGCCTGTATTATTGAGTACACATGTAATGTTTATGAAATTATATGGACAGCACTGCTACCACAATTAATAATGATTCTTGGGGTTTGACGTTTCCCCAACGTTACGCCTGCATAGCGCGGCTGAGTGGTAGAATATTGGATTGCCACGCAGAATGCTTGGTTTCAATTCCTGCTGAGACCATAACATGTATTCTTTGCATTCGTCCGGTCAACGCTGCCAATGTCAGTTTATCTTAGCGTTCTCGCATTTAAATTACCAATGTCCGTTCTCACCGTTCTTGGGCGATCATAAACTGTTTCTCACCTGTGGCGACAGCCCCTGGTATACGGGTATGTGCCAGACGTGTCTAGAGCAAAGTGTTTGACGTCCTATGACGGTACTTCCACATTATTCATGTCATGACCACACAGTCATAATCGTAAAACACTCTCACCTTCCACTATTAATTTTGGTCTACCGCAAGTTAAGGAAGTAATCGTAAATAGATAGATAGATAGATAGATAGATAGATAGATAGATAGATAGATAGATAGATAGATAGATAGATAGAGGAGGGTTGAAAGTGAGCAGTTATTTAAGCGCACTTTCTGAAATTCACCTTTGTAAAACACACGCTCAAGACGATCAGGTTATACAGAAGTATTACCGGTGCTTTTACGATACCACGACCACGCCTGCACCAAGGCATTTCGACATGAATGGGTGGTGTACGGCACAAGCACAAAGAGGAAAGAAGTGCTTGCGCTATACGTCACCGGTTCCCTTTGAAGCACCTAGCCTACAATTTCGTTGCGCTTCACTATGTTTCCTAAAGGTAATAACCGCACTATCAAGCTTACCCGAAATCCTCTGCATCAAAAGTAACACAAGGACTAACTACAGAAAGCTAGCACCAGCTCTACATCCTCATATTAGTCACCTTCGCTGTTGTATGGTTATGCAGCCCATGGCCGACCAGCTATACTCGGTAGAAGTGTATAAATGTCCGTCCGTCTATTACGAACGCGGAAATTGCCACGTCCGGTCACCAGAAGCATGCTAAACATACATTTCCGGAATGAGAGTCCCAATAGAGGGTCAGTAATATCACTGCTATGCCCTGGCGAAGACCATCGAAAGGAAAGGACAAACGACATAAAACAAAGAGATATGCATTCCATGTACAGCCGAGGGAGAGTCAACAAAGGTACACGTTAGCGTGTGCACATTGCAAGGTGGTCGCCACGTGTGGCCCGTATACCATGCGTCGCCGTGGTATAATGCACACGTGTTTTCCCCAGAGTCCGAGAAGGCCACAAACACGATTACGGGCGAGGGAGAGATATCCCCAATACACATCTCCTCGCTAGCGATACCCGCTGCGTTCCCAATGAGGGACTCGTGTCCCAGTCGTTGCGCCGCGCTGTACGCTCATCCCCATTGGCAGCAACGCATCTGTCGGAGACTCCACGCGGTGGCCGGGCAGTCGGCGTCTCTCCCCAATTCCCCGAGGCGTTCCGGCGCCAAATCGGCGGCGTATCAAGAACACCTCGCCCGTCACATCTCCCTCGGTTCCTCCCGATGCGCAGCGCACTCCCTTAATCCGGAGAAATGAGCCGGATTGAGCGCGCGTGCGTCCTACTCAACCGCGGCGATGCATGATGGCGCGGCGGCTCGAGAGCGCACGGTCCTTGTTGTAGCGGTGGGTGATGGACGGCGGCGATAAGAGCAGCGCCTCTTCCTCCTCGCTTCGGCGACGACGCCTCGGGCTCCGCGTGGAAAAAGGGAGAGGGACAGCGATGCCCCCGACAGATAAGCGCGGCTTGGGGCGTCTCCGCGCTTGTTGCGATGCGGCCGATAAGGAGCTCCCCTGCTATTCCGACCCTAGCAGGGGGTTCTGCGGTGGCCCCCGGCTAACAGCGCCACCTGGCAGAAACCAGGCGCGAGGAAGTCCCCCCCTCGTAAGCCGCGCTTTCTCTTCAATCGGTGTGCGGCCGGCTTGTTGGACGTGCGGCGAGCCTCCTCGTTTTCATGGGCGCCGTCTGCCGTGGTCGGGTCCCAACGGGTCCTCGGTGCTGCGACCGGGGCCAATTTGCGACCGTTTAGGCCTCCGCTCAGGCGCCAGGGCGATACGCGGTAACGTATAGTATCCCCACGAGGCGGCAGAGCGACAAAAGAAGAGCCATGCGCGCGACGCAGCTTCGTTGTCGTCCTGGTCTCTGCGAGGCTTATTGTTGAACTGTTACCTTCCACGACGTGCTGCTTTGTTGCTCTGGGCATCGTATCTTGCCGCTCAACAAACAGGAGACGTCGCCACAACTGCCGCACATTCCACGCGTTGACAACAGAAGGCTGCCACTGCGTGGTAGCAAAACAAAAAGAAACACACAAGGTACGGGTGGGAATAGGCACGAAGTAACGTGGAAACTAAAGCATGCCATGGATAAACAACGACAAGCCTCAAATCAAGAAATACTTTAAGAGTGTGTCTGAAGACAGCTAGTGTTTGAGTGGCTTGATTGTTCGGCATGGGACAGAAAAGGAAACGTACGCGAAAAAACGCTGGGTGTTGCACAGGCGACGCTATATGACACTACATTGTACGCTCCTCTCCGTACTCGCGTTGAGATGTCGCATTTAGCACGGATCGTACTCCTGTAACGCTCAAATGCGACGTTAGCATATTTTCACGTAGTAGCGAAGCGAATCATTCAATTAGAAAACCGTGCACCCCTATTCGTGCTAACTCTAAAAAAATACGGTACTTTAGCAGTGCCGGTAATACCACGCCGTTTCTACAACTGCATCACCGTTCCATTTTCGATGCGCCACGATGTGAAAACTTTCTAGCTGTGCAAGTCGTGCACTGCGCACGGCGACATCGTGATACAATGACAATGGCTAATAGAGGTCTTCCAGGTTAAGATAGCGACATGTCGACCACCATAATGCGCAAAACTTGCACTGATAAAAGACCGCAATGGATGTTTCGGCAACGCAATGCGAACACTAAGACTAATCATGTAGGCATCTCCATGCGTAACCCGGAGAATCTTGTCATCGGCTTCACCTTGAGGTACTTCGAGCTCATAAGGACTACTGCCTCATGCTTATAGCCTATCCCTGAATGTGGGTACCTTGTCAAAAGAGACCCACACGCGGACGTGTGGCACTATCGAAGGCACTGGAATACCTGAAAGAGCTGAATGCAGGAACAGTGCAACCTAGAAGTAGTTACTTCGTAACTACGGAAGCGAAAAAACAAGGACAGAAAAGAGCGCTGACTTTCAACAAAGATTTAATATCGGAGTGGTGTACATATATAGGCGAAAAAATAGAAAAATGGGCAGGCGTAGAAGGGTGCAGTAACAACTACTGCGATACAATGTCAGCAAAACTCTTGTCTCTTGTTGAATTGGCTGAAAATAAATACATATGTAACTTAAAAAAGATCGAGATACGCAATCTCCTTTTGCAACAACGCAACCAATGGGCAACTTACACATTTACTGTCAAATGAGGCCTTTGTCCTGCAGTGGACGTAGTCAGGCTGATGATGATGATGATTGTTCATTTGATAAGCTTCAATTATCTCACGCGTGGCCTGTGAGTTGTGCTTGCTTAATACCTCGTAACGCTCAAAAACAGGCACGCAGCCGCAATCTCGGCAGTGGATTCCGAGGCGTCCTTGAACTACGTTGTGTACATTGTTATTGTGCTCTCTTAAACGGTCATTAAGGCACCTTCCGGTTTGCCCTATGTATACCATTCCGCACAAAAGCGGAATGAGATATACGACACCAATAACACGAGGTACAGTTTTCAGCCCATTCAACAAGAGACAAGAGTTTTGCTGTCATTGTATCGCAGTAGTTGTTCCTGCACCCTTCTACGCATGCCCATTTTTCTCATTTTTCGCCTATATATGTACACCACTCCGATATTAAATCTTTGTTGAAAGTCCGCGCTCTTTTCTGTCCTTGTTTTTTCGCTTCCGCAGTTACGAAGTAACTACTTCTAGGTTGCGCTGTTCCTGCATTCAGTTATGTCCTACCAACTTGCCGAAACTTCCACGCTTCATACCTGAAACAGGCCGTGCCCGTGGCTGTTGCACGTGTCCCACGCCCCTTCGTTCACTCGTATTTGAAACAGCATCAAATGGAATACGAACAGAGACAAGCCTTAGCAAAGTATATAGCACGCGCACTCCAGTACTCAACACTGACATGCCCGTACATACAATTTGGCTGCACTGCGCATATACCGCCTGTCCGTGGTGATGACAGGATGGCACGCACTATGCACCATGGCGAATGCTTGCCGCTGTACGCTTTTCATAACGACACCGATAATAACTCGCGCCACCAGCTACAAATAGCCCCACGTGGTGCGCGGTAGTGCAGCGCGAGGTCTCCTACCTGCGCCTTTGCTTCCTTAAGGCTGCAAGGACTGGCTCCTCGGCTGCCCCGAAGGATGTTGTCACGGGGTCGAGACGGGGACGAAGGCACCAGGCTCGATGTTCAGATGAAACTGCTTATTCGGCCGTACTTGTGGGCAGAAAACTGAAGGTCATATTACAGCAATACACCGCGGGCACTGATATCGGCGAACAGAGCGTCGGCCGGCGATCAACTGACAAGCGGCGAAGCGCGGCGGCATTTATACACGTGTCTTCGAATATTCGTGCCTTATCGCTGGTCTTCGCGCAAGCTCTGGAATAATCTCCAGTGTTCGCGTTAGCGGGTTATCTTGACAGAATTATCTACGATGATCGCGAACGTTCTCGAACAATGATGCGCAGTTTGCGCTGAGCATTGCTAACCCAGGCCCAGGCTTTGGGGATGGAAACCGCATAAAAAAAAGTGAAATTAAGAAACGCGCATGGCATTATACATGTATACGCTGCCACCATGTCAGTATCCCCCCCTCCCGAAACTTCTATGGAGCAGGGTATTTTTCCGATAATGAATACTGAATACGGGGTTTTTCAAAGGATTCAGCAAGTGCCCTACTCCCCACCCCCATCCCGAAAAATATTCTAGCTATGGCCCTGACTGCCACTTGCAATAGTTGCTATAGTCCGGCTCATGAGGATCTGGATGCCTTGTCTCACGTCCATAGGGCTCTGCACTGAACCTTCCATATGAACCATTTCGTAAAAAACTGGATTATGTGCCTTGAGGCCTTTGTCTTTCTTGCTTTGAATATATGAACGGGACGAAGGAAGCCGAATCCCCGCACTCTGCTAGCGACACGTCAATTGACTGAGACCAGCTCTACAAAGGTCTCGGCAAAGTGATTTGTCGTCTCCGACCAGTACGACTCAAACAAAGGCCGCGTGGCTTGCTTCTTGCCACATTGCCGCGCGATGCATCTTTCTCTGTGGCACTTCCACGCCCACCTTCTGGGCGAGCCGAGGCTGTTGCGAGAGTGCAGGCTCGAGGCGGAGTCGGTCGATGGACGCAGATGGTGGCCGGCGCAGCGATCGATGAGGCGGCTCCCCGACGCCAACAGCGCTAGCGCGCATCACAGGTGAAGGTCGACCCCAATGCGCGCGCGGTTGCATGGGGGCGTGGGGCGCGCTCCCTTCCGGCCACTCCACCCGCCTCTTTGTTTTTCTCTTTCGCTTAGCCGCGACGATGGACCGCGGAGACCCGTGGACGCTCTCTGCCCTCTTCCCCGTTCCGCTTTTTTTCGGAGCGATGAGACAGTTCGGCGCTGTGCCTCGAATCCGTCCGCTAGAGAGGCGTGAGAAGATCTAAAAATAATAGTGAAGCGCATATTTATAAATGTAGAAACAGGCAGCGTTTCAGGTTGCGAAATCACACAAACGTCTCACGCTACAATTGTTTTATTGCGCTAGCAATAAAACAATATGAACAGTCTCGGCCGGTTTTTCGCCGTCGGCGTTGCTGTCGCCGTCATTCACCGTATCTGTATTTGTATCTATGTATATGAACACTCAAGAAATAAAAAAAAAGCCGCCCGCGTTCGGCGCCCGGCTCGTCACGATGCGCTGACGCGTGCTTATCTCCCACGCGTACTTTGCCGCGCGAACGATTGCGTTAGTTGCGGGGCCCACAAGGGTCGCTTAACTCGGCTGCAGAGACACCGTTTGCGAAAAGAGCGCACTTTTCATACACAGCGAAGTATAACGACTGAGACACTTAATAGTTTGCACTCATATGCAGTGATTACGTTCCTTGTGCCGTTTTTGTTTAAACAGTGTGTTAAGTATCAAGCGGTAAACGTTGTTAGTTTACTCTCGTCCTGTGTATGTTTTTGTGCGTGATTTGTGCGTGAGCAGCGCGCTGCACGTTTCGATCTGCTTCCCGTTCTCAGCGTAACATTCCAAGTTGTTGCTATCGCATTCATTGTCTTGCCCTTGCGGCGAAACTGTGACTTTTTTTTTTTTAAATGTTTCAACCATTCCTGATGCTCGTCGTGTCACTAGCGGAGCCATGCGGTCAACGAAAAAAAATACATTCGACAGAAAAGCTCCGCGAAATTAACCCCATAAGTACAACTATTACTATTTAAAATTTTAAAAGTATTTAAAACAATTTTCTGAGCAAGCAGTGGAAAAAAAAAGTTATGAAGTGATCTTGACTGACACGTACGAATCGCAGTTTTATAAACTGCACTGAAGACTAAATAAGCCCTACGACATTAAAGAGTTCTGAAAAAAAAAAACTATTGGTTTAACAAATCCAACTGTTCGTGCTCGCACATTATGAGCACTAGCTAATGTTGCCTAATACCGTCTAAATTATAGTCAATGCTGGTTATGCGTTCTTATAATGATGTAATAATATTATAGGTGGAATACTATATGCACATGACTATATGTACATCAAATGCCTCGCGCACAGCGAGCTACAGCTCCTTCTAGAAAAGTGTACCACAAATGTCGTCTGACTAATAACTGAATTTACATAATAAGCATGAACATGATTTCACAGACTAGAATAAAGAGAGAGAGAGCAATTTTGCCAAAGCCGCAGACTCCGCAGATTAGCAGCGCTATGGTCTTGTTGACTACCAAAGCAGCAATACAAAACATGTGAACATGACAAAGTGAACGAAAAACACAACTTAAGCGCAAAGCAGCGATAACGGAAATAAAAGTATATTATTGTTACGTGTACGATGTCAATGCAGCACGGGAAATACGACAGGAGATTATAAAGGAGCTTGAAATTGGGGTTATAGTTTTCAGAAAGTAACGACATTCGAATCGTAATTTTCTGTGATGTGTTAAGTAACAGCTTGTTCTGTATGTGTGTTGGCCATATGCATTTTCTTCCGGACGTTCTCGCTTGAGCAGGTAATTATTCAATTAAATAAAGCAATATACATTCAGCTATGCTGACGAGGCCTTGAGTGAGGAGGATCCCTGTGGTTCCCGTTCATTGAAAAATGCCACCTGTAGTCGATTCGCGGATTCATGTGCGTCTGTGTATAAGGACCACTAGCTTGATGGTGCTGATGATATCGCTTCATGATCAATAGCTGATAGGAAAACCATATTACATAAAAGACATGATGGGCTTATATTACGCTAGCGAAGGAAAAAAAGAAGGAATGAACGGAATAAACGAGAGGAAAAAAAAACAGCTCACACACGTATCAAAAGACGTTGCTAATCGATCACAAATTAGCTCGTTTGTTCGATGCAACGGGGCAATAATGGTGGTCGGCACCGAGATTCGAGTTTCACACGGCCTGCATTACGCACCACGGTCCCACGGCCGCGGTGCAGCGCATCGACACGCCCCAGAATTCGACGCAGTCACGCACGAAAGGCCGCGAGCATTTTGGCGAACTCGTGGGCGGCAGCCGTTCCCACAGGGCCAGTGTTTATCCACGATGGTGTATTCACTCTTCATCGAGAGTCCATATAGCACATGGAACCGCCTAGGTTGCGTCGCTCACATGCATGTGTATAGCATTCACGTCCTTGCATGCAGTGGCAACTGGCCCGCTACACAACCCGTTTGGCATGCATCGGGAGATGTCCGGTTGCTCGCGTGGGTGAGTTCGGCAATTTGATTGCTGTAGAATCGAAAAGACTGTTACTCGAGGCGCGAAAAAAAATCTGTATCTTTCATCGAAAAATGTCCTGAAGTCTCTTACGTGTTTGCCTAATGAACGAACACTCGAAGATGAAACCCATATTGTTCTTTTTCTTATCAGTCAGTCTGTCTTATCAGTCTTTTTCGTATCAGTTTTTCTTATCAGTATTGAGTCTTCTGCAGAATGAATGAATGAAGAACTTTATTTGGCCCTCTTTAAAGGAAAAAAGGGGCAATGGAACAGAGGTTTGGAAGGCAGTCTCCCACTGCTCCTCACTAAAAATTAGGCTCTTGACGAAAAGGGGAAGAGGGTACTTAGGGCAGCGCCACATGATGTAGTTTAAGTCTGCCGTGGAAGTGGTGGAAGAAAGATGCACTCATTTCATTTTCCTTTTTGTTGCTTGCGTAGTTGCCCCCCCCCCTTTTTTTTTTGCGCTCGCCATATACACCAGCACAGTGCGGAAGAAATCCAGCATTGCCTATACAGTTTCTACAGCCGTGGATCTCGAAAGCATATCTGTGACTTCAAACTTGTATATAAGAAGTTTCATATTTAGTTGCGCTTCCGCATTACGTGTGGAACGGTTTTGCGTTGCGAACGCAGGGAAACAGCAAGCGATCACAGAACCCGATTCGGGTGCTCGGTCGTGTGGAGGGAAGAAGAAAAAAAAATTGAATAGAGGAAACAATGGAGCGTCATTAGGCTATCGGCACGTGGCGCTCGCCGCACTCTGCCCGTGTGTGCACGGTCGCTATAGCGGGAAGGCCGCGAGTGAGCAGCAACGCTGGCGATCGCTCTCCTTTACTCTCTGGCTGCGTGAGGCAAGCGCTTGCAACGCAACGACGCCCCGTGTACGCCGACGTGCGTTCGAGGCGCGTGGAGGGACCTTAGAGGCGCGTGTTCTGTCCCGCCCTCTAGCGTCAGGCGTGCACCCCACCCGCTCGAACGACATTTCTCCATCGGTTCGCGCACGCGGCGCGGACGCGACGGGACCCCAATCGAGAGAGACACGCGCCCTGTCCTTCTGCAACACCGTAACAATCGGCGAGCGAGGTTCTGCAGACACGAGGACGAAACCGTCGTTCATGGATGGACACGGTACGTCGATCTGGAAGAGGAGGTAATTTCGCGGCCGCCGCCAGTGTAGCATACAATTCTAAAGGCGCCCTCTGCCGGCCGGTGCGGGATGCGGCCTCGAAAAGAGTCGCGACACCCGCCGTGTCGTAAACGATTCGCGCACGGCGGGGAAGTTCATCAGCGCACACTGTGCGTCGGCTTTTCAGCAGTCGGTGCTCGGTAGGGTTCCCAAACTACAAGGAACGACCATTCACAAGCTGCGGCGTGGCAACGATGGCTATACTTCAGAGTGTTTTGTATCCAGCTTTATAGAATAGGGTACGCAAAGTTTCGCGTTATCGTTTGTCGCCACTTCGCATGCGTACGCTATCCACTTGCTTACCCCGTTAAGTGACAGAAGTAGCGTCGCAACGGATGCAATCTTTGCGTACCGTGTTAAACGTGCCTTCACTCGTCACTACATCCACGTAATCGGCCATGCGGACAGCCCAAACTGGAGCGCTACCAAGTGCGTGAAACTTTAGATCACATATTTTGTCACTGCCCCATTATACGTGACGCAAAGAAAAATGCTAACTTCAACGTTGGCAAGCATCGGACGAACGCCATTGAGTGATAGCCACATATTGTCAGCAATTAACGACCAAACAGTGTCAAAAACTGCTACAAATGCTGTTTTAGACTTCATCAAAAGCACTGGACTAGATACTAGACTCTAGGGTACTATGCTAAATGGCTATTGTGCATACGCACCACCTCTGCTTGTCCTCATCATCATCCTTCATCCCTCTTTCCTTCCTCCTTCCTTTATTCCCTGTGTAGAATAGCAGGCTAGAGCGAACTAGCTCAGGCCGACCTCTCTGCCTTCTAATGAATTCTCACCCCCCCCCCCCCCCCCCTATACGTGTCTTGCTTTTATAGTACATGAACGTGCTAAGCGTCCGCTGCATTTTGCGAAGCCACGTGGAGCCTTGTACATGGTGAGGAGACTCATGATCAAGAGACGGGCTCCAAAAGGAACTTACGCAGTGTGAAGGCTTAACATTTCAACGCACTGCACGTAATGACTTAGGGCTGGACAGAAGTTATCATTCGATTCGGTGTTTCTTGACCTTCTCCAGGAAGTTGCTTAACGAATTATTACTTTAGAGCAACGTAAAACGCTGAGGCGCGATTGTTGAATTTCCAAAAAAAAATTAGAGCAACTTGTGGTAACGTAACTCTGGCGGAACAATGGCAGTTGATGCAGATCAATTGGCAAATACAAATATGCTGGTACTCTGACAGAACTTCAACTTTGGTGCTCGGCACGCCGTATTGAGTCTTCATGTAGAACGATAATATCCAGACCTATAATCCTCCTGCGTTATCGCTCCAGGTCATGGGGGCTGAGTGGCTCGTACGAGAACACCTCACAGTGATCACGCAATCAGAAGCCTTCCTGATGCTCGCTGAACCTCGGCGTGTTGTTTTACATGGCACATCGGTACCTGCATACGTCTCAATACACGCACGTAACGACGACACATACATAAACGACGGCTGTTCCACTCAGCTCGCGTCGTCATCGATGAAGCACAGCGTCCGCATTAAGTGCTGCGTTCGAGTACCGCCGACAGGAGCTCCGGGTTACAACGCCAGGCAGCCCGCTGCGTAGTACATTCGCGCACAAGTGCAGGCTGCCCGCCCGCCTTGTCAGTCCTCCCGCTGGATATGCGTTCGCAGTTGAGATAAGAACACAGGTCACAGAAAAAGGAAAGATAAGAGAAACAAAATCTCCATATAAAAAAAGGCAGCTGCCAGTCTCGTGCGTAAAACATGAGCCCACGCACTCCAGTGCAGGCGGTGTTTCCGGCACCGCCACGAGCCTTGTCCGGGAGGGACAGGAACCTCTCCACCGGAGCAATAGCTCGTATACGGGGCTCGCTTGCAAACGCCTGGATGTGTATGTTCGTGCTCTTCGAGCGAGATGGGTGTAAGTACAAGGCAGACACAAGCCCGCGGCTGGCGCTCCCCACGCGGGCTTATCGCGCCATGGCTGCGATGGAACAGGCGCGGGCAGCGACGCTCGCTCCTCCAGAGCCCGAGAGGCGCGTGCTATGAGCATGCATCCGCCGTTATAGGCAAGATCGATGGCGTCACGTCGAGGATGGGGCGGCTGTCCTCCTGTCTGGCTGCCTTGTAGATTCACGGGACGAGCTACGGGAAGGGCAAGAAAGTGCGGCGACCCGGCAGACCCTGCCCTTAGCCTCTCGCCCCGACGATGGTCCGTGAGGAAATTTCGAAAAAAAAAAAAGCTTTGTGAAAAGCTCTTTGAACAGCGATTTTCGTAGAACTCATGTCGTATGGAGTAAGAAAAGGAGTGAGATCGGGTATTCAGCAACGTGCCATGTCCATTAAGTTCTATTAACACAGTGGCTGCAGCATCCAATCGTTTGACGTGTTGTAGCACGGCAGCAGACTTGCCGGGAAATGATGAGAATTTATTTTTGCAAATGCGAGGCTTTTCTCATACTTGTGAGCGAAACAAAACAACCACAGCATATCCGCGAAGTGAATGATGAGTGTGGCGAAGCGCTGGAGGGTTTTATTGCTAAACTGTGAACCATCCGCGAATATCGTATACATCATCAAAGTTGTGACATACACTGTATATATTTATACAAGAAATTTTATAAATCGTAAGTAGTAGCTATACGTCGCTTCCGTTCCCCCTTCATTATAACGGCTTTATGGTCAGTGAAGCGGTGGATCGGTGATGGGACATAGTGGGATGTTTGCAAGGACGAATTAGTGGGCAGTTTGCCTAGGTGCAACTAAAGGTGGTCACGTACAAACCAGGAATGGACACACTGGGACAACCTATGGTTCTTTAACACGCACCTGGATACAAGTACACGGCCATATTGCATTTCATAATAGTTACCTCAACAATATTTGCTTTATGGTCGGTGAAGTGATGGATCGGTG
Organism: Rhipicephalus microplus; assembly: GCF_043290135.1. Lineage (NCBI taxonomy): Eukaryota > Metazoa > Arthropoda > Arachnida > Ixodida > Ixodidae > Rhipicephalus > Rhipicephalus microplus. The sequence continues at coordinate 289,567,730 of NC_134700.1, forward strand.
ATGGGGCGTAGTGGGATGTTTGCAAGGACGATTTAATGGGCATTTGGCAAAGGTGGAACTATATACAAGGGACGGACAGACCCACGCCTTTAAGAGCGAAGAACTGGCGAAGTAAAAGTAAACGTATAGGCGGAAGAATTCGGAAGAGCATGCAGATGCTGACTGAATGACATCTGAGAACAATTTGGTCTTTATAATTTCCAATTTTTCTAGACTGGGCTGTCACAGTGTAACTTAAGGTTGACATCTTCGCCTTTCTAACATCTTCTCTTTCTTTCGTTCTCCAATTTCTCGTGATTCTTGTAATGTGGAGCCAGAACACGCCTCGGCACATTTCCACCTCTTTCTTTGGAATAATTTATCCTATAACGATGTTTCTGCTACATAATTCATGTCTTGGAGTCATTTGATAGTCACTGTAGAGAACTGCACAGCTAATTATAGAGTTGCACATCGTGAAAGGTGGCCAGTGCTTCGTCCTCTGTCTTTTATACATGCAGTGGCGATTTTGCGCAGCTCTTATACTTTTGGCGCTTGTGGCTTTGGCATGTATATGGTTAAGCGAAGTACATCCTTTTTTTCTTTCTGTTAAACTCCTCGTAGACAGCGTTTTCCTCGTAAACGTGGAGGCCCCTTCGTACAGGACCTTGACCGCCCCAAACTATCGCAAATAGGTAGTCATCGTTATAAATGACGAATACGTTGATACTTCCTCTGAGAAACCTTGGGGAGCCAGCAGCGCCGCACAACTTCTGCCGCATATCGTGGAAAAATCCACCGGCCACATGCGGAGTGGTTTCTTGTTCTTCACGGAGACTGCAGAGATGGTCACGCAGTAACGTGCTAGAAAGTGCCCACGCATTACACAAGCAGCAGTGATGTATTATTGCCCAATATTAATATTATTATTTTTTTGTTGAAGGCTTGTGAAGGCCTGGCCTGGTCGTATGTTCGTCAGCGGAGCTCGGGTATTTGCCCAAAATACGTAGTACGATCTCGGTAGCGGTGGACTTTCATATCTCTATACGGAGGCAAGATGTCCGAGGCCCGTGTACTGTACGTTGTCGGTGCACGTTAAAGAACCGAAGGAGGGTTAAATTGTTCGAATCCCTCCACTACATGAAATTCGCTCCAAGCTTGAGTCGCTTTGGGACGTTAAACCTGATAAACAGGCTAATCAACCGTTCGATTGCCTGTACAGGCAGCTGAATGACGCCCTATGTTCTCACATCGCAGGACGGGCGTCCGCTCAGCCTGGGCAGCCTCCGCGGCGTGCCCATGGTTGCCAGCAGCCCCGTGAGGCACGAGGGCAGCGACAGTCCGCAGCCACTCGAGGTACACGCCTACCAGCCGCCCTGGAAGGCCCTGGCCGAGTACGCCATGCACCCAAACGAGGTGGACCCCACGACGCCCCACTTCCAGCATCTCGTCAACCAGGCACGTATATGAATATGTTCTGCTGCACTGAGTCCTCGTTCGACAGATATCATTTCTCTTCACACACGTGCACTCTGACAGCATTCTGTTCGTTAGTGGACACGTATGTCCAGCCACGTTTACTTTAATAGTTAGCGCATGTCTTCAGTCATCCCAGAAGCGTCAGTGGAGTCTAGCATGACACCATAGGAGCCTCGCGAAATATCGAACCTCAGGTCTTCTTTATTAACAAATACTTCGAGGAAATAGCAATACGAAAAGCGACCAGATGCTTCATTAAAACGACGGTCACGTGAACCTTAGCGCAAAAGGCATTCACTAACTGTAACTGCAACTGTATACATTGAAGACAGCATAAAAGAAGGCTGAATGTATGCCAACTTCGAGCCTGTTCACACACCTACGCTAGACACCTGGAGAGAGTAATAAGAGAAATATTGTGAATATTGTCGCACATAAGTGTGCCAGCTATCGTGCTGTCACCGTTTTCAGCTCCAGGATTGCCTAAAAAAAGGGAGGCATCACGTAAAACAACTTTATTTGGTTGAATATCATCAGATTACTGTCATAAATTTGAAAATTAATGTTTCACGGAGCCTAATCTTAGCATGATCGAAGTTACGCCAAAGTGTACATCGTGCATGTAGTTTCTAATCGTTCAGGGAACTTCTCCATTCATTTAGTTAAATTCCTAACAAAACATATTTGCTTTATGTTACTCGTCCTCTCCTATATTAAATAGAAACCGAGCTATGCCGAGAAGGTACTTGTAGTAATGCGACCTCAAGGAAACAGTTCTCAAGTGAACGTCTGCCTGCTATAGAAGTACATAATCTGGAAAACAAGCTGTGAAGAATCTCGTATACGTACACTGTAACACTCGTAGCAGTGGCACCTTGAGTTCCTCTACGACGTCTCCAGCGACCACGCGGAGGCACGTCGATGAAGGAACTATAATTTATCGAGTCAAGATGTCGCGAAGCACGCTACGAAATGCGTGCGCTTACACTTCTCGGAAATGACAGGAGAGTACAATAGCGCCCGCTGGACAAAAAGCTACAGGGATGCTTGACGAACGCCAACGAGAGGCCTGGGTGTGTGAGTAATCCAGCAGTCAACGCAAATCCAACGCTACAGCTGTGCACACCCAACAGGGCAAAGAAAGACCGATCTACAGGCTCCTCTCGAATCAATCACGTCACCAGGAAACGGCCGGAACCTCGTCTTTCCTTTTCCCGCCTTTCGAGCGCCGATGACGACACAAAGGCGCGCGCGGAAGAGGAGCACGGTCCGTTGGCGTCCACCAAAGGATGCGGGAGAAGCAGCGATGGAGCGCGAACAGGGCTGCCAGTAGAGTTGTCTGCGTCATGTATACATACACACAATACGCGTCGCCCCAGCTAGCTGGCCCGAGTGTATACGCTGATCGCTTCTATTCGGCAGCCCATCGACGGTGTCGGCGCGCGTGACTCGCTCCATTAGCGCGGGCTCGAAGGGATAGTCGAAAGGGTTGTACAGCCGTGCGTGCCCGTCGCTGGTGTGTGTATATAGTTGCCGTGCAGTGCGGACCGCGCAGATTTAAACGACCGTGCATGGCTGAAATCGGCATCATCAAAAGCGGCTAGCTCTAAACGTGCCGCGTTCGCGCGAGCAGTGGTAGTATTAATGGAGAGTTGGGAAACACCGTTCCCCGTGTCGAGCGGTGCACGCAGCGCGGAGCTGTCGTTCCACCGCTCACTTTCGGCTAAGTGGGAACGCGGCGGAGCCATTTAACTGGCGCAGTGTTTTCACGTCGCCATCGCGAAGGTGCGTTCTGTGACACGCGCGTCCCTTGAATGGCACAGCGGCTGCTTCGTTGTTTGGCAGCGGTTAAGGCCAAACTCCATAAGCGCGAAAATGCACGCGACAGCGATGAGCGACGCTATGAGCGACGAAACAGGGCGGTCGCGCGACGTGTCGCGTACTCATTTTCGCGCAATCGCTCGGTTCTCCAGATTTGGAAACCGTCGCTCATCGCCCGGAAGTGCTGGGCTCAAGCAGCCAATAAAAAAAAACCGGAAAAGGACATACATCAGTGACGTACTGCCGGTTGTTTTCACGGCCAACGGCGATGAGCGCAACGCGTACAATGAGCGCCTCATTGATGTAATCGAACGTGGGCGCAACAAAAAATAACGCAATGTGTATTACGCATGTGCATTTAAAAAAGTGCTGCAAGGCAATAATAAACACTTTCCGTTCCATTACACAACAATATATCTTATTTTTAAATTGGAAACCGCTCGCTACGCGGTTTTCTTGGTGCGAGTTGACGGCCTCATGCCATCAACAGTGGAATTCGCTCGCTGAAGCCGTCGCGTGAATGAGGTTTGCCTGCGCTAGCGACTGATCGCGCGAAGCCGATCTACGTCGCGTCGCTTGTCGCTGTCGCGTGCATTTTCGCGCTTATGGAGTTTGGGCATTAATGTCGATTCCGACCGCAACGCTATGCAGTCGCGATGAACCAGCCGTCCGTGCGTGATTGAGAGTGAGAAAGTGCATGCAACTTGTACGCGACGTCATGCCTTACGCATGCGCACTGGAAGTCATGCGATTCATTATTTCTCTGTTTCTCTGCATGCTCGCTTACGCACACCACATTCTTCTAGCTCTCCCTACATGGTCCGCCTTGCATAAACTGAAGTGTATTGAAGAGAAGAACAAAAGTATAGGGCATATATACAACAGTGACATTGGCCCTGTGCACAGTCTTTGTTCTCCTCGTATTTTGGCGCCGCATGTGAGGCTCCTTGAATAATAGGACAGAAACATAGTATCCTGCACATTCTAGTCTGTCCCCAACGAATACACGTAATCGTCCTTTCCAATGTTCATCGTAATGGCCGCACTATCTGCCGCTGAATTGACGAAAGCGCTGAATAATTTGGTTGCAGACGAGTTGCAGCAGACACGGAAAGTATATGAAAATCACGTTACGCGAACTGAAAGAAAGAAAAAAAAAGCAACTAACAAATACTGCTTCAACGCAAACAAGAAAAAGGCACCATTCACAGCGAAAAGCGAACGCCCACGCAGCCTTTCAGAGCGGGGAAGGAGCCTTCGTTCGGACCGCGTCCCGGGACACGGTCGGGAGATGCGTCTGCCGAGTTCGAAGAGAGACTGCCTGCTCTGGCAGGACTCGTCGAGCGTGCCTGCGCACAGCCTTGTGCACGGAAGGATGGCGGAGAACAAATGTCACGCTAGAGCGGGCACACGGGCGCACTATGGTTAGGGAGGGGCTTCGACTGGAACGGGAAACCCGAAACCGGAACCGGAAGCGCTTCCGGAGCGGCTTGACCGGAACCAGTGCCTGCACTCCCCTGCGGGCCGAACGGTGCTGAAAGGGGTCCCGACAAGGAGAGCTGGGCTGTGTGTGTTCCCCATCGTTCCCGTGTCTCGTTCGCTCGGGAAGCTTCCAGGGAGCACAAGAGCCACGGGACGTGGCCCATGAAAGCCAGTTTGTATGTACGTCTCGCACGAGTTTCGGAGGGTGTAAGAAAAGACAGGCACTGGTCCGCGTAAAGGTTCTGGGTGCAACGCATATACTTTTGGTGTTGTTGCGACCGGGGTTTCCAGACACCGGGGGTCCGGGATGAAGTTGTCGAGGCAGGAGGAAGAGAGACTTGAAGAGGGTTTATTTACAATATATACATTGCGAACTCCCTACACGGTGAGCCCTCAAACGTGGCAGGCCTCTACATGACTCCTAACATAGCGCTCCATGGTGCTTGGTTCTACATGGTTCTGCTCGGTTCTGCTCTGTTCTGCCTGGTTCTCTTCTCGAAAAAAAGCACACCGAATGAGCCGTGGGGGCTCATTATAAAGGGTCTGTCCTCCCCAGATCCCTAGATCGGGGACCGCGTACAGAGGGCACCGTCCAACCACGGATCACACATTACCCGCGAGGGTGACGAGCACGCACGGTCCACGTGAACGTTCAAAATTGAAGCGTGGTCACTGCACGGCCATGTGGCACGAACGTGGCTCCTCCTCGTCAAGGGGTGTCGCTGGGCGAGGGGTCTGAAGTTGATGACTGCATCCATCGAAAGGGCCGCCGTAAACAAGCTTCAAATGGTCGCCGAACGACTCGTTCAATTAGCGGGACGATTTCCGGCCGCCGCCGCCGCCGTCATCTTCCAAAGAAGAAGCTGCACTTGTGGTCTCCCGAACTGCTCACGGTGTCGTGGCGGCAAGACGCCGCACCCTCCGGCCAGGGGGGAACAATACATGGCGGACACAGGCCGCCAACCCGTTTGGCGACTAAAAAGGAACATCAAAAGGAACGCCGATCCATTGTCAGACCTGGCGCCGGTCCTAACAGTAGGCAGCCGGTCGTTCGGTTACTTGTTTGAAGATTAAAGGAGCGCGGCTCCCTCTTCAGCTCCGGCGCCGGCCACAACAGCTCGTCCGCCGGCGGGAGAAGCGACCTGAGGGTGACCAGCTGCACAGGTTGCTCGAAGTGTCGCTGTGTAGTGCTGTCTTCCAGGCCACTGCTGATGACGCTCAGCCAAGGACTCTTTCCCTCTCGTTCCTTGTGGCTCCCCTCTGGGAAAAGCATTCATACACACCACCACAGGCACGGGAGAGCACCCTGCCCGCACTGAGACACGTCGAGTCCGACAAATTATCCAAAAGCAACCTTACTTAAGCAGTATTACCAAACACAAAGCAGCAATCGGGACGTTTCTCTGAGGTTTCACCAAAACTCCTAATCCCGATCCGATAATAATCTTCCCATCAAACTGCTTTCAAGAAAACTAATTGTCAAGTGATGCGCTCACCGTGGCATACCCGAGTGCTTGCGTGAGTAATCCGCCGTAACCCACCAGGTATCATACTCATAAAATGAAGCATTTTACTTCACGCTATCTTTTAGTTCCCGAAATTTAGTGCCGCCAAAGCCAGTCGTCAATTCCTTTTGAGAGGACGAAAGCATAACTGCCGTGCTGCACCTGCATTAGGAACATCTTTATTATACATCCGCAAACGCACATCACAGTGCGCCTGCCTGGAGGAGATACCACCTAACCGTTCCCTTGCTGTTGCCACTTTCACAAAGCATACATATAAACTCACGAGCTAGCTTTTCTTACACACCGGACACATGCGAACAAAACATTAAATGAACAACAAAAAAAGTTTCGCATGAATCCTGAAAAATCTCGCAAGCAATAACTTTGCGTCTCTACGCTCAGTCATAATTAGTTCATAACGTTGCTCCTGCTCATTTACACGTATCTACCATGACGCAGGCTCCTATGCGTGTCGTTTATGCAATCGCACAACGCTTACCTTAGCTAAACGTACAACGCCCAAGAAATGAACAAAACCAAAAAATGTGTTACCTAAACACTATTTGGTAGACGAGATTCTTAAAAAACACATTAAAATCCAAAACAACTTAAACAGTCAAAAGCAAATTTCAAAACAAAATAAATCCACTAATGACCATCGTCAAAAGCTCACGGATGTCTACTCCTTTTTGGGACTAACGCGCGGTGTCGCGTCCTGTGGGTCTTTCTAGGCGAACGGGAAATGGAACAATGGCAAAACCCATTCGCTTCGCCTCCGACCCCCGCAAAGCTCTGCGCTGACAACCTGCGTTCTTACTCTCGCTGAGTACCTCGCACTCCCGCAGTCCATCAAACATGCCGTCGATAGAGCGACGAAAGGGTCTGCCTTTCTACCCAACGTGCTTTTTTTTTTTTTCGTTTTGTCCGGCGGCTCGGACGCATACAAACCAACTCCGGTGCCGATGACAAACGCCTAATTCTGTACGCTCTAATGCGTGTCACTATCCTTCCAATAGATCTTATACAACGCATATAGGCTACCAAAATGATAGAGCGCTAACGAAAACAAAGTACAAACGAGTTATTTACAAAATCACAAAAACAAACAAAATGTTCCTTTCAACAGTCCCGAGTCGACGTTTTCCGAGAGGCTAACAGCTGTTCGCAACAACTCTGAGTCGAACTCGCGGTGGTCGCGCCCGGAACGATTTTCTCGAGAAGCGGGGTCTACAACACGCGTCAATCGCCCTGCTACCGAACCCCGCGACGTTCCTCGAAGCCGACTTGCTGTCGCTTCCTGCCCCTCGAAAACCACCGACTCTTTTGCCCCGCACCCCGTCCAATGCACCGCGAGAACAACGGAAGGGTCTCTTGCCCCTCGACCACTTACGCACACAATGCGCTTCTCTTTTCTTTGTTCTCTGGCCGCTTGGACGCTTGCGATACGGCAACTTTCTTGAAATTTCGCTCCGCCATTTGAATACATTCCTCAAACGCGTCGCGATTTTTGCCTGCCTGTTTTTACGGCGCTTTCTCCGTTTTGCACGTCTCTTGGTGCCGTCTACGGAGCCTTTCGCCCATCTCTGATGCTCACCAGCACCCACATGCTCATCTGATTTTTCGCGCGGACTGTCTGGATAATTGCCTAGCAATCTATCCTTCAAACACTGCCGCGTACGATGCGCTTTTCTTTTCCGGCGGTTCGGACGCATACGATACAGACCCGTCAGAGATGACAACAGCACTTTTCTCGCGATTTTACCACGCCGTTTGAAACCCTTACTCAAACGCGTTGTGCTCATCTCGAGCTTTGCCTTTTTGTTGCCCTTCGGACGCTTTCTCCCCTGTGCACGCTTCTTTGTGCGGACCTGGGAGCCTTTCGTCCTACTCTGACGTTCTTCATCACCGATATGCTCCTCCGCCATCTCGCGCGCCCAGTCCTGATGATTGCCTATCAGTTCATCGTTAGACCGCGGCCGCGTAGATTGCGCACTTCTGTTCCTTACTCTCCGGCCGCTCAGACGCATGCGATTTAAGCCAGTCAGAGAAGACAACGGGCCTTTTCTCGCAAATCCGCCACGCCGTTTGAAGGTCCTCGTCAAACGCGCCGCGCTGATCGCGAGCCTTGCCGCGCTTCTGTTTTTCGGACGCTTTCTCCGTTTGGCACATTCCTTGGTGCCAAACCTGGAGCCTTTCGTCCGCCTCTGACGCTCATCAACATGGTCTACAGGGCTGCAAGGTTCGATGGAACACTCTGTTAATCTTAACTTCGTTTCCACCACCACGGAACCCTCACACCCTGCTGTGACCGCGAGCTCTTTTCCCTCAGAATGGGTTAAAACCTGTTCCATTCCCTTACAGGCACTAGCCTTCTCTTTGGCCTCAAACGGCACCGCCGCTATATCTACAGATATCAGACCCGCAGCACTCTCTTCGGCCCTAAACGGCACCGCTGCTGAAACGCACCGTTCGTGCGGTACATCTGCAAATTTCTGACCTGTAGCCCTCTCTTCGGCCTTAATCGGCACCGCCGCTACGTCGCACCGTTCGTGCACTTCATCTACAGATGTCTGACCTGTAGCCTTCGCTTCGGTCTTAAATGGCACCGCCGCTACATCGCACCGTTCGTGCGCTACATCTATGGATTGACCACTCTGCTGCAATGCCACCAATTCACAATTAAGCCTTTCTATCTCTTCATCTAATTCCTGCATCCTTTTTATATGTTCTTCATGCCTGCGCTCAGCTTCCAATTCCTCCTGGCGCCATCTTTCCTTTCTTTGCGCCCTTTGTACTTCCTCCTCCTGGTCCAATAAGTACATATTCCCGAAGTGCTCGATTTCCTCATTGTCACTATTGCTTTCGAGAATCACTTCGCGGAGTTTAGAAGCAGGCATATCATCATTAAAATCTAGCTCCAGATCCCAACACAGGTTCAGCAGGTCCTCTCTTGTCAATCTCGTAAGATCCATGGCGACTACTTTGCTTTGGCTCAGCTGTGACAAAACACAAACCCACCAGCGTTTCAATTCTGGGTCTAGAGAAATTGAAGCCTGGCAAATCTCACAGCGGAGACCACAAGCTTAAGCACCCAAGTAGCACTACGTGGCCAACATTCCTCTCTACTTTTTCTTGTTAATTTTTCACTCCTGCTTTTTACAACATCCTAAAATTTAACCCGCAACGTACCCTTAGAAATTTTGAAACATTACCACTTGTTCCTATTGAATCATCTAAGCTTTCCTGCTTTAGCGTACTTGCTCAGATAATCATCCAGTGCTGCCTTGTGCTGAGATAACAACCACAGTGGCCAGGCAGTTGTTGGTTATATCTATCTTTTAACGAATCTAGGCTAAAAGACTCGATATATCTCAAGCACAAAGCCAGGCACTCACCCCATTACGTGCGGTGGTGGTACGCTGCTTCGATCCCGCCGAGTTCCAGGGCTTTCGGCTGGCCTCCGGTACATGTCGCTCTCCGTCGCAGACTCGTATCCCACCGCTGCCACCAGCTGTTGCGACCGGGGTTTCCAGACACCGGGGGTCCGGGATGAAGTTGTCGAGGCAGGAGGAAGAGAGACTTGAAGAGGGTTTATTTACAATATATACATTGCGAACTCCCTACACGGTGAGCCCTCAAACGTGGCAGGCCTCTACATGACTCCTAACATAGCGCTCCATGGTGCTTGGTTCTACATGGTTCTGCTCGGTTCTGCTCTGTTCTGCCTGGTTCTCTTCTCGAAAAAAAGCACACCGAATGAGCCGTGGGGGCTCATTATAAAGGGTCTGTCCTCCCCAGATCCCTAGATCGGGGACCGCGTACAGAGGGCACCGTCCAACCACGGATCACACATTACCCGCGAGGGTGACGAGCACGCACGGTCCACGTGAACGTTCAAAATTGAAGCGTGGTCACTGCACGGCCATGTGGCACGAACGTGGCTCCTCCTCGTCAAGGGGTGTCGCTGGGCGAGGGGTCTGAAGTTGATGACTGCATCCATCGAAAGGGCCGCCGTAAACAAGCTTCAAATGGTCGCCGAACGACTCGTTCAATTAGCGGGACGATTTCCGGCCGCCGCCGCCGCCGTCATCTTCCAAAGAAGAAGCTGCACTTGTGGTCTCCCGAACTGCTCACGGTGTCGTGGCGGCAAGACGCCGCACCCTCCGGCCAGGGGGGAACAATACATGGCGGACACAGGCCGCCAACCCGTTTGGCGACTAAAAAGGAACATCAAAAGGAACGCCGATCCATTGTCAGACCTGGCGCCGGTCCTAACAGTAGGCAGCCGGTCGTTCGGTTACTTGTTTGAAGATTAAAGGAGCGCCGCTCCCTCTTCAGCTCCGGCGCCGGCCACAACAGTGTGTGGAAATATCGATTTAACGGAGCAGCGCGTCCATCAGTCGTTGTCTTGCCAACGCATGGTGCGGGTGCCGTTGAAAACAGTATGGACCTAGCATATCTGCATACATGCTTCAGCCGTTCCCTCTCGCCGCCAGTGACTTGCTTAAAAAAACCGAGTCGTTGGTTCGTCTCTTTCATTCGCGAATATGAATACGGCGTGAAATTTCATATGGGGCGGAGAATATAGACGCGTTGGAGGGAGAACAGTGCCATTCAAGGAAATCGGCGGCATTTTATCCCGGGGCGAGGTTGATTATCCTGACATCATTAGGTTGATTTTCCTAACATCATCAGACGCTTACAGCATTCACATAGTAAGTATATGGTTCTTGGCGACCATTGTTTTAAAGCCGTAGAGCAGCGGGTAAGTAAGTGCACATAATCAGCTGGAATTTGGGAAGTAACGTTAATTGGTCCCTGCGCCGTTTAGCTCGTACCCTTCATCTTTATTCGTCTTTGTGGTTGTGACCCATGCTTGCAAGTGTGGCAGCTTGGGCTAGTTGGTATGGCATGACGATAGTTATAGCGCTCGTGTCCTTAGTGTCCTTCTTGTCTCTGTGTCGTCGTTTCGTTCTCGCGCTTTAACTATCGTCATGCCATGCCTGCAAATTATGTCAGCATGCAATTACGCATGACACAGGTTTGTAATTGTGAAACCAATTAACGGAGCATAATTGCTCGGAAACGGCATCAAGAAATTTCAGAGTCGAGTCTGTCTGTACTTCTTTCTTTCTTTCTTTCTTTCTTTCTTTCTTTCTTTCTTTCTTTCTTTCTTTCTTTCTTTCTTTCTTTCTTTCCCTTTCAGGAACTTTGACGCAGGTTACTGAAGCGCGATGACACTTTCCGCCTGCGCGACGCAAACATAGCGAGCATAATTACTCGGAAACGGCATCAAGAAATTTCAGAATCGAGTCTTTCTTTCTTTCTTTCTTTCTTTCTTTCTTTCTTTCTTTCTTTCTTTCTTTCTTTCTTTCTTTCTTTCTTTCTTTCTTTCTTTTTCAAGTGGGAACTTTGACGCAGGTTACTGAAGCACGATGACACTTTCCGCCTGCGCGACACAAACTGTAGCATCCGAACGCGTGGACGCAGTGTAAGAGTCGGAAGGAAGACAACAATATTTATTTGCCTCGTTCGACCGTACGACCATCAGAAGCACCTGTAGAGTTGAGATGGCGCATATTGTAGCATTTCTGTTTTATCCACACTATTCGGACCATGGCGTCATGTAAAAACTAGATACAGTGAGAGAGAACAATGCACTGGCTTTGTTTCTTTATCTCTCTATTTCCCTTAATATCTTCCTCTCGCTTACTGTTGTCTTCAAGCGAACACTGAGACAGTTAATGACTCTGTACCGGACGGCTGTGCCTCGTCAAGTCGAAGCACCTAAAGGGAAAAACAGAGGCCCGTGTGATGTAAATTACAGCTAATTTGTGTGGTCTTCTTTCTTTATTCTTTCTTTATTTGTTTCTTTCTGTACCAGTACAGAAAATGGAGCGAAGGTAAAAGGCTGAAAGCCTGACTAAGGGCCTTTGCTCCAAATACAGCGAGGCAGACAGGCTGTCATAAGAATTTTGCAGGATACAGAAAAAAATACAAAAATATACAAAAATACAAAAGTTACATGTTGAAATACTGTAACACATACAATAGTAATAAAATGTTATTTCTAGTAAACAAATATATACATAACCTTCGTAATGTTTTAAATATCAATAGATATAAGTTGTGATTTCTCATCGCCATTGCAAGAGATATACAAAAATAACAATATACACAGGGAAGCATAGGAAAAAGAACACACACATAAAAAGCATCAGATACTACTTAGGCAAAGAGGACACCTAGAACGATAGTCAAGAAAATTCAGTGTTGTTTTCAATCAATACCATCCTGATCGTATGCTTAGAAACTGTACAATTTATATCTAGGAGGCTGTAGGTTTTGTTTAAAAACGTGGGTATCTGAAAAGATGAGTGTTGTCGTCCACAGATCGTTCGAGTCTTCGGAGTCCTTCTTGCGTAAGTACGAAAATCGTACAGAGAACCACGAGAATCCCGCGAATGATAGAGTCTATTCCGTTTTATGTACTGAAATAACTTAAAATAGTAAATCTGGCTTGCTTTGAGCATGCGATATTTCGAAAATAGCGGTTCTGTCCGCAAGTCACGTTGTCAGGCAAGTACGTTGTTCGTCAGGCAAGTACGTTGGAATTTGCAGGAAGGTTAGTCTGTAGGTGTGTAAACACGCGAATCGTTAGATAAGCCGCAGGAAACAGAATGTATACATCCAGAAGTCACACGGACGGCCATTCGTACAAGTGCTGCGTATGTGAAGACTTGAATGCTTAGACGCGAGACAAGCGACAAAGTGATCTAGATCTTGATCGTGTTGGTCCTCGTCAGGTTGATATTATTCTGTGCGAGAGAAACAGAGTCGGTTGAGAGGGTCGCTGTGTAGTTCAAGTTTCTTGGATGCAAAGCAGCTCTTTGACTAGCCTGTGTAACGCTGTCCCGTACGCCCGCGCCAACCCCATCGCGGCAGGTGTTGGAGCGGTGCCAAATAGGTCAAGTCACGGCTGCGCGTTAACGTCACTCTCTCCCTCACCCGCAGCAGCTGCCGACCCTCCGCTCACTCGCAACACACTTCTCTCTCGCTTCACCTTCTCCACCGCCTGCAACACTTGACCGCACGTCGAGTGGAAACACTGGACAGATTTAGTTGCGCGTTTGCAACAGCCGTATGGACGCAGCCTGCCAGCCATTCGCAATGGGAAGCTGCGTCCATACGGCTGCTGCGGACGCGCAACTAAATGTGTCTACTTTTTCGGTAGAAAACGAAAGTAATGTACAACAACCTCGGAAGAGAGCAGCACTTCGAGATAGGTGATAGTAAACTTCGAATTGTAGAACACCATGTCTACTTAGGGCAGGTAATAACCGAGGAGCCGAACCACGAGATTGAAGTAACTAGAAGAATAAGAATGGGGTGGAGCACATTTGGCAAGCACTCTCAAATTATGACAGGTAGATTGCCGCTATTCCTCAAGAGGAAGGTATATAACAGCTGTATCTTGCCGGTACTTAGCTACGGAGCAGAAACCTGGAGACTTACAAAGAGGGTTCAGCTTAAATTGAGGACGACGCAGCGAGCAATGGAAAGGAAAATGGTAGGTGTAACCTTAAGAGACAAGAAGAGAGCAGAGTGGATTAGGGGACAAACGGGGGTTAAGGATATCATAGTTGAAATAAAGAGGAAATGGACATGGGCCGGGCATGTAGCGCGTAGATAGGATAACCGCTGGTCATTAAGGGTAACTAACTGGATTCCCAAAGAAGGAAAGCGGGTTAGGGGGAGACAGAAGGTTAGGTGGGCAGATGAGATTAAGAAGTTTGCGGGTATAAATTGGCAGCAGCAAGCACAGGATCGGGTTAACTGGCGGAACATGGGAGAGGCCTTTGTCCTGCAGTGGACGTAGTCAGGCTGATGATGATGATGATGACTCTTTCGGCTCGTTTATATGCGATGAAACTCGCACGAAACCCAACTTGTCTCTCGTGTCTTAGCGTTTCAAACAAACGTTTATCCCAGTAAACGTTACACCAAATTTGATTTCAAACTGTTCTTCCAGCACGCACGTCGATGCCCGTTTCAACCGGACGAACGCCGTGCGCACCGCTGTTGATTCGCATCCCATCAGGGTTCCCTTCGAGGAGACGGTCCTTTTTTTTTTGTCAGCCACTGCCCCGAACTTGTCTTTGAAGCTTAGAGGCTGCGTACGGAAGAGTCGTTGGCGCCGGATCTAAGATGCCTACAGTGCGCGGGAGAATGTTACCCCAAACAACGTGAGCTCGAGATCATTGAAGTTACGGCTGCGTGCACAGCTGCACTGAACGTACCCGGGCGTTATTGGAATTGAAGAAAGGTGTCTGCTTAACGTTACTTGTCAGGTCACCATTTAGCCTTTAAAGTTCAAGGTGTAAGTTAATATATAGTATATTTATCACAGAAAACATTCGTCGTTCTTGCATGTGAATGTGTTAACTTTTTTTTTATTGAAACCATTTATCTTCGTGACACAGCAATGCTGTTTCAATTAACGATAAAACCCAGTGCACAGAGTTTCCATTGCGCGACATTAAAAGTTGGATGCGGTCTTATTAGACTGCAGAATGGACAGTCTCATTCCTGGTACTCTAAAAACAAAAAACAAAACACACACAAAAAACACAACACCGTGTCGTAAGACCTAAAGAAAATGATCAATGGGCATCGTAAGATACAAAACAGACGAAGTAGTAGGAGAACAGACGGAAACATGATAAACGAAACGCATTTCCGAATACGGCGAGATGCGAAAGCAGTGGAGGCCAGTAATGAGCGACAAACAAACAAAATGCGGGAAAAGATATGGCGGCGGGCCTGGCGCTCACGCCATTGCCTCGTTGGCGGCTGCCACGCGGATCGATGGTGTGTGGCGGTGCTGTTTGCCCTCGGCCAGCCTTGGCGCGAGCGAGCGATGGTGGCACGGCACGCCGGTCGCCTCTTTCGGCGATGTTTGCCAAACCACCGCCGCGACCAGGCCGTCGGAAGGAAGCGGCGAGAGAACTAAGCGAAAGCAAAAAGTGAAAACAACAAAGGCGCGCAACAAACGAGGCAGCGAAAGGAAAGAAGCTACAAAGGGGAGCCTGGGAAAAGAGAGGAAACCACGTACACCCGGGAGAAAAAAACTGTAGCAAGAAAAAAAAAGCCTATACTCAACTCGCGAGTGCAAGAGTCCCTCCTCTCATGCTCCAAACATGCTTCTCCCCCGGGATACCTAAAGAGGAGACAGACCGACGTCCACGCACGAGCGCAAACAACTCGGGACGAGATGTCAGCGACAGGAGGTGTCCGAGCCAGCGCTGATGGACTTCGGAAAACAAAGCGGCCGGCCGGCCAGCAAATGTGTAGCGGGGGAAGTAAAGAAATTTATACAAGAGAACAAAAGAAACGACGAGAAAACGCACGGTGACGGACGGCTTTGAACGGAAGGGGCCGAAAGAGAGTGGCGATTTCTTTATAAGGGCCCCTTCTCCGATCGCCGACTCGCACGCATGTTGCACGCACCGAGGGCGCTGCTGTCGAGAACAACGTGTCCTGATCAAGGCACGTGACCCTGTTTACCGTAGGTACACGGCTGAAACCATGTTTTCTTTTCTTTTTTTTTTTTGCAGACGGCTGCTTAAGTACGATTGGACGGTAACGTCCACTGTAGATCACAGAACTGTTAAGTTTTATATTCTCTTCCTTTTTCCCATCCCCAACGTATGGTAGCCAAGAGGACACAACCGTAGCTAACGTCTTTATATTTCTTTTATCCTCCTTCTATTTCTCTAATTTTGATGTCGATGTTTCCCCATATTACCACAAAACCGAAGAATGACATGGGTCTGTATACTTGCTCATGACCCATTTTTTTACCATTCTTTTTGTTTGTTTCGGTATTTTAGTTCATGCGCCTACAACCTCTTCAAAAACAAAACAAAGTAGGATGAGATATATTATTGCACTAAAAAGTAAATGACCGGCTCAGCTTCAGAGAAACAAAACGTACAAATTCCGACTCACGATAACGGTTTTAAGAAGAAGCAAAAAAAAAAATAAAAGTCATAAGCCGAGTAAATACCGAGAAACAATTTCCGTTTAATCTATGCTCATACGCATAGAAAAAAAGGCGTCGTTTTCTCACGCTCAATTGCCCTGGGCTTCCCCGATCGTTAAGGGACCGCCGCGACGAGGTCTAAATAAAAAAAAAAGCAACAAGAACCCCAACAGAAAAAAAAGCACTGGAAAATGAAAAATAACGCATGAGAAACCGTACGGCAGAGAGGAAGAGCGCAGAACGAAGGCGACAGACCACGAAGCAGAGGAGTTCGGCTTCTTCGGACGGTGGGCACCTAGGACGTCCACTGCGCGCATCCACGTTGTATACGTTCCTCCTTCGTAAATGAGACGCGGCGTTAGGTGGGGAAGGGAGGGGGAGGCTCGAGCTAGAGTGGGACGCGACGGAGTTGCAAAGAGACGAGTAAAAGATACGGCGCACCCTCCGTCTGACCATCGGCGCTTCTGCTATCTTTAGAGGCAGAAACTGCGGAGAGGGGGGGCTCTGCCGGGCAGGTTGCGGTGGGAGATGGCGTCCTGCAACCACGACGACAACGAGGACTGTCGCCTCGTCGTCGCGACGTCTGCAGCGTCCGTCGGCGCCTTCCCGGCGAGGACACTGCGCGGGAGAGGGAGGTGTGACGAGAAAGACCCTACAGGAAAATTGGTTCGAGGCGTCGCCTTCCTTCCCCGGCCGGCGTAGTGCCCTACGTGTAAAAGCGAGCGCTGTGCCCGGCCGACGGGTGTCCGTGTCGCCGCTCGCTGATGCTGTCGCGTCCTGACGCCTGCTTGCCTGTGCGATCAGGTCTAGGACCGGTCGCCCCCCCCCCCCCCCTCTCCGCCTGATTCCCCACTAGCCGCTGCTCCAGTCTCACCCGAAACGTAGTGTAGTGGGCGGGAGCATTGCCACTGGTCGCAGCAACACTGCACGGTTTTCGTGTTTTCTGGAGTTGAATCATCACTGGATTATCCGGAGTTTTTAAAGGGCTTGAAGACTGCGCTCCATAGCAAGAAGGTTTTGAAGAAGCTCAGCTTCTATTGCCATTCATTGTGATGCAATAGGATGCTGGAAATGCATTTTGACGGTCGAAACCCGTCTGTGTGTTATTTTAGAACCCCGAGAAAAGCATCGTGAGGATACGTTTTCATTAAAGCAGTTGTGTATACGACGTTAAATCAGGAGCATTCACACGCGATCACACAGTGCTTCAGGTCTATCCACGTTGTTCAAAGGAACTCCCGAAGAACGCACTTGTGCACATTGATTGATATGTGGGGTTTAACGTCCCAAAACCACTATATGATTATGAGAGACGCCGTAGTGGAGGGCTCCGTAAATTTCGACCACCTGGGGTTCTTTAACGTGCACCCAAATCTGAGCACACGGGCCTACAACATTTCTGCCTCCATCGGAAACACAGCCGCCGCAGCCGGGATTTAATTGATCAGCCGAGTACCTTAGCCACTGGACCACCGCGGCGGGGCGCACTAGTGCATAAAAAAGTCTGTTGTGCAGAGTATAACATTTCGCAAAACGGTGATTCATGTGTAGGTCGCAATGCTTTTGACCTGGCAATGATTAAGTGTGTGGCGCGAACAAATACAAAAACACTAAATAAACCAATTTTCAGCCGTGTTACCTTGAACAGGTTGCGATAACGAATATGTACGTCCTTTCAGAGACGAAGCAGTGCAGTAACAAGCAAACGCGTCGTGTAAAGCGGCATCAAATGCACTGTCACACATCGCGATCGACCAGCTTTCTGTTTAACCCCCAGAGATAGTTAAGCGCTATTTTCGCAACTGGTAGCCTCGTTACCATGGTTAGTTGGTTAGTAGCCTAGTACGAGGTTCACATCTGAACAGTTCTTTATAGGTAAATTTTCTTGAGTATACCTGTGCGGATCTACGAATTATCTGTGTGTATATGCGATGAGGCACGCAGGCTAAAATCTCCGGGATAATCTGTGACAACTGTTGTCTATCTATCAGTTTCTCATGCGGTCTTATTACGGCTATAACGTAGAAATATTGCACCACGGACAACCTCAGGTCGTCACTGTTTCTTACGTGCAAAAAATACGGCACATTCCAAACTCGAAATTCACCGGTATATAGAAGGCTGACGATGTAAATTTTTTTTTCTTCACTTCTGAGTTCACTTTTAAGATTCGTGAGAACAGAATTGAGCTTCTAAGGAAACAGAAAAGAGGGCGCAATTCGACCGCGCACGCTTTTAGCGAACAGTGAGTGCTGTGCGAGGAAGCCCACGAAACGAGGGACGTACGTTAGGAGGAGAAACCGTCCGGCTTTTTCTCGCTTTTTTTTTTTTTCGCCGTTCTTTGGAGCCCTCTCGCCCATCAGCGGCGGCGGCGGCCTCCATTAATTATTCAACCGTAGGCCTGACGGCACACGCGGCTGTTTGCGCTGCAGGGCCTCTGGAGTGCACGCGCTTCACCACCGCAAGGGAAAGGGGATTGCGTTGCCTGTAGGTCGTCTTCTCCCCGGAACGCAATCGCGCAATGCTTGCAGAGCGCCTCGTCCGGTAATTACATTGACATAGCGGCGGCCTTCCGCTGGCTCTTCTCCCCCTGGCTTTCCGATCCGAAAAGCTTCCCACGACTGCCGTCTCAACCACAGCGCGCGTCTCCTCGCCTAAACTATAGTTCCGTCACCGCTACTCTTCTTGCTCGCCGGCGTAGTTAGTAGGCTTGCTTACTCAGCCCATCCTACCTTTCTTTTACTACGTTTTTTTCCCTACTAGCGTTCCATTGACGACGCGGTTTTTGCGTCGCGGTGCAAACACGAGTCCTCCCCGGATGGGATTTGGCGACGGCCGCAGCGCCCTCCCACGCCGGTTGTTTGCATCGGGCACACACACTTGGTGGAGCACTCCCGAGTGCGCGGCCCGTTAAGTACGGGACGTCCGTCCGCGCGGCGCTTGCGCATTGATACGCGCGCCAGTGGAGTTGGCGACGAGTGCGATCGGTGCGCGGCATCGGGCTAATTCGCTTCGCAATCCTCCGGGATGTCCCTCTTGGCGGCAGCACGCTCGGCTGAATCGAGGCAGCAGAGCGTACGCTCTTTTTTTTTTTCCCGTGTCAAATCTCGTCGTCGCCTTTGAATCAGAGGAAGAGGAGCAAGGCGGTATTCGAACATTTGAAGTAAATAAACAAACGATACTGCTTCTCCAGTACTCCGAAGCAAAAGCTTCTGAGTACCGGAGGCGATAGTGAAGTGCATGCGTATCGGCCTTCGGTTATCGATAAGTCTCCTCCATCAGGCTGTGCACGTGAGTGTAACTGTATGTAATGTTACAACAAATGAAACACGAAATTCGAACGCTTGACCTCCGTCTACGTGGCTTGACACTGTGAGGCGTATAAAGTGAGACATATATTCTTATAGAGGCATCAGAACGATACGGTATTCACTAAGCTTCGGTGGAAATTTAAACGTGAAGCTTGGCAAAAGTGAATTTTTTGAAATTGTGTGGTTTTGATTAGGCATAGTTTGATATACTTTGGAAAACGTGGCTTCGACAAAAAGTGAGGAAGTCGACATTGTTGTATGAGTGGGTATGAGCCATGTTTGTGGATTCATCATCATCATCATCATCACAAACTGTGGTGTGGCCTGCTACAGACTCATTACTGTTAAACGTAACAACCAATGGTATTTGAAATAACATAGACAGAAAACCATGAATGCATGCTCGCTAAATTACCTGAAAATAATATAACCAGAAAAGATTGCTCAAACAAGACTTCGTGGGCGTTGACGCTTCTTCAAGTTGACGCCTCATAATATATATCTCTCTATCTCGCTCTCTTATTTTTTGTTTACGGCAGTCCTACGTTTGAATGCTCTGGCAGAGTGTTGAATGTTGAGCCTCAAAAAACGAACTCCCTAATGTATGCTGCGTGCCTGTTTCTTTTTATATATTCACTTATTTATTTATTCAATACTGCGGACTCATGGTCCGTGCAGTGGGGTTAATAATGTAGCGGCGTGACGGTGTCTGACGTGCCGTCGTCACTGGTTTGATGAAAGGACGACTCAGGGAGGAAGCGAGCTGCCGAAGTAGAGCGGCGGCCGTGGCGTCTGCAGCCAGCCAGAAGCGACAAACGCGCCTCGCGCCACTGCAGTGCTCGTCATCTTTTTCTCTATAGCCGGCTGGCCACCACTGGCGCTACGCTACAATACAATTACAAATAAATTACAAATAAAAAAGTGACAATGACACAACAACAATAGAAGGTGATGAACGTTATTAGGCAACTTGATCACAGGTATCGTAAGGCTGTAAATTCGCTAACGGTTGCCGCAAAGTATGAAAATATAAAAACTTCAATTCGCGCTGGCTGCATGTCCGTGCAAACACGGCTTTCGTCACTCCCGATTGATATTTTTCACCCAGCATTATCCTAAATTTTACAGGGGGGGGGGGCACTTAACGACATGCCGTTTTTCGTGCGTCCTGCAGCAGAGCTGTACCTTTCGATGTGTATTCCAAGCGTGTGACCTGTCCCCGCTGTCTTTCTCGTTCACAGATGCACGGTTACGACACGGGTGACCCCGGCTGCATGGGCGTACTACCCCTGGGTACCGGCGGCCACTACCTGTGCCCGGACGACGGTCTAGGCGCGCCGCCCAGCAACCTGTCGTCGCACCACTCCAGCCACTTACCCGGCACGCCCTCCGAACTGTCCAGCCCCACGAGCGAATGACCTCCGGGGCCCTCCCCGAGGGGTCGTCCGAGGACGCGAAAGCAGGACCGCGCGCCGCGGCCTTAAAAGACCTGCACCGCCGCGAAGACGTCCGCCGCGCCAGTGTACATATGTACTGCAGTGAAGCCGCGCAGGAGGCACAGAGTGCGGTGGCCCTACGCCAGGAGAACAAGCGGGCGGCCCGGCGTTTCAGCCTGGTGTGCGCCCTGGCTCCTGACGCAGAGACGGGCAGTCTTACGACAACGCCAGCCGTTCTCGCAGGAGAACAAGAAGCTGGCGAAGCGGAGGAGCCAATCAAGGCCAACTAGCCACTACAGGGGAGGGCTTCGATGGTCGTTTTATACGTGTAGGCCGCACGTGGGGACGAGGCAGGCGGCACGGGAGAAACCGTGTGGCACGGGAAAAACGAGGCACGGGAAAAACCGGGGTTGCGTTTGCGTCGACTTTGCGTGTGCGTCGACCAGACTATATTTTTGTTTCATTTCAGCGACACCCATCTCACTGAGCTAACTATCCGAGGTAGTAAATTCCAGGATAGGGATATGTCAAATAAGTGACACCCAATGGAAAGAGGTTGAATTCGCTTGCAACTGGAGCAGCGTCCTCAGATCACGCATGCGGTTTTTCTCGTGACGGAGGATTTACGAACAGTTTTCAGTCACCTCGCTAAAGCGAAGAAACGGGCAGTACCGATGGAAGCTAATCAAAGCCGCATAGTCGTACCTGAAAAGTTCGACAAAGAAAGATAGTAAAACAATTATCGGGGCTTGGCGCCCCGAAACATAATTGGGTTTTGAAGGACGCCGCAGTGAAAGGGTCTGGAAATTTCGTCCACCTGTGATTCTTTAACGTGCACCTAAATTCAAGCACATGGACGTATAGCATTACCACCTGCTCAGAAATGCGCTCGCCGTGGCCGAGAATCAATCGAGCTACTTATAAGAGTCAGCAGCCGCTGCACAACCGCGACGGGTGAGAAAAGCAAGAAAAAGCTTATATAAACGCACGCCCAAATTCAAGACTGTGTATAACGCTCAATACATGGATGACGCCAAGAGTGTTTACTGGCTGTGAAGAATAGCAACATCAGCAACGGGTTTCCCAGTAAACTATACTTGTACATCACCGGCTGCATCACCGGTTCGAGCAGATATACAACTGTCCTACCTGCACATCACCGGCTGCGTTTTTTCGTTTCTAGAATCAGCGTTCGAGCAGGTACTACTGTGTAGCCTCCACTCGCACAACTACATTAGCACGGCACGAGTCGAGTGAAGACCAGAGATGTCGACAAAAGCGCGTGGAAGAAGAAAAACAAAGGTGCCATACCGATTCCGGATACATGAGGCTGTGTGCGTCTTAGCTCCGCGATCGAGAGCGGTCAGCGATATCGACGTGTTTCGAGAGCGATCGACCGCATCCGTTCATCGCGACGTAACTCCTTTTAAACGTCGTTTATGCTGCCCAACACCCTCCCCAACCCGCTCGTCGTGTGGATCCCTATATTTATTGTCCAGCAGTCATAAGGCGGCCTTCAAGTTGGGCCACCAGAACTCACTGACCGCAACTTGTCACGAAGCTCTACACCGGACTGTGACCGTGCAAAAGTTGAGAAAAACAATGTTTGTTTAATCGCTTTTAGTCCCTCTGTCATCTAATAAGATGAGGGGGGAGTCTTAACATTACGAACTTCGTTGAAGAAGTGAAAAAAAAATAGCAACAAGGACTGTACCAAGCTTATAGCCCATCTCAATTGTGTTCAGCGCCTTATCCGTGTTTTTTTTTTTTTTTCATCACGATTCCATTCTAATGTCATTGTTTCGCCTGCTTTCGATGCAAGGTTGGAATTTGTGAAAGCTTGAGTCTTGTTTACGTTTGATGAGACTGTTGCATATTTTTTTACGGATCCTGGGAAGAACACTTATGTTGTACTGCTTGTTTTTTTTCCCCTAGATATGTGCGCCTAAGGCTGCAATATACGGGCTCATAAAGTCCAAATAAGATGTTCACTGTTTCGGCAAGTGTTTGCTTGTTCAGAAAAAAATGTTTGTGTGTGTACTTCGTAAAAACAATTAACTCGAGCAGACTTCTGTCGACGACTCACGCATAGCTGCATTGTTTCATGTTTGAATGAGACTTGAATTTCGAGATGCGAGCTGGGTCTGTCGGCAAATTATACTTACGCGCCTTCTAACTCGATCATATACGCCATTCTATTTCGAACGAGGCAAAAAAATCTAGTCCCACACACAAAGGGTCCAGCTACTTGCTGGACGGTACACGGTCATCTGCTCACAATATCCAATGCATTGCTGTGGTGACAATAGCAAAAATAGAAGACAAGATATTCAGTTTGTTAATAGTTTTCTTTTTTTGGCACGAGTTTGTGTAAGTAATAACAGTGATTTTGGCGGCGCTTGTGACTGAAGATTTTATGTGAGCTTAAAGCTACAAAATTAGGATGTCTTTCTTCCATTACCCTGCGCCTTGCATGAAGTGCATTGAAGGCTCGTGAATTGTTTTGTTTTGTGCCGCGTTGCTTAAAGTTCTGTAAATAGTGATGCATCGAGACGCGAGGTGTCTCAGAATGATATGTGAAGAATAAAATACACATGCTCTGACCATGAATCTTTTTTGTCGGAAAAAAATCAAAGCTCAAACTTATTGGTTGCTTCTACGAGCAATCACTGCATGTTCTCTTTTATTGTTTCCTTACTTGCATGTTAGTCTTATTGTACAGTGTAGTACACTGTACAAGTGTGGTAGCTGAGTGTAGAAGCAGTCCACATCTTCGAAGGGAAGAACGCCTACAAGGGGGGGGGAGAGAGAGAGAGAGAGAGAGAGATAAATAGAGAGGAAAGGCAGGGAGGTTAACCAAGCTTGGCTCGGTTGGCTACCCTACACTTGGAGTGGGGGAAAAGGGGAATAATAGAACGAAAAGAGACAGAAAAGAAGAGGAGTAAGAAACAACATGACTAAAAGCTTATGCTACGGTAAATATGCTGAACCACGATACATTTTCGTCGAAAAACATCTTTGGGTCTGCTGGAATTATCGAAAACATTGAAGACAGCCTACTCTGAGTGCTGACAGGCCAGAACAACAAATAGTGGAGGCCATGGGTAAGACATCTCTTCGACTTGATGCCGTCTCGACTTGACGAGAAAAGGCTGAAAAAAAAAAAAACTGCGTAACATTGTATTTTGTCCAGTCGAGCACTGTATCAGCTAGAGCACTTGATGAATTTGTGTATAGAAACATTCGAAAAAGCAAACGTAATTTAATGCGCAAAAAAGCAAGAAGACGTATTTTTGCGCCCACGCAACTTTGCCGTCGAGCTTAAAAGCTTCTGCTGCGTTGTAGTACTGGCACACCGTCACATACGAAGAAAGGCAGGTTAGACGTCATGTAACACATCAGACAACACGTTCATGAATTGGTGCTTTGGTGAGTTGATAAGGATTCATTCAGAAGGCTTTTACAGCGCATGCAAGATTAGCAAACAGGACAGTAAAGGCGGATGCAAAATATACTGTCTGTCTTGTGTTATGCGCTGTCAATATTTTTTTTAAGAGAGTGTGCTGCTCATGGTTCAAAGCGGAACTGTGCCTTTCGCCGTCATCTGTCTGAACGCGGATCGCAACACTGGGGCAGCTACGTCACCAGGATGTGACAGGGAGATCTTGGGTTGAGTGGAGCTGAGTGCAGCGGCTGGTCCTGCGCCACTGCCTTTTACGGCTAGCGCTAAGTAACCGAACTATATAACCAAAACATGTATACCTGAAAAAGAAGTGTTATGCGGCTGTTGTAACTGCTCTACCAAATTAATTAAATGTTTGAGTGCAAGTTCTGTCATTATCTACTATAGATCGAGGGTGTGCTTAGACTTCGTTGAGCTCTGCCTTCCGAACCTGAACACAGACAACAAACGATGCTGCATGTTGAGCAATGTGCTCTCTTCACGTCAGCTGTTCTGTCTTCACTATGAAAAAGCACACTGAACGCCCACAAATCCGTGTAGCTCTCGGAGTTTTAAGGCACATTCTGCTAAGCCGTCATCTTGTTTTAGACCTCGTAATATTTTTCTGCATTGTATTTGTCATTTATGTTATTTTCGCGAAGCTGTCTTTAGGGGCTTGAGAAAATTCAAATGGTTAGGAGGCTTAATATTACCGCTACCCGATCAGCACATCATTGGCGATCTACGGTAAGTAGTGCTACTCCTGCAGGCTGCTGCTCTTCCACTCGGGCATCTGTACCGGTTGCTGTCGAAATACGCAATGCCCTTGGCACAAGACCCACTAAACTAGGTACGATTAATCATCATAAGCGACGCAACCAATTCGGACTGGTTGAATTCTACCTCGAAACGCCATATTGACTGCAGGAAAAAGCTTAAATATTGTAAATATAAAATTACAAAGACGAAACATCCTTAAATGCATGTTCGAGCGTTTGTTTCCGTGTGTGTCTATATATATGTCGCAAAAAGTTCAAGTAGGGAGGGCCTAAACACCCCAAACCACACTTCTGGCTACTTCAATGTTGGAGCTTCAACGAATACTTTGATTCACGGGCGGTACACATCGAGAGACAGGGGCGAGGGAGGGGGAGCAGTGAAGCCTATAGCGCTTAGGTACCAAGCGCAGCTGGAGGCATATACTTAAATTATTACATTTCTTCTTCATATGCCTTGCGCAACTTATCAATGCCAGCAGTCATATCCGTTCTAATAATAATAATAATAATAATAATAATAATAATAATAATAATAATAATAATAATAATAATAATAATAATAATAATAATATTAATAATAACTATCAATGCTCTTAGGCTTGTTTAAAAAAGGCCACCGGCTAGGAACATCACGATAGATTTCTATTTATGAAGGACAGCAAGACCACGTCTGCGACTGCAGTGTTCAGGGTGAATAAATCAGGGGACGAACACAGGTCAGCGTTGTATAAGTTGTGCCACATTTATCCGTACATCAAGCATCGGGGTGTGCCCATAACCGCGGCAAACCCATAATTCTGTTGTCGCGCGGTCACTTGGCTGCCTTTTATACGACTGGCGGCGCGATGACCACAAACGATAACCATCTTGAGCCAGCCAACCGACTACTGTCGCCTTCAAAAGTCATCGAAATATACTGACTCGACTCGTCGGCGCTGCGCCTTTCGAATGCTGTCCAACGGCTTCTGGGCATTCTGACGACCCTATTATACCAACCGGCTGCTTGATGGACAGCGTTGTGTACCTGTTTTTCCAAGCGACCTCCCTGAAATTTAGTCCCCTCGCCTGTGCCCCCCCCCCCCCCCCTTTACCCCAGACGCTATATGTGGCCAACAATCCACAGCTGATTCGGAGACAGATGGTTTCCGACGATCGAAAACTACAACGCATTTTATTAGGCTGTGGGGGAAGCCAAAATTTGTGTTGTATGTATGCAGAGGGGATGTGAGGCTACAGGAAGAGGACGGAGTCTCCGTAAACTAAAGAAAAGAAAAGAAAAACAAACGCTTATCTGCAATATCTAAAAGAGAAGAAAACTCATGGCGGTGATATCAACTGGGAGTACAGTAGCAAGTAGAAGTGCTAATAGGAGCAGAGATGCAGCAGCCGCGAACTAATAGAAAAAGTGAGACGAAAAAGCAACGCAGCTTCAGAAAGTTATGCGACAGCTATCCAATATCAACGAAGGGTGCTTGCTCGAAGGCTTTTTTGTCGAGGTCAGCTTGTATATACTTATCAAGGCCGGCGACTCCACGGGAAATCGTTGCTGAAAACAAACAGAACGCTGCTTATTTGGCGGAATATGTCATAGTGTAAATTAGGAGCATTCTTTAGAATGGTGTTGCGAGGTAAACTTGTTCATAGGGGCCGGATAAGTGTAGTGTTAAGGCAACAATACTTGCCCACAACTTAACTCGAACAGCCAGACACTTGCTGGTCAAACTCAATTAAGCTGACCCCGCGTACGACGTGATATGCGATGCGATAATGACCGGCTGCTACTCCAACTTCTGCCACCTTATTTTCTTAACTTCCCCGAGTCAACGCAGAAGCCTGCAACGTTGACGTCATGCCTGACTGCACTCTGTCGTCTCTCGAGGCGAGGAAAAGCGGCGGATTACAGGACCACCGCGGCATTTGCACGGGGCGGAAAACACCAAAATCGCAAACCTAGCACTACAGCCTACCCGGAAAAACAAAATCAAGATCAAACGCCCTGCCGCTTTCCGAGATTTCGACAGCTGTGGTATACGCTGCAGCAACACCATTCGAGACGCGTCGAGGGGCGGCATCCGACGTGGGCTCGTTCCGATTCACTTTGACGTTCACGTCATGCGGGGACTTCAAGAAGCGACGCTCAGCTTCTTAGACGGACGCGCGCGCATTGTCTAAACCCGACGGAGGCGTAACAACATTGTCAGAACCGCAGCAACAACTGCCCTGGGCGTTTCTTGAGTAGTTCGACCAGTAAAGAGGCCTGATTGCAGGGCGGCGCGGCCACTGTGACAAGTCGCTGCCACACTGCTCGCCCAGGCCGCGCGAGCTTCGCGAGTAACGCTGCACCCAACAACAGGGAAAGAAAGCGTAATGCTAGGCCTCGAGATTGGCAAATGCTCGCGACACGTACGACCGCGCGTCCGTGGCCCTGCCTGCATGTATTTGTAGAGTACCTGAATTGCGCAGTTCGCGTGTTATGCGGGACAAGCTTCAGGTTTGCGGGCTTCTCGAGGAGATAAGTTAGCGAAGGCGGCTCGGTCAGAGCCGAAAGGAACGTTTCTTGCGTCATATTTGGCCGACTTGTCCCTCACGCGCGAAGCTCGTGAGAGGTATACACTGTCATCCTTTACGAAAGGGAACACGCGAACGCGTGGCCTGCGCTCTGCGGCGGCTGCCTACAGCACCATCAACCGGCAAGTCAAGAAAGCACGTTCGCTTTTGGCGTCATCTATGGCTAAGCAAGATAACGACTCATGGCCGGTAGACAAGCGCTGCTAGATTACGTTCCCTCATTGCTCGCGCGGCGAGCGATATCGGGTGATTACTGCTGCTTGCGCTGTGGTCGCGCACAATGTCTGACATGTTGGCAGTGGACTACGCACTACAGGCTTGAGCCGAGATGGAGTGCAAGCTAGCAGCGCTTGTCTACCGGCCATAACTCGTTATTATTATTTTTTTTGGCAACAAATGACGCTGAAGGTGAACGTGTTTTATTTTGCTGTCGGTTGATGGTGCTGCAGGCAGCCGTCGCAGAGCGCAGGCCACGCGTTCGCGTGTTCCCTTTCATAAAAGACGACAGTGTACATCCAGTGACCACGCCAAGATGCGGTAGCTTTTTAAAAAAGTATACACAGTCTATTATTATTATTTGTGGAGTTTAACGTCCCAAAACCACCATATGATTATGAGAGACGCCGTAGTGGAGGACTCCGGAAATTTTGACCACCTGGGGTTCTTTAACGTGCACCCAAATCTGAGCACACGGGCCTACGACATTTCCGCCTCCATCGGAAATGCAGCCGCCGCAGCCGGGATTTGAACCCGCGACCTGCGGGTCAGCAGCCGAGTACCTTAGCCACTAGACCACCGCGGCGGGGCAAGTATACAGTCTAAAAGGAGTCTAATCATTACTGCGAGTGAAAACACTATAATATTTTTCTTTACTGCTTGTGTAATATATTCGAAACATTCTATACGCAGAGTAAAGTGCGAAAGAAATTTACGGGTTCATCTAAATCATTGTTTCAGGGTCCAAAACATGGAAAAGAGAACACAATATCGAGAAGCGAAGTGAGACACTGATGCTCTCACGTGCCTAACTCTAGAATCAAGACAAAATATAAACAAGGAGTTGGCAAGTCGTCATTTAAGAACTTCCAGAAGGTTCTGAATGCATTAGACTGCCTATGATAGATGTTCGTTCGCTTGCGCAGATTTGAATAGCGTTGGCAGATCTGTCCTGTAGATGGCATGAGCATCTACTGCTTCAAACGCCCGACAGTTCTTTTAAAGAAAATTCGCCAGATTTTTTTTCTCTTGAGGGTTTATGTAACGTAACAATACCAAATAGACAAATCGAGCCTGGTTAAGCATTATGGAGTGCTCTGAAACATCGAGACCACAACACTCTGCTTCTAAATGAGCAATTAAGTGCACTGTTCAATTAAGGTGCACACAAATGAGAAACAGAAAAAAAAAGTGCTACAGATAGTGCGGAACAAGGCAGACAACGACCAGTATTGGACCAATATTGGCCTAATATAGACCAGTTTTAACATTAGCATTGGCCCAAGAGACAACATACTGGCCCAATAGAATGTTCCGATTATAAATTAGAAATTGAATTGCACCGCTGAACTGGTAAAATAAATAAAAAAGAAGTGAAACCACGAGAGAAATGGCGTGGTACAAGGAACCATGTACGCGATAAAACTGAAAGCAAAAATTATAATTTTGAATCGAAGAGTACTATCCCCACGCTTTACTGATGTGGCCGCTTACTTGGGCACTCCATAATACAGCGCATACAAAATGTCCACTCCCGTGCGCGCGCTTACGAAAGCTTGGGCCAACAAAAAGCCACGTTTCCATCTCGTTCCAGCGTGCGCCAAGCTTGCGACAAAAGAAAGCGCGCCCGGGAAGCTAGCGGTCATTACTCGTTGGTCTACAACCAAGATCTCCAATCTTGCCTTAGTCAAACATCGACTATGCATGTGCGCCGTACTCGCGCGATACGTCAGAGTCAACAGACAGAGTGCTCGATGGGTGCACGGGGCGGTTTTTCGGGCAAGAAGCCGAGTGCAGCTCTATAGGCAAACATGGGAGCGGTACATGCCTACATGTTATGCGCGGATCGCCCCGTAGGTCTTTTCAAAAAAAGCGTTCCAATTAAAACGCACTCGAGCGCCGACTGTTGGTCTAATATTGACACCGCGCTACGCTCGGCGTCGATTATTTTCAGGCGCACACGCATGCCCAGCGCGCACCGTGTAGTCCCAAGCGATGTATTTGGTATGTAGTTTTCCCTTGCCGCAGTATTAGCTATATCGCGTGATCTGCGGTGATGAAGGAGCGCGAATGAAAAGTTTGCGAAGAGCTCACACTCAAATGCAAAAAACTTAATAGCGATCTTAACAATGAAGAAGTATTGTATTTAGCATGTTTCTGCTTCTGACGATTTCGTTATTAATCAGTTTTAATTTGATTGATATGTGGGGTTTAACGTCCCAAAACCACCATATGATTATGAGAGACGCCGTAGTGGAGGGCTCCGGAATTTTCGACCACCTGGCATTCTTTAACGTGCACCCAAATCTGAGCACACGGGTCTACAAAATTTCCGCCTCCATCGAAAATGCAGCCGCCGCAGCCGGGATTTGATCCCGCGACCTGCGGGTCAGCAGCCGAGTACCTTAGCCACTAGACCACCACGGCGAGGCTAGTATTCGAGTAGTAAGGCAACAAGTCTAAAGGCATGCCTATATAGAAATCTGCAAGGTTTTACTGCAAACAAATTCTATTCACAAACTTTATTAAATATTCCAGTTTCACGTCCCAAAACACGTTGTGATTATGATGAATGCCGTAGTGTGGGGCTCCGGAAATTTCGACCACCTGGTGTTCTTTAACGTGCACCTATAGACGCAAGTACACGGGCCTCAAACATTTTCGCCTCCACCGGAAATGCAGCCGTCGCAGCCGGGATTCGAACCGGCGACCTGCGGGTCAGTAGACGAGTACATTAGCCACTAGACCACCGCGGCGGGGCTCAGTTTTAGTGCCAGATACCTTAAGCTACTTACGTACGCACGCTTTTGTGTATCCTTTGTACTCCCAACCACACGCAAGGCTATACAAAAAAAAACACGCAAGAGTTTACGTACCTATAGGCTTCTTCATTCCTTTGCATTGTCTATAGATGTGGCTGGAAGTACACAAAGGAACGCGAAAGCACACGGCGGCTTGAGTTTCCATGGAACTAAAAACGTTTAATCTTCGATCTATGTTCATGAAGTGTTGACTACAAAGTACGCACGAACCAACTCCTAACAAGCAGCAATAAATTCACTTACACGAAAAGCAGACACAGAGGTTAGACGCTGAGCCGCCATCCGTTCTTCCTCATCTGTGGAAACGTGAAGGACCTGGAACAAAACTGAAAGTTGACCG
Source organism: Rhipicephalus microplus (assembly GCF_043290135.1). Taxonomy (NCBI): domain Eukaryota; kingdom Metazoa; phylum Arthropoda; class Arachnida; order Ixodida; family Ixodidae; genus Rhipicephalus; species Rhipicephalus microplus. The sequence continues at coordinate 289,598,958 of NC_134700.1, forward strand.
CGATATCGACAGATACGAGTGGACGTTGGGTGCTTGACAAAGTATTATCAGAGTCTTTCGGATGAGCAAGATTTTGTATTAGGTGAGTTGGCTGACGTCGAAAGGATGCAACAAACATTAAAGACACCAGGAAGAAAGAGGGGAAAGCGGAAAGGTCGGGTGCTAAACTTTGACTCTTAATTCGGAATAAGAATCCCCAGTGCACAATCTTTCTGGTTCCTTTCTAGCCTTTTTTTCCCTCGTTTGCGGTAGAATGTTTTCTTTTTTTTTTAGTATGAGCAGGATTCTATAGCACACTCGCTAAAAGGCGCGAACAGGCAAAATTTTCGTTTCTCATATCACACGCGAGTGTATACAGCAGACGGAGTAAATCAATCAAATATGTAAAAAGAGTCCAACAGCGTACGCAGTGCCCAGTTCAGACATCATCGCAACATGAAAAAGCGTTGACAGTGGCCCAGACTTGCAGGGTAACTCGGCGTTGGTTCCAAGGCGAAAACACTGGGCGTTCGAGGTGAGCTGACCCGCACGTACAACACAATGGAACAGCGCCCCAATCCGAAAGCAATTTTCTGCGAAAACGGTCGATGCGAAGAGCGCGAGCGGTAGTCCGATCATTAGAGCTGTTTGCCCAGCGTCGCGCATGGACGCGCGCCGCACATCGCCGCAGTGGCCGGCGTTCAGAAGTGTGTGGCCTCTGGCTTTCTGAAATGACGTCACCGGCGCTGCCTTGGTTGGTGCTTAACGAAACGCGCAACAGCATCGACTGTCACTGAAGTGCGCCTGCGTGGACTGGCCGGCCGTGGTACGCCCTTCCTGGTGAACGCCATGTGTAGTATTGCCGACAGTGGCGTAACACCAATTTATTTTTCCCGTAGAAGCGAGGGGAGGGGGTTAAAGCAACTTTTGTGTATGTTCGTGCTAATGCAAATGAATAAGTGAAAAAATTTTGTGAAATGAACGAGAGGTTGGCTCAACCCCAGCCCCCCCTAAATGCACTATGGTTTCCGAGTTAGCGGTGTATACGGACACTTGCTAAGCCAGATAGCTTACTTGTTTCGGGCTGTAAGATATGAAGAAGGACACATCACACGCATAATGTGGCAACGTACGTGTCAGCATGTGGACTGCTGATGTCTATATGTCTTCGTAACGCACGGCAGCATATTTTTCGACGTTGGCGGGTTGACCGGTTCTGAAGCAGAGCGAAACAAAACATCGACCCCTGCCAAGCTGCCAGCAGAGAGCGCCTGCAAAGACGGAAGCCACGTGGCCACTTTTTGTGGCCGTTGGTAAACAAGGGGTCGAACCGGGAGCTCCCGACTGCGGCGAAGTCCTCATCTGCAGCTGTGTGAGCCTGCCTCGTCGGTTCGCAAAGACACTCCACGAACGCCTCTCACTCTTCCCTTTCTTTTAATTTCTTCCTTTCTTTACTTTATTTCATATCTCTTTTATTTCCCTTTTTTCCGCATCGTTGTCGAACGCAAGCGTTTAGCACAGATTGAAGAGTTCGTCGAGTAGAGCTCGCGAAAAGTTCTGCTAGTTTGCCCGCGCTCATCGAAGTCTCGGCGCACTTCGAAAGCTTTCTGCTGTGCGGAAGGGTGAGGCACTCTTTACACGGCCCTCTGCGACTTGCTCTGCGAGTCTTCGGTGTTGAAAAGACGCCGTCGGACCCGCGACGGGAAGTAGAGCACTTGAGTGGAGGAGACGCTTCCCAGATGCCGGTGCATCCCGCAGAGCCATAAGCGGCTGATGCTGCAGTGGCAGGAGCCCCAAGTCGTTCCCGCTCGCGGCATAGCGTGAGCGCAACAAACAACGCTCGGGAAGTCGCACGAAGCAAGGCTAGGTGGGCCAAAGTTTCCTTGGGCTATCTAAAGTTTTGAACTCTGCAGTCTTTGAGTCAAGTTTGCGGTCCCCAAAGGGCTCAGTGTGTGCTCTCGAAAAACACTCCTTCTATTCTTGCACTTTTTTTTATTTTTAGACCGTTACGCTGCACAAAGAAAGGCAGCCAGTGATGGGCACCGCCCACTCATTCCGCGAGAAAGTGTGAGAGCGTTACCGCCGCATCAGCTCTGTGCAGCCGAACAAACGCCATTGTCCTGCGTTGTAAATCAAGGCGAAAAATACTCGTTTGATGAGTCGCGACTTTTCAAGTAACGCGAAACTTGCTACAGCCTAGTACGTCAACGTGACTCAGCAGGAACATCCGTGAACACACGCATCACACACATGTACATACACACAGATGGACGCACACGCGCACGCTTGCAAAAAAAAAAAGGCAAGGGCAGTCCCGATCTTAAAACTTCAAGCGGTGTTAGGACCGGCGCCAGGTCTGACAATGGATCGGCGTTCCTTTTGATGTTCCTTTTGAGTCGCCAAACGGGTGGGCGGCCGGTGTCCGCCATGTATTGTTCCCACCTGGCCGGAGGGTGCGGCGTCCTGCCGCCGCGGCGCCGTGAGCAGTTCGGGAGACCACCGGTGCAGCTTCTTCTTTGGAAGATGACGGCGGCGGCGGCGGCCGGGAATCGTCCCGCTAATTGAACGAGTTGTTCGGCACCCTTTGAAGCTTGTTTACGGCGGCCCTTTCGATGGATGCAGTCATCAACTCCAGACCCCTCGCCCAGCGACACACCTTGACGGGGGGGGGGGGAGCCGCGTTCGTGCCACATGGCCGTGCGGTGACCACGCTTCAGTTTTGAACGTTCGCGTGGACCGTGCGTGCTCGTCACCCTCGCGGGTAATGTGTGGTCCGTGATTGGACGGTGCCATCTGTACGCGGTCCCCGATCTAGGGATCTGGGGAGGACAGACCCTTTATAATGAGCCCCCACGGCTCATTCGGTGCTTTTTCGAGTGGAGAACTCGCCATGTACGAAGAACGCCACTATATATCTAAACTTTCTTATTGACCTCTCTCTAATGTAAATAAACGTCTGTTCTCTGTTTTCCCATATAAGCATTGCTTCTCGCTATAAGGGACGAGTCCGATGGGAGCCAGCTACCAACGACGAGACCCACAGGACCCAGACCACAACAACTGGATGGCAGCGGTGGGATCGAGCTCATCGACCAGGAGGCAATGCTGAGACCTGCTGTCTGGAGGACCTAGAGTCGGACAAAACTGCTTCGTGGCATCTCTGACAACACGGGAAGGAACGCGTCCGAATTCATGACTGCATAGGGTGAGTGCACTGCTTTTCTTTGCTGAGATATCACCAGGCTTTGCGTGGGATTGTAAACAAAGCAGTGATTTGGTAACGGTTGACGGAAGTATTGATAGTACGTCAAAGTTTGCTGAGATATCACCAGGCTTTGCGTGGGATTGTAAACAAAGCAGTGATTTGGTAACGGTTGACGGAAGTATTGATAGTACGTCAAAGTTGTTTAGTTAAAAGAGTTAGCAGCACCAAGGACCGCCATGAATTTGAAGGGACTAAAAAAGCCAGAGTTGTTAGAGTTGGCCCGAGAGCTGGGCCAGGTAATTGCCGAGACGAAAAGAAAGCAGGAGATCATTGACGCCATCGAGAAGATCGGGGCAGATGACGATGAGCTGAGCGAATGCTTGGAGGCTATTACGCAAAGGAAAGAGGAGCAGAGGCTCCGTGAGGAAAAAGAGGAGCAGAGGCTCCGGGAGGAAAAAGAGGAACAGAGACGTCGTGAGGAGAAAGAGGAAAGAGAACGTATCGATCGTATGGAAATGAAACGCCTAGAAATTGAACTAGCAAAGGCTCAATCAATGAACGGAGCTAGCGCAGTGGCACGAGAAGGAGAGCGCCGAATGACAGATTTGATGCCATCCTACGCGGTAGGAGGGGACATGGGTCTTTTTCTGGTGCACTTTGAGCGCACGTGCGAGAGGGAAAATTTTGCTAAAAACACGTGGCCCCAGCGCTTGCTTACGCTGCTGCCGTGTGAAGTAGCTGACATTATAGCCCGTATGGGTAAAGAAGACGCAGACGACTATGACAGAGTCAAAGCGAGTCTGCTCAAAAAGTACAGACTGTCAGCGGAGGCGTTCAGGCGAAAATTTCGTGAGATCGAGAAAGCCAAAGACGAGTCATACCCAGAGTTTGCGTACACCTTAAAGGTAAATCTGGAGGAATGGCTTAGAGAGGAGGGTGCGCTTGGCGACGCGGAAAAGACTCTGCAGTGTTTTGCGTTGGAACAATTCTTTCGGCGTCTACCTGAAAACATTAGGTACTGGGTTCAGGATAGACAAGGAGTAGATACTATCACGAGAGCGGCAGAGCTCGCAGAGGAGTACGTAAATCGCCGTGCCCTCGAAGGCAAGGATGTCCCTAGGAGGGAGATTAGTAAATATCGGGCCGACAAGCCTCCGCGATGGACAAAGTCGGGTCGGTATATGCCGAAGGAGGGTTTAGACTCCAAAGGAAGCGGTGATGAGAAAAACAAGAGAAAGGAAGAAGCACCCGAGAAAAGGGCGGAAGGGCAACAGAAAAAGGCGTTCGAGGCCAAGAAGCCGATAGTTTGCTATAACTGCCAACAGACGGGGCATATTTCTTTGGGTTGTAAGAACCCGAAAGTTGTGTTAATGTCACTCTGTAGTAATGACGAAAACATGAAATTGCTAGAACCATACATCCGAGACCTAGTCGTGAATGGCCAACCGTGCCGCGTGCTCCGCGATTCGGCCGCCACTATGGATGTAGTGCACCCGTCCTATGTCGAGGAGAGTCAGTTTACAGGAGAATGCGCGTGGATAAGACAAGCAGTAGAGACAAACAGTGCCTGTCTCCCAGTAGCAAGAGTCCGCATCGAAGGCCCTTTCGGTGTTCTAGACACTGAAGCTGCCGTTTCGGCACATCTCCCAGTGCAATACCCGTATTTGTTCTCAAATAAATCAGAGTACTTGCTGCGACAAAAAGGAATTGGGTTCAGTGAGGGTATCGTACAGGCCTTAACTCGATCCAAAGCAAGGGAGCTCGCCGCTCAGACAGTTTGTAAAGATCCGGTGGCAGACGAAACAGCTTCAGCGGCAGAGCCTTCTTTACCTGGCACGAAACTGGACCGCCCTATAATGGAGCCTCAAAACACAATATCTAAAGAAAGATGTAAGAAACCGGATGAATCCGAGGCATCTCGAGAAGTAGAATGCACTATAAAGCTGTTAAATGTAAGTCCTACAGAACTGATAGTGGAACAGGAAAATGACTCCACTCTCCGTAACTTAACGCCAGACGCGAAGGAAGGGGTGGCTAAGCAAAACATTCAGTTCACCAAGAAGGGGGGCGTCTTGTACAGAAAGTACACAAGTCGAAAAGGAGTTCGGTTTAATCAGCTAGTCGTACCGTATCCTTTCCGCAAGGAGCTGCTGCACCTGGTCCACGGAGGTTTGTGGTCAGGGCATCTCGGCATCAAAAAAACAAAAGAATGTTTGTTACGGGAGTTTTACTGGCCCGGCTGCTTTCGGGAGGTGGAGGCATTTGTAAGAAGCTGCGACACGTGCCAACGCGTTGGCAAGCCAGGGGATAAGGCTAAAGCACCTATGAAGCTGGTCCCCATTATCACAGAACCGTTTCGCAGGCTAGTTATAGACACAGTGGGTCCACTTCCTGTAACGCAGTCCGGGTACCGGCACATACTCACAGTGCTCTGCCCGGCCACGGAATTCCCGGAAGCAGTACCGTTAAAGGAGCTCAGCTCGGAGGAGGTAGTTAAAGCGCTTTTATCTATCTTTGCACGTGTAGGCTTCCCCGCAGAAATTCAGTCCGACCAGGGATCTGTTTTTACAAGTGCACTAACCTCGACATTTCTAGAAAAGTGTGGCGTTAAAATCATCCACAGTTCAGTGTACCACCCTCAGTCAAATGCTGTAGAAAAGGTACATTCAGTCATGAAACGGCTGCTACGCGCCCTTTGTTATGAGCAAAAAGAGGATTGGGAGGCTTGCTTGCCCGCAGCTATGTTCGCGCTTCGGATCGCTCCTCACGAATCAACAGGGTTTTCGCCTGCGGAGCTTGTTTACGGACGTGCTCTTCGCTCCCCACTTCGCATTGTTCGAGAATCTTGGGAGGGCCGGGCGGACGACCCTTCGGTAGTAGCATACGTGCTTGAGCTGTTAGACCGACTTCACGCAGCTCAAGAACTAGCGGAGCAGGAAATGCGCAGAGCTCAAAACAACGCTAAGCGCTATTATGACAAGACAGCCCGGACGCGAAGCTTTCGAGTAGGGGAAAAAGTGATGATACTGAAACCCTCACTGAAGAATAAACTTCAGGTCCAGTGGGAGGGACCTGTTGAGGTAGTTCAGAAATTGTCAGACACAAATTACTTGGTTACTGGACTGGGAAGGCGTAAAACGCAACAGGTGTACCACACTAATCTGCTCAAACCGTACCAGCAGAGGCATGCCGTTGTAAACATGTCGCTCAATCAACCGGAAGAAATGCCTATTGATTTCCCGGAGTTAACAACAGAAAACAAAGACATTGGCGAGACTATTAGTAACCTGGTAGAGCAGGCGGAGTTGGAGCCAGATCAGAAAGCGGAACTGAAGGAACTATTGTTTGACTTTAAAGAAACATTTTCAGACACACCTGGCAGAACCAAAGCCCTAGTTCATGATATTGAGCTGACATCTTCGGAACCAATTCGTTCTAAAGCTTACCGCGTTTCCCCGAGGCAACGGGAAATAATGGCCGCGGAGATAAACCGAATGCTCGAGCTAGGAGTGATCGAGCCAGGAGAGAGTGATTACACCTCGCCTCTGATCTTGGTTGAGGTCCCAGGGAAAGAGCCGCGACCGTGTATTGACTATCGGAGGCTCAACTCGATTACAAAGGACCAAACTTATCCAATTCCGCATATTGAGGAAAGGCTTGAGCAAGTCAGCAGTGCCAATTTCATCTCGACTTTGGATTTAGTCAGGGGATACTGGCAGGTGCCTCTAACTGAAAGGGCTAGTAGGCTTGCGGCGTTTATTTCCCCGATGGGAACATTTCGGCCGAAGGTCCTTAGTTTTGGATTAAAGAATGCCCCTTATTGCTTTTCTGGCCTAATGGACAAAGTGTTACAGGGTATGGAGGACTTTGCCCTCCCGTACCTAGATGATATTGCTATTTTTTCTTCTTCCTGGATAGACCACATGAAACACTTGCGAGCTGTGCTATGTCGTCTGCGTGAGGCCGGCTTAACAGTGAAGGTTGCGAAATGCCAATTGGGGCGCGCTGAGGTAGCTTATCTAGGGCATGTAATAGGCCAAGGCTACCGCCGGCCGTCAGAAGTAAAGCTGGCCGCAATAGACAACTTTCCCCAACCACGAACCAAGAAAGACATTCGGTCGTTTCTTGGATTGGCCGGTTATTATCAAAGGTATATCCCGCGTTACTCTGACATTGCAAGTTCCTTGACAGACGCTCTTAGAAAGACTGAACCCCAGACCGTAAAATGGGATGGGGCCAAGGAACATGCATTTTCTACGCTAAAGAAGGCACTAAAAAGTCAGCCAGTGTTGAGCGCGCCTGACTACTCTAAGCCGTTCATTCTTCAGTGTGACGCCAGCGACCGGGGTATGGGTGTCGTGCTTTGTCAGAGGGGAGAGAACGACCAGGAACACCCTGTACTGTATGCCAGTAGAAAGCTTTCTGTTCGTGAGGAAGCATACAGTGCCTCAGAAAAGGAATGTGCCTGCGTTGTTTGGGCTGTGCAGAAGCTAGCTTGCTACATCGCCGGTTCTAGGTTCACAATAGAGACTGACCACTGTCCCCTCACATGGCTACAGTCCATGTCATCGAAAAACGGCCGTCTTTTGCGCTGGAGCTTAGCTCTTCAACAATACACCTTTGATATCCATTACAAGAAGGGTAAACTCAACAGCAACGCAGATGGTCTGAGTCGTTGTCCCTAGTACCCCGAGGGCTTCAAAACGATTTTCTGCTTTCTATCCTCGATTTGAGGCCCACTAGTTTTCTGTATTTATCCAAACATGTGTCAAGTGTTTTGTTTAATGTCTTCAAAAGTGGCTGATGTGGTGTTGCGACTCGGCGGGGGCCACAGGAATAAAGTTGAGGTAGAAGGAAATGACTTCCACAGGTGAATCTAAGTCTGGTGATTCTGAGTAGGGAATTGCCGTGTGCTTGCTCGTGTGTGGGTGTGCTTCGGCGCAGTTTCCGCAGTTCCTCATTGGTGGTGGGCGGAAAATATGGTGGAGAGGGGTCACCTCATCCCTGCGAGCAACGCCCTCTTGGTCAATGATCATCGGATCCAGTGTTCGGGACAAAAATAATAGAGGAAGAGCCGACAAGCTGCAATACAGATCCCGCTGCACAGTACCTGCTGGCCACTGCACCTCGGGATCTTCTTTCCCCGGCGGAGAGGCTGTTAGGACCGGCGCCAGGTCTGACAATGGATCGGCGTTCCTTTTGATGTTCCTTTTGAGTCGCCAAACGGGTGGGCGGCCGGTGTCCGCCATGTATTGTTCCCACCTGGCCGGAGGGTGCGGCGTCCTGCCGCCGCGGCGCCGTGAGCAGTTCGGGAGACCACCGGTGCAGCTTCTTCTTTGGAAGATGACGGCGGCGGCGGCGGCCGGGAATCGTCCCGCTAATTGAACGAGTTGTTCGGCACCCTTTGAAGCTTGTTTACGGCGGCCCTTTCGATGGATGCAGTCATCAACTCCAGACCCCTCGCCCAGCGACACACCTTGACGGGGGGGGGGGAGCCGCGTTCGTGCCACATGGCCGTGCGGTGACCACGCTTCAGTTTTGAACGTTCGCGTGGACCGTGCGTGCTCGTCACCCTCGCGGGTAATGTGTGGTCCGTGATTGGACGGTGCCATCTGTACGCGGTCCCCGATCTAGGGATCTGGGGAGGACAGACCCTTTATAATGAGCCCCCACGGCTCATTCGGTGCTTTTTCGAGTGGAGAACTCGCCATGTACGAAGAACGCCACTATATATCTAAACTTTCTTATTGACCTCTCTCTAATGTAAATAAACGTCTGTTCTCTGTTTTCCCATATAAGCATTGCTTCTCGCTATAAGGGACGAGTCCGATGGGAGCCAGCTACCAACGACGAGACCCACAGGACCCAGACCACAACAGCGGTGAACGCGGCGCGCCACTCTCAAAGACGTGTCAAGTGGCCGGAACACGGCACAGGACCGCTTGTCACTCCGGGCGGCTGCCGGTTCACTCAGCTGAGCGGCCATCTCCGACGCCTCGCTGGGAACCCGACGGGAGACAAAAAAGGGCGTCCACGTAAGCTCTTGAAGACGTTCGTCATCTGCTATACTTCCTCTCCAAGAAATATCGACACACACAAAAAAAAAGAGAGCTGTATTATTGTTTCGTTTTTTTTTTCTAGTGGCGCATCTATTGACGGCTTCTATAGTGCAGAGCAACTCGTCAAGGAGCGGCAGCATTCTTGGCGTCAGGAAGAGCGGCTGCTGGGGCAACGGGCTTCCTGGAAAAGCAGCCGCTGATGCAAGGCGTCTGCCGAGAGCGCGCGAAAAAGAGCAAGGACAGATTCGCCCGGCCGATGGACGCCTCGCATATTTTCGGAGGCCGTCAGCAAGGTCGCGTGCCGGGCGGGGCATCGGCATACGAAATGCCCATGCACGCGACGAAAGCGTCGGAGGGAGCATAAACGACGAAGAGAGAAGTATTCGAGGTGGCGAAAAGAACTCGCGAGCACTCCCGGCATTTCAGCGATGGTACGCACTCTGATTCTAATACCACGTGTGCACAACTGTGAAGAAAGGGTCACAGTGGGGACAGTGGCGGTTTTACTCATGAACGCTGTAGACGAGACGCGGCAGAGACATGGTGACCGTGAAGTATTACCTAAGTACGTCAGTTCTTTCGCACGTGCACAACCTTACAAATGTTTCCTAAGCTTGTAAGGTATATAGAAATGGATGAATGAATAAATACAAATCTTATTAGGGTAACTTTGTTGGCCCGGTGTGCCAAACAAGGGCATCTTTGTTACTATCTGCAGCTGGCGACTCTCAAGGTCCACCAATGACGATTGCGTGCAGTGCCGCTCCAGTATAAAATTAACATTGGTACATAATTTCTTATGAAACGGAAGGTAGGCCCACCATCCTTTCTGAGCGAAAATAATGAAAAAAAATAACGCCTGGGCCTGCGTCCAATGCGCAGCACAGCCACAGCGAAAGCAGGAAGAGGGAAATTTCAAGGGCTTTTTTCATACACTGTTTGGGCATTTGCTATAAGCGCACTTGCAGGGTACCCACTACGATATGAATCAGCATACCTTTTGTGTTGTAGGGAGGCCTTCACAATGCCATTCTTCGTTATTCTTCAAAGAAGCGTGGTACCCACTACACACTCGCAAGGAAATTTGTGCATTTCATTATGCTGTGGGTGACTACGATGAAGAATTACGCCTGAAGCTTCAGTAATGGGTTGCAGCATTCGACGGCCCACTCGTTACGCAATTTGCATTGTGTAACGCTTGCTTGTTCGTTTGATGTTCTAAAACGCTTCATTACTCATATTAACGCGATTCCTTTGCCGACATCAAGCCTGCCTAGGGCCAGTTTGCAATAGAGTTTAAGTACATTACAAATACGTATTATAATAAATAACATAAATGAGAAAAAATACTAGGGTTGCTCAAGTGCGCAGTGTTGTCGAGACTTTTGACCCCGTTCCGGAGTGGCTTCCCGTTCTTGACGCTTGTGTGTGTTTGCCTGACTTCTGATGAAGCATATTCTGTGTACTTTACTGGTGACAATGTCATTCATTAAAAAAAATACTAGGGTTGCTCAGTTGCAGAACACTGGGATGACACGCTCGGGACCCAGGTTCGAATCACATCGCAACATTCTCATTCTTTATGATCCATTTTTTTTTTAAATTTCATTTCGTGGGATAGTGGTTACGGACACCAGCGGCGGTGGCGGCGGACAATTACGGCACAAGCGACACTTGTTGGGATCGCACAACAGCTTTCGCTGTAAAAAAGCCATAAGATAGCCCGTTGTATCGACTGTTTGGACCCCCGAGTGCCACATCGCAACTCCAAGACACTGGCACCGCAACATCACCGTCCGTCTCGCCATTCTCGTCATGATTCGAAGTAGGAACAAAAAAAAAACAACGACGGCAACAGAAATTAAACTCGTACTTATAAATATTTTTACAAGAGTAATTGCATGAGATTCCCTGCAGGCGCTCAATTATTCACTTATGAGCACGGTGCATTATAGCATTATAGCAGTGTTTACAGCATAACCCAAAACGCGCGTCACACGTAGACAAATAAGTTTCTTTCCAGATATACGATTTGGCGCAAACTCATAAACGAAAGTACGCTTATTCTTCACATTTGAGTTATTCTCTTTTGCATTTATGCCGACAGCGCATCATCATTTGATTTGAGAAAGAAAATGCAAAAACATTGCAACGATAGAGGAGAAAGTGCGAAGACTAGGTGAGAATACACTGCTAATAATCAGCAAAAAAAAAAGCACTAAGCAGACTTAACAGTGCGCCTGCTTTCGGTCCCTGTGTTTCGTTTGTTTGTTTTTCGCGCTCTTTGTCATAAGTATACGTACAACCAACTCGCCCAGTCAGTTACCTTAGGGAGGATAATACCGCACTGCGCAATGTCAAATCCAAGAGTGAGAAGTGGTAGGGCACAGGCGATAACTTATGGAAGAAAAAAAAAACGAAACACGTCAAGTTCTCTATGGTATTATCGTTAAGAAAGCCGTGATGACAAGAGAGATTATCGATTGGGACTCACCGCGGGTGAATCTGAGGGTGTATCCTAGCCTTCCGTATATTTAGGTGAGTGTTCGGAGGAAACATCTACAAATGAAGCTAATGGCGACTGGTCAGAATAACTCAGCAATGTTCGTGAGTCCTAAGAATTCAAGGAGAGCGGAAGCGACTAAGATTTAGCAGAACGGCTACTCTTAAGACTACGTCAAGCTCAAACAACAGTAAAGACACCATAAACATATATTTAACACATTTATATGGCACACGTTTCGGATCATGGTTGTAAGTATCGTTAATGAATGAGCAAGTGCTCAGTGCCATGAAAGCTTATTTGAACGAAATCCTTAAAAAAATGGCCCCGTATCTGCATGTTACACTATAAATGTCGTCGAAAGACGATAGTCTTGCGTCTGGAGAGAGTGAACAAAACGTTTATTTGATGTTCTGCGCAAGAAAAATCGGTGAATGGTATTCTGGAGGTGCTGCGTTAGAGTGCACCTTGAGCGTGCAGGAGAGGCGAACAAGCGCATCAAGTCATGTCACACGTTAGACATGAGCAATATCTGGCAGTTATCCTGGAAAACGGGGCGCGCCCGTCTCTGAGGTGCTAAGGTGTAGAACGCAAGGCGACCGGTAGGTGCCACCAACGTGTCGTCTTCATTAGCAAAGCGTTGGAAAGACTTGCCGTTTTGAGCAAGCGTTGCATGGCCAGCGCAGCGTTATAAAAGCTATACGATCCTTAAAATTACTTACGTATGCCTTTTCTAGTGAAAAATACACATACGTAATATTGACGTGTTGTTATGGTGCCTCAGATATGCGCAATAATTGCTTTTTAATTGACAATCGCACAAGTATGAACGCTGAACCTTGAGCAATATTGGTGGGCGCTGAGGATTGGGTCAGCCGTTTAAAGTATCGTTTGGTACTGTTTAGGGTATTAAGGGTGGACAAACAGACAGACCAAATTTTTGCGCCGAAGGTCCCCAATTAAGAAAGACTATCGTCTTTAAAACGCGAAACACGACAGCTGCCCTCGTATTATGCAGGACACCACGTACGCTTCCACAAGCAGTCTTAAGCAGGGCTTTACACGAGCCATTCTAAACAATGGAAGCGCCAAGTTTGCTCTCCCAGCAGACGTGACAGGCGCAGCGCGAAGGGAGATACGCAACGGAAATTGCGACAGCCAGTGGACAGCCATGGAAGAAGCAGAGTTTAGGCCAACGTGCTGGCAGCGCCTAAGGTGCTCGGTCGCAGGGAGCCAGTTGCGAAGAAGGTTGCGTGGCACACGTCTTCATGTGTCGTGCCAGCTTCCTGACGCAAACATGGGAGACCGCGCGTGCGCGGGCCGGAAGCAGTGCACCTCTGGTGGAAGAGTGGTTCGCTTTGCATGAGCGCTGTGGCATACGCAAAATGCTCTCGCCGGTAGCACACGCTCCAACAGGACGGCGAATCCTCCCCTCGTTTCCTGTATAAACAAGGGGTGCGCCACCGATTCGGCTCGGTAACAGGAAATCAGAGAATGTGATTGACAGTTGCAGCTTCCATGGGTTCACCACTCCAAGCTCCGGATTAGATTGACAGGTGGTTTCAGGCTTGCAGAAAAAAAGACTCGCAGTAGTCCTTTTTGAGCTTTACACTATACAACACCGAAATGTTTAGCGGCTGAACTTATACACGCGGCGCTAAAAACACGGCCACGGTAGTTAGTGGCACGTAACTTGTGGAGAGGTATAGAACTGACTAATCTCATAGCAGCCGAGAAAGGGAGAGGGAGTGAGTTCTAAATTGAAAAGTAATGTAGAGTCACGCTAAGGAAAGCATAAAAGCATATATACACCGTAACTCTACATATTTCTGAAAGTTAATACGAGCACGAACACACGACACGGTCACTCACACATGCACACTCCCAGGCGTCGAACACACACAGCGTGTGTTTGATGCCTGGGTGTGTGCGTGTGTGAGTGATTGTGTCGTGTGTTCGCACTCGAATTAACATTTAGAAATACTGTACCAACTAGCCCAACAAAATGCTCTCTTAAAACTCTACTTAAGTTTGAAAAAAAAAGCACAATTACGTCGATGTAAAAAGAAAAGGAAAGAAACTACGCAAGGAAACAAATATAAAGGAATGAAATTACGAGATTTCGGCCAAAAGTGGCGAGAACAGAATGCGGCTTACATGAGTATTTGTCTTGCGTTCCGACGACGCACTCGCAAAAAAAAAAACAAATGCCGGGCAAATCTGTCATGAGCAGCCCAACGGCGCCTATGCGAAAACGCTGGCATCGACGCCCGTTGAGGCGCTCAAACACCGGCAACACATGACGCTATTGCACGTTTCCTAACGCCGCCTGTCGTCACCAGCCACGTTTTGTCGACATATCCTCACCAACGCCCCCACAACGGCAGCAACCCGCTTTCCACCCTCAACACGCCTGTCGAGCACGAAACAGCAAGGACATGCCTTCGTGAAATCCGCTGGAAGCCACGAAATCACCGCTTGCCAGTATCACGAGGCCGGCACCATCGACAAATAGCCGCCCGTGCATGAACGTCGTTGCCGTCGCAAATGTACAGGCCGCCGCGGTGCATTTGGAGCGTGCGATATTTCTGTTTGCGCCGCTGATGGCGTTGACAGACGCCTGCTTGGAGTGTTCCCTGTAAAGAGGCTGAAATAACGCGAGGGCGTTTAGACACGTGGGGTCAGTTAGATCTGCGAAGAAGGACAAGGGGGAGAGACAGCGAAAAGTTTCTGACAGCCAATGATTTAGAGAACGAGCACGCGTGGCACTCTGCGTGGGGTACCAAACACGCGGAGAAATATGGCGTAGCGGTAAAGCGGGCTTTTTAGGAAAAAAAAGTAATACTACTAATCTAAAACTAAAATCGCAATGCTGTCGAATCACCAAACTATCGTCAAGCCCATACCAATCACTATGACAGCAACGATTGCCTTCGAAGATTTCAGACTTGGTTGGTCGTCATCTATGCTTGAAGCATGGGAAAAAAGAAAACATAACTATAGGCAGTCGAGAGAGCGTGACACGCGTCATCGATAATTACGTTTACGAAGCTGACAACCCTATCTCACTTCAAGAGTATGTACAACAATACGACGTTTGGCGCACTCTAATAGCATAGCTGGACTCTAGTTTAGGATGGTATGTGTGAACGCGGGAAATTAGTAACCCGGTAAGAAAAGCACCACCTAGTCGGAAAGGTTTTACATTTTGTGACGAAAAAAAAAAATCACAGCTAATCCAAGGAGTGAGTAACGATGAGTGGAGCGAAGCGTCCATCAGTCCGTCCGTTCGTACTTGCTTCCGTCCTTTCGTGCGTCAGTCCGTGCGACCATCCATCCGTCTATGCGTCCATCCGTCCATGCGTCCGTCCATTCGTTTATGCATCTGTCTGTATGCCCATCCGTCCGCACGCACGTTCATTCGTCTGTCTGTCTGTCTGTCTGTCTGTCTGTCTGTCTGTCTGTCTGTCTGTCTGCCTGTCTGTCTGTCTGTCTGTCTGTCTGTCTGTCTGTCTGTCTGTCCGTCCGTCCGTCCGTCCGTCCGTCCATTTAGTGAACACTTCAAGTACCGCCATCTCGAATCTTTTCATCACATATCCATTAGAAGAACCATCATCGAGAGCACATTCCAATGACTAAACCAGAGGTGGCTACCTACTACTACTACGACCACTACTAGTACTATATACGTCTCGTACGCACGACCCACGACTTAAGGAGCTTTTCCCCTAAAACGCTGATTGCAGGAAAGTATCCTTCTATACAACGGCTTCTTGATCAAATGAGATTGTCATAAGAATGGATTTTCAAACTTAATTGCAAGCATTCGAAAGTAGCGATTTGCATGTTGCTGCGACCGGGGTTTGCAGGCACCGGATGTCCGGGATGAAGTTGTTGAGGCAGGAGGAAGAGAGACTTGAAGAGGGTTTATTTACATTATATACAAGGTGAGCTCTCGTACATGACGAGCTCTCTCTTACATGGCGAGTCCCTCTTCCTCCTGCCTCGACAACTTTATCCCGGACCTCCGGTGCCTGCAAACCCCGGTCGTAACAATGTGCTTCCGTTGTGCGTCGGTTAGGTGCATAAAAAGATTCGAGCACGTGCAAGTTGTCCGTGAATACGCATGCGTCACCTAAAGCAGTAAAAATGTACCTTGATAACGAGTTGGTCACATGTAAGTTCAATGATAATGTAGCCGTAAAACTGACGTAGTAAAGGTGTGCAAGCAGTGTAGTCTTGGACATAGTAGCAAAAACGACGTGAGAGACTGCAGAGCTGGCTTAATAAATGCGAAGCATTTCTTTGTGCGCACTTTTGGCGTCAGCCGGTCGGTCAGTCAGTCCGTCCGTCCGTAGGTCCGTCCGTCCATCCGTCCGTCCGTCCATCCGTCCATCCGTCCATCCGTCCATCCATCCATCCATCCATCCATCCATCCATCCATCCATCCATCCATCCATCCATCCATCCATCCACGTGCTACGTGACGCTAACAGGCAAAACACGAGTGTCCAACATTCGCCGCAATGACAACAGGTGGCGCTGACTGACGCTCCCACGTTCAATGCACATATATACAGCATAAAGTGGATGGGGGGATAGCTGCCGTGGTAGCTCACTTGGTAGAGCATCGAACACGTTATTCGAAGGTTTGGTCCCTGCCCACGGCAAGTTATTCTTTTCACCCACTTTTCTTTCTTCACAATTATATCACAATTACTTCTAATATTATTACCTATACTTTTCTTGGCGTAATCGTGGGTCAGTTCTCATTGGTATGCGGGTATGTGTCACTGGTGATAGCGATTTCAATAACACTCGTTGTTGGGCTAGTTGGTGCATTGCATCAGAAAAATATCATAGCATATCCACGGAGTGCATGATGGTGAGTGCGGCGAAGTGTCCGTCAGGTCCGTCCGCGCCTCCGTCCGTCCGTTCGTTCTTGCTTCCGTCCGTCAGTGCGACTATCCGTCCGTCCATGCGTCCGTCCGCACGTCCATCCAACCGTCCGTGCATCTCTCTGTCCGTCCGTTCGTGCGTCTATCCGACCATCCGTCCGTCTAGTGAACACTCCAAGTACCACCATCTCGCATCCTTTCATCATATATTCATCATATAGAAGTACTGCCATCCAGCTGACATTCCAAGGATGAAACGAGAGGTGGGCATGACCGGATTAGAGGAGCGGCGCGCGCGCACACTCCTACGGCCTGCGATTCGTGTCTAGTACCCCTTTTTCACCCCCACTAGTTCATGGCACTGTGGCCTAACCCTCGCTAAACCTTGCTAAAACCTAAGAAGTTACGCCCAGCGAGTTTGACGTGGCAACTTTTTCTGGTCAGATAGTGTTCAAAGTGTGTCCTTCTGTTACTAGATTTTTTTTAGTAAGCATCAAGTTCAAGGCAAATTTTATTGGACATTAAGTCACCGATACTCGTTTCTGCAGGTTATTTCGTCAGAAACAACGATCTTTTACAGCGGAAGCTGTTATGGGAACACAACTCGGGTCACGCGCCACCGTATAGTTGTCCGCCGCCGCTGCCACCGCCGCCAGAATCCGTAACCACATCGCACGGAATTATAAAAACAAAACTTAGCACCAATGACACGTAGTGGGGCTCGAATCCGGGTCCACTGGATGCCAGTTCAGTATTCTACCACTGAGTTTGCCGGTGCTTGCGGCTTGTTGGCAAACTTGCCTTAGGCAGGCTTGATGTCGGGAAAGCAATCGCGTTAATACGAAAGTGTTTTAAAAAAGCGAAAGACCTACGAGTTGTCGCAAAATGCGAATAACGTTACGAGTGGCTCATCCAATACTCCAACCCATTACAAAAGCTTGTTCTTGTTGACCTATTAACTGTGGCACATACCTACTTCAGGCATCATTCATAATCGTCGTTAGCCATTGCATGAACGATTGGCACAAAATTCCTTGCAAGTGTTTAGCAGATACCACATTTCTCAGAAGAATGAAGAAAAATAGCATAGCGAATGCCAGCCTACAACCAATATTTGTTTTTATTAATAATTCCGTAGAGGGTATCAAGAAAGTGTGCTTGCCGTAGTTAGCCAATGAGTGTTTAGAAAAGGCTGTTACAGGCCGCTGGTCCAGCTTTCGCTGTGACTGTGCTGCGCCTTACGCACAGACCTGGTGCTTTTTTATTTATAATTAAAGTGCGCGGGTTTCCTCCTCAATTCAAAAGAGTGCGCGCGTGCCGCTCCTCTAGCCAGACGATGGAGGTTGCTGCCCATTACTACTACTACAACGACTGCTGCTACTGCTATTACTACTACATACATCGCGGACGCACGACCCACGGCTTAAAGAGCTTCGCCCTTAAAAATCCAGTCAATAAGCAACGAACACAGGGAACGAAGAAGGAGAAAGGAAAGCGGCTAGACTACAAACTATTTATTCACGTACGCGTGGCTCAAGTATACGTACGCATCCGGTCACGTGGTCACGTACATCCGGTCACGTACAATTACTGTATGCATCCTTCACCCTAGGAATCACTCAATATTACAGAAAATATTGCAGAAAAGTATTTTGCTTCCCGCGTAACGACACGGAACTATTACTACAACATGCCTCGCGATTGCTTGGAATGTGAAAAATGTTCAAGTATTCTACGAGCCATTCTTTCATGGCTTCTGCCCAAAATCCTGATTTCGTTCAGCACTGGCTTAAATTTGTACCGTTTACAATGAAGAGCTAAATTAGAGCTTTTTCCTTTAGCTAACGATTTAAAATGTTCCCGAGCCCTAATATTCACACAACGACGTGTTTTGTCTATGTACACCATCCCGCAAATCAGCGGAATTTTATACACCAGAACAACAACACATTTCACCAACGCCTGCCCATGCTTCGCTTCACACTGTTGCTTCTTTTTTTCCCGATGCGTGCGTATAAACCACCCAGGTTCCTTGGTGCAGAAAACACCACGGACGGTCACTTTTTTCAGGCCATGCGCAACACGGTGCGTATAGGTAACCACTTTTGGTCTCCTCTGCTCTGGACAGGTCTGTGTGCTTTTATTTTTTCCTTTAATTTTTGTAGCAAACATTGAGCTACAGCGGACGAAACGGATCTGGGAAGGCCGGCGTCTTTCAGTCTATCAATCTAGGCGATAGAGCTCGTATTAAGCATGTGCTCAGAGGACTTTGCCAGGGCAGACTCAAGGCAAAGCAAACAGATGGCCCTCTTTACAGTTTTAGAGTGTGTCGACCCATACGGTAACAACCCATTCTTAGTTCTTGGCAAATACATCCAAAACACGTGTCTTTCAAAACACATGATGTTTATGTCTGGAAATTGTAGACAATTGTTTGCCGGCGCAGCTCATGCGTAAAACTCAGGCCTTTTCCTATAAGTTTCTAAAGCAGCACAATACACTTTGCACAGTGTGGTCATAGACCACGTTAAAATCAATTGCTAAAACTACGAAAGAATCATCAAAGTATCTAAAAATTCGCAGGACGGTGCCTTTGTCAAAAGTTAATTCTAACTCTTGTCAGTCAATATAACATAAAAAAATTGTTACAAAGCAGAGGGGCAGCACAGTATTCTATGCATACCTCATTCTGTTGAACAAACACTCCCATGTCAAAAGAAACAACCGTCGACGGAAGGTAAAACTCGAGAAGCGACATGAACTTTTCCACACTAATGATTTTTCTGAAACATTTTATGTCTAGCCAGGAACGGCGAGAACATGCATGCGTAACTTTAACGCTTCAGCTTTAAGAAAAAAAAAAAAACTGCCATAGGCAGCGTTGACCGGACGCATGCAAACAATAGTTAGTGTCCCAGCAGGAAGCAAACCCTATAGCAATCTGCGTGGCAATGAAGTATTCTACCACAAAGCCACGCCAGGCCTACGATATACATTTCGAATAGACCTTATATAATCTTCGTGTAACGTCAATTGCGGTCGCAGTACTGGCTATTCAATTTTGTAAACATTACATATGTACTTCTATGATACAACCGTCATGTCCGATTAACGTAATTGCAGTTAGGCACCATCTGCTGAAGTTGATTTGTGTAGCACTGTCCAGGATTACCACACTCGCGAGCACCAGCACTTCACATCAGCTTGCCGCTTCTGTTGTTGCTTATATCCATGCTGCTGTTGGCATTGTTACGCAACCGTAAACAACTGCTAATATAAAATATATGCGGCTGTTTAAGCTATGCATGACTTTGAACATATATTTAGCGCCACTTCATAACGTCTCGCACGATGAACGTCTCGCACAATGAAAAAAAAAAACACAAATTGAACTTCTATCCGCTTGTTTCGCGTAACATCGATTCACAGGGAACGTGGGATCTGGGGATTTTTTTTTTGTTTGCTAAGATTTTGGCACCAACACCGGTATTCATGAAGAACACGCCTTTTCCGAAGTGCTCAGCGCTGAAACATTGCCCAAGAGAAGGTATTAGACAAAGGACATATTACAAGGGAGCAACTCGTTAGTT
Organism: Rhipicephalus microplus; assembly: GCF_043290135.1. NCBI lineage: Eukaryota > Metazoa > Arthropoda > Arachnida > Ixodida > Ixodidae > Rhipicephalus > Rhipicephalus microplus. The sequence goes on from NC_134700.1 coordinate 289,619,192, forward strand.
ATGCATCAATAAATAAAACCATCAGTTAAGTAAGTGTACCTCCGCGCCACGCCATCGCCCAACACCGATGCTGACATAAATTCCACCGTATACCCTGAGGCGATTATCATGTTTGAAAACTCACATTAAATAAAGATTGCATTATTTATTAAAGGCAACTCGATGGGCTTCTTGGATGTTTTAACCCTCTTGGAAGCAACCTATTGAATGTGTTTCTGTAAAATATCCCATATGTACCCTTACATTGCTGACGGAGCAAGAAATCTCATAATGATTTGTCGATTTAAACAGTTGATGATGAACACTTTTCTTTTCCTGGTGCAGATGAGCTCAACAACTGTTAACTTCGAACCCTTCAGTAAGGCTAACGTTGTCTGTGTTGCTAAATTAGTAACGTATTACCTAAATCTCTTGCAATGTGTCCAAAAATTTTGCTGAGTGTACTTGGGACATGCCTGATCTACAAGTCATAACATTTCAATTCCGCTACGTCTGCTCCTCCAGAAAGGTAATGGACTAGCCTGAAGGTGTAAGCCCGATATTTGCCTAGCCTCACAGGCAAACGGTGCATCTGCAATGCCCGAATAAATTAACAACAATAATTTTCTACGATGTCGCCGATGAGGGCGAGAAACACAAACGATGAATGAACCATCGTGAACTTACAGCGCAACACCAGAAGAAAATACAGTACAGGGAAGGAAGAAAAGAGAAAAAAAAGATGGCGCTGTCTTTTCTTTCTCTTTTGCTCCTTCCCTGTCCTGTATTTTTTTCTGGTGTTGCGCTGTAAGTAAGTTCACGATGGATCCTAACCAACTGGCCCAACTTACCGTTTTACTACGATGAATGAACCAACGTCGTAGAGCTCTGAGCTGCATCAAAGGGCCGTCTCTTCGAGCAAACTGAACTTTGGAAACGCTCGAAAGCGGCGGGCTGCAACGCACTGTGCTGTTAGCATGCACCAGCTACTTATAAAAGGACGCAAAAGATTTCCGCTGCAGAAGTGCACGGCGACGCAGAGCAACGGCGTGTTGAAGGGGCGGCGATGAGTCACAAGAGGCCGTCGGTGCGCCCTGTGGGGAGCCTCGTCGCGACTACAGGAAAAGTGCATCAGCAGCTGCCCTCCCGGTGTGGACGGAGCACACCCACGGCCCCACAGAACACAGCACAAAGCGCACGCACAATGACACACAAGCAGCAGTTGAATCAGTGATCCCGAGCGTACGTGCACCCCGCCTGCGCACTATCCTTCAGTATCATGTCACTTTCTCTCCCGTCCCACGTCATATGTTGTTACCTATCACATTCGCTACCTGCGCCGAAAAACAAGAATTTTCTGCAGGCCCGCAAAAAACACAGAAAGTTCATAACCGAACCGCGAAATTCGGTACTTCGACATACAATTACTTTTTAGGCCTGGAAACTAGGAGTATTTTTAATGCTGTACGCATACCGTTATCACCACACCTGACATACAGCTGCAAAAAAAAAAAGAAGCGAGGAAGCACAGTGGCATCCTTTAATGTCATTATCGTTATTTGATGTTCACCACTGCTCCTACACTATGCCGGAAGTGTTCCGACTTGACTGAGTTTTTCTACAGCGACACCGCCGACTTTACGAGGCATACAGATGTACAGCTGTGCCTTAACAAATACGGTACGAACAGTGACCAGGATGTATGAGCCACACAGTACCCTGGGCACCTCCGAGAAAATGACTGAAAGATATAAATAAAATGCTTCATCCTAGATGCTTCTACACACATCCTCCATCACTACACATTTAAGAGCCTCATTTCTGATGTCATCTCTGAAGCCTGTTCTTCGAAATTCTCTATAACGTCTGATACAAACGTCTCTAATAGTCATATTAGTGTTTTGGGACGCAAAACCCCAGACATTATTACAATTATTATGAGCTCCGAATTGTGGCCATACTATACCCTGTCTCTTTCGTTCGGCAGTAGTTCACGCATGATTAGATTTCATATCATCTTCACTTAAAGAAAGGGTAAGAATACAAGTACAAAGACAAACCGTGTTATACACATCTTTTCATCCGTCTTGTCTACACGCCTTCTCTATGTCTCAACGCATCACGGCCAATAAATCAAGGCTGTTGGAGGGTAGCTCCATTCGAACCATTGTAATCGTTGATTGGATCATTAGCCAGCAGTTAAACGCATCAAGCAATCGGCTTAGAAGTGCGTCATGACTTTAGGAGTACATTATGAGCCCGACATGTGCACGAGAAGTTTTCAAACTAGGTTTACTCGTTCGCGAATTATTCCTATACAACCGCGTACTTTTACCGAAAGCTTGCTTCTCCGCACTAAGATCCATGTTGCGGAAAAGCAACTTTTTTTTTTTTTTTTTTTGCAAAGATTGGTTGTTGAAGCTCGTAGCTGCTACTTTCTCAAATCTTATCCGCAACTTAATGAATAATCACAAACGTCATATCATGGATTTTGCAGACCATAAACGTCCATTATTAAAGAGCAAACTGATAAATTTAACAGCACAAAATGTTTTAAATCAGAAATATTGAGAGTTATGTTACATATGGGACTTCTTTCTTGTAGTGGAACTATTGTGTGAGCTAAACATTTTTTCTCAAATCTTATCCGCAACTTAATGAAAAATCACAAACGTCATATCATGGATTTCACAGACCATAAACATCCATTATTAAAGAGCAAACTGATAAACTGAACAGCACAAAAAGCTTTAAATCAGAAATATTAAGAGTTACGTTACATCTGGGACTTCTTTCTTGCAGTGGAACAATTGTGTGAGCTAAACATTTTACCCAAAAATCAAAACCATAAATTGACATCTTTAGATTCTTATACAAACTACTATGTTAGTGTGATAATGAGGTAACTCATCCTTCCCATTTGTTACAAAAGTTATGTTTTCTGAACAAAGCTCGCGTCTCGCTTCTAACACCGATTAATTATCATTCATCCGAATCACGTGGTACATTTATATAATACGTTTCTTCATTATCAACAATTAGTACTGAAAAGTTAGATCCACTGCAACGCTTTACACTGATATATTTTCCTGTCACACGATGAACAGATGGAAAAAAATAATTTTCGAGTTTAAGCGGGTGTAGGGGACTTCATTTCATGCACAAGATTACTTTTTATCTGATCATACAATAACGTATGTACGTATATGTCCTAATAGGCGTGTTTGCAAATAAACATATTCTTCAATTCAATCCAACTTTAATTTAATTTCGAAGTTTTACAGTGCCACAACTACGACATGACTACGAGGCACGCCCTAATGGAACACTTCGAAATAATGTTTAAAACCTAGCGTCCAGTAACGATCCCGTAAAGAAGCGCTTCTAGTTGCGTCTAGAAATAAGTGTGTGCTCACTAAAATGTGTGGCAAGTTAGAAAAACCATAAAGACATTTGCATACGGTCATAATCTAAACGCCCCCGCCAAAAGTGCGTGGTCGGTAAAGATTGAGACTTCGCAATTTTAGCAAAATTTTCTTGCCTCACTCATTCTCGCATCGGCGCTCGAATAATCTTGCTTCAGTAATTCTCAAACTTCAGGGCTTATAATAGTACAGAAATGTCGCCGAATACAAGAAGCAAAGAGAGAAGGGACGCGACTGAAATTGGAGACGATCAGAAGGCGCAGAGTTGGCAGTAAGAAAACAGACGACTCTTTTTTTTTTTCGAAGCGAAGTAAATCCTAGAGCTTGAGTAAAATAAGAAAGGACGCAGTTGGAGCGAGTGACGTGGGGACAGGGAGGAAGAGTTGGAACGTCGAACAAGAACGGCATTTTTTTGCGTTAGCGCTGGGCGTTATCTCTCGCATTCAGCGGCCGTTCCGGTTAGAGCTGCCTTCCTCCTTGTTTGCGAGAGCGGGTGCGTTAGCGAGAAACAGAATTCGGGCGTCCCTCCTTGCGGCCCGCTGCTGCGTGTCTCCGGGGCCAGCATCACCACGGGGTCTTGATTCGAAACAGGAGGACCGGCCCGGAGCCAGACGAGCCTAGGCGGGCGGCTCGCACCCCGAAAGCGGCAGAACCGTGACGATGAAACCCAAACTTCCCGTCCGCGGTCACAAGCACGAAAAAAAAGGAGGGGGGGGGGAAGATTCCCAAGGCGGGAGCTGAGGCCACAAGGGAAGAGTGAGGAGAAAGAAAGAATCGGAAAGAAAGAGCTCGTTCATTACTAAAAGGCCCCGTGGTATAACAGGAGCAGGACGATGGAAAGATAGCGCCAGAAATGAGCGAGCGGGAGGTACTACCAATGTAAATGCGGAAGGAAAAAAAGGAACGCTAGGGAAAATAAAACGAAAAGAGCGCGTAGGGAAGCTTCTACGAGGCGAGGAGAGGACCCAGCCTCCTCGCCCGCAATCAGGCTAATGGGTGCGCGGCGGCAGCGGGACGGCAGCCGCTCTGTTCTGGGTGCGAGAGAGTGGCAAAGGCGGCGGTGACGACAACGAAGAGCTTGAACGGCGGCGCTTCTCTGGCTGCTGCTTCATCCACTGTCGGCTCGTTGTGGATGACTGGCTTCTTGCGCAAACTTTGGCTGAAGATCGGGTGACACCGCCTGGGGCTGGCCCTTATGATTAGGACGCCTTACTTGGCTGCTTCGGCGCAAACCTTTCTCCGATTTTTTGGGACACAGTGGTGCGCCAGCATGCTGCTACTCTTTTTGATGCGGAACAAATAAAACGGAATTCGTTTCAGACACTCCTACTGGCGAATTTGGCTTGACTGGCCGAACAGAGGTTTCGCCAGACATAAAATAACTCGTACAGTGATGAATGAAAGTAACGTGAGAAGTTGTTCCTGTCCGATGCGTAAGGGTGTGTTTACACTAATTTATAGAAAAAAAAGTAAACAAAAGAGGACGTTTTCTTTCGTTGGAGAAGTCCAAGTAAAAAAAAAAAAAACCCACAGCATATCCACGGAGCCAATGATCATGAGTGGGGCGAAGCGTCCGTCAGCCCGTCCGTGCTTCCGTCCGTTTGTTCTTGCTTCCGTCCGTCCACGCGACCATCCGTGCGTCCATTCATGCGTCCGTCCATGAGTCCGTGCATCCATCTGTATGTCTGTCTGTTCGTGCGTCTACTCATCAGTTCGTCCGCGCGTCTATACATCCGTTCGTCCGTGTGCTAGTCTGTCTGTCCGTCCGTCCGTGCGTCCATCTAGTGAACACTCCATGTACCGCCAACTACAATCTCGCATCTCCTGTGGCACATACCCGCTCTAGAGTGGGTATGTCCATCCCATGTATGTATGTAGTAGTACGTAGCCACTGGTGGCCCATACCCGCTCTAGAGCGGGTATGTGCCACCAGTGGCTACGTGCTACTACATACACACATGGGATGGACAGACCCACGCCTTAAGGATCTTCGCCCCTAAAATCCGACATCGATGGAACAGCTGAAACCATGCTGAAAGGATAAGAGTAGTAGCCCCGCCAAACAAAGAGAGCTGTTGTATATTTTCGGATAAGTAATGCACATTTTCTTCGTTTAACGAAACATTTGAGGCGCAGCTGATAACAAGGGAGAAAAACGAGAGAAGAGAGAATAGGGCGCCTGTCCTCTCTCGATGATGGTGTGCTTGGCACACCTCTCGTTTTTATTCCTTTTTTCTTTTTCTTCTTCTCAATTTCGCCACAAATATCTATTTAAGCTAAGCATTTATTTTTCTTATGTGCGTTCAAATCAGGAGCTTCATTACCAAACCTTTTCATTAATACAGGTTTGCCGTCTGTGTTAACATGAATTTAAACGTGACTTACTGATGTCTGTCAAACGAATCAATATTCTAATACTCAGACCTTTCTGTGAATACTGACCGTGAGGTTCTGCACCGTGCGTTAGTACCATGGTATGTCGTCATTTACCAAGGCAAACATTTGCAGCATAAAAAAAGCATACAGCGCGCGCGCGCATACTTGCGTGCGTTTGTGTTTGTGTGTGCGTGTTTCAGATCCAATCCGCAACAAGCTCAAGAAAACTTGAATTTCCGACAGCTATCAGTAGAGGAAGCCTTGTTTACCGAGAGTGATCAGTTAATTTAACTAGCATAAGGGCTGGCATTGTATGCTAGCCTTCATGCTAGTAAACTAGCATTGCAAGCGAGCCTTACATTTGCGTATGACGACTAAACTACGTAACAGTAATACAGATATGGTATACAAAACGCAAGTTTATATACATATATCCGTGAAACGCTTGCAGTTGTTACCGAACAAGGCGAAATCTGTGAGGTACTGCCAGAAAATATTTTGATAGTTATAAGACTGAAAATATAAGCGTAGCGTTAACAAAAAACTAGGCTCATCATTCGCGCCTAAAGACATATCCGTCGTCACTGCTCTGAGTATGCAAAGTCAAAAACTGCTATCGCAGAACGTTCCAACAAACAAATAAAAGTAGAAGAGGTCTGTACAGCGTGCCGCAAAGAAAACTTATCATGACAGTGTACGAATCTGATCTTTATAATCCAGATAAAATAAAAGCGTTAACGTTACGGGAAGAAAAGTGAGACCGAAGTGCAAGGCATGTGTCGGAAGGGGGGGTTGCGACAAAGAATGAGGGGAGACTTCAGTTTCTACTGCAAACGGCCGCTTCGGATGATGACATCTCGGCGACAACCATCGAAATGCGAGGGCCTTTAAGACAATGTTACACACATCAACGGGCGGCTGCACTTAGCGTTAGGGGAACGCAGCGTGCCGCAGAGAAAGCAAAGTATACACATCAAAAAGAGAAAGAACAAAGCCAGCTTAGGAGCGAGCCGAGACAAGTCGACGCTAGGCGAGACCAGCAGCAAGCAGCCCAGCGGCGGCGGCGGCGGCTCCAGCGCTGAGAGCTTGTCCAATCAATACGCGAATGCTTTTAGGGTGAGAGCGGCTGTCCCGGGCTCTCCTCGTCCTCCCCCTTTTGCATCGCTTTCGCCGGTCTCCCGCCAGCGTGCTTTCCATCACAGCAACGGTGCCACTGGGAGAAGAGCCGAGCGGCGGGGCAGGCGAGAGTGGCCTCCCCAACAGCCCCCGCCGGTTTCTGCTTGGCGCGCGCGACCGGGGCCTGGAAGGGAGCGCCGCGCCAGACGCTCTTAAAGAAGCGCTTCCGACGGGGAGCAACTGTGCTTACGCCGATTGGCTGCCTGCCCGTCGCTGTGGCCGCTAGCACCGCTGCACTTTGAGGAAGAAAAAAAATAATAGAGAACTCGTTTAGCACCACACTACTGTGGACGCCCCGAATGCGCCCACTAACTAACGGTCTTGTTGTAACGGCCCGCATGAAATACCGATGGTCCATTGAATGTACGTAGATATTAAAAAAAAGCCATCTTGGCTTTCGCATTCGTCATAGTAGCTGAAGTGGCTAAAGCTATGTGATCTTTCGGCTTCACTACCAACAACTATAGCTATATCGGGATCACCACTGCAGTCTTGCACGCGATTTCGTTTTGTAGTGAAGAAAAGTTAAGTGTAAAAGGAACATGACATTATTCGCCCTTTACCGACGAGGACCGTGAAGCGTTTATTGTATCTAATGACTATACCCTCAAGAACATCAGAATGAACGTATATAACGCGGTTAAGAGAAAAGGTAGTTATCGCTTGATGGCTACGTATTACGGCGCACACTGCATGAGTTCGTTTCCTCACCCTCTCCGTTGACCAAATCACGATGTGAATTATGGTTTATGCAGCAAAGTTTCGCGGTGCAGTGCCCCTTAGTACATGCTCTGGCAATGTTAGCAGAGGAACGATCCCCCTACAACAACCATTCATGGGAAGGTTCGGCAGCTACATCTAGATGGAGGTGAAACGCTACAATGAACAGTCGTGCACCTTGCATTAGACGCACCTTAACGAAACCATAGATGGTCAAACATTAATCCAGAATAAACAAAGTTTCCTGTCACTTCTATTGTGGATCAAATAAAGTTGTTTCACTTTCTCACTCTCTCCTGCCATTCCATGTATTCAAAGTCTTGTGCCATTCTTTTTTCAGGGTACTTTTTTATTTGCGCAACACCACTCAAGGCAATAGCGCATCAAAGCGAAGACGGCGGCAAAGTTACCCCCCTCCTCCCCCCCTGTCATCTTCTCCCGCCTTAAAGAGCCAAGAGCGTTTTCAAGATGGTTCCCGCGGGATTGCACAATCCCCCGCGGAATATCGCCATCAACCGAAGCTCGTACAAATCCTCAAGATCCCCTGAAAAGTGCTTTGGCTCAGAGGAGGCAGGGCTTTCAATAGGAGAGCCCGGATCACAGAGATGGGCTTCGTTGTCGCTCCAAATGATGCCGCATCCCCGGCCTACTCTGGACGCTCTCGAAGGCTACCCGGAAAGCACCGATGCCGTAGGCTTGGTGCTTACACGAAAGCGTGCTTGGCACAGATGTGTTTTGCGGGTCCCAGTGGAGTCTTGACTGTGTTGAACCTTTATTATTCTTTCGGTTGATATCGTTTATATCTCTCTTTCTTTACACCTGTATGTATCTTCATAGCAACAACACGTGGTGTTTAGAAAGCGTTGTTTATCTCCTGTTTACATAGCTACGTTCAAGACAGAGATAGAGAAAGACTTTTACTGCGAGAAATGCAGAAAGGTCGGGCCGGTGTTGGGAATGAGGTGTTGGGACATCCAACCAAGTTGGTGACTGTGGCGACCTTGAGTAGCGTGGTCCTGACTGGAACCTTCCGAGTCTCAGGAGAAGACGGAGTTGGTAAAAAGAAGCGTTTATATACAGCATTTACATGTTTATAGTAACGTGAAACAAGATGAAAAAAAGAAGCCCACCCGAGCATCTGTGCACTCGCGTTTTATATCCTCCGTCCTCCCGAGATTCCGTGCAAGGCAAGTCAAATGAGTTCAGGATCCTCCGATAGGATCGTCGTCCTCCACTCCGCCCTCGAGGAGGCAAATTGTCTCCTTCTAGAAAAGAGTAAAGGCACGCTCACCTCGTTGCACAGGGAGAGGCAATACGGCACCTCTGGCACAGTGCGATGACCTGGAACTTCACGCGTAGAGTCAACTCATCCGGTTGGCAAGATTGAGGGTTGACTCATCCACAGCTGCTAGCTCCTCGCAGGCCGCGAAGACAAGAATGCACCAAGGCACGGTCGCTGACCAAGGAATGCGGAAAACCTTCTCGCGGACCAAATCGAGATGCTCGGCCTATTGTCCGGTTTGATTCTAGGACCCAAGCAACGCAGAGGAGGCGACAGCTAAGACTGTAATCTCCCCTTCGGGGCAGTCCATCGGTCAGGCGTGTTAAAAATATTTTTTGGTGCGTTAGCCGACGGCCCAGCGGATTTCGCCACACCGCTACTGTGTTGAAGCCGCTTTCGAATGTCGCTTTACACAGGACGACGATTGCCGGTAGCTACCGGCAATGCCGCGGCACAACACCGGATACTCGGCGCAGGAGAAAGCAAGATAACGAAGGGGAGTAAGAGGATAAGCCGGGCGAGTGGCGACGATCACGTACAAAAGAAAACTATGTACAAGTGCGACGTGCATATACGCTCTGCACGTAAACGTTACCACAAAATGCGCAAGCGGTAGTTCTGGGGCCTCGCACTGAGGCGAGTGTTTGCGCCAGCATAGACCTTACGTCAGAGCCTATACGTGAACATGTCAAGTATTCATCATCATTTGAATAGGTTAGTTTATTGAAAAAATAAGTAGGAGTTGATGTTCCAAGGACGCGCCGGGTTTAGGAAGCATGGACTTAAAGATAACGGGAGAGAACTATACAGTTGCTGTACTACGAAGATACTAGAACGCAAGTTCACCCCGAAAGACGAAGACGTGCAACGTGCGTACCAAGCCTGCTCTCAAGCCGTACTTTGCGGGTGACCAGCCTAGAAGCACAGTCGCCAACAAATTTAACGTCAAATTAAGGTCCAATCACCTTAAGTTAATTTTCATTCTGCAGATGCTCCTAGCGATTAATTATATAACGTTAATAATGTAATGTATTGGTATCACAGACTTCTCTTTATCGGTGTTTAAGTGGCTATCTTAATCTACCCCCAAAATGGTTTTGATGTTCGGTTTAAGTCCAACTGTGACTGCGACGGCTACCCGATGCTGAACAGCCAAACATTAAGGCGTAATGTGTTACCGATCAGTGTGGAAGATATGCATGAAAGATTTCCAGCATGTGTTTGAATTATTGTCTAGTATTTTTCACGGGTCTGCTGCCAAAATCCACATGTTTTTTGTACTAAAGAAGTAAAAAACGACAGGCCTGCGCGAAAGGCGCAGCACAGTCACAGCGAAAACTAGAAGAGCGGCGTTTCAGTGCCTTTTCCGAACACTCATTGGGTAACTGCTGCAAGCACACTTGCTTTATGCCCACTACAGTATTAAAAATAAAAACTTTAGAGTAGTAGGCCAACATTCGCTATGCTATTTTCGTCAGTCTTCTGAGGAAGTACTCAGTAATAAACATGAAACCTGTCCTTCTAAGCATTCAAAAGATATTATATTAGAGGTAATAAACACTGCACACGAAATTCAGTGTTGAAAAAAAATAGGATGCATGTGGAAGCTGGAAAGTCCTTAAGCTGAAGCTTTCCTACAGTCTAGTGTTGGCATGCGATACTTGCCACATGCGTAAACAATCACAGCATATCCACGGAGTGAACGACGATGAGTGGGCGAAGCGTCCGTCCGTCCGTTTGTCCGACTGTCTGTGGATATGCTGTGCTGGGTACGCCGGAGGGATGGACTGCCCTAGACCGTAAGGAGCTTCGCCCCTAAAACAATTCATGATCGCGTGCACGCAAACACGCAAACGCAAGCGTGTTATGTACTGTAGAGCTGGCTTTTCCACAACAAGGGCATTTATGTGGAGAAGCCACCTTTCACATTTTGCTTGGCAAATTCTAAATACTTGAGACATTAGTCATTGAAGCTTCTTTCAGACATCTGGTGCCAATGCACGACTTCATCTACTAACTTCAATTAGGCTTAGTACTACGCTATTACTAAGTGTGAGAAGGTGCCAACAACTGCAACATACGATAAATAGAATAACTGTGAAATTCATGGCGCACAAGACATACTGCGTATATTAACGCTAAACAGCGAGTTAGCGAGCATGAAGTTTCCGAGAACCTCTGACGGGAAACTTGGCAGCGTAGTCATGCAGGTGAACTATCTTAGAGGGTGAAAACATCACAACTCGGCGGAATTAAACGAGTCGTCAGGAAGCAGGTTGTTTAGACTGGGTACCAGGTATTGTATGCATTCGAGTGTTGAATTTGTATGGTTGGTACATAACTGAAGGAAAAACGGCACTATAGGAATAAAATGATGACGAGGTGAGGACAGCAGCGCCCTAACTTGTCACCAATCTTCGCCGTCAAGTTCGTATTGACTCTCCGATGTGTGAGTCACAAAATTTTTATATCTGGCTGCCGCCGGCAAAATCGAACGCTTTCTCTCTACACATCTTGTTCAATTGGCAAATCTGTCACGAAAACACATTATTCTCGTTTTATATAACCATCCATACAAAGTGAATGGTAAAGCGTTCAAGAGAGGTGACGAGGTTTAGGATGGCAGGGACGCGCCGCAACGTGGTCTATAAAATTTGTCATTATCTACAGCAATGCATTTTACCTAAGTGGCAAGACCTAGTGTCGTCATGCAAAAAAAAAAAAAAAAAATTCACGTTCCAACAACACGAAACATCGGAAGTAGAAGGGGTCCAACTTGCGAAACATTCGATAGCCAAGCGCGTTATTCAGCTGGAGAAATCTTTCGTGGCGATCTGTACTTTAGTTGCTTTACAGCAGAAGTGTTACACTCGAGGTTTGCCGCGTGTCGTAGAAAGAAAGTTATCATCTTGATGAACTGGTACACGCGCTCTCCGTTCTCTTCTGCTTGGCTTTCTGAACACGTGCTCTGATTTGACCAACGTGGGGGTGTGATAACCCTAATGGTTGAGACAACGCCTCCTCTAGAAAGATGCCTGACTCGCGCTCCCAGCGGAGTTGGCCTGCCTTCAGTTTTAAACAAGCGCTGCGCGGTGGCGCTCGCGACCGACACTATCAGAGTTTTTCAAAGCACTGGTGTTTAGGGACAGGAAGGGCAAAATAGACTTTAAGCGGGTAGAATTAACTAGAAGAAGGTTATCTGACAGGTGGCTAAAGTCAAGGCACAAGTGAAAATTAAACCATTCACTGCAAAGTACGAATCCTCAACCTCACTTTTTAAAGAGAAAAAAATAAATCTTGTTTTGGTTCATTAAGTATTACGGCTTGGTGGCGCCAGCCACCACCCGATCTAAAGGGTACAGCCATATAGGTCCGTCCGTCCGTCCGTCCGTCCGTCCGTCCATCCGTCCATCCGTTCATCCGTCCATCCATCCATCCATCCATCCATCCATCCATCCATCCATCCATCCATCCATCATCACCGCAGCGGGCGGTACCAGCTAAGCGTTTTTCATCTGCAGCCCATAGGGGCGCGTCAGTCGAGAGTTGTTTGAGACTTGCAACTGTACACCACTGTTTCGAAGGCTCTATGCAAAGTGTTGCGTTGTTTCACCGTCCGCCACAAGTGACGCTAGCGACCGAGAACATTCTAAAATGAAGGAGGGAAAGGGTGTGGCAGCTGTTTTTCTTCTCATGTGGTAGGCATCTAAATAGAGGAGGCGTTGGTTGAAAGAACGGGAAGAGAAGCACGCACGCACGCACGCACGCACGCACGCACACACGCACACACACACACACACACACACACACACACACACACACACACACACACAGAGGGACATAAATTATGGCAAAAAACATTTCTAGGCGAGGTGAGATTCTAACCCACGTACCCATGATCCGAAGGCGCACGTCGTAACCACTCGGCTATCGAGCCACGCCAGCAGAATATAGCTTAACAAGGAAGTGGGAAAGAGAAGTGACGGTGAGGATGGGCGAACAAGTACAAAGAATAAGATGGAAAGAGAGATAGAGATACAATGAAAAGGAGGAGAACAAAATTGGCCCGAATCTGCATGTTACACTGCAAATGTCGTCGAAAGACGATAGTCTTGCGTGCGGAGAGAGTGAACAAGGCGTTTATTCGATGTTCTGCGCAACAAGAAAATAGGTTAATGGTATTCTGGAGGCGCTGCGTTAGAGTGCCTCGAGCGTGTAGCGCAGGCGAACGAGCGCATCGAGGCACGTTAGACACGAGCGCCATCTGGCAGTTATCTTCGAAAACGAAGGCGTGCGCGCCCGCGGAGAAAAATGCGCGCCAGTCTCGGAGGTGATAAGGTGTAGAACGCAAAGAGACGGGCAGGTGCCACCACCGTGACGTCGTAGCAAAGCGTAAGAAACATTTACTTTTTGAGCATCACGTTGCACTGTCAGCGCAGCGCGATAAGCGCTACAATCCTTGATTGATTGATATGTGGGGTTTAACGTCCCAAAACCACTATATGATTGTGAGAGACGCCGTAGTGGAGGGCTCCGGAAATTTCGACCACCTGGGGTTCTTTAACGTGCACCCAAATCTGAGCACACGGGCCTACAACATTTCCGCCTCCATCGGAAATGCAGCCGCCGCAGCCGGGATTCGAACCCGCGACCTGCGGGTCAGCAGCCGAGTACCTTAGCCACTAGACCACCACGGCGGGGCAAGCGCTACAATCCTTAGAGGTACTTGTGTGTGCCTATCCTAGAATAAAGGCAGACATACAAAACATCCACAAGATGTTATGACACCTGAGATATGCGCAATAATTGCTTTTTAATTGACAATCGCACAACTATGAACGCTAAACCTTGAGCATTATTGGTGGGCGCTGCGGATGGGGTTGGCCGTTTGGTGCCGTTTGAGGTATCGTTAAGGGCGAACAAACAGACAAATGTACAGACAAACAGGCAGACATACCAAAACTTTTCCGTCGAAGGTCCTCAAGAAAGAAAGGTCCCTAAAAGACAAAAGGCGAGATAACAACTCCAGAGGGACACAGAAGAACATGGAATGAAAAAAAAAAAACAGAAATGACACGGGGGAGGAAAATAGAAAGATAGAGAAAGGAAAAGACAAAAGGAAAGAGCCACAAACAGAGAGAACAGAAAATATGGGAAAAATATAGCCACGAACATTATTGTATAGCAAGAGATAGTGAAGAGAGAGGTGAGAGTGTAAAAGCCTAGCCAAGCCAGGACTAGCTAGGTGCCCTGCAGCTCTGCTGTGACACTGCCTTGCGCGACTCGGTGTAAGCTGCACAAATTTTTTTATTAGATAGTTTTGGTATTATAGCGACCATTATCCGTCGGCTCCAAATCTTGCCTTTTTCAATACTATCCGCGATTTTTCCTGTTCATCTTCAGGAGTACAAAAGAACGCAAGAGCTCCAATGGCTTGGAGGCCCCACTGCTATAACTCTCTGTTATTTTCAACTACAAATCTAGAAGAGAGTTCTAAACGTGATTCTGTTAGTTTTTCCTTAGACGTTCAATAAAGCTTTTCGCTGCCCTGTGTTCGTGCCTCAATCTGGCATCATATAAGATCATTTCTCAGTTTCCTCGCAACCTAAAACCCAGTTTCGGCAAGATACCGGCTACCACCTTTCTTCGGCGACCAAGAACGTGAGGGCGGCGAAACAAAGGCCGTCGCAGCGCTCCAAGGGCCGTTGTCACGTTCCGATTACCGCCATCAACCGTCAGGAATCGCCGTGGGCGTTCGCGAATCACGTATGCGAAATGCCAGGACTCTATGGCAGCTCCCGGCTTTCCAAAAGCCGAGACCCGTCATCACTAGTAACGACACACGTCGACCCCCGGGCGTGTTTCGAAGCGCGTTCATTCTTAGTATCGGGCGCCAAGAGCCACCGCGGAGGCCTCGCCCACTCGTTCGGCCGCGGGAAAGAAGAGGCGAAGGCAACGAACATGACCTTTATGGCCTCACGTCTCACACCCTGAGCGCAGACATCATGCCCAGCGAGCGGGAAAGGAAAGAGCCTTCGTACAAACAGTATAGAAGGGAGCATCGAAACGAGCAAGCCGTAAAAAAGGCCGGCTTAAGAACAAAGGTCATTCTGAATGGAAGACAATGTACGCTACGTGATCCTAAACGAGGACGAAAGAGAAAAGCGATCGGCGAGAGCCTTGAGATGACACAGAACCCACGCACTCGCTCTTACAATCAGGCATTTCTTTCGTTCCACATTCGATTCAAA
Organism: Rhipicephalus microplus; assembly: GCF_043290135.1. Classification (NCBI taxonomy): domain Eukaryota; kingdom Metazoa; phylum Arthropoda; class Arachnida; order Ixodida; family Ixodidae; genus Rhipicephalus; species Rhipicephalus microplus. Next base: position 289,634,401 of record NC_134700.1, read on the forward strand.
TGTGCTGGCACTTCCACCCTTTCTCTCTCGCGCGCATGCACATAAGCACATGTTCTTTATACATGTTGCCCTCACTGTTTGCGTGTAGTGGACGGCTACATCACTCCTAGCAGTCAACCAAGTCAGTAGTCGCTCGCTGTACCCGCCGAGCTCCTTGAATTTGAGGTGTGAAGGCAATTCCTACAGTGTCATGCCAATGCTTGCGAACTCGTAGAACAAGAGAGAGAGAGAGAGAGATAAAGATGCAAGGAAAGGCGGAGAGGTTAACCAGACGCGCATCCGGTTTGCTACCCTGCACTGGGGAATGGATGAAGGGGAGAAAAGAGGTTGCAGAGAGATAAGAAGGTACACACAATCACGAGCACACTCGGGGGAGCACACACAGTCTACAGGCGGTCGCTCAGGTTTGTTGTCTTTAAGTAAAGCAGGAGTGTTTTAGTCGCTTTCTGCGCAACTGAGGCAGATGCCCAAGGTCTCAGAATCTTCTGCACACAGAATGGTCTAGAGTCAAGTTAATTCAAAAACCATCCGGAGCTGGCATCGCTGTGTCGTAGCAAGCGCAGCTGCACAGGACGTGTTCAATGGTTTCTTCAGCTCCGCGGGAGTCGCATGTATACAGGTGTCTGCCATACCAATGCGAAAGGAGTACACCTTTGTGAATGCAACACCCAACCAAAGGCGGCATAACAGTGTCGCATCGGAGCGGGAAAGCTGTGACGGTAGCTGTATCTTGAGCGAAGGATCCATTTCATATAAGTGACACCTTTGGAAGCTGGTAGACGACCAGAACGAGCGTGTAAGATCTCGAGCCAGCAGGTAAAGTTGTCTTGCTGCATCAGTCCTTTATAAAGGAATCGGGACCACACGGGTTCCTCCATAGGCTGAGCGGGCTGCATCATCGGCTAATTGATTTCCGGTAATACCGATATGTCCAGGCAGCCATTGATATATAATATCATGCCCTCGTGCTAGAGCTTCAGGATGGCAATGTCGCCCCGCCGCGGTGGTCTAGTGGCTAAGGTACTCGGCTGCTGACCCGCAGGTCGCGGGTTCGAATCCCGGCTGCGGCGGCTGCATTTCCGATGGAGGCGGAAATGTTGTAGGCCCGTGTACTCAGATTTGGGTGCACGTTAAAGAACCCCAGGTGGTCAAAATTTCCGGAGCCCTCCACTACGGCGTCTCTCATAATCATATGGTGGTTTTGGGACGTTAAACCCCACACATCAATCAATCAGGATGGCAATGTCTTATTTCATGTACCAATTGTTTATGATTCCTCCTACACATAAAAAACTGCAAACTCTGAAGTGCTGCCTTCGAATCGCAGAATGTGACCCACTCTCCTGGACGCTCTTGAACGAGATATTGTAAAGCAGCCCTTATAGCAGCAAGCTCTGATGCCGTACACGTAGTCATGTGCGACAACTTAATTTTGATTGTTATTGCTGCAGCCGGAATCACAGCGGCACCTTATGAGCTGCTGGACGAGACGAACCCATCAGTGTATATCTGCGTTCGGTCCAAGTACAACTCATATAATAATAGCAGTGTTGCTTGCTTCAATGCTACTCTGGAGTGATTGCTATTCTTTTTGATACCCGGAATTTCTAGACGTACTTGCGGCTCGTCGAGGCACCATAAAGGACATGCCATTCTCGTAGCTGGCGTACATCCTGATGGAATGCTGTTTAGGTGCTTGGCTACGACGTCTAAAAACGTAGAACGCGGTCTTTCGGAGGGTAGAAGGGTCTTTCGGAGGGTGGTCGGGGACACGACTAGCATGTCGAATGTGCGCTCTGAGGCAATCCACAACTCTATATGTCCTGACCGGATGGTCTTTGGCAAGCCCGATTGTGGCATAAGTAGAAGCGCATCAGGGCAGTCCTAGGCAGATACGTAGCACCTAACCCTGCAAACTCTCCAATGAATGAGTATTGAATTTGCAAGTGTTAGTCAGTACCGGCAAGCTGTAGCGCAATAGACCCAGAAATAGGACCCTGTACAGCTGTAGCATGGAGGCCACAGAAGTTCCCCATGCTTTCCCGCACATGAATTTCATTATATGCCCAATAGATAGCAATCTCTTCTTCAAGTACGCACAAAGCGGGCTCCACGAAAGACTTCTGTCGATTATTATGCTCAGGAAACTATGCGTCCGTGCATATTTGACACTCTGCCCATTGATGTAAACAGGGTATGGCGTCATTGGTTTGCGTATAAACGCCATCAACGCGCACTTCACAGTTGATATAGTCAGGCCTTGTTTCTGAAGGTAGTCTGTTGTGAGGGTTGCTACCCGCTGTATTCGTGCACGCACCTGAGGGCGAGTAACTGCAGCACTCCACAGGCAAATATCATCGGCGTATATGGATAGGCACACCGACTTTGGCAGAACCTCCGCCAGACCAATGAGGGCAACATTGAACAAGGTGGGGCTTAAAACACCTCCCTGAAATACTCCGCAGTAGGTGTAATGTTCAGTAGTTCTACCCTCATCTGTTTGCACAAAAAACCCCTGCCAGCTGTATAATCTTTTATCCATTGAAACATTCGTCCACCAATGCCCATTACTGCGAGAGAAGTGCGGATGGTATCGTGAGCTACATTATCATATGCACCCTTCACGTCAAGAAAGAGTGCCACTGATATACGCTTGCGACTTTTTTCTTGCTGAACAAATGTTGATAAGTCAAGGACACAGTCGATGGAGGAGCGGCCCCGACGGAAGCCTGCCATGCAGGAAGGGTAGTTGGTGTATCGTTCCAAGTACCACTCGAGACGAAATAGAACCATTATTTCCATCACTTTTCCGAGGCAGCTTGCGAGGGCAATAGGGCGATACGCTGTCAAGTCCAATGATGATTTTCCCGACTTCAGAAGTGGTATTAATCGACTTATTTTTCATTCTCGGGAACACTGCCGCTGAGCCAGGTGTTGTTGAAGTACGTTAAATGTTCTCTTCTGGCTTTTTGTCCAAGGTGTCCCAACGCACTGTAAGTAATACCATCAAGACCTGGCGATGACATGCGCTTAGAAGCGACTAACGCACCTTCCAGTTCTTCCATGGTGAATGGAATGTCCATTTCTGGTAATCGCGTCTCAGAAAAGATCACGACGTCGATGATCTCGTTCATAATATTCCCGGCAATTATCGTGCAAAATTGTTCCGCCACCTCGAGTTCTGTCTTTCCATGATAAAGTGCCAAAGCTTTAAAAGGGTGCCGTTGTTGCGGAGAGGAGCGTAGACCACGTACTGTTCTTCAGATATATGACAATGGTATATGAGGGGTCTAGAGATTCGCAGAATGCTTTCCAGTGTTCGCTCTTCAGCTTGTAAATGCGTCGTTGAATCTTTTTCTGGAGCCGTCTTGCTTCCCTCAGGTCGTAAATTGATCCTGTGTGTCTGTATCGTCGTTCAGCACGCCTTCGTATAGCTCGTAATCTTTCCAGTTCGATGTCGAACTGTGCTATTTTAGACGAGAATGATAATTTACATTTGGACGCTTGCATAGCTTCCGCGATGGTATTTTCCAGGCTGCAGGAAAGGCCTTCTTGGCAAGCGTCTTCAACACGCGATGTAAACATCGACCAGTCAGTGCCAATTACAACACCTGAAGAGGATTTTTTTTTGATACCATCGATCTTCACGTAGGTGGGTATGCGATCACTCCCATAAGTCTCAATATCGCAAAATCATTTAACTTTGTGAGAGAAGCACCGTGACACCAATGTCAGATGAATGCAACTGCCATACGTGAGACCCCGCAGATATGTTGGGGTACCATCGTTCATGATGGAAAGGTCGTAGTCGGAAGCATTGATTTGTGGGGTTTAACGTCCCAAAACCATCATTTGATTATGAGAGACGCCGTAGTGGAGGGCTCCGGAAATTTTGACCACCTGGGGTTCTTTAACGTGCACCCAAATCTGAGTACACGGGCCTCCAACATTTCCGCCTCCATCGGAAATGCAGCCGCCGCAGCCGGGAATCGAACCCGCGACCTGCGGGTCAGCAGCCGAGTACCTTAGCCACTAGACCACCACGGCGGGACCGTAGTCGGAAGCAAATGTAACAATATTCCTGCCCCTGAAATTCATCCTAGTGCTCCCCCAAAGCATGTGATGGGCGTTGAAGTCACCGGTGATAATCCAAGGCCCACCGGTCCTCATTGGATGTCTTTTAATCTGTCGCAGTCAAATCAAGATGACGGAGATATATATCCACCGATAAGTGTGAACGAAACAGCATTCTTCTTTACACGAAGACACACTTACTGATTGTCGTCATTTGAACTTATTGGGTGTGAAATATAAGTCAAGTCCCTGCGGATGTAAACAGTTACTTTCCTTCGTTCTTCGCAAGTGGCTGAACAAAAAGCTTCATAACCGGACAATATATAAGGCGTTGATACGTTTGGTTCACATAGGAGAAGTACCGGGAATTGATTGGCCCGAACAAATTGGCGAAAGTCCAAGATACGGGACTTCATGCCTCTGGCATTCTATTACTTTTGAAAACTTCAGAGCGGAAGATGAGATGTTGTTGAGCCATTGGGCTTATACGATGTTAGCAAGCCCTGGATTCAGTGCATTCAGTATTCGCAGTGCACTCTTAGCAGACGGAGATTGTATGCTGCTCAGTAGCATGCGAATCGTGGCAATTAATGATAGCACGATTGCAGTCACTTGCCTGTCTTGGTTGGAAACATCTAGAACCAGGATCGCGGGCTGGCCGCCATGAAACTCCTTCGGTTCGCTTGATGCTGCTTCCTTTTGAAGTGCAGGCCACTCTGTCGCAGTTAGGGTATGTTCACTGGCTTTGTCATTTACAGCCTTTCCCACAGCATGCGGTCTGGGAGGTAAAGGAGGTGGTAATGATGAGGGAGCTGGCAAACGCATCGAGGAGGTAGCGGGCGTCCTTGAAGACCGACGTCGACGTGAACGACGCCTTCTGACTTTAGCTGCGGCTTCTCGATGAGATGAGTGACCGCACCCCATCTCCTTCAAAGTGGCAATTTCCTTCTGAATCCACGGGCAGTCCTTCGATGTGGCTTCATGGGATCCATTGCAATTCGAGCATTTCTTTACAGTAGCGGCGCACTTATCCGCTGCATGGGGCTCAGCGCAACGGTGGCATACCACCGAATTCTCGCAGACGCTGCTCACATGTCCAAGTTTCATGCATTTACGGCACTGGAGAGGCTTTGGAATGAAAGGCCGCACAGCATGTCTGAAGTACCCCACCTTCACATGAGAGGGGAGTGATGTGCTCTTAAACGCAATCTTCACACAGCGAGACTTGCCTAGCCGGGTGACATCAACAATTGGAGTATCAGTTGATGACTTGACAAGAAATTGTAATCATTATTTGATATTGCCACATCTGTGTCGTAGATCACGCCGGTTACTACATCGCATCCCAAGGGAACATGAGGGCGCACCTGATTGCCGTCCAAGGCAGTTACACTGCGCAGAACGCCCAAAGTACTTGCGTGCAGGACGTCAACAGCCAGTATATTCTTTTTGGCGTTCACTCTTTTGTCCGTGATCTCATTTGCCACGAGCGCTTCCAGAGACCTCGACACAGACTGTCTGTTAAGACGTTTCATGCTGACGGTAGGAAGTGTAGGCATAAACAGGATGGTGTAAGTGTTCGACTTTGGCGCTTCACTTACACTTTGAACACTTGAGGATGACGATGTCCTCATATTCCTCCTCGCTTTGCGGCTCCACACAGGTTGGAAACCATCATCTGAAAAGTCATCACTGCTGAGATAGTAGGCATGAGTATACCTTCACTGTCGCTGTCACTCGCTTGTCCAATCCGTTTCCTGGAGGCGGCCGCCGCTGACGCCGCTGATGCCGGCAGGCGCCCGGGGTGGTCTACCTCCATCCCCTCCAAGGGAGCAGCGAAAACTGATCAACAGACTTAAATTACAACTGAAATACGCCGGAGTTAGCAGAAGTAGCTCCTATTCAAAACACACCCAAACAACGACATTCAAAACATTTAAAACATTCAAAACAACGACAACACGTTTAATCGCAGTTTAAATTGAAGTATATAGGACGGCGATGACGTTAAGGACCTCGGCTAGCACTAGTGAAGCCACAGTTAATGTACGGTGAAAACGCACTCACGAACGCCGGTGCCATTACGATGATGAGACGAAACCTCTGGAGGCTACACGAATTAGAGGGTATATTTAAGAAGTTAAAAATGGAGCAGCATTTGATCGCAGTGTCACGGTTCTCGTTAATGATAAAAAAGAGAACGCCGCATCCTTCTCACAGAAGCGACGCATGAACCGGAGCCCACGGACGGTGTTCGTGAATCAAGTATACGGATGACTACAGAATGGAGCTGCCGTTTTGGAGGCGGTTTGGGACGCACTAGAGGGACGCCGCGGGCAAGGTTTACTCAGCGCCGCCGACGTGGGATTAGCCGGCTAGAGTAAGGAGACGGTATCGGTCGCCTGGGGGCGACTTGCGCGACGCCCCAACCGGAACCGCACGCTCCGCGCAGTGCAGAACTCTCGCTGGGCGCGCGCTCTGTTTCCTGTTTGCTCCGGTTTTTCAGCGCTGACTGTTTGCGTACGTGCAAGAAGTGTGTCTATTCTTGCGCCGAATACGTGCAGGACACACGCGCGTGCGAAAGGAGATTCTCCGGCGCGCCACTTGCGCAACGAGTGCCGCTGTATGTCAATCACAGCCTGCTTACTCTTCGGATCGTCCCGCGCGGGCTGAGCCTGCCAGAGAAAGTAGCAAGACTCAGGGGAGCCTGTTTGGAGTGTACGCCAAGCCCGTCGTCCTCTCGGAACGAGGGGTGTCGCCGCCGTGTTGTTTTAAGGCGAGCGTTGGTGAGGAAGAAGGGGGACACCCATCCAAGCGCAGCCTCCGGGAACACACAGTCCGCGGTTATTCTTTTTCCCACTAGCGTGACGCGTGTATACGAGGGCGTCAATCAGTCGCGTCCGACCACCCAGCATATTGCGCGATATAAGCTGTGTTCGCCTTGGCTCCATAGGCACTGTAGTCATCGGGCGTGTTATTAGTGAACACTATAATTGTTAGAGCAGCTGGGTCATTTCGATGGTACTTTAAAGATAATGTTTTAGGTGGCTTAGAATAGATGAGATTCTTTCATAATAAAAAATTAATCAGTTGCTATGTCAGAGATGAGATTACAGCTCTTGTGCAGAAAACGAAGGCTACGCCGAACTGAAAGTGTAAATTTTTTTTCGGCACATGGACATTACGTTGTTGAATGAGCTAAATCTAAAGTGCGCACTGTTTTCGTGGGTGCTAAACGCTACCATGTTTTTTTCAGGTGTGAATGTGTGAACTCACAAAACGCAAGATTCACTTTTTTCCAAATTTCATTTCTATCTTAATTAACTCCACAACGCCCAGCGTATCATATTTGCTACGCCAAGTGAAAAGATTCAGCCGTCGACCAAGGAATGGCAACAAGCCCCCTCATCATTTTTATTTACAAAAAAGATCTATCATTCACACAAGGCAACGGGCTACGTACAGACACTTCATATGTGAGGCACAAAGGAGCGAAAGAACTCACACCCAAATGTTGCTGAAAAAAAAAAACGACTTCAGAATGACGGAAGCAGTGGAAAGTCCGCATTAATACACATTTGCGTACGTAACTTCGACGGCCACTGCTGCAAACGAATCAGCGACAATAAGCTCAGAAGAGAAATACAGGGTCTGTTATAAGTGTTATGTGCATTTCACCGGCAAAATAGACTTACTGATCGGACCCGTACAAATAGCTAAAGTTCTTTCTCCTTGCATCAATAGACTAGCGGATACGGGTCTGCCCCGCCTGGAAGGTACCCTGAAAGTCCTCGAAGAGAGTCTTTCTCAGGAACATTGTAACATGCTTTTTGATGTTTCTCACGATCTACCAATGCGTTCCTTGCAGCCTTTTCTTCAGTAGTGGACGCTAACAAACAAACGAAAAAATCACAGCATATCCACGGAGTGAATGATGATGAGTGGGGCGAAGCATCCATCCGTCCGTGAATGCGTCCGATCGCATTTGAGAACGCAAACGGCGGACGGGTAACACCGACGAGACGCGAGCCAAGGAAGCCGAGCGCAAGCGTCTTCAACGCGCCCGCCGCTCTGCTTCTTCCATGTCCCACCAACCATCCGCCACGTACGGCGACTCTCCACGAGATTGTGAGAGGCACTCGTTCTCCGCGTACCCAGGCACAGCCCGCGCAGCAGCCAATCGGAGAGTAGCGATACAGCGCCATCTAGAATATCCTCCCTCAACTGCCGTTTGTATGTACTTCTATGAGACAGCACCGTCTATTATACCGTTCGGGAGATACTGCTTTCTTTTCTTTCTCGTCTATTCTCCTCTCGGTTACGCGTGACGCATGACAAGGTTGGACTAAGATGACCTTCGCCCCTAAAAGAAGTTATACGGAACTAAGTCAAGACTGTAAGGGGAATGGGGGACCACCAAAACATTACCCTGGGTCAAGAACGAGAAGAGACGTGCGGCTGGGGCCAGTGTCATGGTGGAGCTCGACCCTGACCGAGATGCTAACCCTCAGGCACACAACCTGGTATTTCAATCTCTTGAGCACCTCCGATAAAATGCAGCGTTGACAGTTTCTCCCTGCGGTACACACCCGATTTCTTGATGCTCAATGAACGGTCAAAACGCAAAACTTGAGGAACATGATCCACATTTTTATTGGGTCTGGTTGTTGTTGAGCATCCAGAATGGGGTTTGTCAGCGACTTCCTTGAATGCCTTGAACTGCTTCTTGAACTGCGCCCTTGAAATGCAATAATCTTTGAAGATCTCTTGAGGCATCTGAAATGTTCCAGTGGCATTCATTCCAAGCTTAAAGCGAAACCCGATAGCGTATCGCTGCTAAAGCGAACGCTCCACTGCACCATTATACGAAGTCGCAAGCAACGTTTCGCGCTGAAGCTGGCGACCATCTCCGCTAAAGTGCAGACCCCCCCCTCCCTTCCCCCAATGCACGACCTGTTTTGTCACGCTGCTATAAAAAAGTGGCAGATCCCATGTACAGTGGGAATCGATGATACGCGAAGCACTAATGAGAAATGTTGATATGTCACTTTAAAATCAAGACAACGTTACGAGGTGGAGATACACATGACTTACGCGTCATGATTATCATGTTTGGGTGTGTCGTTTACCTTCGTAATTCATTCACGTCACGTGATACCAAATTTACTATATGTGAAGCTAGCGAAACAGCCACGAGCACGCTACAAGCCTGGTATGTTGTCATGTTCTTACAAGACACGCATGTCAGGAGTATCATGTTTGCACCAGTCATATATTTCGTCATCCATTCACGTCACGTAACACCAAATTCGGTATATGTGTAGCTAGAGCAACAGCCGCAAGCGCATCATGAAGGGCCCAATATACTCTGATGCAGCGTTGACGCGCGCGCAAGCTGGGCACAGTGACGCCACGTTAGCAAAACGCTAGCACTCCATAGTTCTGACGCCAGGCGCGACCAGCGTCCGTCGGCGCGGCCCGACGGCAACCGGCGCGAAATGCGACATGCTGTCTTTCGCGCCTATGCGTTACCCAGACAACACTGCGTCTCCCGCTTTTCGTGACGGAGGGACGCCGGACGCGCTGAAACGCGCATTCGCCAAATCAACGCAGCGCGTCGCGTGCCTGCGAGTATATGGCAGGACCGGCACCTGGCGTCGCAACGCCGGCGTGACGCGACGAAATGAACGCCGTTGAGCACGCGCACCGCGTCACGTCGAAATGTATTGGCGTCTTGACTGTAGCATGTAGTCATGTTCTAACATGACACGCATCTCATGATTATCATGTTTTACCAGTCATATACATTCGTCATCCATTGGCGTCACGTAATACCAAATTTGGCATATGTGAAGCTAGCGAAACGGCCGCGAGAACATCACGAGTGTGGCTTGTAGTCATGTTGTTACATGACACGCATGTCATGATTATCATCTTTGGATGTGTCATGTACCTATGTCGTCCGTTCGCGTCACGTAATACCGAGTTTAGTACATGTGAAGCTAGCGAAACGGCCACGAGAGCATCATAAGCGTAGCATGTAGTCATGTTGTTACATGACACACATATTATGTTTAGTATGTTTGCACCAGTATCATAACCTTGTCCTCCATTCACGTCCCGTAATACGAAATTTGGTATAAGTTAAGCTAACGAAACGGCCACCAGCGCATCATGAGCGTGGCATGTAATCATTTTGTAGCACGACACGCATCTCATGATTATAATGTTTGCACCAGTCACATACCTTCGTCATCCATTCGCGTACCGTAACACCAAATTTGGAATATGTACGCTGGTGAAACGGCCGCGAGCACATCATGAAGTGGTATGTAGTCATGTTGTTACATGACACGCATGTCATGAATTTCATGTTAGGGTATGTCGCTTGTGTCCGCCATGCAATCATGTGATACCATACCAGTTTTGCAACATGCCATGTGAACGAAACCACCGCAAGAGCTGCAGGACCACGGCATGTAAACCATAACATTCATGACATACATATCATGATTTTCATGTTGTGACTAGTCAAATATGTTCTTCATTCAGTCATAATATGCCATATCAAGTTTGGTATCGATATCACTATCGAAACGGCCAGAAGAGCTAAAAGTCGTAGGCGGCTAGATAGATAGATAGACAGATAGATACGCTCCAAGTCGCCGAAGTTCGCTAAGAAATGCTTCGTACTTAATAGTCGCGCCACAATAAAATCATGTGCATTACTTTTGTACCGAACCATATACCCAGGTCGTTGAGATACCGCGCCGGTCGGTCGGTCACTCACTCATTCACTCACTCACTCAAAAATGAGCAAAGAGAGACACCAGCTCAGAACAACTTACAACCACCGTGCAACCGCCCTAAGAACAAGGTATGGGTGAATGTTTATTAAACACCATAGACCAAGTGTGCGACACAAAATGATACGAACAGTATCTCAAGACACGCACAAAACAATGAGAAAAGGAGCAAAGACTACTTAGTTATAAGAACATTCATTTGAATGGGTTCCCGTGTTTCATACTAATAGCGTGGCAGCATGTGCGTTAACAGTCAAATGAGACGAGAAAGTAAAAAAAAAGAAAACTGTAGCAAGTGAGCTGCCAAAGCAAAAACAATCAACCAAAAGTCTTTTTCGAACAGCATACGGTCTTCTAAAGTCTACGCAAATTACATTGTCACTCGACATTCGGCTTTGCCGCACTGCCACCTACACTGCAAGAAAGTCAACGCGGAAGTTCTGCACTTCGGTAAAGATCACCAACAGCGGCGGCTACATGCGGTTTGTTTGTGAGCGCTGTTACGAGCCTTCGTGCTTCATAAAGACGAGGTGTTAAACCACAGCGGTGGCTGCACCACGCCAACACGGCGCCGCGCCTTGATTTCATCGTAATGAGCCATATCTAATGTTTATGTGTAGTAAAAGTAAACAGAAGGTAATGCGCATCGGTGAGACACACAAATACGAACATCGCGTGTCTTCTTATGTAATTAATTATGAACCGAGATCTAAGCTTCGTGGATCCATAGACTTAACGGGGGCTAAGTTTCTAAACAATCCTAAATCACTAAGTTATTTTGAATGGAACTTTCTGTGTTCTGGCACAGACACAATATCCGTAGCAAATCTACAGCACATCGATATCGGTTATACCCTGAAAAACCGCAAGGACGCGCAAAATCAATGAAGGAGGCGAACTGCGAGCCTGTACAGGTCCTTCTCGAAAGTGCCCAGCCAGTGAGAGTACTAAGGATCAACTGGTTCCACTACGAGTGCATCAACGCTGTGTAGACCATTAAATCTATCCTTCATGTTTTTCCAGCTTTACGCCAACAAAAATGTGGCTGCACCGGCAACCCATCTTTCCACTGAAATTTATATTCTCAAGCGGGCGTCTCAAGCGGGCGACGCAAAAACATATGAAGTAAGGTTACCAAAAATGTATATAAATAACAAAACAAATAAATATTATCAACATGTGCACAAAACAGTGCGATTACATCGCTATTATGTTGCCAAACCACATTTCATACGCATAAATGTAAACCAACAGAGAATGCGAAACAGCAACGCTACAAACACGGCAAAAAATGTAAACAAGTACATATGGAAACCAGTAACTAGCAATTTTGATAATGTTGTAAAATACTGAACGATGGCCTAGCCGGGACGTGACGGAAATCTACTCATTTTTTTTTTCACGTGCGTATATTTTTTGTGTACTTTAAATAGAGCTGGTAAGAAAGGTATATACTACAAAAACTGAATCAACTCTTTCAACGTTCCCAGAAGGCACCAAAAGAGGTTCTTTTACGAGGTAACGAGAAAGCTTTGTAACGTAGCAACCACAGATTCAAGCAGACTCACATTCATTCCGTCAGGCTACACTGACGGTGTAAAGAAGTGTGTTGCCATTACCGGGCTCTTATGTCACCCAATCATTAACACGAAAAAGAGCGGTGTCATGTCATATACTTATTTTTGTATTCAATGGTAGCCGTTTTGCCAAATTTGACACAATAGTTCATCGTACACTGACATAGTTCACACATTGCTAATGAAACACGGACGGCTTAACTTAGCTAGGCCGACGAGACGGCCTCTTCCAGCCGGCTCTTCCTGTACACACTTCAACGGCGAACTGTGACTCCTCATTCTTCCGCAGATTGAGAGTTGGTCACATCCGTCTCGGAGAAGAACGCCTTCGCCGCCGTCCACTTGTTCTTAGGAAAACGGGTCTCCAGGGACCACCAGTCATCGCCGTCTTCTGAAAAAAATGTGAATAATACACGAATGTCCACGTATGAAGGACAGAACGAACAGATGAGGAATGAGAGGCAGGGCAGTTAACCAGTCTGGGAGGGCCAGTATTCTACCCTGCACAGGGGAAAACGATGGGGGAGATTGAAAGGTCGAGAAAGATAGAGAAGGAGAGAGAACACGAACGCATAAATTCATGCTTCACAGTCATCAAAACGCCACAAGTAACAGCCGGTGCATGCCTGTTTCCTTCATTAAGTTGCGCACTGCCTTCGTCGCCATGACCCGCGAAGACCTGTCTGGACGACATTCGAGAATTGTTTAAACGCTGCGTTTGTGAATGGCGCAGAAGCGCGCAGTATATGCTCTCCAAGGTGGTGCCGGTGAGAGATTTCTTCTGTGCGTTGTTGAACAATAAAAGATAGTGCTCAATGTACATGCCTATGGCTGCTAAAAGGGAATGAGAGACAGTAGCATTCGGCTTTTAGTTAACGCGCACGCTGCGATCCCCATTAGCAGCCATTGGCATGTACATTGAGCACTATCTGACAAGAAAGGGTTGCTACGTTATACTCGCTGGGTGTAACCTCCTTTGTTTTAGAAAGGTATAGCGAGCGTTGGGCCGCAGTGCCATGGATACAGTAAACTAGTATATACTATGAACTCAAGGTGGTTAAAGGTGGGAAGTGGATACGAAGCGCAAGCCGTAAGAAAGTGTGCGTGTGCCACCTCTCGTTTAGTCCTTGGAATGTCCGCTGGATGGCGGTGCTTCTATATGGGGAAAACATGATGAAAAGATGCGAGATGGTGGTACTTAGAGTGTTGAATAGATGGACGAACGGACACACAGGCAGATGCATGGATTGACGCATGAACGGACGCAGGGGCGGATGCATGGAAGAACGCAGGGGCGGACACACGAACAGACGCACGCACGGACGGGCGGATGGACGCATGGACGGTCACACAGACGGACGCACGGACGGACGGAAGCAAGAACGAATGGACGGACGAATGCTTCGCCCCACTCTCCATCATTCACTCCGTAGATATGCTGCCAATATCTTTGTTCCTCCGCAAAAAAAAAAAAACGTAGAAAAAGATAAATCAAACAATAAAGAGCCCTAAAATCACATTAAGCGCACGTTGCATTGACACTGCCGAGAGCAACGCTCTGACGTACGAAAGCTGACAAGGAACGAGCACTATGCGCCAGGAATGTCCGAAAATTACAGCGCAGCGTCAACAGTGTGCTGAAGATCAATCTGTGGAGTTGAACCGGATCAGAATGAGAGGTACGATAAGATCCGCTCGTAGTAAAAGTTCCCGCGTGCGCCACTATTACGTTGTGAGCGCAGAAAAAAGTGCCGTTTCTAGAAAGTATAGGGCGCCTTTTCCATTCCACGGCCTTCGGCATCTTCCGCGAGTGCATGCGTAGCAGAGAAGCGGCTGTTCCAGGCCGCCATCTGCTCTGTAGCCACAGAAGCAAAAAGAAATAAAAGACCAAAGAGCGACAAAAACGGGAACGACTAAAAAAAAAAACACGGCCGAGCACTCTGTACGCCTGCGCCACGGCCGTATGCACGTCCAGGGGAAAACAGCACCAACCACGTAGAGGGCAGATAACTCACAAGGCAGAGTGGCACGCGGCGCCCATACAGAGAGATGGAAGAGCGTGCGTACAGCGGCGTCCGGCCACAGGATCGGAGGAAAAGGAGGGGAGGCAAGCAGATTGAGAGGAAGAGAGAGAAAGCGGGACCACCGGCAAGAAAAAACAAAAAAGCGTGCGACGACAACACGAACGGCACAGCTGGGGGTGTTGTCCGTCGCCAAACCAGAGCCCGCCGCTATGTAGAGCGACGCGCGGCGCCTAATGGCCGCGGCCGGATGAAAGGGCGACGTGAAAAAACCGGAGGTGGCGGCGGCAGCCGTAGTACTCGTAGTAGTAGCAGCAGCAGAAGCTGCGACGAGAAGCTGCGCGTTCAGTGTATGACGCCGTTGCGTCCTCCCCGCGCGCCGCGTTAAGCCGGAGGGAGGACGCAGAGTGCGTGTTTCTCGGTACGCGTGCGAGAGCGGGCGCGCCCTAATTAGATTCATAACTCCGCCGGGACGCGTGCGGAGGCGGAAAGCCAAAGTGCATTAGGCAGCGGCGGCAGTGTAGGCTGAAGGCCGCGCTCCACTCTGTCGACCCCCCCCCCCCCCCCTTTCATTCCGGCGGCTCTGGCCCTACTACTACTAGAGCCGTGCGAGCTACACAACGAACACGCCGCGCAGAAGAGGAGGGACCACAGAGTGCACGGGGGAGTGTGGGAAGGGATACGAAAAAAAAAAATCTGGGAGAGCCGCCTTCAATCCGTCACAGAAAACGCGCGCGTATGTGCGGAAGACGCGCAGGCCGGGAGTAGCCAGCCCTGCCTTCCCACGGAGCCCGTTAAATGCACTCCCGTTTCGGCGTCCACTGGGCCACGCGCAACGACGCGGGAGAGAATGAACGCACTAGAGACGGCGAGAAAAGAAGTACCGTCTATAAACACCTGCTGAGCGCCGGCGCGTTCGCTAGAGTGCCGGGCAGCGAGGTATACTCAGTAAGCGGTCGGTTCTGTACCTCCCTTACATTTATAGCTCCGCCAAGTCTGGAGCCATTAGACTCGATCCACTGATGACGTGAGCGTTTTTTTTTCTGCGCGAGGACGGTGGAACGTCGCGGGGAGGCGTTTGTCGAGAGACCAAACAGTGCACGCGCCACGTGTTTCACCTCAATAGCGACAACAATGAGTACGGCCGGAGTGCCCCCAGTGTGTCTCAGGGTTGCACAGCGCGAAGTTGCACCTTGAAATTACGACGGAGTTCACCAGCTATAGCGATGGTGGGCTGTGCTCACATCAAATGCAGCTCTCCGATTGCCATATCGTTCTTGGTTCTAAACCGCACATGAGCGTATCAACACGTTAGCGCTAAATATGTATATATGACTATGTAGGAGTATATATGAAACACTCCTACTGTGTTTCATATATACATATTATACAAGGCCGCTCAAAACTTCTATTTCATCAAAATTATAAAACGTACTAGAAGAACGAGTGGGTACTGCACAAACGAATAGGTAAGTACAAACGAATCCTGTTAAAAGAACGAGTCTTCTGGCGACATTAAAACAAAGAGAAAAGCAACACAAAAAGCTAGCATACACTCGAGGCGAAATGCTGAAGAAACAGTAGAGTTCATGGGCGCCTAGGCAGTCCTGGCTATTGCTGCTTCGCTAGTTTTGCAAATTTCTTACTTATTATTCCCCTACTTATTTCATCTGTTTTTTTTCTGTGCATTTTCTACAATCTATTTATTTCTCCTTCTTTTTTTTCTCTACTCACTCTATTTCTCGCTTTTTTTCTTTCCATTTCTCACTGAATTTTTTCCTTGATTTTCTTTCTTTTACTCTTTTTCATTCTTTAGATGCTATGCTTTCCTTACTCTCTCCCTCATTATTTGCCCCATCCTCATCACATATCTCCTCTTCAGGTTCACTTTCTTTTCAACCCAGGCACTACATCATCGTTATCATCATCATAATCAGCCTGACTACGCCCACTGCAGGACAAGGGCCTCTCCCATGTTCCGCCACTCAACTCAGTCCTGTGCTGGCTGCTACCACTTTATACCTGTAAACTTTCTAATCTCGTCTGTCCATTTAAATTTCTGTCTCCCCTTTACCCGCTTGCCTTCTCTTGGAATCCAGTCTGTCATCCAATGACCAGTCACCTTGCCTTCACGCTACGTGTCCTGCCAATGACCATTTCATCTTCCTGATTTCAACAATGGTATCCTTAACACCTGTTTTTCCCTAATTAATTCTGTTCTCTTCTTGTTCTTCAAGGTTACACCAATTATTTTGCTTTCCATTCCTCACTGCGTCGTTCACAACTTAAGCTGAAGCCTGTTTGCAATCCTCCAGGTTACAACTCCGCAGGTAAGTACGGGTAAGATGCAGCTGTGGTAAGATGCAGCTGAGGGATAGAGGCAATCTACTATTAATGAATTGAGAATGCTTGCCGAATGTGCTTCACCCCATTTTTATTCTTCTATTTACTTGATTGATCGATAAGTGGGGTTTAACGTCCCAAAACCACCATACGATTATGAGAGACGCCGTAGTGGAGGGCTCCGGAAATTTCGACCTCCTGGGGTTCTTCAACATGCACCCAAACCTGAGCACACGGGCCTACCACATTTCCGCCTCCATCGGAAATGCAGCCGCCGCAGCCGGGTTTCGATCCCGCGACCAGCGGTTTTCTAGTTACTTCAATCTCGTGCTTCGGCTCCACGGTTACGACTTGTCTTAAGTAGACACACTCTTTTATAAGTTCAAGTACGCTGATACCTATCTTGAAGCACTGTTCTCTTCCAAGGTTGCTGTATATTACTTTCGTTTACTGCAAATTGATTTTAAGACCTACCTTTTTACTCCCCTTGAGTGATCATGAACTGCGATTCGTCCTCTGAGTTACTCAGCAATGCAATGTCATCAGCGAAGCACAGATTATTAAGGTACTCTTCATTAACTCTCATCCCTAACTCTTCCTATTCTAGGCCCCTGAAAACCTCCTGTAAGCTCGCAGTAAATAGCATTGGGGAGATTGTGTCCTCCTGCCTTACACCCTTCTTGATTGGTATTCTGTTGCTTTCTTTATGAAGCACTATGGTAGCAGTTGATCCCCTGTAGATTTCTTCCAGGATGTTTATACATGCTTCGTCGACGCCCCGATTCCACAGTGTCTGCATGACTGCTTATATCTCTACTGTATCAAACGCCTTCTAGTAATCTATGAAGGCTATGTATTAATGGTTGGGTGTATTCTGAGCACTTCTGTATCACCTGATTGATGGTATGAATGTGGTCGATGGTTGAGCAGCCTGTACAAAATTCTGCTTGATCCTTTGGTTGATTGAATTTTGATGTCTTAATTCGGTTATCAATTACCTTTGTAAGTAGCCTGTATACGACGGACATCAAGCTGATCAGCCTGTAGCTCTTCAAATCCTTGTCGTACCCTTTCTTCTGGATTAAGATTATGTGAGCCAGTTTCTCTAACAGAATCTGTCTCCTTCGTCTTTCAGCAGATCTGATGTTACCTGATCCCCAAAAGCAGCTTTGCCTCTTTGCATTCCTTCCAAGGCGTTGCTGACTTCTTTTGCCATTACTGGTGAGATTCCATCTGGGGTACTGCTAGTTCTTACATTATGGCCGTGGTTGTCCCGGCTACTGTATAGATCTCTCTAAAGCTCTTCCGCTACTTTAACAATAGTATCCATATTGATAGTTACTTTGCCTTTCTTGTCCCTTGGTGCATACATCTGTTTTTTTTCCAACCTCAAGTTTCCTCTTCACCGCTTTGATGCTTCCTCCATCCTCTAGAGCATGTTCGATTCTCTCTATGTTAAACTTTTTTACATCGGACACCTTACGCTTATTAATCAACTTCAGAAGGTCTACCAGTTCTATTTTGTCTGTTGTAATTGAGGCTTTCGTGTTTTGACGTTTCTTAATGAGGTTCTTCGTCTACTGAGACAGCCTGCTACTGTCCTGTCTAACTACCCTGCCTCCAACTTCCACTACACACTACGTAATAATACTCGTCAGATTATCATTCATTGCGTGAACGCTAAGACCGGTTTTCTCGATAAGAGCCGAGTACCTGTTCTGAAGCGAGACTCTGAAATTCCTGTATTTTCCCTCTAAGTGCTAGCTCATTGATTGGCTTCTTGCGTATCAGTTTATGTCGTTTCTTCTTCAAGTTTAGGCGAATTCGAGACCGTACGATTCTGTGGTTACTGCATCGTACCTTGCCAAGCATTTCCACATCCTGCATTTCGTTCTTATTCGTTCATTTCGTTCTTATTCCTCCATGTCCACTTACAGTGCACTCGTTTTCGGTAGAAGGCATTCAAGATTTGTAAATTACTGTTTTTAGCAAATTCTACTAACATCTCCCCTCTGGCATTTCTAGTACGGATCGCATAATCCACTACTGCCTGGTCTCCAGCCAGCTTCTTCCCTACCTTGGCACTCAGGTCGATTGATATGTGGGGTTTAACGTCCCTAAACCACCATATGATTATGAGAGACGCCGTAGTGGAGGGCTTTGGAAATTTCGACCACCTGGTGTTCTTTAACGTGCACCCAAATCTGAGCACACGGGCCTACAACATTTCCGCCTCCATCGGAAATGCAGCCGCCGCAGCCGGGATTCGAACCCGCGACCTGTGGGTCAGCAGCCGAGTACCTTAGCCACTAGACCACCGCGGCGGGGCTTGGCACTGAGGTCGCCCATCAGTATAGTACACTGTGTTTTTACCTGACTCATTACCTATTCTACGTCTTCATAGAAGCTTTCAACCAATACGTCATCATGGCTGGATGTAGGCGTGTAGGCCTGTTCCACAACCTTGTATTTATTATTAAGTTTAATTACAATACCTGCCACCTATTCTTTTCACATTCATCTGTGTTACTAGCTATATTTATGTGTATAAGGAAGCCCACCCCACTGCTAGTTCTCTTCTGTCAGTCAAGCCACCATAGCAAAGGACGTGCCCACTCTGCCGAACTGTATGGGCGTTGCCGTCCTCCTAATCCCACTAAGCCCTACTACATCCCATTTAACACCTGCTAGTTCATTAAATAGCACAGTTAGATTGGCCTCCATTGATAAGGTCTTAGCGTTAAAAGCTAGCAAGCTAAGGTTTCAATGGTGGCCTGTTCGGACCCAGAGATTCTTAGCACCCTCTGCCGCGTCGCATATTTGACCGCCACCATGGTCAGTTGCTTCGCAGCCGCTGGGGTCCCGGGGGCGAGGGTTAATTGGCATATACACGTGGGAGGAAGTGGCCAGATAGTATGCACTGCACTACATGGCCAGTCGTTACACTATACTGTATATAAGGATACGCTATGCTTTACTTTCGACATTTACGAAGAACGTCACATCAGATCAGACAAGCACCATATCTTCATGAGGTGATCTCTCTGCCTTCTAATAAAGCACCTCTCTCTCTCATGCTCATAGTTACCAGCCTCCCCGTGCAACAGGTTTTCAAGGAAGTTTTCCTGCTTCTCTGTACTTGCACAGTATATATACGCTTGTTAGCCATTGGATGCTTGCCCAGTGTATGTGCAATTATTGCCGATGAGCGCATCACTACATAAAAGCATTTGTGATAATTTGATATTTCATTTAACATCTGATGTTTAACGTCCCAGAACGACGACATGGTTATGAGGGACACCATTGTGGAGAGCTCCGGAAATTTCGACCACCTGGGTTTTTTTTTTTACCAAGCAGCTAAATCCAAGTACACGGGCTTAAACATTTTCGTACCCAACGAAAATGCAGCCGCCGCAGCCGAGATTCGATTCCGCGACCTGCACCGCAGGTCATTTGTGATAACTTCAAATATGTGTTTGCGGCGGACGTTTCTTCTACTGGCACACAACACGGGACATGAGCTGGTAGTGGGGCGTTGCTTAAGAGCAGAAAGAAGTCGCTCCAGGAATGACGTAGAATCGTCGTCCAACCGCTCTGTCTCCTTGAGCCACCTTTCTGAATGCTACGCGTCATAATAAATGTCATGACAGAAATAAAAGAAGCACCTAGTTAACCTCGCGGTCAGGACGATTGCTTCTGGATCGAGGGTACGCAAGTTTGCATCCTACCACGTACAGAATTTTTTTTTTCGCCAAGAATTTCTTTTTTTAATTATCTCTCTTTTCCTCTACCACTGATTCCTCACTCATCAGGACTATTACAGAAATCAGCGCGTGCGTTCGGGGAGCGAAGCAGAAGATTGCTATGATAGGTGGGGTTTAACGTCCCAAAACCACCATATGATTACGAGAGACGCCGTAGTGGAGAGCTCCGGAAATTTAGACCACCTGGGGTTCTTTAACGTGCGCCCAAATCTGAGCACACGGGCCTACAACATTTCCGCCTCCATGGGAAATGCAGCCGCCGCAGCCGGGATTCGAACCCGCGACCTGCGGGTCAGCAGCCGAGTACCTTAGCCACTAGACCACAGCGGCGGGGCAGCGAAGCAGAAGAGGACGAAGGAGAGGATATAGAGATCACGTGCCGTTTCGTGATAGTGATGATTCTTTCTGTTTCAGAGCGGCACCGATTGGGGCGAGCTTAAACATTTATCTTCGGAGTTAATAATTCGATTGGTATAATCTGAGCCGGCACGTTAAACCTGAAAACCTTACTTGTGTAAACGTTCAGACTCTCGTCAAGTACACGCTACCGAGACCCGATACGAACCATGTCACTGCTGTGGGCGCTTGCCCCGTTGTAAATAGTTTCTCGCGTTTTTTTTTCTGGCACAAAACAATAAAAAAGACAACGCGAGAAGCATGGAATGAGAGGGGAGAATAATCTGGAATATATACAACTATGCGGAAGGCTTCCAAACAGACGGAAAAATAAAAATTGATATGATCTGATCTGTGGGGCTTAACGTCCCAAAACCACCATATGATTATGAGAGACGCCGTATAGTGGAGAGCTCCGGAAATTTCAACCACCTGGGTTTCTTTAACGTGAACCCAAACCCGAGCACACGGGCATACAGCATTTTCGCCTCCATCGAAAATGAAGCCAGGATTTGATCCCGCGACGTGCGGGTCAGCAGCCGAGTGCCTTAGACACCACAAACATATAGCGACATAGACAGAAAACAACACACCACCGCGTTATCTATTCCACAACGCGTATGTGACTTTACTCCTATAACAAACGCTAACTATTAAAGAACAAGCGACGAAACCATTTCGGTTAATATACAACTTTGAATAATGACTTCTTAATTAGCGTTTAACAGTTATTCTAGAGTATAACTGCTAAACGGTAATGAAGGAGCCATAATCTAACGTTGTAAAAGGCATCACTGAAGGCGCACAGGAGTTGAGATTCGAAAATCGATCAAGTGGATACGGCGCAACTAATGACCTCACGATGCAGAACACCTAACCGAATATCTCTGCAGGCCCGAATCAAGAGGCGGCTAACAAAAAAACTGGAATGCTAAAACATCCATCCCCGAAGAAATGATCCGAGCCACGAGACATTATATTGTAAAATGCTACTCCGGGATTCTGTGAAAGCGACAGAGGTGTAAACAAGTCCGCAGCACTTCAACTGCAAAGCAAGGGCGAAGTGTGTGTTTTTTTAACCCTACACGAAATCCTGTCGCGCTCGCAACCAGCGTACACGTGTAAGTTTGTTTGACGAGCGAGAAGATTTAGAGGCGATACGCTTAGAGTGCGTGTATACACAGCATGCTGCGAAAACGGATACTTCATCGACAAATAAAATAAAAGGTTCCGTTCAAGGGCTACTGGCAAAAAAAAAAAAACTAAGCCGGAGCTTCGGGCGCAAAAAGATGGCAAGCGCAAGATTAGACGAACGTGAGCGAGAGCACTGCAAGGTGCTCAACGGGAGACGGGCTTTATGGGGGAAAAAAATAGAAATGGAGAAGAGGTTTGAAATACTGGAAAAAGACAGTGGGGGGGGGGGGGGACCGAAAGGCAAGCGAGAAAACAAGGGCGGTAGCGGTGGAGCAAGACAAGTCCGAGACAACCACGCAGCAGCAGCAACAGACCGAATTAAGCAGCAACAACTTAAACCACGACTGACGTCTGCAGGAAGGGGTGAGAAAGAAAGAGACAGAGAGAACGGGCGGGCGGGAGGACATCGGCCCAGCGCGACCATGTAGAGTGGAGAACCGAACCGTGTCCCCTTCAGGCACTCTCCACGCACCGGCAGGCACTCAGAGCGATGACGTCACTCTTTGTCGTTTTCCTTTTTTTTTTATAAAGAGAACGCATTCAGCCCGGCCCATTAGCGGCGTTGTCTCCCCGACCCATGACCGCCTCCTCCAGGCAGCCCTTCGCACCACGTTCGCACCTTATGCCGCCGCCGCCTTAAACAACGGAGCTCTCAAAAGGCGGTTACGCAGCCCAGAGCAAACGGAACCCACTCGTCCCGAAGAGGATATAGGGAAGAACACTGAAGCTGGAACCGGGGAAGCAGCTCTGCGCCGTCGCCTCCCTCCCTCTTTTCGTTCGGACGGTCGCCCACGGACGGGTCCAAAGTAGCTGGTTGCTCTTTTTTTTTCTTTCTCCCTCCTCTACAGCTCGCGCAAGCATATGCGAGTCTTCGGGTGCGCCGCTCTCGTCAATGGTCCGTCCTCTCACGCTAGACTGCCTAAGCTGCAAGCGGAGTGCTCGGAATACTCCCGGAGAGCTCGATGCGCCAGTACTCGATGTGCTTGCGCTGCAACGCGGTGAAACTGCCTTACGGAGGTTGCATATTTATTATTTTCCGACAAACTTCTAGATAAAAAAAAATTGGCAGATCCCAAGTACAGTGAGAATCGTTTATATGCGAAGCACGAATGAGAAAGATTGATATGTCATTTTAAAATCAGCACAGCGTCACGAGGTTGGAGGCAAATGATGCCGTGCATGACTTCCGTGTCATGATCATCACATTTGGATACGTCGTTTACCTTCGTCGTCTATTCGCGTCACGTAGTACTAAATTTAGTACACGTGGAGCTAGCGAAACGACCGCGAGCACGCTATGAGCGAGGTATGTTGTCATGTTCTTACATGACATGCGCGTCAAGATTATCATGTTTGCAGCAGTCATATACTTTCGTCATCCATTATATGGCAGGACCGGTGCCTGGCGTCGCAACGCCAGCGTGACACGTCGAAATGAACACTGGCGAGCACGCGCACCACGTCACGTCGAAATGTACTGGCGCCTTGACTGTGGCATGTAGTCACGTGCTCACATGACACACATCTCATGATTATCACGTTTGCACGAGTCACATACCTTTGTCATGCATTGAGGTCACGTGATACCAAAGTTGGCATGTGCGAGGCTAGCGAAACGGCCGCGAGCGCATCATGAGCGTAGCATGTAGTGATGTTGTTACATGACACGCATCTCATGTCTATCACGTTTGCACCGTTATCATAACTTCGTCATCCATTCACGTACCGCAATGCCGAAACTGGTATATGTGACGCTAGCGAAACAGCCGCGAGCACATCATGGGCTTTGCATGCAGTCATGTCGTTACATGGCACGCGTGTCATGATTTTCATGTTAGGTTCTGTCGCTAGTGTTCGCCATGCAATAATGTCATACCATACCAGTTTTACAACATGCCATGCGAACGAAACTACCGCAAGGACTGCAGGACCACGAAATGTAAATCATGACATTCATGAAATCCATGCATACTTTTCATGTTATGACTAGTCAAATACGTTTTTCATAGAGTCATGTTATGTCACACCAAGTTTTGTATCGATACCATTATCTAAACGGCCAGGTGAGCTAAAAATCGTAGGCGGCTAGATAGATAGATACGCTCAAAGTCACCGAAGTTCGCTAAGGAATGCTTAGCATTTAAAAGCTAAACGGTTCCGCACATGAAAACACTCCGGAAAAAGAACGACGACGGCGACTGCGAGACCTGTCTGCTATAGGACAACTTCACAAGGATTAGGACAGCTTCTCTGTCTCGACATTCATTACTACACGCGTACCGGTGCTAAATAGGACAGTCGCAAGAGTATACTGAATCCAATTCATTTGAAGAGCGTTCATACGAGCAACGGTAAGATTTTTATACTATTGTGTAAAGAGAAAAAAAAAACACAACCACTGCAGCAGCTTATGGCTCTTGCGACGATATCGATGTTGGTTAGTGTAGTTACACACGCCGAGACCAGAAATTGTGTTGCGTGAGCTCTGTGTATTCAAGACGCGAATATGATGGCGAAAGAAAAACTACGCCCACGAGCGCGCGCGCTATTCATCGCTGCGGTTATTTTCAACTTCCATGCAGAATGAGCTACCCGAGGGCACCGCTTCTTGGGACGTTTTTCAGTACGTTCTTTGTATGCGCATGAAGGATACTGATCAAGCATTCTGCCACGGGCATGGTGACAAAGGCAAACTCGATACGTTTCCATTTCGAATTAACCAAGAGCATCTGCACGTCTTTAAATCTGACTCATAGGGAACAAAGCTCACAAAGTTTGCATACTCAGCGTTTCAGGTTAGTAAGGTGGTAAATACGTAGCTCGCCATAAAGCCACGGCGTTTTCACCGCAAGAACACGAAAGAGACAAACAAAATTCAAAGCTCAGAGCTTGTATAGCACTGCAAGCTTTGTACACAACTGCTTCTAAGACACTACACCGTCCCAAGCGGCCCATCATCTCACACGTGTGCGTATCTAATGTGTCATAAATTGATAAGAACGCATCCGGTTAAAGATATATTGGACGAAAACCAGAATTCTTCGAGAATGCCTAAACTTGGATCTACGCAAAGCTGGCCATACGTATAGCAGTAACCAACCCAAATATCAACGGCCAACACTGGAACCACGCAAGTAATACAAGATACACCATATAGAGTACTGCGCAGAGCACCGATTCATTGATTGTATATAAACAGAAAGAAATAACCCTGAATAGGGCTCCATTCGCGCAATGCTCAGCATCTAACAACGGCTTGAATTAAAAAAAAGAAAGTCAACTGGTAGGAATATTACAACAGAAAGAGGCAATGAAAAGATACGGCCAAGAGTCACGCGAACTAGGGGAAAAAGAGGAGGGTTTGCAGGACAGGAGAGACGGAGGAAGTGAAAGGGCGGAAGGAAGGGACGATGACGCGGACCACGATCGGAAGTATCGGGATGAACCGGAAGTGGGATAGCCGAAACCAAACCGGAAGGCTGTGGGGACCGTAAAAATAAGGAGGCCGCCTGCGGCGCTCTGGCGTGTATGAATAGAGAAGGGAAAAAAAAGGAGGGCTAGAGGAAAAAAAAATAAAAGTTTACGACTAGGCGGTTACCAAACCACGCAGTTCCTGCGACCGCGTATGGGGTGAACAAATTAGCGAGCGGAATGAGAACATACGCATAAGAAACGGAAAACGCAAAGAGAGAGACAGAGAGAGAGAGAGAGATAGAGAGAGAGAGAGGCATGCGGTGAGGACGCATTGTGAAAATGATGCACGGGGCGCACACGCGTCCACATATGAAGTGGGCTTGTCCAACCTGAGTGCTTCTTCAAATAGGCAGGCGAGGACACAAAATACAACATTCTCACTTACGCTATTTACTTCATTTACTATTTCTCAGAGAAAATCAGACGATGAATCCAAGAAATGTATAGGAGGACGTTATTTTTTGACGTCCTTGACTCTAGCCTAAGTCATTACGACATAAATGTATTGAATTTAGAGTGGACGACAAAGCAACTTGCCGCGGAATTTTTTCCCACTAGAACTCCTTTCAAGTTATGTGTTAGTTAGTAACGTCGTTTATACTTTATCTGGCGTCATTTCATTTTCTGTTGGTTTCATAAGTTGTGTGCAAATAAAAAAAAGCTTAGTCCTTACTCTTCCTTCCTTCCTTCCTTCCTTCCTTCCTTCCTTCCTTCCTTCCTTCCTTCCTTCCTTTCTTTCCTTTTTTCTTTCTTTCTTTCTTTCTTTCTTTCTTTCAGTACTGCGAAATGCAATGCGCCTTTTTTTTTTTGCTGTCTTCCCTACTTCTGACCTAAAGGAACGTCAACAAGGCGGAGAGCGAGAAACGGGTGCAACATGAATTTTACGAGAACATTCATCAATATACACGCCAGCTCGACCAGCACTGTGAAATATTCAGTACTGTTAGTTTAGTTTGAGTGTAAGTTCGGTTATGTAACATTACATTACTTCGGCATCGTGCTGGATGAAGAAAGCGACAAAAAAAAAAAGACGTGGTCGCACCACATTCTTACTGAACACATTCACGCAGACGGCGACAACATATTTAACGTCTAAAAAGTCATTTTGTTTGCTATCACCTAAATTAAGTCTCTGTACTGCTACTACTACTACTACTACTATTACTACTACTGCTACTACTACTACTGGAAATCGAAGTACATTCTAATGGTCACAACTAAGGATTATCCAAAGGACGCTCACGGATAGATGACCTGGAAAAAAGCCTCCAACGTACCACACAAGCTTTTTTATACATCCGTGTGGGTCAGACCTTTCTGGTGGATTAACCCGTCGAGAGGATGCTACGTTGCGGATGCTTCGTGTTTGGAGTTGCGCTTACTCCATCCTTGACAACCCTTTGAGCGCAAAAGTACCGAGGCCCATATGGTACATCGTGGCCATTTTTGCGACGCCCCAATCCACGATGTAAGCTCCCCGAACTTATGGTGGACTTGCAAAGGTCTACAATTAAGCCATCGTCGTGATCTCCGTGCAAGAGACCTCAGGCCCGGTCGACCATTCAACTTTGACCGTCGGATTAGAGGACCTCATCACCGCCTATTACTTGACTTCATACATGAAGCATATAGACATGTGTATTTTAAATACAAAATTATTATGCCTAAATGTCACACTTTCCAAAAATACAAACAAAAAAATAAGGAAGTGTCGGAGGTTAGAGCAGCTGAGAGTCATGACAGTGAGTACTTAAGGTGCAGAATGCAACCATGCTCGCACAATGGGTTCGCGTGGAACCACACCGGAGAGCCGCATATGTCGCATGACCGTGTTGATAGCACACGTTTTTTTTTTTTTTTCACAGAGGTGCTGCACTGGTGCAAAATCAGTCCCTAGCCACTCGGCATCTCAATAATTTTGAGTACTCACGCTGCATGCCTTAAAGCTGCCCAATCGATTGGCGACGTGCCGAGGCCGGACGTCAGAATACGGGAACGCTTATCTTACAGGGCAACGTCGGTTGTGGAATTACCACGATAGATTTTGGCGGTTTATTAAGCAACCAAACTTAATTCTTACCACTTGATTTGTTCGAGTCATTTCGTAAGCAAAAACAAGCACACGCTGCGCATTTTAGTTCCGAGAAGGAAGGAAAATAGGAGGAAAAGAACGGCAGGGACGTTAACCAGCCTATAGACAGCCGGTTTGCTACCCTGCGCGTGGGAGGGGGATGGGGGAGATAAAAGATATAGAACAGAGAGGGAAGAGAAATAAACACAGCACATTCGGCAGCACACTCTTAGTTCCGAGAAGATCGGAACTAATAGTCGCGGGCTCTTTTACCGCGACAACGGGCTCTTGCAGCCACTGGTAAACGTAATAAGACCGTGCAAAAATAACGGGGGTGAAATGCAGCGAGAAGGCAGTGTCCTGCAAGATATGGGAGACCCGCGCGTCGGCTTATATGAGAATGAATGGCGAAAAATGATTGCCGATGCTCAAGACAAAACGATGCGACCTAAATGTAAATACAGAAATTATGGCAACCAGATGTACCAGTTTATACCACCTCCCCGCGCATCACCTCTCTCTCTCTTTCTCTCTCTTAGGTGCGGTGAAGCTTTTCCCTCTCGCTCTCTTCTATGCTGCGGTACTGCAGATTTCGTACTCCCTGACTCCAGTCGCCCAGAACACACCCGAACCCCAACTTTCGCAAAGGCCAGCTACCGAGGCACGTATAGCTCTTACGCAGCTCTTTCTTCCTACATCCACTTCGCTTCTGTACGTCAAAGTCGGCGTCTACGAACTTCATGCGCTCAAGTTCTCCACCACCTTCTCAAAAGAGAGTTACAAGAACTGCAAAACACAAAACGAATAGAGTGTCTGAGTGAACGAAATTATGCGGTTCGCTAAAGTTTTTGTACGTTCGGGCGCGCAACCCAGCCACCAAAGGGCCGAGTCCAGTTTCCTTTTACCATCTTCCTCACTCCATTTCGCATATACTGTATACCTGCCCACGCACGACGGCGGCCACGTTTCGTTATGTTTGTTTCTGAACGAGTGGGTGCCGGAGACCTCAGATCTACCAAGAGACAGTGCGCCTGAGGGCGAGTGAGTTTGCTCGCTGCATATATGCATGATCGTCTCCGCGGCGCCTCCCACCACCCACCGGCTCTTCAGACTGCCACGCCAAAGCAGCATATACGCGTATGCACAATGCAGGCACGTCAGAGAGTAAAAGAAATACGACGCGCTCCGCGTTCCAAGTAAAGCGAGCAACGAAAGATGCCTCCAACCTACGCATAAGAAAGAGCGCAAGAAAAAAAATTGCGCACATAAACGACTAAAGAGAGGAACTTAGATGGCAAGTATTTAAGTTTCTTTTTTTTCTTTCTTCAGCATTTTGTCAGCTGCCGTTTTATTTTCCATATTTAGACTCTAAGCAGCCGCGTATAAAAAGCGGGTAACATTACAAAATAAAAGTTGGGATAAAATATAGAAGAAAAAAAGAGACGAAGACGGCTAACAAGCGAGACGCAAGAATGTCAGCGCCAACAAGAAAACCCGGCGAAGAAGCGTTTGCTAAGAAACAAATGTCCGCGCGGCAAGACCAGAAGCAAACCCAGCTGCTAAAAAAAAAAGGCAAAATGGAGAGCAAGAAAAAGAAAGAGAATACAGAGGGGAGAGGAGGCTGCGGAACGAGCGAGAAAGCAGGAAGGCAACGAAGATCGCATTTCTAAACAAAAAGAGAGCGGGAAAGAGGGAGAGAACAACGGGCGTGTCCAGTTGGCTGTCGCTAGGCAACAAAGGCGGAACGCCAGCGAGCCAATCGAAAGCGCCAAGCGTTTTAGAGAGAAGGACGTCGATCGATGTCAGGGGATGTGAGAAAGAGTACGAGCGAATGTCACTTTTAACATTGATGCAAGAAGTTAGGAAATACTCGTATCTTTCCGCCCCTTTTATTCAATAGGTCGCTACGTTATATGGTGCAAAGGTATCACTAGCTGCCCAGCCTTCTTTAAAAAAAATAAAAAAAGAGCACACCGCACGTAATACATATACACTATGCACACCCAAGACTTTGCGCTGTAGTGCAGGAATCGTAAAAGTTTGGAAAGACAAACACTAGTACAAAAACTAACGACGTTAAGGCGACATGTTAAGAAGACATCAGTGCTAGGAAAAAGAAAATAAGTAACGACAGAAAATCGAGGACAACAGATAAAAAAAAACAAGGTCTAAATCTCAAAAACTAATGTTTTTAAGACGTAAGTCTTTTCAGATGTAAGCCGTCTGAAAAGACTTACGCTTAGAAGAATGAGAAAGATTAGGGGACAGTATAACATTATATGTAACGTCACTTAACATGACGCAGGCACAGGCAACGTGGCCTTCACTGATGCGCTCATGTTTTGACGATAGTGTAGGTATTATGTTGGGACATATAACCCAAAGTAATTTTTACTGGACTCATAAGCCTGGCAGAAACGCGTACACAAAGTATCACTGACTCATGTAGACGCAAATCTAGAACCTGCACAGCCCCCCAGCGTGTAAGGGTGCCGAGATTAAACGTATAGGATGCAGCTCCCTTGACAGAAAAAAGGAGGGCAGCCCATAAAAATTAAACTAATACACGAGTACGCTTCATTTTCCATGGCCAGCGACTACAATTGAAACAACAAACTTTGTAGCTAAGTCAGCATTGTAAAAATAAAGCGTTGTTCTGCCTCAATAGCTGCCGATATAACGCACCTCTTCACATATGGTACCAACCAGGTACAACGAAACTAGGTTGCCCGTGAGCGAAGAAATTACACAAGCACACACGCTGAATGCGCATTCTCTACATACTATTAACAATATTAGCTAATAAAATTAAATAAAGTTCAATCAACCAAACGACCAAGCAGGATTTAGTTCAGGCTCCTCCACAATAGACCATATTCAAACTATCAATCAGGTAATAGAAGAATGCGCGGAGTACAACCAACCCCTATACATAGCCTTCATAGATAACAGAAAGTAGTTTGACTCGGTCGAGGCGTCAGCAGTAATGCAGGAACTACGGAATCAGGGCACTGAAGCACCCTACATAAACATCCTGGAATAAATCTACAGTCGATCCACAGCAACCATAGTTCTTCATAAAGAAAGCGACAGAACCCCAATAAAGCAGGGTGTAAGGCAGGGAGACACGATCTCTCCAATGCTATTCACCGCGTGTTTACAGGAGGGTTTCAAGACTCCCGATTGGGAAGAGTTAGGAACAAGAGTTAATCGAGAGTATCGTAGTAACCTGCGACTCGCTGATGACATAACCTCAATGAGTAACTTAGGGGACGAATTACAGTTCATGATTACTGAACTGGACACGGAAAGCAGAAAAGTAGGTCTAAAAATTAACATGCACAAAACTAAAGTAATGTGCGGCAGTCTCGGCAGAAAACAGCACTTTGCGATAGGTGGAAAGACGCTGTAAGACGCTGTAACGACCTCAGTTATAATCGCCCTTATGGAAACACAGACGCATTTGATTCATCAGCCTTGCCACTAGCTGTTCGATTATGGAATTTACTCCCTAACAACACTGTTACACAAACAAATAAAGATCAATTTAGGGAACTGCTAAATCTACAGGTATCATCATAATATTATTCACATTGATCAAATTTACATTCCATTTTAAAAACGTTATGCGAATTTAGTTTTTTTCTTCCTCTTGTGTCAAGCTGTGTGCTACCACAAGATTGCCCGTCATGTTTCTCACTTCATGCTTTTTTTCACTAGGCGTTTCTCAGTATTGTTTCTGTTTTTTTTTCTAATTTTAGCACTGGTTGACAGTGTTCAGTACTTTACTCGATGATGCTTTTGCGTGTGCTTATGCTATGTGCATTTTTAAGTGTGTATGCGTGTGTGTTTTTACATGACCATTGCAGTGATCCTTTTGTAACAATTCATACTATTTTAATATTTCCTTTTTTAGCATTCTTAGTATTCCTTGCGACTTAATTATATTCCCTAATTGTATTACAAGCACGTGATTATTGTATACGTTTTTTGCACTTATGTATTTGCTTTCTTTTGTTGTTGTTTTTTATCTTGTGATACTCCCCTTACTCAATGCTCCTTACGGGGCCTGTAAGGTACTTTTAAAAATAAAATAAAATAAACAAAGAGCAACATGAAAGAGAAGACCACGCCAAGATGAAGGTTTAAGAATGCGCTTCAATAACTGATCCTTGTAGAGCGAGCTTCACCACATCAAAACCAACATTAAGAAGAACACCACGGCGGTGTGAAGAAATGTTTACATACGCTGGCACAAATGCTTAATGTGTAGAGCGTGCTTCACCACATGAAGACCAATGTGAAGAAGACCACGCCGTGATACAAAGATATCAACAAACGCTTTGACAATTGCTCTTTGTAGAGCGTGCTTCTCCACACAAAGATCAACATGAAGGAGAAGAGAACGCCAAGATTAAGGTTCAAGAATGCGCTTTAGCAACTGATCCTTGTAGAAAGAGCTTCACCACTTCAAGGCCAACATTAAGGAGAAAATCACGGCGGGCTGATGAAATGTTTACACACGCTTGCACAAATGCTCCATGTGCAGAGCGTGCTTCACCACATGAAGACCAACGTGAAGAAGACCACGCCGTGATACTAAGATATCAACAAACGCTTCGACAATTGCTCCCTGTAGAGCGTGCTTCTCCACACAAATAACAACATGAAGGAGAAGAGAACGTTATGATGAAGGTTTAAGAATGCGCTTTAGCAACTGATCCTTGTAGACAGCACTTCACCACTTCAAGGCCAACATTAAGGAGAACATTACGGCGGGATGAAGAAATGTTTACATAAGCTTGCACAAATGCCCCCTGTGTAGAGCGTGCTTCACCCACACCAATACTAGCGTGAAGAAGACCACGCCTTGATAAAAAAAATATTAACAAGCGTTTTGACAATTGCTCTCTGTAGAGCGTGCTTCGCCACATCAGGATTAATGTGACAAAGAAACCCACGCTGTGAGAAGCGAGCGAGTGAGTGAAACAACTTTACTGTTGATCCAGCATAAAGGGGGAAGGGGCAGGTGTATTGAGGCGAGACACTGTGCTCGGGTGTCCTGGAGCAGCACCCTACTCGAGGCGAACCTGTGGGGGCGCCGCTTTCGGCCGCTGGCGTTCCAGGGTGCTAAGCGCGTGCTGGAACACGTCGCTTTGGTTGCCTGGCTCTCGGCTGATGATTTTGCTGCTGATGACAGTTGGCATTGCTCCTTGGTTAGCCGGCGGTGGTGCACAGTCCCGGAGGAGGTGTGTCTGTGTGGCTCGCGCCTTGCTGCAGTGTTGGCATATATGTGTGGTATATACCTACGGTCATACGTGCTTTGCCTAGACGGGGGTCCATATGGCTTGTAGTCGCCACGGCCGTAGTGTGGTTGCTTCGCTGCGCTGTAGGTCTCGGTGAGGCGGTGGGTAGAGGCACCTGCTCGTTCTCTACCACTGCGTAACATCGCCGTAGGTTGTGAAGGAATACTCTTCGTCTTCAGCATCGCATCGCCGTGGCTCCGATGGAAGTATTTACGGAGACGCACGGCTAGTTAGTGCGTGTGCCTCCGTGTCTGACTCCTCGTTGCGGCTCTATAATTGTTTACATAGTCGCTCTCAAAAATTACCCCTGTAGAGCGTGCTTCGCCACACTAAGACCAACCTAAAGGAGAAGAGTGCACTGTGACGGAGGGGTGGGGCAATGGCGAAGCTCGCACTTAGTCGCACACCGCTTGACACAGCGAAATGGGCTATCGTGAAGACTAATCTGGTTGATTTTAGATTGTCTCAAGATCTTAGTTAGGCGATGCAGGTTGTTTAAAGTTGCTTCTAGGTGGTTGCTAGGGTTTAGCCAGGTGACGCTAGACGTTGATTCTCAGTGCCGAGGTGTTCGAGTTAAACCGGAGACAGTCACATGCACGACACGGATGTCCAAACTCCAGAACGAGAAGCTCGCGCTGAAACCAAGCGTTCGCTCATCCGACAGATCTACGGGCAGGTCGTCGTTGGCGTAGGCCTTTCATTGGTTCGGGATCTTCTCGCAACCACCAAGACAACACTGAGGCGAAGGAGTGAAAAGAAAAGTCTAAGGCATCCGCAGGGACGCGAATTTATTTACCTTCACACTTGCATTACGGTGAAATCATAACAACAAAAATGTGCCAAAAGGTTGTTAAATTCGCGCTGCATGTTCTAAAGAGCTTTCGTTGCGAATTACACAGCGGTGTGCAGTGAAAAGGCAAACCAGGTTATTAGAACATCCACGGCTCGTTAACGTCAACAGAAATAGCGGTGTTTTCCGGAGAGCGCTTAAAGTAACGAAAACAATATACGTATGATGTAGCACTCCTACCCAATGAGAGTATTGACAAAGTGCTTTTCCATTTCAGCACGGTCTGTGTAAGCCTCGGTAGCAGAAACACATTCCCTCTTGGTGTAACTTGCATCATAATCGAGAAGCGTTCGACACTAATGAAGCGCTTACGACTGAATAATGGATACAGAAAAACAGAACAGCAAGAACTGGTCAACAACGCCTCTCATCAATATTCATCACCTAGCAAAATAAATTGAAAACACTATGTTTAGGTCCCAACGCTATACGTTCTGAGTACTTAAAGGGACAGCGCATGCACTTCCACAATGCTAACCACAAGGAGTCACTGCACAAACGTCCATTCGGGAACATCTGCCAGAAACAAAATAAGAGAGCCGAAAACGTGCGATCAATAACCATAAGCCCACGAATATGCCGTGCAATGAAACAATTACCATTTCCCCAAATAACAAGCAAATACATTATTTTAGCGCCACACAACACTGCCAGATGTAAGAAAATGTGAAGTAAATGCATAAACCAAGCTGCAGAACGATTAGCCTAAAGCTAAAACACCGAGCAGGACAGAAAAC
The DNA here is from genome assembly GCF_043290135.1 of Rhipicephalus microplus. Taxonomy (NCBI): domain Eukaryota; kingdom Metazoa; phylum Arthropoda; class Arachnida; order Ixodida; family Ixodidae; genus Rhipicephalus; species Rhipicephalus microplus. The sequence goes on from NC_134700.1 coordinate 289,669,017, forward strand.
CCCCCAGAAAATTCTCCCCACTATAGTTAGGAACGAAAACCGCCGCCACTCAAATAAACGGCACAAGGCGTTTCATCATGTAGCCCGTGTCAGCCAACTTACTCTAGACACGCACTACAGCTCGCAACGCCTCTCGAGCTACGCAGTACGCCGCCGAGACAGTAACGGAGGCGGCGGCGGTCATGCAAAAGCACCGGCTCATTGAAAACGCGCCCATCGGTACGTCAATCCACCCGCGAGTAGGAGGGGCGCGGTCACCCCTCGATTCGCTACATTCACTCCCCCTCTACACCAGAGCTATCGAATTGATCAACACAACGCGGACGACGGAGTCGCTCCGCTTTGCCCACACCTCGCACTTACTACGACAACAGCGGCAGCCGAAAGAGCAGCGACGACACGGAAGGATCAGCAACGTCACCTCCTCCCCTTTCCCTTTCTGCGACTCAACGTAAGCGCGCGTTTGCCGAACCACCCAACCTGAGTCGGCCGCGAACTGAGTGCGGCTGTGGCCCTTCACACAGACACCCCCCTTCGCTATCCCCAGATCCCCAACTTTTCCCTTTCAGGCGCGCGGCACTGAAAAGAGGCCGTTATTAGGGAGAGCCAGTTCGCGCGGCCTCTTTTTCTCGCGCGGAACGGCTAACGCGCAAACAGCGCGCTTCCCGCAAATCCCGCGCTCTAATGAATAAATTAGCCGCTGCGTCGGCACGGTGGAGATTATCGCGGCATTAGGGGATTATGTGCCGGACCGCCGTATATAGCCCGCGATGGGGAGAGTCCGAATAAAACCGGCTGAAGATTGCCGGGGAACTCGGCCTTCCCGGGCGAAATACCGGTGGAAAAGAGGAGGGGAGTTAATGTGCTGCATAACGCAGAACGGAAAGAAAGGCACGTCATATAAAACGACAGGGTGCTTCCGTGCGCGCTCAGCACTGCGACCGGAGCTCCATCTATAGGCTGGGCTGCTACTCCGGGTAGCAGAAGAGTGACTCCATCGGCCTTTCTATGTGAACAAGCAGCCTGCCTTCACTCTGCAAAGTTACGTGCGGTTCGGTCAAATCAACGCGTAACGGCAGTAGGTTCTTAAGCCAGGTCAACAGGCTATGCAATCCTTGCTAGAGTACACGAATGCGATAGCATCTGACGCTGCCTACCTCGTAAAGACGCGAGTAAAAGCAATTAAGACACCGCATACAGTCACTCCAGTTTGAAACTTGAAAATTTTTATAGCCTGCACTCCAAAGACAAATAAAGCGTATCACAGCCACGTAATTAGCGGAACTGCGGCAACACAGCCCGCAAGTGGCCCGTTCAAACACCGCGGCCCCTCTATTCCTCTCGTCATACCGCTCGAAGGCCTCTAGTCATACCAATTGGCCTGAAAGCCTTCAACGAGACGCGCGCATGTCGATTGCCTCAACAGGGGATAAACGAAGCTAACCCTCGCTCGTCCGAAAGTGAAGAGCAAGTGAAGGAGAGGGCAGAGGGATAGGATGCGGGACTCGCGGACAGCTGTATGCGAAGCGCCGAGACGAGGATTGAAGGCGTGCCACTTGTCCACGCCCCGTGCTCGGACAAAATTAAATGCTGCTCCGCTTACAACAACTAATCATCCACCCCCGAGCCAGCTCGCTCCCCGCCACCATCCCGCAAGACGCCCGTCCACGGATTAGGCAAATTTTCTGGCCGACGGCCATGCCTGCTTCCCCCCGAGCTTCCCGTCTGTCGCGAAATGGTCGGTCTATAGACGCCAACTGGCACGCAGAAGGAGCAGAAAAAAAAAGTGAGCCACTGCACTGCGTGAAGGTGGATGAACAGCGAGGCTGTTTAGAACCGTGTGACGGAGGTAACTAATTTAGAACTGCCCTATTGAAACGATCCGTATGCGATGTCCAATGATTCCGTATGTTTCCGTATGAATACATACGTTTCCTATGTAATTTCCATATATTTCGGTTAGATTCTTACGGAAACATACGGAATTATTGGACATCGCATAAGGATCGTTTCAATAGGGATACCCACGACCACACACACTGCAAGTGCCTAAAACGAGTGTCTGCTCAGAAAGCCCCCTTTGAAGTTAGCCTATGCTCCTCGGGAGTTTTCCATTTCAAAATCAATAGTAGTTGAGTCGCATTTTCGTTTGGCGCACAACCTCAACTGGCGCTTGCCGCCCGTGCGTTCCCGTCTTAATTTTTAGTGGATCCACGATGAATGGCGGCGTTAGCCATATTTTTGTGCCACATACGCTTTTGATGGCACACTTGAAGGCCACACGAAGCCCTAGCCCTGTGCAGTGTTAACGTAACAGTACATACAATACGAAAGTGCGCAGGCATTAAATAAATAATTCCTAATGAAAACAAGCTCCGAGCTCCGAGTAATCATATTATCTTCAACAATGCCAAATGGTGGTCACATAGCACCACCTGGCCTACTTCCCAATGCGGTCGAAATCAGAAGTTACATACTCGTTCTATCAGGAGATAATTTTCACGCTGTTATTTCAGTGCGCGACGTCTATACAACGCTATCTGTACAAACAAACACGAAGGTTACTGCGCTTTAACCAAACTCGCATCGTGCTGATACAGTGAAATATCGTATTTCACTATGTCAGTACGTTTTTACCAATGAGAAATAAAAAAAATAAACGGAATCCATGGATAACGCGTGAAATAATACATTTAAAACGAAAAAAAAAGTTGCCGTGATCAAAAAACGTTAAAAGAACATCACAATGAAGCTACGGCACTAGGCTCTGCGTTGCGAACACGCAACTGACTGCAGCTAAAAAAAGAAAAAAAAACTTATATGTATGATGTGACATTGACTGGTTTTATGAAGGGCGATCCACATCATTTTTGGCCCAATTTGTCACTGGATAACGAATATCCCAAGGGACATTATCGTTAATGATGAACTTGTGACAAAATGCACGCATTGCAACTTTTCCAATCTAAATTTACTGATAGTTCTCTAAATGGATTTTCACCCTATGCGTTGCAATGCCTATACGTTTCACCAATGCCTGATATAGAGGTGTGATATAAAGGTATTGTAGGGTGATTCCACGTAAGATCGAACAAAACATGGCTGGTCAACCTCTTAAATTTCTTTCAAAACTTTATACATTGTTGCCAGATGAGTGCAAAGAACAGATCCGCAATTGGTTTTGCCGTAGATTTTCTTTTTTCGAAGCAGAGTAAATCAATAATGACGAAGAGGTTTAACGCTACGCTTACCTGCTCTGCTGTTCCTTTCAAATTCGGCAATGAATTACACAGAACATATTAAAGCTACGTACCTCTAATTTCTTTAGTTAAATATAGACGTACTCGTGCCCACGTTCAATTATTTTTCGAATTTTTGCGTAGTGTAGATCTTTCTATAAAAATTCTCCCATTTGACTTAAAAACGTTTTTTTTTTCGCCTGGTCTGCAGGCCTTTATTTCAAAAAAGGACGTTTGACCGAGCAGTAAAAATTCCGCATTATTTTCTCAGCATGCTTATTTAGAAAACTGCCACAGCTTATATTATTAATACTTTTCAAGCAAAAGATATAATCACACTAACTTCAAGAAATGATCATTCAAGGGAAACCTCTGACGACGATTAAACAAAAATATTTTTGATATTTTTATACTTTCCTCACTTATTCTCATGCACATTAGCTTTCACAATCAATAAAAACATGTTGCATTATATGGTTTCAGTTGCAGTTACGGCGCGTTAAAAAATCCCTCGCGCAAAGATAGGCAACAGTATATCGAACTTCGTGCCAACTAAATATGGGATGCAGGCCTATACTTCAGTTTCTTAAAAGACAAGCAACACTGAAATAGCTGTTGACTGTACTGAGGACGCCAATTTTAAAATGGTTTGTCAACGGGAGCGGCCATGAGTGTTCAAACATAAAGTATTTGAGGTACGCACTGGGAATAGAATATCGCTATCGCGCTCAACTATTAAAGGCGAAGCTTCAGGATCCCCCAAAGTTTTAGGGGCGAAGCTCCCTTACACCGTGGGTCGTATGTCCCGTGTCGTCGTAGTCGTCGTAGTAGCCAGTTGCATTGCATTGTAGGTCAACAAAAACGGTGTCACAGCATATCCACGGAGTGAATAATGATGAGTGAGAGAAGCGTCCATCAGTCCACCCTCCCGTCCATTCGCATCACCCCACTCATCATTCACCTCGTGGATAGGCTGTGATTTTTTTTATAATCTTATCTGCGTCATTATTTTTCGCTCGTGGACCACGCCGATTTTTCACTGACAATCAACGACGTCGACACTGACGCCCACAATGTAATTTCTACGAAACGAGGATTTTTAACGCGATAACGTTAAAAATTAGAAGCTGGAGAGTGGGGGGAGGGGGAGCAAGTACAGTTGTCGCATATATGACTGCCTTTAATGAAAAAAATGGAAGCGGGATTTTAAAGGCTTGTTTTCCTACTGAGAACTAACACACAAATAAAACCAAGGAAAGTACAGTGAATGATGGTAGTGGTAAGTGTGATATAAATATCACGAAAGTGAAGCAGACGCAAAGATAGCTTGCCGCCGGCTCGGACGCAACTTGCAATCGTCGAATTACACCTCTAAAGATACGCCTCAACTCTCTGCAGGAGAGTCGCACCTCCCGCGACACTCCTAAGGGAGTATTACGATTTCCAAACAGAAAGTCAAGGCTCGGCGAAAATTACCACTCAAGCAGTCGGTGCAGATGTGCGGATGGTAAACCAGCAAAGTCAGAACGCGCGGCCCCGGCGTTCATCGCTTCGTCAATCCCGACCGTTCATTAGTCTTTTTCAATAGTCCGTTACAGCTGTCCAGAGCTATTCATGACGCACATACCACCATCATACATTCCTTTTTTCTTTTTATTTTCCTTCCGTATTTTCTGTCATCAAACCTCTCGCCCCACACAGCGTAGCGTATAGACGCTTTTATGCACGCCGGCAGAATTATCTGTTCTGCAATACTATCGCTGCCACCGTCACAAGCGAGCGCAGCCAGTCAAAACGCACGGGCCCCCTTCTTTTTGCATAAACTAGCGCATTGCACCCACGTTTTACAGCCAATAAAATACCTGACTGCACTAAGATCCCGCTGAGGGCAAACACAGCCGGTTCAAGGTATCATTACCCCCATCCCCCACTGACCCGCCTAGAATAAAAGCAAACACAACACACCGAGCTGGTAACCACTGCGAACTGCGATTACGAAGAAAGAGTGAAGAAAAAGAGGAAAATCTACTCACTCTTCTTTTTGCCGATGTGGAGGTCGAGGAGGCACTCCTGAAAAAGAATGAAAGAACAAAAAGATGAAATTAAACAAAATCATAACTATCATTTATACAAGATTTATGTGTTTGGTTTTCGGGCTCACTGAACTGATATGTTATATACATCGCAGATATAGTATACGCTCAACCCGAAGAAATATAGAAAAGTCAACATACAAACGTCTAAAAGACAAACCGATTCGGAATCAAACCAGGGGGCCCAAACTCCCTATACCTCCCATGTATTCGCTCTCGGCAGCGGCAGCGCCAATTTCACCACTGGTGGTTGCAGTGCATTCTACTAAAAATAAATCACGAACAAAATTTTTTTGTGACGTCCCTGGTGACATCCCCAAAATATAGGGAAAGAACGAAAAATATTGAGAGGAGGAAAGCTGCCGCGGAAGCCCTCCTTTCCCACTTCGCATGCAAGGGGAAAGCGATCGTGCCTTCTTTCAGGTCCCTTGTCCACTTGGGCGATGCAGCCATTCGTAAAATAGGGGTAATCTTTATTTTTTGTTCATTTTCTCTGAACAGGCGAAATCTGAGCTCCCTGATTTCTCAGTAAGACGAAACTCGATGAGCACAAATAAAATGAACTTTTTCATTTCACGTTTTGTATGAAAAAAACAGACATACACGCATGTGAAAGTGTCAATCTATAAAAGCAGCTTTAACTTACAACTGACATACAGACATAATGAGCAAACGTTGAACCCAGAATATCCGAACCAATGCGAAAATTATCAACGAGGAAGCCGCTAGAAGGCAGGACCTTCTAGCCGACACCTAGGCGGGAGCCCAGCCCACTAACACGCCGGATACAAGATTAGGTTTTTTTTTTTTTTCGTCCATCCATCCAATCACGAGTAAAACACGTCGTATTAGACTCAACCACGTTTGTTATGACGGCGCGCATAGTTTTCTTACAGAAGTTGAGTACCAAACGAGACAAGTTCAGAGCCATGAAGAGGCTTGAAGCAATCGGAAGTTTTTCAAAAAAAAAAGAAACGTCGCTGGAAACAGTGTTTCGAAAAGTTGACGTGTCTTCGTCAGGACAACAGCGTTGCCTTGACAAATTAAAGTTATCGCGTCAAAACGTTGGCTCCATCGGCATTCACAAACTCACAAAATTTCAAACTGCGGCTGCAAGAATTTCGCGAGCAAGAAGCAGGCTACAATTACTTGATATCGCTTGAACAACACGCTGAAAGTAAAAACAAACTAAAACTATGTAGCCGAGCCAACTCGAATTCAAGCCTTTCAATAAACACATTTTCCAAACAGGAGCTTGGCTGCCGTCTTCACCATTTAGTCAAGCGACACTGCACTTCTGTCGGTCTAGTCAGGCTTGCAGCGAACTGGGTTTACTCATATGTACTCATGCAAAATTAATACCTGCTTAAATAATGGGTCTAAGTACTTGTGGTCACTCGTTGCCTTTAGGAAACGCCGAAAAACCTTTGCGGAACTAGAAATCACCGCGTTAGCACGCCGCAGAGGCGCGAAAAACATGTGTTGCCCGATTAAAATATCTTTGTCGAATGCATGGTTGACTTGTTCGGCGTAGCTCACTGCGGGCTCCGTTCTCTGCTCGCCATAACTTGCATGTCTTTATCATTCCCGCAGTTGACACGCCAACCAAGTGAGATAACTGAACGCGATTCAACTTCTAATATCACCTGATTTAAAATTCACAAAATAAGACAAAAGAAACGACAAATAAACAAACGATAAGTTCTTTAGAGGGGTATAATTTTTTTTTTGTAAAAACTGTAAAAGCCAATAAATGCGAACATTCAATCAACCTCACTCCCTTCAACCGGATGCCCGGCGACCGGTACGAGCGTGCATGTTCTTTGAAACCAAAACTAGCGGTGAGTTTCCGGGGCATGAGCAGGCTCTGATGAAGGCCACGGTCCCCCAGCCGCATAATATGCATTCCTTTCTCCAACGCCCATGCACGTGCAGTGGCACTGAACGTGAGTTGCAACGCGGTGACCTAGGCTGAAGGGGTGTCACACTGGCAAACATGAAACTGGTTTTGCACATTCCAGCAGTCCAAATAATGCTTACGTCGACAATGGTTTTCCAAGTCAGCGCCACCTTGTAGTGTTCACGCCGCTAGGACCACGGGCATCATGTTGAAACTCATACGGGCGCGACTGTAGCTTGAGCGTTGCCCGCCTTCACGAAGCCAAATATCATAATTTTTTTTTGCTACGACTCTGCAGATCATTTCAGAACTCGGTCCGAAGCGTTTATCTACATTCTTAGCCTCTGCTTTCCTCCTAGACTAGCCCCGCCGCGGTGGTCTAGTGGCTAAAGCACTTGGCTGCTGACCCGCAGGTCGCGGGTTCGATTCCCGGCTGCGGCGGCTGCATTTCCGATGGAGGCCGAAATGTTGTAGGCCCGTGTGCTTAGATTTTGGTGCACGTTAAAGAACCTCAGGTGGTCGAAATTTCCGGAGCCCTCCACTACGGCGTCTCTCATAATCATATGGTGGTTTTGGGACGTTAAACCCCACATATCAATCAATCCTCCTAGACTGACGATATTTCACACTTTTTGTCCGAAATATCATCAGCCTAGAAGGCAAATAGGCGTTATTCTATTCCCTATCTATTCTTATTCAGGTCTACACGGCAAAGCACGTACTATTGTATACCGTATATCCCAATGCATTAAGCTGGGACTCCTTGTTTAGGTATTGCGGCCGCATGAGACAACCTAAGCGCTCGAGCAGGGTTCTGCCTATTGTGGTAATATTGCGACTTTTCAGTTGAGACTGTAGTATGCCTCGACTACGCTATTTTCGTACGCGTTGCACAAACGTAATACGTCCTGTTGATCTGTAGCCTAATTTTAATCTGTGCGCACAAAAACAGCCTCTTAGTGCGCGTACCAACCCTAAACGAGAATATTTATTTTTCTGGAGGGTATGGTCACCTTCGTTTGTGACAAACAGTCAGGCCAGCACTTCGACGTTGTCGTCGTCTCTCCAGAACTTATTCGCTGTCGTCGCCCCATATGCATGCCATCAGTCGCGGACAATAGGGCGACGCGATTGCAACGACCACGTGTTTGTTTGTCTTCCGGTACATACGTTGATTGAAGCTCCATCTGTTGAGAATGTAGTTTTCATGCCACGTTTCCACAAAAATAGCTTCGTGTTGCTTTGCGGAGCCGTCCTTTTTTTTTCTGCGCGTAACTTAAAAGAGAATGGCGACTTAACAGACTAGCTACGCTCATGAAGCCAGAGCGGATCGACAGAATACCTTTTATAAAAACTTACTTCAGTCTTACTGGTTCGTCTATTTAAAAGCATGGGTTGCGGAAAGCTATTTGGTGAGTCGTTAAGCCTACCTACTCTACCGTAACTTGACACTACGTTGTGATCAACTCCGCTGAGACGTTGTGCCACAGAACCAGGATTCAAAGTATTTCCCGAACGTCCTGGAGCGTTGGCTGGATCGTTGGCTCTAGGCACGCCTATATTGTTTTGATTCAAGTATACAATCATATTTGTACAGTGCGCTGCGCATGCCCGCCTCGTCTACTTTGCTCATTGCACTCTTGTGCCTGCCGAGTCAGTCAAACTTATAGCGTAATATCGTATGCGCACAGTGCGTGACCTAGATCTCACATTGCCTTAAGATATACAGCAAGCCTGCACTTTATACCGTGGTTACTAGACGAAACGCCGCGGTGCGCTTCCTGCGGGTACCTGCACATTCCGCATGGTACCTCGCACCTTACACCTGGTACCACTCCAATCGAAGTATTCTGCCTGCGATGACTGGAGTGAGCAAGACCTATGATGACACTGTGCACCCACACACACACAAAAAAAAAACATAGGTCTTTTCCCCGCATCTTTTTTTTAATAACACTCCGTCGCAGTCGTCATTTAGGTGGATCATCATCATCAAGTACTCCGAATTTGTCCTTTGAAGCTGATTCATTCGAATTCAATGACAGGAACGTCTGCGGGGCCCTCTGCTAATCCTTATGTGACACAAGGAGACTACCTCGCTGAGCCATTAGCCAGCTCTCGATTTTTTTCTAACCAAGCTTAAATATAGTATTCCATTATTACACTGCATTGAATCGATCTACTGAAAAATTATGTTTTATGATTATGCCTCAGTTATTGAAAAAATTTAACTATTTCTCTTTCATTTTTTTGCCCCATCGCGCCAAAATTATCCCGTCCTGTTAAAAAAAGTAATCATTTTTCTTTAGCCTGCGTAATCCCAACATTAACCGCCGGCTTCTTGGCCAATCCTCCTTATTGGGTAAAAGACACATAAGCGGATCAAGCAAGCGAGCAATCATCATAATAGTACAAACGACAGCCTCGCGTATCCAAACATCTACCAACTGTTCTGTTCTAGGTTTTCGGTTTCGGTTTCGGAATGACACGCGAGGATGCCAGGGGGCGCCACTCTGGCATCCAGGATTTCAAGGCGACTGTAAATAAAATTAGTGTGTGTTGGGTAACCGTGGAGTGCGGTTGTTGTTCTTTTCTTCGGCGCTTCGCGCCAACCCGCGTGTTCGGGCTGGTCGGCGTCCCCGCCGGTCGCGTTCGTCTCCATCGGCCGTCTTCTTCTTCTGCTTCGTCGGGACCAGCCAGCCTTCAACACAGCACCAACGATCATATAATTTTATGGTTTGAAAAGATATTTTTAAAATACCGTGCTAACCGCATGACTCGTCCAATCTCCCCAAGTGGGTGGTAGCTTCCAACATTTCTTGGATCACGATCATCATTCCCACCACAAAAGCTCACACGGTGTTTAACTCGCTGCTGGCGAAGCGCTGTAAAATCGCGCCCTGTCCAGCGGGCGTCCGACAACCAGACTGGGAGAAGCACGTGATGCGTCCCGACCGCCTCCCAGCGGCGACTCAGCAGCAGCAGCTAATCCGAGGCAACGACGCTGGCGACGGGCCGCCGCCGCCACTGGAGCGGACGCAAGTGCCGGACACGAGTTCCCTGCGCAGCGACAGGAGGCGCACGTTCGCCGTGGCCGGTCTCTGCGTTGGCGTCCTCTTCGTGACGATCGTGGCGTACGTCTCGTTCATGACGACCGTCGAGCTGGCCGCGATGTCACAGGCCAAGCGTGACGTCACCGCAAGCGACGGACATCGGGCAGGGGGCCGCCACCCACACACCAAAAACACGCCACCGACGCCGCCGCACACGGCGCGGAGCAACGAATCGCAGGTTGCAGACGCGTAGTGCGCCGAGCCCCACGCTCCGCGACCACTGTCCAGAGAAACATTGTAGCACGTACTGTAAACGCAGTGTAGTACAATCAATTCTACGACTGTACACACAGCCTCAGTCATGTTTCACGAAAAAAAGGGGAAAAAAATTGGCAGATCCCACATACAGTGAGAATCGATGATATCTGAAGCACGAATGAGGAAGTCTGATATGTCACTTTAAAATCACCACAACGTTACGAGGTAGAGGCAAATTATGCCGCACACGACTTCCGTGTCATGATTATCATGTTTGGATGTGTCGTTTACCTCCGTCATCTATTCACCTCACGTGATGCCAAATTTAGTAAATGTGAACCTAGCGAAATGACCGCGAGCACTCCATGAACGTGGTATGTTGTCATGTCCTTACATGACACGCGTGTCATGATTATCACGGTTGCACCAGTCATATTCCTTTGTCATCCGTTGACGTCACGTAACACCAAACTTTGTATACGTGACGCTAGCGACACGGCCGCGAGTGCAATCATGAAGGGCCCAATAGACTCCAACGTAAAGTTGACGCGCGCGCACGCTGGGCACAGCCACTCTATATACGTTAGCAAAACGTGAGAACTCTATAAACATGATGGTTCAGCGAACTGGGAGCGCGGGGGTAAAACCAGACACAAAGCAAAGAAGAGGCACTCAGCATGAGCGCTCATGCTGTGTGCCTCTTCTTTGCTTTGCGTCTGTGTTTACCCCCGCGCTCCCAGTTCGCTGAACCATCATGAATTACCAACTAGCCCACCTTTCCATCCTGTTGCAATGTAACTCTATAGTCTGACGCCAGGCGCGACCGGCGTCCGTCAGCGCGACCCGACGCCAACCGGTGCGAAATGCGACATGCTGCATTTCACACCCACTACGCTACCCAGACAGCACTGCGTCTGCCTCTTTTTGTGACAGAGGGATGCCGGACGTGCTAAAACGCGCATGCGTCAAAGCAACGCAGCGCGGCGCGCACCTGCGAATTTATGGCAGGAGCAGCGACTGGCGTTGCAACGCCGGCGTTGATTTGATTTGATATGTGGGGTTTAACGTCCCAAAACCACCATATGATTATGAGAGACGCCGTAGTGGAGGGCTCCGGAAATTTTGACCACCTGGGGTTCTTTAACGTGCACCCAAATCTGAGCACACGGGCCTACAACAGTTCCGCTTCCATCGGAAATGCAGCCGCCGCAGCCGGGATTCGAACCCGCGACCTGCGGGTCAGCAGCTGAGTGCCTTAGCCACTAGACCACCGCGGCGGGGCATGCAACGCCGGCGTAACGCGACGAAACGAACGCCGGCGCGCACGCGCGCCGTGTCATGTCGAAGTGTAGTGGCGCCTTGACTGTGGCATGTAGTCATGTTATCACATGACACGCATCGCATGATTATCATGTTTGCACCAGTCACATACCTTCGCCATTCATTGACGTTACGTAATACCAAATTTGGCATATGTGAAGCTAGCAAAACAACCGCGATTGCATCATGAGTGCGGCATGTAGTCATGTTGTTACATGACACGCATGTCGTGATTACCATGTTTGGATGTGTCATTTGCCTATGTCGTCCATTCACGTACCGTAATGCCAAATTTCGTATATGTGACGCTAACGAAATGGCCGCGAGTGCATCATGAGCGTGGCATGTAGTCATGTTGTAACATGGCACGCATCTCATGATTATAATGTTTGCACCGGCCACATACCTTTTTCATCCATTCACGAACCGTAATACCAAATTTCGTATATGTGACGCTAACGAAATGGCCGTGAGCGCATCATGAGTGTGGCATGTAGACATAATGTTACATGACACGCATACCGTGATTAGCATGTTAAGGTGTGTTGCTTGTGTTCGCCATGCAATCATGTCATACCATACCAGTTTTGCAACATGTCATGTGAATAAAACCACCACAAGAGCAGCAAAATCATGAATGGTAAATCATGACATTCATGACATACATGTCAAGATTTTCATTTTATGACTAGTCAAATATGCTCGTCATGCAGTCAAGTTATGCCATACCAAGTATGGTATCGCTACCATTATTCAAACAGCCAGGAGAGCTAAAAGTCGTAGGCGGCTAGATAGATACACTCAAAGTTGCCGAAGTTCGCCAAGATATGCTTCGCGTTTAAAAAAGAAGCCCAGGTGGACACGAAGAAATAAATTCCGCTCTTTTGCATGACAAGACCATGACAGCTACGAGCCTCGCTGAGGCTAGCCTACGAGTTAATGTGCGCCACCTGGAATTGACTAAACTGAACCTATATCGACGACGACAACGGAAGCACGACAATGCAGAAACCCCTAATCAATTTTACTGTGCCTGTCATTCTGCCTTTCGGAGCCTCCACTGCCGGGTTTTGCAACGCGTGAATTTGCTCGGCTACGTGGAACTATCTTAATGAACCAATTGGTCATCTCGCTAAACAGGTAACAGTGCCTTTTTGTGTATACACGAAGCTATAAGATGCGCTGCTTCTATTAATCATTAGTAATAATTCTAAAAAAAAAACCTTTCGTACACAACATGCACCTAAACTTCGCCTTTGATTCGCAATGCACCTTTATTATATCTTGTTAATCATTTTGTATAAAACTTACAAAACTACGAAGGTCCCCACAGTGGGTGTGACTTGAACAACATCCACCACAACGCTGCCACATCGCGTTCTTTCCACGAATGCTTCGCTCAACCAAACAAAACGTAACAATTTATACACCAAAGCAACAAGCCAAAATCACACTCATCATCATCATTACTATATTTGTAAAATCCACTGGCTGTGGCTTGACTCAGGTCAGGCCAGGTCGTTACAGTATGTAGAAACGTTACGTACAATCTATTTTCATCAAATCTAATCGTTAGTGATAGTTTACATGCGACAAGAGAAACTATTTTAACTTACTCCATCCTTGGAGAACGGCAACGACAAGAAAAAAAAGCTGCAGAGCGGCCAGCATGGTATTTAAAATGATGCGTTATTACAATAAGGTAGAGTCTAACTCATCTCTTCAAAATTGTTCCCACCAAGTTAATACGGCAGTCTGGTGTACAAACTAAGTAGCACAATACTTGTCTTAATTTAATGTATTCCATATTATTGGCATTTCCTTTCGCTATTTTTTTTTTAAATCACACAGCATTCTTAAAATGCCGCTTTAAATTTTCAACTTCGCATTGTTGGCGTACATCGCCGAGTGAGTAGCCGTGTCATAGATTGAAGGAAAGAGTAACAAACGAACCCATCGTGGGCATAAGCCACTTATACAGACACCAAGGAGCCAAGAATCAAGATACAAGCAAGCAAGCAGCAACGCTTGAAGGCGAGGCGCAGGGGGCCGGAAGCAGTGCGTGAAGATGAGTTTCGAGACCTACAAGAAGACGGCGCCGAGTTACGGGGCGAGATCGGGCACGACGCCGAATTACGGGACGCGTTTCGCGTCGACGATGCCGAGTTTTGCGGCGAGCGCCATGGACGACAGCGATGAGGACGATGATGACTCGAGCACGTCGTGGGCACCGTTGAAGCCGCCGCCTCCATCGTCGGCCATCAACGGGAAAGTGCTGCTGCTGGCAGGCGCACTGGCGCTGGTCGTGAGCTTCGCTACCACGCTGACGGTCGGCCTCGTTTTCCACCACAGAGGCGGCAAAGGCAGCGCAGCGGCAAAAACGTCTAACATCACGCACGTGAGTCCAAACCCAACCACTGCGAACACGAAACGACGCCTTAAAAGGGACACTAAAGCGAAACGATGAATTGATTTGGATTGACAAACTGCACTCTGAGAAATCTATAGGTTTCCCTATCAGAAAATCGAGGTTGAAGTTTCATTTAGAATTTCGCGCTGAAATCTCCACGCGTGACATAACAAAGTACAAATGTATTTTACGTGCTTCGCCACATTGGCTCAATGAAATTTTCCATAACTTCGTATGATAGGTCAATGGTACCCACAAGTGAAAACGTAATTCATTTTTATCGAGTTGAAGCTATGCAGGACCCTCTAGACAGCTTCAAAATTTACTACGTCACGGTGTTTACTGCGGGAATCCCACGGTGGCGTCTCCATCCATATTATTTTCTCGCGCATTTTCCCGTTTACCAAGCTCCATGTCGCGGTGTGGTGTGTGTGGTGTTTCAGGGATTGTGAAATTGTATTTCGCTTACAAACAGGCGAAAAATCTTATATTGCTCTTTAGTGTCCCTTTAAAACCTACTCGAGCGATTACGGCCTCACTAAAATGATGTTTTTTTCTGTGTGTACCATACTCCGACTTATCTAATGAGCCGTCATTAGACAAGGCCTTCAGGCAAAGCCTTCGCACAAAGACAAATGTCAATCAAAAGAGAACACCTCTTACCGCGTTGAACTTATACGTATTGCTAACTAGAAGCAAAATAGAATGTATTACTGAGATCAGGCAAACTCATTTGTGAGCCTAGAAAAAAAAATGAAAACAAAAATGGCACCAAAACCGAGGAACAAAAACGAAGTCCGCCGTAATGCTGAAGAAGAATGCGGCTTGAAGGTATAACCTCTTCAGACCCAGTGACACCCTTTGGGGCCATCGATTCGATCATGCGCAGCATAAGCAAAACTCGCGTGGACAGCGTTACTCAAGCTTAATGAGATGGCACCCCTTGTCAGGCACCTGTGACGCACGGCAGGTTTGAAATTGGCGTCTCCCAACAAACGTCAACTTTTTCCTTTCCGCAGAGTTTTGTGTGGTTCATTTTTACCCGGTATGGTGTTACAGAACTACCAAAGCGTCTACGATAATGTTTTAATAAATTTTAATGAATAGTTTTTAATGCAAACTACGGTGAATAGCTGTTTAACCCTAAATTTTATTCAAATATCATGACTAAGTATAATCAAATTTCACCAGTTCTCTTATCATTCCTCATCTTAAATAATCCATTCCCCGTTTTCTTGTACGACCAGGAGCAAAATAAACAAGCTTAAAATAAATTAATCTGGAATTTTCTTGTTGGGTTTGAGGAAGACATCTTCGACTATTCTTTTTACTGTAAGTCTCAGCATTCGATAGTTGTTTTTAATATAATACGAAGAGGAAAGTACACTTTCGGTAGAATCAAACACGATTTTCTTTATTTACCTTTTTCAGTGAAATCAGTGACGGCCTAAGAACAAAACAATAGAAGCCAAAAGCTATGTATGCCCGCTTTTTGTTCACTCTGTAGCCCCAAGTTCACCCTATACACATGTCCCGCGTTTGTTTCAAGTGAGCAAAGCAGCAACCATTTCACATATGTTGCCTCAGTCAGGGTAAATTATACGTTCGACGCTTTGCAGAGCTGTATACAGGAGGCCTAACGTTTTTATAAAGAAGCTCTCGGGATGTTCATGTCACGGTGCTTAAAAGGCCCCCCAGTGATGCAGTGTAATGCTCGAAATATTGCACGGAACATAAGGCATTCTTCAGTACACAGTTACTTATTAGTGAAGATTTTCGTTGTCGTGGCGCTCGACTTTATCCCCGGAATTCAGAACGAATAAAATTTCGGTGCTTTGTAAAGCATGCTATCCCGCAATACTGCTGACCCGCAGGTCGTGGGATCGAATCCCGGCTGCGGCGGCTGCATTTTCAATGAAGGCAAAAATGCTTGGGGTTAGTGTGCCTAGATTTAGGTGCACCTTAAAGAACTCCAGGTGGTCAAAATTTCCGGAGCCCTCCAACTACGGCCTGTCTCATAATCATATGGTGGTTTTGGGACGTAAAAGGGTCCCTAAAACACTTTGTCAAGTAACGTTAAATGAATTCACTGAAAGAGCTCATTGCATCACGAATTCCACACCGCGAAAATTTCAAGAATCCGTCCAGTGCGAGTGGAGTTACAAAAGTTTGTCACATGCTGCAATGGCATTCTCCCGACCAATGCGCTGGAAGCTACGCAGGGAGGGATGGCAGGGCCACAGAAAAACGTCACACGCACCTCGTGACCTTGAGCACTTTTTTCCGTTTCTTTTTTCTTCAAATGCGCGGCTTTTTCAATGTGATCGCGCGCGCACGCGTGGGCAACTAGCGGCCTCCCGCAGCGATTTCTGTAACGAGCGAGTGCGCCATGTTCAAATCACCCGATGGCTGATAAATGGGCTTACTACGTGTCATTTTTTGGGTATATTGCTTGATTTGTCGAGAGAAAAAAAGCAATTCTCAGCTGACTGATAATTTCTTTGTGAATTCCACGCCGCATGCTGCGCTATAATATTTGGCTCGCATGTTGTCGGGAGCCCGATCGGCAGCGTTTTCTGACCATACTCAAAAAGTTGCAGGGCCCCTTTATAAACAAATCATAATTAACGACGGCCGCTGAGAGCAGCTCCGGCGCAACCTTGTACGTCACGAGACCAGGAGGAATGACGATTGGTGCGGAAACGCCGCTGCCAAGTATCGCTACACTCGCGAAGCAGGCAAAGGCGAATGCGAGCGGGTGAAAATTGCTGCTTTACACGTCGTTTTGTCCTGATGCCGCAGAACATATTAATATGCAGCTTCGCTGAACAAAAGCTACCTCAACGTGCGGTCGCGAATGCGACAATACGCCACGAAACAGATTGCTCCCAGACACTTCCTTCATCGAACAGAGCCAAAACGGTACGATGCTGATACTCGGAAAATTATGAAAACGAAACAAAAGCTTTGTAATTTTTTCTTATTTTTTGTTCCTGATGTGACTGGTTTTATACTACAAAAATGTATTAGCTTATTTTTGACAGTTTGTATTTGAATGTGTGTTCTGAATGAACTTTTTTTGAAAACGTGCGATATTGCTGCCTGAATTGTAGGGGTGGCTGCGGACCTCTGTCTAATTTGTATTTTTATTTTTATTTTATTTACATACACTGTCGTCTCATTAAGAGACATTGCAGGGGTGGGTACATAACTTGCTTGGAAATCAGGCATAACATGAAAAGAATTAGCATACAAACTACTTGTGTTTCAAGCGCCTTTTACCTGCAGTTTCTCCCACTGTTGATGTAAATAAAGAAGTCGTTATTAGTTGATATTATTAGTGAAAATCAATCACTCGGTACCTCTGACGCTGGCGAACGCAACAGACAAGTTTCGGCGAGGCGGTCTTACTCTATATATTGCGAGTTCTCGCCCATAATTCCAGAGCCTTTCGGATAGTACGCAAGCACGAGACAGTCGCCTACACGTTCACAAATGAACCAGAAGAATTCAGCCGAAACGCACCTGTGATCTTTCCCCGGACGAACCCTCAAAAAGCGGCGATGCGTGCAGCAGCGCTCCGCCACAAGCCAGTGATGCTACAGCACTGCGAAAGATTCACGCGACTCTGCTAATAGCAGCGCTCGGTGATTGTCAAACGACGCCCTTTACTGCTCTTCTATCTGTACAGCGTACTGTGGCCGCCTTCCCTGGGGAGACTTCCGTTTTGTTTATCGCGTCGAGCGGGGAGTTTTCCTTGTCCCTGCTTGGAGGCGTAGGCTTTCTCGCAGCGCAATTCTTCCAGCTCTTCCAAACAGATTTCGTACAGTTGGCATTGATGTTAATAAGGGCCAACAGTGTACAGTCACATGCAACCACCACCACTTTTCAAACCCTAGTCCAATCAGACGTTACAATGTCTACTATCAAGAGACCGTGTTAAAGACCTATGTTAACCACATGACTGTCGATCAGTCAACCTTATTAAGTAGGCGCCAATATTCCCTAGATAACCACCACCTCAACAAGCATCATAACAGGAAGGCCCGTGCCTAACCCACAGCTGGTTATCACGTACTGTGATAACTGGGAGTCCGCTGGGAGTCACGTACTGTCCTCCGAGCGCCAACAACCGGAATCGGAGCAGCGCGATGCATCCCTGGAACCTTCCAGCGGCGACACAGCGACGACTGAATCAAGACAACGACGCTGGCTATGGGCTGCCGCTGACAGCGCAGCCACTACAGCTAGCGCACGTGTCGATTCCCTGCGCAGCGACAGGAGGAGCACGTCCATCACCGTCGGGCTCTGCGCCAGCAGTCTTCTTCGTGATGATCGTGGCGTACATCTCGTTCACGACAACCGTCGAGCTTTCGGCACTGTCGCGGGCCACGCGTGCCGTAACGACGGCTGGCAACAGCTGTTCCCATCGGAAACGAAGCCGCCATCCACACACCGGCAAGAAACGCGCCAGCGATGCCGCCACATGTCGGGCGAAGCCAAGTGCCGCATGCTGCAAACATTTAGCGCGCAAACCCTGCGCCCCGCAGCCACCACCCCAAGAACAACTGGAATGCTTATACATGCTCGCATAATTTGGCGCGTTTCGTAGGTTTCGACGTAAGTATCCCAGTGTTCTTTATGCGTTTGCAGCTATGTAGGTTACATGTGCCACCCAAGTAAGATTAGAAGTGAAATGAACGCCGAGGTACTTATACGAAGACGACCGCGACACGTTGGAATTATTTAGCGATCCCACCATTGTATACACAAAGCATTGGTTCTGTTTCCCCGTAAAGAAGGTAACCGCTCAGCTGTAATCGAAAGCATAAAAAAAGCTGACGTGTTTTAAGTGCGACAACCATGGTACAACACTGAGTCACGCCATAGTGAGAGGCTTCTTACTAATTTAGACGACAACATGGAATTCTTTCACCTGCACCTAAATCAGCGTCAGCGAAAGAACGACAATGCAATGCGCGACACCGCACTCAAACCACTGATGTCTCGCCCGGCCAAAGCGTACCTGAAGAGAATTGTTTTGCAATGCAAAATGCCCCGGCCACGATCATCATCATCATCTCTCTCATCGTTTAGACCACTGGCTACGGCTTGACTAGAGTGAGGTCAGGTCCCGGGAATATATTGAAACGCTATAGTGCATTGATTTTAACAAGTACCATGCTACTCATCAGTAATATAGTTTGCACGCGACGAACTATTTCGACTGGCCCCCTTCTTGGCGAGGGACAAGGACAAACTGCAAAGTGGGCATGAGCCAGTTGAGACAGCAGCAACCACAAGAACAACGCTTAGCGACGAGGCGCAGGAGGCAGGCACCGACGTGCGACAATGAGAGCGCGCTTTACAGCCAGCACCATTGACAACAGCGACGCTGACGACGGCTCGTCAGGGTCCGGGGGGTCGCAGCCGCCGCTAACGACGGGCGCCTACAGGAAAGCGGTGCTGCTAACGACCGCAATAGCGCCAGTCGTGAGCTCCTTCACCACGATGACGTTAGCACTCATCTACCATCGCAGAGGCAGGACGGTGCAACAAATGCAGGTGGGTGAAACCGGTCGCCGAAAACGCGCCGCACCGCCTTATATCGAGCTCAAACGACTACTGCCTCACCAGGGTGATATGTATCGTTCTCAGCCTGAGCCAACGTGATGTCATTTCGTGAACCTGTGAGGCAAAGCCCTCCATTAAAAATATGTGCCAATCAGAAACAAGACGAATACCTTAAAGTGTCCATTTTATGTAGCATTTAAACTACACGTGAAATAGTTTATTTCAGTGATGGGGTAAACACATGTACTTGTCAATGAAAAAAAATAAATTAAAAAAACAGCACTCCGGAAAATCGGACCTCCGTCATATTTCCGAAAGCGAAAGTTTCAAGATGCATCCTCAGCCGTTTTAAGGCTTGGCTTGCTTGCATGCTTGCTTGAAAAACATTTATTGCTGCCGCGTTGGGAGTAAATTTGAGGAGGCCCAGAAGGAGCCAGCTCTCAGAATCACTAAATGGGCTCCTCATCACAGGAGCCCATTGGCGACCGCCGCAACTCGGGTTCTGTCGACCAGGGCCTTCTGGCTCGCCAGGTCGGAGCAGCCGAGCAAAACCGCCCTCCGGTGCTCCCGGGCGAGATGGGGTTTTGGAGTAAAGTTCGGGGTTGGTTGGCGTGCTTACCGCATATGAAAAATGTCCGAAGCCGTCTCCACACAGTGTGGGCCTTTTTGTGTATAGGCAGGATCAAAGTGTTTTATTACTGCCGGGCACAGCTGTGTATTGGTGTGAAAGCGGAGGAGTGTGCGGTCATCTATGCAAGGCCCTTACAGGGCTTAGGATAAAATGCATGGCCGAATAAGTAGAATCGAATAATCTCTCGAAAAGAGAAAGGTCGGATTGGGTTTTGGACCCTATTCGGAGGAGCTGGCGGCAGCGTCAGCCGTTCTGCTGCCCTCGAGGCCCATGTGAGCTGGAGATGCATATCCTACGGGACGCGGGGCACCCGACGTAGTTCCTACTTCGAAAAATGCGATACGCGAGGTGAAAACCTTAGTTAGATGTCTGATTAAACGTGAAAAGTGGCCGTCAACGTCGTCACCACAGTGCAGGAAGTCGCATGACCAGATTACGGCCTGATGCAACACGATCACCTTATCAAACAGTAAACATTGATGACGTAACATATTGCTAATCTTCTAGACGTCACATAATATGACACCACATGAAGACGTCATTGCGTGATCTATTCGCTGGCTCAAACGTTGTGGGCCGATCTCGGAGGTAGCGCTGAGGCGCACGAAGCTGCAATGCCTCCGATTCCGAAGGCGGTGCGAAACTACGTTTGGCGCAGAAAGCGTTCCCAGGGGATACATACAGTGGACCATAAAGTTTCATACAATAATACCCAGAGAGGAATCTGGCGCTGCGATCGTTGTACCCCATGTGAATAATGGGAAATGCGCGCTTCGGAACACATTGCGTTGGCTGGCAAACTCTCTACGGATCTTTTCATTCGGTTTAAGTTTCATTTTTCGCGCAGCGTGGGTAGTGGGGTGCGGTGCAGAGCACTGAAGCAGTGTCTTTGCGGTTCAAAGAGGCTGAAGACCGCTAGGTATCTTAATTTGCTGCGACGTTGGAGCTTTGCAAGTCGTATTTCACAGTTTAAGCGAAGCGTCGTCCACTCACCGCTGAACGTAGACGCAGGGTCCCATGCCAATGGAAGATATTGCATAGAGCTCACGTTTTTTTCATAAGCACTTCATGTCAAAACTCGTTTAAATCGAGTACAAAACGAAACTTGGTAAACAAACCGTCACGCTTATCTGACTCGACTTCACAAGAAAACGAGAGGTTCCTTGGGGGCAGACCACCTGGCATCGCAGCACATGTTACGTTTGGGTGTTTCTCGATTAATACTGCATGTACGGTTATTTCCATAAATAGATAATGGGCCCTGTCGAGGGAAAAAAAGCATGTTTGTTCTCAAGTGTTGTAAAAAATAACTCATCATATCTTGATGATAAATCTGAAACGCAATCGCAGAGCAATGCATACCCTGGCAGTTACACTTGTCCAGCTTTCACTTGTGTATACCTTATGGTCACAAAATCGTTTTGCGATAAATGTTACGTACAAAAGAACGAAGCGAATTTCAATTGGATATATTTTCACATCACTCTGTTTCACAATCGGCAAACAAGCATCGTGAATCACACGTACGTGATCCACCCGAAGCAGATCCGAAGCCTGTACTTCCCATAATTCCCACGAGGGCCCAAGCGTTGCTGAAGGAGCTTGCGTAGACACTATAGCACCGTATTCCCTTCTAGGTATCGTATGAAACTCTATGCAGTCGACCAAGACGAAGAAGATGGCTTTTCACCGTCGAGTCTTCATAGGCGAGTCCGGTGGGCTGTCGTTTCGAGTAAAAGCGAACACAACATTTTTTCAAGGTCGAGAAAAAAGTTTCAGGAGCCTATTTTTTATGACGAAAATGGGACAAAGCAAAGCTTGGCGTGTGAGCGTTTCACCAACTATATTTCCCGATTTCGTTCTACCACGAGCTCTTGCCCTTCTCGGTGGAAGTGAAATACCTCTGATTGATGGCGGGCGTGGTTTTTAGGGCACGCTTACGCCATTGTCATCTTGCCGAATGACTCACGTTTTGGTGCCTGAACATGAGGTCGTGCGTTCATATGTATGCAAAAAAAATAAAATGTGGCAACGTGAAATGAAAAGAGACCGCGATAAAATAACAGACTCGTATAGAAAACGGCGGAACGCTGACAAGCCCACAATCGAGAGAGCATCAGTTATAGGAAAATGACGTGTACAAATAAGGCGGACACCGGCGCAACTTCGAGGGTTGCAAGTGTCGAATCGTTTCGGCGCCGGTTTCTTCGCGTACGACAACGCCGCTACCGATCTGTAGACACAATAAGCTTCGCTTGAAAAAAACAAAGCTCTGGTATCCAAAAGCTACGTATGCCAGTGTTTCCTTCACTTCGCTGCCTAAAGTTTAAAGTCTACATGCCTCGAATTTGTTCAAGTCAACAATACCCATTCAAGGGGCCCCTCACCAGGTCTGACAATTTTGAGCAAACGAGCGCAGCATACACTGGACGTTTGCGACCACGCCCACCAAAACTTGGAACTCCACGCTTTCCGGAAATAGGTCTGATTTTTACACTGAGCGCCACTTGACCTTCGTATAGCGGTGGCGCGTCCCAAAGAGGATATGATGACGTACAAGGAATGACCTGACGTAGTCGTGAGCGTAGAGTTTCTTATACATCCACTAGAGGGAACTCAAACACTAGTGTCTATGGCAGCTGCAATGCACGGCGCTTCAGCGAGCATGGGAATGACGGGTAGTACACCAATTTGTCCAATCTTCATACTTCTGGCTCAGTGTGTGTTGCTGGTGTGGCTTGGAGTTGTTCTGTCAGGAAACAAAAACCAGCGAGTGTTCAGCGGTTGCGTTTCACCACCCTTATATTTTACGCTTACCATTTCAGATCAGGTAAAGAAGTTCAGAAGGGTCTCCTTCGAAACGAAACCAAACCGCGGCAACAAACGAAGTCACAAGTTCGATTCACCTCCCGCAAGTACGAAGACTAGGTAAATCCGTGTACTACCCATCATTCCCATGGTCGCTGAACGATCGCAGCGCCAGAGTCCCCTCCAGTTAATTTTAGAAAACTTTACGGCTGTGAGTGCTTTGACGTCGACCACAGCGGCACGTGTCACTGTGACAATTATTTGGCAAGACTTGTGTAGTTCGTCGCTTGAATAAATGAACAAAATTTCAGAGAAATAAGACACGCGAAAAAAACGTGTCCATGTTTTCCCCCTTTTTTTACGGCGCATTGATTGTTTCTGTGGTAAATCACGATACGTGCGACACTACGCACAATTCCATAATAGTTGGGGCCTCACGACTTCTAACGAAGCGTTCAGGTCAGGAAATCCATGCTAATATTGTTATACATGTCACTTCACTCTAATAGTCACAAACAGTGTTCCACTCTTTAAATTTCAGGGACACGAGGCATCATCCTTCAGAACACAGGTCATACACTGGTTGTGGAGGAGTTGATGTCGTGACGTTTGAATGTATTCTCCGAATTTCGAACGACTAAGCAAATTTGGAAACTTTGTAAAGGATGCTCCGCCGCACTAAGGCCTATGATGCAGTGAAGGCCACTTTACAAGAAAAAAAAAAAAACGAGAGAGAGAGGCAGACAGGGACTTTTTTACAGTGGTAAGCGTAACAAAACACCAGAAAACAAATTACTCCGAAATTCTTTCCTGCTCGACAAGGCCAACTACAGCGGTGGTATAATGCTGAAATTTTGCTCAATATCATAAAAAAACAAAGTTCTGGGATATTCAGAGGCTGTGCGAACGCAACAGCTAAGCTTAGTGAGGCGGACTTTTTCTTAATGGCAAATTCAGGCCTATGATTCAAGAAACTGCAGTTTGAGATTGTCTGCAGCACGAGCCAGTCACCAACAAGTACACCCATGAGCAAAAATATACGGACCACGGCAACGCGTGCATCCCATTTCATAGGTCGGCGCGCACCTTAAGACCTGAATTTTCCAGGTGGTCGAAAGTTCCGGAGCCCTCCACTACGACGTCTCTCATAATCAAATGGTGGTTTTGGGACGTTAAACCCCACAAATCAATCAATCAATCAATCAGACCTGAATTTCTGTCCCGTGAATATTGTGCCGCCGACAATACATGCTTGCCGCAGAGCGGAGGGTGGGGGGGTAGCCAACACGAGGCATGCTTTTCGTGGTAGTTGCTGCCATAGCTCAAGAAGCTTCGTTTAACCACGTTTAACAAAGGCGTGTTCTCTTAAGCTCTTGAAACAACTCGGTGGAACGTGTACGCGCGAGCGCACTAAAGTTCACCTGCTTTCAACGATCTGTGTCAAATAGCTTCAAAAATGTGCATCCACTATAGAGCGTACCAGCCAAACATGTCCACTATAACGCACTCCTTCCGCGAAGCTAAATCCTAAGACCATACAGGCAAGGTTGTCAACGCGACAGCATTACAGAGCCCGTGCCGCAGAAATACCGGTCTCGGCGACGGCGGCATTGATTGTGAGCGAAAAAATGGCAGTGAACACAAATAAAAATAGTTGGTCCTTGCCCAACATAAAGCCAGGTTTTCTGCATGGCAAGCAGTTCAACCACAAAGCAACAACGCCTGCGCTTAACATTGGTTACCCGACACAGGCGTCCTGTAGCACGAGGAGTGGCGTTAGGAGAGGTTATACATCGCGGCAGAAGCGCACAGCCACACGTGCAGGCGTCATATCATACGAACTGCGCAACGAGTTGGCGGTTTAATAGACCGACCCATTACAGAGTGTTGCGGCATAATTTATCAGCAACAGCATCTACAAAGCGCGAGGCTGCATGAGTGCGCCTATTGACTAAGAAAGTGAGTATCGTGTGCTTCGCTAATTCGCAGAACGACGAGTTCAGGAGTAATGATAATAACTTGCGGAGGTTGATGTGCCCACTCAGAAGCGAAAAGAAGGCGACGCGAACGGGACCCGATTACCGTACGTATCGTACGTATTACGGACGCTATCGCTTTCGACTATTGGAGGCACCAATCGCTAGCCACCAACTATAGACCAATTCCATGTTAGTAAACACAGCTAGGCCGATGCCGACAAATTATAGCGACATCCGCACGTAAATTCCGCCATAAGCGCTGAGGGCTGCGATGTGCGCCAACAAACAAAACTAAGTTGGGAGACGCGACTCCCATCCAACCGCGACGCAGTTCGTCGGCATACCATCTTTTTTCTCCCTCGTTGCTTGACTGAGAACACCACATGCACCATTCAAAACCCAGCAGAAACTGCGGTAGGCAGAGCGTTTTTTGCCTACCAAGACAGCGCCGCCGCATTTTCGTGACGTAAGCCCAGTGGAATTCGTCTATACACAGCATGCTTATTCTGATAAAACAATGAAAGAAAGCGATGACGCCACTGCAGGCTCAAAACCAGAGCGGCGCACGGCTAAATTATCAACGCGCGACAAACTCGAT
Source organism: Rhipicephalus microplus (assembly GCF_043290135.1). Classification (NCBI taxonomy): domain Eukaryota; kingdom Metazoa; phylum Arthropoda; class Arachnida; order Ixodida; family Ixodidae; genus Rhipicephalus; species Rhipicephalus microplus. Next base: position 289,694,880 of record NC_134700.1, read on the forward strand.
CAAAACCCCGACGAATCGATATCAGTGATTACCCTACAAATCGAACAAATGGACGGCAAACGACCGTTGTAATGCCGGCGCAGAAAAAATTGCAAGTGCGGCGGCACACGTGCTGTACACGACACAAGAGAAGGAAGCCGAACCCCTATGCGCAGTGGGTAGGAGCCACGAGAGAAGTTAAACAAGAGAAGGAAGCCGAACCAGCTGCTGCGCCAGCTTAAGAGGGCCAATCAATCAATCAATCAATCAATCAATCAATCGTGTTGCCATCACAGCGCGGTTACATCACAATCGACAGAGGCGGCAAGTGGCATGGGCATCGCGCCCTTCGCGCGGCGCGCAGCCCGCTGAAGACGACGAAGAGCGAGGCGCAGCGAGGCCTTCGCTGGCCACCACGAGTTCCGCCGCTGCCTTTGAGGAACGGCCGCGAGGATGACGTTCAGGCTTCCGTCGGTGATGTCCCAAAGCAGCATGGCCGACGCGGACGACGACAGCTCGGAGATGGCGCCGCCGCCACCGCCCAAGCCCACCGTCGAACCCAAGCTCATCGTGATCGTGGTGCTGGTGACGGTCGCAGTCTCCTTCATCGTCTCGCTCGTCGTGGGGCTGATCCTGAACGCCGTCGGCGGAGACTCGGAGACGAACAGCACGATCGACACCAGGAGAGCTCCAGGCGCCGGCGGCCAGGTACGGCGAGGACGGAGCGCGTCCCGCTGCTCAGGAGCGACGACACGTAATTGTGAACGCACAGCAGGACACGCCCTGTTATGAGCGCTCGTGTAGTGTAGGAAGTGAATGGTAACGGCTTACGCGTGGTCGCTAAAGGGAGCGACAACCAACCAGCACGCGTGACTAGATCTTGGTCAAATCGAAAAAAAAATTGACCGCAGCTTCCCTCGGGGGAACACTGAGGAGGATGCGGAAGTATGTAATTGGTTAACGGGTGTTAAATTGCGACTTACTTGGGTCGATGGCTAAATTGGTTAACGTGGTTGTGAAATGGGGTGTTAAATGAGTGAACACGTACGGCACGTATGCGAAAGGGCGGTGTTTTATTTATTGCGACGAACCAACGGACGAGCGGCAACTGAGCGAGCGAGCGCCGACCTTGAGTATATATACAGCGCGACGGTGCATGCGCTGTCAGCTGTCGAATGTTCTCGAAGGAGAAGCGCGCGCGCGGCACAGATGGCGACGGCGCGACGGCGCATGCGCTGTCAGCTGTCGAATGTTCTCGAAGGAGAAGCGCGCGCGGCACAGATGGTGGGCGACGGCGCGACGGCGCATGCGCGCGCGTCAGCTGTCGAATGTTCGAGAAGCGGTGCGGACGGCGCGGACGGCGCACTACAAGGCGCGAGTATAAGATGCTTCCGCATCTAATATGTTGAACGATTTTGAGTACTTCGTACTCAACTATGGGAGAGCACTGAGCCGTCCCGCTAAAACAGTTTAGTGGCTGGTAACAGAGTTAGACACATGCCTGAATACACAGGCATGGTTCAGTGTGCACCGACGCTCGCGTAGGTTTTAAATAGCTAACTTTACCGTACAAGCTCATGTTTGTGTTACTGGTTTCCGTACCAATACTTTACCTTCCTGGTGCATTTAATGTGAAACTTTGACCGTTTTAACTCGGACACATGTATGCTTTTGAAGTGCAACAAATAACCTTATACTTGATGAACGCGTGAATATTGCAGTAGCAGAGAACGAGTGATTATTGTATCAGGCGTAATGAATTAGCTCAACTAAGGCGGTGCGGACGGCGCGGACGGCGCACTACAAGGCGCGAGTATAAGATGCTTCCGCATCTAAAAACGTGAATTATAGTTACAGATTCGAGCCTCCTTTTCGAGATTATGGGGCATTCGGCTATGATACACGCAGTCTGGTAATTTTACGCGCACCGTATAATTAGGCTTGAAGTTGGAGTGCGTGTTATCCATTTCCACCCCATTCAGTGATGCTTACACTGTAACAGAAGTTGCGCATTCTATCGAGGCGCGCCACCCTCTCGGCAACCAGACGAACATGTCGAGCCGCGCGGCATGCGCACAGAGTATAGGCGCATGCGCAGAAAACCGCGGCGCGCAAGCACGAACCGCTCTGGCGCTTACCTATCCGGTCAGCAACACGTGTGGCGTGTACACAGCTTCATATAGAGGCCGCAGATCGAAAATGTTTAAGTTAAGTATGCTACACGGCGTCCTTCCCGCTTCTATTTCGTGGTAAGACACTGCGACCAGCAAGCTTCCTGTCACGCTATGGAATACAGTTACCATAAAAATTGGTTGTCGGTCCATTTGAATAAAAAAACACGCGCTTGTCCAAACCACCCGCGGAGTCGGACGACACGCTGGAAAGGTGGTCGCTCCGTAACATTCCCAGTAGTTTTAAGTTTGCACATGGCATTCGGCCATTTTAAAGGTATGTCCGCAACAATTACTCGAAATATCCTTGCAAAATATAGAAAGTTGTACGTCTGCAGAACTGCGCGAAAACGGCTCTGCTATTTTCTGTAATTGCCTTTTTTTAAAACGCGAAAGTGCTTTACGCCGGGGTCCACAAAGATATCAGTGACGTATTTCCGTCACGGAAGTGACAAAAATACGCACGATCAGAAAGCAAGGAAAAAAAGTTTTCGTCAGCAGGAGTCGAATTCCCGACCTTTCGGTCCGCGACAAAAGAGGCCGGGCCCACTATGCACTGCGCCACGGCCGCATACTCTGAGAGCTTTAAAAACGCGCCTTTTATACATCTACTTCTGTCATTTCGCAAAGCTACTCTTGGTAAAGTGAGAGACAAAAATAAAAAATTAAGCATACTAGAGCTGGCTTTTTATGGTTATGATGGGTCGTGCCAGGGCCCCAATGAATACAGCGGCTCGCCGGGCCTGGTCAAGGGTCACCAGTTGGATTCCCTTTTCCAGTTCCGCGAGCCGCACTTCCCGCGACCAATTCAGAGGAGTGTTATTCAACAGTGTTTTTCTTGGCTCCTGCTATTGTATAAGATTTTTACAATGGAATGAACAGCTAAATACAATATTGAAACAGAGGCAATACGGTAACCTCCGGACATTGCGTGCACTGATGTGATTGATTTGTGGGGTTTAACGTCCCAAAACCACTATTTGATTATGAGAGACGCCGTAGTGGAGGGCTCCGGAAATTTTGACCACCTGGGGTTCTTTAACGTGCACCCAAATCTGAGCACACGGGCCTACAACATTTCCGCCTCCATCGGAAATGCAGCCGCCGCAGCCGGGAATCGAACCCGCGACCTGCGGGTCAGCAGCCGAGTACCTTAGCCACTAGACCACCGCGGCGGGGCGCGTGCACTGATGTGTAATATGTGCTCCAATGTTGGTCTTGCTCCGCACCACGGACATGTATCGCTGTATCTGTGAGGGTACATTCTGTGTAACCTGTGTAAACGTTGAAACGCGTTTGTCTGCAGGCGATGCCAGTACCGTCCTTGCGCTCTGTTTACGTTAGGAGACGGGAGCTTTAGTTTACCTACCTAGTCTTGAAATTCAAGGATTTATCTTGGCGCTTGGTAATGTGAAGTAATACATCATGACGTTATATTCAACGTCTTGTTTCAATGCGTATACGTTCTATTCGGGACGTTTCCAATTGGGGAAGGGCAATTTTGCGGATGCAAAATTAACACGACTGGCAGCGTCATTACCCCAAGCATTGTTTTCGCTCATGGCATCCACCCATACAAAAAAAAAAACTCTGCGTCGCTTAGCTGTTGCTTCGCGTTCTCTATAGTTACGCTTGCTCTGCGAAAAATCGCAGCCGGCGCCAACAGCGTAGACACGGCGCGCGTTGCATTACTGCCTAATCAGGCAGTGGCGTTCAATGTTCTAACATCGCATGCACAAGTAGGCGACCTTAGCCAACGACTCCTATATTGGAGGTGTTGCATTAGCCCAAGCTCGGCGTCTATACAATGACGGCTCTACGCTAGGGTGACCGCTCTCTGATACCGCTCTCACTGTTCACTGCAACTGCCACAAGCATCTATGACCACAACGGTTTGTTTAATCATTGATCATGGACGCTAGTCATTGGATCGGAGATGCATCACTAAGCGTCAACGTGGGCGCGTTTAGCGTTAAACGATGCTATAACTGTCAAACATCAGGAGACGAGTTCAAACTCTCTTATATCAATGTACAGTAAGCCTTTGTAAGGACAAGTTTCTCTTTCGTGTTGTACAGATTCCTGAGACGAAAGAATCAACCTTCTTTTTTTCTTTTTTTTTGCAAGAGCGGAATCTAATACCGCGGTAATGACATCAATGTAAGAGACATGGAGCAAAATTATCGCAACACGATGGTGCAACTTCATCCGAGTGTTTGAATAATGAAAATGAGTCATCACACGAAACGTGGGGCAGCCACAAGAAAGCGGCGAGATGATGACGCTATTCACATCAAGACCAGACAGTCACAAACCATCTTACCCTTGTACGCCAATTTTAGACTAAGGTATGCTAAAAGGTCTGTCGTAAAAGAAAAAAAAACTCATTTTTTGTGTTAGTAAAGTAAAATTCCACTATCCCAAAAACGCCAATATTTAGACGACGCTTGGTAAGCGAGAGAACGGGCGAAAACAATACCGGTGGAGTCGCCACCTCGAGATTCGCGCACCAAAAAACCGTGGCGTAGAAGATTTTGACGGCGTCTACTCGGTCCTACGTAGTCCCTAATCGACAAAAGTGATGTAACTAGTTATCTGTGGGTGCCACGAACGTAACACAAGATTTTAAAAAAAATTCACAAATCTAGCCAATGTCTCGAAAATACGAAAAATTTACCCTGAAATCAGCGACGTCACGTGCAGAACTACGGCGCGAAACTTAAAAGTAAAAAGGTTGACCCTAATTTTATCCTCTAATAATAAATCTTTGATGGCGAAATTAGCGATATTATACCGAGTTCGGCAGAGCACTGTTTATCAATTCATACCAAGTCATTCTTTCGCTTCAGTGCCACCTTTGAAACGTAGGTGGCTGGATAGACACGTACATAAATACGCTAAAAGTACCTTTGGTTCGCTAAGAAATGCTTCGCGTTGAAAACAGTTTCCTCGAAACGCGGAAACAAGCGCTACGTGCGCTATACCTGCAACCTCACGTAGAAAAACACAATCTCACGGCCATTCACCCCACGTTAAATTTGCGCAGGTGTGTCCCGCAGCGCCCGTGTGCCCAGGAACAGGCACGCCATGCACGGCCGGCCAGCCGTGCCAAGCTCCACTTCCACCGGGGCCGCCGCCACCGCGTCGGCTGGCGGCAGTGTTCCGAACAGGCGGCAACCCTCGCTTGGACAACGCGCCGGGCGCTCAGTTTATACGAGTGCGCGCGGCGCAGGACGAGCCACCCGAGCCGCCGCCGCCGCCACCACCACCACCACCACCACCACCGCCTCAGCCATTTCAGCCACCGCCTCAGCCACCTCAGCCGCCGCCAATACAGCCACCACTGCCTCCAAACCCCGGGTACCTACCCAGCGGCCAGGGTGCGCCCTGTCCGGTCACTGGCATATGTCCGGGCTTCAACGTGCCATGCCTTGCGGGCACCACGGTGAGCGCACCTCGAAGTCGCAAAAAGTGTTACATTCATTCGAAAAGGGTGTAAATCTGTAAAACACCCTTTCTACACCCATAAGGGGTGTAAAAAATTTACTGTGTAGGCAGAAAGAGGTCGCACGGCGATGCGCATGTCTTTGTTTGGAAGCGTGTGTACCCCGAACACCTCATTTTGGTAGCGGAGAGAATGGCTATACGGAGTACGGCAGATCGCGGCTCATTTCAGTTTTGCTCACTCGCACCGGTAGGAAAACGAGCACATGAAATGTCTGAATGGGAGAGATACATTTCTATTGTTAACAAGAAGACAAAAAAGATCAAGGTTGTAATCGAAGTCCAAGTAAGTTTAAAGGGCCCGTCAACATGCTCAGACTTTTTTTTAACCCCCCCCCCCAAATTAGCTCGGCAAATCGTAGAGTCGGCCAACACGATCACGTTTCCTGAATATTACAGCGCTGCGCGCAGCGCAAGGCCTCCATTTCGAAAAAACAATTCTTGCGAATCTTTCTTGCGTCTGACCAACCTCCTTTCACGCGCGGTGACGTCATCTCGGCGATGGGAGACGTCACGCAGCACATAGCTCGTCGATTTGTCTAAGCCAGGTCGGAACAAACAGCAGTGTAGTCAACTACAGTTTTTGTTCCTATGGTATCCCCCTACAATTACGACAGAGTTATTCAATCATACGAGTTGCGAAACTCCCAGTAGGTTCCATGTATCGAAGTCCGGACACGTCACTGGCCCAGTTTTTGGGAGTGTCAGATGGTCGCGCCCCCTGTTCATCAGCACACCCACTATTAAACGCATTATTTGTGTTTTCTGTTGTTGCTCTCACACGGCGCGACAGTCTGCCATTTCCCGAAAAATCAGGCCATCTGCATGTCGAGGTTTTGGAACGCAGTTTCGCTGGAAGTCGTTGTCGGCTGCAAATCGAGCGATTGGGCTGCGGAGAAGCATCGGCACAGGGTGAACAGTAAGCAGCCAGGCATCTCATCAAGCGGAAGTGCGTTACGACTGATAGAGTTCGCCGATGGCGTCAATTACTGACGTCATGTGACGTTGCCGAAGAGGGCGGAGTCACGACGACGGGCTATGCCTTTCCCTCCCTCTGAGGGAGACACTGTAGAGACAGCGCGAAAATTTGAAATCAGTTGAAAACGATGTTCTAACCCCCGTAACTTCCTTAAAGGGGCTCTGGAACACGTTTTCACGTAACCATGGAGTGAATTCATTGAAAGAGCTTATCGCCTCGCGAATTCCACACCGCGAAAATTCTAAGAATCTGTACAGTACGAGCGGAGTTACAAAGATTTGTCGCACGCTCCAATCACATTCTCTCTTCTCTCGTCTCAACGAAAGCGCTGGCAGCTAAGCAGGGAGGGATGGCAGGGCAAAACAAAAACTATACCACGCCTCATGACCTTGAGCACTTTTTTTTCTTCAAAATCGCGCGCGCACGCGTGGAAAAGTCACGGCTTCCAGCGCGCCATGTTCAAATCAGCCAATGTCTGATAGATAGCCTTCTACGAGTGATTTTTTAGCCATTTGTCAAAAGAAGAGAAAGCACTTTTTAGTTAACTTTACTAAATTATTGTGATTTCCAGGCCACGTGCTGCGCTACAATATTTGGCTCGGGTGTTCTAGGGAGCCTCTACTACCAATCGGCAGCATTTTCCCACCATGCTCAAAAAGTGTTGCAGGACCCATTTAATATAGCATCTATTCGCAAAATTCTTGTGGCAGCACGTTCAGAAAGCAAAAGTGTACACATTTCTATTTATAACAATTTTCAGGCCTTGGGTTAGTTCACTGGCCCCTTAAATCGCTTTTAAAGAGCTCAAGTTGACTTTTAAAATCATAGCACCCGGAAATCGTCACCTGGCTGCTTGTAATACATCATCATCATCATCCTAATACATAACAAAGGAGATGACAAGGACTTGAAGAATTACAGGCCGATTAGCTTGCTCTCTGTAGTATACAAGCTATTTACAAAGGTAATTGCTAACAGAGTAAAGAAAACATTAGAATTCAATCAACCAAAGGAACAAGCAGGATTTCGAACAGGCTACTCAACAATCGACCACATTCATACTATCAATCAAGTAATAGAGAAATGCTCAGAATATAACCAACCACTATACATAGCCTTCATAGATTACGAGAAGGCGTTTGATTCAGTAGAAATATCAGCCGTCATGCAGACACTGCGGAATCAGGGCGTCGATGAAGTAGATATAAATATCCTGGAAGAAATCTACAGGGATCAACTGCTACCATAGTGCTTCATAAAGAAAGCAAAGGAATACCAATCAAGAAGGGTGTAAGGCAGGGGGACACAATCTCCCCAGTGCTATTTACCGCATGCTTACAGGAGGTTTTCAGAAGCCTAAAATGGGAACAGTTAGGGATAAGAGTTAATGGAGAGTACCTTAGTAACCTGCGCTTCGCCGATGACATTGCATTGCTGAGTACCTCAGGGGACGAATCGCAACTCATGATTACGGAGTTAGACAAGGAGAGCAGAAAGGTGGGTCTTAAAATGAATCTGCAGAAAACGAAAGTAATGTACAACAACCTCGAAAAACAGCAGCGCTACGAGATAGGTAATAGTGCACTTCAAGTTGTAAAAGACTATGTCTACTTAGGGCAAGTAATAACCGCGGAGCCGAACAACGAGACTGAAGTAACTAGAAGAATAAAAATGGGGTGGAGCACATTTGGCAAGCACTCTCAAATTATGACAGGTAGATTGCCACTATCCCTCAAGAGGAAGGTATATAACAGCTGTATCTTGCCGGTACTTAGCTACGGAGCAGAAACCTGGAGACTTACAAAGAGGGTTCAGCTTAAATTGAGGACGACGCAGCGAGCAATGGAAAAAAAAATGGTAGGTGTAACCTTAAGAGACAAGAAGCGAGCAGAGTGGATTAGGGAACAAACGGCGGTTAAGGATATCATAGCTGAAATCAAGAAGAAGAAATGGAATGGGCAGGGCATGTAGCGCGTAGACAGGATAACCGCTGGTCGTTAAGGGTAACTAACTGGATTCCCAGAGAAGGCAAGCCGGTTAGGGGGAGACAGAAGGTTAGGTGGGCAGATGAGATTAAGAAGTTTGTGGGTATAAATTGGCCGCAGCAAGCACAGGACCGGGTTAAATGGCGGAACATGGGAGAGGCCTTTGTCCTGCAGTGGACGTAGTCAGGCTGATGATGATGATGAGGATGATGATGATGCTTGTAATTGCATTTCGCACGAGAAGTATATTTAGCAAAGCCACGTGCTCAAAATAACCATGATTCCCCGAAGCTCTCATGATAACAACAGTTCATTTTAAAAAAGCATATCTTTGCAACATATAGGACCTTTCGTTTCAAAGTTTAAAATGCATTTTTCTGAAGATTTTATCTGGCAACTTCTTGAGTTTGACCATGATGTTTTAGGCACTCAAGATGGTCAGATCGGGATGAAATTTCGCCTATACATATTACACATTCCTGTATTTGTATCAATATTCAGAGTCTAATTCTGAAATTAGTATAGGCTGAGCATTTTAAGACTTCTCACACTACAAATTTCTCTTCTTTAGCGTCTTGTTCACACTTTTTTGCTAGTAATGCAAATGAGTTCTGCAGTATCCCGATAAGTAGAGGAAGGGTTACTTGCATTCTAGAGTAAATGTGGAGCAACATGAGTCATAAGTGGTTCATAAGCATAAAGGCTTAGTGGCATAAGAATTGTGTCTAAAAAGAACTATATTTTACATTTCACAAGGTACAAAACGAAAACTATGCAACTTGCTATAAAACTGATTACACATTTGATATCGGCATAAAAACCTAATTAAAATGCAATAATTTTATTGCCCCATGCTACAGATTGACGGGGGACCAGAGTCAAAACACGCAAGTTTTTTTTCAAAATTGCTCATTTTTAATTTTTATATTTGCTTTCCAAAGTTTAGTTTCTCAACTTTCACGACAAAACAAAAAAACAACAACAGAAGATTGCAATTGAACTCGAAGTAAACTAAAACCTTAGAAGCTTTTAAATACACAGGGTGGTTACTAACAGCTAAGAAGAGCTCATTGTCTAGTTTCCTGGAGATCCTGGTTTCCTGTCTAGTTTCCGTGACGTGTTTTCTTTGCCCCTGCCATCCCTACCTGCTTAGCTTCCAGTGCTTTCGTCGGGACGAGAGGAAAGAGAATGCAATTGCAGCATGCGACAAATTTTTGTAACTCCATTTGCACTGGACGGATTCTTGAAATATTTGTGGCGTTGCGTTCTTAAGGCGATTAGCTCTTCCAGCGAATTCATTCTATGGTTACCTGAAAGTGTTTCAGGGTCCCTTTAAAATGTGAAGATTGCCATGAATTTTGTTTAAAATTTGAAACAGCCTGTATAATTATAACGAACCAAAAGTAAGAAATTTGTATGGGCTGAGGATTCTAAGAATTTTCACAACTTTTCTTGAAAATAAAAATGAGTTATACACACTTTCTTTATAGTTATTTGCATCCTACAGTTAATGCAGTGGAGCAATATGAGACATGGATGGCTCGGAACCATAAACGTTTAGTGGCATAATAAGTTAGTCCTTCATTGTACAGGGCCTTAGACTTACGTTATGAACACGCATCAAGAGACGCTGCTCGAAGTCCACCTTCGAGCGTGAAGCCTTGCACAATGCGGCAGGAACGTAGACATGCAGAAATGCGGTGGCGAACTAAGAACGCTTGGAAGCACGCCAGCGGACTTCTATTACATATTTCGCGCGTTTTGCGCGCCTTCGTTCTTTTTCTGTAAAAACAACCATGCCGATTTCAGCAAAAAATAAATGCTCGATTCTGGGGTCATTTGTGGCAATGTACATCATTAGGTCGATACTTTACCAAATCTAGCAAAAACAAAAAGTTGGCTAATTAAATTTAATTATTAATTAAGACTTAGTAACAAGAAAGTACAGTTTATATATACAAATGATACCAATAATACACAACAGATAGGTCATTCCTAGAGCACGTGTTTTTTTTATTTTTTTAATCTAGTGTGTGGGACACACTGTATATAACGCGAAATATTTCAGAAAGCAAACACAGTGTTCTCTTTTAGGCAATGAAGATTCTTAATGAAGATCTTTTTTTATATAGAAATGCTATGACAGCCACACTCCTGTCGTCCTCACACACACCTGAAAAAACTTTGCGAAAGCTAAATACACGTTAAAGTAATATCAAACAAGAAAGCTCGATAACGAACTTTTCAACATTGTGGCAAACCGCATACCAAGCTCACTATACTGACTGTGACTCTAAGTGACTCTGTGGTTTCGAGCCATGTCATTTAAATCGGCATATCGCGTACTCTTGCCAATGCCTAATATGTGCCGAAGCATCCTGACGGTTCTGAAATAGTGGAACAGCGTGCACAGTTCGTCGTTTGCTTCTAGCGTGCTTTCCATGACGAAGACTGCGTGAACCGTTCGCGCAGTGCCCGGACCCAACAAAGTGTCCTGCGACACCGTTCTGCCCGAACACCATAACACCGTGCACGCCTCACGCACCGTGCGGAGGTCCGCCCCAACCGCCACCGGGGCCGCCAGCGCCACCACAACCGCTGCCACCGCCGCCGCCGCAACCACCGTACCCGCCTCGTAAGCGTCGGCGGAGCGGGCCGAAGCAGCACGAGCTAAGAAACGATAGAAGTCTGCGCAACCAGCACGACCAGCAGCATGCCAAGAAACCGGACAAAGCGAAGGAGCGGCAGACCGAGGACGACTCGCAGACGGGCAGCGAGAAGGCCAGTGAGGACCCCAGCCAGGAGGCAAAACAGCGCAGCGGCCAGCCGGTGGTCGCGGGCCGGCGGTGCCACAAGGACGACCACTGCGACGACGGCCGGTCCTGCCCGTCGCGCGGGAGGTGCACCGGGGACGGACGCGAATGCGACGTGGACCACCCCTGCAGCGTCGACGAGGGCGGCGAGTGCGAGCGCCGTTGTCCAGCTAAAGACCCTAAGGAGGCGCGACGGAAGCACAAGAACCACCCGGTGGACACCACGTCCTCCAACCTTCGAGAGGACTCTCGCGAGGATACAGGCAAGCATCGGGCAACGGAGAACAAAGGTAAAGTCTTTCACAAGTACGAGCGAGAAAATGCCCACAGGTTCCAACAGCCACGGCAGTCACGTCATTGCGCGTCTTCCGATGGGTGGCTGTCGCACGTGTGTTCTCTTTCCGCTTGGAAAGAAGAGATGCGGCGCACGGATTCATCCAACATGACGCACAGGAGCGGTGGCTGCTGTGAACTGCGTAATGTGTTGGAACCTGATGGAACCTCTTCCACACTTTCTAGGCCGAACTCGCATCTATAAAAATTAATAAGGAATTCGAATCATCAGTTCACCATACAATGCTTAATGAAATCATCGTTTTTTCGATGCGAATTCTGGTGCGTAAGCTGGCTTCACGGCATCGTCCACGATACTAAACGAATTCGCGGAAGCACACGGACACAAAGCGAACATAAACAAGTACGGGCCCAATTAATTGCGCTTGTCCTTGTGAATTGGTCTGTTGTGTGACAGATGGCTGCGCTACGAACCGCGTTTGTGTGACGTCAGTTCGAGGATTCACGCGCTTTCGAGGCGCGGCGCCGTATAGAAACCACTGTCGCGGTAAAACTCGGCAAAGACGCAGTTAAATTAGTTATCGTGTGTGTGGTGGCTACTGACTCAGTTCCAACAACCATGGGTGTCCGCTTTTAACTTTCATTTTAAAAGCACAGCGCTTTGTTTCTTAAAACTGCGGCCGCTTGTCTCCGCGGCAAGGGCTGTGCAATGGTGGAGTACTGCTCTGTGCCTCTATATGATCACCCACCCGTGAAAAAGGCGTTAGCTTTTATAACTATCCTCATGACCAGAAGCTGAGGAAGAAGTGCATAGTCAAACTCAGAGAGGAAAAAAGCCCCACGCCTACATCGACCATGTGCAGCAAGCGCTTCGCTGGCACTGACTTTTGCTATACCCGCCGTATACGCCCCACTTTTCGGTAAGCTATCAACCGTGTTTCAGCGCCTTGCCAGTACTTCAGCCATTCATTGCACGCAGGCTACAGGCGTAGGCGACTTACACCAGATGAGCTCCCGTCCCAAAACCTACCACGACGGCCCCTAGACAGGGAGCCGACGCCGACGCCTCCGAATCGCCTCGGGTAAGCGCGCCTCCTGAGCGCAGCTGAGCGGCGCAGGACATCTGACACTACAGCTTTTTTTGGTTGGGGTACAGATATATACGTAGTTTACTGATCAAGACAAGCGCGCGCCAAGCGCACTGCTCACCATAAATTCATAAGCAAAACCTGCTGTCTCTGCTTAGGGCACATTCACTAAAGGTTGTCACATAATTTTTGTGGCCCTGTGCACAGTATATATAGTCAGCGCAGCGATAACTATTTGTTATGTTCTGTTACCCGAGCGACTGCCCTGAGTAATAATATTATGAACTACTTCATGATTTCGCTTTCATTGAACAAACATTACTGAGACAAACTGCAGTCATTTGCATCGGCCAGAGGGTAGTTCCCCTTTGGCCGATGCAAAACTTCCCCAATTCCCGAGTCACACCAGCATCTACCCTTCAAGACATTTTTTTTTTCTTACTGCGATACAACACGGGCTTGCGCCCTGCCATCGCCCATAACTGCAATACAAGCACAATTATTTCGCATTTAGTGATTTGATGCTGCTTTTCATTTCTAGTAGATGCCACAAACAGTTGATTAACTGCGAAGCAGTAATTTAAACAGCTGCTCTGCAGTAATTATACCATGTGTTGAATGCAAAGGCCAGAGTGGCAGAAATAAGCGATTTTCACACATATCCTCGTGTTCACTGTCATTATTGTTGCACTGCAAAAAGAAATATCTAAAAAAAGGGAGGGGGGGGGGCAGGCATGGCCTTCTCTTCAGGATTGTTGCGAAAGCTAACAATCTGTTCACGGGCGGACAAAGCCCACCGAGGCCAAGAGCAGTACTTCACCATTGCGCAGCACTTCACTGCCACGGAACATTGTGTAGCGGGTTCACGAGTCCACATGTTTTCAGGACCAGAGCCGCGAAGGTGATGCGATCTCCATTGACGGCGCCGGCTGCGCACATTCAACAATGTGGCCTGCGTCGTATACCATCGCGCCGTCGATGAGACACCACGACGCTTCGCTTGCTGTATCTACGTGCTTGTAGATGCTGAAGAAAGGCACGCCCGTTGAGATTTCGAAACACCCGAACTAAATTCGAATCGCACGGCGGAAAATGCAGATGACGAGCGAGAACACTCGCACATAGTTTCACTTTCTGACCAGCCATGCGGTCGGCGGCATCGGCGTGCTTATTCGGCCATCTGGGAGCTTTCTTGGCCCGGTCGATTGGGCTGCAACTGAAACAAATTCATAACTGCACTCAAAAACATTCGTTGTGGGCGTTAGTTGACCCTCATGAGGCTGCTCGTAGACAACATTCTCGGCAGAAGCGGACGGTCCGCGCACAGGAGCAGCGGCTGCTGCAGCACAGTGACGAGCGGAGTCCACAAACTGACGTCACACGCGAGAGGGCGCCACTCCAAGATCTCGAGGCCAGTATCTCTCGAATACTTGCGCGAATTCGCTAAGATGAACATGTTAGCAAGTATTGGCTCGCGATAATGTAAGGGAGACGCCTTCATTTTGTGTTGTGTCCCAACTACAAACCCGCATTTGTAGTTCAGGGCGCGGGGTTGTATGTAGTGGTGAGAGGAGAATGAATGCGAGAAAAAAAAATACGGCTTCAATGTAAATAACGATTCACAATACGTAGCTGTCTCTACTCGTCCTACCAAACCGACACTTTTCAACATAGTACTAAGCATGCTTCCTGGTATGTTGTACGAAGCGACGACGACGACAAAAGGCTTTTCCACACATTCGAGTGCACCAATTATCGACAGTTTTGCGGAGAAGCACAGGCAACCCCGCACAAAGGGTTGCCTGTGCTTTCCACCACGAGAAATCGTGGTGGAAAGCATGTGATGACAAGCGTAGCTTCTATACTCGCTCGGCGGGGCACCCTTCTACGTAATCACGCCGCTTGCACAACCGAGAGTGGCAACTTGAGCTGGTTGGCATTGCATTTTCGGAAGAAATATACTTTCTTAGTGCGCAGGGAACGTTTAAGAAACAAGACAGATAAGACAGAGCGCACACTTACAACCATTATTTTATTGCAAAGATGCTGGCAATGTGTGTGTGTGTGTGTGTGTGTGTGTGTGTATGTGTGTGTGTGTGTATATAATTATATATATATAGATATATAAGGGAAAAGAAGTGTATACCTAGGGGCTCGTTTTTCCGTGTTTTGACACAATATTAATGAGATATAACAGACAGTGATGCCAAGTATATATATATATATATGTATATATATGCAAGAAAAAGACGACAAAACTTTCACGGAAGCGTCCCTACTTAACGCTTTCAGCTGGTGCACCAGCCTTCGTCAGAGTAATGATATATATATATATATATATATATATATACACAGGAAAAAAGAACAAATGATGGCACATGTACCAGAACACATTATTCAAATCTTGAAATGAAAATTTAGCTGAAAAGATACCGGTATTGATTAAATATTCAACGTTGCACCGAAAGAACAATGACACACAGAAAGAAACAAATATAGACACCAAGGGCGCTTACACACTCAGTTCCTGCTTTGCGAATCAAAAACGCTTCGTGTGTTTCACATGCCCTCTTATTCTTATATCTTGCCATTACTGCTCCCTAAGGCTGACCACATGATAAATAAATCAGATACACAAGGCCTATAATACATTCTAGAAACATTTTTGCGTGCTGCTTATTGCACCCAACAATTGAAGATCCTTCGTAGTTAACTATTTTACATAGAGGGCCTAGCTTGTTTTTTGCCGTGACAACCTTCAGCCCAGTCTTTCAACGATTATTTTTAAGCAGTGCGAAACTTTGTGTACATAAGGAATGGCAGACACTTTCGGCTTTGGCTCGTCCCGAAATGCGTGCTGTGCATTCTTCCCCTGATTAAATTTATTGAGAAATGACTCTGCTATGCCTGAGAGCAATTGATCAGGAAAGCCTGCTTTCTTAAGCCAGTTGACTTGTTTGCCAAAACTGCTCTGAACCTGGTGATGACAAGACCTTGACAATGATGCCATCATGCATGCTTTCGCAATTCCTCGCTTAACAAGCTTGGAGTGCGCTGAACTAAAGGGTAACAGGGCTTTCCTGGAGCAGGGAGCGTATTGCCCGCACTTGTGTTCTGGCAGAAAAATAAGCTCTAGGTCTAAAAACCTAAGTTTGTTATTTTCGGCTCCATAGTCGGCTGCAGATTTGTCATGCTCTCAGACAAAAATGCTAAAAATCTCGTCAGCGTGCTGCCTTAGGTCACACTGTTCTGCACTATATAAGACTAAAAAATCATCAACGAATACCTTAACCGTATGTGTCTCAGCAAGTTTCCTTGTATGTGTTTGTCATAACGAGCTAGTAAAATATCACTGATGACTGGAGCTTTTTGATTCGCAAAGCAGGAAACGAGTGTGTAAGTGCCCCGTCCGTCATTTGTTGGACATGATTGATTGATATGTGGTGTTTAATGCCTTAAAACCACCATATGATTATGAGAGACACCGTAGTGGAGGACTCCGGAAATTTTTACTACCAGGGGTTCTTTAATGTGCACCCAAACCTGAGCCCACGGGCCTACAGCATTTTCGCCTCCATTGAAAATGCAGCCGCCTCAGCCGAGTACCGATCTCTAGACCTGCGGGTCAGCAGCCGACTACCTTAGCCACTAAACCACCTTAGCCACTAGACTACCGCGGCGGGGCAATCTGCTGGACAATGAATACCGTGTCTTTTTCAGTTAAATTTTTCTTTCAAGATTTGAATAAGATGTACTGGCGCATGCGCCATCATTTGTTCCTTTAGTTTGTGGACATTTCTCCACCCTCTTTACTGTGTATACATATTACCACCATCTGCACATTAAAATTGTTGTGTGTGCTAGGTCCTATCCTTTTTCTTTATGAAACATTCTCTGCGCACTAAGAAAGTATATTTCTTTCAAAAACGCACAACCACATTTATGAGAAAAAGCCCGCTTCAGTAAGGCACAGCCAAAATATTGTGATGGACATTTCACGCAGTTAGATTTTTGATAAATCAAGTGATGCGGCTTTGCTTTAAAGGGACCCTGAAACATTTTTTTTAGTTTTGTCAGTGCTTAGGCTAGAGCATCAAACGATTCACACCACAAATCAAGTGACCCGCTATGTATCAAGGCCACCATGGACAATTATATGATACCCTCCTTCTCACCTTTGCCTGGCCTCAACTCATGAGGCATGGTGCCATTGCTGGCGATCGCAGAGCTCTTATGAGCGCGCTCGATGATTAGAACTTTTAGCAGTCTAGACCTCTGAGATCGCACAAAGACAGGTTGTGTGCAGTTTCGGGAACCATCATACAATGCACCCAGCAGCACGCACGGCCTCTGCCAACAGAGGAGAAAATCGTGAATTGGTTCAAATCTGCACTGACAGGTGTCGCCACACCACTAACCGATCTTCCGCACATTCTACAGCCCATGAAAGCCAATCAGATCAGCAGCCACAAAGACGTCAAGTGGCCAGAGCATATCACTCTGTTAATGTGCGGTTGAAAATGCGTTTGTCCAAGTCACAGCGATCTGCCCGATTTTCAGCAATTCGCAGCTTTAAAGCGTTGTAATGTATTACATAGTTAACACAGAGAGCTCAAATCAGTCTCTAAATGACCCTTACGACCTGGTCAACCGGCCCAATGTGTTTGTATGAAATCGCCATAACCGTTTCAGGGTTCCTTCAAGGCCACCGATGACTGGATCAACTGCGTGTGGTTTTACAGTACTCACGTATTAAAATAGGACAATGCATGGCTGAGCAATGTGCACAATTTCGTTTCCACTGTTTTCAGTTTGAGTCATATGATGTAATTTCGACTAGAACGCATAGAATAGATTCAACATTTTCTCTAGAAACCAGATTCTTCGCAACATGATGTTGTTATCTCGAGAAATACAATCTTACTATACACGAAATTGAATCATCACCCAAGAGTTTCGCAGTATACGAAGAGTGTGCACTGAGCTTTTCCCAAGAAGATAAACACGAGCAATGCTGCTTAGTTCGAGACATGGGCAACCCTTCGCCAACTTAATGAAAGTTTGCTTTGCTTAGAGCTGTTAACTGTGCAAAAACAGAGCCATGATGGGTGGTTGCATGTGTCGAGTTATAAGAAACAATTCAATACCTAAGAAAAAAGCGTGAAAAGTGAATTTGACATTGGTTCCTCTTTACAGAAGCAAGACATGAAGCTGGAAAAACAACCCCAGCAGCAGAGGCAAGCACACGGCAGGAGACATCTGAAACGAGCAAAAGTAGTTGAAACATGCAGGCTGTGCAAAAGCTGAACTTGGTGCCTCCCACCTTCCTTTTCTCCAGATTTCTTCACTCACACACATCCGCGGATGTTGCTATACACCAGAGCTCAGGCCATGTCTCACTGCGCACAGCACTGGGGGGACTGTCCTATTCTCATGGTCACACACACATACATTTCCTCATATTTCTTCATTCATCATGGTGCCCAATAAAGCTCAATGTCAAGGGCCTGTTTGATATCCTTAATTATAGGGTGCACTCTGTGTGTAGCCAGCACATAGGGAACTAGGTAGACAGGTAGCCAGGGCCAGACACCTCCAAGTACCATTTTATGCGAACTATCCTCAGTTCTTGAGGAAAGCATATATCAACCTATATCTCAAACTGAACATTCCAGGGTGTTTCGGGCGAACAAGCACAAGACTATGAGGTAGAGCTGTGAACCGCCCCCCCCCTTTTCGGTCACACCATTCGCCACCAAAGTCCTGAGAAGGACCACGCTGCCGCTGCTGTGCAACAATTGCGGCGCGCGGCCATTAGTCTTATTTGAACCAAGCAGTCTTATTTTAACCGCGTGGGAAATGTGGGCATAAAATACATCACTTCATCTTCTTTTCTGCAGCTTTAAGATTTTGAAAGCGGTGTTAGCAGTGTCGTGCCTATGTTCTTGTGCCCAGGTTTGCATGCCGTGGCTATACAAGGGCGCTAAAACACTTCTGACGATACAGGCGCATTATTTTTTCTTGGCGTTTTCTCTCTCTTTTTTCTGTGCTCCTTGTGATGCTCTCTTTTTTTTCTGTGCTCTTTGTGATGCCAAAACGGTGACTCACGTGGCATGATTAGGCCACATACTCTCAATGGTCCACATACGAGAAATGCTAGTAGTGAATTCTCTCCAACCCTGCTTTGCCATGCATTCGCCTCCCTCCCCTCCCCATCTTGCATAGTTATCACACGCAACAAACTTGTAATTTCGCTGCATTTTGGGAGTTTCTAATTGCGCAAGCGAAAATAACGAAAATGTAGCAGACAAGCTTGAAATCCTGATAGGCTCAACACTTAGCGCCCACATTGCACATGTGCTTTATGAAGACATGAATATCAACGAGATAAAGCGTGCAAAAGTTGTAGTTAAACGAGTGTAGTGGAGAACGCAATGAAGAGAAGAGGCACCGGAATATTCAATTTTCCCAATGAACGAATTCATTACAGCGAAACGACGCAACTCTCAAGATAAAAGGGCCAGCCCCATCAACATTTTTTGTATATTTTTTGACTGCGGGAAGAATTGTATGGAGACTTTGTGAAGCTTTTATCATCCCTATCATGTTCCGTATAATGTCCAAATCGATAACTTCTGTAAGCGCATTGTATGCCGTTCCCGCGAGTAAAATCTTGAGAGCGCTAGCAAGGAACACTGCTGAAACATAGATAAAACAAGCTGCTCATCTCCATCACACCGAGGGCACATGAAATAACATCACTCTGCATGTGGTGCCTGCCGTTGATTGGTTCTCAACCGGAATGGAAGCCCAGTCTGTCTTCTGCTGGACAAAAAAGTATGAAAAGACACTGAGGTAGGAGGCTGCGTGGCTCGATCCGCAACTGTGAACTTTGAATATAAGGGCGTGGTCGCGAGAGCTGGCACGCACACTATTTCAGCAGGCACCAGCGAACAGCTCGTGTACACCATTCAAAACATTATCTTAAAATAAATAAAAAAACCTCCAGATGTCTTATTTTGCCCCAACCTGCGGGGCAAAATGAGACAGTGTGAAAAAAATTCATTCCTTCAGTTTTTGCAGTAGAAAGACTTGAAATTCACTCTGTGGGCTCTTACACAGTCTTAAGGAGCCCAGTCATCATACTACGTACATGCATTGCATCTAGACAGAACGCGGTATTGTATTGCTCCGAAACTCCTTGCACATCGAACACCGCCAGTCTTTTTTTGTGGTAATGTTGTCTTTTGTTGAACGCTTGCACCTCAATAAATTATTCAACAATCGGAGACTAGATAAGTTTTGATGTATCTTCTTCACCTCTTTTTGCCGTTTTGATGTATAACTGCTCAGGCGTTTCATGGCTTTTCATTTCGTCAGCCGAGCTTTGTGAGGCAATGAATATAAAATGTTGTCTTTTGTTGAACGCTTGCACGTCATTGGATTAATCAACAATTGGAAGTTAGATATGTGTTGACATATCTTCTTCACCTCTTTTCGCCATTTTGATGTAGAACTGCACAGGTGTTTCATGGCTTTTCACTTTGTCTGTCGAAGAAATGTCGTTAAAACTCAATCCCAGAAGATGTTTGTAAACAACTTGACTTGTAGTTTCCACAACTTTTTATGCGCTTCTTCCTTGGAAACACAAAAAACCTCGATGGAGGGAGGCAGTCATGGCCTGAATGGCAATCAGTGCTTTTTCATGTCATTCTCCTTCCAGGAAGCTCTATATCATAATCTCTTGTATGTCTAAACCCTCGTAAACAAAGAAGTATTATGTATAATGAGTGTAGGTTGATGTTTCAATAAATAATACACACTCTGAAGCAATTGCATGCCTTTCTGTCATGTTTTGCCCCTCTCACATGCCAAAATTAAACATTTCCACTTTGTTCCCGAGCACCAAATGAACCAAACGTTTGGTGTTATGTAGCTCGTAGTCTAAAGTAACAAAATAAATGTTTACCTTGCTGTACTGAGCGAGACTACCTTTATGCACAGATACAAAAATTCGGCCGAGCAAAAGTTCGCGTCTTTTTGGTGGGTCACGAGAACACTGACACCAGCCGCGTAAATTTTCTCGCACAAACAATGTGAGCAATACACTTTTACACAGGAAAAGATAGACAAGGACCAGCACTTATTGCTGGAAAAGAAAAACAAAGAAAAGTAGTTTTGTGTTAGCCGGAGAGGCCAGCAAAGTCAAAGTGTCGTGTTTTGCCCTGTGTCTCATTTTACCAATCCTACCCTGAAGATCCCTTGAATATTGTGCCCGTTAAATATATTCCGAATAGTTTTTTTTTTTTTCATTGCAGAACGTGGATTTGTGGAATGAGCTTGACAAGTCTCTGCGCAGACTTGGTGCGGAGCAGTATGCAGAAAAAATATTGCGTATACGTGCATTCTGCTAAATTGTTTTTTTTCACTGTGTTGAACATATGTATTTATACTTGCTATGCCTGAAAAACTAAGACAGCAGTATTGGTAAATGAATAGCATTAACACATATTCCTATCACGTTTTGTGCTTCGCCGTTTTGAAGAAACAGATTTTTTTTATTTCGCGACAAATTTTTATTCTGAGAATTTACCCCTCTTCCCCCCATGCCATGCCACGCCACCGCGAATCCGATAAATCCTGCGCCGATGACAAACTGCCGCCAAAGGTGGAAATACCGGCTAGTCGTGGCCGGCGACTTGGGCATTGGCGCACAGGTCTACTATAAGGCATGCTCCGGTGCAGGAGCTTGAAATAATTTTGACCACTTGAGCTTTGAGGCGGCCCTACGCAGCTCCCTCCTGGCCGACCAACTTGGGGCCGTCCAGCAGCATGCCCGCAGAGTGGCCGATAGGCTTGGTCTATTAGTCCCATCGTGAGAGTCACCTGCTGCACGCTAATGCGCGCCTTGCAGGGCGACAAAGTTTCACAACCAACCAACCAACTTGAGCTTTTAATGTGCACCTACACGTAAGCTCACAAGTGCTTATGCATTTGGCTCCTTCAAAATGCAACGATCGTGGCCACAAACCGGACTCGTGCTCTTAAGCTTAGCAGCAAAGCACTTACTGTGGGTTGCGCCTACTGGATATGTTTCCTTGCAGGACCACAATAAAGTTTCACAACCAACCAACCAACTTGAGCTTTTAATGTGCACCTACACGTAAGCTCACAAGTGCTTATGCATTTGGCTCCTTCAAAATGCAATAATCGTGGCCACGAACCGGACTCGTGCTCTTAAGCTTAGCAGCAAAGCACTTACAGTGGGTTGCGCCTACTGGATATGTTTCAAATGTTCAATTTGCATGGCCAATCAACTACCTCTAAGCAAAACGGTTTTGGGTCCATGTGTTGTTCTACAGTGATGTGCTGCTGAGTTGAATGATAAACCTAGTTTAAGATGTAACGCTACATGATAAGGCGATGCCCTCGATACGTCATACCGCACTGCGAATCGAGCACCCAATACCTCCATGTATAGATCATGTGGCTCTGGGTTACTTAAAGCCTATGCCACTTGAGACCTGATTTCATGAGTGTTGCTTTCTACCCATACCATCTGGCACATAGCACCAGTAGGGATTTCAAGGCTGTCCGCTGTTTCTGTCATAAGTCAGAGGTGGTGGTTGTAAGCACGCCAATGCAACGAGGTGACCCCCACTCCACATATCTCCCCTTCAGTTACAGAACCATGCAAGAGAATAAAGTTCTCCCGTGGAGTAACGTAAGGTGAAAGCGATGTCGGTGTTGACTGCATTGTTTTATTAAATGTGAAGCATTTCTTAGCGAACTTCGGCGACTTAGAGCGTATCTATTTATCTAGCCGCCTACGACTTTTAGCTTTCCTGGCCGTTTCGATGATGGTATCAATACCAAACTTAGTGTGGCATAACATGACTGTATTAAAAACGTATTTCACTAGTCATAACATGAAAATCATGACATGTATGTCATGAATGTCGTGATTTATTTTCAAGGTCCTGCAGCTTTTCGGTGATTTCGTTCACATAGCATGTTGCAAAAGTGGTATGGTATGGCATGATTGCATGGCGAACACAAACAACAGACCCTAACATGAAAATCATGACATGCGTGTCATGTAACAACATGACTACATGCCACGCTCATGATGGGCTCGTGGACGTTTCGCTAGCGTCACATATACCAAATTTGGTATTGCAGTACCTGAATAGATGATGAAGGTATGTGACTGGTGCAAACATAATAATCATGATGTGGGTGTCATGTAACTACATGACTACATGCCACACTCATGATGCACTGGCGGCCGTTTCGCTAGCTGACTTATACCTATTTGGTATTACGGGACGTGAATGGATGACGAAGGTATCCGACTGGAGCAAACATGATAATCATGAGATGCGTGTCATGTGAGAACATGGCTACATGCCACAGTCAAGGTGCCAATGCATTTCGACGTGATATGGTGCGCATGCTCACCGGCGTTTATTTCGTCACGTTCTGCCGGCGTTGCCACGCCAGGCGCCGGTCCTGCCATATATATACTCACTGCCACGCGCTGCGCTGCGTTGCTTTGATGCATGCGCGTATCATGCGTCCGGCGTCCCTCCATCACGAAAAGAGAGATACGCAGGGTTGTCTGGGTAATGCATCGGCACGAAACACAGCACGTCGCATTTCGTGGCGGCTGTTGTCGGGCCGCACCAACGAAACGCTGGTCGCGCCTGGTGTCAGACTATAGAGTGCTCGCGTTTTGCTAACGTTGCGTCGCTGTGCCCAGCGTGTGCGCGCGCCAACGCTACATACGAGTATATTGAGTTCTTCATGATGCACTCGCGGCCGTTTTGCTAGCTCCACACATACCAATTTCGGTGTTACGTGACGTCAATGGATGACAAAATATATGACTGGTGCAAACATGATAATCCTGGCACGCATGTCATGTAAGAACATGACAACATACCAGGCTCGTAGTGTGCTGGCGGCCATTTCGCTAGCTCCACATATACTAAATTTGGTATCATGTGACGTGAATAGATGAAGGTAAACCACACATCCAAACATCAATGACACAGAAGTCTTGTACGGCATAATTTCCCTCCACCTTGTAACGTTGTGCGGATATTAAAGTGACATATTAAAATTTCTAATTCGTGCTTCGCATATCATCGATTCCCACTGTACGTGAGATCAGCCAATTTTTTTATTTTTTTATTTCAACATACTACAACCCTAAAGAGCTATCGCAGGAGTGGGGTAATACAATACACAAAAGTGCATCACAGGAGTGAGGAAATACAACATACTAAAAGGCATAACAAAATTTGCTGATGATTGATCAATAATATACAATAAGAAGTCATCAAGTGGTCAAAATTGAACATACGCCGGCAGAGCATTCCACGATTCCATAGAATGAACAAAAAAACTAAATTTAAATGCCACCGTACTCATGTTTAACTCATGGTATTGTCGGGTGGTTGATGGTCTAGCGGGTGCAATGCACTAGCTGAGTAGGGGGAATCGTGGGGAATGAATTAAATTATAAAGAAATTTCAAACATTGAACGTGACGACGAGAAGAGAGACTGGTGAGCTCAAGAATAGGAAGATCGGAACTAGGTGAAAAATAGCTGTCATAGCGACAATAAGTGAAGCATACGGCTTTCTCCTGAACAGATTCTATTTTGGTGATGTCAGAAATTTTGTGAAAGTTCCACACAACCGACCCATATTCCAATATTGGATGAACCAAAGCTTTATAAGTAAGGAGTCGAATGCCGAGAGGTTCTGAACTTAATGTGCGTTGCAGGTAGCCTAACTTCTAAGTGCACGGTTACATGTGAATTAAATGTGATGAGACCAAGATAAATCCTGAGTGAAAATGAAACATAGATATTTATATTGCGAAACTTTTCCGAGAGGGCAACCCTTAATGAATAAGTAAACTGAGAGGGGGAAGAACATTTCGTAAATGACATGGATACAGCTTTCCGGAAGCTTGTTTATTCGCATTTGCCAAGTGCCACAACATGGTTGAAAAAATGCAAAGGAATCATTAAAGATGATCTGATCATGAGAAGCTTTAATTATATGATACAAAACACAGTCATCTGCATATATGCGGATTTTAACAGGAATATTACTTGGCAGATCATTAATGAAAATAATGAACAAGAGTGGGCCTAATATCAAGCCTCGGGGTATGTCAGACGGTGCAGTGCAAGCGGAAGATTGAGAGGACCTAAAGAATGTGTACCGAGACCTAATGGATAGAAAAAAAAAAAGAGATCCACTTAACTAGTGTTTCCTTTTTAGAAATGACAGTGAGCTTTTTGAACAGTTTATATTGTGACACAGTGTCGAAAGCTTTAGAAAAATCGATGAATATTGCATCGATTTGACCACCTGCGTCAAGGGCCTGGAGGATGTCACGAGAAAATTCACTGAGCTGGTTATGGAGCTAAAGCTGCGTTGAAAACCATACTGGGCATCAGATAATACATTATTGCAGTCTAATAGTTCTACGATATGTTTGCAAATTATGTGCTCAAGCATTTGACAAGAATGACTTGTGATAGATATGGTTCTGTAGTTTAATAAAGGCTGTTTGTTACCTGATTTGAATAACAGAAGAATTTTATCAGTTTTCCAAGCTATAGGGAAAACAGACGTCGAGAAAAATTTCTGGAATATAATGATTATATATCGACTAGTCCATGAGGAGTACCTAATAAGGAATTCATTGTCAATATTGTCAGGACTACCTTTTTTCTTTGGATCACTTTTGGAACACACCTTGGTTTGAAACAACAATATCATCAATGGAGCTGCTAGTCCTGGTTGCTTCATTCTTGGAGCCTGAGCATACGACCAGATGGCACGTCCAGTGAAGGCGGATGATAGTTGAATGCCACACCTGCAATACCTTTGACGAGGTGCGCTTGTTGCAGAGGACACTGCCAGTTTTGCACTGAATCCAGCATGAACAGGATAAGTCAGTTTTTCTTGAGATGGTATTTCGTGATGCTGCTTAACTTCTTGCTCGGCTTTTGAAGTCACTGACTGTCTGCAAGCATTGGTTTCAGCATGTATGGAGAAATTAAAACTGTGGTGCGAAGACGCTGCTTGTAAAGTAGCTCTGCTGAGCTATGGCCATTCTCCAGAGAAGTAGTGCGGTACGCCAGAAGAGTCCTTAGGGGCCAGCTGCTTTGGCTATGTTCTGTTTGGCGATTTTCGCTGTCGCCTCGGCAAATCTGTTGCTTTAGGGATACTTCAGGTTGAAATCCTCAGATCTCCAGACACTACACAAATAAGAAGGTCCAGCAGGCTCATTGTCCCATGTGATTAAGGTGGCGAGTTCACTTATGCAGGGGTGGAACAGGATACATGGGTTTGGGAGCAGCCCTAAGAAAGCAGTCCTGGGAGCATATTCCCAGGGCGATGCTGCTCCAAGGCTTTTGTAGCAGGCTTAGAGCATCTAGAAATACATTTTCAGGCAGGCTTGGAGCTGCCAGAAAGGCATTTTTAAGCAAACTTTGAGCAGTCAGAGAGGACATTTAGAGCAGATGTAGCCCCGTTTCACATCACTTGTGAAGGAACATTTGTCTAATGTTACGTTTTTCAAACACTGTAGCCTAGTTGTGATAGCAATTAAGCAGACACTCTCTATCCCCTTTATAAAGTCCGAATTGATAACATACCCGACGCACCATATGTTCTGCCAGCGGGTAAAAGCGCACGAGTGGTAGCAACGAACGCAGCTGAAGTAAAGACCAAACGAATCTGCCCATCTCAGTTGCACTAAACTGCACTAAATAAAGAACCTTCTGTACATCAAGAGATGCAATAAAATGCTGCTTGTTCGTTTTTGCTTGACGCATTGGGAAAAAAAAACTGCCGTACGTTACTATGGGGAATGGCGCGAATGGTTCAAAAATTCAATTTTCGCTTGGTTTCATGGGACAAGCGATGCCACCTAGCGGGGCGCAGTTGAAACAAAAAACAGCTGCAATCTCAAAGCCAATGGCGGGAAAGTGATCAGTGGCCTTTGTTGCTGCTGTGGCTCCCGCTGCTTTCGGTCTGCTGCTACTAGCACAGTAAAGCCGGGCAACGCTGTGCACGGCAACAGTGACATGAATCCGCCCGGTCAGTCTGCTAAAATGAGATTTATTTGAAAATAGGCCTTTCGTTGGCACAAAAGTAACACTACAAGGTTTCTGTATCGCTATTTCGACAATCAATGGCAGCTTAATAGTTGCTTTTAGTGTCCCTTTATTGTGCACTTTAGAAAGCACCAAAATTCACTTGAAAATGTTAATGCTTTGCCAGTGGCATTGCACTGCAACACTTGTGGCTTCCTCACCTGTTTTTGCAAATTCAGAAATTTTGTCAAAGCGCAGTTCCCAGACAACTGAATAAGTGATAGAATCATTCCACATTAAACGAATGGGTGACAAATGTGCA
The DNA here is from genome assembly GCF_043290135.1 of Rhipicephalus microplus. NCBI lineage: Eukaryota > Metazoa > Arthropoda > Arachnida > Ixodida > Ixodidae > Rhipicephalus > Rhipicephalus microplus. The sequence continues at coordinate 289,722,140 of NC_134700.1, forward strand.
AGTGAGGCATCTATGTCCTTTTTAAAAAAAGAGTTTGCTTATGTTTTCAGCACGTGTGATGCTAGGTGATACACTATGTAAGTTTTGCTATTCCATTGTAACACTCCTGTGCAATGTTGCTATATTTTTGCTTTTTATTGTTTTTATGTTCATGTGTTCTTCAAAATAAAGATTTTCAGTCGGAAGTTTGCACTTGTCCGCATCTCTTCTCTCTTTTTTTTTCATCTTTGCCGTTCTCCAGTTGCACCCAAACATGCTGGTTTTATATTAATAACTAAGTACGTGTAGCGATGTATATTCAATCAAAGCTCATCAGTAAATTGTTTCTAAAAAATGTGAAAACATATACGCATTATGTGCAACATTCATAATGTTGGCTTAAGAGATAGTAAAGGCATGGCTGCCACTTGAGCAAGAGGAGAATGAGCTCACCGACTCCCCTACTCCATAAAACCGACCTTGAACAAAAATGATGTTTTTCACTACTATGCCCCATTGCTACTGAACTAGGATTAAAAAACAAGACTGCGAAAATATATGGCACTCTTTATTGAACAAACGTACAACCAGGTGAAAAAAAAATTTGAATGATTAATATTGTTACTAGGTTGGAGGCGCATATACAAAATGCATTTACTGGGAAAAACACAGGCTGTAAGGATGATCTATGGATGATGAATTGAGTTCTGCTCAAGTTTACCTATATACATGTATTTCCAAACTAAAAAGAGTCCTGCAATACCTTTTAAGCATGGTGAGAAAACGCTGCCAGTCTGCAGTCGAGGCTCCTGAGAACATGCTAGCTGATTATTATAGCACACCACACAGCCTAGAGTTTAATACTATAAATTCTCAAAGTCAGCTCAAAACACTTTCTCTTCTTTGATCAAATGATGCTATATATTTAAAAATCATTGCGTCATAGGCACAAGTATCACATCATTGGCTGATTTGAGCACTACATGCTTGATGTCAATGAGGCTGCCGCAGGAGGCCACGACAAGTTCAGGGGACCACACTGAAAGTCGTGCATTGGAAGAAAAAAAGAGAAAAAAGTGCTCAAGCGTTTCAGGGCCCCCTTGAAAGGGCCCTGCAATGCTTTCTTAATTGCAATCTGGAGCACTGGAGTACCTGTAGAGCTGTAGAGTACCTGTAGAGTATCTCAGTAGAGATACTGAGATGAACGCAGAAAAAATCATTGAAGCAAATGCACGGTAAAAGAAGTTACCGCATTTACTCGAATCTAGGCAAACCCCGATTCTAAGCCAACCCACAAAAGTGCGAAGCCTGAAAAAAAAGAACTTGCCTTGAATGTAGGCCGAACGAAATAGCGTTCACAAAGAGAAAGCATTTATTGAACATGAAGAACAAACAAAGCAGTTGTTTCATGATGCAAATAACTCGAGAAACATCTGCCACTAGTCCTGTTGGGTGTGTTTCTTCCGTTTTTTTTACGCGCTGCTTCTAGTTAGTTACATCCTTAAGATGTCACGCTTGCCGATGCTGCGCTCATTCTGAGTCGTCGTCGCTGCTTCCCTCGTCACTGACTTTTTGCCGCTGTCTTTAAACAGTGTGCAATCCTCGGTGCCACCAAGTGCATTGGATATGCGTGCTTATTAAAAGAGCGCGCAATGATAGCTCCGGCGATGTCATCTCGCGCTGCAGCTCCTCCAGCAACGCACATTTATTTCGTACACACAAAAGTCCCGCCCAGCTTGAATGTTGGACGACGACTCCGCGGCTAAGACAACTTTATTACTATAAGCGGCACTGCAATGACACTGCCTGTATGGCACCATATAGCTGCGACCATATTATTACCTGTGACTTGTTGCATCAAACCAATCACAATGACCAGCCAATGTTCCTACTCTTACGCGATGAAGCGCCACTTCCAGTCACAAAAATAGCCGATGTGTGTAGCTCTAGTCTGAAAACAACGTGGTTTCTTTGTTGAAATACAATTTTAACACACCCAAACGTTATCCCTTTCGAAGATTATTTAGATGGTTGATAGTCATTTGGGCCAGGGTTGTGCATGGCAGCAGTTATATTGAATGGGGAGGTAACATAAACATAGAAAGGAGCACGTGAAGCATTATAATTATAACATTGCGATTTGTTGTCATTGCAATAATTGTTTTGTCCTTGTAATGAAACTGCTTTTTCTGTTTAGGTTTTTTTTTTTTCAGAGTTTAGCAGTCTCCATCGCAGAGCGCGTTCTGTGACGCTGTGCACGACGATTGCTCAGCAATAGTGCGGCAAGATTTTCAGAACACCACTGCCATCTTGTTATCTTATATTGCCAATCATAATTCAGCGTTTTTTGTTTTTTTTTTCATAAAATGGCCTTTTAAAGTTTGGGAGTTGACCTATAATCAGAGTCGACCTGTACGCGGAATCGTAAAGTTGACTTGAAATCATAAAGCCAACTTTTTTAAGGGATCTGATGAACGGTTGACGTGATTGGATTCATTGCTAATCGATGCATCGATGACATTGCCACAGAGGCAATGGAGTCAGAAAAACTGCTATCTCCCAACTGGCGCGGGCGCGCGTCGCTTTTAGAGCTGAAAATTTTTATGATCTGCCGTGACAATTGCGACCTAAGGTATAGCTATAGTGATTAGAAGAGGAGGTGTCAGCAACGGTGCGTCGAAGGTACAGCATTTTTTCATGTCGCGTTGCCGACGGCATCACGGTTTCAACAACAGCGCCACTGCATTGGCACGTCAGTCGGGCGAGATCGGCAACAACACCACCATTTGTCACATATGGTCATGACCGTGCATTTGGCTCGCTAAGAAATGCTACATGCGTTTATCGCTTGCTAACAATGCGACATACGTTCATCTGTCGCGAAAAACTTTATATGTGTTTCTTACTCGCAAACAATGTGATGTTTATCGTTTGCAAAAGACGTGACATGCATTTTCTCGCTTTAGTAAACAGTGTGCCCTAACAGCACCTGCTGACTAGGCAATTATAAAATTCAAATTTGCCGCAAAGTGCCATGGGCATTCCAGGGAAAAGCTGGCAGCGCCATGGGAGCTGGCAACACTTCACGGGAAGTAAACGACATGACCAGTCGCATGCGCCTCATGCATGTGTCCACAAGAGTCCTCACATATTCTTGAGCTCACACCTGTTTGCAATTTCTGCGTTTCGCCTCACTAGCGAACAGTGGTGTGCGTGATTTGTGAACCTGCTCAACAGATGCCAAGATGCTGCCGCTACATCAGCAACAGTACAATGCTGCTTTCAAGTGGCAAGCGATCCTCTATGCAGAGTTGGAAAGCAAAGCTGAATCAGGGCGGAAGTTCGATGTGTCAGAAAAGTGCGCAAGGGAATGGAGAAAACAAAAGACCAAGATCTTTGAGTGTGTAGCGACACACTGTTCATTTCGTGGACCAAAGTCTGGGCGATACCCTTTGGTTGAAGAGCCGGTTCAAGATTGAGTTCACAACAAGAAAAACAAAATCTTGAGTGTTTGCTACGATAATATTGAAGCAAAAGCACATACTGCCGCGAAGGATATATGCATCCTGCTAACTGACTTTGAGGTATAAAAGAAATGGGTCACGAACTTTATGAAATGAAACGGCTTGAGCCTATGATGACGCACAACTGTTTTCCAAAGGTTGCCCAAAACCTGAGAAGAAAAACAGCGTGTGTTTCTTTGCTACGTGAATGACCTGAAGGCAAAGCATTCATTCCTGCAGGGTCAAATCGGCAATGCCAATCAGACTTCGATCTGATTTGACATTCCTAGCAAGAGGACCATGTCCGAACAAGAGGACTGCCAGGTTTGCTTGCTTACAACGGGCAACATGCACAACCGTTTTATTGTCATGCTGTGCTGTAGAACCGATAGCGTTTTTCCACGTGCGGCATTTCAGTACCACCAGCACCCCTTCCGACAGCGAGCAGCAGCAGTGACTCACACGATGGCAACAACCAGGACTGCTGCAGCTTTTTTCCAAGCGACGACAAGTTGTAAGCATTGTTGCACGGTCATAAAAATGTTTCTTTGCATCACTTGCTTTTTTGAAAGACTTACTGGTGTGCTATGGCCGCAGAATGAAGCTGTGTTCGGAGTAAACTTTTTTTTGCCTACAAAGGGTTGCAAGTTGGGGGGTCGACTTATAATCAGCTAGTAGTTTAACTAACAGCTTTGCTGTTGAAAGATAAACAATGAGGTCTGCACAGAAATACCATCTTACCAAGATTCACGCATATTGTTCACGTGGAAAAAAGATTCATCCATGGTTTACTTCACGCAACATGGAAGAACCCTGCTTCAACTGAGCTACACAAGACATGAATGACTGAATGCGGCTGCATCCGTTGTGTGTCCAACGTGTGTTTCTCGGTCAATTGTAAGACTTGGCTGAATTTGGCACTCTACGTGCAAATTGCCGTTTGTGCACAACTTGACGCAGAATGGCACGATTTGCGCAGTACTTACACTCCTGCATACATGCACATCTTTGGTTCTTAAAGGGTTAACAGAAAATCAGACAGTTGCAAGCAGAAGCCAGAATACTCTTCAACTGCTAAAAAAAAGATGTGTGGGAAACTTTATTGAGCAAACGCAGAGCTCTATCGAAAGTAACAGGCATTAAACTTTAAAGAAAAAGGCACGCAACCCACCTCAACAAAATTGGCAAGCAGTACAGGACTGAGTTCCTTCTCCAGGACAGTGCGATTGTGCTCATTGTTGAAGCAGCAGCAGACAAGCGTTGGGAAGAGCACCTGTGTGAGCTCTGGATTGCTGAAGTACTCAAAAGGCAGTGTGCACAACAGTTGCAGAAGTGTGGGCTGTTCTCCCGACTGTATCACGGCCTGTACAGAGGAAGAAAAAAGAAACTCGGCACAATGTACCAGTTCTGAATTTTTGTTCCGCAATATCAAATATACCAAAACCAACTATATACGTACTTGAAATATATGTATCAATAGAAATAAGGGGCAACACACAGAAATACAAAAGAAATACGAAGTACTTTGCTGCAGTTGAAGTTCTCCATGCTGAAATTGGCAAATGGTAATGCAACTGCTGTACCAGACGTGCCTCACACAGTACTTGCAGCAAGCTTCAATGTTTAATAACATTCAATTTATAAGGAATATTCAATTTACGAGGCAACACAATGAACAAGGAGCGCGGACAGGTGCTTGCAGACTAACGGGAAGTCATACTCGACTAAGCACAGTATGACTTGCGCTACGCATCCAAGATTCAACTTATAAATGTAACATAAAAGCCGGAAAGGCCCGAAGAGGAGGAGACATTGTTTTTTAGAATTTGTGGCGTGCCGGCTACTCTTAGCATTGCCACATGTGGCATTGCTGATCGTGACGGCATTCTACCCACTATGCACGCATTTACTTGAAATATCTGAAAAAATATCGGAGGTGGTTTGGGGCCCTTCAAGGGAAGATGTGATTAAAAAAACTTTTGCGTTATTCTGTAGCCTAGGGCAATGAATTTTTCACTTTATATATAAGCTTTTATGCTGATTTCAAATATGTAGGCTTGTGGGAATATTCTAATGTTTCGAATATTCAAACGTTCAGTATTCCAATGTTCAGTATTCAAACTCACTTTGATTCGAATTTAAATTTTCTATTATTCACAATGAACGAATATGTGTATACTAATCAGCAGGTCACCACTTGTAAAGACGGTTTCACTGCAATGTAGGGGTGCTAAACAGTAAAAACACTTACCTAAAGAAAATTTGCTTTGCCGTGAAGCCCCCCTTCAAATTTAAAGGGGCCCTGCAACACCAACTGAACCTGGTCAGAAAACGCTGCCGATCGGTAGTCGAGGCTAACCGAAAAACCCGCGAGGCAAATATTCTACCACAGCACATGGCCTGTAATTCACAATAAAATTTCAAAGCTAAAAATAGCTTTCTTTCCTCAGCAAATGACACTACAAACTCAAAAATCACTTGTCACAGCAAGAAGAAATATATACAGCTCTGGTCACAGGCACTGGCTGAACTGAGCATAATGCGCTCATCGTTACCGGGGCCGCCACTTGTCCACGAGTACGTGTGCAATCGCTGTGAAAAGCCGCGTATTCGAAGGGGAAAAAAAAAAAAGAGGTGCTCAAGGTCACAAGGTGCGTGTGGAGTATTTTCTTTTGCCGTGCCATTCCTCCCTGCTTAGCTTCCAGCTATTTCATCAGGACGAGAAGATAGGATGCAATTGCAGCGTGCAACAAATTTTTGGAACTCCGCTCGTACTGGACTGATTCTAGAAACTTTGCGGCAGTAAATTTGTGAGGCAACAAGCATGTTTACTGGCGCCATGGCTCTTTGAAAAAGTGTTGCAGGGCTCTTTTAAAGGAACATGTTACCCTCGAATCAATTTTTCATTTTATTAAGCTTATTATGACGGCTTATATGATCCAAGTATAATAAATTTTAAAACGCTAAGTATCTTACAGGTTATCACTCACATCCCAAGAAAACTACTACTCAAGGTTGTTTCGACTTCCTTTGAACGAAAAAATAATTGAAATTTGCATAGAGCCTTTATTTCAATTCAAAAGAAATGTTGTGCAGGTTAGCTGGGTCATGATAAATATTCCCCCTTTTTTTTATATGACGGACATACATTTGAATTCCATCCGAAATTTTTTTAACAAAATCACTATTTGTTTCGAATTCACATTGAACAAAAAGTTCACTATTCGCACAAGCATACCAATAAGCAGTTATTTTTATAGTAAATTGCACAGTTTTCGTTCTGTGTCATGACAATATGCAAGGCATAGTTCATTTCAAACAAACTTTTTATGCCTCTGACCTTTCATGGTTCTGAGCCATTAATGGCGCATATTACTCTACATTAACTGTGGAATGCAAATATCTATCAAGAAGGTGTGTATAAAACAGTTTGATGGTCAAGAAAAATTGTAACCTCAAAATTCTTAGAATCCTCAGACAATACCAATTGTTTACTTTATGTTCGCAATAATTATATACGCGATACCAAGTTTTAAAAAGAAATACTTGCACCCTTCACATCTGAAGGAATGTGCGGGCAAAATTTCATCCCGATCAGGCTATCAAAAGTACCAGGAACATGACGTCCCAACTTAAGAAATTGCCTAAAAATAGACCTTAATAAAAACACACTTTAAAGGTATGAAGGAAAACTTATTTATGTGGAAAACCTATGTTGTTTAAAATTATTTCTGCCATCATGAAAGCTTGGCAATGATGGTTATGATGAGCATGTGGCTTTAGTAAACCCCTATCAAAAGTACCAGGAACATGACGTCCCAACTTAAGAAACTGCCTAAAAATAGACCTTGATAAAAACAAACTTTAAAGGTATGAAAGAAAACTTATTTATGTGGAAAACCTATGTTGTTTAAAATGATTTATGCCATCATGAAAGCTTGGCAATGATGGTTATGATGAGCATGTGGCTTTAGTAAACCCCGCATGTGAAATTCAATGGCAGGCAGCCAGCTGACAGTTTCCAGGCGACTCTAGACAATGAACACTTGTTAGTTTTTTGAAGCCATATTGTGCTCGTTAAAAGTGATTTAAACCTACCTAATGTTTAATTACAGTATTCAGTTTTTTTGTAGAGAAAGTAAAAAGCTAAACTTGTGAAAGCAAATATGTAATATCGGGAAAAAAAACTTGTGTTTTTCGACTTGCATCTTCCTTTAAGAGTACTACTGACATAAAAGTATTGTGCATCAGTTTCTGTGTTTTCTTAGGTTGAAGGACACTTCATAACATGTCTATTGTTAAGGCGTTCATTAGACGGCAACCAGCGATCATATGCTATGGCGACAGTCACGGTCGAGCACGGACTCACAGAGCGAGCGGCATCCTTGTTGGTAGCCCCACTAGTAGATATTCAAGAGTCCGACCCATTTCAGAGTTCGGAGGCTTTGCTACAATTACTCCGGGGTCGAAGAGGGAGCCGCCGGGCTACCTAACAGCTTTTTACTATGAGCGAGTCATAATAAGCCTTCAGGCGCTCTACGTTGACGATGTCGCACCCACGGCAGCGCATGTCCGAAGATCGTTCGACGGGTTCGACCAGATAGTTGACCGGAGATGTGCGCTCGGTGACACGGTGAGGGTTTTCGTATTTGGGAAGTAGTTTGGAAGAGAGGCCAGCGACAGAAGTCGGGATCGAGAGCCATACGAGCGCACCAGGAAGGAACGAGGGCTCAAAAGTGGTGGGGGAGTTATCACGAATACTCTTTTGCCGCTCTTGCTCATGCGTCGCAAAAGTCTTGGCAAGCTCGCGACACTCTTCAGCAAGCCTGGCTGTCTCAGAAATAGGTGCACACTCTGATGGATCCAGCGTGTACGGGAGTATCGTGTCCATAATGTGCAACGGGTGCCTTCCATACAGCAAGAAGAAAGGTGAAAAACCGGTCATGCTCTGAGGGGCAGTGTTGTAGGCATAGGTGACGAAGGGCAGTATATTATCCTAATTCGTGTGGTTGGCGGCGACGTACATCGAAAGCATGTCGCCGAGGGTGCGGTTAAAGCGTTCGGTGAGGCCATTAATCTGCGAGTGCTAAGCAGTAGTTTTGTGGTGGACAGAATAGTACTCCATCAGAATGGCTTCGACGACTTCCGATAAAAGACATGGCCTCGATCACTGAGAAGCTCTTGGGGTGGTCCGTGGCGCAGTATGAATTGATGCAGCAGGAAGGACGCAACATCGCGTGCAGTAGCCGCAGGGAGAGCAGCGGTTTTAGTAGTAGTAGTAGTATTTTTATTTACAGTAAGCCAGATACAGAGCTCACTGCAGGGGCAAAGGGCTAAAGGCGAACAGCCTGACAAAGGCCCTTGTCCCTCCGCAGTCCGTGACAGTGCAAAGCTTAAACAATATATATATTCAATACATTGGTTTCAAGCAACCTGAAATTGTAAACACAAAATTCAAACATAAATAGCATAAGAAGTTTACATAACACATTTTAAGAATTAGAGGTCACTCTCGTTATAATTCACAACTAAACAATATCAATGAAACAACTCAAAAACAGACATAAGATGCATGCGGATACAATGAATATGCGGTATACACTCGTATAATTGACATATAAGTTTATGAACAATTTAAGCATTTGCAGAGGCATGAGACTCCATTACGTAGTTTCGATAGTGTAGACCGGTGGTTATGAATAAGTTCTTTATTTGTTTCTTGAAAGTCGCACTACTAGCCCTAAAGTTCAATTGATCTGCAAGGGTATTTAAAACCTGAGGTACCTGGTAAGCAATACTTTGTTTTCCATACTTGGTTCTTGTTCTAGGAGCTCGCTTCTTTTCTTCTCGCATACTGTAGTGTGGTCTTTCAGTGCAACTTTCTTCATATAGCTTAGTCTTTTGTATTAACTGAAGTAATTTAAAATGATATAATTGATCAATTCTGAGTACGGAATGTTTAATGAATAGTGGAGCAGTGCGCAAGTCTTGTAGATTCCCCCTGTAATTTTCAAAGCAGCGCAATATTTTCTTTTGTATAGTTATTAACTTATGGTAATTCCCTTGTGATGTCGTTCCCCAGACTAACATCCCATAACTTACTTTAGAATGGAAGAGTGCATAGTACATACTTATTTTTAACCTCAATGGGATTAAGTGCATTGTTCTAAAAAAACAACCAACTATTCGCGCTAATGCGGTGATCAGATGATTTACATGTGTATTCCAGTTTAATTCCTCCTGAAACCATACACCAAGAAACTTTTGTTCCCTAACATGTGCGATGCAATTTCCTTCGAATTTTACAGCTATGTTACTAATAGGTTTGTTTATAGGTCGGAATATCATATAGGTTTGGCTTATCGTGTTAAATGGTCTACGGCAACAATGGCCCACCGGCTACCAGCGGACGTCAGAGGAAGTGGTCCATACAAATCGATACCTACGCGCCCAAACAGACGGTCAGGGCAAGGTAATGGTTGCAGACCAGCGTGCAACAGTGTGCTGACAGTTTGCGGCGTTTGCAAGCGAGGCAAGAGCGAACAAATTGCTGCACGTAGGGTTCATCCCACACTAGAAGTAGCGTTGTCGAATGCGGTGGTAGGTTTTGGATACCCCAGAGTGTGCGCATTGCGGATCAGAATGGAAAGATTCACATGTCTCCAACCACAGACTGCGGGGTATCACGAGTAACCACAGCCGGCCATCGGCGTCGTAATTGCGTCGGTGTAGGAGGCCATTGCGGATGGCGAAATGGTGAGCTCAACGACGCAAGGCACGCATGGATGGTGTTGCGGACGGATCAGAGAGCAAGTCGATCAGCGGGGCAATCCAATTATCTTTTCGCTGTTCGGTAGCGAGGATGTCAACATCGATGACAGAAACAGCAATTGAGGTTACTGAGCAGGGCATCAGCGTCAGCATGCTGGCGCCCGTTGCGGTAGAGCACGTGGATGTCGTAGTCTTGTAAACGAAGAGCCCAATGGGCGAGACGGCCCGAGGGATCCTTCAATGATGACAGCCAGCATAGTGCATGATGGTCGGTGACGACATCGAATGGGCGACCATACAAATAAGGTCGAAACTGTGTAAGGGCCCAGACGATCGCCATGCACTCTTTCTCCGTGACAGTGTAGTTTGTCTCGGCTCTCGTGAGCATACGGCTTGCATATTCTACGACATATTCAGAAAATCTGGGTTTGCGCTGCGCCAGGACAGTGCCGAGGCCTACACTGCTGGCCTCCGTGTGCACCTCTGTTGGGGCCGTAGCATCGTAGCGGCGTAGAATGGGAGGAGACGTCAACAAATGGCGGAGCTTTGCGAACGCGTCGTCGCACTCTGATGACCACGAATTGAGGGGCCCGTTACTTCCAAGGAGCTTCGCCAGCGGTGATATGATCTGGCAAAGTTTCGTATGAAGCGTCAGAAGTATGAGCACAGGCCCACGAAACTACGCAGTTCTTTAACGGACGCAGGTTTGGGGAATTCGGCCACGGCCCGAAGTTTGGCCGGATCAGGAAGAATGCCGTCCTTCGACATGACAAACCCTAGGATGGTGAGTTGCCGTGCTGCAATGCGGCACTTCTTCAAATTTAGTTGCAAGCCGGCATCGCTCACACATGCGAAAACTTCTCTCAGATGTTGGAGATGCATGGAGAAATTCGGAGCAAAGACAACGACATCGTCAAGGTAACACAAGCACGTGTACCATTTCAAGTTGCGCAGAATGATGTCTATCATGTGCTCAAAAGTCGCAGGTGCATTACATAGACCAAGGCATGACGTTGAACTCGTACAAGCCGTCGGGTGTGACGAAGGCGGTCTTCGGTGGAGCGTCGTCAGCCATGGGTATTTGCCCGTACCCCGAGCGCAGATCGGGAGAAGAAAAAAATTCGGCTCTGTGAAGGCTGTCAATCGCGTCATCAATGCGCGGCAGTGGATAAACATCCTTGCAAGTGATCTTATTGAGCCGTCTGTAATCCACACAGAACCGCTTTTCTTCGCAACAAGAACAACAGGAGACACCTGTGGACTGTCTGAGGGCTGAATAACGTCGCGTCGGAGCATATTGTCAACCTGCTCGTTAATTTTCTGACGTTCAGCAGGCGACACGCGATATGAACGTTGCCGTAAAGGTAGATGGGCACCAGTGTCGATGCAATGCGTAACAGCAGACGTGCGACCGAGAGAACTTCACCAGACATCGAAAGAAGAATGATATTCTTGCAACAGGTCCAGAAGCTGGGAACACTGTATTGCCGTAACGTTGTCAGCAATGGAGGGGCCAAATACATCAGCAGATGACTGATCAGAAGTGGAAACAGTATTGATGGTACGCGAACTGGGACAATGCAAGTGATCAGGTACATCCAGGAATTGCGCGTCGTCGACTGGTTCCACTCTGCCGAGACATTCTCCTGGAAGCAAGGTAACAGTGTACGGAGATGGGTTGGTTACTAAAATAGCGACGTTTCCCTGGGTGACTTGCACGGTCGCGAAAGGTTCTAGCAACCCTTTCTGGCTACAAGCGCGGTCGGATGGCGAAACGAGTGCAATTATGTCGGAGAGACCGGCGCAGTAGACCGACACAGCCGTCGTCGAGTTTGGAGGCACTGTTCTTTCGTCTTTCATGAGAATCTTGCTCAGTGTCGAAGGTCTGTCATCTGGCGTCAAATGCGAGAAGGGTGAGAGTTCAATTTCGGCGGAGGCACAATAGATGACGGCGTCGTGGCGGGAGAGAAAATCCCATCCCAGGATCACGTCATGAGAGCATGCCGGAATGATGATGAACTGGGTGACATACAGAACGTCCTGAATGACAACGCGAGCTGTGCACTCTGCTGTAGGAAGAATACGATGCGAACTAGCAGTACGGAGGGACAACCCAGGAAGTGGCATCGTCACTTTTCGAAGTAAGCGGCAAAGTTTTTCGTCCATAATTGATATGGCAGCTCCAGTGTCAATAAGAGCCGATGCACGAACACTGTCCACAAACACGTCAATGACGTTGGAGGGGCTGCTCTGAGGGTTTTCACATTGCGATAGCATCGCAGTCTTTGCCTCGGGGACTGTGACGACTAGTTTTCCCGCTCATGAGCAGCTAAACTTGGCCGCATGAGGACAAACAATGACGTCGTGGAGACGGCGACCTTCGAGGAGATGGACCTGGGCGAGACGGCGGTGGCATAGACGGTGGTTCGTCCTGATAAGGATGGCTGAGTTTACCAGCAACAGGCGAAGAAACAGGAGCCGGCTGTAGGCGAGAGCCATAACGTGCTACGTGACCGGAGTAACCACAGGCAAAGCTTATGGGTCGGTCGTCGGGTGTGCGCCATTGGTTCGCCAGGGTAGGTCTCACCCATGTCGCAAGAGCCGATGGACGAAACTGTGGCTGGAAAGGCTGCATAGTAGGCTGAAGCTGAGGCTGATGGATTGCGTCGACATACGTAGCGGGCATAACCACTGCAAAGGACAGAGGTCAAGCGGCAGCTTCGACGTAAGTCAGAGGGGCGAGTGCTGGAACGACCTGAGGCGGCCTGGCGACCACTTGGACGTAAATCAGGGGCGCAGGAGCCGGAGGTTGTTTGGGGTGGTACACAGGCATGACCTCCACTATTTCCTGCTCAATCGCTCGACGGATGGGAGGGGGAAGGGCAGTAGCCAATTATTGAAGAGCCGGTAGGTGGGCGAAGGGCAGGAGAGAGAACTGGCGTGCGATTTCCTCACGGATGAAGGACTTGAGGTCTGCCATCAACGCCACTTGGTCACAACTGGCCTACAAGCCAGCAAGCGTCGCAGCTCGTGGTGGGGAGCGACGGGTCATCGAACGCTGTCGGCGGAGCTCCTAGCTCTGGCACAATGTGATGACCTCAGCCACTGTGCTGGTGTTTTTGAAGAGCAGCATCGTGAAGGCGTCATCGTCAATTCCTTTCATTATGTTTCAGATCTTGTCAGACTCTGACATGGTGTGATTGGATTTGTTACATAGGTCCAGGACGTCTTAAACATAGCTGGTGAATGACTCACCAGCCTGCTGAGCGCGTTACCGTAAGCGCTTCTCAGCTTGCAGCTTACAAACGACAGGGTGGACGAAAACATTGATTACAGCGGTCTTAAAATCGGACCAGGTTGCAAAATCTGACGTGTGGTTGTTGTACCACAAACTGGCTAGCCCGCAAAATAGAACACCAAGTTCGTCAACTTGCCGTCCTCATCCCATTCGTTGGGGACGCTCACGCGCTCGTAAAAGGCGAGCCACTCTTCCACGTCAGTGCCATCAGCGCCAGTGAAGATGGCTGGATGGCGGATCCTCGGGACACCGGGACAAGGGGGTGGCATGGGCGGAGGCGTTTGCTGAGAGGCGTCGTGGGGCATGGTAGATGGTAGGGTACATGACCGAAGCTCCAAGGGCATCGAAAGAGAACGGAGCACTCTCCACCAATTTGTTAAGGTGTTTATTAGCCGGCAACCAGCGAACATACGCTATGGCGACTGTCACGGTCGAGCACTGACTCACAGCGCGAGCGGCGTCCTTGTTGGGTAGCCCCACTAGAAGGTACTCAAGAGTTCGACCCATTTCAGAGTTCGGAGGCATTGCTACACTATAATGGTTATAATTATGGTGAACATGTAATTAGGAATACTGCGCTGTTCAAAAGATTTGGTCTTTACAAGTGCCACGATTTATCTCAGGAGCGCTTGCAGCGGATGGAGTTGGGAGAGAGACGCAAGTCGGTGGTAACACGGCAAACACATTTTATTATTACACAAAATGGCAAAAATCTAAACAAACCCTTAAAATGCAAAAAAGAAACCCACAAAATAACAGGCTATACAGTGAAACCGGACCCAACTTCAATCTTAGTCAAGTTCAATCCTTAGCCTTTATCTCTCTCTAGCTAAAATAGCGTTTCGGTAACGAAACGTTCTTAAAGTTCATCGCATTGTTTCGTTGACTCCATGCCCTTGCCATGTTGACGGTTCGTCGAGTCTGTCGCCAACGTCCTCGTCAAGCTACAACGGTCATCATCGCTAGTTTCCACCCAATGTGCCGTTTGTCCTCATTGCCGGTCTCCTGGTCATATCCGTCATTTTCAGCCCGCTTGGTCAAACCCAACTCGTCAATGGCCTCAGACTCCTTCTGTTGACTGGTGTGGCCTGCATTTATTACGGCTCGAAGTGGAAGAGCTGTAGTTCCCCAAGGAACTGCTGTGCCAGGTTGTGGCAAGTTCGAGCAGCCTCACTCGGGTCCACTGAGGTCGCCAGCTACTTTCCGGGTCTTTACGCTGACATCATTCAGAACCGGGCGGCTTTACTGCTTTCGTCGCGATAGCGACGCTAACCTTCCTGACCTTCACAGTTCGAAGCTCCGCAGCACAGTGACAGCTCATCCTTTCGGGATTTCCCATTGCGGCTCAGGTTACGTGCCACGAGCCTCTCAGTCCGATCTCGTACGTGAGCATAGCACTTAAATGCACCATCGGGGGTGTCGCGCACATGCACTGCATTCCAGCGCCCGGCATGTGCCTCGTACCCTCTTTTTCATGACAATAGGGTAACTTCATTGAAAGCTACTCAATAAAAGCATAAAAATGAGAAAATTTTTGCATTAGAAATCAACGCAAAGGGTTACTGTGGCAAATGTGTGTGAGTAAAAGATGTTGTACATCCCTGGGACCAAGGTTGAACGTCCAGTTCACGAGAGTGACTGCTGCTGCCACTAACAGTACTGAGTTACCAATTCGGCGACTTCATCTCTAACGTCGTGTGAACCGTTTTGTTTCCAACTTCACGTTAATCAATAGCAGCTTCCTTTATATGCTACAAGCACTGCTTGTGCCTGTTTCTAGAGGTCCCTAATGCAATCGAGAAGCTAAGTATATTCGCTAGACTCAAACCTAGTAAGCATCTGCAAATAAAATAAAACCTGATTCTAACAAGATGCACCTTACACGAAAATAAGTTCATTATATCAAAAAATTTGTTATAAAGGTATATTCCTAACACCATCTCTACTGCATGAATCATTTTTATTTACTTCGAGTGTACACAGCACAGTCCATGTAAGCTTACCTGATTGTCCACGGAAAGCACTGCAAAATGGCCGATCAGCAGCACCACCTGGTGAAGGAGTGTCCATTCCTCCCAGTGAGTGCAGTACCACAGCAGGTAGCTGGCAATGTGGCGCAGCTGCAGGGACATGCCTTCTGCTCCCAGCACAGCCTGCATGCGTTTGCCAACCACACCACTAAGTATGCCCATGCACTGCACAGATATGAAGCTTGCCAACTTTAAACCCTTTAATACCTGGATTATGGAACTGCCAAACAAAATAGAGATTGTTTTCATTTACCAGTTTTAAATAGAAAACTTTAAATGATTCCACTGTTAAATTATCTAAAATGGAACTTCAATGCCTGCTTCTGTGTATGTTGAAAATTCTCCATACGCCACAAAAGCGGGGACCTTGGAACAGAGCACATACATCAGAACTTCGTAACATGTTATGCACCAGTTCTTGGGTGCATACACACCAAATAAACAAAATTATTGAAGATAAAACTTACTTCAGCCAGGCAAGAAAGAACAGAGAAGTGAGAGCTGTTGCACATGCTTCACCCTCTCTGCCATAAGCTACAAAACAATTAGTTCTAGTGTAAAATACCTTAGACAAGACAGCACTAGATTTTTCAAGCTGAAAACTACATTCCCTGTGAGTACTTGGCAGCCGGAATTAAAAGCGGCATGCATTTCATGACTTGCATGCTCAAAGTTTTTCAGTGTGTCGCGAATTCGCGACACTCGGAAGTAAATGATTAAAGGCCACTTTGGACGGGAGCTTTTCGTGTTCATATCAAGCACATTAGTCAAAAAAGAGTCAAGCTTACCCAACTATATCACTAACCTCACTAACTCAGAACCTCTATTCGTGAACTGATAATCTTTGGCAAAATCTTTTTAATTTAACAACAAAAAAAGGGGGGTTTACCCTTAGATTGTAGATAAACACTAACCCTTCTTCATGTGCAAGAAATAATTCTAGAACTCTCCTTCCCTGAAAATCGGACACAGCTTAGAAATTGTCCCAAGGATTAATCTTTCTACTACTTCTCTAAAGAATAAAGTAGATTCATCAGCTTCTGTGTCAGTCACTTTTTCAGCATTAAAGAAACACTAAAGTCAAATAACAATTTACGTCAGAGTGAAATCTCAATGTATGAAAACATCCAAATCGACAATATTATCAACAACAGTGCCCTACTTACTGAGAAATTAAGATAAATGCACAAGAACACAAGCGCCGCAGTAGGACATTTTCAAAATAATCCCGATGACATCAGACGGACCGCCTACAATTAATCACTAGTAATCGATCTAACTGCACTAAATAAAGAACCTTCCTTGCATCAAGAGATGCAATAAAATGCTGCTTGTTCGCTTCTGTTTGATTCCTGGAAAAAAGAACCACCAGACGTTACTATGGGGAATGGCGCTAGCGGTTAAAAAATTTCATTTCCACGTGTTTACACGGGATAGATGGTGCCATCTAGCGGGGCGCAGTTGAAACAAAAGCATCTGCAATCTTGAAGCCAATGGCAGGAAATTGATCAATGGCCATTGTTGCTGCAGTGGCTCCCACTGCTTTCAGTCTGCAGCTACCAGCGCAGTAAAGCCGGGCAACTTTGTGCAAGGCAACAGTGACGTGAGACCGTCCAGTCGGTACGCTTCTTGAGGCGGGTGATTTGAAGTGCGCTAACCCGATGCGGAGCACTAAAACGTGAATTTATTTCAAAATAGGCCCTTCCTTTGCACAAAAGTAACACTAGGGGGTTTCTGGACAGCCATTTAAACAATCAACGTCAACTTAATAGTTGGCTTTAGTGTCCCTGAGTACTGAATATTACACTTTTAAATATTTGCAAAAGGCACCTGTGCATCCAAAATTAGTGCATATAGATGAGAACAAGTTTCCAACCACTACGGTAACAGTGTGAGAAAAACAACAATAATAGTTCTTATTTTTGGCACACCATAAAAGTGAGTGACACCTGTTCTTGCCAGACACAACATATGCAATTTTTTTTTTTTACTTTCTGAAAACTCTGAGGATGGCTACTATGCTTGTACAATATCACTCACTTGGAACATGGCCAAGTCAAGCCGTGCAACGTGGTTAAGCAAGGCTATCGCTGCGCTTGCAATGGCCAATCGTCCCGGAGACAGCAAAGCAGGTGTCTGGTTCCCAACACGCCAACCAGATGGCACTCCCATCTCCAGCAGTGTCCCATACAGCAGAGACACTGAACCAGCGAGCTGTGTGACTCCAATAGTTGCAGCTAGCTGAGTTGAATCTTCTTGCTTGGGATGCTTCGCCCGGCTGGCAGCAAGAAAAGATAACCATTAACGCCCTTTGTCAACTAGTTGACTGCTGGCTATCAGGTCCGCTGCTGTGAAGAACTAAAGAGCAACTCAACCCATCAAAGTTTTCATTTTTGCAAGACAACTGCAGTATGTAAACACTTTGATCAGCAGTTGATGCAGTTGGTCAGTGAATGCACAGATGATGTGTCGATCTGTCGTTGCTGAGCCATTACCGTGGCCACTCGTAAGCTCCAGCAACGGAATCTACTAGTCAGAATACCCATCTGCGAGTACCACAAGATTACCCACCCCCCTTTCTTTTTTCTACTGTTGTACTGTTGCTTGTATCAATACCAACTGTATCACAGTGTACACTGTGGGATAGCTGTCACAAAGTCTTTCACATTATTTTTTATTCTCTTGCCCTATTTCACCATCTGTAATAGTTAAACAAATAAAAGGAAGCATCTTTAGCATGCTTGACTCCTTTACACAATTTATGTGAGCTTCATTGATGGGTACAGTGCTAAATCCAAAAAAAAAAGACATATTCGGCAGAAGCAATAACCTCTGTTTAGCTGCGCTGTTACTCTTGAGAAAATAATGGCTTCACGAACGGCACTAAACTGTTAATGAATGACAATAATAGAGATTGCAATGTTTTGGCTATAACCTGGCGATTTTACTTATTATAGTTTATAGATCTTCTAATCAGAACTAAGGTATTTGTTAACTAGTGTACACTGGACGCAGTGACTAAACTTTCGCTAGTCATTTTCGCTTGTAGAAAAAACGGAGCATGAATCATGCAAGTAAGTACAATTTGTTAACCAAATGACAAAATTTAATACCTGTACAATGACAACTGATCAGCAGAAGAAGCCAATAATAAATATAGTATCTGGAACACGCACAAAAGTTTGCTCACCATTTTGTGATGATGCAGGCCAGGCAGCCAATGAACTCTAGTGCCTCCACCAGAAACTCTGTCAGCTGAGGGGTCTCAGAGCCACGCACTTTGCCCACACATTGAGAGAGTTTGTCGACAACCCCAATGCTAACCGAATAGCTGCAGTAAATAGTCAACAACAAGCATTGTGTCAGTGAAACGAAGCAAGGACTGAGAACGCGCAGCTCTTTGCATGCAGACGCTTGTAACAACACCACATGTTTCCTGCCAATTCAACCCAGCTAAGCATAGGCATAGTCTATTTTCAGGTAAACCCCAATATAATGCTTGATTTCTACACCCTAAGAAACATAGTCAATTAAAAAGTCAGTCTTAATTTCTCCTTCTTAAACTCAAGACCATGGTCTACGCCCAAAAGGATGATTTGAAGAAGTATCAGCTAGGATGAATCACCCAAAACAGTCCTTGCATTCCGGTCTACCCGCAGATTGACACTGTCTACAAAACCAGCGTTGTACACAAAGCGGCACTGACATGGTTTTATATCAGGCATGGTAGTTGTCATGTTTAGAGGATGTATTCATATTTAAAGTACGTTTAAAGTCTTGATATATCTATAATAAATACAGAAACTGGGCATGTACACATGTCACTTCTTTAGTTCGAAGCACAAATTCATATAGTTGCAGGACTTGAATACTATAGCCGGGTACGACTTTAGAGTCCACAGGATGTTTTTCTCAAATGCAGATGCACGAAAGCCTGCACCAATGGGCATGCACTCCAAATTAATGTCATGGGCTGAACGACGGGTAACTCCGCCTTCGGAGAGCTTTGCCGGGTGCATGAGCGAGACTATTTCTTCACTTGCGGATAAGATGCTATCCTTCCGTCATTTGGGGAGTGCCTCCCTGGATTCAATAATTGATGGGGTTTAAGATCATAAAACCACGATGTGATTGTGAGAGACACCGAAGTTGAGGGCTCTGGAAGTTGCGTCCCCCTGGGGTTCTTTAACATGCATCTAAATCTGCGTACACAAGCCTCGAGCATTTTCACCTGTATCAAGAATGTGCCTGTCGTGGCTGGTATTCAATATCATGACCTGCGGGTCAGTAGTCAAGCAATATAACCATTAGAACACTATGACAGGTTGCTTAAGTTGTATCTGTCTATGATAAAGTGCCAGTTATCATCCGTAAAATACATAACACTTCAAATTCGATACATTTACAGCATGAAAATATTTAAATACGATATTCCAGTGTCTATAATACCTAGGGCAGATATGTGGGGTTTAACGTCCCAAAACCACCATATGATTCTGAGAGACGCCGTAGTGGAGGGCTCCGGAAATTTCGACCACCTGGGGTTCTTTAACGTGCACCCAAATCTGAGTACACGGGCCTACAACATTTCCGCCTCCATCGGAAATGCAGCCGCCGCAGCCGGGATTCGAACCCGCGACCAGCGGGTCAGCAGCCGAGTACCTTAACCACTAGACCACCGCGGCGGGGCATAATACCTAGGGCATCCCTCATTAATGCTAACAATACTAGATTCGCTAGAAACAGTAACTTCAATTTACCCATCGTTCACACAAATTACGGCAAGCAGTCGCTACATTTCTCAGCACTTGCTTTGTGGAATTCACCATTGTCTACTCTAAAATCACTAAATGCCCCTAGGCTCCGATGTGAACTTAAACATTTTCTGCTTGATTTGTCTTATTCCGGTTCTTCACTGCTTTAGGTGTTTTTCTTCGGTAGTTTTTCTCTATTTTCTCATCTTTCCTCATTCTTGTATCCCTTTTCGATGATTTCCCTTATTTGTTTTTATATTTTGTTTATTGGTTTGAAGTTTACTATGTTGCATTACTGTTTATTCCTTTTAAAATGTCTCCCGCTTTGTCATTACTCTCATCGACTATGACACATTACTTGTTCGATGCTTGTTGTTAAGGTTGTTTATAAGTTATTTCTTTACTTGATTCGAATTATTATTATTATTATTATTATTATTATTATCAAGTCCATCAATTGACAATTTACTTGTGTTGTTGACTTCGTTATGATGTACAGGAGGTCCCAATTCTGTTCTTACTATGGGACCTCCTTCTGTATATACTAATTATGTATTCTCTCCTTTGTTTGACGTGAAAATGAAATGATTCTGATTCTTTCTTTATTTCTTTATTTTTATTTATTTACCAGACCAAACTGGAAGGTCGCCAAGGCTAAAAGCCGTAAGAACGGCTTGACAAAGGCCCTGGTGACCTGAATATACACATGGCAGTAGTGCGGAAATGATTACAAGTACATAAAAAAAAAAAAAAACATGAACAATACACAATTCAAAAATGATTTTTTAACTGATTATTTTACAATACCTGTTATAAAATGTGTAAAAAAGGGGTTTCAATAAGCAAAATACATCATGCACAGACAGTCGTATACATTGACACTTATCAACCTAAAAAGAAACATATACACGTTTATGTGAAAACACATACATTCATATCGCTAATACAACGCAAAATAACGAGATATAACATGATACAATTTATTTACACTAGACTGAAAAAAAAAAAAAAAAAAAAATTACATAGACTGTGAGAATGGGTTGTTGCGCATGTTCCTATGGAGCCAGAGAGCAGAAATGTGAGTGTAGTTGTTTTTTGTTACAGGAGATTGTACTTACGTGCGTGTTAAGTGTTGTGGGAACGTTGTAGGCCAAGGCTTGGTGTCTATATGTAGTGCGGAAACGCGGTACGAACCAAATATCTGTATTTCTTGTAGGAATCGTAATGACACGACGCTGTAGGCATGACAGTGATCTAATGAAGTTGGAGAATTCCTTATTCGAGAAATAAAGTGTGTGCAATAAGCGAAATGTGTAAAGGTTGTCAGCTCGTATTATATTAAATTCTTGGAAAGCTCCACGCGTCGTTCCGAACGGTTCAATATTTCCAATCTGGCGGACTATTTTTTTTTGCAAAGTAATGACTTTATTGATGTTTGCTTTGCTTGTCGTGGCCCATACAAGGCTGCAATACATTAGATGTGAATTAAATAGCGCATAATATATCTGAAGTTTCACTTTGAGCGGCAAAATGTCACGGCAACGAGACATCACTCCTGTTACCGAAGAAAGCTTTTTACAAACAAAATTTACATGTGTATCCCAGCCTAGATTGGAAGAAAAATAAACTCCAAGTATTTTGTAGCTATCAACAATATCAATCGGCACTGATTCAAGAACTAAAGGTTGATGGGTAGCGAGTACTTTATTTTTGGCACGAAAAACAATGGCTTTGGTTTTATTTGGATTAATTTTAAGCTGGTTCATTCTGGACCATGACGAAATTCTTGAAAGTATATCATTTGCTTTGCTTACAATGTCATCTAAGTTAACGCCATCAAGGATTATTGTTGAATCGTCCGCATATATGACGTATTTAACTGTTGTGTCCAGTTGAACAATGTCATTAATGTAAACATTGAACATCAGCGGACCAAGTATACTGCCTTGCGGCACACCACGAGTGAGGGGCAAGAATGACGAGCTATTTTCATTAATGTAAACACTTTGGCACCTATTGCTAAGATATGATCGAATTAAAGATTTGGCAACACCCCGAATGCCATTTGATTCTAATTTGTCTAACAATATATTATGATGAAGCGAGTCAAATGCCTTACTGAAGTCTAGAAATATGCTGAGTGTGAATTTATTTTGTTCAAAGTTATGAAGTATAGCTTCCTTTAATGTCAACAATGCAGTTTCAGTGGACTTGCCGCTTATAAAGCCAAACTGCGCATCTGTTAACACATTGTGTTTATTAAAAAATTTCGTTATGCGGACATGAATAATTTTTTCTAAACATTTAGAGAAGACAGGAAGGACCGATATAGGCCTGTAGTTACTTTCACTGTTGCGGTCACCACCCTTAAAAATGACTGATACGCGAGCTTTCTTCATGGCTTCTGGAAAAACACCATGTTCAAGAACTAAGTTATATATATAGGTTAGTACACTACTAAGTAAATATAAAACATGTTTTATTGGTGTGATCTGCAGGTCATCGGCATCAAGAGATTTAGTACTATTTAGATGCTTGAAGATTTCGCATACTTCACTTTCGTTTGTTGGGTCAAGAAAGATACTTTGGCTCACGTTACTGCATCCTACTGCATTCTTATTTGCTATACTTAGCCTGTGTGACAGGCTTCTGGACTTTACAAAAAGATTAGGCAGCTGGGTTTAGAAAATATGCACACTCTATCAGGCAATGTGGCTTTGCAGCTATGCATATTTCCCCTGAATGAGTGGTTCCACGGTATAGTGGCCCCACAATGCAGTGAAACCACCTTTTCAGGTGAGTTTCATGCTGTAAAATAAGCTATTCATTCTTATTGAATAGTATAGTAGTTCAAAATTTAAGAAACTTCTATTCTGTGTTGAAGTTAGTGAATATTTCCACAGGCCTAACAGAAACAGTCGGAAGGCAAATTACAATGCACATCACAAAGACTTGCAATCACGAGCATCGCATGTTTTGTGAAACATGCGTGAGCACAGGATTGGCTGTGAGTAAATCTTTTCCTTTGTTAACCAAGAGTGAGAACGAGCTGCGATGCTTCTTCAACTCCAGCAACACAAAAAAAAGAGGGCCATAAACTAATATGATACCACCAAGGATCCTTCATTATGACAAAGGCAACAGCTATGTCCACACAGTCAGGCATGATGAGAAAGTACAATCAACACAGACTTGAAGTGCGGTAACACACGATACCATGTGCTACCCCACTTTATATCCTAGTAGTTCACAACACAAACATTGTGACATTGATATTACACCTGAATTATGTCACTGGCGCCAGAAATCAAAACAGCCAGCTTGTTAAAAAAAAAAGTGTCCATGCATATTGGCCACAATGAACGACATATTACATCTTAGCACTGGTAAACAGTAAGCAGAATCAAAAGTGCATTCAATAAACTTAATTTGGCTCTATGCCATCATTTTGCACCCATTAAAAAAGAGCACTGACCAGCTTACCTGACAACATCAAGCAACCTGTGAACCAGGTCTTCGGACGCCATCACCTCAGAGTCTGACCGAATGACGCCCTTCAGTGCTGCCCTTATCAGCCCCACCATAGCAGCCACTGTAGAGTCCTGGCCAGGCTCCAAGCAACTGCCAGAGCTCGGAGCCCATTCATCGGGAACAATTAGCTGAAGAGAACATGCGAGAGCATGACACATGACCGGAAATTAATATTAAAGCCTGATAAGCCTTTTTCACAAGGTAGGAACAGTTACACAGTCAAAGCATTGTAAGCAATACCTGAAGAGAATTGCAAAACATTTCAGTATATATGATGAAAAATCGATTAACAGGGGTTGTGTCATGATTCCTAAGACAAGATGTCGTGATTCCCAAGACAAGGTATGTGACCTTCACTCCCCGAGGGCACCAAAAGCCTCACGTAAAAAACAAGGTGAGCAACCACTTTGACTCACATTAAGACGGTGTACAAGGATGTCCAACAGGAAGCCAACACGATTACTCAAAACGAGGTAGTCGCAGTTGGTGGGGCTTTTCTCGCATGAAATCTTTAGCACGATACATGCTCGTACGAGGCACCTGAAAGTACGCAAGATGGAACAATTATTATTTTGCTCTGTTCGCAGCTCCACACTAACAGCTAAAAGAGAGGAATAACAGAAGCTTTCTCACCGTGGAGGCACGACTGGCTGCAGCTCAGCGGTAGCCTTGAAGAGGCAGCCAAGCAGATCAGTGAGGCATGTGAGGCCACCCAGAGAACGCAACGTGTCCCCCTCCGGGCAGCCTCCCATCATCAAGGTGCGTTCCAATTCACCCAAGGCTCGATCCAAGCTTGACACCAAGGCACTTTCCCAAGGTCCCTGCCCTTGACTGCTCAAGCATCGAGACACTTCCTTCACGGCTTTGCTCATCCTGAAACACAACAGAAATGAGTGAGTGAGTTATGATCTTGCTGAGCCGAGTATAAGGTGTTGGGCACAATTCTGTTGCCAGATTCCACGGCAACCAGCAACCAGCAAATGTTGGACAGCACTAAGCCATCAAAGGTTCTCTGCCAGCTTTGTTCCATGCATAAAAAACTGAGCATCAGAGACTGTTTACAAAGCCATAAACAGCCACTGCATGAACAGCCTTAAAACCACTTTACTTAGGCTGCTGAGACATGCCACAGACCCACGAGAGTTAGCCCTTTCTTTACACAACTGCGAAGAGTACCCCCTGGACACCTTAACTATAGAGCACACTACACCAATCAAGTGGAATGCATGATGCAACAATGCAGTGGAAAGAGAAAATATCCCATACTCGTGCATTCGTTCATTGTGAATAAGAAACCTGTAATGAGCGCCAAAATGTCGATTATTTTTTTATGTGTGTTCTGTTTAATTGGAGAGCATGCGTTTTGTTGAACCATGATTTTTCCTCGTCAGACGAGTTTTCGACAAATCCAAGACTTCATCCCACAGTAATGCAGAATCAAGATAGATCCATCCCCTGCTGTATACAAGAAAGAAAATGTTTGAATTCATTTTGATAGAACAGCCTGCAACAGGTTTTCAAGCTTGCAACAGGTTTTCAAGTGTTCTTTGGGTTTAGGCCAGGAGAAAACCAAAGCGAAAAGCAGATTTCATCTCGGGAAATGTGAGATAAACAAGAGGAGCTGAGGAGAACATTTTTTTTTATATAATTATGACCACAGCAACTAAACAGCCTAGGAATCAAATGAAGTTGTAAGGTGGTCTTTCTGTTTTTTATAAATTAAATTATTAAATATTAAGTAGAAAGAAATAGCCTTATTGTCTGTTGACTCTTTCCATAAGATCTCACATATGCGATCATGCACCAATTTAATACAACTCTTTATTTTTCATTACCCTAAAGACGCATAACATTTTAAAAACACATATTTAGTATTATACAAAGAATCTAACAATGTTTACCGAGAGAAATCATATTTTGCTTCTAATGTAAAGATGAAATCAAACAATAACATGGACCACCAAGACTAAAGGTAGTGATTTCCAAACAAGCACAATTAGCTTCTGACTACTGCACATCATCATCATCATCCTCATCCCGACTACACCCACTGCAGGGCAAAGGTGTCTCTCATGATCCACCAATCAATCAGGTTTTGTGCTTTCCGTTGCCACGTTATACGTGCAAACTTTTTAATCTCATTGGCCCACCTGACTTTCTGTCTCCCCTTGGTGCGTTTGCCTTCTTTGGGACTCCAGTCAGTTACCCTTAACGGCCAGCGGTTATCCTGCCTATGTGCTACGTGCCTGGCCCGTGTCCATTTGTTCTTCTTGATTTCTACTATGATGTCCTTAACCATGGTTTGTTCTCTGACGCACTCTGCTCTCTTTTTGTCTCTTAAGGTTACTTAAGGTGGCTGAAGCGTTGCAAAGGTCATAGGGCACGACTGATAAAGGTCATCAAGGGTGATGAATGCAGTCTTCTCACGGTCCATTTTATCTGCCAAAAGACAGAACAAAGGTCTATGGAGGAAAAATAGTGGGACCCACAGATGCAATCAAGGGCATCATTTATTCGTGGCAGAGGGTACATGTCTTTTTAGGTAATTTTGTTTAGGTGTTGATAATCAACCCAGAAACGCCATGCACAGTCTTTCTTGCGGACTAGCACTACAGGAGAAGCCCAAGAACAGCAGGATGGCTCAATGAGGTCCTTGGAGAGCATTTCGTCAACCTCATTTTGGATAATGTGACGCTCGGCCGCCGACACCCGATATAGACGCCTGTGAATAGAATGCCCATTACCAGTGTTTATGTGGTGGGTCATACCAGTTGCTTTCCCTAATGAATGGCTGCTGAGGTCAAAAACGCCTATGTAGGACAGCAGAACCCTGTGGAGCTCGTCAGTCTGCTGCGACGTTAAGTTTGAAGCGATCATCGACCTAATAGCGCTGTTGGAGCTAGTGTCAGATTGATATTAAATGTGGGGGTCAGAAGGAGCGGCCATTGTGGAAACATCTACCGCTTTGTCTTCTAAGGTGCAGAGCAACGTCAAAGAGATCCCTTGTGGCAGCACTTTAGATGTCAAGCTAAAGTTGACAACTGGGAGGCACGTAGAATTCCCTGCGACGGACATAATGGTGCGTGGCAATCTAATGCTGCGATTTATGAGGACATCAGTGATAGGAGTCGGAGCATAGTCACCGTTGGGAACTGGTGCTATTGAGAAGAGTCAGTGTCAGTGGAGGGAGGCACGCATGTCCCGTTGTGCGTAGGCGACTCGGCCGTTGTGCAAGAGGTCCTGTTGCGGGCAAGTGTAGATGGAGCGTACTGGTCGAACAGTCTATGAGGGCAGAATGTGCGAAAAGGAAGTCGAGGTCTAATATTACGTCGTGGGGGCATTTATCAAGAACGGTGAAGAGAACAACTGTGTGTTGATCCGCAATGCTTACACGAGCAGAGCACATTCTAACGATAGATGCTATTCCGCCATCCGCAACACAGACAGGTGTGAGAACCTTCTTGACCTTGCGGCGAAAATCACTCGTCATAACGGAAAGTTGTGCGCCAATGTCGACAAGAGCAGTGACTTGTACGCCGTCCACATGTCTATAAGGTTCCGTTTTGTCAGTATCATCAGAAGAGAGTTTTCCATCAGTCCGAGCGATGCAGCGCCACCTCCAAGTGCTGCAACACTTAGTTTTTTGTCAGGGTACCTTGTGGGAAGGCGGGGAAAGATGGTCGGCGGGGCAGTAGAGAACGAAACTGGCGGCGTAGGGGGATGGAGAACGGGAGTAGCGGTGTTCAGTAGCAGATTCCTGGGCAAAATGGTTGTGGCTGGTTTCATGGCGATAGGCGGGACATGCATAGAAGGTACGAGAAGAAGCTTGAGCAGGAGGACCCCAGTGACTTCTGCAATGGCGAGAAATGTGCCCGATTCGGTGACACGAGAAGCAGATCGGCTTGTCATAGTGTGTTCACCATGCGGACAGATTATGGAACGTTGAGGGAAAGCCGGTCGGGAAGGGATGTGCAGGCGTGTATTGGGGCTGGAAGTCGGTGCTGGGAGGCGGAGAAATAAAAAAAATTCCCAAGCTGGCAATTTCCTGCCAGACGACTGCTTGAATGAGGGGCAACGTAATTGGAGAAAAGGGGTCAGGGGACACCCACTTCAGCTGAAGCAGCCGCTTCAAGTTCCCGCCTGACGAGTCGCGTCAAGTTGTCACAGGTATCTGGCGGATGATATGTGTCGAGACACGAGGGAGTCACAGTGGTGTTCAAAAGGTGCTGGAATTGATGGGAGATGCGCCTGCTTTTAGCTTGTTGGAACTGGCGGCATTCTTGAATAATGGCATCAACGGATGACACATTGTTGAATACCAACCAGTTGAACGCATTGTCGGCGATACCCTTTAGAATATGCTCAACTTTGTCAGGCTCAGACATTTTTTCGTCAGCTTGGCGGCATAGTGCGAGGACAGCTTGAATGTAACTGATGTAAGACTCCGTGGAAGTTTGTGCGCTAGTCAACAACTCATTCTTCACAGCTTGACGACGATTAAAGGGGTTCCCAAAAAGCTCACGGATCTTTTCCTTCAAGCTGTCCCAGCTCGTAATGTCATGCTTGTGATTGTCAAACCAAACACAAGGGGTTCTGTCGAGATAAAAGATGACGTTTGTGAGCATAAGTGTGGGATACCACCTGTAAGTGGTGCTGACGCATTCGTAGAGGCGTAGCCACTGGTCGACGTCGGAACCCTCGCGGCCCGAGAACACACCAGCGTCTTTGAGGGAGGGAAGCGTCACTAAAGTTGTTGCCGGCGCTGGGTGGGCAGGCTGGGCAAAAGGGCGGGTGACTGGAGAGGATGTAGCCAAGTCTTGAGTGGTCATGCTGAAGGCCGCGAGGGAGCGTCCGCTTCGGAGTTCCGTGGTGAGGACGGGGATCGCGCAACTCCACCAAATATGTTACGAGAAGGAGATTGACTCGGAGGAGTAGTCAGAGATGTATTTACAGCCGGTTGAGCGTGCAGCGCCACCCACAGAGATTAGCTTGTGCCAGTCTATCTGCTTTGCCTTCTTCATCTCCATGCAATGGCACGTAGGAATATCATCCTGGTTGTTTTGGCTTCTGTACAGCTCTGTAAGAAACTCCTCTGCCACATCGACAATCCTATTTATATTGGTTATGACATTGCCCTCCTTGTTCCTTAATCCATACATTCGATTTTTGCAATTGCACAAGTTTGCCTTCGCAGCTTTTAGGCTTCTGCCGCTTTTTACAGCCTGCTCAATTCTCTCTATGTTGTATCTTCTGATGTTGGCTACCTTGTGCCTATTGATTAACTTCGAAAGCTACACTAGCTCTATTTTGTCAGTTGCATTTGAGGCTTTCATGGTTTGTCGTGTCTTAATAAGATCTTTCATCTCCTGAGATAGTTTGCCAGTGTCCTGTCTAGTGACTGCACCTCGGACTTTTATTGCACACTCTTTGATGATACTAGTAAGATTATCGTTCATTGTGTAAACGCTAATGTTGGTTACTTTGTTTAGTGCCTCGAATCTATTCTGAAGCAAAACTCTGAATTCCTGTACTTTCATTCTCACCTGTAGTTTTATTAATTGGCTTTTTGCATATCAGCTTCTTGCTTTTTTAAATCTAGGTGAATACGAGCTCTTACCATTCTATGGTCACTGCATTGGATCTTGTCAACTACTTCTACATCCTGTACAGTGCCTTGGTGTGTACACAAAATGAAGTATATTTCATTTTTAGTTTCGCCATTATGACTTCTCCAGTCCACAGTTAACTCGTTTCCTGAAGAAGGTATTCAAAATTTGTAAACTATTACGTTTTGCATACTCTACTAATAACTCCTTTCTGGCATTTCTAGAGACGATGACATATTCCCACAGTATACTGTGGAAATAGTCACAGTATAGTGTTCTCGTAGGCGACTTTAATCCCAAAGCAGGACAGAAACAGGCTGTAGACCATGCAGTGGGGAAATATGGCATCGGCTCTAGAAATGCCAGAGGGGAGTCAATAGTAGAGTGCACATATCTGCGACAAAAATGCACTTCAGTGTTCGCCACATCAACACACACGTGCTGAAACTCTCAGATATGATAAGGTAGCCTTTATTGCAAATTTTACCGACTCATACAACAAAACAAAAGCTTCAAACAGACTGAACCAAGGAAGCACCGGAAAGCATTGAAGCTGTTTTGATAATTGTGAAACATGCCAGTAATCACAGGTTGCATTCTTGATCACTTTCACGACACTAAATAAAAAGCAGACTAGATGAGAGAAATGACACACAACTCATCAGCACAACTTTCAGTAAATCAGCTTTGGATCAACAAAACTTCTTGGCTAGGAATATCACGATTCAGCAGGATAGACTAGAGTGCCTTTACCCTCAAGTGCAAAGCTTCTTGAGAAATACACATATATGTACTTCTTTGCAGCTTCACCCCGCAAATAGATGGATGGCAACGTTTCATTTCCACTTCTCTAGGAAAAAAGTTTTGCGCTTAACAATTCTTGATTACGCTATAGTGAACTTAACCCACTGTAGCAAGCAGCCGGACAGGATACAAAATCATGCAAAAGTTAAAGTGCCTTCAAAGGGAGCACAAGTGGTCAAAACCACTCAGATCAGTGCACAGTAATCGTGCCACATTAGGTCTCTACTGGTTAGACTTTAGACACTCATAAATTAGCCAGCTTACCTAAATTTGCTCTTTGGTTCCATGACCTTAGATTTCTCTGCAAAGGCCTTCTCATATAGTTTGCCCCTGAAACATGCAATAAACACATTTTATTTTGCAATGAAAACACAATGTTATAACTCTCACTGGTGCCTCGCTGTATCTCAAACTAACCAAGACTGATTGGCTAAATGAAACATTTGCTCAATTTCGTAATGAAATAAATGTTAGTAGTACAGCTGGAAGGCACACTGCCTCAGTACAATGATGCACATTCAGCTATCTTTGGCATTAACTTATATATATTTGCAATGCATTCACAGACTGTCATCACTGCAATATCAAAATGAAGGCAATTTCCATTTGTTTATTGCCTATTACAATGCCATTAATAATGATAATAATAATAATAATAATAATAATAATAATAATAATAATAATAATAATAATAATAATAATAATAATAATATAATAATAATGTGTACAATGTACTACTAAAGCTATGTTATTATAAGAGATGCTGAACTGAAGTGGAGGGCTCCGGAAATTTCGACCATCTGGTGTTCCTTGACATGCACTGACATCGCGCAGTACATGGGTCTCTACCAATTACAATGGCTGCATATTAGCATTGACTACAATTAAAGAAAAGGAACACTTCCTGCAAAACAAGGACTCAAGCACTGCACACCCATACCAATTCTACTTTGTCTTTTTTTCAGCAGAGCCCTTTAAAGGTGTTTTCTTAAAATGTAGGTGCCCTTTTAGTCTAAGCAAGTTGTGTTGCTTGTAGCACAGGTTCTTCAGGTTCTTCCCACTGCCGATGATTTGCCCACCGGCGAGCATATGTTTCTGTAGCGTGCAATTTAAAAGGCAAAACCTGTCCTTTGGACTATCGTAATTAGGTTAAATGAAATATGTGTGGTAATATACATTTATTGTTCCAAGCAATGTTTACAAGTGCAAGTAGTTAAGGAAAATTCAGACAACCTTTATACAGTTATTCAAGAAATAATGACTGAGAATGCATAAGGTAGCCAGTTTTCTAGCCCAACCTCTGTAGATGCTAGACAGGCCTATGAATGAAGGGACCCATCACATCTACTGCTGAACAATTCAGCGTACATACACTGTCATGAATAAAAAAAAAAAATTCACCTGCTAGTCATCTTGTGTCTCAGCTTCTTGCACCGTTTACGGTGTGCTTTTTGTCGTTCCCTATCCAGGGCTATGCTGGGATCAAGTTGGTCAGCTGAGGCGTCAACAATGTGCTTTAAGTTGTACGATTCCTAGAAAGAGGGAAAGCAGGATTTGTTTTAGCCCACGTCATTTCTATCAATTATCAGTGACTATCTGCACATAAGAAAAGCAAATAGAAGATTAAATTAATTGCAGGAAGGGGGAGGGTTTAGTGTTTCAAAGCAGCAAAGGAGCACAAGCACTTACAGAGGGCACTGGGCATTCATTGATCACATTGTTTTTTTCTAGTGCATCCAACCTCAGCACATTTGGTCTTTAGATTCTAAAGTTTCAGTGGAAAGCGCAAATGGGAACAAGTTGGAACGTAATGCCTGGCAACAAGCTATAGCGATGGGTTTGAATAATATACAGTCGAACTCCTTTATAAGAGACACAGATATATAAGAGACAAATAGGTATAAAAGATACTAGTGTGCATACAGGAATATATGGGTTGATATTACAAATGCAAACGAAGTACCCTGCTCATAAGAGATATCTCATATAAAAGACAAGAACTGCTCCCCAGTGCAGGTCTCTTACAAAGGTGTTCAACTGTACCGTGCAGTTTTACGAAAGATGGTTTGAGAAGAGCACAAAATGGTGCAGCGGATGCCATGACATGAGTAATAGTTGCAGAAATAATAATAAACTGCCGTGAAGTAAACATGCTGTGTTAGTGAATGCCCGCACCAGTTCACTTGTGAAAAACTCACCAGCTTTTCAGTGGAAGGAGCCACTTCCTGGTACTTTTCGCGAATGGCTTCCTGATGCTTCTTTCCTCTTAGGTGACTGAGCAGATACACCTCTGATCCAATCTGTAAAGCAAATTGCAGCAATAAAACAAATTGAAGGACCAATAATAATGCCACAACTGTTGCAACGAACATGAAAATTACACTCAAAGGGTTGAATAAAAGCAGTTAATGCACTGCATGCATTTAAGTACTTCACAATGACACAGACTCTCGTTTATATTATAGTATTACGTGGCGCACTGATAATCTGACATACTTACCAGTACATTGCAGAGAGAACAGATCTTCTTAGTGTCATAAGGCTGATGGTGGGGAGCATCATCGTTGTTCGAAGAGCATTTGCGAACACTTAGCTCGAATGCTTTCTGTCTAATTTGCTCAATGTTTTCTTCATGTCTACGAGCACTTTCTTCTTGCTGCTCAAGCGTAAAAAAAAAAGACGCGTTTTAATTCAACAATACACACAAGCATAAACCACATTTACCAGAATGCTGGCAAACAAAACATTAAAACTTACCATGGTAAGAAGAGCCTAAATTAATGCAAATTTTCCTAAAGTCATTTAGTTTTCATGTTACGTTATAGTAGAACTACATCAACATTAGAACTAGTTGCAAATTGTTAAGAGCTCTTATCGCAGCACTCGGCAAATCGCAGTGATGGTTGGTATTCCATAATGTGTGATTTAACAAACCTTTGTAAGCTTAAAACTTTCCAGCTCCAAGTTGCTCTTGATTAAATCAGAACTACCTTGAGGCGCACTGAACAAAACCAATGGCTTGCAAAACTTATGTTTACAGTGTACCAGTTTTTTCACTATAGACTGCACACTGAGAAGAAACACATTTTATGTGAAGTCTCTCGTTTACGCCATGACATATATAAAAATCCCAGCTCAGCATGTTTGCATTCTGTCATCAGAGCAAGTGGCACTTTGACATCAGAGTAAGTCTGCTATTCACCTTCAGCTGGATCTTTTTCTGAAGCTCTTCTGCCGCAGCCAGTTGTGCCGCATTGACGGCAGTGAGACGCTGCTCTCTCTCTCTGCAGAAAGGAAGAAGTGTAAAAAGAGTAGCAGAGCGACTTCTAACGGCACGAAAATACAAAATATTTTACGTAGCAGTCATGCTGTGCCACCCTATCAAGGTAAAATACAAGGCGTTAACGATATGGTTGAAAATAAATATTGTCACAGGTAATGGGTATGAGCCATCAACTGTAGGGGGGATCCCTTGGAAGTGAAGAAAGAAGAGGGCTTTTGCGTCCTGGTCTGAGGGCAAGCAAGACGTCGTTTCGTCGCTCTCTGTTATTACGTTCGTGGCACTGGTGGAGGTGCTGGGTAAATGCGCCTCGGCTGCAGATTTTCAGCCGACACACCGAGCTACTTGGAGACAGCTACAGCTCCCACAGCACGAAGCAGTCGCCGCCTGCGAGGACTATCTCCCGAGTACGGTCCCCTCTCTCAAGACGAGATGGCAACTTCAACTAACAACCAGGCGAGTCAAACCAACGACGCCTATTCTTTTCTCCCGCATGTTTTTCATGCGCCGCAAACACCGCGCTCATTTCATGGAGACATTTATGAAGATGTTGACGACTGGCTTGACCACTTCAATCGAGTTGCCAACATCAACGAATGGGATGAAGCTCGCAAGCTGCGGAGAGTTTACTTTGCGTTAGAAGACTCTGCCAAAACGTGGTACGAGAATCCCGATGGTTCCTTTGCGACGTGGAATGAGTTCAGCCGACAGTTTCGTGATGCGTACCGCAGCACTGAAAGGAAAGAGAGAGCGGAGCAGGCTATCTCGTCTCGGAACCAACGACCCAACAAGAGAGTTTCGATGTTTGTCGAGGACATGCTTTGACTCTTCAAGCGTGCTGACCCTGCAATGTCCGAGGAAAAGAAGGTGCGGCATTTAATGCGTGGGGTAAAAGAGCAGCTCTTCGCCGGACTCGTGCGCAATCCACCGACGACTGTGGCAGAGTTCATAAATGAGGCAACCACAATGGAGCGTACTCTCCAGTATAGGTCGTCACAGTATGAACGTCACGACCTGACCCCTGCTGCATGCTATATCGGGGCTGACAGCGAGAGGCATGCCCTCGCTGAGTTCATAAGAAGCGTCGTGTGGGACGAGCTGCGCCAACTCCAAGCAGCGGGACCCCAACCACCCGTAAGTGATCTCGCAGACTTAATCCGAAATGAGATCCGACACGTGGTCACCCCACTCGCGCCAACAAGACCTGAGGCCCCTGTGCTGACTTATGCGGTGGCTCTGCGATCTCCTGCACCACATGGCCCTGATCCCACCATGGGGAGAATGGATCAGGCTAGCCATCGATTCCAGGGCACCTCTTCGACTCCACCACCCGTTTCAAGGTTTCAGAGTGCACTAACTTATCGTCCGTCTGGATCGCGGCAGAACGCCACAAAGGCCAGCGTGTGGCTTACGTCCGATAACCGTCCACTCTGCTACCACTGTGGCGAAGCGGGTCACGTCTACCGTAACTGCCAGTACCGCCAACTTGGTCTCCGTGGCTTTCACCCAGATGCTCGTTGCCCGCGTTACGGTAAGCGTCCCCGCGACATCGAAGCGTACCTTACGGGCCAGCAAGCTCCTCGCCTTGGTCCACGCCCCCAATCACGATCTCCATCACCTCGCCGCCCCACGTCACCTAGCATTCCCTCGTCATCCTATGCTCCTTTCAGAGGCCGGTCACCAAGTCCCCACAGGGGAAACTAGAAACCGCGGCTCCTGGGGGTGAAGCCGCGTCCCAACGAACTGTCAAAGAGCCTCCTTCGACGCAAAGACCCGACGAAGACCGTTTTGACTTTCCAGTCGTTTCCGAAAGTCACAAGACTGTTTCCGCCGACATCACCGTACACGTCGATAATCACGTCGTCACTGCCCTCGTCGACACCGGAGCCGATTATTCGGTTATGAGCAGCGCCCTAGCATCCCAACTGAGGAAGGTAACTACGCCTTGGTAAGGACCGCCGTTGCGCACGACAGGGGGCCACCTCGTCACGCCAACTGGAATGTGCACAGCCCGTGTTCGAGTCCGTGCTTCGATGTTCACGGGGTCTTTCCTCGTATTACCTGTGTGCTCCCGTCCACTCATCCTGGGGCTGGACTTTCTTCGCGAACACGGCGCAATTATTGACTTACGAGACTTGCAGGTGTCGTTCGAGGACCCGTTTCATCCTGAACCGAAAAACGCCCGCTCATCGAAGGCTGCCCTACGTGTATCCTCCGAATCTGTTACTCTGCCTCCCCGCAGCAGCCTTTTTATCAACGTTGAATGTGACCAAGACGTCCCCAATGCTGCAATTGCAGAAGGAAATTTGTCTCTACTTTTTGCACAACAAATCTGCGTTGCCCGAGGTATTGTTCAACCCAGTAGAAAGCAGGCTTGCCTATTAGTCACGAATTTCAGCGACGAGTATTGCCATCTTACCAAACACACTGCGATCGCATACCTTGAGGATATTGCCGACGTCCCTGGTCCCTCAACATTATCTGATCTTTCGTCGTGCATGACATTTGCAAGCAATCTCGACGTAAACCAGGGTCTACCGTCTGCACAACGGGAACGTCTTTTGAAGCTACTTGGCTCATTTCGGGACTGCTTCGCTACGACTTCGAAAGTTAACCAAACACCGCTTGCCAAGCATCGTATCATCACCGAGCCTACCGAGAGACCCATTCGACAGCATGCCTACAGAGTCTCGCAAAAAGAACAAGACGTTATACGCCAACAGGTCCAGTAGATGCTCAAGGACGATGTCATCCAGCCATCGACCAGTCCCTGGGCGT
Organism: Rhipicephalus microplus; assembly: GCF_043290135.1. Classification (NCBI taxonomy): domain Eukaryota; kingdom Metazoa; phylum Arthropoda; class Arachnida; order Ixodida; family Ixodidae; genus Rhipicephalus; species Rhipicephalus microplus. The sequence goes on from NC_134700.1 coordinate 289,758,474, forward strand.
CCCCTGTTGTGTTAGTAAAGAAAAAAGATGGTACTCTCCGATTTTGCGTCGACTACCGAAAGTTGAATAATATCACGAAGAAAGACGTGTATCCTTTACCACGAATTGACGACTCGCTGGACCGCATTCGCAATGCTCGTTACTTTTCTTCCATGGATCTACGCAGCGGCTATTGCCAAATATCTGTTGATGAGCGCGACCGCGAAAAGATCGCCTTCATTACTCCTGACGGACTCTACGAGTTCAAGGTCCTTCCATTCGGCTTGTACTCGGCACCAGCTACTTTTCAAAGAATGATGGACACGGTTCTTTCTGGGCTAAAATGGCAATCGTGTCTTGTCTACCTTGACGATGTGGTCGTCTTCTCGGACACGTTTGAGCAGCACGTCCAGCGCTTACAGGCAGTTCTTCAGGTGATTCGAACAGCTGGACTTTCTCTCAAACCTGAGAAATGCCACTTTGCATTCGAGGAACTGAAATTTCTTGGTCACGTCGTCAGCCACGCCGGTATACACCCAGACCCTGAGAAAACGAAAGCTGTTGCCGCATTTCCTGTCCCAACGAACAAGCGCGACCTCCGCCGATTTCTGGGACTCTGCGCATATTACAGACGCTTCGTCAAAGGCTTTTCTAAAATCGCTGAACCGCTAAATGAACTTACGAAAGACGGCGTACCATTTGTTTGGGGCCATGATCAGCATCACGCCTTTGACACGCTACGAAACCATCTCCAAGCCCCACCTGTACTCGGTCACTTTGACGACAATGCTGCCACAGAGCTACACACAGATGCCAGCAACGTCGGACTTGGAGCTGTACTGGTTCAATGGCAAAATGGCATAGAGCGCGTGATTGCCTATGCAAGTCGAACACTATCATCTGCAGAGAAAAACTACTCTGCAACAGAAAAAGAATGCTTAGCCGTTGTTTGGGCTATAACAAAGTTTCGCCCTTATTTGTACGGTCGACCATTCAGGGTAGTTAGCGACCACCATTCTTTATGCTGGCTCGCCAACCTCAAAGACCCTTCCGGTCGTCTAGCACGCTGGAGCCTTCGGCTGCAAGAATTTGACGTTACAGTCATTCACAAATCAGGACGCAAACACACTGATGCGGACTGTCTCTCACGTGCACCAATTGGAAGTACGAACGCGGACGTTGAAGAGGACAATACATTCCTTTCCTCTGTGTCAGCAACCGACTTGGCTCAACAACAACGCGACGACATGGAGCTAAGCCCGCTGATTAACTACCTCGAAGGCCGAAAACGCAGCCTTCCTCGAAACTTCGCACGTTCGCTGGCCTCGTTCTGCATCAGGGATGGAGTCCCCTATAAGAAAAATTTCGACCATACCCAGGCTACTTACCTACTGGTTGCGCCGACCTCGCTTCGGGACGATATTTTACATGCTTGTCACGACGAACCATCATCTGGACACCTTGGCTACACGCGCACATTGGAAAGAATTCGCCGCTCATACTACTGGCCCCGCCTCGCGAAGACAGTCAAGCAGTACGTCCGCACATGCCGCAACTGCCAACGCCGTAAGACTCCACCTGTCCGACCAGCAGGACTACTACAGCCCATCGCCACGCCGAAGACACCATTCCATCAAATTGGCATTGACTTGCTCGGCTCATTTCCCGCCTCTTCGTCTGGAAACCGGTGGATTGTGGTTGCCACCGATTATTTAACGCGTTACAGCGAAACAAAGGCCCTGCCCAAAGCTACCGCAGCGGAAATCGCACAGTTTTTTGTCACCAGCATCGTACTTCGTCACGGAGCGCCAGCTGTGATAATTACTGATCGTGGTACAGCTTTCACCGCAGAGATGCTTCAAGAAGTGCTAAGACTAAGTGGTACAGAACATCGGAAAACCACGGGTTATCACCCCCAAACAAATGGACTCACTGAACGGTTGAACAAGACAATTGCAGACATGCTGTCTATGTATGTGGCCGTTGATCACAAGAACTGGGATGATATACTCCCTTACGTAACTTTTGCTTACAATACAGCAGTCCAAGAGAGTACAGGTTTCACCCCATTTCGCTTAGTTCATGGTCGAGAGGTCACCACAATGCTCGACGCAATGCTCCTTCCCAACAACTTGAGCATGTTCAACACGGACGCTGCATTGTTCACTCAACGCGCCGAGGAGGCCCGTCAACTCGCCCGATGCCGTATTCAGGCATGCCAAACTGCCGACGCACACCGCTACAACCTTAAACACCGAGAGGTTACCTTCCAACCAGGCGATGAAGTTTGGGTGTGGACTCCCATCCGACAGCGTGGTCACTCTGAGAAGTTGCTTCGGCGCTACTTCGGCCCTTACAAAGTTCTGCGCCGACTCAGTGACGTTACGTATAAAGTTCTCCCTGAGGGCACCTCAAGACGTTCCCGTCGGTTTCCACAAAGTGATGTGGTGCACGTGTCAAGACTCAAGCCATATTTCTCGCGTCATCCATCGAACGTGCACTAACTTACCATGCAATGACTATTTTTTTGCCACTTCGGTTTTTTTTTTATTGTCTTGTGCACTTACTCCTTTCTTTATTGAGTTCTTCTACGACGCCAGCCCATTTTTTTCCCCTTACGACGGAGTTGTTGGGTTCCATGGTAGCATCTTTTCTTTCGCATTTTTTTCTCAACGCTCATTACCAGCATCGAGCCGATGCTTTTCGAGGAGAGGGAGTAATGTCACAGGTAATGGGTATGAGCCATCAACTGTAGGGGGGATCCCTTGGAAGTGAAGAAAGAAGAGGGCTTTTGCGTCCTGGTCTGAGGGCAAGCAAGACGTCGTTTCGTCGCTCTCTGTTATTACGTTCGTGGCAATATTTTCAGTATTACGCATCATAAGCATGAGCATACGAGCCAGACTCTTGCATAGACTAGTAACATATTGATGATGTTTTCACAAGAATTCATGAAGAAAACAGTTCACGTTTCAGAGGGTAAAGTCCTTCTTACCTTTCCTTCTGTTTCACCAGGCTTTGGCGCAGCTTTTCTTTCTCAAGCTGCTGCAGCTGAACTTTCTCGTCTTTTAGCTTCCTTTTCTCTTGTATTTCCAGCAATTTGGCTTGACGCTCAGCCTCAAGAACCTTGCGTCGCTCCTGCAAGCAGATTTCGCATATGGCATTCTGTACGTTCTCTCCCTCCCATCGCACACACACTGTTTCAATGAGCATTAAGTGAATCAGGGACTGCTATAGACACACTTCAACTTAATGTGTACATGTCTGACCACGCTCGCCTTTAGTGACGTGAAAAAATTTTGCAGTTTAAAATAGTCTAATCCAAAAAGCTTTTTTTTTTATTAATGCAGAGCCATTCAGAACAGGAATGTGAAGTTTGGCAAATTGCATTCATTACCAATTGCACATTCCTTAACAGCGAGCAGATGTGGACCATGCCGCAGTAAAAGCAATATGAAGATACTGCAAAAAAATATATATATGTATATCTGCAACTCACTTCAGCAGCTGCTTCTTTTGCAGCTTTTTCTTCTTGCCTTCTTTGTCGTTCTTCCTGAAATGTGAGGGCCACTTTAAGAACTGTCGAAAATCAAATCGTGACAAAATGTGCATTTCATGCAAAGCAAGGAAGCGCCAAGCCCTTGCATTACAGAGTAATAGGGCAAGACATAACTCAGATGAGGCATAAGAAGCCAAGGCATCATGCAGGTTTTTAGGAAAAGCATGGACTTTCCAAAGTTCTCAATTTTTCACTCAAACACACGGTCAGTGCATGTGGACATAGCGATGGTAACAACATGGCTGCAAGTAGCACTTGTAAAACAGGCTAAATCTTCCTGTTCTCTGTCAGCAATGCCGTGGCAGAATAGAAGCAGCTATGCCCAGGACAGCCATTTATAATGACATGACAGCCACCTGTCGTTAAAAGCTGCCTGCACGACCGAAGCGAGTGTTACAATGTAGTTCATGACATGCAAGTTAGACATAATTTACTGCAGTCTCACAGCCTTGAAATAAAGCCATAAATGACATCATGTTAGAGGATGCACATGTGCTGTAAAAGGCAAAATCTGGATCTTTGTGGTGCTGAATCTCTTAAATTGTTTTGTCCCTAAAAAGCACAACACACAGATAGAGTATACTGTTGCATCTTGCATAACTTCTACGGCCTCACGTCTGCAGATCTGAAAACAGCTAACAAAGAAAAAATGAAGTAATCATCTACCTGTCACTTGATTCCATTATTCTGAAGAATACACCACTGTTTATGATGGAGTGAAACTGACTGACTGCTGTCTTACATTACCTCTTTACCGCTTGTTTGTATTCTTACACACTTTGTAGTAAACCTGTGATGCTCTCATAACTGATGAGCTAGAATCTCAAACACTTCGCTACAGCCTTGACAGCTGACGTAACTAATGTGACATAAGGGGCTTGTTGGTCCGTGTTGGTCCCTGTCTTTCGTTGCACTTTCCTAGGGTCAGAGCATTGCCAAGCCAGCCGATGCAAATTTACTGCCACGCACTTCAAATAAAGTATTGGCAGCTGAGCTCAACTATGACTGCGGTGCTAAACATCATATACAGGCAAATGACAAATAAGAGATACCGTATTTACTCGCATAATCGGCGTACCCCTAGTTTGGTCGCGGAAAATTCGATTTTTTTTAATTCCGCGCATAATAGGCGCACCCGAACTTGGCCGTGATCAGAAACGATTCTACCCCCCCAGCGGTACAGTTGGAACGCGGTCCCCGTACCCTGAAGAAAAAAAAGAAGGCAAATCGACGAGCAAATAAAAAAATTCAAAGTGCAACGACCTAACCAACGTGTCTGTCGAAATAAAACTTGAAAGAAAAAAAGCGTCCATGAGCGAAAAAAAAAAGGCTGTTCCATCAATTACTGATACCCCCCAAATCGCCGCGCTTTTTGGAGGTCACGTGTACAACGCCGGCGGCTCGATCGCCATCACCACCATCAGAGAAAAAGAAAGAAACGCCATTTTGCAAGCGGTGTGCGTATGTTGCGGTCGTGTATTGAACTTTGGTTCCACCATGGGGAAGTACGCGAGCTACACGGCTGGGTTTAAACTGAAGGCAGTGCAGTACGCGCTGGAGCACGGCAACCGGGCTGTGTGATCTCCGACTCGGACTCCAAATAGGGAAAAGGAGGAACAGCTACGACTTTTGTGTAAATAAATTTTACGTGTGTGTGTGCAGTTGACGGCTCTCGCTTGTTCATTAAAAGGTACGTAGGTATGTTTGTTTTATGCTGAATTAATTGGTAAACGATAAAGTCGCCTTTTGCTTGACAAGTGTGCAGATTTAAAGCGCGAAAACAGAGTTTAAAAAATTTTCGAAAATTTTACCCCGCGTAATTGGCGCACCCCTAACTTCGAGCCGGATTTTCTGAAAAAAAAGTGCGCCTATTATGCGAGTAAATACGGTTCTGCAGTAGAACACCTAATTGCACTTTCATGTAAAAATATATTGTGTTAATTGTACCCACTGATCTTTATGACAGTGGTTGTGCACTTATTCACAATAACATTTCCGATATGTAAGGTCACAATAAAGTATAAAAACAAAAAGGATGTAAGGACAAGCACATTTTGTTTCCGCACTTCATTTAGTTTACTTCAGAGGTTATTCTCCAATATTTGCAAACTCATCCAACAGCACACTTATCACTATGAAAATTTTAGGCTGCGTGGTAGACTGTTACACAAGACATGAACAGTGTTAGACAGAACATGAGTGCCCCTTCGCTTCGTTCTTTTTTTTCATGCTAATAATGTATAATGCATAATGCTATGGAGTAGCAACCAGGCCCAACCTTCACATTATTATGATAGACTAGGCACAAATACAGGGCAGCTGAAAAATACAGGCACCTTGGCAAATTACAGCCATGACAGAAGCATGAAAAGAAATGTGCTCGACCCGTAAATAAGAACTAATGCCAGTCTTATGCAGATGCAGAGACTGGTATCTAGCCACCTGAATATCCTGCAGGCGAGCCTCATGGTCCTTTTCACGTGACAGAAGGTCAATACGCTTGTTCTGAGCCTCCAGGGTGTTAATGAAGGCTATTTCATTGACCTGCGCAGGGCAAAAGGTTTGAATTGCTTTCGCTGAATACACATGCATCTTTTTCACTGCGAAGTCCTGAGAGCACAGAAATCAACAGATTGCTGATAAAAACCGTCTCACAAGTTGCACACTAACAGACCTCGTATCAATTGTACAATACTCATGTGTCTTGAAGCAAAGTTACAAAAAGTACATACATTACATAACAAAGATGAAGATATCTAAACTTGTGCAAATATTTGAGCACATCAAACATTCAATTGAACTTTAACATACCATATTTTTGTGCATAGTTTGTGCCCTCGCATAATTTGCGCACCCCTAACATTTTATCAACTTTTCGGGAAAAAAAAATATTTACTCCTATATTTCGCGCTTCCCGACCCGCCCGAGCCAGCTTGCTGGTGCGCGCACGTTTGCACTTTTCGATGCCTCGGCCGGGTGCGCGCCTAGCTGAGCAAACGAGTGCAATCAAACAGGCTGCCAGTGCGAAGTCCCTTCTTCCGAGGACTTCTCCTGAACTACGGTCTCTAGAATACCGCACCTGAACACGAACCCGTTGATGGGTCACCGGAACTGTTCCAACGTTTGCCTCCCCCTATCTCCCAATCTCTACCACTGCGATAATGATGAGAATGCATGCGCACGTCACGGCATGGACGACTTTCTGCATCGGAGGCGTACGAGGGCCTGTCGTGCCAACTGTTCCCCTCGCTCTCTGCGTCATCACTGTAAAGAACGCTTGGTCAATTTCGGAAGTTTCTGTTCCCCTCGCTCTCTGCATCAGCGCTGTAACGAACGCTTGGTCAATTTCGGAAGTTTATGTTCCCCTCGCTCTCTGCGTCAACACTGTAACGAACGCTTGGTCAATTTCGGAAGTTTAAGTTTCCTGTTTCGCCATTTGGCTGACGCGTTTTGGTGGTTCCCTTGTGATGTGCTGCAGAAATTATATATACGGCGAAATTGAAGCTCGCTGTGGTGAATTTCCTCGAGAAAATCGGGAAGCGTGCCGCCGCAAAGTATTTCAAGGGGACATACTTCGACTTGACAACCGGCACGATCGGTGCGCTAGAAAGCAGAAAAGTGCGAGCTTCTAATGCAAATTTTTTGCCATTGAATGAGGCCCTTTCAATTATGAGGGGATGCCTAGTTCTTCCGGCAATTCCGTGTTGTGAGGCCTAGTTTCTCCCAGCATTGTCGAAAGAGCTTCAAGAAAATACAAAAATTCCCAATCGGAATTCGCGATCATTGATTCCCGCTAGACCGCGCATGACAGGATCTGACTGGGCAAAATAGAGCTGATTCTTTAAAAATTAACATGTACACTTCATTTGTGGTCCAATTTCCTTTTTTTCTTTTATTTAAATGTATATACTGCACACGTTAAGACTATGGCACAATATTTCGTATGCGCTGGCGAAATCCCTGCGTAAATTGCGCACCCTCGGGGCCCCAAAATCGGGAAAAAAAGTGCGCAAATTATGCGAGTAAACACGGTATTTGAATTCAGTTTGATTCAAATTTAAATTATTGGGAATTTTGAAGCAGTCAAAACTAACGAATAAATGTATATTAGACAAGTAATCCCCTGTAAAGGTAGTTCTACTATAGTAAAGTCATGTTATACCATGAATACACTTTTCCAAAAAAAATCTGCACTGCCACAAAACCCACCTTTAAGGTTAAAGTAACATCTCACCCTCACCTCGATTCATAATTCTTCAAGTTTAAGAGCTTGTTATGCCAATTTTTATATGCTCAAAGTATCTAAATATACTAGATGATAAAACTTGACTTATCTTGGAAGCTATCACTTGTGTTCTAATGAAAGTCAAATTTATTTACTATTCAATATTGTGTCCAATTCCTCGGAACTAAAAAATGACACACACACACACACACACATATATATATATATATATATATATATATATATATATAACATATGGGTCATTTCATGTTAAGTGTACCTGGTCAATTTTTAACCCTTTAGGATTAGGCTGAAACAAATCGTGCAAGCATATGTAATGTGAGAAGTAGTTATTGAGGCGTTATATTTCACAAAACAATTTTGTGTTGCCTATAGGGCACTTCAATCTTTGGGCACCAAAGTAAAACTGTCTCATGCCAAATAATTTATGTAATATTACATGATACGTTAGAAAGAATTTGATATGGTGGCCATAAATGACACTCAAATGGCCATTTTCTGTTGTCATTTAAATTTTTAATCCATCTTTTTTTAATGGTCCTAGGGCATTCAAAACATTATCAGCATGGCACCATTACCGGACGGGCTTTTAGATTAAACATTGTCAGAATACTCGTACCAATAAGAAGGAAGGGGATAAACGTTAAAATCCCTTCAGAAATGGTAAGTGAAGTATCATTTATAAGAATTAAATCGAATTTCTCGCGTGTCTAGGATACAGCATTTCATCGTGCACACCAGTAATAAGCAATCATGCATCGGCCTATACCTGAAACATCTTAAAACAGCTTAGATGAACTACACTTTAATTTTGTCATTAAAGGGACACTAAAGTCAAATAACAATTTACGTCAGAGTGAAAGCTCAATGTATGACAACATCTAAAACGACAATATTATCAACAGCAGTGCCCTAATTACCAAGAAATTAAGGTTAATGCACAAGAATACTTGTGCCGCAGTAGGACATTCTGAAAATTATACCGATGATGTCAGATGAACTGCCTACAATTAATCACTAGTAATCGATCTAGCTGCACTTAATCAAAAACCTTCCATGCATCAGGAGACGTAATAAAATGCTGCTTGTTCATTTCTGTTTCATTCATGGAAAAAAGAATCACCGGACATTACTATGGAGAATGGCGTGATTGGTTCGAAAATTCAATTTTTGGGTGGTTAAACTGGACAGGTTGTGCCATCTAGTAGGGCGCAGTTGAACGAAAGCACGTCTGTCACCTCGGAGCCAATGGCAGGAAATTGCTCAAAGGCTGTTGTTGTTGCTGTGGCTGCCGCTGGTTCTGTTCTGTCTATTAGTGTCGCCGACCAGCAGTAAAGCGGGGTAACGTTGTGCACCGCAACAGTGACGCGAGTCTGCCCGCTTATTGAGGTAGGCAATTCGCAGTGCGCTAATCCAATTTGGGCCACTAAAATGTGATTTTATTTCAAAATAAGCCCTTCCTTGGTACAAAACTAACAATACGAGGTTTCTAAACTGCTATTCCAACATTCAACATCAACTCATTAGTTGCCTTTATTGTCCCTTTAATTATTCTTAAGACCATATGTATTAATCATCAATAGCCAAACACAAAGCCGCAATACTGTATGGCAGGTCATCGACTGCATTATAATTCTGCCGCTTGGGACTAAATATCAGTTCGATATAACCTGCCCTTTGATGGTCCAAGGGGGAAGATAAGGATCCATAAAGAAAGCGCTACTACCCTTTTTTGACGTTCAGTACAGCAGTTTTACTCAAACAAGTGACAAGGAATTGTGTGACACATATCATTCACTGCCAAAAAGCCCCTGCTGGAACCTTGTGTTGACATGCTATGCAGCAAATGTGAAGCAAAGGCAGGCTTCAGACTACTTCGTGGTTGTTCAGTTGTAAAATCTTTTTTTTTTTTTCCTTAAAACGAAACCTACTATTTTGAAACTTTCTTCGTACTTTACTGACAAACTATGCAACAATATGAAAAAAATATTTTACTTTGACTGCTACATTGCGAAAATTGAGCCGCAATATGAGTCAAAATGCTGTTTATTCCAACTTCGCCACAATATTTTGGCAATGTACTTGCTTTATTTGCTCCTGAAGTATTTTAATAGTTTAATATAGCAGCATTTAAAGCAGGAATTGTAAATATATTACATGCTAAAAATTTTGTGCTCTCTATAAAAAATGCTAGACGTGGGCCATACTGCAATTTTTTGCCAAAGCAAAAAAAAGGAAGAAAATTAAAACTCAAATGAATAAACCATCACAGTCGTCAAAAAGTAGTGACTTGAAGTTAATAAAAAAATTATTTGGTATTAATTACTCAGACCTGTAATATTATACAAATTATTTGGCGTGACACAGGTTTCCTCGGGTGCCTAATGTTTGAAGCAACCCCTCAGCAACCCAAGATTTTTTTGCGAAGTATAACGCTCAATGACTACTTCTTGCATTGACATATACATGGATGATTTATTTATTTCAGCATGATCAAAGATTTTAGAAAATACTATATATATATATATATATATATATATATATTGTGCAGACTAGTTGGGTAATAATAAATATGCAAATTTTTGTTTACTATATTGATATACAATATTCAGGTTTGATTCAAAATTATTCGAACACGAAATTTACTATTTCCACAAGCTTAAACATATTGTATTCTAATGTACTCCCTGCTTTCTAACACAAATGATTCTAACCTTCAACATTAACAGGACTCTGCAACCTGTTGGGCACGAACAATATCAGATAAGGTCACATGTCTCAGCTATGCCATAAATGTGTTGAAATAGATTCTTGAGATCAATATGACGAAAGCAACACTACAACAAAAAAAGTTCATAAGTGACCAAAAGAGAGCAAAACTATTTAGTCAATGAACGCATGTTCGTTGACTGGCTTCTATGACTCGGAGCTTCGTATGGATTATGGTGAGCTCTGTGAGAGAGCCTTACAATAATTCCCTTTAATTATTCCACGTTCTTCAAACAGTTGCATAGTTTTTTGCCCACAGGTGCATACCACTTCCATGATCATGCGACTGGCCAGATTGGGCCTGAACTCAGCGCTAAGCACCTGAAAAATTCAGCTATTTAGTCACCAAGACAAATCTATGCCAACTACGTACTGATATTTAAGCAAAATTTGCAGAAAGCAGATAAGATCGACAAAGCGTGATGAGCAGCCCAAAAGCTGTACTCTGTTAGAAATAGAGAGATACCACCAAACAAATATCTAAAATGAAAGCATGCAAGCAATGGCTAGAAAATCACATGCAGCCATGAGAGAAAGAGATCGAAAGCATTGTGGGTGAAGGTTATGCATATCGGTAATAATGAGAAAACAGTGACAGAGCCCTTTGACCTCTAAGCTCACAAAAATTAAAAGGTACCTGCTTAACCGTGTCTTGTTCTTTCTTTCTTTTTAATGAGCATTCATGTTCATAGCCTCTTCCCAGGACTCAGATGTAGTTTTTACCCCTACCACTCGTTGGTAACGCACATCCATTTAAATGCTGATAATCATTCCAATTCATGCTTAATGACTTACATCCAATCACAGCAACATCCAATGGCAGTCTGCTGTGATCCTGTTCAAATGGAAGCCTGCCCACATTCACCAATACTTACTCTCACTTTCACTTATTCAAGGAGCAGTGGCATCAAATTTCAAACTTGAGATGTGGTGTTAATTCGATTGCTTGGTATGCACAAGTTTAGAGCCTTTAGATGCACAAGAGTGCATCTAAAGGCTCAACGACGCATTCAGCACAGTGCAACATCGACAGTATTTTGACGTGTTCAGCGAGCTTTTGAGCTACGCCTCAGGTGCTGAGTGACGATGCACAAACAACATTGACATGAACTTAGGTGTTGTCATTGTGGTGCCTACTTGTGGTACAGTCTGGTGGCAGTGCCTGGCTGCCTGGAAACGATTTCACTTGCTTTGTTTTGCTTGGTCTGTGCAGTGCATTTGTATGAATCCTGTGTTTTTGTAGCTTCAGGTGACATGTCGTGGAGTCATTAGCGTCAATGTGGTTATCCGAAGCTATGAGCATTGTCACATTACGCCGTGCCGCTATGGTACAGTGACAATTCGAATTATTGGTCGTGCCCTCGTCAATGGGTCATAATTTTGAGCGCCGATCTCGACAGCATTACGTGTGAGCATGTTGTGAAACAGCTGTACGTGACTGACACCAGTGGCGTTAAATATACAAGAATAAATGTCTTTGTTGCGGGCAGCTCCGGCGGTGGATTTTAAGAGCTTTCAGACAGGACTGTGCAATGTACGTCTCCCGATGCGTCTCTGCAGTACATTGAACATTGGACTTACATGACCAGAGACTATCAAAATATAAGAGATGCTGACAGTACTGTTTCGGGGATTTTGACAGCGACATGGGCAAGACTTGCCAGCACAGACACCTGGCTGCGAACGAAAGGCGCACATCGTTGACAGTGTGTGTGTGGGGGTGGCAAGAAAATAAAGGTGAGCTTGGCATAGTGGAAGAATAAGCAGATACGAAAGCACTTTACCATTAAGGCGATCGACCACTTCACATTCAATAAATCATTTTTTATTGTTAGCCACTGAACTGCTCATTTTTATGACCGTATAGGATCCCTTGTACTATCCACGGATCTTGCAGTTCTGTGTTCTTACCAGCAACAGGGCCTAATCGAGCATTTGCAGGTGCCTTCTCGCCACTTTTCAAAGCGGTGCTAATTTTTAAATACTAGTTGATTTACTAAAGATCGAAGCAAAAATGATTTGCGGCATTGTGAGTCCCAGCAATAACAAATTCATGAGTGCTTTCTTCATCGACAGTGATTTATTGATACATGGGGTTTAACGTCCCAAAACCACCATATGATTACAAGAGATGCCGTAGTGGAGGGCTTGGAAATTTCGACCACTTGGGGTTCTTTAACGTGCGCCCAAATCTGAACACACGGGCCTACAAAATTTTGGCCTCCATTGGAAATGCAGCCGCCGCAGCCGGGATCGACAATGATGATGGCGACGACGAGGATGGTGACGGTGATGAACACATGACTACACGACCGAGTCTAAAGCACGTGTCCCTGTTTCGTGCGGAAACATGACCAAATGAGGCGTGACCACACGAGGTGGCCACTAGGCAGCGCTCCCTGCACTGCAAATTGGCGAGCTTTGCACCCATTTTGAATCCTGCTCAGTACATGTCCTATAAATCAATATTACAGACATTTATTTGCTCCTCCATTGCATTATCAGTAGCGAATCGTTACTAGGAGGCCGATATCTACACACTGACGCAGAAAACACAACACTCGTTAAGTTGATGTCACTGCTCCTTTTATGCCTACCTGCACTTGTAAGGGCAGACTCAAACTATCTGGCAATCATTTCAAGTTTCTTGTGCAATGTCAGCCACTCATTCTACCATCAGCATTTTTAGGCATCCATGTCTGCTAAACAGTAACAAAAGAAAACAACTTGACAGATTGTAAGAGCCTTGCCATCCCCAATCGTTTAACAAACATCTTCTTCACACAGCACGTATTACAGAGCTAGTACAGTATACAACTATAGTGACTTTCCACACAATATGCACTGCAAAATCAGTGTTGATGCGCTTTCAGTGGTTAAACGTTGACAATTGCTCAAGTTTTATGCCCCACAACCACGAAATGATTATGAAGGACGCTATAGCAGCGAGCTTCGTAAATTTTGACTATCTGGTGTTTTTTTTTAATGTGCACCTAAATCTAAATACACAAGCCTGTAGCATTACACCTCCATCAAAATGCAGCCGCCGCAGCCAGAATCTGATCTCACGACATTCGCGTCAGCTGTCGAGCACCATAACCAACAGAACAAACCATGGAAGGTGGTTTGATACAGAATCAGCATATACACGATCGTGCTCACAAGGAATGCTAATAATGAAAAAATATATATGTTAGGTGCTGAATAATGAGCTATTCTTATCCTGCAACAGGATGACATAGGCAAGAGTGATAGAAGTGATACAACAAAAAGCGTGCAACGATGCAAGCTATGTGTTCCTACCTTCTCTTCCTCATCGTGGGCCCTCTTGACTTTATTTTTAAGCTGAAGCTCTCGCTTCTCAGCAGCTCGCTGCAGTCGCTTCTCTAAAACTAGTCGCCGTTGGAGCTGGAGTTCTTCTTGTTGTGCTTTCTTCTCCTCCACCTAGAGTGCACGCAAAGAATCTTTACTGATGAGTATGAAGAAGAAGAGATAAAGCAGGAAGCCACAGTGGAAAATAGCAATGTGAATGCGAGTGCAAGTGGGGGAAGTCGAATACTTTTCTTGAACAAGGTTGCAATGCTCAACATACAGGCATTTCTTCTTTTACTTGATTATTCACTACACTCAAAAGCAACCAAGATGTGCATTTCCTATTACAGTTGAACCCCTTTATCAGACACATTGATGTAAGAGACAAATGAATATGAGACACCAGTGCACCTGCATCAAAACTGGGGTTCATCAGAAAAAGAGAACAAGGTACCTTGCTTACACCAGACACCTTGTATAAGAGAGAAGAGTTGCTCTCTGGTGCATGCCTCTTATAAAGGAGTTCAACCTTATTATCTAGCAGCTTACAACTTGACTAGAAAGAAGAGTCATAGATGTGTGCTGTGTACAGCAACTATTGCCAAGTGATAATCTGAGAATCAATCATTCAAGATATCATTGATTATTTAGACTTTTCGCCAACCCACCATGTGCTGCATAAACATAACAAAAAAATTCAATATACATTCTGACTTGCTCCACAACTCCCTGAGTATTCAATATTTAGCAATAATTTTAACCCAGCTCACTTTCATATTGAAGTAAAGATGATTTTAAGCAAAACAATGATTTTTGACTCTTCCAGGAGGATCACTGGGAAACTCAACTACGAAGTTGAGTGATGAGTTATATATTAGTTTGGTGCATTCTTGCTTCACTTAGACCGGAAAGCAGCTAAACGAACAGTGAGCCATTAAAAGAGACAAAAATCTTCATTTTGTTAGGTATTGCTTTAACTTTCATTGAGTGACTGAAAATCTTTCCATGTTTGAGCATCCACATTATCATCTAGAGGCACCTTCTGTTCATCCACACTAGCCATAGACAAGGTTAGCAAGATGACTGACTGCACCTGACCTTCTTTACACAAGCTGTTGGCATTCACTCCCACGCTACCTAATGAACAGTCATCACATTTCAGAACAGATCAGTGCTCACTGATATTTACAACAGTGGTATTAAAGTGGGATTTGCAATGGGCAAGCCTAAATGATATGGTGATATTCCTACTGCCAATGACAACTGTGATCAAAATGCACTCAATCAAAATAAAAAGATGCCTACTATCCAGCACAACCATATTATGAACAAGTTAAGACAAATACTAAAAAACTCTGAGTACTATGCTCCAAAGGCTCTTTTTTTAATACAAAGAGCCAGATGAATTACAAAGGTGCTTTCATGTTGCATTTTCACGATCCCCTATCGCAGGAACTCACTAGCAAGATATGCTACCGAATAACTTGAACAACGATCACAACCATCTTTCAAGAGAAAAAAAAATCATGAATTTTCTGTGTAAATACAAGAAAGGGCAGTGCAAAACACTTCACAAACCTTTTTAGACTGATCTCTGCACCGCTGTGCTTTTTCTTCCCTAATGCGTTCCCTCTGCTCCTGTGCTTTCGCTTGCTTTTCCTTGTGACGCTGCATGGTCTCAGACAGGGATCTGAGAATATAAAATACAGTAATTCATAATTATACAAGCTGCAACCACACAGATTGCTGCCACCAAGCGATTCCCTCATTTTTCAAGTAAAAGCTCAATATAAAGAAATCTTTGTGACGAACCAAGCTGCTTCTTTATGAACATAACACATTGTAGCTCATTGGCACCAGTGTTGCGGAGTATGGTGACCCCAGAATGGAATGGTGACAAAGCTTTGAAGAATGAAATGAGAATGGTATTCAGTGCATTTTCCTTGAATTGGAATGGAAGTGGAAGTACAGTCAAACCCCTTTATAAGGAACACTGATATAAGAGACACCAGGTATAAGAGACACTGTGGTGCTTACAAAAAAATAGGGTTTAATAGAAGAATGGATACGAGGTACCCTGCTTATAAGAGACATCTCATATAAAAGACCAGAATTGCTGCCCCGAGCATGCCTCTTATAAAAAGGTTCAACTGTGTGACTTTTTTCGAAAATTGAGCACATTTTCGTTCATGAGCTGTTTTTCGAACTTCAAACAATAGTAACTTAAACCCTCGAATTTAACAATAAAGCAGTAATTTAAAAAGACTTGGCTGATTACAAGCACACTTATAAGCAATGCACTTACTATAATTCTGTACTTATGAAGACTGTGTTGCACCAAAGTTTTTCACTATTCTTCCCTTAACCATGCCATGGTATCTGTCTTGCAGAGCTGTATGGTGACAGTATGCCCACCTTACACCTTGAGATTTTTTTGCCCCTCTGTGGCGTCTCAGCCTCTTGCTGTCTCTTCATCCTTCACATACCAGCTTGCGCGCAGTCTCGCCACATATTACCCCCCTGCCTACATACATGGGTGTTTTTGCCTGAAACTCCATCGCAAAGGTCTGTAGGTTGGCACAGCACACATTCGTACACGAAGTATGTGTTGAGTGAACTGTCTGTGCAATCAACTGTTGTACAAGCTGAACCATAAAGGGAGAATATAATAGACTTTTGAAAGCATTTGTTTGGGTAGCCAGCCAAAGCAGGTGATCCCACGTAACCAAGGCGGCGCCTCCCCAAATCCCTACGTGACGATTCACCAAGTCATCATCTTAGCATTAACGCATTTAAACTTTAACAATATTAAAACATCATTAATTGAAACATGCATGTTTGAATGAATGATGTTTTAAAAAAAAAAGGCCTGCTCATTCACTAGCTAAATACCGTTTACTTGTCACAAAAAGCTTAACCTCGTAGTAAGTGAAGGTAGTAAAACGGTGATTACTGAAA
This sequence comes from Rhipicephalus microplus, assembly GCF_043290135.1. Classification (NCBI taxonomy): domain Eukaryota; kingdom Metazoa; phylum Arthropoda; class Arachnida; order Ixodida; family Ixodidae; genus Rhipicephalus; species Rhipicephalus microplus. The sequence goes on from NC_134700.1 coordinate 289,775,294, forward strand.
CTTGCTAGTTTCCTAAATAGTTCATGAATAGTGCTAACTCAAATAATCAGTACATTACTAAATTTTCAGTTAACAGACATAAGCATTGTCATATCAAGATAATTCAACTACATAAGTATAATAAAAAGAATAATAAGCAAAGTACAATTGTTCATGTAGAATAATTAGTGGCCACTAATTACTTCATGTAATTACCATGACAAGTACGCATCAAAGGAACATACACAGAGGCATGAACAAATCACAGGCAAGGACATACACACATACGCGCACATAGAATATGAAGACTTAGCCGATATCGTATACTGTAGCAGCCGTTTGAAGGCTTATTTATGCTCCTACTTGGGGTTAGCACACTGCTTACTGATTAGCAGCCATATAATTTAGAAAAATAATTAACATTTTGAACAGACCATTGTCTATCCTTTTATATATGTGTGTTATAACTTAGCTTGAAATTTTTATTCTAAAGTAATCGACAAAATTAGGATTCGTTCAAGTTTTTCTTGAGAGTGTCACGATTATAGCAACATATACTAATACTATTTATTGGGGTTTAACATCCCAAAATCACCATATGATTATGAGAGACCCCGTAGTGGAGGGCTTCAGAAATTTTGATCACCTGGTGGTTCTTCAACGTGCACCTAAACCTAAGCACACGGACTTCAATCATTTTCGCCTCCATTGAAAATGCGACTGCTGCGGCCGGGATTCGACCCTGCGACCTGCGGGTCAGCAGCCAAGTACCTTAGCCACTAAACCGCCATGGCGGGTCGCTGCAAGATATACGGTAGTGTTTACGAGAGATCTGGCAATGTATGTGGCTTAGTAGTTACCTAGTTAAAAAAGACCAAGAAAGTATTCCTGGTTAGTAATGGCAAGAGAGAGAGAGAGAGAGAGAAATTAGAAAAAGAAAAAGGAAGGCAGGAAGGCCATTCCCGGAGTGGGAATGGGCTAGATTTTCATTCCAAGGAATTGAAAAAAGTGGAATTATGGCAAGTAGCAATTTTCTGGAATGAAGTTGGAATAGAATAGAGGTGCCCATTTTGCAACACTGATTGACACGAATCATGGCATAAGGCTACCACAGAATAGGTTCTCACATGTCGATTGCAGTGGTCCTTATTTTTCACTTCAAAACATTCCATCATGCAAGTTAAGAAGGAAAAGAAACATAAGTCAGATGTCTACAGTTTGTGAAGTTTGTCAGCTTGGTCACTCAAGGAAGTACCGATTCTGGGTGAACATCCATGATGTAAGCACCACTTAAGATGGAGGAAAATAATACTCCAGGGTACACTAGTTACAGTAGAATCTGGATGATATGAATTCAACGGAGTCTGCAAAATATTTGTATCATCCCGAATTCCTATGAAACAAAAACAAGTTAAGGCTGACCATGAAGGTGAACAAGCAATGGGGTAAACTATATTTTCCCGAAAAAAAATCCATGATGTTCTTTTGAACTTTTCTGTCTTCACTGCCTCTCAATGACGAACCAAAAACGAAAACCACGCGGGCATCTTTTTGTAGATTGTGGGGGTGCTGACATTCCCTGTAAAGTTGTTTGCTCCGCGTGGCACACGTGTCTCGCCCAAAAGCCGCATTTCGGGTTACAACCACCGGGCGGTAGGTGGCATTGTGTTTGCGAGAGTTGGCCACCACTGTCGTCATCATCATCATGGGGTAGCCCCGGCAGTGACCCCTGGCAGAAGCGAGCCTTGGTGGCGGGCGAGTGTTGAGCGAGTCTCTTCTGCACATGGCAGTTGCCGCGAACGGTTGTCTCTAGCGTGGTTCCACGGTAGCGCGCCGGGGGGGCCAAGTGGTATGTCAAGCATTGGCGACGCCACCTTGGGTATGTTACTGTGTGTTTGTCGTGCTATTGTGTTATGTCGTTTGTTGGTAGCATGTTGATAACGATTGATGTATTGATTCGGTGGACGATATTGCTACATGCATGTGTATTGACATTATAGGGGGCGACGCGCGTGTGTGCCTGATGAGGAAGACGAAGGGTTGTCTCGGCTCGATCGCTGGTGAACCGGGCACGCCATTACCGCTGGTTTGGAATATATTTCATCCCCAGCCTCGTCGTTACGGCGTCTCTTCTTTTCCGTAACATATTTGGTGGAGGTGGAACGTTCCCCGTCTTCGCCACGAAGCTTCGCAGTGGCCGCACCATTCAGTCTCCGGCCATGGCTACCAATGACAACAGCCTGCCAGCGTCTCCATCTGTAGCTCCAGCCACCACATACCTGACGATGCCCACACCCCGTGATCCAGGTACATTCTCCGCACAACCTGGGCTCGACGTCGACTACTGGCTCCGTATGTACGAGCGTGTTAGCCACACACACCGATGGGACCCTACCATGATGCTCGCCAACGTAATATTTTACTTGGACGGCACCCCACGGGTCTGGTTCGACGCCCATGAGACCGAGCTCACCAGCTGGGATACCTTCAAAGAGCGACTACGTGACATCTTTGGGGACCCGTCCGGTCGCCAAATGGAAGCGCGAAAAGAACTCGCCACTCGTGTGCAGTCGTCAACAGAGTCGTATGTCTCGTACATACAGGATGTGCTCGCGTTGTGCCGAAAAGTCGACGAGCAAATGACAGAGAGTGACAAGGTGGGCCACATACTTAAGGGCATAGCGGACGACGCCTTCAATTTGCTCGTCTACAATAATGTCACGACCGTAGATATGACCATCAAGGAATGCCGTCGCTTCGAAATGGCCAAAAGCCGCCGTGTTCTGCCTCAATTTACGCGGCTACCAAACACGGCTGTTACATCCACTTGCACCGATCTCGGTGCCGCACCACCCATGCAGGACAGCGTGACACGAATAGTTCGACGGGAGCTTGAGGCGTCAAGTCCGGCACCATTTCCTTCACATCCGCTCGACCATGGCGCCGCAGAAACGCCTCCGCCGGTCTCCGTTATTCAAGCAGTCGTGAGGCAGGAAATTGCAAAGCTTGGTTTTCCTGTGGCCTGCTCTGTCTCCCGACCCGTCTCCAGACCAATGACAACAAATGCACCACGCCATGACTTACACTTTATTCCGCGATCCCGCAATCTGGCGGAATGGAGAACTGCAGACGACAAGCCGATCCGCTTCCGCTGCCACCGAGTTGGCCATATCTCCCGCTACTGCCGCAGCACTTGGACGCCCTCAAACTGGAGCCAATTTTCCTCTAATCGACCATACGAGGACTCCTGTCGGTATTCGCCCAGTCGTGTGTACCCTTCTTCCGACATCCCCAACAGCCGCTCCACTGCTCGTTCACCGCCACCTCAACGTCGCCGTTCCCCATCGCCCCAACCACGCCGCTATCCGTCGCCGGTCAACTGTGGATCCTCTCGGACGGAAAACTAGATCATGCAGCTCCGGGAGGTAGTGCTGCATCGCTTGCGAATGATCCAAATCCTCCATTGACGCTCCCCACTGATACGAACTTGATTAAGGTGTATGTGGACGGTATTTCTTTGACGGCGTTAGTCGATACCGGAGCTCAAGTGTCTATAATGAGTGCTCATCTGTGTCGCCTGCTCAAAAAAGTCCTCACGCCTGCAGCAACTAAAGCCCTCCGTGTCGCTGATGGTGGAACTGTGGCCATCACTGGAATGTGTACCGCTCGTGTTAGTATTGCCGGCCGCCATGTTCCCGTTTTATTTACGGTGCTTGAAAATTGCCCCCACGACCTAATCTTCGGCATGGACTTCCTATCGACGCATTCTGCCCTCATCGATTGTGCCGCCGGTACTCTCTGCCTAGAACTTCCTCTTCTCCCGGATTCTCACCCTGAACTCCCAAACAGCTTGTGCACCACTGACTTCTTCCGGATACCGCCTAAAGCTCTCACATTCATCGAATTGGCAACACCCTCTCCCGTGCTCGACGGTGATTATATCGTGACGCCGATTACTGATGTTCTCCTGGCGCTTGACATTACTGTCCCACACTCTGTCGTAAGCATGGCCTCTAACCGAACATATTTACCTGTTATCAATTTCGGTTTCATAAAACAAGTGCTACCCCAAGGAATTTCGGTCGCCACACTAAGGCCCTTAATTGACGACCACGTCACCTGTTTTACGGCAGACGTATGTCCCGAGCACCCACATCACTCGCAGGATGTCACGTGCCTCGATTCGACCTTACGCTCCATGATCGCCCCGGACCTCAAACCTGAGAAGTCAACCGCGCTATGCCGCCTTCTGGCTTCATACCGCGACATATTCGACGTCGACCACCGTCCACTCGGCCAGACTTCACTCGTCAAGCACCGCATTAACACAGGTGATTCCCATCCCATTCATCGGCGACCATACCGGGTGTCTGCCACCGAGCGTAAAATAATTCACCAAGAAGTCACCAAGATGTTAGCCAAAGGAATTATTGAACCCTCTTCGAGCCCATGGGCGTCCCCCGTTGTGCTCGTTAAAAAGAAAGATGGCACGTGGCGCTTCTGCGTGGATTACCGTCATCTGGATAGAATCACGAAAAAGGACGTTTACCCTTTACCCCGCATCGATGACGCTCTCGAATGTATCCACGGCGCCCGATACTTTTTCACAATAGACCTACGTTCTGGCTACTGGCAGATTGCTGTCGACGAAAAAGACCAAGAGAAGACCGCATTTGTAACTCCAGACGGCCTATATCAGTTCAAGGTTATGCCATTTGGGCTATGCAACGCCCCAGCCACGTTCGAGCGCATGATGGACTCTCTGCTACAAGGGTTCAAATGGTCAACATGTCTTTGTTATCTTGACGATGTCGTTGTATATTCCCCAACATTTGAGACCCACCTTCAGCGTTTGTCAGCTATTCTCGACATATTCCGCACTGCAGGCCTCCAATTGAACTCGTCGAAGTGCCGCTTCGGACGCCGGCAAATTACAGTGTTGGGCCACCTTGTCGACGCCTCTGGTGTGCAGCCGGACCCCGAGAAAATTCGTGCAGTTACCAGTTTTCCTGTACCCCAGTCAGCCAAAGATGTCCGGAGTTTTGTAGGACTTTGCTCCTATTTTAGAAGGTTTGTGAAAGATTTCGCAACCATCGCTCGACCCCTCACGGAGCTTCTAAAGAAAGACGTCACATTTACGTGGGGTACCGACCAAGCTGCTGCTTTCTCTCCCCTAATCACGCTACTGACGACTCCACCCATATTGGCTCACTTTGACCCATTCGCTCCGACGGAAGTTCGAACCGATGCTAGTGGTCACGGAATCGGAGCCGTGTTAGCCCAGCGCCAACAGGGACACGACCGAGTTGTCGCCTACGCTAGCCGCCTCCTCACAGCTGCTGAGCGCAACTATTCTATTACGGAGCGTGAATGTCTTGCTCTTGTTTGGGCAGTCTCAAAGTTTCGCCCATATTTATATGGCACTAATTTCTCTGTGATAACTGACCATCATGCGCTATGTTGGCTTACGTCACTGAAGGATCCTACTGGCCGGCTCGGGCGCTGGGCTCTGAGACTCCAAGAGTATACCTTTACGGTGACGTACAAGTCCGGACGCCTACATCAGGACGCAGACTGCCTGTCACGCTACCCGGTCGCTGAGTCGAGCACTATGCATGACACCGACACCGAGCCTTGCGTCTTTTCCCTTTCACAAATGACATGCATCGGTGACGAGCAGCGCTATGATGCGTCCTTGCGTGCTATCATTGAGCGCCTCGAATCACCATCTTCCAGTCAGTCCTATCGCTCGTTCGTGCTCCACGATGGGGTATTATACCGCCAAAGTTTTGAGCCGGATGGACCGGCTCTGCTGCTTGTCATTCCGAAACACCTTCGCTCGGAAGTTCTACATGAACTTCATGACCTTCCGACTGCTGGTCACCTTGGTGTGTCACGCACTTACGACCGAATACGCCGACGCTTCTACTGGCCAGGGCTTGCACGCTCAGTCAGAAGGTACGTTGCGGCTTGTGAGAAATGTCAGCGCCGTAAAACGCCATCGACACTTCCCGCCGGACGCCTTCAACCACTTGATATTCCATCAGAACCTTTCCTCCGCGTTGGCTTGGACCTACTTGGCCCCTTTCCCTTGTCTTCCTCGGGTAACCAGTGGATAGCCGTGGCCACCGACTACGCCACGCGTTATGCCATCACACGAGCTCTCCCAACAAGCTGCGCCACAGATGTCGCCGACTTCCTCCTCAAGGACGTTATTTTGCAACACGGAGCCCCACGGCAGCTGCTTACAGACCGTGGCCGCACCTTTTTGTCGAAGGTCATAGCCGACATCTTGCAGTCCTGTAAAACGAGACACAAGCTGACTACGTCATACCACCCGCAAACCAATGGACTAACGGAGCGCCTCAATCGAACTCTTACAGACATGCTCGCTAAGTATGTTTCTACCAACCACACCGACTGGGATCTCGCGTTGCCGTACGTCACATTTGCCTACAATTCTTCGCGCCACGACACTGCCGGCTACTCTCCATTTTTTCTGCTGTTTGGCCGAGAACCAACATTGCCTCTAGACACCGTCATACCGTCCCCTGGAGTACCGACCAGTGAATATGCCATGGACGCTATCACTCGGGCCGCTTACGCACGCGAAATCACCCGTACTCGCCTTCTGACCTCTCAAGAGAAGCAACGGCGCTTGTATGACCAACGACACCGCGACGTACACTTTCCACCTGGTTCTTTGGTACTGCTCTGGTCTCCAACCCGTCAAGTTGGCTTGTCAGAGAAGCTGCTTACTCGCTACACAGGCCCATACCGAGTCCTTCGTGTGGTTACGCCTGTAACATATGAAATTGGTCCTGCCACCCCGTTGCCTTCATGTGCCCAACAGGCTACCGATATTGTACATGTTGCGCACTTGAAGCCCTACAACTCTCCTAGTGACGTTGACATCTAAATGCGCCGAGACGGCGCTTGCGCCGCCGGGGGTTATGCTACATGCATGTGTATTGACATTATAGGGGGCGACGCGCGTGTGTGCCTGATGAGGAAGACGAAGGGTTGTCTCGGCTCGATCGCTGGTGAACCGGGCACGCCATTACCGCTGGTTTGGAATATATTTCATCCCCAGCCTCGTCGTTACGGCGTCTCTTCTTTTCCGTAACAATATCGTCGTTCTGAAATTAGGTAAATAAATGTGTATGTGTGTTTTGCTGTACCAACCGCGTCGACTGTGTCCGTTCACACCAAGAGCGTGGTGCTCGCCATTCGAGACCCCACAAGATGTAAAGCGTCTTATGGTCTATCCCAATCCGGTGTGTGGCGTGACCACTATTAGAGTGCGTGCGCGCCCCTCCCCCTCTCTCGCCTCGCAACGGTGACGCAGGCAGCATCTGCTTGCTCCCCCTCTCTCTACTCTAGACATCCCTGCCAGCGGCGTTCATACCCCATGGTGCTTGCCCGTCCCCTCCCCATCTACTACGCTCCCCCCTCTCTGGCCTCGCAACGCCGACGCAGGCAGCGTCTGCTAACGCGTTTCTTGATTGAAAAAAACAACTTGTAGCGCTTTGCAACTGTTCACTGGCCACTACAGAAATTAGCAGAAAGCGGACTGTGGGTCTCTGTGTCCAATCGAAGTCTTCTGTTTTTCATTGCACATTAGGAGCAATTGGCATTTTCCAGTAGGAAACAACAGGCAGTCCATGACTTCGTGCTTTGCACCCCCCCTCCCCCAATTTCTCTCCTGCGCAACCTCAACTCTGCGTCAACACCACCGCCCGTGTTAGGGATAGCGCCAACTGCTTCGCATTCACACAATTACTCTTAGCGGGAGCTCGTGTAATTTTTATCTACACTCTGCTTTCCCCTGATGGCACTCCGCAATATTTCATTTGTTTTTCATCATCCTGCAGATACACAAAAACACCTCCGGTTCTCTACGCATGCGCGCAGATGCCCGGGACATACAAAGCAGTCGATGTGAAGTGGAATAATACATGTGTAGCGGCTAATCGACCTTCCTATTGACTAGGAGGCCCTGCAGCCTTAACAGTGCTGAAAAAAATTCTGACATGGAGTATAGACCTTTAACGTGGGTGCCACCACATTGCCTAGCGGGCGGCACCGTCCCTGGTCTGGCAACCTACTGAAGCGTGCCAAGCTCTGCATTTTTGTGGAAGGTGTTCGTACGGTTGCAGTTGCAGGTACGGTCAGTTATTTTCATTCTGGTGGGCTGAATTTCGTCTAAAATAATGCAGTATAGGTAGGAAATGAGTCTGTGAGATGTCCTCAAAGATATTGATTTGCTCGAGGTCAAATATAATAATATGCGACGACGTGAACCTGTCACTTTAAAGGGTCAGTGTCGTATGGTTTTGGCACTCTTTCTGTTAGAAAAGCTTAAGGATATTTCCACTCGTTCCAGCAGGGCAAGCAAGTAATTTTTTCCTGGACTGTAATATTTAAGTTTGTTTTCTTCACTCGTGATTTGTATGTCTTCTTGCAGCAACTATCACCCGTACAAGCGGTCATACGGGAGCATGAAGTTGTGATTTCTCGGCATTTGTTTCTTGCTCACAAACTGTTTTCTTTCTTTTGCTTGACTTTGAATGACCCCTTATTACTCGCTCATTTAGCTTTTTCCAGTAAGCCTTCCCCTTCGAGTCCCGAACGGGGGCGACCTTGATGGCTCCGCTCGTGAACCATGTGAATGAAGGTGTCTTCTTTATTTCCCGTGCACTGGTCTCCTGCGTTCGCCTTCACTGAACCGATCAGCTTCGTTAGTTGACGGGTCGGTGTTTCTTGCTCACAAATTGTTTTCTTTCTTTTGCTTGACTTTGAATGACCCCTTATTACTTGCTCATTTAGTATTTCCTATCGTTGAGGACGAAATTAGAACTGTTTCCTGGCAGGTGCTGGTACGCGAAAAGCAATGCTGATGTTTACATGCTAGCACGCTTCATTTTCTTTTCTTTTTTTTTTCTTTTTAGAGTCGTGGCATTTGATTGGACTGCGGTGGAGATAAAGTGAAGATATCGTTTCTTCTGCCGATGAGGCACCAAGCGCACCCGGGCTCAAGCCTATGATTGGCATAGAAGCGATTTCAAGTTTCGCGTTTTTCATGTTTCGTGTTTTTCAAACACTGACCCTCTGTACTGCTTTTGCAAAATCTTGGCTGTCGTCCGCAATGACCCGTTGTACAGTTTTTGCAAAATCTTGGCTGTCGTCCGCATAGCTAAGCAGCAAAATTTACAGTTATAGAAATTACAGACAACTGCAACAATGTGGTTTATTTTGTTTAGCTCTTAGAGGAGAATTAAGTATTTGCTCTGAGAGGAGAATTAAGTATGTTGTATATCGATGAGTAACTTCTCAGACACAGTTCTTGATCACGCAAAAAAATTGTATTCCTGAGACAGTTGTTCCAAACACGAAGTTACAGAAATTCTCCCCCCCCCCCTTTTTTTTCTACTATTCTGCTTTTATCTCTCATATCGGACACGATACACTCTGCTGTCTTACAAAAGTTGTGCACTCGTGACAGGTATTCTGCAACGTCATTTTCATGTAAAGTTCAGCGAATGTTCGGGGTTCACAAGGCCAGTGCCTAGCACAAATTAAATTAGTCATGCCGGTTACGCCACTGCAAAGTGAGGGGTCTCTCATCCGTCTTAATACAGCCACATCAACTATATTGATCAACATGTTGAGCCGATATATGAGGCTAATTGTTTTCACCAAGCCCATCATACTAAACTTTCATACTAAAACGAAGAATTTGAAAGGTACACAGTACAGCATTGAGCAGGATTATTCATCCGAAACGCGCACTGTACGAAAGAAGCTTTGGGAATATGGTAAAGCGAAAAGGGCGGATAAGAAAAACCTGGTTAAGCTAAAAGCCGATAAACTGATTATAAACGGCAGAGCATTTACTTGGGATGATGAAAAGGAAGAAGTCGTTGCCTTGTCTAAACGATGACAGGAAAATTGTACCATCTGCGTTCATCGTGATTTATTTATTGCAGTAGTGAATTGCCGAAGTGTAATAAACAAAATAGACGAATTCGCTGGCTTGCTTGATACCGTGAAGGCCGATGTCGTGTTCGGTACAGAATCTTGGCTCAACCCATCCATCTCTGATCATGAAGTGTTTCCTAACAATTATACTGCCTACCGTAAAGATAGGCCGAGTCATGGGGGTGGTGTTTTCTTGTTAGTTCACTCGTCCCTTTCATCCACTAATCTTGATATCGGTAATGACGCTGTTGAATCTGTCTGGAGTACTGTTACAGTCAGTAACAATTTTTCTTTTGTAGCTGGGACGTTTTATCGACCGCCCGCCGCGAACTCCAGTATTTTGCAATTATTAGGTGACATCGTTTCACAGGCGTCTGACCGTACGATATTATTAGCAGGTGATTTTAATTTACCCGATCTAAAATGGTGAAGTCACTCATGCGAGGTGCTGCATGCCAGCCGTAATAACCTAGAAATGAAGAACATTGTTGACACTTTTGGGTTGATACAGTACGTTTTAGAACCCACAAGACTTAAGCATACCCTAGATCTTCTCTTTTGTAACTCCCCTAATTTAGTAAGTAACGTTGATATCATCCCAGGCATTAGTGACCATCAGGTTGTAGTAGCAGGTGTTACAACAAAAATTCAAAAAATCACGAAGAGTATCAGAAGAAAGTTGTTCTTTTTTGATAAAGGCGACTATCCGTCAATTTCCGCAAGGCTTCTTGATTATTTGCCTGTATTTGAATGCTTGGTAGAGGAACACAGTGTAGAGTATTTGTGGAACACATTTAAAAATAAGATACTCGAACTCTCAGAGCAGTACATACCAAGTATGGATTCGGCTAAGCTTAATAAACGTAAAAAACCGTGGGTGACTTACAGTATCCTGAAACTAATTAAGAAACGAAGACGGGTATTCAAAAAATACAAAAAAATGAAAGGTAAGGTTCATTATAAGAAGCTACAGGAGCTAACACGTGAATATAAAGAAGAATCAGTAAATGCAAAGCAGCATTTTTTTAAACGATTGAATGAAAATATGAGTACAAATCCTAAACCTTTCTGGCAATATCTAAAGGGATGTGGGTCTGATCCGGTTGGAATAAATGAACTTATTTTCGATGGACGCACTCTTTCCAATGATACGGATAAAGCCACGTGCCTAAATAATTACTTCCAATCCGTTTTTCTTCCTAAATCTGCATTGAGCTCACCCTTGCCAAGTAGCAGTGTTCCTCTCATGGAACCTCTTGAAATTAGTGTCAGCGGTATTGAGGCCTTGCTCAGGAATCTCGACGACAGTAAAGCTATCGGCCCTGACGGTGTCTCTCCAAGAGTTTTAAAACAGTGCGTTAACCCCATTTCGCTCTACCTTTACCTGATCTTTGAAAAATCACTAAGTACTGGCCAGTTGCCACAAGACTGGAAAGTGGCAAATGTAGTCCCGATCCACAAAGGAGGTCCTAAAAAAGACGTCACGAATTATAGACCTATTTCGCTTACCTCGATATCATGTAAAATCATTGAACATGTAATATATAAGGCTCTAATGAAGCATTTATTAGATTACGATTTGTTAACAAAGACTCAACACGGTTTTCGTAAGGGCTTTTCCTGTACGACCCAGCTTCTCGAGTTCTACAACGATCTAGTATCTGAAATTGATCTAGGTGGGCAAACAGACTGCATCTTTTTAGACTTCAGTAAAGCTTTCGACACTGTTTCGCATCCTCTGCTCCTCGAAAAATTACGCATATTTAATATAGATGAAAGAATTTTTAATTGGATAGAGAATTACCTGTCACAACGCCGCCAATGTGTTGTCCTGAATGGTACTAAGTCGGAATTTCTAGAGGTCACGTCGGGCGTCCCCCAGGGATCTGTATTGGGGCCTCTGCTATTCATAATTTTTATAAATGACATTAACAAAGATATAAGCTCAAGTATACGGCTCTTTGCTGATGATTGCGTAGTCTACAGAAAAATTCAGAAAGAACATGATGTCCTTGAATTGCAGGCTGATCTTGCACGTATTCATCAATGGTGCCTTAAGTGGCAAATGAAGTTAAACACAAATAAGTGCGTTCATGTGTGTTTTACAAAGAAGAAAAAAATATTTGATGCAAATTTTAGTCTAGGAGGAAATAAATTAGATAAAAAATACTCGTACAAATATTTGGGTGTATTGCTGTCGCATGATTGTTCCTGGAATGCACATATGGATTATGTGGTTTCCAAAGCCGCGATAGCGTTGAATTATATTCAAAGGAATTTGAGATGTGCAGATCCTAACCTTAGAAGCACGGCCTACCTCACTTGTATTCGTCCAATCCTGGAGTATGCCTGTACTCTTTGGGACCCAACACAAACAGGTTTGATAAATAAATTAGAAAAAATACAAAACAGAGCAGCCAGGTTTGTTTTGGGTCGGTACGGACAAAAGCAGAGTTGTACCGAAATGAAAAAGGAGTTAAACTGGGAGTTACTGTCGTCCCGTCGCAAAAAATTGCGTTTGAAGCTTTTATACCAGATATTTCATAAAAAAACGGGACTAGACAGCGACACTTACTTAAAAAGACCAGATTACATATCTCAACGTACAGACCACATACACAAAATAAAGCCGTGCCGGGCCAGGACGAACCTGTATTCAAACTCGTTTTTTGTTAAAACTATTAACGAATGGAATTGTTTGACATCTGAGCAAGTGTGCAGTGTTAATGAAGATGTATTTTTTTCAACTTTGTAACCCCCCTGCTGTAACGCCTCTGGCAAAGCGGGGATATGTATGAATAAAGAATAAAGAATAAAGAAGCGAAAACAATACAGGTGGCTACTCGAGTGGTGCTTAAATGTTTAGCACTTTAACGGACTAGGCTGCACTTGATTGCTTATGTTTGGTTGTCAATATAATTATATCCGACTGTGATTTGGTTGAATAGAAAACTGGGCATTCCAGGTATACTGTAGCACTTGCCGATATGAAACTTGTCACATAACACAAACAATGTACCATGAAGCAATTGCAAACGCTGCAAATTTGGTGATGTGTGCCGCATACATATTTAGGCGGCTGTTTCCTTTTTTTTTTTTTTGCACGCCCAGGAAGTCGCCCGTTTCCAAGGACTCGAGGCCATATTCTAGGTGGTGTGCTTGCAACCCCACCCCTCTAAATACCGCCGGACATTCTCAATAAAGTTCTTTACTCACTTACTGTTGTAGTTCTTAAAACAACCAAACATGACTGTCTTCTCGTTGACCTTTCACTAACTGACATATCGACTAAAAGAGAAGAAAATCCACAGTTCGACCAGGAACATGCTAAACTGCTAGACAACGCCACACATCTACGCACCAACCCATACACTTCATGCAGTCTGCACGTTCCAGAAAGGAAGAAAGCACTGGTTGCCAGTCTGGTCCTCCTCACCCGATGGAACGGTCTATAAGTTGCACTCCACAGAGTTCTTAAGCTCAATTTTCCCAGTAACATGAGTACCGATCTCCAACAGTACTTGAAAGCAAAATTTTAGGGTAAGTAGAGCTCATATGGGCACCGATTTCGAAAATAACCATTTATAGGCACTTATACGAATTTAGGCACAAATGTAAAAAAAAAGACATTTATAGGCACTTTAAAAACACTACCAGAGTCCTCCTTACCCTCTAATTCATGCTTATATGTCAAAGTGGCTCGATAGGAACTCAAGAACCAAAATAGGCATTTGCCTGTAATTTGGTGTCTACTTACAACCATGCAGAAGCGTAACTGACCTCTTTCGTGTTGCACAAGATAGCTTCTCGTGCATTTGAAGTGCCCGTCCTGGAGTGCGTAGTTCAAGATCCTCTAAGCAATCCATTTGATCACCCCAGCTCAGTCCCATGTCATGAACCATTTCCTCAGCTGCAATGACAATAATTTACTCAATACAATGTAATAAAGAGACATCAATTACCATTCTTTGCTCAATTTCATCATAGATGATTTTTTCACTACTGGAACAAGAAGTCTACAGAAAAACATGGTTATCACAAAATGACAGAATCTACTGAAAACACAGGCACACCTGTGACAACTGTACACTGAGGCAAACAAGAAAATACGGGATACTATAACTATATGCATAGTAGGGCTCTTCACAGTCCTGGAGGAACGTGAAATACTCGAAGATTATACTGAAACATTTTTTAGTATAACAATTGCTCCTAATAACCATGTCATGCCATGGCAAATCTGGCCACCCGAAGTAATGTTGGCTCTGGTGTAAGTACAACTCGTGTCAAAATTATGTGAATGCAACAAATTGTAGATGCTGTAAACAGAAGTGTGTGCATTACTTAGCCATAACTTTTCACATATCAATTATTAGGTATCCTACAAAGCCATGTGACAAAAACATGATACATAAACAGCACACATGGTGGCTGGCACTTACTTGCAAATGTACAGTATTAAATGAGTTGTCTTACAGACATCATTAATCATAAAGACGTATACAAAACATGCAGCACAAAAACAAGCAACAAACACAAAAAGATCAGACATAATAGCACTGTTGTCCACTGATAATGCACTGTTCTAGACAATCATGGTCAACTAACTAGCCTGACCTACTGCCCTTATTTTAGCACAATTGCTTCAAAACTATTCCTTTACAAAACACACCTTCAAGTGCTTGCTCTTGGACTTCAACGACATCCTCTTCAAAGGGTGACATGGGTTTTGGCTCCTGTAATTAAGCAAATATTCAATTAGCAAACATTTCCAAGTTTTACTCTCTTTATCATTATCACAATCAGTTTATTTTTCCAATTACCCTCAATTTGATGCCTTTGCACATATTTTATGCCTTCAATTCAATTTTTTAACCGGATATATAGTTGTGTCATCCGTAGCCATACTTCCATACCTTTAATGTTTTCATAGTTTGGATATTAACAGAAATTCTAAATACTGCCAACAAAAATTATGCAAATGAAGAAACATGGTTGACTTTTATCACAAACAAACTTTTTGCTTGTCACGAAATATGCTTTTGTGACTGCTACGCTCTTGTAGTTCTATGTTATCACAACCAGCTGAACCTATTTATCATAAACAAAGTTTCTGTGTGCAGATGTCTTTGCGTTAAACAACAGCTGGAACCATAGACCCCATCTTTGTAAAACTGACCTTTCAACAGTGTATTACTATCACGACACAGTCACTGTGACAAGTGTACTTCACTTACACGAAAGCTAACACACAAGATAAATAGTTACCACGGAAGCAGCAACTGAACAGCATTCTTGTTGACTTACTTGGCAAAATTCTTCTTCTTGTGCCAGATCCTCTTGTTTTGGGGACAGCCTGTTTGCCTCCACGGTCTCAGAGACACAGTTTGCGTCGCCTTTAGCATCCACTTGAGGAGAGGCTTCAGGTGTGACAATTTCCTTCACATTGTTGTCTGTTTCAGGCACAGAAGCCTCATCAACTTTCTTGCTCTGCTGCATTGGGCATAGAAAGCTTTTTGACCTGGTCCCAAGACTCGGGGCTGCTGTGGTTTTACGTGAAGCAACAGCATCTTTCTGACTATTTGGCAGCACTAAGGAAGGCATGGACGTAGCACTTTTTGGGCCAAGCTGCTTCCCTGTCATACCCTTGCCTGAATTTCTCACTGGTCTCGACGACGGTGGCATGCTGGAAAGTGGTGCTGAAGAACGCCGAGGAGTCTTCACTCGAGAGGGAGCAGGTGCCGAAATTGCCGGTACTGACGGAGACCGCTTGACTCCCATGGATTGGCTTGGTGGTGCCTGGTGTGTGATCATTTTCTTGGGAGGAGAATTGCGGGATCGTGGCTTGTTGCGGCGCACAGTCTCCCAGCCTTCAGAATCATCTGCGTAAGGCGAGACCAAAACATCCTAGAATCGCTGCCGATTTGCCTATCTATAAACCAATGTTCTGACCTAGTCGGATGTTAATGCAGTGGTGGCAATGCCTCCCAGCATTTTGGAGCAGCCATTGGAGCAGTCAAAATCTGCTTTTGGAGCAGCTACCTCTGTGTTTGGAGCATGCACAGGCTTTTCATGATACACAGAGAGGAAGAAAATTTAGCTTTAATTTAGTTTAATGTTCCGTTCAGTTTACATAATTATTTATACAGAAGCAGCAAGCCCACAACATAAGCGCAAAAAAATAAAAAAAAGCAGGATCATATACAGAGGTGGTGACTTAAGATTGTGAAGGATATTGCACCAACAATTAAGCTACCTGCAGCATGAAGTTCTAGCAGAGTGCACGCACACTCACTCTATATAGCGTGTGCACGGGTAGGAAGTGGGGCCGAGAGGAGGGGGGGCACAATGCCAGACCCATACATTGACATAATAGGGAGAGGGGCATGAGGGGGGGTGCAGTTAGCCCCATACATTGACATGATAGGAAGGAGGCACTGCGACGAACTTCTGCCCCACCCCCTGAAGGGGAACCCTCAGCATGCCTATGCACCCCCCCCCACACACACACCCATTCAAAGCTTTTAACAGTGAAACCTCGTTAATACATACGTACATACGCGCTGAGAACGCAGCTAACTGCGCACAAGACATAGTATCAACTACCAATTTTCATTTCTTTATGTGTGCCATCGCCGCTAAAGAATGAATAAATACATTGTCACAGTAAATATCGCCTGAAGTGCCCATCACAAAGCCAGTTCTTTCTGTTTGCCGAATTTCAGAAATGATTGACCCTCTCACATGGTCGTACGATGGCACGCGGTGGTGACATTAAGAAGCATTAAGAAGCATTAAGAAACAGACATAAGTGGCTCTCCGCAATAAATGTGTGCTGCGATCTGCTACTTAACGAAAACAGACACAGCTTTTTTGAAACGCGTTACAGTTGCAGGGAGCCGATCGTCTACTGGCTAGTTACCTGGAGCGCTTCGCCTATTTAGCGTACACACCATGCCAAGCCACTTGCGCCCCTTCCGCTTCAGACCACGCAGAGATGCAGCAAGAAAGCTATTACGTTAACGCGATGATGCGAGCTTTCTACAAGCGATGCTCTAGCGGTCCTTACAGGGGACTGAGGCAAGTTTGGGTTGTCACCCAGTGAAAGCGTACAGTATGATTATAACGGCACAACGCTTGCTGTCTTGGTGCCCGCTATCTACAATGCTCAAGTTTGCAACAGTGAGCTACTTTTGTTTTTGCAAAGCTGTGCACGCTGAAAACGATCCCTACAATGATCGACGGGGCAGCGAACGGCGCCTCTGCACGCTATGGCAGTTGCCAGCTATCAAAAGCGTGCAGTAGGCTTAAAGCGGCACTACGCCACACACGTAGGGATATCATCAGCGATGTCATACTGGTGCGCCTTTCAGTGGTCGCCACATCGCCTTCGTTTATTGCCAGTGGTTACCAGAAAAAGTACCACTACAATAGCACGGAAGTGGGAATAATTGATCGGCCTATTTCGTGCTCTTGCAGCTGCGCACCTGCACACAAATGCAGCAGCCCAAGTGTACAAGATGGCGGCCATCATGCAATATCCACTCATATGCGTGCTGTAAACATTACTTTCAGTTCCAAAACCACATTGTGGAGCAGCTATGGCGCATATAAGACAAAAAAGATTTTTTTGGAGCAGTATAGAACTGTGATTTCCAGTTGGCGCACGTTGGTGCAATCGGCACAGCTTTTCCACCACTGTTAATGCCATTATTTTTGTTATTTCATGTATATATGTATTTGCACCATAGTTACTTTAGAAGTGTAACAGCAGGTAAAACCACATCAATGACAACAGTCTGTATGACTCGGAAAAACAGACCACAGGGTGTACTGTTATGGCACAGGTCATGTTTCATAATACATCCTTCTTAACGATGTATAACACGAGATCGTCTTTCAAGATAAATCAGAAAAATTCCCGATTTCTTTGGCTGTAACAAATTTTATCCTCTCCACCTGCTGCCTCTAAGTTCTCAATGTTAGAGGTATGCTTGCTGAGAAGTTATAGAAGCATCCTTGGGGATATTTCTTTTACCATTGTTGAGGGTTTATCTGTTACAGAACTGTAGCCGTTACATACCAGAACGCTCCCAGTAGTTTTACTGCAGGTGCGGCACTTACCAGGTTCTCCAGCAATGGGGTCCAAGGAGGCACTTTTTGTCAAGCCATGGTCTTCAGATGCACTTGGTCCTTTTACTTTGTCTGCCCAGCTGCGGCCACTGGAGCTACTGCTCAGTGACAGAGTGGATCCGCTCTTTCCGTCTTCTCCTGACTTGACCAGTGCATTTGTGGTTTGATCTGAAGCAGCCTTCTGAGATGATAAAGCTGACATGTGTGTGGTGTACGGAGTTGATGTGCTACGGCTTGGCCCACTCGTCCTCTGCGAGTGCAGGGTAGCACTTGACCTGGTTGCCAACGCACTGGATTCTGCGGCACGAGGCTTTGTCGTGGCAGAATGTGCCCCTTGCTGGCCAATCTTCAGTGAAGAACTGTACGATATGGCCTTGTTTTCTGTATAATACCAAAAAAAAAGCAAATGCATGCTCATTTGTTTATTGAGCATTAGGCTACCCAACACAAAAAACTTTACACCCTTGAAAAATATTCCTCGAGTTGTTAAAGGCCAACTGCAATGAAATTTGGCACTTCACAAAAAGTCATTATATAGATAGCCTAGCTAGAGCTAGTGCTGCCTGCCAAATGTCGCCTTCGAAATACAAGAGCTTACCTTAGAAAAAAAAACTTGCGAACGACGGCGTTTTTGAGACTGAAACTAGAAAAAACGCCATTATGACTGACCGTAAGTGACGTGACTGACAAAAAAATCCTCCACTCTGTGCTCCTCGAGCACGCACATCACGAACGCACCCCTTAGTGCGTGCGTTTTTTCTATATTAACCTAAAAAAGCTGCGTGAACATGCCTCTTATCGAACTCTGCTCCGGGCTTCCCACTGGTGGGTTTGCAGTGTCAGAAACACTGCTTGGCTTGCTATTGACTTCAATGCAGCATGAACGCCTTTCGAACGTACTGTCTTTAGGAAATGCCAAGGTAGCACAAACGCAGAGAGCGATTCAGTGTCAGGGAGGATTGCTCACAAGGAGCGATGCGGCGATGTTCTGTAGTAATCGTCATATCTGGTTCTGTCCAACTTGCCTGGGCACACCGCTAGATCTCCGTGTCGTCTGCTTGCTGACAATTAGAGCACCAATTATAAATTAAATACGTGACTGCAAGATTTTTCACTGTCATTATCGTGACTTACCATATATACACTACATATTCATGGCAGTTTCTACCCAAGCAAAATTGGCCTATAAAAGACAAGGAGCCATAAGAATATGTACATAGGTAGGATGCACCGAACCTTTGTCTTAATATAATAATAACAATATAGTGACGATACCACTACACCCCTATATACAGGGTATTCTTTTCTGACAATACAAATTCTTTTATAAAACTGCTATGACAGTCAGGCACCTGTTGCCTTCACAAAAAAAATCTACGTTGAGGTGAAAAAACCACTGCCGCACCTAAAGTAACATGAAAGTATTGTCAAACTTATAAATTTTTTAAATTATTAGCTGTTGCTTACATTGAAAAGTTGCAGGACATGAATATTTATGACATCCCCATTGTTTAGAAATCTGAAAAAACAGGTGCCATTTATGATATTAGTCTTCGAAACTCAATCCAGGCGATACCGAAACAGTGCAAAGTAAATATGGCCGTTATGCTATGTCAGAGAGGAACTTCACGTGACGAACACTGAAAAAGGAGAATCTTCACAGCAGAATTTGGTCAGGAAATACAAGTCATCTGAAAATGCACAGGTGGACTGCTCATTCTTGATTGATTTGTGAGCGTCCCAAAACCACCATATGATTATGAGAGACGCCGTAGTGGAGGGCTCCGGAAATTTTGACCACCTGGGGTTCTTCAACGTGCACCCAAATCTGAAAACACGGGCCTACAACATGCATCGGAAATGCAGCTGCCACAGCAGGGATTTGATCTCGCGACCTGCGGGTCAGCAGCCAAGTATCTTAGCCACTAGACCACCGTGGCGGGGCGGACTTCTCATTCTTTGCATGAGTTGTGTGATGCATATCTGTTTATTTTTTAAGCTCTAAAGGATTACACATAATTCTTTCACTTGTCTGCAAAAATAAGTGCCACAGTGGCTGCCCCTGTGAAAGAAAAGATCGATATGGTTTTCTTGTGCGCAGCAACACAGAAACAGATAACCACCAAACATTTCATGCAAAGAACAAGCGGTATACTCATACACTGGTATGCCAATTGCTGAGCACTGACCACCAACATCAAGCTTCTGCATAAATTCTCGCATTACCACTCACATAAAAGCTCTAATTTAACCACGACACTTACAAAGCTTAGCAAAACATTGTTTCTAAACCTTCTGGAGAAATTTTCACAGCAGGTCTTCAAGTAATTTTCAGCCTAGAGAAAATACATTTGAAGATAGATGAAAATAACAAGGCAACAAAGCCCTTGAGCTTCAGAGATAAGTGCTTTAGCATGTGACGAATGAGTCATCTTTTCACCTTTTTCCTCCACACACTACTACTGCACATACCATGCCATGAAAGAATCTATAAGAGTTTGTCTTACTAACACTCACCTCACCTTCTGCGACTGTCCTATTTCAAGTCACTCATTTTGAATCTAAGATAGATACCGCTGTTAGAAGTACAAAGAGAGTTAAGACCAGATATGATCCTCAGAGAAGCAACAAAATACGAACCTGCAGCAGCTTTGGGTTTTGTATCCACGGCTGTGCGCGTCAGCTTAGCCCCTCTTGTAGCTGTCAGCCGAGACCCTGAAGTGGCATAACCCGTCGGCGTTGTGGCTGGTGATATTCTTGAGGGTCTGGTTACATCAGAGCTCACAGTCACACCAGAAGAAGCCTTTGAAGGCTCCTTAGTGGAGCTTTTAGAACTATCAGGAGGCGATGCTGGGGCTTTGGCTTTAGACGCAGGACTTGGGTCAATCGATGTGCTTTTTTCAGAGGCAGCACTTTCAACTGTTTCTAGATGAAAGAAATAAAAAACAATATACAAATCAAACTTGGCCAGTAAAAAACAGGAAAATGGTATAGAATGCATATTACTAAATGTGCATCCTGAGCAAGGAAAGTACAAGCAATGTGACAATGACCTTGGTTAAGCCAGAGTGAACGGCACATTACGAACACACCAATATGAACTAAGTTGATGACTCAGTGTAAGCCTTCCTTAAGACAAAGAACTTCTCCAGAGCTGGCAAACCATACTATGGGAGTGGAGAGCCCAAAAGGCTTTAGCTCTTGCTCACAATTGTCAGTACCGTGTTTACACTTTAAACACTATTCACTAGAGTAATGGCTCTCAAGCATATTGGTCCCAGGGAACCCTGCAAGGCTCCGTTAAGTGCCAAGAAACCTCCCAATGCATGATCTCATTCAATGATAATGTAATCACATTACAGCAGTAAAAGATACAGTGGCAATGTAAGGATACAGACAGCTTTGCTTTCCTCCAAAGCATTTATGATGTAGCAGTTGACTGCGCCAAATAATAAGTGCAATATCAATGAAAATAGGCCTCACACTGAGCTTGTAATGTGACCGCAAATACACCACAACATTGCTTTTCTAAAACAAGCAATTGTCAAGGGTAGAGTGAGTTGCATTCATCCACACCCAGTGGTTCAAGCATAAGTATTTTTGAACGAAGACTGCATGAGAGCTTTAGCACTAAGCATAGACGTGTAATGCTGAACTTCTCAAAACAATACATATGTCAGGTTTTTTCAACTCTTTAAATAGCATATGCAAAACTATATTACATACATAATTACACGTGTGCATGAAGCCATAAGAGCAGGCCTAGAGCAACAGTGGTCAAGAGAGATGCAGGAGGTAACACAATGGATCCATACCAATTTATTTTATGCTCAATCTGCTCAGATTACATGCTCAGAGCCCAACTCAGTCAATCACGTACCCACAAGCAGCTGATGGCGAGACAGGAAGAAAATTAAGTGAAAGGAATCCTCATTCTCACCCAATGTCCTGGACTGTTCTATAACATTATTAACCAAGTACTGAATAATTAACTTGGATGTATTAACCAAGAGCTACCATAGCATATCCTCACTCAGCTATGATTTAGCTTTAAATGCTTCAAAGAAGAAGCCAGCGTACCGGGCACAACGTCGCATGTTGGCACCATAGCAGTCCTGGGAGCTGAGACACACGTTATGCTGGAAATGTCCCTCTTGGGTGTCGTTTCTGTGACTGGGTGCTTTTCCACCAAGTCTGGGCACACCTGGCCAGATTCACTGGTGCCGCACTGAATGGCGACTGAAACTAAGCATGAAGTGCGCTGTCCAGTGCTGCCCGAACGAAGACCCCAGCTTCGTGGAGTTACTCCTCTTCCCAATGATGACTTGCGCACCTCCCAGGCTAAACATGTCGGTCTGAAAATGAAGATAATCGATTCAAGATTCTGCAAATCGTGGGAAAAGAAGTTTACATAGAAACTTCACTACTTACTCTACATAAAAATGAACACTACAGCCATGCAACGGTAATGAGTTCTGAAGGTGAGAATTTAGGACTTTGCTTAGAAACACCTGCCAGTGTTAAATATGGACTCTAAATTGACTGATGAGGCCTAATGTTGTAAAACACAGAGGCTATTAGTTAAGTCACAGCAGAGAACTTTAAATGGGTTCTGAAAAACCGGACAACTTTAACATGTCTGCAAAGGTCGGTGCAAGAGCGTTGCAGCCTTAATTCGCCATCAGAATGTGGCCACTGCAACTGAAAATCAAGCCTGCAACACTGTAATCAGTAGCTAAATGCTGTTGCCACTAAGAGACCACAGCAAGTGGGCAGGGAATCATATTTGATAAGGTCCGGCAGAAATTCAAACAAATGAATGATTTAATACCTGGTTTCAACATTTCAATTTGTGAACTGGTCAATGAGATACAGTGGATCCAGGGACAGTGGCTTTATTTAACTAAAGAAGGTTCTTTTATGTAATAAAACTGCCCTACAAGATCACTATAGTACAGTATTCCATCTTCAATGAACACTAGTACCAGTTAGCCGTTGTGGGAATTGAGGCTAGCCTGCTGCCTTTGCGCAGGCTTTGCCGCCTTTTCTGTCGTTCTCATGTCCCGACATGCCTGCCCTCCTTTGCTGTCTGCCGCACTGGGAGAGCGGAGTGACGTTTAATCCCCTCACCCGGAAGCAGATGTTAACTGTGGCGCCGCGCGCGGAGTCTCCCGAGAGGTTTTCGCGCGCTGTGTCGGGAGCAGGCAGACAGATACTCTCCGAGACTGCAAACGGTGAGCCACGCAATCTTTTCCGTCCATCGACCCCCGTCGCTCGGGGCTTGTCGACTTCGCTGACGGCGCTTCGTGCCCGAGGCGAACGCTCACCTTTTGTTGCCCACTGTGTACGCACGGCCGAAGGGTGGTACGGTGGCCTAGCTACGCCGACCCGTCTCCCTCCGAAGCTAACGCGAGCGCCTTTGCCCTCACTCGAGCAACCGGGCCTCGGTCCCGGAGTCTCCGTGGATTACCTTTACCGTGGAGACGTGCTCGTGGCACCCTGTGTAGTACTTTTATGCCCGTGGCGTGAATAAGCCTATTTGCTCTTCTGCCGCGCCTTTGCAACGGGCTGTACTGCGTTTGGTGTTGCCACAATAAAGTGTTGCGACTTTGAACAGTATCGTGTTCTCGCCATGGTGACGGTTAACGCGTGCCCTGCGGCTCGCTAAGACCGGACCCACGCTGGTGGCCGTACTCCTTCAGGATACGTGTACACCACACCGTGCACATGCAACCTTTCATTGCAACATTCATATGATGTTGCAGCCAAGACAGCAGAATAGTGCTGCACAGGCATGGTATAAATAATGTGCCAACATTTTCATTATTAATTGATGCACAAATTTTCTCTGTACATACAAATGCTAGACTCCCTGCAAGAGAGAAAGAAAAAAAAAGGTGGGAGACCATATCAAAGATGAGCCTCGAGATAGCTCACAACAAATTCCTCGGTTTTCTGAGCCAAGACAACAATATCACCATGAGGTGCGCCACAGAGAAATCTTTTTTTATTGTTTTATGTATACCTAAGTCTGCATACACTAGAATTTCACAAGAGCAGCTGCCACGAATGGAATCAAACCCGTTACCGTAAGCTCAGCAACGCACTGATATAGCCAAAGCTACCAAATTGGGTAGAACCAGTCAAAATGAAAGTGAACAATTAGTACACTGTTTGAATAACATAGGGTGAACAAACAAAGAAAAAATTAGAAAGTTCTCCACTGAAGACAAGAGTGATTGACCAGCATATATTCACTTGCTTGCATAAACATAAGCATAAATTTCCAATCCCATAGCAGAACACTGCGCTAAGAGTATTTATGAAACCGGTATAGCACTTCAAACAGCAAGCAAGCTAAGCGAGTTGGGGTGAGTAATACGGACAACTGATCACCTGTCTGGAGGCGGCGTATTCTCAAGTTGTTTACTCAGCTGTATCCAATTGATCAAGGCAGTGAACTCTTTCCTATAGTTCTCCAAGATCAAAATGGCCTCCTAGAACAAATGAGACAAAAAATAAGCATACCTACCCTTTATTTTTATTTTATCATACATGGGTTACTCACAGGATCACTCAATGACGGCAGATAGACTTAAAGAGAGCTACACGATACTGGGAAGAAACACCCTGTTATAGGGCAAAACACCGAGAGAACTTCAGTGACCCTTGGTGAGGTACTGGGGCTTCACAACAGGGTAAAGAGGTTTGAACCTTTTAGCATTGACCATGACATTGACTCGGGCTCCAAGATTAGTCCATAATTTTTTTGCATTATTTTTATCATCTTTTAGCATTGTTTGCAAGCTTCCAGAGGTAGCAACTAATTGCTGTGAGCTGATTTAATCTTGTTTGCTTAAGCAAGTCTATTCTTGCTATGTACTTAGGAGAGATTATTGCTGGGCGAGTTGCTGTGAGTTCATAATTGCTTTGCTGGGCAAGTTGGTGCAAGATCAAAAGTGCTTTAACTCTTTTGCTACTGCCAGAGAATGGTTATTTTTCATATTGCCTCGGAAAGAAAGTTTGTGCCCATTTTAAAAGTACTCTAGCATGCATTGCAGCATATCAAGTTGAACACAATGAAATTCTCTTTTAAAAAAAAAATGCAAGTTGTAGCACAACAAAAGTTTTTGAAATAAATAAAAATGCAAAAAGACAGTAATTTTTGGTTGCCAGCTGGTAAACAGTGCAATAAAAAAACACTATGTATGCAAAAATACTCAAAACAAAGTAAATTCATAAAGTTCATAAAGTAAATTCATAATATACATTTTGAAAACAGATGACCTATAAATAGTATAAAGAGTAATAAATATTCTACACAATGTTTCTATCAGAACTGAGTTGCTGCTTCATCGCTCATGCTACGCAGTGAATAATTACTTGGTTTTTCGTGAGACAAAGGAGAACTTGTGCGCATTTGTTATTAAATTTTTTTTAAAACAAGAGCCTGCAGCTGCTTTATTATATGGATGCTCACGATGTGAAGAATCCACTAATAAAGAAGATGTCCAATGAACTTCACTAGCTCACCAAGCATTACTTCTTTTCACTAGCCACCTCTCCCCGCATAGGTTGGCATTGCAATTATGCGTCTAAGCATATTTATTTGTATTTTTGCAGATAGTACTGAAAAAAAAAAAGAACGATATCATGTGCAGTCCAGAAACGTCTCGCGCCACTTAATAGTGGGGGGCCAGAATGTGCTCCGGTGGGCTTCTTGTCATGAGGAGAACCTCTGCAGCCGGCGCAAGTGCATCACCCGAGCGACATGCGGGCCTTGCACGTACCCAGAATAGCTCTAAGATTGGGCACAAAGGTCAGCAGCTATGCACCTGCAGCAGAGGAGACCCACTTGAGGCTGTAAACAAAACCAATTCCTGAGCTGCTATGAATGTCCCAGGATGACGCAAAACATAGTTGCCATGACAGCTTGACGTTGAGGTGCTGTAGTCTTCACTCTCAAGGCTGGTTGTCACTCAATTTAGGCGCGGTTGCGAGATAGTTTTGAGTGGCAGGCATTTTTTCGGGGCGCAAATGTGCACCCATGCGCGCATAATGACCATGCCAGAGGTGCGACTAGTGACACTGGATGTGGCCCCATGTCTGATACACAGTGTAAAAATAAGTTAAATGCTGACACTCGCCACTTTGCGCAAGGAGAGGGTGCGAGCAGATTGCATTCGGCGATAACCTTGAGCTATGAGCAGCTTCCATTGCGCGAGTTGGTATGACGCTGCTGTATGGGGCACCAGCTATTTGCGCGGTGCTGATTCTGAAATTCCCGCGCGAAAGAACGTCCTTCTGAAATCTTTGTGTGCATAGCATTTTGTGATTTAGAAATGCTTCGCTCTGTGCCTGTGAGCCCTGCCAGTGCATTTGACTTGATGATTCGTGCTTTGTGATTCAGTGCACGTATACCTCTGCAATGCATATGTACACGTCAACGGCCTTGTCGCTGGCTGTGCCTCAAAATGGGCAAGTGGCATTTTGTCTGTTTTTGGAAGTCGGAATTACCAGACTTGTACAGAGCCTGTGTCGCTTTTAAGGGTTCCGCATGAACCAGAGCGCTTGAATAAGAGGCGACGGGCAATTCTGACAGCTGACAAAGCCTTGCAGCTAACAGACCATCTGTCGGTGAAGCATTTTCTGGAGAAAGCTATCTCTGCCACATATCATGCAGAATACAAAGGAAACATCCTGTTGCACGCACCAAAGAAACCTACGCTCACTTCAGATGCTGTGCCTGCCAAAGGGATGGAGTACACCCAACTGCTGGCTCGGTTGATAAATCATGTAGATTACTTTATAGAGCACCTTTCAGCGCTGACAGCTATCCGACCATTCCGCACTTTTTTTTACCACGCTTGCCCACACAGTTTCCAGGTTTTTGCCCCCACAAAAGCACAAAGACAAGATGTACATCATAATGACTAGCTATCTTCTTCAAGCTGGGAAAAGTATGCACAGGCATTTAGGAAAGAGTGTGCAATAGGTGGGCAGCTCATCATCATCACCATCAGCCTGACTATGCCCACTGCAGGGCAAAGGCCTCTCCCACAATCTGCCAATCAACCCGGTCTTGTGCATTTCATTGCCACGTTATACCTACAAACTTTTTAATCTCATCGGCCCACCTGACTTTCAGTCTCGCCTTCGTGCATTTGCCTTTTCTGGGAATCTGGTCAGTTACCCTTAAGGGGGGAGGCTACCCTGTAGACCGAACTTTTTTATTTTTTAAGATATCTGGATGAAACTTTCAGGGGTTGTTCACTACAATAAAACTAGCACAACTGCTAAGTTTCACGAAGCTGTGTTTCTTAGTTCCAGAGTTATTGAGGTTTAACTGGGTGCTTCACATGAGTGCCTGAGGAAGAGTCGTGAGAAATCCCAGGACATAGTAGAAAGCTGAAATTCATTGTGGTCATTCCTTGATAGCTATCCCAGGGCGCTACAAAGCCGTTTTTTTTAATTCCCCCCCCCCCAAAATTTTCACGCAACTTTGAATTTGATGTAACCAATAATGACCAGATTCATCAAAATTTAATTGTTTATTATAAATTAACAGCACCAATTTTCAAAAAAAGGAGCTTGTTACACCCTTGCAAGGTCATTCAGGAACAGAATAAAAAAAAATGGCACACAAATCTGATGAACGGTTTTAGAGTTCTTGCTTTCCTCAGCACCACAACTAGCAAAAAAATCCGTTCTGAGAAAACAGGCCGAGAAAGTTCAAAACACGTGTTTTCTTCAAAAAGCTCCAGCACAGTAGCTAGAAGTGTCCTGGCGCACTCTTTTCTTCTTTTGCCTGGCCTCCATCTTCTCTTGGTGTCTTTTAGAATTCTTTTTTAGGCGTAAAGCGTCTTTTTCACGAGCTCGCTGGATGGCCAGATGACTTGGTTGAAGTCCAATGGAGTCCGATATCACTTGGGTTGCTTTGCAGCAGCCGGCATTGTAGCGCAGCACTGCTTCATGCAGTGCTGTTTCTACCGCGATCAAGGATGAGTGTTGTTCCTTCGGCATCAGAGACCACAGAATGGAGTGGAACGATTCTGATGCATTTTGCGTCTTCGCTCCCAGGCAGTGCTGAAGAAGCGACTTTTGTGACAGTCTTTCGTAGATGGGCAGCATAGCTGCAGCGACATAGTCCGGTAGGCTGTGTTTATGTTTTGGCTGTGGCTCACGCTTTGCCTCTGCAGCTCTATGGCGGCACCACGATTGAGCCCCCTCTGGGCAAAGTTCATGGTGAGGGTCCTGGTCAGTCGATGTGACGTGGTGATATGTTGCCATCACTGCACGCTGCATGGCTGTAAGGTCAGTTGAATTGTTTCTCAGGGCCAAACCATAATATCCTGTCAGCTTTTCAATGAGGGCTTTAGTCAGCTTCCCCTTCCCACTCAGTGGCTTATCACTTTTCTGCACAATGTTTCGAAGAGCACTTCCAATCCTTTTCTGAACATGGTTCAGACATTCTTCTTTTACAATTGGCACTAGCCCGTACACATTCTCTTTCTGTGAGGGCAGCGAAGGTACGGCTGTCTCCGTCGGACAAAAGAGTGGTGTACCGCAGGCCATGCTTGGATACAGACCGCCCAAAGAGAGTCAAGCCTGCCTCCACTTCCATGCTTCCCGATTTTGCGTCTGTATTTTTCTGGCAAATGTGGTGCTTCTGCCAGCTTTCGTATGCTGCATCTCCAGGTTTGGGCCCTGTTTGGCATTCAAGGCAGTGGTTTGAAAGAACTACAGCATCCAAGGTGAGACCTGTAAAGAAGTCAATTACCGATCCCACTCTGATGTGTGACCCTGCTTATGCCATGTGCCATCGTACACTACGGTGATGTCCTTGCAGAAGCTGGGGTCCATTTATTTATATGTTTTGATCACTGCTGTGGCAGAATCAGCATAAAACTTCTCCAAAGCGGTGGCCTCTGGCTTCCTGAACGTCTCTTTCAAGAGCTTTTGAAACGTCTTGTGGTGAAGACCTCTGTAAGAGACGTTCATGGCAGCCCAAAAGTCATTAAAGAGCTGTTTGCCCCTTGCCTATTTGCTTTATAGCCATTATGGCGCGGACATTTACATCGAAGGCCTGCGTGTCCTTTTTGCGGGGTGATGTCCATAATTTATCGACGGTGCCACAAGAGGCGCACACGACTTCAAGTTTTGTTGCAAGTCCAAGCTTGGTGCTCTCTCGGACAGTCATAGCACCTTTCAAACATTCTTTGCACACTGTGCGGCTGAGCACGACGTTAAAGATGTTCATTTGAACGAGCGAAAAATGTTCGCCCTCACTTGTCACTGCAGGTGCAAGAGCCGGCTGCATCAGTTGAAATTTCTTCTGCGTCGCCGGCGTAGACTCGAGTTCAGCGCGAACGGCGTCACGACGTTTCGCATTCGCATCGATTTCTTCCTTCGTTAGGAAACGCGTCCGCAGATGAAGCGACGGTCCACTCACGCTCGATGGCAGCACCGATTCAGACGAAGTGCTGGGTCCGGCGATATCAGAAGCACTCGGTGTCACGCTCGATGGCACCGATTCAGACGAAGTGCTGGGTCCGGCGATATCAGAAGCACTCGGTGTCACACTGGATGGCATCGATTCGGAGCACGTGTCGAGCCCGGCGATCTCGGAAACACTCGGTGTATTTGCGGCTCCAGCCACACTTGATGTGTCGGATTCTCGACTGGCGACAGCCGACAACACAGTTCCGTCGCTGCAAGCGTCTACGCAGTCGGCACCCGCAGGAAAATAGCGGAATTTCGATGATCATACAAGCCGCATAGCGCGCCTCCGCGCACCGGACTTCCGCACTGACTTCGGCTTCGTTGGCGGCATCGCCCGCAACAACAAAGACGAAAGGCACAGAACTAGTGCAAAAAGAAAAAAAAACGAGAGAAAATGATCGAAAAGATAGCACAAGGCGAAGAGCGGCTCGTAAGCAGACGTCTGTCGAGACGGACGGAGCAGAGAGCAACAACGAAGCGAGCGCGCTGGACGCGCCATCGAGAGGAGCGACCGCCCCCGCTGCTGCACAGCAGCCAATGGCGGGCACGCTTTCTCCCACGAGATATGAATGCGCTGCTCTAGCCAATCAGCGCTCCGCATCGCATCGCGGGAAAATGCCAATAGCGTCTCAACTGTGCTGCCGACGCCATTTTGCAAGGCGGCGAACGAGAGAGAAAGAATTCACGGTAAAAAGAACACCAAGATGGCGCGGGACGACTGCATGGTCCGGGAATGGCGCGCGCGCGAAGTTTGGTTTGATTTCGGGATTCGTGCCTGTTTTGGACGCCGCGGCGGCCTCGAAAATAGTATTTTTTTTTTGCACTTTGCGGTTGAATTAGGTGCTGATAATTACAGAATAGGTAGTTTATGAGACATACAACCCAAAAATGTGGTTTTTCAAAAACCGACTTTTTCGCGATTTTTCGGTTTTCAAGGGCCGCGTCCCCCCTTAATAACCAGCGGTTTTTCTGCCTACGTGCTATGTGCCCACCCCATGTCCATTTCTTCTTGATTTCAACTATGATATCCTAAATCCCGGTTTGTTCCCTGACCCACTTTGCTCTTTTCTTGTCTCTTAATATTACTCTATCATTTTTCTTTCTATCCCTCGCTGCATCGTCAATTTAAGCTGAACCCTTTTTGTAAGCCTCCAGGTTTCCGATCCGTAGGTAAGTACTGGCAAAATGCAGCTGTTATATACCTTCCTTTTGAAGGCTAGTGGCAGATTACCATTCATGATTTGAGAATACTTACCAAATGTGATCCACCCCATTCTTATTCTTCTAGTTACTTCAATCTCGTGGTTTGGCTTCGTGGTTACTACCTGTCCTAAGTAGATGTACTATTTTACAACTTCAAGAGTACTGCTACCTATCTCGAAGCGCTCTTCCGTAGTTGTTGTACATTACATTTGTTTTCTGCAGATTAATTTTAAGACCTAACTTTATGTTCTCCTTACCTAGTTCAGTAATCACAAATTGCAATTAGTCCCTGGAGTTGTTTATCAAGGCAATGTCATCAGCGACCCGCAGGTTACTAAGATACTCTCCATTAACTCTTATCCCTAATTCTTCCAAATTTAGGGCCCTGAAAACCTCCTGTAAACACGCGGTGAATGGCATTGGAGAGATCGCGTCTCCCTGCCTTACATCCTTCTTTATTGGGATTCTGCTGCTTTCTTTATGGACGTTTATGGGAGCTGAAGATCCGCTGTAGATTTCTTCCAGTATGTTTATGTAGGGTTTTTCAATGCCCTGATTCCGTAGTGCCTGTATCACTGGTGATGTCTCGACTGAGCCGAATGCCTTCTCATAATGTATGAAAGCTATGTATAGGGGTTGGCTGTATTCCGCGCAATTCTCTATCAGCTGATTGATAGTATGAGTATGGTCTATTGTGGAGTAGCCTGTACAAAATCCTGCTTGATTCTTTGGTTTATTAAACTCTAATGTTACCCTAATTCTATTAACTATTAATTTTGTAAATAGTTTATAGATAAGAGATGGTAAGCTGATCGGCCTGTAGCATTTCAGGTCCTTGACGTCTCTTTCCTTATGGATTAAGAGGATGTAAGCGTTCTTCCAAGATTCTGCTACCCTTCCCGTCAAGAGACACTTCGTATGTAAGGTGGCCAGTTCTAACACAATTTCTCCGCCATCCTTCAGGAAGTCCGTTGTTACCTTATCCTCCCCACTGGCTTTGCCTTTTTGCATTTCTTTTAGGGCGTTCCTTACTTCCCCTGTTGTTACTGGTAGGATGTCAAATTCCTCTGGACTAAGATTGTTTCTCACAATATGGATAGGATAGTCGAGGTGGCGGAGGAGTTCTACAGATAGTTGTACAGAAGTTAAAACAACCTGGATGATGAGCAGGCAACAGCCAGTGGTGAAATATGCTCTGTAAATCACTCCACTCAATTAACTGGTTTCATAGTTCCTTAGATGCACGTTGAAAAACACAAGCTTTCTTAAAAATTGCCAATTTTTTTATTTTCACCTGTTTTGATGAGTATCTCTACTGTTCTGAAAAAAGAATCTATGTTCAGACTCAACTGGAAATGCTTTAAAATTGTGTCTAAAGAGCATAAGGTGGCTGTTAAAAGGCAGAAAATGTGTAGTCTTCAAGCACCTTGGAATAGCCAAGCCTCGCTCTTTAAATAACGACCGTTTCCCACGCTGATGCGGCGTTACAAATAATAAAAAGAAGCATACTTTTGCCATGTTTTTCGAGCGCAGGCGACTGGCTTTTAAATTATGTCGTACGGATCAGGGACCGCCATTGGCTGCTGCGTAGCTATATGTGCCGTGAAGCCTACTAGCAGAGTCTATGTCTTGTCGAGCAGCGCAGCTGAACAATGCTTTTCTCGGTGTGTTTTTATCTCCGTTATGAATGAAGAAAGCCAAAGCTCGCGAGTGAAAGCTGTTGGAATGGGCTACGAGCAGTTGGTCCGATTTTGCGGCAATTCTTGGCTTGCAAAAGCCAATGCATCAAAAGTCCTTCATGGCCATCAGCCAGAAAGTCCGTGATATGGGGGTGGATGACGTCAGTGCCAATCTAGCGAGGTCGAAGGAGCCCACAGTAAGGAAAGTTAGCAGGGACGACATTGCTGTTATGGACGACATTGCTGTTATGTACGACGGTACGTGGCACAAACGCGGCCACAGAATGGCATTAGCCCTGTTGTGTCCCTTGACACTAGACTTAGTTTAGGTTTCCAAGTCCTGTCGAACGTCTCCTTAGATTGTAGTTGGCACAAGGCTCAGCCAGATGGAGCAAAAAGAGTTTGGCAAGTGTTTCGTGGCCCTGTTTGTGAGCGAAATGTCTGTGAAGAGTCAGCTCGAAAAGAGCTGCGAGGGCCAAACTTGTGGTGCTGCTGCATTTTGGTGGGAGTGGCCTCTACAGAAAGGCTTGTTCATTTTGGTGAGCAAATTTCATCACATTTAGTGACATCTTTCATAAATGAAAATTAAATTTTAACTTTAAAACTTATTTTTCTCAAAAGACAGATTTAGCTTTTCTTTCAATGTGCCCCTCCTTTTCCAGGTACTTCTGTTGCTCAGATTTGCATGAAATTTTGCCAAAATGTTTTCCAAAGTATGACGAATGCTATCATCTTGTTTAAATTTCAATATCTATATTATATATTTAAAACAAAAAAATAAACCTTTATCGGATAGGAGAAATACAGACTTCTTTATGTCTATTACACATTTCGTATGCACTTCCTCATTAGTTACTTGTATTCTACACTTTATTTGAAACAATATGAACTATGAGTGCCAAAAAGTTATTGAACTTTAGAGATGCAAAGAGGGGGGCAAAAGGGTTAAGGTTTTCACTTTGTCGTGTTGCAGAGCTAAAATTATGTAAACTTGCAGAAAAACTAACTATGTATTTGAAATCAGCATAAAAAGTTCGATAAACAGCTCAAGTTTCATCAATCTAGCGTGAATAATGAAAAAAAAAGTGTCTTCGAGTAGAATCTCCCCTTAATGCATCCCACTTGCATCCCACATAGGTTTATGCTTTAATGACAGGAATGACAACTTAGACCCAACATTCAGTCAGTTAATCAAGGTAGCGCACAAACAAAAATACCATCCTGGCATGCTTACAAAGAAATGAGAATAACCGGGAGCCCACCTAACACAAATAAAATTTAATTGTGAGTGCCACCAACGTCGATCGTGCGAGTTTAAAGAAAAGGCAGCAAAACGGAACATGTTACTCACCTTGCACTCTAGAGTGCTCTCATCTGTCTCACAAGTGTGGTATATTTCGTCCACAGCCCTCTGGAGGTTCTCGAACAAGTAAGCCCAGTAGCGAGCGCGAAGACCCTTATCAGGACCGCGACCTGCCGATGAGGAACGAGCTCGCAGCTTCGAACTTCCACGCACTGAGTTTGGCGAAGCCCCCATTGTCTGAGGAATCGGAGGCCTCAACGCCGATGGAGAACTCATATGTTGCTGGAAAGTAAGTCACGCAATATCACACACTGATGCGCGGATAATCGGCAGAAAAAGCATGTGCTAAATATACGTGTTAGCATTTATGACAAGAAACACAAAGTGAGTACTGCAGACAATAAATACATGTAACAAAGGGCGGCATTATAATAACAATAGTTGAGATTTTACTTCCCAAGATTACGATATGATTACGAAGAACGCCGTAATAGAGGACTGCATATTTTGACTGGTTGGGTTCCTTAACGTGCTCTAAATCAGTGTACACGAACCTCAGGCATTTTGCCTCTACCGAAATGCGACTACAGCGGCCAGGAATCGATCCGGCGACCTAAGGAGCGGTATTAAATTACAATGATGTTAATTTGTCAAGTATATCACTTTACCAAGTCGAACTAAATTATTTACAATAAGTTATCGCCAATTCCGCGCACGAGTCTCAAAGCGAAACAGCACAAGATGCCACGCTCGGTGCGCTTTGCACGTTGATAAGAAATTAGTATAACACACACGCAAACATTATTTTACGAGAAAAAGTAAAGCAGGTTACGTTCACAGCAGCACCGTCAAGTACCACGCTCAAATGCACTAAATTCACTCACGCAGCCACGTCAACTTAAGTTTCACTTTTTCACAAGAAACGAAGACTGCCGTGTAAAAATGCGATGTTTGCTCAAAATGCAAGTACCGGCCACAGTTGATTTCGGCCTCAGGTGCATTCACCGGTGCGCTATGAATCAGATTTTATGAAGCTTAACGCATAACCAGTAGAAGCGAATAAAATGTATGGCTTATATCGGAAGACCTTGCGCGTCAAACCTTTTAAGGGTAGAGCTGCCCACGCGCAATAAACTGGCGATTTAAGCCACCATGCTCCGGACGAAAAACATTTGTTAAGGTTTCGGCAGTACTGTTGCAAAGCGAGCACAGAAAAGCGCTGTTATCGCGCATATTTACATACTCGGCGCAGCTTTCACAGGCACGACGCTTGTGCGCAACTGTGCCCAGACGAGCAGGACAACAATTTGTGAGGGAGACCAGTCGTTCCAGCCACTCAAAAATATCAGACTTGCCGCTACCTATTCCGGCTAACAAGTTAGGGAGCTGAGGAACATCATCAACAACCTGTAGCAACTTCGTAAGGCCCACCCAAACAACCCAAACAAATCGTCAACAGGCAGTCATTTTCAGCTGCAGCCTGCTAGAGACGCCGGACTGGCCCAATGCGGATATAAATGCGGCTTCGTCTTGTTTCAAACTGCCGTTTGCAGCCATTATTAGCCGTAGTCAGCGCCGCCAAATCGGGACAAATTCAACTTGAACTTGGCAAGTGTTGTGATGGTTTTATGGTTTAGCGTCGCCAAATTTCTGCGCAGCATGAGCACGAATTTTTTTTATCTCGCTTAGGAGAGGCACATAATATGCTTTAACGTTTATGTAGGTCATAGGCCTGGTAAAGCCGTAATTATTGGTAACGCAGTCGCCGAAAGCATGC
Organism: Rhipicephalus microplus; assembly: GCF_043290135.1. Taxonomy (NCBI): domain Eukaryota; kingdom Metazoa; phylum Arthropoda; class Arachnida; order Ixodida; family Ixodidae; genus Rhipicephalus; species Rhipicephalus microplus. The sequence goes on from NC_134700.1 coordinate 289,810,851, forward strand.
AACAAAATGAACTCTTAGGTTGTGGCCAGCAGTTCATCAATAAATGCAGCTGCCATTCATCATCAGCTTTTTATTTTTGTATTCCATGTCAACGTCAAATTATCATAATTTCACTTTGCGAAACTATTCACCATACGTCAAACCCATGCTTCGCATGACGATAGTTATAGCGCGAGAACAAAACGACGACACAGAGACAAGAAGGACACGAAAGACACGAGCGCTACCTTTCGACCACGACTCGATCGTGTGGAGCATTCGCTTTGGGATTCGCTCGCAGGATTTCAAGCTGGACGGTTGTGCCCTCGCGATCTCCGACTTCAGCGTAGCTCCCGCCGACGGTTCGCCCTCCGCGGTCTCCTGAAGCCGTGCAGCTCTCGCATTGTGGCGCCCCGCCCTTGGACTGCTTCGACCGGATCCCCACTTTCCTATCTCTTTCTTTTTTTTCTCTCACTTGGCTGGCTTCTTCTCCTTCTATTCTTTTTATCCCTCCTTCCCCCCACCCCTATAAGGCACTGCGCCGTGTCGCCTGAAGGCAGACAGAAATTAGGTGCCTTTTCCCTCTTCATTGTAACCACTACCACCACCACCTTTCGACACGAGCGTGTCCTTCGAGCGTGTCCGATTTATGTCCTTCTTGTCTCTGTGTCGTCGTTTTGTTCTCGCGCTATAACTATCGTCATGTCATACCAACTAGCCCAAGCTGCCACACTTCCATGCTTCGCAGTTTACCTTACCTGATAGCCCCCGTGCCTGGCTCCAGAACTTTATTGCCGCTGCCCCAACTTTCTTGCTCGGCTAGTTGGTGCACGGTAACAAGATGCATATCTATTGTGGCTGAAATGGGGGCTTACGTTTCTTTCAAGCAGAACTTCTTGCAGCGCTAGCTGGTGCATCAGAAGGATTGATTGATATGTGAGGTTTAACGTCCCAAAACCAACATATGGTTATGAGAGACGCTGTAGTGGAGGGCTTCGGAAATTTCGATCAACTCGGGTTTTTTAACGTGGACCCAAATCTGAGCACACGGGCCTACAACATTTCCGCCTCCATCGGAAATGCAGCCGCCGCAGCTGGGATTCCATCCCGCGACCTGCGGGTCAGCAGCCGAGTACCTTAGCCCCTATACCACCGCGGCGGGGCATCAGAAGGAATAAAGTGCCAACGAGACGAATACAAATGACATGAACAGGCGAGTGTCATTCTCGTGTTTATCTCGTTGATAGTGTGTTCTTTCGCTTAATTTTAGTTTTTCTTTTTTTTTTGCCTGTGCCAAGTGGTATTTTTCACAGTTGTCCTATTGGAGTTCCAACTAAGACGATAGCAACTTATCTTTATTTATTCTCAAGGGCCGCCTTGCAATGGTATAACATAGGAGGAGGGCGGGGGAAGTCTCCACTTATGAAACTCACACATGTGCAAGCGAGATAATTCTGGGCAAAACTAAATTGTCAGCGATGAAACACAAAGGTAGGTGCATGATTGATTTTCAGCAGACCTCACTCTCCTATGGAAAATGTTTTGTTAATCGAACAGGCATGTGCCAGGTTTGCCTTGCCACTCATTGCACAAATGACCAAATCTACACCAAATTTATGTACACATTCAGCCACAGGTTGTGGTGCATATAAAGACACCAAAGAAGTAATTGAAGCCATGGCAGTAATAGTTGGCTGATGATTGTGCAGGCATGCCTTACCATTGATTGTCTCACAAAGGAACTGACTATCTGCAGAATAGTGAGCACACCTTCACTGCACACATCCCATAATGTCTTGAATTAAATGCATGTTTTCTCAAAATGAGTTCGAAAGCAACGTTATTAGATCCTTATATAATGTAGAAAGAGAAGGAATACGAGAAAAGCAGAGAGAGTGAAGCGGTGTTTACCACCCTTGTTCAGACTATGTTCACTTTGCTCCTCTACATGTGGGGAGAAGAATAAGGGGAGAAAAGAGAAAAATCGTGAGTGAAAAAAATTATTACAACATGAACAATGTAGCATATCTACAGGCCATAATTCAATTAGTTGTCCTCTAGAACATTAAGACTGTTTTGTATGGTTTTCTGGGCAGATGATCCAGGCTCCCAAGATATTTTTTTCAGTAAAAGGTCCATCATCAAGTCTTCTCAAGGCACAATGGGCAGTCTGGCATAGTTGATCAAACTAGAAACAGCAGTAAAAGTGATCTGTAGTCTCTTGACTTTTGCAGTTACCACACATGGATGAACCTATCATTGCAACGCAATTACACCGGTCCACATCAGTCAAAGAATTCGAGTATCACATCGAGAAATGTTTGGTAGTTGCAGCTGTAATAACTGATCCAGGTGTAAGCGCTGCAAATTTTTTTTTGTACTAAATCACAACTTCCAATAAGAAGCCATTAAAGAGCATTTTATTGTTCAATAGCACACATAAACATGTACCTTGGTGGGACCTTCTAAAGCTGCTAAAGTATCTCTGCTATCTATTTGATACATCTCATGAAATCAACACTAAATTAATTGCAATGAAGCTATTTGCAGCCTTTTTTTCACAAAAAGACGTTGCACAAAAAGGCACCATTCTCATATGACTAGTTAAAACAAATGAAAGACATAGGCCTCCCAGGAGGTCTATCTGCACTTACACTCCTGTTCTCAGTACGCATAACTTGCTCTCAGCCGGCAAGTTTTCCATTCACACCACACGCTTCCCCACCACCGAAAAGATATTTTTCACATATATACTTTTGTTGCCGATATTAACTGCTTGCCATATGTTCAGCTTGTTAACTTAACCACCTCTGCTAGTTTCTGTCAATTTTAAATGGTTTTGGTAGTTGATGTAAAGTACAGTGTTGTGAGAGATAGTTAAGCTTCTTTCTAAGCAGCCTCATTCATACTCTGCCAAGCTGGCACATCATCAGATAGAAAAAAGGTTTCTTTACATCAGCAAATCTAGGAAGTCGTCAACAAAAAATGCATTGCATCTGCATGACGATGACATTTTATATTTCATTAGCGCCACAGTACAGATTATGCTCCAATAGTACGACCTGAAGGAGTGAACGTGTGAACATGCAAGCTAGGCCATCGCCTAGTCCAGGTCCTCAAAAATGTTGTTGGGATCAAGGTTGTAGTACACTTCATCAGGGAAGTCATCAATGACCTTCGCAGCTTCAATATCCAATGTCCTTTCTTTGTGGGCCACTGGATCATAAGGCAGTACCTTTGTGGTAGGGTCAGGGCCTAAAGGTAGCAAAAAAAAAAGACCAAGAAATATAGTTGTCTTCTGGTAAGATGGCATCACAGTACGTCTATGAAATCTTGTTCACTTGTTACAACTTAGGTGCAATATTTGTTATCAGACAGCATCACAGCAGGTGTGCTGTTAATCCTCAATGCCACAAGATTGCTTAATATACAGCACAAGAAGACGAACCAGTGTACGATGGGTCCTTGCAAGCCTCGCACGCAATGATAATGTCATCATCACTGTTATTCAGTCCAACATGGTCCAAGTCATAGCGAATATAAGGCATCTGCAATTTGGAGGATCATGTATAATCATTGTTGCATGTAACAAGAACAGCTCAAATTGAGCAAAAGACAGCTGATAGGCAGTTTCAGTTTATTCACAATTGGGAACTACGGGTCGAATAGAAGATCAAAATGTGGCTAAACAAGTCACATTTTGAACCAGTAATTGCTTTTGTTTTCAGATTTGACCTATTACTCAGCTGGTTAATGCCATAAAAATAAATTTCTGTATTAATAAATGGTGGCAACACTTATTAGGCAGCAATACTTGTTTATTGTTCATTTTTTCAAAAGACCTCTATGCTGCCTTACTTATTTAGTTTTTTTTTATCTATAAATCACATCTACATTACATGTCAAGGCTTTTTTTACTTTTGTATTAAAGTAAATCAGAAAATTTCATACAGATGCTCTCAGAAACAAGCTGCTACAGTAACCGTAACAGCAACTGCTTTCTTTTTGTCTATATATAAGCTTTGCACTATACAACCAAACATTAGATCATCTATTCACTGTCTTGTATCCACTCAAGGCTCATTATAACAAAGCTGCATCTTATATGAAAATAACTTCGTTATATCCAAAAATTCGTTATAAAGGTATACTCCTAACACTACAGCTATTGCAAGACTATTCATTTACTTTGTTATAGCCGTTATTTCCTTATAATCAGGTTCATTATATTGAGGTTAGAGTTACTATGAAAAATACGTGAAAATGTGTTGTCAGGCATTTAACAGTTTTTAATTGTATTAATATATAAAAACACCCACAGACTGCTCTGAAGGCAGATTGCACAGTTATAGGTTTTTTTGTTTGTTTGTTCTAGTCCATATCTTTATTTGTGTGTTTACATGGTAAACACACAAATATATGCATGCAATTCCAGCTAATCCAGATAGAAATTAAAATGAATTACTAATTTTTAAGAGGTTGCTTGAGTCTACATGATGATTTTTTCTAATTGCGTGCCAAATTGCTAGTTGTATGAAATACCCAGTACACCCAAATAAGCTTATGGTCGGAAGCCACATCTCTGCAACATTCTGCCTTCCAATTTTCAACATTGAAATGTGAACAAAGAAAAATCTAAAATGATTTGTCAGCATGCCAAAAAAAAGAGAGAGAGAGAGAGTATGCATACACAACAATTGCAAGAAAAGAAACATACCTTTTGCTTGTGTCTTGTCAGAGCTTTCCAATTCAACTCACCCTTTGCTTTCTTTAGTTTGAGAGCCAGGGATTTTAACTTCACTGTTATGTTTGATTGCGTGGGTTCAATTGCTGCATACAGCTTTTCATGAAGCAGGAACTCTTGCTTTTCTGTTGTTATCCTATTTCCAAGACAGAAATGACACTAAAAATTTCTCGTCTCTTCTGCTCGTCACCAAAATATGAACTGGTTATTTCAATACACTTCCAGACTTGGTTTCTAATTCAGCTGCTATTGGTGCCTATCATGCAATGGAATAGCAGGAAAATCTTAACTTTTAGAGCTTCTTGGACCAACGTTGCCCACACTTCAGAGCAAATAAATAATTTTATACTGCCAAGATACTCTCAAATACATAAAAGTGGCAGTAAATTCATATGTATTAGCTTGCTGCAAGCTAATGTTAAGCTTAAGTACAAGAGAAAACTAAACTCTAGTATAACTTAAATGACAACAAACAAATATTTTCACACAAGATGATGTCTGTTCATTGCAAATTGAGTGGTGCAAACTGTTTTGCACTATTCCTGTTTCTAAAGGCTGTAAATGTTCCCTACCGATGATATTAAAATCATCTTATGTGGTGTAAGAGTTGGTGCACAGTACATCTTGACAGGAAACCAAACTTAAGAAGGTGCTAAGAGGCTAAATAAAGTCAATTTACAGGCAACTTTAGTTAAACTGATTGTTTTCAGTATCTCTTCATTCATTGAGCAGAACTGCCGAAGACCCTGAAAAATCACAGGTGGTGGTGGTGGTGGGGGGGGGGGGCAAGTACACAGGTTGCACGACACACATGGCAGTGCTGCGCTCTTATGTTATGCAGGTTGCATTTTAGAACAGACCTGAACTCCATGGGTTGCACAACTATGTAGGCTAAATGCATGAAGATCCAGACACGCCATAGTGCGGGATCATGGAGGTCTTGTGATTATAGTGGCACGTCTACAGAAAAAAATTTGGCAGATCCCACACACCGTGGAAATCAATGCAGTGCAAATCAGCCAGTAAAAAGCTACATATGTGGCATTGTTTGTTTTTTAGGCAAATTAAGCTGTTCATGTCATGACGTCTAGTTCACTATATGCATGCATGTACAGTCTGGTATATACCATGTCAATCAAAAGTATATTCTGGTATATAAAATCCATGATCTGTCATATATGGCCTATACACACTCATGTCATGCCGTACCAATATTGGTAGGATAATTAGAATCATAATCCACTTGACATGCATGTCATGATCATCATGTTAAAACCTGTCATTCGTGTTCGTCTGTAATACAGTCATGTTGCACAACACCAACGTTGGCATACATAAATCCAGCGAAATGGCCGTAAGTGCATCGTGAGCATAGCCTATGAGTCATGTTGTACATGTCATGATTTTCATGTTACCACCTGTCTCTTCTGTTCATCATACAGTCATGCCGTGCAATACAAATTTCGGTGTATATCAAGCTAGCGAAATGGTCTGAAGTGTACCAAGAGCGTGGCATGTAGATCAGCCACGCATGACATCCATGCCATAATTCTTATATTACCACCGGTCATTTATGCTCATCATACAGTGCTGTCATGCAATGCCAATGGTGGTTACATCAAGCTGGCAAAACGACTGCAAGAACACCGTAAGCGTGGCATGTAAGTCATGCTGTCATGTATGACATACATACATGTCATGCAACTATGACATGCATGCCTTTTCAAATTTTGCAACAGTAAAATTTAAATGTCCACAATAATAGGGAAGGCTGCAGCGGCAGTCGTTGTAACACAATGGGCTTTCTGTCTCCCTTCGAAGGTTCAGTATCATCCACAAATTAGTCTGCAAGCATGTCCACAAGTTGGTCACCTAGCTGAGTAGGTCATGGTAACTGGTCTGGGTTAGCCTGCTGGGCATGCACTCTCATTTGGCCAGACCCACTGTTTTTTCATGTTTCCAGGGAGATATCTGAGTCAGTCATACAATCGTACAGAGTCATCAAAATCCATACATTGTATCAGTAATTGGGAAAAACTTGCAGATCTGTACAAGGGAATTATAAAATGACCTGTCCTGTGATTTTGAGGAAGCCCTGCAATACTTTGAGCATGGTCAGAAAGCACTGCTGATTGGTAGTCGAGGCTCCCGAGAACATGCGAGCCAAATATTGTAGTGCAGCATGCGGCCTGGAATTACGATAAATGCTTCAAGTCAGCTTAAAATCTTTTTCTCCTTTCTCAATAACTGATGTTACAGGATCAAAAATCACTGCATCACAGGCCAAGTATCAGCTATTGGCCGAATTGAACATGGCGTGCTCGGTCGTTACTGGGGCTGCCGAGGAAGGCCGTGACTTGCCCACACGTGCATGTACAGTTGCTCTGGCGCGCATTTGAAGAAAAAAAAAAGGAACGAAAAAGTGCTCGAGGTCACGAGGTGCACTTGATGTGTTTTCTTCCCCATGTCATTCCTCCCTGCTTAGCTTCCAGCGTTTTCGTTGGGACAAGAAAAGAGAGAATGCAATTGCAGCCTGCAAGAAATCTTTGTAACTCCGCTCGTACTAAACAGATTCTGAAAGTTTTTGGAGCGGTGAATTCGTGAGGCAATAAGCTTCTTTAGTGAATCCATTCCATGGATACTTGAAGTGTTGCAGAATCCCTTTGTTATAGAACTCGATACTTGGTAATCTAATATTCAGTATAAGATAATATAAAACTTAACGGGAGATGCTACTTGAAGACACTTCTTGTTTTTTAATATTCACCCTAGAGAATGTAACTTGAGCTGCTTATAGAACTTTTTATGCCGATTTCAAACATATAATTAGGTTTTTCGCAAGTTGTGTACTTTTAGCTCTGCAACATGACAAAGTGCAAACCTTAAGCTTATTGTCCCCTTCTTTTCATTACTAAAATTGCGTAGCATTTTAACATTCATAGTTCATGTCTCAAATAAAGTATGGAATGTAAATAAATAATTTGGAAGCACATGCAAAATGTGAAATAGACGTGAAAAAGTCCATATTTCTCCTACCCTAGCAAAGGTTTATATATTTTTTTAATTATATAATAAATATATTGAAATATATACTAGATAATTGCATTTGTCATATATGAAAAAAAATTTGGGCAAAGAGGAAGAGGATTGAAAGAGGGACGACAGGGAGGTTAGCCAGTTTTCATGCAGATCTAAGCACCAGAAATACTTGAAAAAGGAGGAGCACATTGAAAAGAAAAAAATTGGCAAGATTTGTGTTTTGAGAAAAATGAGTTTTAAAATTAATATTAAATTTTTTAAATGAAAGATGCTATTAAATGTGATGAAGTTCGCACACCAAAAAAAATCCTTCCTGTAGTGGCCACTAAAATGCGCCAGCACTAAAAGTTTGTCACTCACAGCTCTTTCGAGCTGACTCCTCACAGTCATTTCGCTCATAGACAGGACCATGAAACGCTTGCAAAACTTTCTCCACTCCATCTAGCAGAGCCTCGTGCGGACCGCAAGCTGGGGAGCAGTTCGACAGGACTTCGAAATCAAAACAAGTCCAGTGTCGAGGGCCGCAACAGTGCCGATTCTATTGTGGCTCTTGTGGCTGCATTTGTGCCACGTACCGTCGTACATAATGGCAATGTCATCCCTGCTAACTTCCCTCACTGTGGGCTCCCTCGACCTCTCATGATTTGCACAAATGGCATTCATTGCCACATCAGGGACTTTCTAGCTGATGGCTGTGAATCACTTTGATGCATTGGCTTTTGCAAGCCAAGAATCGCCGCAAATCGGACCAACTGCTCGCAGCCCATTCCTAAAGAGTGCGCCGCCACTACAGTTTTCACATTGACAGCATAGTTGTCGTGCGAGCTACAGCTTTCTTCATCCATAGTGGAGATAAACACACGACAAAAGCATTGTTCAGCTGCTCTGCTCGGCGAGACACGGACCCTGCAAGTAGGCTTCACAGCACATACAGGCGTGCTGCAGCCGATGGCGGTCCCCGATCCATACCACGTGATTTAGAAGCCAGTCGCGGCGCCCGAAAAACATGACAAAAGCATGCTTATTTTATTGCGATAGCAATTATATGGACACTCTCAGCCGGATTTTGTTGCCGGTGTCGCCGTCGCTCTCAGTCACGATATATGTATACGTATCTATATATATGAAAATTTTGAAAGAAAAATAATCCAGAAAAAGACTCCAGCGCACGAAATCAAACATGGCACTTCTGAATTGTGAGTGTGAGGCGTTAGCCACGAAGGAGCACCTCCTTCAACATTCAAACACCGAGCTATTTATATCTACTGCTTACCGCTGGTGACGGGCATCTTTGGTGGAACTATCGTGTTTTCAGCATTACCAGCAAGATGGCACATTGACCGTGCATCACCACATCGTCACAATGCGGCAGCGCGCACTCTCAGCTCCCACACGTACTTTGCCCCGCGGAGAGGCAGTGGGGTAGACACTTAAGCGTGCGCTTATCTCGCGGTGGGGACAATTGTATGTTTTGGCTGGCCTTGGGCTTTCACCTAAACGTTTATGTTGTGGTTACCAAGTGCACAAAGCTCATGCAATCATTGCACAGGCTCCATTTGCCAAAAGGGCACGCTTTTCAGACACAGTGAAGTAACAAATGAGACGCTTATTCACGTTGATCTTTACCTGTGAGTACATTTCGTGCATCATTTGTGCGTGAGAAACGCAAGGCACGTTTCGATCTGCTTGCCATTCTGCGCGTGACCTCCTAAGTTCTTGCTATCACATTCATTGCTTGACCTTTGCGGCATAGCTGTCACATTTTTTTTATTTCTCGCACTTCAGCAGCGCGGGAAACCATCGTTATTTGAAGAGTGAGACTCGGCTCTTTTCCCCATGCGTTCGACAATGGCGAGCGGTGGCGCATTTTCAACGGTAAGGCACTCAAAGACTGCACACTTTCGGTCTTTTAACAGCTAACTTGTGCTTTTTGACACGATTTCAGAGCATTTCCAGTTGAGTATAGACATAGATTTTTTTTTTCAGAACAGTAGAGGTATTAACTTTATCAAAACAAGTGAAAACAAAAAAATTGGTATTTTTTAAAAAAACTCAAGTTTTTCGACCTGCATCTCCCCTTTATATAGAACTGACATACTTGGTCAGGTCTAAGTTGTCACATTCCAAGGTCATTACAAAAATCTGCTTCTACATATTCCATGAAACAGCTGACAAGTAAATGTTATATGCCAGACTTTTGATGCGGATAAATAAAAGCTCAATTGACATTTTGTTTGATTTATATGCCGTACAAGTTCAAATTAATCTACACGCTACACTGCAACTCTCAATTGGATGGCCAAACAAATAACTAGGAAGACTGACCTGAGGCACAGCATAGATGCAGTCAAGTTCAGTTTATATTCTGGCACATTCATAACAGAGACATCCAGATGAACGAAATTGCGATCCTGCCACCATGACACTGTTGGCTGACGGCTAAAGAGAACAAAAGAGAGGGGGGAATTTTCGCTCATTACAAAAACCAGCACCGACAGCTAAACACATTCCAAAGAATCAAAATATAACCAATCATACCTGGATTCTGTCTTGAACTGGGAATCCAGTGTTTGCAGGCCATCCTTCACAGCATCTTTCCAGCTTACTCTGGCAGCTCTCTTCGTCTTCTTCTTTTTTTTTGATGCAGGTTTCTTGTTAGTGCATTGGTGTAGAGTCGATGCCACTACAGTTGCATCTTTATCTTTGGTGCTGGAAAGGCTGGTATTGTCGCTCGGGATAGTCGATTCTGAGTGGCTCATGAAGTCAACAGCTGCTGACGTGGCTTTGGACACGTACACACCCCCTCCATTTTCACATGAGCTGTCATCAACACAACTTTTTGCAGATGATGAGGTGGCTGTAGGCAAGCTTTCACTATTTACATACATTGATGAGCCTTCTTTGTGACTTTGCTTTTTGTTTTCTAAATCTACTGCTATAGCTTTGGAAGGGCATACACCATATTTGTCAGTGAATTTGTTTCTACCGTGGCCTGGATCATTTGTTGGCAGCTCAGTAGCTGCCTCATCTTCTGCTTCTTCATCACTAACCGTGTCATCTTCACTATGTACTTGTGTGAAAATTTCTTGTAAAGCATAACGTAATGAGCACAATTCATATTCTTTCTGGAATTTCTTGCTGTCGGATATCACGGAATCATTCTCGTCATCCGATTCACTTTCAAGCACAACTTCATCCTGTTATACAAGAAAAAAAAAACAGCCCAGCAGAACTGCTATGAAAAAAATATATTGGAGATATTGGCAGTGCAACAATTGCAGTTCTTGCATGCAACTCATGCCATTCATAGGAGCAACAGTCAGAATATAATAGTGCCTATTAAAAAGCAAATGCAGTACAATACCGATAATTAATATTCTGTCAATTCAAACTGCATAGCTTCCCATGGCAAAGTTTGATGCACTTGAATAAGAAGATACTCTGGTGAACATTATCTCTAGAAAGTGCTATGAAAAAGACAGAACAGCAGTTAGACTACCAACTTTTTCTTCCACAAATCGGGGTGCTTTTTGGTGAAAGCAAAAATGCTCAAAATCCATTCACTTTGATTTAGGTGCGCATTAAAAAATCCCACGTGGTCAAAATTTCCAGAGCCCTCTACTACGGTGTCTTTTTTTAACACCCCAGAATTACCATATCATTATATGGTGGTTCTGGGGTGTTACACTATAACAGTTATTATTAACAGACTGGGGTGAAAATATATACAGTACAAATACTCTCAATGGCGATGTCACAATCACTTTCACATCAACTCATCGTCATCCAAAATGTACAACTCACGTGCATCTAAAGTCAAACCTCATTAGTATAGCGAAGTTACATATTACACGAAAATAAGCTTGTGATAACCGAAAATTTCATTATAAAGGTATATTCCTAAAGCTATATTTATTGCAAGACTGTTTTTCATTTACTTCATTATAAGAAATATTTTGTTATACCCAGGTTCATCATAATGAAGTTTGATTGTAACTTCATCTTTCATAGTACCTTCTTTTCTTTAAGTGCGCGTGTGCTGTGGACAGCTGCTGGGCACCTTGGTTTCTTTCTTTCACATCTACCCTTGAGGTGTGCCCCGTTCCAGAATGCAGCTTCTCTCAAAAATAACCACACCATGCAAGTTCTTCAGCAATCTCCGTCCCCTTTTATTACAACGCTGTGTGCACTTGCCTTTAATCAGCAACCTACAAACCCCCAATATAATAAATATTGTGCTTGTCTACCCAGTGCCTGCTCTGAAGACGATGCAGGCTGTATCAACCAAGTACATTACCCAGGTTATCAAACGCTAGTGGTGTATGCAGAAATTCGTTTTGGTAGGGCAAATGCTTGGTTTGAAGTGGGGCCAAGCAGGCAAGTGTGATCATGTCACTTTGCGTTACGTATACTGTGGCACAAAATATTCTGAAAAAGGCACGTGCCCTATGTACCACTGTGGGTTGCTTTATCAAAGGGGCTCTAGTTTGAAACCTTTTTCATTAAAATTTCTGGTACTCTTAGAATTCAATTTCACAACTCTCTATTATAAATAAATAAGTTTGCACAAAAGTAAAAAATGGGATGTTATTGTCGCACCGGAAATGTCAGCCGTGCATTGCTAGCCTTTTTAGAATTTGTTAATAAACATCTGACTCTGGAGTTTCGGAGACACTTAGGGCCACTTGTCGCAACATTATTGGGTAGTGTAAAGTTCAACTCACTTGCACAGTTTTCTATGGAACAAGGAGGAACTAGCGGGTGCAAAACAGTAATTTATCTTTGTATTACGTGTTTCGCACTTATGACAATGAGACAGAGCTATTATTTCTGTCCTCTAGTCGGATGTGCCACTGATCCACCATGTTGGATCGCTCGCTGGAATCATGGTGATAACAAAAACAGATGCGACAGTCCTGGGTGCTGCAAACAAACACCGTAATGGATGCTAGTGTTCCGTGAATAGGCATGGACGTAAAGGACTGAATAGCAAGGTTCAGTTTTGCCGATTTCATAGCTGTTGCACGAAGCAAAAAGGCAAAAGTTCTGCTAAATAAAGACAGTTGAACGGGCCGGGTAAGCGAATTACTCATATTCTCGACAGCCAGCGGAGTGAAAAAGTGTGATAATGTTGCTCTGCTGTTGAAGTTTTGAATTGCCCTAATAGAGAACTGTGGTAACCTTGACTCTAAAGCTCAGCAGAGCCTCTCACCACAGTTGACATACTTCAAAACATACTTCAAAATGACATACTTCAAAACTTGTGCGGTGGCCTGCCATGCCCTCATTCTTACATATCAAGGGATTCGTTGCAGTTCAATAATCAGAGCCGTATGGAGAGTTTACTACAGTTTGCAAGCTGAAGTGCATTTGGCACATTCAGAAAAGAATGGACCCGGAACTGCAAAAACGAAACGAAGCAGAGGCATCGAGTTTTCTGTCGGGAAATCTATATTTGGTCAGGGGCATCTTAGTGGTGTCATTGGCAAGCACCAAAACTATTATCATTGGGTTATTAAAAGAAATAGAGCAAGCTTGTGGGGAGGACATGAGAAAAGCTGCCTGGTTCACATATTTTCACATGACATCAAAATATACCAATCAATCCCACGATCTTTGCTCAAAGGGTGCCGAAACTTGGTGTAAATTCAACAAAGCCAAGTTTAATGGTGAACCATTCTTTTATAAAGAACATTTTCCATCATCTCTTATTGAGGCTGTCAAGCCAAATTGTCTGGAACTGGCTCATTTATAATTATTCACTAAATGCCTCAATTGAAAAACTGAGAACTATAGCGAGTCAGATTGTCGTGTGGAATGGGTTCATCTATTTTGCTGTTACCTCTTTGTGCTTTTGAAATAATTCAGATTTTCAATATTAAATGCGATTATCTCAAAACTTGCTTTTCTTTAGCTTATATTTCTTTTTCTCAGCAACCACAGCATATAGAGTCATAGCTTTTGGCCAGTATTTACATAAAATAGTAAGAAATACACCGAAGCAGTATTATAGCCGTGTGAGGAAGTGCTTTTCTGCAATACATCTAATGGCTATTATCGAGTGCTAATTAAGTACCTGAAAAAACATTACAAAAAATTAGCATTACAATTTACAGTGCTAAATCTACTCGAGTAAAAAAAAAGGAATTGGTCACAATCACAGTGATAATAAAACAATTACTGTAGCTCTTACGATTATGGACAAAAAAGGTACACAAATTTCACCAGGCGGGTATAGGGCTTACCCTGTTTTCTTAAAACATTTATGCTCTACAGAGCAGATGTCAGTGGGCGTGCCTTGAACTCGATGGAGCGCGATGCTTGCTTTTACTTGCAAGTTGCAATGCGCCAAAATAACTGAAAGTTGTTTGGTTCTATACCCGCAGTTCTCTTTGATGAGCTTCCTACTTTTTTTGAAGTGTGGACAGGGGAAAAAAGCTTTTGAGGGCTTTGATGGTTCAGGAAACTGCAGCTCGACACAAATGAAAGAGGGCAGTCTATTGTGACCTATGTACATTCTGCAGGCGGCTCTCTTTGCACTACCCAGTTAGGGCCAAGGGTGCAACTAGGGGGGTTGTGACTGTTTTTTGCAGCACCATTGGGGCAACATCTGATGTCTATGTGGCGCTGATTAGCGGAAAAGGACACTAGCCAGCGTTGATGTAGCTGTTATGCGGTGTCAGTATGAGTATGTAAAGTATTTCTTGTTCTTGGTTTTACACATAAGAGACGTACCTTTTGAAATGACTCATGTGGAACACTGATGTCAAAGTCAAGCTCGGGCACTTCGGTTGGTACGGCAAGTCCTTGCTTTACAAGCACATCATTTGCGCCGATTCTCCCCGAGCTGCAACTGTCGAACAAAAAAACCTCGTAGTGGCTGGTCCCTGGCCAATCTCCAGCCTTTTTTTTTGCAACCTTCAAAAGAGAAGTATAATGTGTGTCAGAAAAAGTAACAAAAAAATAACAAAAGAAAGAAACGGAACAGTATAACAGATGGCCGACACATGTCAGCACTGCAAGCATGGCTGCCTTAAGCATATTTAGCCTTGAATGTTCAAAGGGAGCACACCATTGAAACGTTTGAAAGGAGTACGCCATCGTCCGCCAAATTAGTTGGGCCTCCACAGAGGTTGAGGAGGGGAGATGTGGAGGAAATGGCATCTTTTCCTTTCATATGTAAATTGGTGTTGATGCCAAAATGTGTTGGCACTAAATCATGTAAATAAGTACAATTCGGTCAGTGCATTACCTCATCCTTGATAAAACAACTACAAAACGCCATCCCTCCAGCACTTTGCCAACCTAGCCAAAAGAACCACCTCCATGTTACTACGTCATAGGAATGTGCTTAGGAGCCCCGCCGCGGTGGTCTAGTGGCTGAGGTACTCAGCTGCTGACCAACAGGTCACGGGTTCTAATCCCGGCTGCGACGGCCGCATTTTCGATGGAGGCAAAAATGCTGCAGGCCTGTGTGCTCAAATTTGGGTGCACGTTAAAGCCCCCCAGGTGGTCGAAATTTCCAGAGCCCTCCACTATGTCTGTCATAATCAGATGGTGGTTTCGAGACTTTAAATGCCACATATCAATTAATTAGAATGTGCTTAGAGATCTCCTGCAACCTTTTTTTATATAATTTAACTTTAATGTATTTAAAAAATGTTAGCCAAATATTTGACAACTATTAAAAAAATATTTGATTCAATTCGCACTCAAGATTAAATATTCGAATTTGCTTCACCCTCAAAATTTTGCTATTCGCACAGCTCTAGAGTTTCAAGCTTGGCCCAACTCAAATTTCATCATAGCAACACTACTTTAAAAAAGCAGAAACGTGCTAGTTACATGACTATTGATTCAGTCGTAACAAAATCTGCTGAGGGTAAGAATATTCTGTCGTAACCAAGCCATATCAGACACGAAAAAAGACTCATACCTATAAATAATTATGAATTCGTTATTAATTACGAAAATCAATGCAATTCATTGTTGGGGACATAGTGGCATCTAAGCCAATCACATTGTTACATCATCACATTGATGTGTAGCATGCATACTAAACTACTAACATAAAGAACTTGAAAGACTTAAAACCACATACTGTGGCTATGCTGTCACTCTTCTTTACGCTGCAAAGTAAGTTGGTTTGTACTGCTCCATAAGAAAACAATGCAATGATTGGAGTAGACCTTGGTCACAGGAACTTTAATTGAAGTAATTTTGGTTTTAGTGCAGAAAAAAAATTTTGAAGTTGCTATGATTCTCAACTGCATGCGCTTTTTCCCGTTTTTTCTAGAACCACCTTAGAATTCTATAGACACCTCAACATAGGCCGAAGTGGTTGTTTTGCCGAGTTTAAGATTTTATTTTAGAGCTTTTGCAATGCCCGTGCAAAACAAAAAAATATTAAGAAATAGTACATCTTATGGATCTCCTCATAACACTACTATTTACTCAATTTGGCCCATTCTCTAAAGAGTGAGAAATGTAAATCTACTAATCTTTGTGAATAGTGAATTTTAGGTGCGAAGCGAATTCGAAGCGAACAGTTATGTTGGCCGAATAATTTCAAATTGAATTCGAATAGTACGTATCACATGTTATAAAGAAAAATGGACATATTTGTCAGGACCTAGCTCGCACAATATGTACATTTTTGAAATTGAAACAAGGCCTGTACAAATGCCTTTTCTTTTTTTTTTTGGTTCGAAAGAAGTGGAAACATTTTTGAATAGTAGCAGGATTTGACTTTTGGTGGAATGAAAATGATAACCTGCAAATTGTATTACGTTTTATTATTTACTGAAGTTAAAACGTACAAGCCAGCATAACAAGCTTTTAAGTGTAAAAAATATGAATCGATGTGAGGGTTTATTTGACCTTGAAATGGGGCTTCGCAGCTGTGCGGCTTTTTAATAAATAAGTTTTTTTCACGGTTTAGCACCCCTTCACTGCAGCGATACCACCTTTTACGGGGTTACACACAAATCAATATACACCTATTTATTCATTACGAATACTGCAAAATTTTCAAGAATTTAGATTCGAATCAAAGTGAAATTGAATACTATTCTGTTCATTCGAATATTTGCACAAGCCTAAAATCTACCATAAGGAACTATGCTGTAATAAAAGCACGATGCTCGAATAATGCAAAAAAGCAAGTGTTCAAAGAATGTGTGAAACATTCAGTTTAGAGAAATTTTCTTTTCCTACCTGGTTTTCTTGCACTTTGTGAATTTCAAATAGTAGTAATGTGGACAAAAATTTTTACAGCTCGAAATGTTTTGGGTAACTACTGTAGAACTATAATGAGTAATTTTCTCAAATTTTCTTCATAGAAATTTATTTTTGGCGAGCGCCACAGTTGGCTGGAATGTCCCGCATATCATATTTTGTAAAAAAAAAAATGAGCATGTTCCTCATAACATAACAAACATGCAGGGAAATTTTTTTTAGTTAAAACAAGGTATGTGGAAACGTCATTCTTTATGGTTCAAAGTGGGTGCAACTTTAATAGTAGCAGAATTTGACTTATGATAGAATGCAAGTGATAACCTGTAAATTGCATTATGTTTCAAATTTACTATACTTGGAGTATGTAAGCTGGCATGAAAAGATTTTTTAAGCTTAAAAATGATGAATCAAAGTAAAGGTAATATGTCCATTTCACCTTAAAAAGGGCATCCCAGCAGTAGCAATTTTCTTTAGGAGCAAAGCGAATTTCAAGCGAATAATGATGTTGGTCGAATAATTTTGAATTGAATTCGAATAGTACATATCACATGTTATAAAGAAAAATGGGTATATTTGTCATGACCTAGCTCACACAATATATACACTTTTAAAAATTCAAACAAGGCCTGTACTAACGGCTTTTTTTTTTGTTCAAAAGAAGTGCAAACATCTCTGAACAGCAATGAAACAATGTTTACAAAAGTTACATGCAGTTCATGAATGTTTATTCATCAATTTTGAAGCCTACAAAACTTCAATAGCTTGAATTCATATCTATGTGAATTTGAATGCACTGTAATATTCATCCAAATATTTAAAGTGCTCAAATATTTGCACAAGCCAACTGTAAGTTTTACAATTCCTTTAGCACAAATCGGCTTGCACGGCCTGACACCATAAACACAAATAGTAAAATCAAGCAAGTTTGGCTACAAGAAGGGAGGCTCACAGCACACATAAGTCACACGAAAAAAAAAAAAACATTTTCTCGCACTTCCAGCACATCACAGCCATAACGCATCCATCTTTGCTCTGAGCAGCCTGTAGTAGGGCTTAGCGTACAGAAATATTACAATTGAATATTAGTTCTTGAATTTTCTTGGACATGAATATAAAAAAAAATCATAGCATATCTATGGGGTGAATGATGATAAGTAGGCGAAGCTTCAGAAAGAATCATTGGTAAACTGTGAATCTTCCGTGTAATTCACCCAGTAGACCATCATTTAAAGACTTGAGAAACACTGTGTGTGTATGCCGTGCCGTTTGGGCCTCCCACTCTCGTATGGCATGATCTTGGCAGCAGCGGTGGTGCGCAGCTTCACGTCGCACTTCTGCCTCGCGGGCTCGCACATCGAGAATTTGTCAGCGAGCGCGCGCTGCCGCCACCTTGCGTGCTCACCACTCTGCAGCCTTGTCCATCCGGCGACTCCGAGCATGCGCCAACAGGAAACGAATTTTATTACAACGTTCCCTTTAGCGTACGTCACCACACTAAATCGAACTATTGCCTTCCACCAATGACACGGGCCATATGTGAAATCATTCTTATTTTAACATCTCGCATCCTTCATGATCAACTACAAGTACCGCCATCTAGTGAACACTGAAAGAACTAAACTAGCAGAGGCTACATGCTACTACTACAACTGCATACCTCAGAGGGTGTAGACCCACGCCTTAAGGAGCTTCGCCCCTAAAATTTATGAAATTTTGAAGCATTCGAAAGCAACAAAACATCAGAATTACCACCTTTCCCCGAAATATGAAACCAGTCCTTGGTGAGGGTGGCTGGGGTTGACAGTAGATTAACTTAATGCTTAACTACAGGCATAATTTTTACTTTTTTGGCATATAAAGCTATTTATTGCAACATTGCTTTCCTCGGGCGAAATAACCAATGTAAAGAGGAGGTAATAAGTTACCAGACCACGCTTCCATGGGAATACATGGGACGGTGACGTGGGAACTTTTTACCCCCCTTGTACATGTACACAAAAGCAGCACTGTGCCAACAACTCTCCCTCCCACCCCTACTTTCCTTTAAAATGAAAGCGGCCCTTGCAGAGGGACAGGGGATAAGTTTAATGTTGAACACAACACCATGCTTAGTCTTTAGCATGCAGTGCCACTTGTAGCAGCACTGCTTTTCTTGGGCAAAATAAAGTAAACGTACGTGCATACAAAAGCAATACTGCACTAACCAATAGTCTAATTACTGTCATAAAAATACTAATGATTTGAATGATGCTTGCACTAAAAGTAAGTAAGGTTCTGGCTGTTTCTCTGAATGTGCTGCACTTGAAAGGAACACCACATTCATTGTCCGTAAATAGCTATCCACCTGAATCTACTAAACCAATGACATTAAACGAATAAACAAATGTTAAAATGCATACTGCATATGCCACAAAAATATCAGATATTTATTTATACATACACGTGAAATAACATGCTTTATTTCAATGATTGCTACACTTTAAGGGATTTTAAAAAAGGGTTGACTAGTAGCCTGAGAGTGTTAGTGATTGACGATAGATATTTACTAATGCAGTCACTGAGCAAACGCTTGTAAAACACCCCAGAAAATAAACAATTGTGCTAGTACGATAAAAAAAAAACAACCAATGGAATCCAGTCTAAAGAAAGTTGCCAAGCCGGCTTAAAATAGGACAGGTGGTAACCCTACAAAAGATGTATTGTACTCTAATGCAACCTGCCTGACAAAGTCGTTTCACTGCAGCATTAGGTCACTATGCCATGAAGCCTCCTATACAAAAAAAAAAAATCGCACTGCTCTGCAAAGCCACACGCTTAAAGGGTAGTTGACTGCAAAAGCATATGCCATACTTCTAGCGTGGCACAGAAGCTCTTATGGGCCAAGTATGGCAAATTTAAAGTATGAAGCATTTTACAACTAACGAAGAGAGACAGGTTTATTTACAGAAAGGCAGAGAGGTCGGCCTGAGCGATACCACTTACACTTTGCAAAACGCTACTATTCCAATCATGCTAGTGTCCCAATTCACTTTTAAATCATTCTATGCTAATTATTATTCATTCAAACACAAAAAAAGTGCTAGCTGCACGAGCCAAGCCTACTTACTCGGAGACACAAGGCGCGGTTGAAATCTTTATCATAGCCAAAGTCTTCGAGAACGCTCTGTGCCTTTGGACTCCACTCCCCTGACGTGGGGCCAATACCAGCCAGGCTGCATGAAAGGGCCTGATAGGGCAGCAGCAGCATCCATGGAAGTGGCTCTAGCAAGTTGTTCACACAACAGGTTTCAAAATCTCCGTAGTCATGAAAAGAGACAACAACTTCTTCGTCATTGAGAATTTCTTTCACTTCACCACGATACCAGCTGGAACAAAAAAGACAGAAAGAAGCTATCTGTACTGAGCAGCAAAACAGCCAAGGTTCAATTAACAATGGCCCCATCTTTACTTTTCTTGTACACTACTCACGAATTCAATGCAGCCTCAAAGTTTTTACTTTAACAACTGGTATGTGCTATTGCTCGAGATAAAGGCGTCATGTTGCATTTGGTTTAGAAAGATAATGTTAGCTAAGATCTACGCATTCAAGCCGAAATTACAATATGATCTGAACTAAAGACAATGAAAGCTAAAATATGTGCGTTTCTTGGCACTAAATTGTCCTGTTTCAATCCATGAGTACTGTACATGTTATGAAGATGTTTTTAATCTGCTCCGACCAATCATTACGTGTTGTATTACTTTTCAACATGTATATTGTAAACATTACATTTTGGTTTACAACACTATAAAGTAGATTGATGCAGCTATACTATCCAGAGGACGAATTTCCATGCAAGACTTCTGCAAGATGTCTTTATCTGTTCTTGCTTAGGTGATCTAAGTCAGAAGTCACATGCTTACAAATGCCAGCGAGTGGCATGAGTGTGGCAATGTTCATATTGGTGCCACCTTTGTATCCTTATTGCATACATGTTTTGAGAAGTCCAGTAATGCAGTGAAGCATGAAATGCGACAGCTGTTCTTTATTTACTACTCAGCGAGTACAAACACTTACCCATTGTTGCTGCAACGTGCAATGCAGAGCACTCCAGTATGCACAGATTTCAGCTTTTTAAGTGTTTGCCTTCGTACTGCATTCTCTATGTTCTTCTCAAGCTCATCAAGACTGTAAAAAAGGGGAAAAGCACTGTCCCTGTATGATGCGCAAGCACAGCTTTCTACATGGAAGGTCACCTGGTGCCAATGCAAGTTTATTAAAGGGTACAGTGACACTATGTGAATGCTAGGGCATGTGTGCTGGAGCCTACAATTTGATGTGCTTAACAAATTTTTCATCATAAGCTTCAATCTTTGCCTTCCTGTCTTTCAAGTGAATGATAAGATGTGGAATGCTTGGTATGTCTTGAAGCTTGCTATCCTGTCTGACACCTTGTACACACAGCTAAAAAAAATCAAGCTTCTTAAGATGGAGGTTACGAATACCGTGAAAACTTCACCAGTTCCGAATTGAGTTATGGCTGCCGGGTCTCTGGTTCACAAAAACGCTCTTTTAATGCAATTGACATCCGGTTTTCTCATACTACTGTATTATACTAATATTCTTGTGGCAGGTACTATCTGCATAGAAATGAATTCTACAGCAACTATACCTTGTATAAAAGGTGAACCTTTACTTTGACAGTAAACCTTTACTTTGACAAAGTTTTGATTCAGCAAATATTCTTTTATTACAATAGAAATTTGCTTTTATAATACTGTGACATTATGCTTACATTCTTGTGGCAACTTTTTTCTTTGTAGAAATGAATCCTACAGTGGCTATACCTTGCACAATAAGTCAAACTTCAGTTTAATAAGGTTTCAATTTCGAAAAATAATTCTCGAGTCATTGTGAAATAACATATTTACACGATTGTAAATTGACCCCTGAAAATGGCACAGCATAAAAAAGAAAATAGAGGAGCGTGAGCACATTTTATTTAAAAAAAAAAATGCCAGGCCTGCACGGAAGGCATAGCACAGTCACAGCGAAAGCTAGAGGAGTGGCCTTTGAGAGCCTTTTTTAAACACTCATTGGGTAACTGCTGCAAGCCCACTTGCTTGATACCCACTACGGCATTAATAACAAAATTTTTAGGTAGTAGGCCAGCATTTGCTATGCTATTTTGTGTTATTCTTCTGAGAAGCGTGGTATTCGCTAAACACTTGCAAGGTATTTTGTGCCAATTGTTTATGCAGTGGCTGACTACAATGAGGAATTATGCCTGATGTGGGTATGCACCACAGTTAATAGATGAACAAAAACAAGCTTTTGTAATGGGTTGGAGCATTGGACGACCCACTCATTATACTAGCCGCATTGTGCGATGACTGGTTGTTCTTTGACTGTTTTAAAACATCTTATAATTCATATTAACACGATTGCTTTCCCGGCATCAAGCCTGCCTAAGTCAAATTTGCCAAAAAGTCCCAAGCACTAGCGTGGCTCAGTAGTAGAATACAGTGTTGGCACTGAGCGGACCAGGGTTCGAGCTCCACTGTGTCATTGGTACTAGGTTTTTTTTTTAAATTTTATGCGATGTGGTTACAGACACTGGCGGTGAAGGTGGACAACTTCACGACAGTATTGGTGGCTTCACGACAGTATTGTGCTTCACGGTGGATGGCTTCACGACAGGTGGCTTCATGACAGTATTGTGCAGGAAAGCTAGCTTTGTGGAAATATGTGGAGATTATTTTTAGAAAGACTTCACAACCAAAACTGGTTTTCGATTCTAGGTCAAACCCCCATCTCCAGATTTCAAATTGTCATAATGGCTCAATCTACAGTAATGTAAATATGGTAAACATAAATCTAAAGCTCTAAAAGTAAATGTTGCTGTGGAAAAACAAACAGGTGGATAGAAAAAAGAAATGCATTCCCGATAAGTGTAGGTGAACAACAAATAGTTTGCTTCTGTTACGTACTTTGTGATGAATTTGCATGGTTGTACATAGAAATGAGAAGGAGACATGACTTTCCACAGGAAAACATGATTGTAATCCATCGTGTCAAGGTGTGTGGTGCACGGATGCTTTAGAGTAGTGTCCAATCGATTGTTCAAACTGCTTGGACCTTCCACCTCTGCAAAATGTCACGGAAAAGGTCACACATCAGGGACCATAGAAGCTGATCAAGCACAGATTCACAATCCCTCAAGTGGTTCTCATCATCAAAGCATAATTAGTTCAACAAAGTGTATCGACAGTTGAAAAAATAAACCTATGTAAATTTTTTGGAAAAACACAGCATTCGTCTTTACCAAGAGCAAATACAAACTAGTGTTTTGTATATTACATTCGTACCTGCAGGAAGTGCAGGCACAGTCACTCCAGCATCAGTAGCCATCTTACGCAGCCTCTCCATGTGAGAGGGGTTTGTGTTGGCAAAACCTTCTTTAACTAGGGTGGTTCTCATGTTTTGTAGGGACACCCGAGTGCCAGCAAACCGCAGCTTCTCTTGGAATACGAGTCTGTCAAGCCACAGAGTATTGCCTAGGCGCAGCACAATCTGGAAAGAAAGAAAGACAGGAAAATGCAAAATAAATTATACAAGCATACATCTTATAATTCTTATTGTATTTGCCATTGCTGGTAGATGAGTGCATATGCTCCCTCATCTGACAAAAAAAAATTGATCATGCAATTTATATAGACAGCACTATATACAATTATCATGCATCCACCCGTGTTTTGAAATATCAACTCACTAGTCATAGTAAACTGTGTTTTTGGGCATACTATAGTATCATTACCCAAAGACACAAGCTACTCGACCAATCATTAATTCTCACTGGTCTGAAAGAAGAGTCAGTTTCAAGGTAACATACATACTGTCGTAAAAGGTTTCTGATGTCTGTATAGTACAGTACTTAGACAAAAGTCAGAGATCAGAAGAGTATGCTACTATTTTAATTAGTACATTAATTAATGCTTGGCAATGAATATGTTCATCACAAGTCACTTTGCTTTTATATTGCACTTCCCTTGCATCACAATGCTGCTATATATCTTTGTCTTAATGCCTATAGCATCATGTTAAACAGCAGCATCAGATGGTTCGAAAACTGCTGCGAACTAGAAGTGAACATTTCATGCTCATACTATCTATACATGATGCAAGCAAAGCACAGGCACCTTTCTGCCTAAGGTCAGTCAAAGATTGTGCAGCCTGTCATTGATAGCCAATTTCACTTAAGATCATTTAAATACATTTGTTGCATGAAATGTAGTGCATAAAGCTTCATGACAGTTGCGATAAAAGGTGAAGTCTTCTAAATGTGAGCAAGTTCAAATAAAATTCTTTAGATGGGACTTAATCACATGAAAAGCTTTTTTTTCTCAATTCAAAATGTATGTCCTTAATTTAATTATTTGTCTATTCAATAGCTTAGGTATAATCATGAAGAAAAATGGCAAGAACAATAGAAGACTGCAGTAACAAAAGCACAATATTAAAAACAAGAAACAAAGTGGCAAAACAGCACTAAACAAAATATTCTTAATTATGTGAATAAAAGTGGTGTAAGTTCAAATAAAATTTGCTTTAAAACGACAAGAAAGCAACTTAATCTTTTTATAGTGCATGTGTACTTTTTCATGCAAGGCATAGATAGTGTCCTAACATGACCGAATACCATATGTCTGTTTGCATCTCAGCACAATGTAGCCAACTGCAGGTTAAACAATGCTTTGGCACAATGTAGCCAGGTACAATTCACAGAAATGGAGTTACAACTTTGGCAAATTATGTTAATATGGAAGGATTGAACCAAAACAAGATGTCCTCAGAAAAAAAAAGTTTTTTACCTCGCCAACAAGCTCCTTTCTGAAGAAAAGATTATGTGCCCTGAAGTCAGCCTGAAAAGTCCAGCTGAGGTCACCGTCTGGAGGCTGCATGCCACAGCAATACACTTCCACTGCCAGCGGCCTTATCATGGTGAGTTTAGGTGGAAGATGGAACAGTCGAGATGCAGACACAGTGGAGTGGCCGCCATAGTCGAGGTGCGTAACGGTCACGCTGGCTGGTGCTGAGTTGCTCGAAGTCACCGAAGTTACCTGAAAACAATGCACAGAAAGACAAACATAAGTGCTGTAACCACAGAGGCTTTATTAAACATAAAGTCCTGTCCTGCAAATGAGTTCTGCGGACAGAAAACTTAACTTGGTCCTCGCAAGTTGCTTCTTAATTTTAATGTGTGTAAAAAACAATTTTGCTGAAACAATCGGGGACAATCTTTGAAATTCAAGTTATAGATTGCTGGTAGATCTACTAACTCCCACTGCTAAACCACTCATTAAATATGATGATAACAATGTCTCTGCGGTAACGTATTTTGCACAAGGTGTTGTTGGTGAAAAGCATTTATTTACATTAGAAAGGCATAGGACCTTTTTAAAAGTCCCTACAGACAAGGTGGAGTCCCTATTTCGAGACCCCGTTAGATAAAGCCGCCGTCCTGGTTCTCGGGACCAAGGCCTGCTGGGCCTGAAGGTCTGGGCAGCCAAGCAGGGTTGCCTCCCAGTCCTCTCGCCTAGGGTTTGGGTTAGGGGTAATGGCTGCGTTATCTTGGCAGGCCCACATCATGTGGTAGGTGTCTGCCACCTCCCCACAGTGCTGGCACTGTCCTGTGACTTTTTACTATGGCAGGACATAGCATTGTATTCGTCTGGGGGCGAAGCAAAATGCGCTCTTCTGCTTTCCTCAACCCCCTTGTGCTGGGTAGCTTCGTGTTAAAAATCGGTGGTTGTTTTCTTTCGCTTTCTTAAATTACTGTCCCTAATGAAAACTCAACCTGGGTCTCGCAAGTTTGTTCTTAATATTGATTTGTGTAAAAAAGCAATTTTGCTGAAACAATCAGGGATAATTTGTGAAAGTCAAGTTATAGCTTGCTGGTAGATCTACTAACTCACACTGCCGAACTACTCATTAATTATGATGATAATAATGTCTCTGCAGTAGCATATTTTCCTTCAGGTACTGTGTCAATATGCTGATACACAGTGTACAGTAAACTCTCAGTAAACTGAAATCACTTCAATGGAATCGTTTTCTAAATGAAACAGCTGCCTTCGATACAGTACGTTACGTTTTATTTCTTCTGTGCTGAGAGCACCAGTGAAGTGCAATAGCTCAGAAATATGACAGGCAGCATGCACCAATGTTGCCAAGCATGCTTCAAGTTTTGCAATAAAGAAACTGCGATGCGAAAATGCTCACCAGAACTCTCTCGTACTGGTTGGCACTAGCTTCCAGGCCATAAACTTGGCCAACTGTAGGTGTGGCCTTTGCGTCGAAAGGCACACGGTTTTCCACATTGGAGAAGTACTCATTTAAAAGTGACTTGGCTTCCTGAAGCTCCAGGTTTTCTTTCACCTCTGGCTCGTTACCTAAAGAAAGTCATCAATAGTCGTGTGCACCCAAAATATTCATCACTTTCAATAAGCCATCTTGATTTCACACAGTTGCTAAAAATCTAAAAGTTGATCACTGTAACAAGAGAAGCTGACTTCACCGATTGCTGAGGCTGCAAACCCATTTATCGTAACAGTGACTGCCATTCTAAACATTCTTAATTTAGTACAGAGCTTCTGCAGTCATCTTCAAACTTCTTGAACCCAATGGGACAAAGGTGACACAATAATAATCACTGCATGAGAAGAACAGTGGTGTAACTGAATGATCGCAATGACGATGATTGTGCACAGATGATGCTTTGACAACAGAAATGTCGTAGTTTTTGAAAAATGACTACATAAGCCTAAAGGTCATGACGATTATTGTGCACAGATGATGCTTTGACAACAGAAATGTCATAGTTTTTGAAAAATGACTACATAAGCCTAAAGGTCATGACGATTATTGTGCACAGATGATGCTTTGACAACAGAAATGTCATAGTTTTTGAAAAATGACTACATAAGCCTAAAGGTCATTGCTGATACCTGTAAATCTGAGTGCTGCAAATATTGTGTGTATATATATATATATATATATATATATATATATATATATTCAGCAGGAAGTTCAAGGGGTCTGGTACGTATAAAGAACACAAGCGAGTACACGTACGAAAGAGCAATACTTTTATGCCAACGTTTCAGCCGTGGCACGGCCTTCGTCAGGGAATGACGAAGGCCGTGCCACGGCTGAAACGTTGGCATAAAAGTATTGCTCTTTCGTACGTGTACTCGCTTGTGTTCTTTATATATATATATATATATATATATATATATATATATATATATATATATATATATATATATATATATATATATATATATATATATATATATATATATATATATATATATATATATATAGCATAAGTGCTATGGTAAAAAGAAAGCACTGCACAGTTCCATTACGCATTGATTGATGCATAAGATGTTCGGGCAGACAAAGCTCACATTATAATGCTCATGCAATATTCACATTAATAGATGCCATAGCTGCTTCTCAAAAGAGATACCAAAAAAAAGTGGGGAAAAGTTAAAAAAAAAGTTTTGGGCAAGTTTTACAACTTCCTTTGTGATAACAGTTTATATGAAGCTACACTGAATTACGTTATTATGTTCCCATTTGCTGCACCTCCTAGGAACATTCGTTACGTTCTTACAAGAAAAGCAGCACCACCCTGCGTTTCTCAAAGGATCCATATAAAGTACTTTCGTTTCATTTTATCCGGTCTACAAAGAAGAATACAAACTATCAAAAATTAAGGCAGCTTTGCAGTAGTGGTGCCAAGCCTAAAAAAAGTGCCAAAATGGGTGGCCTGACTTGTTTCTTTGTTTTCCTTTTTCACTTTTCTTTCTCTTTGTTCATTTCTGTTTCTCTCTATTTCTTCCTATCATTCATTCTGTTTATTCCTTGCTTCCTCTTTCTTGCTATCTCTCTATATATTTCTTTGATTCTTTTTCTGTCTCGCACTTTCTCTCTTTTCATGTCTCTTCATTTCTATATCTTCCTCTTTCTGTCATTCTACCTTTTTTTTCTTCCTTTCTTTCTTTCTCTTTTTCTCTGTATTCATTCTTTCACCCATCACACGCCAGACAAATCGATGCACCTGTTCTGGGAGCAAAGCAAAAAATGAAGAAGAGGACAAAGAGAGCTGAAGAAGAATTCGTGATGAAGTATCTGTGATGATGATGGTTCTGTTTTGGTTCTAAATGGCATGACAAGAAGCTTAATAACTCTGCAGTATAAAAGGATAATTGTCGCCAATCAGCAAGCATTGAGACACTATTAAAAAAACCCGTACAAGTTGCCAAGGAAGAGAGATCACAGTTGAAGGAAAATGTTTTCTTCAGAACATGGGACTACTATATCTTTTTTGTAGTAGCTGTTTTAGCAACTGAGCATGCGGGGAGGCACCTAAGGCTTAAATAATTTCTACAGCACTGATGCACTTAATTATTACATGATAAGTTTCACATTCTGAGGATTTCTGCCAAACTAATCAGGCAACATAAATGCACTTAGGCTTGTAGCAATGCAAAGTGCCCGAGAATTCACTCCGAAAGCAAGGGTCCTATGCGGAAAGATAGAGATTAATGTGCGCTGTCACATGCTACCAGGTAAAACCGGCACTTCGAACCAAGCTCTGTGCACACATACCCTGATATAGCACACACATTCTCTCTCTGCCTGAGAACGTACAACAACATTTCTATACACTTGCAGAGCTTTCATTCCCCAATGAAACATTTACATTTTGACGCAAGTGTTTGGAAATACACCTTACCACTTGCTGGCCCAGATGGCTTATTCCACTGTTGAAGAATCTGTGCGTAAAAGTGTGAAGCGCTTGTCACTTTCGTTATTGCAATCCGAACACTTCCCTGACTTGGCAGATAAGACCAGCATGGTGCATGGTCTGTCTCGGGCAGAATCTGGTGTCGGTATGAGCAGCCACTTTCACTTGACTGCCTTTCACAACGGCCAAAAGCCTTGAGGTTGGGGCACAATGGCAGTTCAGCACTAGATGAAACTCTCTGGGAAAAAAAAAAAACATTTCGCATTACTGAAAGTATAAATAGCGCATACAACACTGCCATTTAATGTTTGCCCTTCATTAAACTGAAGAAAAGGAGTAGTAGTTCGGGAACACTGGTGGTGTGTACAAAAAAGATGCACAGCAGTCCTTAGTACTCGGCTTACGACACCAGCACTCCCGAATGCATTTTATCACCTTATGAATCGCGTGAATGCTTACCTGCATGTGCTAGTCCTCCTCTATGTACCTCATGAGCTAAATGCCTAGACAGATATGACGTGGTGTTTATCTAATTGAAACCACTTAAAATGTGGCAATTCCGAGATGCAATTTGGATTAGGCTACTACCTGTCAGCCAAGATGGCAAGACATTAAAATGGCAGTTGTGCATTGCTTCTTCTGCCGTCACATATAATACCAGGTGTCCCATGCAGCTAAGTTTAAGGAAATATAATTTTCCTAAAGCCTGTAGGCAACCAAGATTTTTCTTTTTGTTAAAGTCATGCACCTTAAAAAAAATTATATTTCCGACAGTGGCTACCTCTAATACGTTCAAAAAGCTACTACTAATATACAACTTGTAGGACTTTCCTATAGCTTTTTTTTTTATTATTACTAAACCTTTGTCCAAAATGGATGGGACACCAAGAATACAGTAGATCCTTAGTAAGCAAGAATCTCTTCATCGAAATTGCTGATTAAATGGACCAACTGCCTCTAACATTATTGGCTTCAATATTGAATTCTGAACCCCTGTTTGTCTCTTAGTAAATGGAACTTTTATTAAAAACACATTTTGCTGGTCCCTTCAGGTTCCATTCATTGAGAGTCTACTGCGTATAGCACCAAAGTTGCACATTATAGCCGCACAGGTAATGCAGCCACCACGTGCTCGTGCGACGCCCATCTGGACTGAACATTCACTTCAAGTACATGACACACCCTAACACAAGCTACTATTCCTCTGCCGTTTTGAGCAACACACAAAATTAAGTGGCTATTCATTTTCATTTGCTGAAAGCTCGTAGGCAGAGAAATGGTCTACTACAGATATATACAGTAATAGATAATATAGTGCATTTAACATACCATTTCCTTCTCTTCAGAGGCTAATTGAGCCAGTCCATCAGGTACCTTACTACCCAGCCTGTTTAGGAACTCTACAAGCTGTACAGAAATACTCCTGTTGTTGCTTGATAGTATCATGTGGACTACTGGTCGTTCAGAGGTATAAAAATCGTCCTAAAACATGCAGGCAAAAAAGAAAGTGGCATCTGTATGAGTGGTGAACTGATTTACAGCATAAAACAGAAAAGGGCATCACTCACAACTAACGTTATTCTTATGAAGTTAGTTTCGTGTCCTTTCTATATTTTATGTGCATCTTTGTGTTTCAATGGGCACGTGCCATTTAGCCATACAGCAAGCATTAATAAACTTACCAACTGCAGAACCTTATTCAAACCACATCCTAAATAAAGCTCACTAATTGCTTTGCTATAATAGCTCATCATGTATGCAATCCCCATTAAGAATATTTTACTAATAGGCTTGAAGAACTTTGGAATCAAGTGGCAAGGTTTATTGGCAATAATTACAGCCCACACTCTAGCACTTCTGAAATGAAGGCCACTTTGGGGTGGGATCTTCTATGTGTAAATACACAGAAACTAAGGCCCAAATAATTGCACCAAATATATAATTGTAACATTGGTATCAACCATTAAAACCACCTCCTCAAATCAGATATGTTATTCTCTCGCTGTAATTGTGATAACAACAAAAAAGATTTCTACCTTAACATGTAGAGCCAACTTTTTACAACTCATTTTTTTCTCACACTATAAAAGATTGCTACAGTTCAAAAAATGAATTGGTAAACATTACATGTGAAATCACTCCTGAAGTAACAGATGTAAGCCAGTGCTAATTGTTTCCAAAATCTATTCGTGTAATCACACTTTTGCTTTCTTTCGATAATGTTGCAATGCTCTTTGTAAGTAAGTGTACATAGTGTACGTGCTAAATACTGTTTTCTTTAGCGGTTATGTTTTCTTTTCTTTCCCTCTTGTAATGCCTTTATGCCAATGTAGATATTCTGTAAACAAATAAATAACGGAGGTACTTTTGCGCTTGAACTACTTTTCTTAGTCAAATAATAACCTTAATAAACAAAGAATAAGCCCAAGTGGCCTGAGCTGTCAATTACGGAGGCTGAACCTTCTTGTTAAATATGGTCTATGACATCATCTACACTTGCTCTATTGAGCATACGTTTCCCACCTTCCAATATCCTCAACATAACCATAAATATAGCCAGCAAAATGGTCTGGCATGTTCAACTTTAATGTTCTAGTTCTACTTATTCCTTTTGCTTCCAAAGCCAGTGAATTAATGGGTCCTCCTATATTCAGCGCTTTCTAAAGCTAGTAAGTGGTGGCAGGTCAGGTAGCCACCACAGATAGGTTCCTGGAGGAAACATCGTTGCACAATTCTGTGTAATGTGTACTGATGCCATAACCCAATTTAAAGAAAAAAAAAAGAAGTGGCAGCAGCATTTGTCTACTTATCTAAATATTCTTTGATACATTACCGATGGATGGCTGTGGTTACTTGTGTTTGTTTAAAGGTGCTTTCATGATGTCTTTTATTGTTCTTTTTTGTTCTGCTGTCTCCCCCTCCTCCCCCCCCCCCTCCCCGTCTAATGGCAGGAAGAATGGCAGTGCCTTGACGAGACAGAATAGGCTTCATGTTCTATGCCAGATTGTTCCTGATATGCAAATAAGGCATGAAGTGCGCAAAATGCAAGGGAACGAAAGTGAAAAACAATGGGAGGTGCGAAAGGTGTTTTGTTGCCCTCCACATACCACAGTACATTAAAGCTTTTTTTCAGTTTGAAACATCTGCGAACTGAAAATACTTGAGATCAAAACATGAATTTTTGTGAGATGTGAATACATGTATTGTAATGTGTTTTCTGTAGGCCTATGGAAATAGTAAATTTTAGGCTCAAAGCAAATTCTAAGTAAATAGCGATTTGTTTCGAGTACTACATATCATATATTATAAAGAAAAATGAGCACTTGTCAGGAGCCAACTAACCTGCACAATTGATAAATATATTTTTAATTAAAACAAGGCGTGTACAAGTGTCACTCTTTTTGATTCAACCCAAGTGGAAGCATCTTTGAATAAAAGCAGTATTTGAGTTACAGTAAAATATTACTCATAACCTGTAAAATATGTTAGGTTTTAGAATTTACTATACTTAGAGCATACAGGCAGGTATAACAAGTTTTTAAACGTAAGTAACTATAAATCAGTGTGAGGGTAATATGTTAACTTCGCAGCATTGCAGATTTCATTTTGGAGAAGCGTATTTACGGTACAGCACTCCTCTACTGCAGTGAAACCATCTTTCCAAAAGGGTTACACGTGGATTAATATACACATATTCGTTCATTTTGAATACTTCAAAATTTTGAATAATTTAGATTTATACAGAAGTGAATTTCAATACGTTAATACTGAATGTTCAAAGTGCTCAAATATTCACACATGCCTAGTTTTCTGGCAAGCACTCTGGCAAGGCGCTTTCAACTCGGATAAAGAGGAGTATTGCACGAGGGTGTGCATTGGCTGAAAGATGCACGGTATAGAGAGCATCGCGGTGCAGGCGGCAGCGTATGGGCTAAGGAGCTAGCTTCAGAGCTTACCTTATCTCTGAAAGACCGCATGTGGTCAGCAATGCACGAGTATCGAAACCCAAAGTTGAACTGGGATAATTCAGGTATGTCATAGTGAACAAGAACGTCAGCATCCCGAATGTTGGTCAGTGGCAGAACCTTGTCCTGGATCACAAGGATGGGCATGTCGACCTTGGTGTGTTCTGACGTCCATTCGCTTGACACTTCTGCGCATTCAGCAGGACCACTCATTTGACGCTGACCTCACACAGGCTGCCCAATTTTCAATCTGCCCACTAATATCTGAGGTTTCTGTTCACAGCCAAATCTTTAGGCAATTGAACATTTGTACTTGTGTAATTGTCATCAAAGTTCTCTCAGTGAGCTTGTCTATTATCAGGAAACATGTTTACATTAATACTTCAACCCTAATTCTGCAGTTTTTAGAGACTAGTAGATTTCGCCAGGTTGCTGAACCAAAAAGAAAAGCTTTCGAGTTCCGCTCGCTTCGGAGTCAGCTTTGAAGTAGAAATGTAATATAACATAAAGCAGTAGGAATTAGTACTCGTGAGTTCTTAGTTAGGAAACAAAGAGAATAAACATATTCTTCTTATTTTTTTTTTAAGCAAATGACTCTGGTTGGCTAGCCTACCCAGCAAATTCACTTGAGAAAGAGTTAATTTCTTTTATTACATGACACAAATCGATGTGGCAAAATAGTTCAGCAAAATGCCACAAAGTTGAAGGACTGTTATGAGAGCAATATTTGTCCTTGTAGCTTTATGCTACAAACCAATAGATGTCAATGTCAAATTTTAAAGCAACTGATTTCAGTGCATGCTACATCCTGCAGCACAAATTCATTCAAGCACCCTCTTAGCATCATTATTTGTGTTCCAAGCATCTAATACAGTCATATCCCATTATAAAAGACACTGATATAACACACTGATAAAACAGAAAACGGGTATAAGGGACACCAAGGTGCCTGCATAAAAATACAGGTAAATAAGAAAATGCATACATGCTACCCTGCTTATAATAGTGACCTCATATAAAAGGCGAGAATCGCTGTCCACTGCATGTCTCTTATAAAGGGTTTAAACTGTAACGCTGAATTCAATTGGTTGTTCACATTAAGATTTGGATGAACAGGATTAACAAAAAAGGCCACACGGTCACGGTCATATATGAAGTGCTACACAATACATCGATTAATTAAGAAAAAGCAACACAAACTGAAAGTACATGCATGCTCTTTTTTAAGATTTATGAAAATTGCATGACATTTAGCATAATAAAGAATATGCCAAATATTGGCTGTAAACATCTTGAAGGGCAAGCAGTTGGAATTCAGTTGCGTAACTGTAACGTGGATGCACATTTGCAACTTAACGCAGAATAAAGAAAACAGTTGTGAGCTTTCTAAAGCTTATGAGAGCTCAGAAGCGATACCTTACCAGAGATCTTGGCCACTGGAAGCTCATCATGAAGAAGCAGGGAGTACAGATCTTGCGACACCAGCAAGTGATGTGCAGCAATGGCCGTCTCTCTCTCTGCAGCGCACACCACCACTTTCCGGCTGGCATTGCCTTTTACAATATCTGCGTGAAAAATCCAAAATGAGCGCATCTGCTTCAGCGCGACAGCAATGAACTACTAAATGGGCGTGAGAAAAGTGCAACTCACTCAGTAAAGCATCATTCTGTGCGTGTGGTTCAACATAGCAGGCCAATGTGGGCACTGCTGCATATATGGCAGCCTCAGAGAAGGACGAAAGTATGACCAGGGGAGTCTGCTGCACTATATATGTACGCAGAAACCAGTCCAGGCCACTGGTCCACATAGTTGAGCAGACTATTATTTGAGCAAATTTGAGGCATGACTGGCGTTTTTTCTGGCACTCCAGAAATTCCTCAAGCACGGCAGTTACCTGCAGAGAAGATAGTACTACACTTTAGTGCTCTATGAAAGCACGATAACGGTGCACCATGTTTTCATAGTACACATAACATTATATGCAGTGTGCTGAGTAAACCTCATGGGACTCCTTCAAAAGGCTCAAAAACTACATTTTTCATGAAACCACATCTAATGATTTGCACACTAAGACCTCAGACAATATTTTCTCATTTGACCAACATAATACTTCATAAAACAGATACAAAAATTTAAGATTATTCTTTTTTTATTAACAGGTCGACATAACCTTATCTTTCTGGTGATGTGAGCACACTAATTGTTACCTTTATACACACAGGTTTGCGGCATCTGAAAGACTGCAGATTGTGCGTGACCAAAGTCGTCAAAAAATGGGCAGTATAGATTGTGCATTGCAAGAATTACCCTGTGCACTCTACATTGGTAGTGGACAAGGTTTTGACAAGCAATTTCAGAAATCCACTTGAAAATTATTTTTTCAAGCTTCTTTATTATTTATTTCAATACCTACTGGAGCCCTGGAAGCAGCGTTTGAGAGATCTGACAACTGACAATTTAAAAGAAAATTACACGAACTTCTGAGGACACACTTCACAGAAGGGCACTTCCTTCAAGTGTCTTCCATAAATTACAGTTATATAAATGAAGGATCAGAATTTTTCAAGAATATGCAAACTTTTGAAACAGACCTTGCAGGCGTCTTATGCTAGGCAGACTGAAATTTCTGCAGTTTTTTTAGCCACATATTTAGTGACATTTTTAAGACTATTTTTTTTCTATATTAATTTGGTCCTTATGCTACTTTTTTAGTTTGTAGACTTGTGCTAGCCAACTGGTTTTTCACTGCAGCAGGCATAGTTTCCTATATATACACTAGAGGGAACTCTGGCATTAGTGTCTGGGAGCTGCAATGCATGACGTTTCAGTGAGCATGGGAATGAAGAGTAGTACACGGATTTGTCTATTCTTCATACTTCTGGCTCTGCGTGTGTTCGTCTGGCTTGGAGAAGTTCTGTCACAAAACGCAAATCAGCGAATGGTCAGCTGTTGCACTTATCGTGTGAGCTTACCATTAGAAATTGGGTCACAAAGTTCAAAAATGTTCATTCTTTTCTTCAAAGCAGAACCAAAACACAGCAATAAACGAGGCCACAAATGCGATTCGCTGCCCGCAAGTACAGCAATAAACGAGGCCACAAGTGCGATTCGCTGCCCGCAAGTACAAAGACTAGGCAAATCTGTCTACTATTCATCATTCCCATGGTCGCTCAACGATCGCAGTGCCAGAGTTCTAATTAATTTTAGGAAACTCTATGGCAGCAAGTATTCTGTTATAAGAAAATTAAAGTGTAACGAATCTGCACTGCTAATTACATGGTATTGTTAATGTTTCAATTTAGGCTTAACACTTTCTATAATGGATACTATTTTACCTATTCTATTTTAGGTTTATGACAACAACTGGTCCTACCTCTGCAGTGAACGTATCCAGCAAACGTTCACCGTCATCCAGGACCAAATGACAGCAGCGATACATGTTAACAATCAGTCTCTCGTAGTTGTTCAAGAAACGCAGAAAGCTGTGGGGAGTAGCAACCAGTATGTCACAGCCATTGATGATTGGTATCTGAAGGCAGCAGAAAATAAAAGAGAGGGCAAATTCTTTGTAAACTTTCGTAGGATACAGTTTTTAATTAACAATATGGTCATCTAATATAGCAGATTCTACAACATACATATTGCTTCACACATCCCAAAGAAAGTGACGGGATACTCACCTCTTTGCCATCCTCCGACCCTCCAGCATACAAAATGCAACACTTGGGACACTTGGCGTTTTCTTCTACGAGCAAGTTGACCTGCTCGTAAATGCGGTGTGCTCCTTGCCATGTGGATGTCAAGATCAGCATCAGGGGCTGTGAAGATAGTGAGCTATACTTACAACACTCGGCAGACAAAAAGCACTACTACAAATGCTGGTGCAATTCTCCAACAAAAATCGGTTTCTACTAGATAGATTCTTGAAATTCCTGCGGTAGTTGATTCATAAAGTAGTAAGTTCCTTTAATGAAACCATTTGACAATTACTTGGAAAAGTGTTCCAGGTTCACTTTACAGCTTTCACTTTCACTGACATACAGGTATTTTCTCATGTCCCACCCTCCTTCCCACGGTGTCAGTGACATGTCGGTACATTCTTAGTTCTGCTTTCAATAATTCACCCTATAGCACAAGACTGGCGTACCTTGCATGACTTTACTGGTTGTGCCACCTCTATAATCTATCTAGCAGCACGCATTTTCACTCCTTGCTGTGTTGATGTATATACTGAAGAGTGCAGAGTGACTGTGCCTACCCTTCTTTTTGGGGGAAATGGCAGCTCCGCACGCGCTGCTTTCTAGGGAAGGGTGACCGTGCGGGACAGGCGAGAATATGTGTACAAGGTTTGTTCTGCCATTGGCCGCAGGTTTTTAGACGCAAAAGCATGTTATGCTCGATACAGTGTTCTTTCTGTGGCGTTCCCACCCATACTGCACATGTGCGAACTCTCCCCCCTCTCCTCACGTGAGGGCGGGGCGGCGGGAGGAGGTGGCATGAGCGCTGCCACCACTTCATTTCTCCTCTCCTGTTTCTCTCTCTCTCTCTACCACAGCTGTGTGTTCGTATATAATGTGGTGCATGCTTGCTCTCTTTGTGCTCTTCTTCGCAATGGCGCTATGGATGCTCGTAAAGCTGAACGTAAACGGCGAAGCCGGCAAGCAAATCTCGAAACTGCGAGGCTGTGAAAGTGTGCGTTCACTGCGTTTCCGTCATTCTCTCTCTGTGCAACAGTGTGTGAAATGCCATGAACAACGTCAGTATCGGCACTAGTTGCAACGGCAGCGCCACCGCTGCGGATCAGAGGAAGGCTTGGAGAGCCAAATGTGCACGTCAACGTTGACAAGCGGGAATTCAAAACACCTTGACAACCACCATGAGAGAAACGGAAACTCGATGCGCACCCCCTGCAATGCTTTCGCATCCCACCATGATTGCCCATACGGAAAATTCATATATTACCCTGGCAGCTGTTGTCTGTATATTATGTGGTGCTGATTAATGAAGCTCTCCCCTTTCAAAAGGTGAACAAACCATAATTACAGAGATGCATATTTTCAGAGTAACTGTACTCACACCACAGCCTGTAGGCAGTTGATGGTAGTCGATCTCCGTAAGCATTCTTGACACCAGTGGTATCAGGTAGGCAAGTGTCTTGCCTGTGTGCGGTGTGGCCACTGCCACCACATTTCTGCCTGTTGAAACTGCTGGCCAGACCACTGACTGAATGCACGATGGGCGGCGGAACCCCAGGGAACGCAAGCGCTAGACAAAAAGGAACACAAAACAGTGGAGCTGTAAGAATGAACGAGGGTGTCTCTTCCCACCTCTACCCACATAAAAAAGTATAAGAATCTGATACAGTTGCAGAAACACCATTTAATACAAAGAAAAGAACTATTCAGAAGTGATGCATAACTGTGAGAAAGGAAGAGGTGTATTCACAAAATAAAAAAAAAAAACGGTGCAAAAAAGACAGGGATGAGAAGGTGACAGGCAGATGAACTGCCTTACAACTACTTATATTTCCAGAAGTGTGCGATAACTACAGCATACATATGACACAGGAGTATAATAAAACAGGTAGAATCATGTTCTTGTGTGTGTCATTTTGTCACAAAAGCTTGTCATGTCACCTTCTTATCACAGTCTTTTCGTGATTATTCCTTCTCTGTGAGTGCAAGTAAACTAGCTCAATAAGTCTGAATAAAAAAGGCATCAGGCCTGTAGCC
Source organism: Rhipicephalus microplus (assembly GCF_043290135.1). Lineage (NCBI taxonomy): Eukaryota > Metazoa > Arthropoda > Arachnida > Ixodida > Ixodidae > Rhipicephalus > Rhipicephalus microplus. The sequence goes on from NC_134700.1 coordinate 289,849,345, forward strand.
AAGGGGGTGTGCCATAAGCCCTCCTCCCTCCCCGTGTAATTCTCATGGTTGGGAGGTGTTTTACCAAAAATAAGCAGTAAAAAAAGGTGTTTTAAAAAGTCAAAGCTTTCACATGAAAAATATCAAAACTCACATAAAAAGATCAAACAATAGCCTTTTATGCAACATTCTCGGCAAAGCTCTCCTTTGCTATACTCATCAAAATTCCACACTATCTCATGTTTCTTAACCTTCAAAGTGAGTGAAAGGACTGCGATGAATGGGTGCATTTATAAAATCAATTACACAGATTTAGTTAAAATGTTCTCACCTCCTTTAGAGAAGCATCGAAGCATGTCTTATCCAAGTGTGTAATGGGCTGAGGCGCTATGCTTCCATGGCAAACGGCCCGAGCCTTAGAGTTTGCAAGCTGGGCTGGTAGCTTGCAGGAATCCTGTTAATAATGAGAGGCAAAAAGAGAAAGCCAGTACACAACTCACCACTGCTCATTGCATTTAACATGAAAGATTAGAACACTCATGTGTACAAGAAGGAGAAGAGCTTTAAAAGTACAGTTTGAACTAAACATGCACTTACATGTATTTATCTGTGAACAAGTCCGCTAGTGTTGCCTGGCTATAAAAGTGTTTATCACGCACGGTGAATGCTGATACGAAAGTAAAAGGCAGGTAACATAAATTTATCTCTTAGAAAAAAAAATGTGGCAAGCAAGATTAGCAAGCACTATTTACTGCAGTGAACTTGCAGCTGAAACAAATAAAGCACCTCTTCTTTCCTTTTTTTTTTTAAATAGAAATGGAAGTGATAAACATTTTTCTGCCTACTCTTGTTTTAGCTCAAAGTACTACAAAAAAAAAAACTACTGCTGTGCTCCACCGAGTGCAGTCATGCTGCACAGTCATCTTGACTTTGGAGATTTACGCAACGAAAAGAAAGTGCTGCAGAATCTTCCCCCTTCCACAGCTTGAAGAGGTAGAGAACAGAGCTTCACTTCCCCATGCGTTCTATGAACAAAGATATGCACTTACAAAATCGGCACTAAAGTATGGAGCATCCTCAAACTCTGCATAGGGATCCAGTTCCTGTGGTACTTCACTGAAGCTTTGGAAGTCATGGTGCCTATCGCAAGTCCAACAAATGGCAGAGAATAACAACATTCTGAGCAAACAAGTTAAACATTCTTAATAAAATTTCATTTCTCTTGCATTATTTGCTCAAAAAAAAGAACAAGAAAAAAAAAGACGAAAAGATTAAGAAGTTGGCTATAGGAAGCCTGAGACGGCCAGCTACCTGGCAATAACAGAAGGAGAAAAGGAAAGAAAGAAAAAAAAAGAAATTATCACTGCGGCAAGGTCATATAATGCATAATGCAAACAAATGGCTCTGTTGTGTATGCAGAGCTGCAAAATCAAGCTCGTGGACTGTATTTTTTGCTCATCACTCTCGATAATATTTTTACTAGAACAGCATTCAGCATCGTGCTTCGCAGCACGGGAGTGCATTTTGGCAACAAGATAGTCATATCTATAAATTTATCTTATTGCAATAACTTTCTTTGCCTAAAGGGACACTAAAGGAAAGTAAAAAATTATGTCAGAGTGAAAGCTCAATGTTTGACAATGTCTAAAATGACAATATTATCAACAGCACTGCCCTACTTACCGAGAAATTAAAGTAAATGCACGAGAACACATGCACCACAAGTAGGACATTCGAAAATGATACCAATAACATTACTGCCTACAATTAATCACTAGTAAGCATATTAGCTGCACTGAATAAAAAATGTTCCGTTCATCAAGAGACATAATAAAATGCTGCTTGTTCGTTTCTGTTTGATTCATGGAAAAATGAACTGCCGAACGTTACTATGGGGAACGGTGCAAGTGGTTCAAAAGTTAAATATTCCCCTAATTAAACTGGAGAGGTCGTGCCATCTAAAGGGGCCCAGTTGAACCACGCACACCTGCTATCTCGGAGGCCATGGCAGGAAATTGTTCAATGGCTGTTGTTGCTGCTGTGGCTCCCGCTACTTTCACTCTGCAGCTACTAGTGTTGGTGACCTCTCAGTAAGCCGGGCAAAGTTGAGCACGACAACAGTGACGTGAAAGTTTCCGGATTTGAAGTGGGTAATTTGAAGCTTGCTAACACGATGAAAACCACTAAAACATAATTGTATTTTAAAATAAGCACTTCCTTTGCACAAAAGTAGCACTACGAGGTTTTGGGACTGCTATTATTTCAGCAATCAACATCAGCTTGATTTTCGCCTATAGTGTTCCTTTAACCAATCATCGAATGCTTAAAAAACTAGCACTGCAGTCAGAAGTAGTCTTATGAGAACACAAGCCCAACATGGCACTGAGTACAGCTAAATTGCACCCGGGCCTGGCCATATATAAGTTCAGCACAGGACTACATAGAGAAACAAGTCTGAATTAAAAACAAGGCCAGCAGAGCATCACGCTTACCGGAAGTCTTCGGGTGCTTGGCACACGTTAATGGCTGCAAGGTCTGCCACTTCAGTATCAAATTTGAGGTTCCACTTTGCTTCCTCAACATCTGGATCCACAATCTCTTCAACTATGTGGCATGGACTCATGAAGTCACTGTAGTCTATGGACTCATCAGCAGTTTTGTTGCTTGCAGTTTTTTCAGAAGTAGGCTGAAGTACGAAACACCCAAAATACATAAGCGTTTTATATTTGCCCTATGTTTGGTGACAACAGGCGCCAAGCTAGATGCAAGTTTTTTTTTGTCTTCCTAAAAAAAGTGCTGTTTCTGATAAAAAAAAGAATACTAGGTATAACCGTCTCAACACTCGTTGTGAGTGTTTTATGTACTAGCGTCTATCATAATTAGTAGTTAGTGCCTCGATCACACACTAAGTATGGTGACCAGGTTTCACGCCATTTTATTCTAAAAATGTTATCTCATTAGAATTGGTGCTAATACAAAAAAAATATCTATTTATGATGGTGACCTTTATTAGATGGTGGCCTTTATTTTCAGGTCCATTAGCTAGTCCCCCAATTTCCCACAGGTGCAATGTTCTCCCAAACGACTTGAAACTTCCTTTTGCCTAGCCCTTAGATTGAAGCGTGCTTGTATTTACCATTAGGTACGCAGAAAAAGCAATTCTCTGCCTTCCACAATGGCTGCACATGCACGAATATATCACCAAGAATGGTGGGCCAAGGTGCACACAGACCTTTGAAGATATTCATGGGGTATGTTTTGAGATCAGCCCCCATACACCATCAAAAAGTGGAGGATGTGTCGTTCTACCCATTAGAAAAATTGCACGCTTCCCAGCAGCACTCAAAATTAAATTAGATAGTACTTTTTCGAATTTGATTCTAACACTCTACCATTTTGCCACCCCTGCAGAACCAATCATTCCTCTTCCCAATTGTGTTACACATATTTGCAGAGCCTGACACAAGCAGACATCTTTCAATGACAAGAGGTTTACATTTCATTCAAATGCTTCATCTGCACAAGGAGGGATTGTAGGATTGGCGCATATCCCATAACTGCTTAGCTCACCTGACTTTTGGCGCTATTCACACATGAAGGAGGTTCCGTTGTTGAGGGATTTACATTACTGGTAGGAGTCTGCAAACAAACAAAATTATCAGAGGACAAGTTGTTCTAACTTCCCTACTCAGTTAGTTCAGTGCACAATGAGTAAGTGGAAAAGGTTCTTACCAGGGCCTCATCTTTTTCACAAGATGCAGTTTTTTCTGTTGTTTCATCAGGCTTGACATGACTTGTCAGTTTATCAGTAACTTGAGGTTTCTTGAATGTACTTCTGAGGTTTTGTAAATGTGCCTCGCTCAGTGCACTGCCTCTTTTTTTTAGCACATCCCAGAGCTTCAGAGTCTTTCTCGATGTTTGCAAGCGGTTTCGACCTGCACTCATGCACTGTGATGAGAACTCATGTTGTCGACCTTGCACTGGCTTTTTGTCCTGCGTGTTGACTGGCTTTGATGACTGCGCTCGAGTCATTATCGTGCTAGGTGGCAGTGTAGCTTGCAAAAGTACAACGCTGGACCTTGCAGAAGGGTACGCTGGCAAATTATGAGCCTTGTCAGTGCCATTTCCAAAGCCCTTCAACTCGGTTGCATGAAGCTCGGGTGGCGATACCTTGTTTGGAACAGGTGCTGTTGCAAGTTGTTTCAAAGGTTTTTGTTTACGTTCCTCTGCCACGATGCCAGGCATATCCTCCTCCTTACTAGAATGGCATTCAATGCTACTTCCTTGCTGCCCCTCACTAGTCAAACTCACAGTTTCCCATGTGTCAGTACCTTGTTCAGCTCCTTCTTTTAGAGCAATGGCCAGAGTAGAAGCACAAGATTCAACCTCATGACTCTGTGCGAGCACAAGGACATCTCGTTTCTCAGCATTGACATTCATGCTATTCACGATATTGGGCTTCTCGCACAAGCTGGCCAATGCACATGGCGCTTCTGAAAGACAGCTTGCAGCCTTTGTGCTTGTGGAGGCTGGTGGTGGTTCTTTAGATGGCGGATTGGCTTCAGTGCTTGATGAAGAAACCTGTACATCATGCACTTTTGGCAGTGCAGCTGAGGTTTTCTTCTGATGATGATTTTTCCTGTCGCTAGAACTCTTGGTAGTGATACTGACAACTGCCTTGTGTGTCATATACTGTTCATCTGTGCTGGTTCCAAGCAAGGACTTGTGATCCTCCAATAAAATCTCTTTAAAAGGAAAGAGAGAAAAGCAAGTGAATAAAAAACAAAAACAAGTGTAATTTTGTGGTGTGCAATAGTAATTGGTTCAGGCTTTCTTGCACCCCTCTCAAATAAGAAAAGTATTTTTCAACTTTGAAAAATTTGAATTAACTACGAGCAACAAAAATTGTACATAATTGTCAATGTTTTAATGGTCAGAATTGGTGTTATTACAAGATTTGGTAAGTAGTGAGAGTAATAAATTAATATTTGTGTATCGTGTGGAAGCTGTGCAGCTATTCTAGGCAATAACAAATTTTCCTTGCTTTCCCTTTCAAGTATTCCTCTCATTTTTAACTTCTCAGCCCAATCACAGCCAACAATCACTGCCCAGTTAGCACAACCACACTATCATTTTTTTAAATCTTTTTCCATCTGTAGGTAACACGTGTTTTGTTTACTCAATTATAACACTATCAGATCACAGTAGCCTTTGATCATAGGGCACACACTAGCGCTATGTAAACTAAAAGGAACAAATTATTACAATTGCTTTAAAGGTATAAAGCAACACATTTTGAACATAGTGAGAAAGCACTTCCAAACATCAGTGTAGGCTCCTGTGAATATGTGGTCCAAATATCATTACAATGAACACAGCATGGAACTTATGGTTTTGCATTTAAGTCAGCTGAAAATTTCGTGTGCTGATGCACTACCGTCCAGGGGCATAGCCAGGGATGGCGCACTAGGCCCGTGCCCCCAATACCTCTCAAAAAAATTTTTTTCGCCATAGCATATAAGGGGCAAAATGGTCATATAGTACCTGCCCTGCCCACACTTATGATAAAAAAAGGTGCGCCCTCCTCCTAGAAAAAAATTTCTGCCTACGTCCCTGGTACAGAGGCAACAAAAGAAGAGGGAAGCTCATATTTCGCATAATAACACCACTAATACATCAGAGATTAAAACAGTTTTGTCAACATGAGATTCACCAGGCAACAGAGCTGAGCTTATGATAACTTGAAAAAGTGTTGCAGGCCCACTTCAACCCTTTCCCAGCTGTGAGAAAAGAATGTTGTACCAAATCTGCCAGAAAATGTTATTGCTCAATTTGTATAGTTCTCATTTTATAAATAAAATGAAACCGTTCCTTCAATTTGAAGTTCCTTTATTTCACTAACTGCATAAAAAATAACTTCAACATGGCTGCACTGCATAGAAGTACAGTGATATATGGCAATAAAATGAAAGCTGAGACACAACTGCCACATCATGGACAAATATACCCACCCAGTGTCAAGAAACACAACCATGACAAGTATAGTTGCAATCGGTTTTATGTAAACCTAATTTTATTGATGACATGTATAGCCATCATGGGTCATCTTGGTGCAAAAATTCATGAAGACCACATTTATCAATGAGAGGGAAAAGTTCAAAAAAAGAAAGTTAAGGGTAGGGCCACTGCACAGTCTCTTCAGCTGCAACAGTATGGAACAAAGCAGCCTATTCTAAGAATCAAATGCTTTGTGGCACTTCACATACCCTCACTGCCAGCATCAGAGTCCAAGAAGGCATAGTTCAGACTGACGAGCTCTTCATCCAGAGATATGACCTTCTTCTTGCATTCTATGTGAAGCTTCCCGTAAAGACCACCCGAGACAGTTTGTCCCAGCACTTCGACTTGCACTGAATTCGCCGCTAAAAATGAAAGACACCCATCTGTCATCAAGGAACTTGCTTGCAAAGCTACATATTGTAATTCATGGTATCGCTTAGGACACAAAACACAGAAAAGTAGACAGTACCATAACACACTAAATAAATCTTTTCAATCATAAGTCAGTGGCTGGTGGCAAGTACTTTTTTTTCCTCTGTTTTCTTCAACAAAATTTATCACTACAAGTTCTCTTTCCAGAACCCTCTATGTACCACAGTGACCACCACTAATGCTTTATACCGCAATTATTCAGCTAATCTTCCATTTATGCAGGCAGAAAAGAGACTGATGCTGACAAACGTTTGTCTATGTGTGATTGTAGGCACATAAAGCGAGAAAATAGGTAAAAAGCTATAGCACTAACCCCCTTTGGCATGCTAGAGTGTAAGGCTGCCTAGGAAATAACCCACTACACCACACAATATCCTTGCGGCATGACACCAGCCAAAGCAGCAGTGGCATCAATCACCAATAAGGCAGCTAGTTTTCAATCTGTACAGGTTTTGAGAGTAAAAGCTCGCCAGATCACCAAAGAAACAAAAATAAGTATATTTACGTGAGTCTACAGCTGCCATGGCATTTGGTATCAATTTTAAACTATAACTGCCATGAAATTCAGCTGTTTTCACTCTGTTGTAAAAAAGGAAGGGCCGCAGCTCTGTTGTCCTACCACATATTTATGATGGTCAAACTTACACTCTATAGCTGTCTTCACGTATTCAGTGGCGGCATCATCCCAGGAGTCCTTTGGCACACTTTAAAAAGAAGCAAGAAGTGTGGGATAAATTTGATTGTAGGGCCTCCAGTTGTAAGCACACACACAACTGTAGGACCATAAAAACAGTGCCGATGACCGAAAAAAATGTGTCTCAAACGTCAAGAAAAGCAAATTTAAGTCTACACAACTGAGAAGCAAATGAAAAAAAAAAAATCACAACATATCCACGGAGTGTATGATGATGAGTGGGCAAAGCTCCGGAGGTACATCGGTAAACTGTGAATGCTCCATAAATCTTGCCCAGTTGATCATCATGTAAAGACGGCGAGGATGCGCTGCGGCCGTTTTCCGAGCCCTCTGCTCTGCCGCCTCGTCTTTGTCACTCATACTCGAAGCACACAGACTGCCAGTGAAAGAGGAAGCACGTCAAGAGTGAACGCATTTCAAGACACAAGCGAATGGGGTCTCCTATCACATGAGCATGCATCGGAATGGATGGATGGATATGGCTGTGCCCTTTAGATCGGGCGGTGGCTAGCGCCACCAAGCCGTAATACTTAATGAACCAAAAACTAGATTTATATATATATTTTTCCATTAAATAGTGAGGTTGAGGATTCGTACTTTGCAGTGAAGGGTTTAATTTTCACTCGTGCCTTGACTTTAGCCACCAATAAGATAACCTCCTTCTAGTTAATTCTACCCGCTTAAGGTCTATTTTGCCCTCCCTGTCCCTAAACCCCAGTGCTTTGAAGAACTCTGCGTCATCATGCTGAACTATAGGGTGAAGCTCTTTACAAACCATTATCAAGTGTTCGGCAGTTTCCTCTTCCTCTCCACACGCACTGCATACCATGTCTACTCCTTCGTATTTGGCCCGATATGTCTTGGTTCGCAATACTCCCGTCCTGGCCTCAAACAGTAGAGAACTACCCCGAGTATTATCATAGATCCTTTCTTTGGCAATTTCCTGCTTAAAAGTTTGATAGATCTCTAGTGCGGACTTCTTAATCATGCCAATTCTCCACATATCGGTCTCAGCTTCTTTCACCTTCTTCTTAACCGATAATTCTTTTTGGTTTGGCCCCCTGCTGTTTTCTAAGTATTTAACAGTCAATTTTCTGGTTCGCTTCCTCCATTTTGTATCGACATTCTTCATGTACAAGTAGCTGAATACCTTCCTAGCCCAACGCTCCTTCCCCATTTCTCTCAATCGATTCTCAAATTTTATCTTGCTGCTAGCTTCCCTGCCCTCAAATAATGAAGCAAGCAATGCAGCACCATCTAGTGAACAATCTGAGTACTAGCGGTGGCTACTACAGCGCAGGACTTGCCTACGCTTTAAAAAGTTTCGCCCTTTGAAAAAAACAGCTTTAGTTAAGGGACATAGCACAGAATGCAATAGCAAACCCAAACTCCTCAGATGACCTTCTCATAATAGACTGGCAGATAATGGCACAGTGAAGTGTGCAAGACAACTGCTACTGCTCAGCAGAAGCAGCATTTTGGCAACTAACAAGCACCTCAGAATGCTGAAGCTCTGATGTACACAACATGTTCATAATGACAACGTTCACAATATATATTATAATTTTTTTTAATTTATCCGTGAAAATTTTCATAGTTACCATGATGACCCACTACTTGATGAACACTGATATTACCAAGATACTGGCAGTTAACACTGCCTCAAATATAAAACTAAGAAAATTGCAAGAGTGGGCTCTTGCATGCAATATTTCTTGTGAAAGAGCTTACGTGAAAGCATGGTGTAAGAAAAATAATTTAGGTGTGGACACTCTTCGCTTCCCTCAATGGACATTGCATTCAGATAATGTTTGGCTTTAGTACATGCACCAGCCCCAGTACAGTGGCCCTACAGTGAAGGGGCGTTGTGACGTGTGGGCCTAATAAGGTCCCTTAATGTATTAGCGGCCTAAAGGGAGCAAGCGTGACAAGGCAGACGCACGTTTTTCTTTGTTTTTTTTCGCCTTTTATTTTTTAAGCATCGTGCACACTAGTAACCAAAGCTAGAAATGCTTTAGTTAGAAAAGCTTTGTGCGGCGAACGATGCAGTGGCTTCAGTGCGTCCTCCCATAGGCACCACTCTTACGGATGCTACATGCGCAGCTTATCATCTATAGTACAATCACCTGGCAAAGTCGCATGAGTGGAGTTGTAACGTGGTGGCCTGCAGGGGCTGAAAGCAGCGGACATTATCTGGGCGTGTAGTGAGGCGGAGTGTCCACCCTGAATTATTTCTCTTGCATTGTAAAAACATCTTCCTTATGGACAATGGGGAACACACAAGGAAGCTTCTCCACACTAACCTTCTTAGAGGGAAGAAAACAGCTTTCAAGGTGCTGCAAAGTTTCACCTAGCTTCGCAGTATCACATTGCACATCAGACTTGGTAAAAGAAGGCTGCCTCAGAATTTACAATTTTTTTTTTTACTAAGGAGAACACCATAGAATTTACTGAGTACAAAAATTTTGCAGTCAATGTCATGTGTAGATTATTCTGTAAATTGCTCCAGATAGGCATGACTTCATACAGAGCATAGGTGAATAACTTTTAGACAATCATGTCACTGGAAGTCTATAAGAAATGACTTTCTCACACTTGCTCTGCTATATTACTAGGTAACAAGATGAAAATGGTCTGGGACGGTGCTTGTCATAATAACGCTGTGGCAACTCAACTTCCCACAAGCAATTAATTCATAAAGATTCTTTGGCTAGGTCTCCAAGAAAAAGTGTATGCACATGCATGTAAGTGGTGACAGTTGGTGGAGAATGTAGGCTACCCTGGTTACCTACCACAAGCAAATTATTGCACAGTTAGTGCGAGAAGAAAGCGGGTGAGCATACCTGCAGCAACAAATCCCCATATATGTACTGTACTATACGATCTCCACAACAAGCAAGTATACACATCCTACGATAAGCGCAACAACCTACCATATCCTACAGTCAGCAATGTAAGAAAGCTGGACAGCATAGTTGCCACTGCAAGTAATCGCAAGTTCTCACAAACAAGTAGCATACTGTTAGCACCAAAAGAAAGCAGACGATTACAGTAGTGACATGCAGAATAGAGTTGGCTTAGCTATAGCTTATAGTTGCCTAATACTGGCTGAACAATGGATAATTTCTGCTCGTGTAGGCTCAAGGATGGCTGACATTGACTGTTGTTGGTCAATCTTGGCTTAAATATGGCTGCTGACGAGTGTTTCTATACGTTGCTCAAGAGATGAAATTAAAGTTGTTTTTTACAAATCCCAAATTACAATTCTCAAAAAGGTATTCCCCCATCCACCCCACCCCACTCTTTTTTAAGCAACAACTCATGGTCATGGTTACCTGAAGTGCACGAAGTAGTGGATTTCATTAGTCACTCCAGAATCATCAGCTTTGGCAAAACAGAAGAACAACAAGTAGTTTCTAGCTTTGCAAACAATATGAATTAATACTTGCATGACTAAATATGTGTGACTATTATATATGCATGACTACTATACAAACACAGCAATAAATTGTCCAAACACAGATGCTGTAGCCAGTGACAAGCTTAGTTAGTAACGAAAATGGATACACTTACTGCTCTACGCTTGTTCTTGCCTCACTGGTAGCACAATGCAGTGGCCTCAGTCCAAGCAATGAAAACTTAATACACTGAAAAGGCACCTTGAGAATCTTACGGGATGCTTTGTGCAACCTGCAACAAAATGTACTCAAGGAATTATGTGCAAAACTGGCATAATAATGTGCTAAAATATATGCTTAATGTGATGCATATACATATATGTGGCATATTTTACAGCTGTTGGATGTATCTGTGACTTGTTGAGCACTACATATTCTAACAACCTCCCAGTTTTTACTTGCTGTCAAATTCAGAATTATCCTTTTCCTTTCAGACATTGGTGGTCCTGAAGGACAGCTGTGGTTATACCATGTCTCAGGGAGCCAGTCGGGACAATTTTAGCGGTATCATCCTTCATGCGACACATATTCCCGATGTTCGATCTACCTTTCTAAAATTACCTAGTATGCATAAAAAAAAAGAAGTGACCATAGCATAATTGCATCCCTGAAAGTTAGTTTTATAAAAATTTTTGTAAGAAAAATGATGCGTACTGTTTTCTGTCTACCAGGAGTGTTTGCCCATAGTCAACCAAGGTGACCCTGGAAAAAAAATTATTCAGTGAACAGGAATTCAAATGACAGTAATTATGGTAAGCTGTCAGTTTAACTGAAGTGGTTTTGAATGCACAGTATAAAAGGTGTTTAAAAAATATCTATATGTTGAAACAGAATTAGCAAATAAAATATTTCCACTTTGACATTTCCTTCGTATGTGCACACAAAAATACTTCATATATTTAACGACTGCAGGATTCTTCAAGCTTGCTTCCCTCTAGCGCTGCTACAGCTGTCCATTAAGAGCTGAACCTATTCATAAATGTAAAAAAAATCAAGTAGCAAGTGCACCGACAAACTTTCTCTGTAAAGAGCAGGCTCTAAAGTAAAGATAATTTTCTTCACCTCCTAAGAATGCTGAAATACCCCGAAAACGCAAGTACTCACTCTACTTGGTAGCTGCCTGGCAAGTCAATGATCTTGTCAACACGTGCGCGTTGTAATTCTGTGCCTGTCTGTTTCTTGAACAGAACAACCTGAGCAAAAGGAATAGCACTAATCAAATAAATGCATTCTTGAAAATATTTTCAGAAAATAACTTAATCAGCTTTCACTAAGAAATTTCTTTGTGATGCCTATGCATTTTAACAAAAGTATAATGAGCATTATTCACACTACTAGTGTGGTGCATTTACTGATAAACGCATGTATTCACACTTATGGTTGAGTGCATGTGTTACTGGACATGATCTTGACATCAGCAGTTACTGACAGCATCTATCCACATGGGTGCTTCCCGTCACTAGAAGTCACTATCTTTTGTCAAGATGTTGCTCTGCCTACTGTATCTATAGCTGTCATATTGAACCAAGCTGTCCTGAGCAAACTTACTAAATCAACAAGCACACTGTTCCATTTATACATTTTATATACATTTCGATACATTTGTAATGACAGTACAGCTATACTTACACATCCAATGTCAGGTGCCCGAGTGCTGCTCAGTGGTTCCTGCTTTCTCAAGTACTGTTCCATATTTGCTTCCATACCGACAAAGTCTCTTGTGCTCTGAGACATCTGAAGACCTGTAGCTTCCCTTATGAAGAAACATGTTGGTGAGGTCACCTGCATATAGGAGATGCATTGATACTTCACAGAGTGTTTCTCCAGAGATCCCAATAATCTGCCAAGAATTACGCCTGAATCTTATATCGAACATCAATTGATTTGGCCAAGTAATGATTAGGTATAATTAGGCCACCTACATAGCACATGTGTAGGTCACCTTTACGACTTTCTATGCATGTATTCAGAGATTTGCTTGTGATGCATGTCAATCATTTGTGTCATGTGATACATCAATAACATAAGCTGTGATGACAAATCGGGTCATTTCTTTTATGCAATGCATTTATGCTTATATGCCACACATGATGCACATTACACATCTTCACATCATGTGTAACATGCAAACATGTCATTTATAAATCATTACCAGTTATTCACAGTATGCTATGGATGTGTTAACATATAGGCGGAAAGTTTGGATTTCCAGAATCCAGTACTAACTGGATTCCCAGAGAAGGCAAGAAAGTTAGGGGGAGACAGAAGGTTAGGTGGGCAGATGAGATTAAGAAGTTTGCGGGTATAAATTGGCAGCAGCAAGCACAGGACCGAGTTAATCCAGCCATAATGACGCTTCAGTTGAAAGCTTCTATGAAGACGTGGAATCGGCAATGAGTAAGGTAAAAACACAGTATACTATACTGATGGGAGACTTTAATGCAAAGGTAGGGAAAAGGCAGGGTGGGGACTAGGCAGTAGGAGATTATGGAATCGGTACTAGAAATGCCAGAGGAGAACTACTTGTAGAATTTTCAGAACGCAATAATTTATGGATTCTGAATACCTTCTACCGAAAACGAGGAAACCGTAAGTGGACATGGAGGAGCCCTAATGGCAAAAATAAGAACAAAATGGACTTTATAATGAGTGCACACCCAGGCATCGTGCAGGGTGTGGACATGGTTAGCAGGGTACAATGCAGTGACCATAGAATGGTACAGTCTCGAATTTGCCTAGACTTGAAGAAGGAACGACAGAAACTGATACACAAGAAGCCAATCAATGAGCCAGCACTGAGAGGGAAAGATCAGGAATTCAGAGTCTCGCTTCAGAACATGTACTCAACTCTTATTGAGGAAACCAACCTTAGCAAAGATACAATTAATGATAATTTGACGAGTATCATTACAAAGTGTGCAGTGAAAGTTGGAGGCAGGGTAGTTCGACAGGACACTGGCAAGCTTTCCCAGGAAACAAAGAATCTCATTAAGAGGTGTCAAAGCATGAAAGTCTCAAGTACAACAGACAAAATAGAGCTGCTAGAGCTTTCGAAGTTGATTAATAAGCGTAAGGTATCCGATGTAGGAAGGTATAACATGGAGAAAATTGAACACGCTTAAAAAACGGAGGAAGTGTCAAAGCAGTGAAGAGGAAACTTGGGATAGGGACAAATCAGATGTATGCACTAAGGGACAAGGAAGGCAAAATAACTACCAATATGGATAGGATAGTTAAAATAGCGGCGGAGTTTTACAGAGATCTGTACAGTAGCCGGGACAACCACGACCTTAATACCATAAAAACTAGCAGCAACCCAGATGACACCCCACCAGTAATGATAGAAGAAGTCAGGAAAGCCTTGGAGAGCATGCAAATAGGCAAAGCTGCTGGTGAGGATCAGGTAACATCAGATCTGCTGAAAGATGGAGGACAGATAGTGTTAGAAAAACTAGCCACCCTGTTTATGAGGTGTCTCCTGACGGGAAGAGTGCCAGAGTCTTGGAGGAATGCTAACATCATCTTAATACATAAGAAAGGAGATGACAAGGACTTAAAGAATTACAGGCCGATCAGCTAGCTCTTCGTAGTATACAAGCTATTTACAAAGGTAATTGCTAACAGAGTTAAGAAAACATTAGAATTAAATCAACCAAAGGAAGAAGCAGGATTTCGAACAGGCTACTGAACAATCGACCACATTTATACTATCAATCAGATAATAGAAAAATGCTCAGAATATAGCCAACCGTTATACATAGCCTTCCTAGATTACGAGAAGGCATTTGATTCAGTATAAATATCAGCAGTCATGCAGACACTGCGGAATCAGGGCGTCGATGAAGTATATATAAACATGCTGGAAGAAATCTACAGGGGATCAACTGCTACCTTAGTGCTTCATAAAGAAAGCCACAGAATACTAATCAAGAAGGGTGTAAGGCAGGGGGACACAATCTCCCCAATGATATTTACCGCGTGTTTACAGGAGGTTTTCAGAAGCCTAGAATGGGAACAGTTAGGGATAAGAGTTAATGAAGAGTACCTTAGTAACCTGCGCTTCGCCGACGACATTGCAATGCTGAGTAACTCAGGGGACGAATTGCAACTCATGATTACGGAGTTAGACAAAGAGAGCAGAAAGGTGGGTCTTAAAATTAATCTGCAGAAAACGAAAGTAATGTACAACAACCTCGGAAAAGAGCAGCGCTTCGAGATAGGTAATAGTGCACTTCAAGTTGTAAAAGACTATGCCTACTTAGGGCAGGTAATAACCGCGGAGCCGAACCACGAGATTGAAGTAACTAGAAGAATAAGAATGGGGTGGAGCACATTTGGCAATCACTATGACAGGTATATTGCCACTATCTCTCAAGAGGAAGGTATATAACAACTGTATCTTGCCGCTACTTAGCTATGGAGCAGAAACCTGGACACTTGCAAAGGGGGTTCAGCTTAAATTGAGGACGACCTAGTGAGCAATGGAAAGAAAAATGGTAGGTGTAGCCTTAGGAGACAAGAAGAGAGCAGAGTGGATTAGGGAACAAACGGGGGTTAAGAATATAATAGTTGAAATCAAGAAGAGGAAATGGACATGGGCCAGGCATGTAGTGCATATACAGGACAACTGCTGGTCATTAGGGTAACTAACTGGATTTCCAGAGAAGGCAAGAGAGTTAGTTAGGGGGAGACAGAAAATTAGGTGGGCAGATGATATTGAGAAGTTTGCGGGTATAAATTGGCAGCAGCAAGCACAGGACCGCATTAACTGGCGGAAAATGGGAGAGGCCTTTGTCCTTCAGTGGACACTCAGGCTGATGATGATAATGATGATGGCGACGACGGTGAGCGGAGGGGCTCGGGCCCACTCCAGGCTGCTTCATGGAGGGCCTACGCATTATTTTTCCTAGAAAAAATATCTCAGGCCAACACCAAGGGGGCACAGGGCCCTCTGGCACTGGCCTGGGATATTTTTAGGAGCTTGGCTTAGACCCTCAATCATTCCCAATCAACAGTTGGTCACACTGTCTTGCAGCTATTTCACACAAACTGTTCATGCCCACTCCTTTTCCTTTCACGCTTTTAAACTTCGGATCATGGGGCAGTGAGAAGTATGGAGTCTGGTGTCACGAGTGCATTGAAAACGAAGTCACAGGATAATGAAAATGGCGCCATTTATTTTATGCGGATCTTGTGCAAAGTGAGTTCGGGATTTATGCATATATATATATATATATATATATATATATAGACAGACAGAGAGAGAGAGAGAGATTTGGAAGACAAGCTGGGTGCCGCCTCACCCACTACGGGAATGTGAAAACTTTCTGCCCATGCTTTAGCAGCTTAATTAAAAGAATTACCATGCCGTAATAATGCCATTTGAGCAATTGATGTCATGAAAGCTTGTCATGTCATTCATGTTAAATTACTCATGCTCATCAATAAATATTATGATGACAAGTATAGGGTCATTGCAGTGAAAAATATGTAGTGAAAAATATGCAGTGAGAAAAATGACAATGTACATGCCGTTTGTGATGTGACATAAATGACGTGATGCTGTCATTAAGCTATGTGTTGGCAGACATTTCATTTTATCGTTACATATACAAGAATCTGCAAGGCATATGTGCATTTGTAAATCTTAAACGATGAGTCATGAAGGATTGGCATGATATAATGCCACCGTGCCAGTCACAGTTAGTGCATTATAACAATATTACTTCTTTGACTTACCACTTTTGTTATGCACTCATTTTATGCCACATACAAATTTTGATATCATGCTTTGATAATGCCAAGTTACTGAAACGACCACGGGAGCACCAGGGCTTCGAGACTGCATAGGCAGACAGACACGGTGAAAGTGCCTTACATTCACCGAGGTACACAACGAAAAACCTTTATGGCTACACTCGTGAAGCGCAAATGTGTCCAAATACACTACCGCACAACTAATTGATTGATTGATTTGTATGTGGGGTTTAATGCCCCAAAACCACCATATTATTATGATAGACGTTGTAGTGGAGGGCTCCAGAAATATTGCCCACCTGGAGCTTTTTAATGCGCACCCAAATCTTAGCACACCGGCCTACAGCATTTTCGCCTGTATCGAAAATGCACCGCAGAACACAGCAACCGAAACAGCGCAGAAAGAGCGTTTTCTACACGTAGTTAACGCCTCGAAACATCGCATACGTGCTTTCCAACGAAGCGCAAAGGAAAGCAGTGGAAGCTCTCACATTTAACTTGCTGGGTAATTGTTTGGCGATTCAAAAGAGTTGACTATTGGGCGAGTTGGTTATTCGACATAGGAACCATTGTGAGAGCACAAGAAAACGCGACACACAGAAAAGAGACAGACGAGTGTAGGCGCCTGTCCTCGTCTGTCTCTTTCCGAGTGTCGTGTGTTGTCGAGCTCTCGCGATTGTTTCTATGTTTTGTGGTTGTCAGGACTCGGGAACGTGTCTAGCACCGCGCACGCACTACCAACGCCTCCTAGATTTCCTGTGCCTGACGGATTATCGGCGGTCACTTGGGAAGCGGCGGTCGTCGGAACTACGGCGGTGGCGCCACTCAAGTAGGGGTGTCTTCACATAGGTTTTTACGTTTTTGAAGCTTATATGCAAAAAATATAACGTAAAGAAGTTTTCAAAAGGCGTAGACGTATTTATAGTTAACCCTACGTAAGTGACGCCGTCATTCAGCAAGCAACTTTTTCCATACGACCAAACGCCAAAATTGCCAATCTCAAAGGCCAAGTACAAAGATCCTTACTTCTACGTAGGCAGCGCCGCCATAAATGACCGGCGTTTCGCGCTCATCCGGCAGGCACGGGAAATCTAGGAGGCGTTGGCACTACAACATGGTCCAGCGCGGTGCTAGACAAAGCTTCCGGGGGTGACGGCTAGACGCGCCGGGAACGCAAAGGGTTAGAGTTCGAGTACGCAAGAGGATAGCGTACGACGCACGCGCAGTGGCGACGAACGCTAACTCAAAGCTCCACGTACACTATTCTTTAAATCAATGCCAAAGCCTGCCGCGCACACAATACAATTTGATGCACACGCATCGCACAAACAGCGAAAAATGACAGCTCAGATTGGGCACCCACAGGCGCCTCAACTGGCTGCCTTGTTGGATTCGCATCGCATCAACGTGCCATATGTTTACGCTGGTGTGTCTACAAAGAAGAAAAAAAAAACGCGGCCGGCAACGTGCATGCATAGCCGAGGTGTGGTCTCCGTGGAACGCATGCCAGCGCGACCGCGACGGATACACAAAACAGCAACGCTGCTCGCGTCCCAGCACCCATAGCATTCTTTGTACGCAGGCTATTCAAAAACGCTTACACACTCCAGGGCAATTGCGCCTAATCATATTCCAAGCGCAGCACGCTTACATCGAAGCGTTTCAATTCTTTCCGTGTAAATCCGAATGAATCAAAGTAACCGCACCGACGCGTTCAGTTTCGCTTTTTTCCGAGGTCTGAAAACCACTGAAGAAGCCAGAGAGCCAGCGGTGCGTCTGAGACACGGAACGTAAAATGATTAATCCACATCATATTCGCAATCGCACCCTAACTTGCTTAACACAAATGAAGCGTACGTAGATTGACTCACCTTCAAAACCTGGACGTTCACTCTCGGTATCCATCCATCGGCATTTCTAAACGCTTCCATGGTTTCCACAAGTTTCACGATTTTCTGCAACTGAAAGCGTTCGCCAAAGTTATCGCGCGAGACAAACACTCAACATGGCGCCTTTTCTTAAAGTAACACTCTATGGCAACTGCCGTCAAACGACATGCACGCGTTGGAACGACGGTTGGAACACCACTGCTGCTCTCCGATTTCCGATTAAACCAATGCGCGTTTGAACACGTGATCACTGTCAGTGAGGGAGGGCAAGGAGACCGCGTCACTAGCCTTGGCAAGCCAACCTCCTCAAACTCCGCCTACACGCGCGCTCCGCTGCAGAGATGGAGGAGATCTAGACACGCAGCCTGCGCAATAACACAACTTCGGACGCAACCGCCCTCTCTTTCCTTCGCGTAGGTCGTCGCAATGCATGTACGATGCACGGAAGTTTGTTTTAATTAGGAGTGTTGCAGGCGTTTTGAATGAGTCCGTTAATTGTAACCCGCTGCTGCCTGTATCTCACGTTCTTATTAAATATATGTATGACACTGAGCTGGTTCATTCTGATCAACGTGGGAGTTTTTGTCAATGTACAATCAAATGAAGTGTTAAGGCTTGCACTCGCATATTTGTTTGTCTTCGTGTGAAGCACGGGCTAAACATGTGTAAAATGGATATCTTTTGTGACTTGATTAAAGCTAGTTAGTTCAGATATCGCGGGGGCCAGAAAACATGTAGGTTTTCCTGCCTGCGCCCCTCCCCCTTCAGTTTGAAAAGGTGCCACCTCCACCCCCAAAAGAAATTTCTGCCTACATCCCTGCACGGTGTCACGGGGAGGTACCTGCACGTGACACACACACAGAGACAAACAAAACGGTTTAGCAGTAGGCTAATACCAATCATAATTGTGACAGAACAATCCAATACACATAAAAACACAAACCCTTTATACTAGTCGACGACTTCAACGTACACGTTATGCACCTGAAAACCTAGTTTTCTCGTCGACTCTCACTGTCCGCTGTCAGAAAACCGTTGCTATAATCGAAACGTGTATGTATGTGAGTAAAAAAAAAGATTTACAATAAATGAACATCAATCATAATTATGGCAAAACAATGTAAAGTACCTACAAGCACAAACCCTTTATAGTATCCGACGACTTCAACGTGTACATTATGGTCCTTAGCACCAACACCGAGCTTTGTCGTCGACTCCTTGTGTCACTTAGTCACTCAGCTTGTATAACATGGGGCAACGCTCGGGCAACGTATGGTTGCTTACTCACACGAAACTCGGAGCTTCGCCCACTCGATCGTCATAATATACTTCGTGAAGATGCGTAGATTTTTCAAGTATTTCGGAAGGTCAGAGCTGATAGGTTTCCAATGGAAAAAACTGGAGAAATGCAAAATCGGCGTATTTCAAGGACACATGACATCAGTTTTTAAGTCGCTGCCAATTTTCTTATCGTTTTCAGTTACAAATTATTATATATATGAAAACCCACCTTTCCGGAAATTAAGTCAATAAAGTGTGGTCATTATTGGTTTGCATGTGAAATTCTCTGCAACGTGTGGTGGCTGTAGAGAAAAAAAAAAAAGAAAACAACTTGCTTTTCTCTCTCGCCACGGCCGATCGCCCATGGTGGTTTTCGCCAAGACTCTGGGGATCAACCATCTCTCTTTACAGTGTCTAGATTGTGTATATATTAGCGTATTCTAGGTTTCCATTTTGTAATATACTTTTTCTATGGTCGATGTACCTGTTTCCATGAAGTGCAACGTGCGCTCCGCTATATTTAATAGCGCCCATCCGCACGGCCCGTTGCTGATCAGAGAGAGAGAAAATTTATTTACAGAAAGGTTTAGAGGTCAACCTGAGCGATAGCTTGCTCTAGCCTGCTAATCTTCACTGATCAACGTAAGTGTTTGGGCGAGTTCATTGCCAAGAAAATTTCAACAGCGCAAAAAAAAAAAATGGCAGCATATCCACGGAGTGAATGATGGAAAGTGGGGCGAAGAATTCGTCCGTCCATTCGTTCTTGCTTCCGTCCGTCCATGCGTCCGTCAGTGTGACCGTCCATGCGTCCATCAGCCCGTCCGTGCGTGCGTCTGTTCGGGCGTCCGTCCCTGCGTTCGTCCATGCAGCCGCCCCTGCGTCCGTTCATGCGTCCATCCATGCATCTGTCTATGTGTCCGTTCGTCCATCTATTCAACACTCCAAGTACCACCATCTCGCATCTTTTCATCATATATTCCCCATATATAAGCACCGCCATCCAGCGGACATTCCAAGGACTAAACGAGAGGTGGCACACACACACTTTCTTACGGCTTGCGCTTCGGGTCCACTTCCCACCTTTAACCATCTCGAGTTCATGGTATATACTAGTTCACTGTATTCATGGCACTGCGGCCGAACGCTCGCTAAACCTTTCGAAAACCAAGGAGGTTACGCCCAGCGAGTATGACGTAGCAAACTTTTTCAGTCAGATAGTGCTCAATGTACATGCCAATGGCTGCTAATGGGAAATGAGAGGCGGAGAATTCGGCTTTTACTTTCTTGCGGCTTGCGCTTCGTATCTACTTCCCATTTTTAACCACCTCGAGTTCATTCATGGTATATACAAGTTCATTGTATTCATGGCACTGCGGCTCAACGCTCGCTAAACCTTTCTAAAGCTAAGGAGGTTACACCCAGCGAGTATAACGCAGCAACCCTTTCTTGTCAGATAGTGCTCAATGTACATGCCAATGGCTGCTAATGGTGATCGCAGCCTGCGCGTTAACTGAAAGCCGAATGCTCCTGTCTCTCATTCCCCATTAGCAGCCATTGACATGTACATTGAGCACTATTTTTTATTGTTCAACAACGCACAGAAGAAGTCTCTCACCGGCACCACCTTGGAGGTCAAAATGTTATACTTGTTACAGACTACGAGGGACGAACGGGTGCCGCTATAAAGAGCTTCGCCCCTAAAAAAAAAAAAACGCAACGAACCAAGATAGAGTGGACACTGACAAGCGCGGTCCATGTCCGTAACTGCATGAATGGGCACTTGACACTGGCCTGTGAAGCTGACCTCTCCTGAAAAAGTGCGTTTTCTTTTTTTTTAGTCATTCTTTTATTTTACTTCACAGTGCGCTGTTAGAAAATTGTCGACAAGGCGCGGACTTGCACCATTGCAGTACAGGGAAGCCACTAGAACTCACGCCTATACCTGTGCAAACGTTCTGACCACCATACACACCACCGTTTTGCCTATCACCTGGCTTTAGATCTGGCTTGTATACAGGTAAATCTACTAAGCTATCACCCCCCGCAAAAGCTTTAACCATATCCCTGAAGGGAACCACGATGCGATGAGAAGCAGCAGCGTAACACATTGGTGGCACAGAGACAAGAAGGACACGAAAGGCACGAGCGCTCGTGTCTTTCGTGTCCTTCTTGTCTCTGTGTCATCGTTTTGTTCTCGCGCTATAACTATCGTCATGACATCGGTGGCGTCACGGATTGAACGGCGCTAACGCGGGTGCTGCGATAAGCGCTGGAAGATTCACTTGAAGCGATGGCGGGCGTAAATGTCTTGTAGGTGACGCGTACAGACATATGTTTCGACGCGTACGTTAAGCGTGCGTCAGGTTTATGGGGCGTGAAACGACGAGCCCGCGGTGTTGCGAGCGGCGGTCGTGGCAGCTGATGCAGGCGAACGGACGAGGCGGCAGCTGCGGACTCCGTGGCGAACGCGCGACAAGCGAGAGAGAGAGAGAGAGAGAGTGCTGTCAGCGCGCACTGTGAGGCGAGCGTGACGTAAACGCGTAGCAGCGTTATGACCTACTCAGCACCGCTCCAATAGCTACGGCGTGCGTCGCGCGGCACGTTCGTAAGGAGGAACAGCGTTACACAGGCTAGTCAAAAAGTTGTTTCACATCTAAAAAAAATGACTGTTTGGGGCGGGGCTTTCGTATCATGGCCGTAGGTCACATATGCGGATTACGCGCTAACGAACACGACAGAGAGCCGCATCCGTTGTACAAGCAACCTCCAACACATTTTCGACTTGATAGATTCAAGCAGTATTTGCACGGGCAATAGACCCGCACAACAGCATACTATAATAACAAGCTCATTCTATTGCTATTGGTTTTTCAGGACATCTATGATCATGCACCAATGCCGATCTTCAGGAAAGCAGTTTATGGTGACTGGAGTTCGTTTATAACTTTATCACATCGAATATATTTCTGCTGACGTTTTTTTCTTTTTATTACAGCTGGTTGAGATGCATTTAACCGCCAAGGCGTCATTAAAAGTCTCCGCGGGAATGTCTTCTTAGCACGATGGGCGGAAGCTGCGGTGGCCTGTGGTACGTGGGGTTTCTTGGCGGCTGTTGCGGCTCGGGTGCTATGTTCAAGCGGGGTGAGGGCAGCTCCTGCGAAAAAAAAAACAAAAAAAACATTGCTCTCAGTGTATGTACTTTACTATTTTGCAAGAACATAGGAAAACGCATACATACTAATGGAATCTGTTTGATAAAGTGCGCTGACTGTTTAATTAATCATTCATATGTGGGGTTTAACCGTCACCCCCGGGGGTGACGGTTTAACGTCCCAAAACGACCATATGATTATGAGAGACGCCGTAGTAGAGGGCTCCGGAAGTTTCGACCACCTGGGGTTCTTTAACGTGCACCCAAATCTGAGCACACGGGCCTACAACATTTCCGCCTCCATCAGAAATGCAGCCACCGCAGCCGGGATTCAAACCCGCAACCTGCGGGTCAGTAGCCGAGTACCTTAGCCACTAAACCACCGCGGCGGGGCGACTGTTTAATTGCTACAATCTGTCGGCGCAACATAAAAAAAAAAATCGCGAGCCTGCGCGGAAACACAGTCACAGCAAAAGCTGGAAGAGCAGCCTTTGAGAGCCTTTTCTAAACACGTACTCTTTGGGTAACTGCTACAAGCAAACTTGCATTGTACCCACTATGCCATAAACCTTAATTTTTGTGCAGTGGGTGGGATTCACTATATGCCATTCTTCGGAGAAGCGTGGTATCCGCTAAACGTTTGCAAGGCATTTCGTGCGAATGTTTCATGCAGTGGTTGACGACGATGGATGGATAATTAGGCCGGAAGCTTTTGTAGCGGGTTGGAACATTGAAAGACCCACTCGCAATTAGCATTGTTCTTTTACTGTCATAAAACGCTTCACTACTCATATACTAAAGCGATTCCTTTCCCGACGTTGCACCTTGTTCATTATTGTCCCTTTGCCTGTTGTTTATTATACTCTAATTTGTCTTGTAGAGCAACTCGATTTCCTAGTCAAGATGTCTCTTGTTAATTTATTTGATAGAAAACATGCATTTGTTTGTATTTGCCACCACTCGAATAAGGGCTGTTTAAATTTCTATTCTTTATTCACGCTTCTGGCAGTTCTTGTTCGACTATGGTATACCCGTGTAAGATAACACGTGATGTTGTAATTTTCTGCGTACTGTACTTGCGGTATGTTTCTGCTTTGCTGCCAGGGTGGCACGACCACGTCAGGCGTTTACTTAGCCTTTAGTCGTGTCCCCCAAGGCAATCTTGTTCAATTTTGCCTTGAATAAAGCAAACCAAACCAAACATCAAGCCTGCCTAAGGCAAGTTTGCGACGGGGTTTCAAGCACTGCGGCGTGGCTCTGCGGTAGAATACTAAGCTGGCACGCGAGTTTGAGCCCGGGTTCGAATCCCATTGTGTCCTTGGTGTTTTATTTACTGTTTGTTTGTTTTTTCTTATTTTCTGCGATACTACGGTTACGGACACCGGTAGCACACGCGACCCCCCATAACAGTTTTCGTTGTAAAATTGGTTGGTTGGTGAATAAACCAGCCTGACAGTGGAGCGTGTGCTTACCCTTCGCAGGACGGTGTTGGCGAGGATGAGAACGATGGACACGATCGCCGACACCGCCGGTATGGCTACAAAGACGAAGACCGGTATGAAGCCTGCGTGACAGAAATACGGCACGACCCCTTCAGCACCACTGGGCTAAGAAACACACTATGAGTTTCATCGAAAGCGCGTGTTTCGACGGAGGAAAGGTGTTTGAGTTTGAGTTTATTCAACCACGTGACAAGTACACAAAAATACGCTGTATACGTGGTTTGGTGCGAAGGGAAAAAAGCTGCATTTCACAGCTTGACTGGCTCCTTCACCCAGAAAAAAAAATCTAAACTACTAATTTACAAAAAGTTACAAAATTTACAGGCAGCGGAAAGCGACAATACAAAAAGAAACACGCATGTGGCCTATGACAGCAAATAATAGAATCACAACTCTAAAATACATACAAAATAATTCATAACAAAGCAATGCATGAGAGAATAAAAACTGAATAACCATTAGAGAAATCACCCAAATATTCATTTACAACACAATCAGCACATCCGATTTAACATTTCAGTTTTAGACAATATACGCAGATTATCAGTTGTTAGTTTCCGTGTTAGAAGTCCTTGTATGTATACTGCGATGTCAGCCCATGGTTACGGACGGTCGAAACAGGTGCGCGGTTAGACTCTCCGAAAAGAGTCCTTTGAAACTTTGCATTTCAGAGTGCCGACCATAGCGCCGTGTATGACACTACTTAAAGATACAAACAAACTCACTTAGCAGGTTAATATACTCCCTTGGGGAATCGCTGGAACCAAAGGGTGTCCACGTGTCTTTTCAGAGAGCCATACGTGCCAAGTGAGGAGTTAAGGGAACAAGGTAAGCGCTATACCGGCCATGTATTTTAAGCAAAGGTTATGTACCTTTTTTTTCCATAACCGCAAGAGCTACAGTAATAATTTTACTACCATCGGGATCGTGACCAATTCCTTTTTTTACTCAAGGAGGTTTAGCAATGTAAATTTTAATGTTCATTTTTTGTAACTTTTTTACTTCAGGTATGTAATGATCACTCGATAATAGCCATTAGATGTTGCATTGCAGAAAAGCGCTTCCTCACATGGTTACAAGTCTGGTTAAGTATATTTCCTACCATGTTATCTAAATACTGGCTGAAAACTATGATTATAGATACAGTTATTACTGAGAAAAATGAACATAGGCTAAAAACATGTTTAGGGATAATTACAATCATTATTGAGAAACTGAATAGCAGTGTTCTTTGAATAGCGGTGTTTCATGTGGTGATTCATGTTTCGGTTGCTAATCATTCGTTGATGTGTTCTGTTGATGTACTTTTTCTTTTTTGTCCACCCATGCTTGGAGTCAACTCGCATCGCTGTATTCTTTGAATTGCAGTGTTTCATGCATTGATTTCATGTTTTGGTTGATATTTATTTGTTGATGTGTTCTTTTGATGAACAATTTTTTTGTCCACACCTGCTTGGGGTCAAGCGACTCTGCAGTATTCCTAAATAAATAAATAAATAAATAAATAAATCCATTATTTCAAAAGCACAAAGAGATAACAGCAAATTGACCGACACGTTCGATAGGCCCCAGCCAAATACCCATTACCAATATATGTATTTTTTTTTCTTTCTGTGTTGAAACGTCTTGCCTGGCGAGCCTCTTTTGTCACCTGCCATGTGGCCATGTCAGCTCAGTACTGTCGACGCAGTTCAAGGGTGCGTAGGACCTGCACTGTGCAGTGGCCTGGCGAAATTCCAAAATAGTCCAGCACATTGTCACGTACTATATTGCCATGATTAAGTGGGCTCATCGTTAAGAGAGCATATTTACGGTGTTTGGTGCCTGAAGAAAATGTTTTTCTTTTTTTCTTTTTTTTTGGAACGCACTTCCACACGACAATCCAACGACTCACTATGGTTATCAGTTTTCCCATGGAGCCATTTAGCGTGTACTTCTGGATAAGCTAGTTCCCGACAATTTGGCTTGGCAGCCTCAATAAAAGATGATGGAAGGCGTTTTTTTTTATGAACGAATGGTTCACCATTAAACTTGGCTTTGTTGAATTTACACCAAGTTTCGGCGTCCTTTCAGCAAAGACCACGGAATCGATTGGTATCATTTGATGCCATGTGAAAATATGTGAACCAGGGAGCTTTTCCCATGTCCTCCAAGCTTGCTCTATTTCTTTCAATGGCCCAACGATAATAGTTTTGGTGCTTGCCAATGATGACACCACTAAGACACCCCCGACCAAATATAGATTTCCCGACAGAAAACTTGATGCCTATGCTTCCTATCGTTTACGCAGTTTTGGGAGCATTCTTTTCTGAATGTGCCAAATGCACTTCAGCTTGCAAATTGTAGTAACCTCTCCATACGGCTCTGATGATTGAACTGCAACAAATCCCTTGATAAGTAAGAATGGGGGCATGGCAGCCCACCGCACAAGTTTTGAGGTATGTCATTTTTAGAGAAAAAAAATTGTTCTAAGACAGACAAACGACTCATTTTGGGTCAGAAAAAGCTGCAGATTTCAAATAACGCAAAAATGATTTTTTAATATTCAAACCCAGTTTTCTAAAAAAAATCAGTTGTTTGGAATTAGCATTTTCGCAATGCTTGACTATTAAAGAATATTTAGGAAGAAAATGATGAAATTATCTGGAGCCGTTCGAAATGTGCCTTAGGCATCTTCGGTAATGCTATAGGTTGCCTATATATACAGGTAAATTCTAAACCTAGTGGGACATAATGTTGTCGATTTATTTTAAAATGTCATCTAAAACTATACGGTACTCTACATGTTGTTTATGTTGCGCTCGTTCTTGCCCTGTTATCTGCATGTGCTTTTTCACTCCACCTCTCAGACTTAGTTGTAGCCTTGGGGAGGGAAAGTTATAGTACTCCGCATATTGCGAAGTATAGGACAAAAGAAGCATCAACGCAAGTTATAAAATTACTATATCAAGCCTGGACTTGCTCTGACGCACTTTAATGAGCGCGAGCTGAAGACGCAACGTGAGCTAGAAAAAAAGTATATGCTTCATCTCATTTAAAAGGAGATTATAAACCTTCAATATATGTCCGAAGCAATGATCCTGGTGAATTTCAAATATGTTGACCGTTTTTATATAACGTGAACATTCGATTCCGATCTTTAAAGCCGTTTTTTTTTCAAAACTTGAGTTTTTGCATCTTTCTCTTACGCGAACATGCATGTAGAACTTCTTTGCATGTAGAACTGTGTATTCAAGCAGAATTATTGAAAACGAGCCGTAACTTTTTGTACACTGGCCAATCGTGCCAAAAATGACACTCGTATCAACTTTTTCAGTCTTTTTGCGATGACTTGCCATATATAGCTTAGAGATGTGGTGGTCGTTGAGGTTAGATGCACAGGGTAGTGTGCTCACTACTTACATACCTTGTCTCGTTTGATTCGCACCAATCCTTGTGCAGGTATGATTGTTGGCGCAACACGCATATTTTGGCATATTTTTGTTTTTGTAAACTATTTTCAGCCGTTTCATCATTGTAAATCTTACGTTAAGATATGTCCTACAAGAT
The DNA here is from genome assembly GCF_043290135.1 of Rhipicephalus microplus. Taxonomy (NCBI): domain Eukaryota; kingdom Metazoa; phylum Arthropoda; class Arachnida; order Ixodida; family Ixodidae; genus Rhipicephalus; species Rhipicephalus microplus. The sequence goes on from NC_134700.1 coordinate 289,877,097, forward strand.
AAAACCATAATCATAAATATTGGACGGAAACTGTAAAACTTTTTTTGAAGGTGGTGATCTTCGGTGTGAACGAGTGTGAATGGGCGCACGTGCCTCGACATGTCCACTCTTGTCCCTCTTCTCTCGCAGCGCCGCCAATATGGACAGCGTGTCGCTGGCTGCCGAGCAGAGCTGCACCGAGCAGGACACCGCCGCGGCATGCGTCACGCCAGTGTGCACACAACACGTACTTTTTAAGGGCGAAGCTCCTTATGCCATGTACTGCTGACTGGGCGAGTTGGCGCATGATAAAATGATATGGTTTTAGCGCAGCTCAGTTTGAGCGTGAAAAACAGGTACTATACAGTCAATAAAGAAAAAAAAAAACAGACGACAGTGTGAGCGCTACACTGTCGTCTTTTTTTTTCTTTATTGACTGTATAGTACCCGTTTTTCACGCCCAAACTTCTTATGCCGTGGGTCGTGCGTCCGCCATGTATGTAGCGCCGTGGTAGTACGTACGAAGCCACCTGCACGGCCGGACTAGAGAAGTGGCATGCGCGCACTCTTTTGAATTGAGGAGGAAACCGGCGCACGTTAATCATAAATAAACCGATCGTGATTGCATATGAAGCAGCGCACGACGACAAGCTCAAAAGGAACGATAAGGACACCGCTGCTTTTGTGCCTGTCGGCGTGCACTGCTTCATAATCAAGAACTATTACCAACTCGCCCAGTTTTCGACATTACTGAAAAAAGACATTTGTTTCTGAGGAAATAGCCTACAGAGACGAGTATCGGTGACTTAATCTTTAATAAAATTGCCCTTGAACTTGATGCTTACTAAAAAAAGCTAGCACCAGAAGAACGCACTTCGAGCTCTATATGTGACCAGAAAGGGTTGCCACGTTAAACTTGCTGAGTGGCCGGGCGAACTTCATTTGTTTTAGCAAGGTATAGCGAGAATCGGGCCGCAGGGCCACGAACTAGCGGTGGTGAAATGTGGGAACTAGGCACGAAGTGCAGGCCGTAAGAAAAAGCGCTCGTGCCGCTCCTCCAGTACACGACCGTGCCACCTCTCGTTTAGTCCTTGGAAAGTCCGCTGGATGGCGGTACTTCTACAGGATGAATATATGATGAAGAGATGCGAGATGGTGGTACTTGGAGTGTTCACTAGATGGATGGTTGGACAGACGCACGGTCGGATGGGCAGACGTACAGACGGGTGCATAGATGAACGGACGGACGGAAGCGCGGACGGAAAGACGGATGCCTCGCCCCACTCATTATCATGCACTCCGTCGATATGTGATTTTTTTTTTCACAGGGAAAGTCGCAGAGCCATTGTTCACTGGCAACGCATTAAACACTTTAACTCCTTTAACCTCCTTGGGAAAGTGTATTTGTCGGTCTTTCAAACGACAATTTTTTTTTCGCCTTTCCGTTTATCTAGCGTTCAAAACGAAGCTGTCATATACTGGAATAAAAGAAAACGATTGTTCTAGCTTTTCAACAACCTCCCGGCTATAATGGCAAACCTATATACCCGGAAGAACTGGCTAACCTCCATGTCATTCCGCTTATTTTTATCCCTTCTATATAGCCGCTCTTGTACTTGAGCGGCGTAGAGGTATACCGGCTGCGTCTAAGCCACCTCAGAGTGTAGAATTTGTACAACGGTGTCGTTGTGCGGTTCTGCATTGTATAGATGTTACACGTCTGATATCTCCGCATTATAGCGGTTTTCTACCTGCACTAATTCACTCATGTAATGTTGATGTATCCATACCCACCTAAATGCGATGCGCGTTTCGATACATTGTTAACGCTTAAAAACTGTACGCTCTTAAAGCACATATACATACACATTGGCCTGCTTACAGGGAGAGCCCCCCCCCCCCCCCCATTACTTAAATGTTAAGTCTGTCCCATTCATTTACTCAGACAAACTGGGTCCTGCCATTGTTTAAACAAAAGTGCGGGGCTAACGCAACACAGCTTTTTGACAATAATAGCCCACCTTTACACCCGCAAAGGCATCGCTTCATTTGCATTTTCGCGTCCATTTCGAAGTTTGTTTTCATTGGGACTCGACCAAATAAATGATGAGGAGTGGTGGGGGGACCTGCTTATGCATGCTGCTATCGACAAAGAGCTCCTGATTTATGAAATTGTGCACAAACAATTTGTTACCGTGCTTCCACGCAGCCCTGCTCTCAGTGATCAGCTCATGGCTGGGCCCGCCAGGTGGCCGGCAGGCTCGGCTTGCCGGTCCCTATGTGGGACTGAGCCGGGTGCGCGACCCAGTCGCGTTCCGCAGGACAAAATAGTTATTTTCCTTCCTTCGCTTCTTCCTTCCGTGAAGAATTACAAGTCGTATTTTAGCGACCAAGTCTTTCCCTTTGACAGTGGACCGGGCTATGTGCATTTAGGCAACACGCGCCAAAGAGGCTATGTGCATATAGGCAACACGCGCCAAAGAGGCTATGTGCATATAGGCAACACATGCCAAAAAGGCTAAAAATACATGCGTGTGGATCCTCTTACTTGGGTTTATGAGCACGATGGGCTGCGACTTGAGGGGACGGCTGAAGAGTCTCTCTGTCTTGTTCGCATCCAGCCACCGGTAGGCGCGCATGCTGAACACGTACTTGGTGAACGCTCGCAGGTGTCCAAGAGCGATCGACGAGCCACTCACGTCCGTCGAGCAGTTCTCGGACGCCGGCGCAACTGTAGCACCGGAGACGGCGGCCGTGACTGGGTGGTGGCTGCTTTCGTCGGACCCGCCGCACCAGCTGACCACGTAGCCGTCACTCGTGTCGTCCTGGGGCCACCAGTAGAGCCAGATCTCCGACCAGCTCTTCACAATGCCCGTCGAGAAGCAGGGCCGGTCGGGTGCTGTGATTATTTTCATTTGTTATTATTTCAGAGATGATGAACAGCAGCTTCTGATACGTAACCTTACGTCGTAATTTACGTACTATAACTACATTATGCGCAGCTTCAGTAGTGAACCACCTCAACATACGACCTTATTAGCAGCCGGATTCGACAAAGGTCATGGTTCGTAATGTATTTGTCACTGATCTTGTCCCATAATGTAGGTGCAGTTATTACATCATCATGACATCATCAAGAACCATAAAGCGCCAGTGGATTTTTCTTTTCCTAATAAGGACTAAAGCTTTGCTTGATACTCGTTGTATATATTTTCCACTGGCATCTCTTGCATTATACATAAGCGGCGTTTAGTCAAGCCTTGGAGTAGAGGCGGCTAGTGGTTAAACATGCACATTGCTTTGTTTATTTTTCAAGAAGCGCTAATAGAGCTCTCAGTGGCAAAATACGGTTGCCGCACATCCAACGCCCCATCGCTTCCCTCTCGCTCCGGACATTCCTTCATCACCTCGCCTGTTAGTTGACGTCTGCATTTTCGTCCCTCATAGACTGCCGATACCGACTAAAGTTCACTCTTTATTCCTTGCGTCTCGAGTTCCTGTAGCTTTCGTAATTACCGCATTTCGTCGCAGTTTGCAAAAGCTGAAGCAGGTTACCAACTGGCGCATTGGGCAAAAGAGGCATGACGCACCCAGCCGTTTGCTGCGAAAGTTTTTCTGGTACAACGTGGTGCCGTCGTGGCGGCGCATGTAGATGGCGATGCGAAACCGCCACAAGTCGGTGGGCACCAGGAACTGGCCGCTGGCCCCGGGAACATGCTCCTCGAAGCAATCCATGTAGCAGTTGCCCTCCGAGGCGCACACCTTGGCCGTGAACTCCTGGTCGGCGGCCCGCGCACTACGCCACCGAACGCCCACCGCGAAGTCCGACTGGGCCACCGGCTCGAACTTCAGCACTGTAAAAGTGCGGGCCCGGAAGGTGATACGAGGAAGTCCCTATTGGCGGATACAACTTAGACAAAAGCCCAGTCGACCGAAACACGACTACTGAATGACTCCGCGACTCAAGAGACCCCTACAGCACCTCCGATAATTTTTGAACATTTTGAGTGAAAGCGCAAATCGGAGTTCAGAATGCGGTCACCATCAACAATGCCAAATGCAGTAGCGTTTCGAGCTGCACGCACACCACAAATTCCAAAAATCAACCCCTTAATTGTCCTCTCTGGGCCTTTTGGTATCTCCAACATTGGCAGTGACGTCACCATTGACGTCTGAAGATGTAGTCTACAAAAAAAAAAGAATCGGCCCCGTATCTGCAAGCTACACTGCAAATGTCGTCGAAAGACGATAGTCTTGCGTCTGCAGAGAGTGAACAAAACGTTTATTTGATGTTTGCGCAAGAAAATTGATGAATGGTATTCTGGAGGCGCTGCGTTAGAGTGCACCTCGAGCGTGCAGCGGGGGCGAACGAGCGCGTGAAGTCACGTCACACGTGAGACATGAGCGCTGTCTGGCAGTAATCCTGGAAAACGGGGCGCGCGCCGTGCGCACCCGTCATTGAGGTGATAAGGTGTAGAACGCAAGGCGATAGGCAGGTGCCACCACAGTGTGTTCTTAGCAAAGCGTTGGAAACACTTGCCTTTTCGTTCAAGCGTTGCAAGGTCAGTGCAATGTGATAAACGCTACAGTCCTTAGAATTACTTTTATGTGCGCCTTTTCTAGTAAGATACGCACACACAGAATATTTACGTGATATTATGGTGCTTCAGATATACGCAATAATTGTTTTTTAATTGACAATTGCACAAGTATAAACGCGTAATTTTGAGCGATATTAGTGGGCGCTGCGGATGGGGTCGACCATTTTGAGTATCGTTCGGCCACTTTGGTGCCGTTAAGGGTACCGTTAAGGGCGAACAAATAGACAAAGGGACAGACAGACAGACAGACAGACAGACAGACAGACAGACAGACAGACAGACAGACAGACAGACAGACAGACAGACAGACAGACCAAACGTTTTGCGTTGAAAGTCCCTAACAAAGACTATCGTCTTTAATAACATGTTTGTCTGCTCGCAGCTATGCGCGCTCGCCCAACGTTGCGCAAGCCGCTCTTCCTCCTCGCCCGGCGAGAAGAGAAGGGGTGATGAACGGAGCGTAGTGAAATATAAAACGCTTTGGATCATCGTAAGTGCAACTGCAATATAATGGTGACATTTCTAAACGTTCTTGTGGATACGTGCTTGCTGAAAACTTATGCACAACTGCAACACCACAACTAAATTTCGACCTTTGGCTGGTTTAGGGGTTTAGGGCCTTTCCACGCGCTACACGCACAGCACGTGCCGGGACCTCTGGTTGAACGCGCCAGACGGGCAGCAAAGGCCGCAGAAGTCCTGGTCTGAGGACCCATCCACAAGCGTTCTGCAGAACAGCGCTCGGGAGAACAGCTCCACAGCCAAGTAGAGTTTATTCTCTGCCGCACTTAAACGGATGGCAAATGAGCAAATCGGCTACGCTCTTTCACCCTCCACTTGAGAGCGGCCATGCTGTAAGAATACACCGTGGGTGGGGCAGGGGTCCTGGCACGTGCGTTGCGGCTGTGCGGGGTAGTGCGTGGAAAGTTAGGATCCTGCTCATGAACATGACGGTGGTGGCGCAGGCCGCTCGACTTATGATGTCAGTGTAAAATGTGCGCCCGTTGGCGCATCGATTATTTTGTTTATTTATTCAAAGTACCTGCAGCGCGCGAGGGCTTCGTGCAGAAAGAATACACAGGGTAACATATGCTTACGTATGCATACTCGCGTGCATACTCATATTATTATCTGCCTTTGTGAGTTGTATCTGACTAAAACGCTAAAATATTGTCACGCGCGTTTCTTATTTACACCTATGTTTTATTCTGTTTTCGCCCACAAAGCATGTCTGAAATGCTCAGCGCAAGCCGCTTCCGGAGCCCTCCACTACGGCGTCTCTCATAATCATATAGTGGTTTTGGGACGTTAAACCCCACAAATCAATCAATCAATCAATCAGCGCAAGCCGCGCCTCGTTGTTATAGAAGGTTCACGATTATTGTAGATCATTCCGTTAAGATGACGCGCAAGACGAGAACACTCGAGATTATTCCAGGGCTTGCGAGAAGACCAGAGATAAGGCCGGAATATTCGACGGCACATGTATAAATGCTGACGCGCTTCGCCGCTTGTCAGTTGTTCGACGGTCGACGCTTTGTTCGCCGCTATCAGTTCCGGTGTCTTGCTGCAATCTGACTTTACTTTTACGTTGCCACAAGTTCAGCCCGATAAACCGTTTTAACCTGAACAATAACGTTCTAACCCCGTCCGCTCCCTTCGTCTGCGTCACAACCCCGCGACGTCAGGACGGTTATTTATTTGAAGACGTTTTTAAAGCACACAGTGGCAGTTTTGGTTTCGAAGGGAGGTGAGCAAGTCAGGTGCATTTTCGGTGGCTTGGTGAAAGACGTAGCCCGTTGATCATGCGAAAGTGTGACGTAAACGCCACGCGAAAGCGGTTGTGACCATGGAGACAACTTGAACTATTTCGTGACAGATTTTTGATGTCGACGTTTTGAGGCGCTTCGCATCTCGCCCACGCGCTCGGCGTGTGCTTTAAAATTGATGTTCTAGGCTGCATTTACCCTTGATATTTCGTATGTGTATGTCTCTACATAAATCTCACTCTTGATCTCACCTTCAAAAGTGTGTGTCAGCGCTGCTTTAATAAAACGTTGCTGGAGCTTTCTCGCATTCTACTCTGCAATATTCCATAGCTGCGTCTGGCTATGGAACAACCTCATATTCCGTTACCCACATGCCAGAGAAGCGTTTTGATAGATAAAAACAAAAAAAAAACAAAAAAACCGCCAGGCCTGCGCGGAACGCGCAGCACAGTCACAGGGAAAGCTAGAAGATTGCCCCGCCACGGTGGTCTGGTGGCTAAGGTACTCGGCTGCTGACCCGCGGCTCGCGGGATCAAATCCCTGCTGTGGCGGCTGCATTTCCCATGGAGGCGGAAATGTTGTAGGCCCGTGTGCTCAGATTTTGGTGCAGGTTAAAGAATCCCAGGTGGTCGAAATTTCTGGAGCCCTCCACTACGGCGTCTCTCATAATCATATGGTGGTTTTGGGACGTTAAACCCCACAAATCAATCAAGCTAGAAGATTGGCCTTTCAGAGTTTCAGGGTAACTGCTACAAGCACACTTGCTGGATACCCATTACGCCATGAATAATCATATATTTGTTTAGTAGGCCAGCATTCACTATGGTATACCCTTCGCCATTCTTTCGAGAAGCATGGTATCCACTACACACTTGTTAGAAATTTTCTGCTTTTTTTTTGCAGTGGCTGACGACGATGAAGGATGATTATACGTGAAGTGTGTATGCGTCATGGTTAATAGGTCATCAAGAACAAGTTTTCTAAAGGGTTGGAGCATTGGACAACCCACTCGTTACGATGTTCCCATTGTGTGACGCCTGGTTGTTCCTTTGATGTTCTGAAACGCTTCATTACTCGTATTAACGCGATTGCTTTCCCGACATCAAGCCATGCCCAAGGCCAGTTTAAAAACGAGTTCCGAGCACTGGTGTGGCTCAGTGGTAGACTATACTTGTACCCGGGTTTGAATCCGATTGTGTTGTTAGTGTTTTCTAAGTTACTGTTTTTTTTTTTGCAATACCGGTTACAGAGACCGACGGCAGCGGACAACTATGGTGCCGCGCATGACCCGCGTTCTGATCTTATAACAGCTTTCTCTGTAAAACCAAGGATACTGCAGCAAACACTGCGTGAACACATTCACTGACTACATCTCCGGTACGTTACATAAAACTTTTTTTTCAAAAATCATCATCCTCATCAGCCTGACGACGCTCGCTGCAGGGCAAAGCCCTCTTTCATGATCCGCCAATCAACCCGGTCTTGTGCTTTCCGTTGCCACGTTATACCTGCGAACTTGTTAGTCTCATAGGCCCACCTAACCTTCTGTCTCCTCTTCGTGCGTTCGCCTTTTCTGGGAATCCAGTAAGTCACGTTTAATGACCAGCGGTTATCCTGTCTACGTGCTACGTGCTCGGCCAATGTCCATTTCTTCTTCTTCATTTCAACTGTGACATCCTTAACACAGGTTTTTTCCCTATCATTTTCCTTTCCGTTCCTCACTGCGTCGTGCTCAATTTAAGCTGAACCTCCCATGATTACAACAATTCACTTTTTTAAAACAAAGGGTACCTGATGAGCCTATCTCAAGGCACCATTGATGCATCTTGAGACTCAATCATGTGCCTTGCTTTTTCGCTCTCGCTACAAGTTTGATTTCGGCAACTTCCACAGTTATATCATGCGTGTACAATCTCCTCGATTCGGGCAGTTCCCGCTCATAGCCTTCGAAAACTTCAGGCGTCTGCAGATCAGAGATAGCTGTACCTGCAGATTATTTCAACTTGTATAACGTCGTAGCTGATACAAACAGGATACATCCGGCAGTCAACTTATGCACATGCGCCACAGGTCAATCCACGCTTTACACAAATAGCTGTTTTGTCGGGATTGTTGCGCGGGCGAATGGCGATGCCAGGTCGGGCCTATAGCCGCGCCCTTGAAGAGCCTCGAGATGTACATACATACATACATACATACATACATACATACATACATACATACATACATACATACATACATACATACATACATACATACATACATACATACATACATACATACGTACATACGTACGTACATACATACATACATACATACATACATACATACATACATTAAAAAGCTACAGCGAACCTTTGTGGCCTATCTAATCCGCTGACAATAACGGGTACGCGCATATCCTTAATGGGACATAATGAAGCAGGGCAGAATGTACATGCAAGATTGATGACAGTTATCCCTGTGGACAAGACAATACAACTTGCTCATGTACGTCTGCACAAGGCACACAAAACCTTCTTCCGTGTTCTATAGGCGTGTGCATCGGGGAGGAGGATTGATTTGCAGTGCCCCCCCCCCCCTAATGGGCGAAATGTGTCTTCAAACCGTTACTCAGGCGGACATGTTCCGCCCGTGTTTGAATAGCAAATAGATGGTCACGCAGGCTTTTGAAGATAATGACGACTGGTAATTCCTGATGCTGCATTCCAAGAACTGTTGTTTTAATCTTTCATTCGGAAAGCCAGGGACCAAAAGCTCTTCATTAAGCAAAACACATCATCCATTTTTTCATCCATTGTGGAGCATGTCTTTAGAACTCGACCAGCGATTTAGGCGGGTTGTATGTGGCGGGGGAGGGGGTGGGGTGAGGTGGGACTGGAAAACTCTCCCTTCTTATTGCCCCCCCTCCTCATGGCGTAACCCTGCGCACACCTATGCCGTGGTCGTCAATATGTGTTGCTAACTTTTTTACGTTTCCCGTGTCGGACTAGCCACTGAGCCATGTAGGCAAGAGGTCCAAATGTCCTGTGTGCGTTTTCTCTACTTATGCGAACAAAACCGGTTCCGATTTGATTTGAAAAAAGCAAAAAAAAAAAAGCTTTAGTGCCGACTCACAGGGGTCCCTAGTCCAAAGCGACGTGCAGAAGGTCTTGTTGCTGAAGCCACCCACGCAGTGCCGGCACACGTCCACAGCACAGAATGTCAGATTCGTGTTTCCCGGGAAGTCGCCCAGCACGTCTGCCGTCGTGTTGTCGATCAGTCGGCACTGGATGGTGACCCCCGGCGTCGATTCGGCAGGAGGCAGCGACGGAAGCCGCGCGGGGATCACGAAGGCCTCAAGCCGCTGTGGTGGTGCCTGCGTTTCGACGATCTGTCGTTACGAAACGGGACCAGAGGAATACTGTAAAGGGACGTCTACATGCTTAGCAGGAGCTGTAACAGCGTTTTTCATACATGCGACATTATAGCGCGCCTCGCCGCGGTGGTCTAGTGGCTGCTGACCCGCAGGTCGCGGGTTCGCATCCCGGCTGCGGTGGCTGCATTTCCGATGGAGGCGGAAATGTTGTAGGCCCGTGTGCTCAGATTTAGGTGCACGTTAAAAAACCCCAGGTGGTCGAAATTTCCGGAGCCCTCCACTATGGCGTCTCATAATCATATAGTGGTTTTGGGACGTTAAATTCCACATATCAATCAATCAAAAACATTATAGCGCGCTGCGAAATACACGGCCATGTTCAAGTATATAGCTAGGCCTTTTAAAATTGTGCCTATAACTATTCGAAAATATCTGTGTTGGAGGGGCATTTTCAAAGCAGGTTTTGGATTCCGATAATATAAAAGTAGGGCTGCAGGCCTGAAATTTCTGCCAAATGGACATTACTTTTATTCTCTTGGCGCCGATTTCGCAATAACATGACCTGAAGGTGACAATAAAGAACTGAATTTATAGTACATATCTCTTTTTCGTTTCTGTAATATTCGATTCTACGGAGCCCGTCTTTGAAGTAGATGCTTAAAACAACAACAACCGCAACGACAATGATAACGACAACAATGATTTCACATGAGGAACACCACTATAGCCGAGCGTACAGTGCACACGATATATTAAGCCCGGTCCGGTTAACGCATACATAAACCCTGGCTTTGCGGGAGCAAAGACGGCACTTAATTTTTAGAATGCAAGATCGGAGGTCTTCAGCCACCATCATTACCTAAAAGCGCGTTTTTACTAAGTGATTGTATGGGAAACTGCGCTCCACGTTAGATGATTAGTGGGACGAAGTGGCCGTCACCCTGCCACCCCCTTGCTGAAAAAAAAAACTTACACCATCTCCCTATAAAGGGAACCATGTGGGGATGCGAGGCATATGTTGTGTACCGCTTATGTTACCACCCCTCCCCCTCCTATTTGTGTGTATTACCTTAAGTTTGCCGCAAAGTGAACACCCAGCGCTGCTAGGAGAGTGCAACGATGTGAGCGAGCGCAGCATTATATACGTGCACACAGCTGTAGCGGATAGATAAACGGGAGAGAAGAAACGAAGCGGAGGCAGCGCTGTCACCTCTTCCCACCTCCTCGCGCTCACGCGAGGAGACAGGAGAGTTTGCGCATGCGCAGTGGGGAAGCAGACGGTCGCCGAGAGACGGACACATCCCCGAGCAAAAGCTGCTTCGCATCTAAAACAAACTAAATAGAAGACTGACCAGTGTGCGAACAATAGGCCTCGAGCTAAACGTTATAGTTGGCTGAATGGAGAGTTCATATACCTGGGCCAGCTCGGCATTACCGAAGCACCCGGCGAACGAGTCGCGCACGTGGCACAGCGCTCCCTTGCGGCTGGCGCTGCAGTTGAAGGCGCCGAAATGGCGACTCATGGCTGGCGACGGGCCGTAGCAGAGGCAGAATTTGTCGGCCTTCGGGTTGGTGCGCCGCTTCCAGAGGTACAGGATCGACTTATTCATGAACAGGAATTCGTGGACTTCGAAAAGGTTCGAAGAAGTACTGCCCGGTCCCGGTAACTACGCAGGAGGCACAAATAACGGAACATGGCTAAAGCAGCTGTTCAATAGTGACTGTATAGATTTACGTTAGTAACATTTGTAGCAAGACGTAGCCTTTAAAACTCGAGCCTTTAAATACGTAGAAGACGTAGCCTTTAAACTGTAGCCTTTAAAAACTCGAGTAACAAGTGAGTAAGATAAATTAACTAACTCTTTTTAAATGATGTTATAGCTATCTACGAAAGAAACACGAAATGCTGCAGAAACAACTGCCTTTAGGCGCACAACCGAGTGTCATCGCCACTTGAACACGCGTGTGAACGCGCAACGACATGAGCATACCTTTGAACACTCGGTCGTTGCTTAGGTCAACGACCTGTCAAACGGAAATAGCACGCGCCGCTCCCAGTCTTTCAAGCAACTGAATTATGTGTGCGAGATTCACTGATTACTCCGGAGTAAATGGTGAGGCTGGTTTACTTACTGAGGAAAGGTAAAGCAGCACGGTTGCGAGTGCGGTGCGCATCTCACTGAAACGAGAAGAGAGAAACGTGACACGGGGCGGGATTATCGCGAAACCTAAACAACCGAACACCGCAGAGGCAACGGGAACGCAATCTAACCTGAAATTCTTGCTGACGAACAGAGGAAAAATACGTCGAGGGTCGCGCAGCTGTTGTTGTTGTTGCCCCTTCGCACTGGCACATACCCACTATGGGGGATTGGCCATGAAATCTAGAAGTAGCCTATATGAGATCTACTAAAAGGTTTATCCTAAATGAAAAACTAATGATATAATAGAAAAGAATAATTAACTAGAAAAAGAATATTAAACTAAACAAATAATTGAAGATTGAATCAAGAAGAGTAAAGGTGAGGTAATACTACAGTGTAAGACAGAAATTTTGAGTAGACCAGACAATCGAGCTTATCTCACCCGGTCACAATCAAATGAATATGCAAATTTCATTCAAAATTAGACAAGTGTCGTCAGAAATATATTTAAGCAGGCATTATTATGACATGCGCTTTGATTCTCGAATGAAATTGCATACAGCATCGAATACGCTCCTGTGGCAATGTCCCAAGCTAAAGGCACCGAAACTTAGAACATTATCTGCAGTTAAATTTAATCCTACTGCGTGAAACGGAACAATTAAAAGTCTTTTCCTAATTAATGAATAGTTTTTACATGTTATAAAGTAATGCTCTATTGTTTCCGTTTCTTCACAAAATGGACACAGGGGGGATATCGCCAGACCAGCTCTGTGCAAGTAAAAGTTTAATGGAGGGACACGACATCGAAATTTGGTTAAAATAACTTCTAACTTTTTAGATTGACTCCACTGAGGTTTCCAGGGATATGTAAGGTGCTGATAGTCCGTATATTTAGTAATATTTTCCATCATATCCGTATAAATAGCCAATTTTCTATATCTGATCGACACTATGTGTTCCGATTCTGGTAGTACCGAGATCACAGGGCCATCAAGTGTGGCTCGAGATAGTGAATCGGCCATTTCATTCAACCGTATGCCACAGTGTCCCGGGACCCAGACTAACTTCAGGAACTTCACATGAGGTGGAACTAATGTTTGTAATGTCGCTAGAGCTCTTGATTGTTCTGAAGCTGTGAGAGTAGTACACAGCGAAAGAGAATCAGTAATTATCATTGCACTCTCTTCGTTTGAAGGAAGTTTTCGTAGCGCTAAAATAATAGCCAAGAGCTCAGCTTCGAAAACCGGAGTGAAGTCTGGTAGTCTTACCGAGAATGACCAACCGAGGTAATCTGAGACGATTCCTACTGCTGCCTTTTCTTTATTCACAGAAGCGTCTGTGGCTATTATGTTCTTTATTTCCGCATGAGCTATGTAATCTTCTAACCTGTCATTTAAGTAACTCGAAGATTGAAACTTAGATAGTGGGGGAAAAATTTCATCACATTCTATCGTAATATTGTGATTTAATGCTTTGGTTCCAATTACCGATCTGATATCCACCTTTATGCTTTCCAGTTTCTTTTGTACAAAAATAATCTGGGGAGTACGAAAGCGTGGCCAGTGAGCGAGGAAGAAGGCGTCGGGTTCACTAATAAAGGCATATGCAGACCGTCTCGCTGATAAGCCGTAAAATTTCAAGTATGTTTGTACAGTTAGGATACGGAATCGGCAAAGAATAGTTGGTATGCGAGCTTCCTGATATAGTACATTAATAGCGACATACCTGGGGAGTCGCAAACACAAACGTAACGCTTCTCGCTCTAATAGAACTAACGGTTTAATTTTGTACGTAGGGCCACCCGAAAATAATATACACCCAAATTCTAGTATTGGGCGCATGTACATTTTATATATCATTAATAAGGTGTGTCTACGTAACCCATATTTTCTGTTGCTCAACCTTCGCAATAAGCCTGATGCTCGTTGTGCCTTTGCCACGATATAGTCTATGTGAGGGCTCCAGTTAAGTTTCTCGTTATAAATAATGCCCAAATATTTGATAGACTCTACTTGTGGAATCGGTTCCTGATTATAAAGTACTGAAATTTGAATAGAATCTGCTATAGGGAACACCAGGAGCGCACTTTTACTGATGTTTAGAGACAATGAAATTGAATGCAGCCAAATTTCAAGAGAATACATGTACTTTTGCAATTTTTGATGCAAAGAATAAATGTCACTGTCTGCAACGAAAAATGCAATGTCGTCTGCATAAATGTAGACAGTGATATCTCGTTCAATGGGAATTGAGCTCATCAACACATTGAATAACAGCGGAGATAGGACCGCCCCTTGAGGTACTCCACGTTGCTGTTTGAATTTAGATGAGTGACATCCATCCTTTGCACAATAAAATTCTCTCGATTTTAGAAACTCTGCTACCCAATCAACAATATATCGCGGAAAGTCACATTCGTGTAACGAGTTCAATAAAATTGAGTGCTCAACGCTATCATAAGCTTTAGCTATGTCTAGTGTTACTAGTACCGCGTATTGTCGTCTTTTTCGGGCAAGCTGTATTCGGCTCTCTAAGTCGGCATGAGCACACCAAATTGAGCATTCGCTACGAAAACCTATTTGAAATGGTTTCAATATTAGCTTGTTAGCCATCCAAACTTTTATTCTATTATTGAGAACTCTCTCTATAATTTTGATCAGGTGAGATGTTAGAGAGATTGGTCTGATGTTGTCAATGTTAAAACCTGACCCTTGTTTTTTTAATATGGGAATCACTCTAGCTATTTTCCAGTCATGTGGTATCCAGGCATTGCTTAAGGAATAGTTTATAAGGTTGAGGACGTCGCCGGGTGATATCTGGAATAAAATTTTAATCATAGGAACTGTTATACCGTCAGGACCAGGAGCCGAAGAGGGTAAGTTTCTAATTACGCTTGACATTTCGGACAATGTCACTTTTTCGTAGTCAGTCTTTATAGAGGACTTTTGCCAGTTGATTGTCAAAGTCGACGAAAATCTGTTAGCTAGACCTCTTCCGATTGTCTCCAACGAATTAATAGCGACATACCTCTTCCGATTGTCTCCAACGAATTAATAGCGACATACCTGGGGAGTCGCAAACACAAACGTAACGCTTCTCGCTCTAATAGAACTAACGGTTTAATTTTGTACGTAGGAATCGGAAGAGGAAGAGGTCGCGCAGCGCGTATGCTTCTTCTGCCTCTTCGTCGCCTCGTGCACGTGGCCGACATAAGCGCGAGAGGTCAGCTGTGCCCGGATGATTCCATCACGGAGGAAAAAAAAGAGCGTGGGGGGGCTCACGTAATTTTTTTAAACGCAGCCGTAAAAAAAAAAAACAACTGGAGCATGCTGGGAAAGGAGCCCAGCGTACGGAGAACAAGGGGTGTGGGGTGTCTGAGGAGGTTATCTTGGGGGCGCTTAGCGTGCGCGCTTGAAAATTATCTTTTTTGTTTCAAGAGTCCTCCTAAAAAGAAATGAAAGAGAGCATCATGGAAATTAGCACGAACGTGAGGAGCAAGCGGCTTCAGAGGAGGTTTGCGGATATGCGAAGCGTGCTTCTTTCTTCGTGCGCACTGGGAAGCCGCACTGCCCGGCTTTCCCTCGAAGATCAGATGTGGGTTATCGAGTGGGCCGAGGAAGCCGCCAGTATTCAAGGACTCCTGCTGTAACCTATAGGCGAGGTCATTGCCCCCCCCCCCCAGCTCGCCAGACTTAATAAAGTTATTTCCTCCTCTTCCTTAATGGATTCCATGTACAAGTGAAGTACAGCTTTTTTTTCGAGTAACAACAACAAATGCACTCGTAAACTTCACTTTCCAGAAAATAAATTAAGCATTAAAGTCATCTATACAAACAGCGGATGCGATCCGCAGCACCTGATCAAGGTTCACGTTCGAAACTCCAGCTTTATGGTCTACGGGTTGGCAGCACACCTTTGATGCGGAGGGTTCATTTGTATGAAGTTGAAACAGTGGAAGCCGCACGGAAAATTGGAAAGGGGGCGGTCTTTGCAGATAAAAAAAATCGCCGAATCGAAAATAATGTTGTACAAAACCACTGAAGCACACATGAAAGCGCACATGTCGCAAGGTTCCAATTTATAAACATATAAACATAGGTTACAAGAAAAAAAAAACACGCTCTCGCACGTACTGCGAAAATGTAAACACCAATATTCGTCCATAATTGTCACTAGGACGCAGTGGCGTAGCCAGGAAAAGGCACCCGGAAACCGTGACTCCCCCCCCCCCCTCATCCCGAAATTTGTTTCGCCATGCATACATAGCGCATAATGACCATTTGCTTGCACCCCCCCCCCCCCTTCAGACCAAAGAGGTTCCCCCTCCCCCCGAAAAGAAAGTTATGCATACAACCCTGCCAAGACCCTCACGTCGAGATGGCACGCCACCTTGCGTAGTTCCAAACTCGGCGATCAACTTTGGGATAATCAGCAAGCCCACGAGGCAGCGCTGAGGCAAAATTTAGACGACCCCACGTGGGAGATGCAGCTAACTCAACTGCTGGTCTCGATGAAAGTTGATTTCTCCTCTCCTCATTTGAATGTGCCGTTTGGTGCTGCAAGTTTTTAACCAACTCGCATATATCTATATGAAGGTTACTCACTCACAGACGGAGAAAGTCGTGGTGTTGTTCAGTTGTTAGAGGGGGGGGGGGTGCGATTTCGTTCTAACGGCTGTTTAAAACAGTGTCGCGCACCGCGGCTTGCCCACCCCTGTTATATTTATGAGGCGCCATCTCCCAGCCATAAAATAGGGTGGCGCCTCATGACTGCCTCATGAATCGTAACCTGTAACCTGTACTATTGTCACTAGTCTCGTTAATAAGGGAGGCAATCGCCGGGCTAATTCCAAGGGCTGAAGTATGGGCTCTCCCGAACTGCACAACGGAAGCACGGACAATTTAAATGTGGTCCTATTTGTCGCGCCAGCGAACGCCGGCTGTGGTCCGAAGAACGAGTCAGAGCCGAGAGTTAATAACGACACAAAATTATATTCTGAAACACGGCAGGATCAACAACACACCATTATGCACACTCAGCAATAACCCAATACAATCATGTCTCCAATCACAAGGTATTCTAAATGACTGGTACACAACACAAGATATACTCAGAACAACGGACACAAACAACAACACGCACTACATTACAATCTCATGCTCTAACCAAGACACTTAGAGACTAAAACAGTTCGTCAGACTTATTTAGTCCAAAGTTCTTGGAACAAAGTAATGATTCTCTTCAAGGAACCACTCACTCAAAGGACCAAGCTCTCGAAGTTTCTCTTCCAGGAAACCTCGCGTCGTCAAATGTCTGCACTACAATCATCAAATTTCTTCGCCGGTAACACGTCGGCCTCTCACGCGCTGCGGCTGCAGAACGCGTCTTCGCCCACTGGTGGTAAACCCACAGCATTACCGAATTTCTTCGCCAGTAACATGTCGGCCTCTCACGCGCTGCAGCTGCAGAAAACGTCTTCGCCCACTGGCGGTAAACCCACACTTTTTTTTCTGCTTGTAGCACAAGCCTTCATCTGCATGTTGCAAACCTCTTCATCTTCCGCTTTGTCACTGAAGTCTTTCCGCCCGATGGCGGAAAGACTCTCATTTTCTGTTCTATACGCACGCTGGCGCAAAACTTTCATCTCCTGCTTACCACCACCCGCTGCTTGCTTATTATATACATTCGCCCTGGGTTCGAGAAGCTTCGTCGGCGCACAGCACAGCCAAGGCTGAGAAAAAGGCGAGACTTTTCGAGAACCATCCGCGACACGTGACGCAACCAGGGAGTCACTCAAGCTTTTCTTCTCGAAGCTTCTGGGGTTCGCTCGGCGATCTGTGCGAGGAATTTGGCCAGCGTAGCGACGCGCCTTCGAGAAGGATGGGCGAAGCACTTGAGGGGTCTTTTGATGCTTGTTTTCTTCTTTTACAATGGCTTCTGGCGCGGTAGTCTGGCACCTGGTATTGTCGTCGTCGCCAGAATTCGGCGGTGCGCACTTTCTTGAGCGCTCGTTTGTGATTTTATAACCTTTAGATTCTTGCCGAAAAAGCTCGTAAGCATGACACGCAGGCTTTGCATAAGCACAACAAGCATATCAAATGCGTCAAAAGGAGTGCACCTTGAGGAGGTGGTGAAATGAGCGACTGTATTTAGCAATCATTGCACTTTGCGGATATGTGTGTCTTTGACAGCTTCATATACATTTACCCTCGAGCTTTGCTGGTTCTAGCTGCTGCGGCTGTCTCGCCGGATAGCTCAATCAAAAAAAAACAACAAGACTGGCCTGCGTATGGACATCGCAGCACAGTCACCGTGAACGCTGAAAGAGCAACATTTATAGAACCCGTTGTAAACTCTTGTGGGAATACTACAAGATACGCTTGCAAGATACCCACTACGCCATAAATGATAATTTTTGTCTAGATGGAAAGCACTCATTACACCATTATTCGTCAATCTGCGGAGAAGCGAGGTACCCGCTATGCATCTGCAAAGTATTATGTGCCCATTGTTGGTCCCTTCCGCAGTGCAGGGTAGCAAACCGGATGTGCGTCTGGTTAACCTCTCTGCCTTTCCTTGCATCTTTATCTCTCTCTCTTGTTGATGTGGTGCCTGATGACGATGACGAATTATGGCTGAGCCCTTTGTAGTGGGTTGGCAGCATTCAACGACACACTAGTTACGCAACTCTTACTGTGCGACACCTGGTTGTTATATTACTCTTATACCACGCTATATTAAGCACGTTAACGTGGTTCTTTTCCGTGAAAACGTCTGTAAATGGGGTTTTTTTAGAAGAAGTTTCGAGCACCGGCATGGCTTAGTGGTAGAACACAGGGCTGCCGCAAAGGGTATACAAACTCGAACCTCATCCCAATCTGGATATTTAGTTTTTATTATTTGGCGTGCTAGCGGCTGTATACACCGGTAGTGGCGGTAGTGGTGGCGGCGGTTTCTGAAAATGGGACAGGACCTCTGTCGGTGATGATGATAACAATGACATCTATGGATGGCGCGGGATGGGCCAAGAAACCAGGTGGCAGGATGCTTAAAGTTGTTTTGTGCGCATGTTTTGTTTATTTCTCAGAAAGTGTCTGCTATATATATATATATATATATATATATATATATATATATATATATATATATATATATATATATATATATATATATATATATATATATATATATATATATATTAAATAACTTTGCTTTGCAATTCATAGACTTTTTTGTATATTGCTTTAATTTGCTTCTGCTAAAGTGTCCGCTGCTGGGTAATGGGAGGTGGGGCCAATCAAGCTACATATACGTAGCTTTTTTCTCACCTTCCAAACCACATCTGAAGTTTTTGTAGTGTTGTGTGGCAAATAAACCAAACTTCAAATGTCCGTGAAACTAAAACTGAGCGGGAAAATTACCTTAAAAATAAAATTTGAATAAATGAAAATGCTCACTGAGCAAGCGGTCAGACCATCTAAGTTTCCTAATAAAGATAGCGACGAATTTCAAACCAAGAAAATGAATAGGTAAACATACACTAACACGGTAATCTTTCTGTTGCTTTGATGTATTCGATCACAGCAGAAGAGACATCCCTGTGGCAGTAATCTAACGAGGTTGGTTGGTTGGTTCCTCAGCATCTTGGCGCAACCCACTCCGGGAGATAGGCCATGAACCTTTATCATTGTTATCCTTCGAGTACTTTATTTCGGAGACTGCGTATACTGCCGTTTACAGACGTACGCAGCTACAAGATTTCCTGTTTACTAAATAAAATAATAAACACAAACACGCCTCTTATCGACCCCATTTTTACGTTTCCGTCCCATCGCTAAATACGCAATACGCTAGCATTGGTAATCTTAATCTTCCACTATGTTCAAAAGTATACTGTGAAAAACTAATCAAATTTTCTGGTACTAAGCTTTGGAACAATTTACCCCTTGAAATAAAATGCGCTAGAAGCTTTGCCATCTTCTGCAAACGATACTTTGTTGTCAACTAGACGTTTTGTGGAGATTTTAGACATTCTTATAATTGTTCTCATGTGTGTTTGCTGTATTACGTGACCATTGTTGTTTCTTTTCTATTTTTTTGTATAGCACTAGATCGCTCAAGTATGATACTTTCACAATTGTTTATTTTTCCTAAAAGGCTGCTATTATTTTTTTTGTTACAAACTTTATGTATTGAACCTTTCACTAGCCGCTTAGGCTATGGGTACAAATATTTATGTACACATTTTGTATAATATATTGCAATAAAATTTTCTTTTGATTGATCGATCGATTGATTGAATCTGATTGTGTCTTGCTTGGGAAACTGATTCACCTACTGAAGGAAGAGATTGAAAATTGATTGTTTAGTCATTCTAGATTAATAATATAAACTCGCGAGGTTAAGATAAAGGCCTATAGAGAGACAAAGGGACAACAGCAAATATATAAAGCAGTAACTAAGACAACTGAATTAAGCTACACTTAACATTAAATTCTTTTAGACTATCGTAAAAAAATAGATGTGGTGTTGAAAACGCTCCTGCTGCTAAAACCAAATATGGTTGCACCAAATGAAAGAATAACTGGAAGTGACAAATTCAAACCCAACTTTAGTAGCACTTCTTTTAGTAGTCTGTTTCTTTGTATAATAAATCTTCAGCATTAAAAAAAAAGTTCTCCCAAGATTCACTCTTTACTGCGAAGACATATAAGTGACTGAGCCAGACGTGACCTATGAAGGCCCAAGTTCAGGGGAGAAGAGGGGGACTCCACAGCGTAGCCTTGTAATTAACATTTCTTCCTTTTTAGGTAACACCACCTGCTTTTGCAAGAAATTTTAGCTGTGGATAATCTGGTAAACACAAAGGTGATTTATAAAAGTTATTGTCCATAGTACCCTTTTTAAATCGTGCTGCTGTGACCTACGCCGACGTGGACAGTGCAGACAAAACGGCCATCGTGGAATATTGTTCTTCTACTACCCAGTAAAATAGAAAAATAAAAAAAAACAACGCAACGGATGCACGCTAAGGAACGTGCTCGTGCGTCAGTTTGGTTACAGGCACTGGAATGAAACGACAAAATTTTTATCCAAGCTTACTTCTACCCTTCACCTCATGCGCTTCTCTCTGCGGGTATTTGAAAGTTTCTATGAGGGAACGTAAAACACGTAAACAAAAACACCCCCGCAGGGGCGCCTGCGCAAGTAGGCGTTTGGTGTGTAGCGACACCACGGACCCGAGCTAACGGGGGAGTTTCTACTCCCTCCCACGCCTAGCCGTGCGTGGCTTTGCCGTGTACGGGGAAAAGAAGATCCTGGGGGTTGAGCCGACGCTGGGTGATTGGACCTTTAAGGCCCCCCAGCAGAGGCAACACACCCCTTTGGCCCCGGCTTCACGTAAACGGCACCCCTGGGCTGACCCACCCAGGGGAAATCGGCAGTCGCCTTTTCCTATCTCTCTCTCCCTACATCTTCGTATTTTGTTCTCACTTTACATCTTTCCTGTATTCTCCTCACTTCACTTCACTTCGAATTTTTCCTGGTGGCAAGGGTTAACCTAGTGTAAATATCCAGCCTTGGGTAGATATATTAGGTTATAGCGGCCATGTACGGCTGGCGCCTGCGCCTCCTTTGCGTCTCGCAGCGTCCCCTTGTTGGGCTCGGTGGTGGGTGGCTGGCATGGCCGCCGAATAAGCTATCAAATTTATGGGAACTCCTAGCCCTCTTACAAATAATCGCCCCTCCAAGAGGTGGCGCACCGATGCAATTTTTGAATTTGTTCCAAATAAAAAAGATAACTTCCCCAAATATCACATAATCCACTGTGAAAATACAGAAAAGAAAGCTAGAAGTATTTCACCGTTCCTTGTGTCCAAATGTCTCATAGAAACGCTGGGCGCAGGCTACAAGGCCACAAAGACTGCCAGTGGTGACCTGTTGCTTGAACTAAAAGACAATGCACAGTACCAGAGACTACATAAACTCACAGCATTTGGGGATCAGCCTATCACAATCACACCGCACCGAACCATGAACACAGCGAAGGGTGTTGTATCAGATGGAGACCTGATGGACCTCTCTGATGATGAACTTCTAACAGGCTGGAAAGAGGAAAACGTCATTCAGGTGCAGCGTATCAAAATAAGAAGAGAAAATAAGGAAATCCCAACGAAGCACATCATACTAACTTTCGCATCTAGCACCCTCCCCACTGAAATAGCAACAGGGTATCTTAAACTGCCAGTCAGACCATACATACCCAACCCGCGGCGCTGCTTTAATTGTCAGAGGTTCGGGCACGGCTCCCAGAGCTGCCGAGGACAGCTTACTTGCGCGAAATGCGGTACCAAAGGCCACACTGCTGACGATGACTGTCAGCTACAAGTCCACTGTCCAAACTGTGAGGGTGACCATCCTGCATATTACAGGTCATGCGTGGCCTGGAAAATGGAAAAAGAAATTATTAATACAAAGTTTAAATTGAACATAAGCTTCCGTGAAGCGCGGCAGCGCGTTTCCCCGCATTTTGCTGGGAACACATCGTATGCCGAAATGGTGCGAGGGGGGTCAGCACCACTTCGGTTTTCGGCAATGCCTTGGACCACGCCCAGCGTGCCGAGGCAAACGCCACAAGCCCCCAGGGGGGGAGCAGCCTCGGCTGCCCCACCCTCCTTGAATACAGCCCCACCGAAGGCTCCTGTGAACCTTGGCAGCAGCCAGGGCACCACACAAACTAAAGAGGTCCCCTCGACCTCCAGCCCGGTGGGGTTTAAGGCTCCGTCTGTCACGACGAAGCCTAAAACGAAAACATTAGGGAGTTTTAGTGCTGGGTACGCAGGCGGATTGCGTACGCAAGACGATGGGGCGGCGGTATTGCGCATGCGCGAAGCCCCAAACAGATGCGTCGCAAGATCGCTGGGGCGATGGGGCCATGCGTCCGCGCGGTCCACCTTCGCAAGATCTCACGGTATCCGCACTGCGGATACTCTAGCCGTCGAGTTAAAATAAGCCAAAGTGCGAGTACTTATAGCGATTACACGGTTTCAGCTAGATTTCCAAAGCTAGAATGGCCTGGAACATAGAAACTAAAAAGCATATGCCAGCCCCAGACCAGCCGAATAGGTGGCGCCATCTAGTGCGGCCATAGTGAAACAGACAACCACAACTTTGTTTTGCAGAAACATTGTGCATTGTACATCTGGTGCAAAAACTGCGCAGCGACAATACTACAAACGAGTAACCTTTTTATTCATTTTCACCTCAAAAACATTACGCGTAAGCTAGCATGTTCATGACTGCGGTTGCACAAAGTGTCACAAGATGTCGACACTGTCGTTACAAAAACTTTGTATTTCACTTTTTTGCGTATACCAGATTACTGTACACAATAAAAAAAGTGCCCTGATCACTATGTATGTTTAATTTAACATTTTAAATCATAAAAAGACCTAAATAATACTTACGCGACAAGACGCTGTGGCTCTGCGAGCGCGTGTGACCATCGTACGGCTTGCGTTTGCGTGCGTGCCACCATGGCGCCAACTAAAAGGAATTTCTGGTTGGGTATGGGTTGGGCACGCAACGCCGCGCGCTCCCAAGCCCGCAAGGCCCCAAGAGAATGCGTACCCAGCACTAAAACTCCCTATTATCTGTCGCCTCTCCTGAGGCGATGGACACATCAACCGCACCGGCGCAGACTGCGCCAAAGGAGCGGCGGGGTTCCCTCGACCGCTCTAAAAAAGACAAAACGGTAATTACAGGGCCTTCTAAAGGCTCTGTAAGATAAGTCACTTCTCTTTTTAGACACCAGCCACACTCATTTCGTACACACAGCACTTCCTTACTCCCATAATGGAGACACAAATTATACAATGGAACGTCAGAGGACTACTTCGAAACCTCGACGATGTCCAAGAACTTCTACACAAACATTCTCCAAAAGTGCTGTGTGTACAGGAAACACACTTGAAATCCAAGAATACAAGTTTCTTGCGTCAATATGTTGTCTTCCGAAAGGACAGAGATGATGCTGTGGCGTCATCTGGTGGTGTAGCCATTATAGTTAATCGAGGAGTAGCATGCAGTCATCTACCACTACTGACATCCCTGGAGGCAGTGGCTGTTCGAGCAGTTCTATTGAATAAGCTCGTAACCATCTGCTCTCTATACATACCGCCGCAACACCGCCTGGAAAAACATGATTTCCAGTCTTTAATAGATGAGTTACCAGAACCTTATTTGGTTCTAGGGGATCTGAATGCGCACAGTGGTTTATGGGGTGACTGTCGATGTGATGCACGAGGTCGTCTCATTGAACAGTTCCTCTTTTCATCAGGTGCTTGTCTGTTGAATAGAAAAGAGGCAACATATTATAACCTTGCAAACAATACTTACTCCTCCATAGATCTCAGTATCGCATCTCCTTCACTTGTACCATTACTTCAGTGGAAAGTCATAAATAATCCATACGGAAGTGACCATTTTCCTTTAGTTTTAAGTACACCAAGAACATACGAATGTCCTCCACGTGTTCCCAAATGGCTGGTGAACAAAGCCGACTGGGAACAATTTCAAAAGATAACACACTTAAGTTGGACCGACATATGCGGATTAGGCATAGATGAAGCTGTGCAATACTTCACGGCTTTTCTTACTGACGCAGCAGCCAAGTGCATTCCACAAACATCTGGACTGCCCGGCAAACGACACGTCCCGTGGTGGAACACTGAGTGTCAGAATGCGCGAAAGGAACAGAACAGGGCATGGAGGTTGCTGCGCAACTCGCCAACAGCGGAAAACCTTGAGAGCTTTAAGAAAATAAAATCTCGAGGCAGGAGAACGCGTCGGCAGGCCAGAAGAGAAAGCTGGCACAAGTTTTTATCAGGGATAAATTCATATACACAAGAGCCTAAAGTCTGGAACATGGTTCGTAGGGTAGCAGGAAGACAAGTACACTCACTCCCACTCGTAAACTCACAGGGTGACAGCCTGGAAGATCAGGCGAACTTCCTCGGTGCACACTACGAGCAAGTGTCTAGTTCGGCACACTATACTGAAGTTTTTCAAAGATATAAAGCAAGGATAGAAAAACAGAAACTTGAATATAAGTGCACAAAACACGAGGCATACAACCAACCTTTCAACTTAGCTGAGCTACAAATATCACTAAACTCTAGCAGTAATTCTGCTCCAGGCTACGACCGTGTCACGTATGAAATGTTGAAAAACCTGCCGCCTAAAACGCGAAAAACTTTACTCTCTCTATACAATGCTATCTGGCTTTCTGGCACCATCCCTGCTTTCTGGAAAGAGGCTACTGTTATCCCTATTTTGAAACAGGGCAAGGACTCTTCCTCAGTTTCAAGTTATAGGCCCATTGCACTAACCAGCTGCCTTTGTAAACGTTTTGAAAAAAATGATAAACCGCCGACTTTTACATTTCCTTGAAACACACAATCTGCTCGACCAGTACCAATGTGGGTTTCGAGAGGGTAGATCCACCACCGACCATTTGGTGCGTATTGAGGCACAGATCCGAGACGCTTTTGTCCACAAACAATACTTCCTCTCAGTGTTTCTCGATATCGAGAAGGCTTACGACACAACATGGCGTTTTGGGATATTAAGAGACTTGTCTCACCTGGGTGTGCGCGGTAGAATGCTTTCCATAATCGAGAGTTACTTGTCCAATCGGAAATTTCGCGTCCGTGTGGGCAGTACTCTCTCCCAAACATTTGTGCAAGAAACGGGAGTACCGCAAGGTGGTGTACTTAGTTGTACACTTTTTATTATTAAAATGAATTCCTTGCACCTGTCCATCCCCCGCAACATGTTCTATTCCATATATGTCGATGACGTCCAGCTTGGCTTTAAGTCATGCAACCTAGCAATGTGTGAGCGGCAGGTTCAGTTAGGTTTAAACAAGGTGTCCAAAGGGCAGAGGAAAACGGATTCCAGCTGAACCCAGAAAAAAGCACGTGTGTCTTGTTCTCCCGAAAGAGAGGCGTGCACCCAGAACCTGACATCGAACTGAACGGTCAACGTCTGTCTGTCAATGCGGAGCATAAATTCTTAGGCTTAATCTTGGACAACAAGCTGACATTCGTACCACACATCAAGTATTTAAAAACAAAATGTTTAAAAGCCATGAGTGTTATAAAAGTGTTGTCACGAACTACGTGGGGTACTGACAGGCAATGCCTCATGAACCTCTATAGAAGCCTCATTCGCACCCGCTTAGATTATGGGGCCGTTGTCTATCAGTCTGCTACTCAAAGTGCCTTGAAGATGCTGGACCCCGTGCACCATTTGGGCACCCGCCTTTCTACGGGTGCTTTTCGCACCAGCCCCGTAGAAAGCCTTTATGTTGAGTCAAATGAGTGGTCGCTTCATCTGCAGAGAACTTATATGTCCTTTGTTTATTTCCTTAAGGTGAAAGCAGATAAGAAGCACCCCTCATACTCTACTATTAACGATTTGTCGAGCTCATTTCTGTTTCAAAACAGGCCTTCGATGAGGCAGCCCTTCTCAGTTCGCCTGAAAAGTCTAGCTGAGGAAACTGGAGTCTCACTAGAACACACTTTAATGGCTCCTGTAGCATACCCGCCACCGTGGCAGTGGCAGACTATAGACTGCGATGTGTCTTTCCTAGAAGTTACAAAACATGCACCTATTGCCCATATTCGAACATACTTTCTTGAACTTCAACACAAATACACACGTCCTGAGTTTTTCACAGATGCCTCCAAGACTAACTCCTCTGTGTCCTACGCTGCTGTCGGCCCATCCTTTTCGGATGCTGGCCCTCTACATCCAGGCACAAGTATCTTTACAGCGGAAGCTTACGCGATACTTGTGGCAGCGAAACACATCAAACAATTACAAATACAAAAAGCAGTAATTTATACAGACTCCCTCAGTGTGGTAACGGCTCTGCATAGTCCTAAAAAACAAAAAAACCCTGTCCTTGTCTCGCTTTACTCCATTTTTTGCGCACTCTACACACTCAACCAACATGTTGTAGTGTTCTGGGTGCCAGGACACCGTGAGATCCAAGGCAACGTGAGGGCGGATCAGCTCGCTGCATCCATCCACAAAACCACTGCCCCTACACCCATATCAATCCCGGTCCTTGATCTGAAGCCGTCTCTCAAACGAAAGCTCAGGGACTACTGGCAGAGCAAGTGGGATAACCACACACAAAACAAACTACACGTTATCAAGCCACACCTTGGCCATTGGCCACCAGTATCAAAATCACGTTTAACAGAGGTAACACTAACAAGACTCAGGATAGGACACACATACACGACACACACACACCTTTTGTCCGGTGGTGATCCACCATTGTGTGATAAATGTGGTGAGGCATTGACAGTTCTTCATGTTTTAATACAATGTAAACAGGTAGACACTCTAAGAAGACAACACTTTCCATTACCCTACCGACAACATATACCTTTACACCCTGCAATGTTTGTCGGTAGGGAACCACTTTTCACCCATAAATCATTGTTAGCTTTTTTAAGAGATGTCAATTTTTACTATGTTTTATACCCAGGTATTGCGTAGCGTGACCTCTCAAGAGAGGTTGCTGCTGCTGTGATTACATTTAAAAGCACTTGCCTCGCAGCCCTTGGACACAAGGGCGCTGATGAGGCACGTGTGCCAGTGCCAAATATTTTTACATGTGTCTATTATCAAAACCTTTGTCACCCTTTTTAATATGCATATCACGCCACCGTCATCTCTTTAATACTTATGTTTTTACCCGCATTATCGCGAGGAATTTTAAGGCCCCTATACAGCCACGCAACCTATCATTGTCCACATCTCTATACTCATTGAAATGGCGCTCTTTGGCCATCAATTGGCCCTTGCGCCATAAAACGCCACACATCAAGTAAACAAAAACACGAGTGAAGATAAGCCGACAACAAAAATATACAATGTATCGGCCTCTGTTGCGTGGGTCGTTTCTGTCGTGATTGCATTTGTCCCTTAACCTTATTCCATTACAGACACGTAGCAAGGGGCACATGTTGAAGGCCTTGTAAATCACCCAATTTCTTTATTAACGTCCTCGGTAAAACGCACTTACATGCGAATTTCCTGGGGAGAGAGAAAGGCACTAGCATGTCTCCCGATGAAGACTTGCCAAACTCAACTTTTTGTCGTTCCACGTGAAAGCTGGCTTTGTTACCATTAAAGTGTTTATAAGAGGGAGACTACTTTCCTCCATATCGCGCTACGTTCATTGAGGAAATATGCTCTTCCGCGAAAACTGAGTGCGGCGATGGTTAAAAGATCATTTGCAATCGGTCGTTGATGGTCGTTCATAATCGGTCACTGATGGTCATTCACAATCGGCTACCGCCTGTGGCCATGGCTACAACAGGTGATACCAAGGGTCTGTTTGACTTCATGCCCAGAATTTCGCCCCATTTCTTGTGAGGACGCCCCTGTCCATGGAAGAAAGAAGCGCGACCTATAGTTTCAGCTCTCTTATTTTACTCCTCACCCGCCATGGCGGAGTAGTGGTTTTGGTGGTGGACCGCTGAATTGAGGGTTGCGGGATCGAATACCGGCCGTGGCTGTCTCATTCTCGATAGAGGCGAAAAACTTGAAGTCCGTGTGCTAAGATTTATGTGCACGTTAAACAATCCCAAGTGGTCGAAATTCCCGGAGCCCTTCACTACGGCGTCCCTCGTAATCTTATCCTGAGTTTGAAGCGTTGACTTCTTCACAAAGTTTTTGCAGGGGAAACATCTCGCCCACCTCTGCGCGACCTCTTCGGGCGCGAATCATAAAGAAAATGGCTATAAATAAAGACAAGCACGACAAATAAGCAACTAGTCTCCAAAGTTGAGCACAGATTGTGAGGGACAAAATTGTATCGTCGCGACTCCTGGCTACAATCCCCCCGCCCTTCGGACAAGTAGACGAACCTGCAACCATGGGCTGTCGCGCAACATAATTCTAAAACACTCGATATTACCCCCCCACCCCCCCCCCCCAAAAAAAAGCAGTATGTTGTGCACCCACACAGCACAATGTGGGAAGGCGAGCAGCTCGGGCCGGAGCGATAACAAAGAAAACGGTAGGCATGGAAAGAAAATACTGAAAAAAAAATTGGCCCCGTATCTGCGTGTTACACCGCAAATGCCGTCGAAAGATGGTAGTCTTGCGTCTGGAAAGAGTGAACAAAACGTTTATTCGATGGTCGGCGCAAGCAGAACGGTGAATGGTATTCTAGAAGCGCTGCATTAGAGTGTCTAGAGTATGCAGCGGAGGCGAACGAGCGCATCAGGTCACGTCACACGTGAGACATGAGCGCCATCTGGCAGTTATCCTGGAAAACGGGGCACGCGCCGTGCGCGCCCGTCTCCGCGTTGCGTGGTCAGCGCAGCGTTATAAAGGCTACGATCCTTAATCTTACTTATGTATGCCTTTTCTAGTAAAAAATACACATACATAATATTGGCGAGTTGTTATGGTGCCTAAGATATGCGCAATAATTGTTTTTTAATTGACAATCGCACAAGTATGAACGCTGAACCCTGAGCAATATTGGTGGGCGCTGCAGAGGGGGTCGGCCGTTTAGAATGTCGTTTGGTCTCTTTTGTGTCTTTTAGGTTACCGTTACGGGCGGACAAACAGACAAATGTACAGACAGACAGACAGACAGACAGACAGACAGACAGACAGACAGACAGACAGACAGACAGACAGACAGACAGACAGACAGACAGACAGACCAATATTTTCGCGTCGAAGGTTCCCAAGAAAGACTATCGTCTTTAAAAGTTCATCTACTACTCAGCCAATCCCCTGCATTGGCTATGAGCCATCAGAAAAGGAAAAGAAAAAGCTTTCTTGGCCAATCCTCTTGAGTTTGAATGCGCTATAATGAAGGCATCAACTCATCATCATCATCATCGATGCAGCTCAGTACGGGTGCTTCGGTACATTTGCGGCCGTGGCAGTCAGCGAACAGGGCGAGCTCTTATAAGTGCCCTCGGTAGCCGCTGCAACGGCTGACGTGGCAGAGCAGGTGCAGGTTGCACTGCTGATGCAGAATTCTAGACGGTCGCATATTTACACTCACTCCCGAGCAGCCATCAGGGCCTTCGCCTCGGGAATGGTTGCTATAGAGAGGCGGCAATGCGTCTGCAAAGCAAGACAACCACTATTTCTGCCACCGCGCATTACATCACGTGGTTTCCTGCTCACACAGGCGACGACGTGCTACCGGGTCGTCACAACCCCAGTGATGTTGCTCACCGCCATGCGCGAGAACTCACGCGCTGCGACGGCGGAGAGGTTTCAATAGATTTGGAGGAGGTTGTGCACAGAGATCCATTATTAACTTTTCACGAGATCGTCTCTCACTATAGAGAGGAATGTTGGCGCGCCTGCTACTCGCCTCCACACCCAACACAATTCAGAGCTCAAGCGACCACCCTAAGGATGCTTCAGACGAGGTCGTATCCTTCAAGAGGATTGCTAAGCAGGGCCCCGCCGCGGTGGTCTAGTGGCTAAGGCACTCGGCTGCTGACCCGCAGGGCGCGGGTTCGAATCCCGGCTGCGGCGGCTGCATTTCCGATGGAGGCGGAAATGTTGTAGGCCCGTGTGCTCAGATTTGGGTGCACGTTAAAGAACCCCAGGTGGTCTAAATTTCCGGAGCCCTCCACTACGGCGTCTCTCATAATCATAGAGTGGTTTTGGGACGTTAAACCCCACATATCAATCAATCAATTGCTAAGCAGGATTAACAGCCATATCAACCCACAGTGCCCTGATTGCGGGCAGGCACTCTAGTGCACATGCTCTGGCAGTGTCCTGCGTTACGGGACACGTCACACACTAGCGAACAGGACTGGGAAGACGTCATCACAAGTCCTGCACTGAATACCAGGTCAACGGCTTTCCAGAGAACTCGTGAAAGAGCGGAGGGGCATGGCCCTCCGATTCCGACATTTGGGCAGTCAACCGAGGGCCCCAGTGCGTCCTCTCCTGCTAGTCCCTCAGGACCTAATTATATGTATGTATGTATGTATGTATGTATGTATGTATGTATGTATGTATGTATGTATGTATGTATGTATGTATGTATGTATGTATGTATGTATGTATGTATGTATGTATGTATGTTTTGTGCATTTTTTGCATTAACGATACATATTCATCTTATAGATGCTTTCATAAAAAATGAGACATTCGATTCAAAATGCGTGACCGGTCTTTTTGTGGTTGCATTAGTTTCTAGCAAATAAAAAAAATTGACGTAAGCCCTGAACGTGACCCGGTCTTCGAACATGAGTCTCCAGCAAAGTGATATCAGCAATAGGCCAGCGCAGTGAAGTTAAATGACACTAGTTGTGCACACTGCGTTTCAAGCCATAAGGCAGGCCTTCGTAACTAAGGTGTACAATTAATTCTACACACTGCGGCTGAAGCGGCTACCACTTCTAGTGATTTCATTCCATGGTTACTTGAAAAAGTGTTTCAAGGCCCCTTTAATGTAATTTGTTCGACAGGTGTCACGACGAAAACGAGCCCATTCGGCGATTTGTAGGCGCATTTGGGAGGCCTCAAACTACGTCGAAAAAGGCCGGGATAGTGCAGCCATCGCCGCTAAAAACACACAGGAACTTTCAAACAGCTCCAAAAATGTCCGTCTAGCGGAAAACAAATCATGCCTTTCGAGAGGCGTGGATCAAGCAAACAGCAAACGCTAGATAATGTTCTTCTATTTGTGCGGCATTGTGATACTCTTTATGGCCTCCGAAATGGCGAGCGCGCGGAGTGTGTCTTGAAGGCCATGCGAACCTTGCTTTATATGATCAAAAACCTGTATGTACCATTCGCGCGCACGCTGGTACAATCTAATGTGTGCGTATACGTGTGTGTGTGTTGTGTGTGTGCGTGTGTGTGTAACAAAATATATGAATAAGTATGCACTTAGTGGTTGAAGGGCGCACTAGGGGCCGGATTTCGCTATCGCGTTCAACTCTTAAAGGCGAAGCTTAAGGGTCCCCCACTTCTTCCACAACGCCTATCAAGTGTGTGAAGGTGAAGGGCCTATTTCGTATTCCGCCCAAAACAAACGTGCATCAGCAACGAGAGAAGGAAGAAGGGGACTGGAGGAGTGAGGTTAGCGTCAGTATGTCTGTATCATCATCATCATCATCATCATCATCATCATCATCATCATCATCATCATCCTGACTATGTCCACTGCAGGACAAAGGCCTCTCCCATGTCCCGCCAGTCAACTCGGTCCTGTGCTTGCTGCTGCCAATTTATACCTACAAACTTCTTAATCTCATCTGCTCACCTAACCTTCTGTCTCTATCTAACCCGCTTGCCTTCGCTAGGATTCCAGTTAGTTACCCTTAATGACCAGCGGTTATCCTGTCTAGGTGCTACATGCCCAGCCCATGTCCATTTCTTCTTCTTGATTTCAACTACAGTAGTTTTAACCACAATTTGTTCGCTAATTCACTCTGCTCTCTTCTTGTCTCCTAAGGTTACACCTACCATTTTTCTTTTCATTGCTCGCTGCGTCGTCCTCAATTCAAACTGAACCCTCTTTGTAAGCCTCCAGGTTTCTACTCCGTAGCTAAGTACCGGCAAGATAGCTGCTATGTACCTTCCTCTTGAGGTATAGTGGCAACCTACCTGTCATGGTTTGAGAGTGCTTGCCAAATGTGCTCCACCCCATTATTATTCTTCGAGTTACTTCAGTCTCGTGGTTCGGCTCCACGGTTATTTCCTGTCCTAAGTAGACATAGTGTTTCACAACTTCAAGTTCACTATTACCTATTTCGAAGCGCTGTTCCCTTCTGAGGTTGTTGTTCATTACTTTCGTTTTCTGCAGATTAATCTAAAGACCTACCTTTCTGTTCTCCTTACCTAGTTCAGTAATCACGTATTGCAATTCGTCCCCGGAGTTGCTCATCAAGGCAATGTCATCAGCGAACCGCAGGTTACCAAGATACTCTCCATTAACTCTTATCCCTAACTCTTCCATATCTAGGGCCCTGAAAACCTCCTGTAAGCACGCGTTAAATAGAATTGGGGAGATTGTATCCCTCTGCCTTACACCCTTCTTGATTGGTATTCTGTTGCTTTCTTTATGAAGCACTGTGGTAGCAGTTGATCCCCTGTAGATTTCTTCCAGGATGTTTATATATGCTTCGTCGACGGCCTGATTCCGCAGTGTCTGCATAAGTGCTTATATCTCTACTGTATCAAACGCCTTCTCGTAATCTGTGAAGGCTATGTATAGCGGCTGGGTGTATTCTGAGCACTTCTCTATCACCTGACTGATGGTATGAATGTGGTCGATTGTTGAGCAGCCTGTACGAAATCCTGCTTGATCCTTTGGTTGACTGAATTCTGATGTTGACTTAATTCTGTTAGCAATGTGTTAGGATGTCTGTACATGTTAGCCTAATCACCTACTGTCGCCGGGCACCCACTGGTTGCTTGAATAGGGAAAGTAGGGCTATCCTGGGTCTGGCACTATTGACTACTCCTTTCATCTCTCTCTCTCTCTCTCTCTACTTTCGTTTCTCTTTCCCTGCCACGTCACAACGACGCTGTGACGCGCTTCCTCGTAGGTCGCAGAAGTGCGTTCCTGAAACTTTCTCTCCTCATATCGCTACTATATATAGCTATCTACTTG
This sequence comes from Rhipicephalus microplus, assembly GCF_043290135.1. Lineage (NCBI taxonomy): Eukaryota > Metazoa > Arthropoda > Arachnida > Ixodida > Ixodidae > Rhipicephalus > Rhipicephalus microplus. The sequence goes on from NC_134700.1 coordinate 289,910,645, forward strand.
CTAAACTCAACTGTCTGTCGTCATGCTTCCATTAGCTCTCTCTCTATCTCTTTTTTGTATTTCTCCCAAGCCACCTGATGAATGACCATCCGAAATGGAGTACGTGGCAGCAGTCACACGAATCTACGGCATGCCGGGAGTTGATTGCGTGACGCTGTCTGAATCAATGACTTCTGCAAAGCACAATGTAAATTCGACGGGAAGTCGTGTTCGATCATGGGCTGTGGCGCCGGCGTTGATCATCATAACGCCGGCGCCACAGCCCATGATCGAACACGACTTCCCATCGAATTTGAGCCCTTTTGATTGTTTGGTTTTATGGCCTTGCAAGTTGCAACGTGGTTTCCATAAACATTAGATTTTATTCAAGTACTGTTTACACGCACTGATGCATTTTTAAATTATATTTATCAGCGAATAATAAACAGACCGGATTCGACCTTGGATATGACATCGTACCGATGAAAGATCGGCGACTCTCTTTCAAGGATTTCACGGAAAACATTCCCAGCAGGCGTTAGAACCAATAGGTGTCCAGTAAAAGAGCGAGGGATTGTGGGATGCACCGTCTGCTACCGGCTTCCGGTTCGAGAAGAGTAGACGACGGCAAACCGCTTTGCCGCAAGCCTCAGATTATTCGGAATTCGCGCGTTCGCGGTCACCCGTTTATCTTCGTCCTGATAAACCATGGTCAGTTGTTCAGCCGTTGGCTGCTCCAACTCAAGCGTGCAAGGCAAACGCAGGTATCAATTGCTACGGAATTAAGACAAAAACGAGGTGGGCCGTGACTGTGAAGAGAGCCACAACGACAGGTAGCCTTTGAGTAGGGAACTTTGAAGCCAGAGTCTGCGAAAACCATTTTATCACAGGTGTGTGTGTATTCCACACTAAAAAAAAAAGCTCACGCATGAATTCGCTGCGAATATTATATTAAGAAATAAATTGTCGCGTAGGCGCGCCTAGCAAAGATATTATGGGAACGAGCGGGCGAAATCTACCTGCCATACGAGATTAGCACCGGCCATTGCACCTACATATATGACAAAAAAAAAAAAAACGTGAAAGCTTCGCTCAAGAGTAAGTTTACACGAAGCGCTGGACGAGTTCATTTGCGTTTATCTTGGTCAAACTGTGCGCCAGGACGGTACCCTAAGGAAGAGAAGTGCGTTAAACAAGCGCAGGATTTGGATTATTTGGTGCCGTCTATGTCTGACTGTATTGTTTATGTGCCACCATGCCGTGCAGCTTGCATCTGACTTCGACTAAGAAATGCATCTTATAGCGCACTAACGGCTAGAAAAAAAAAAAAAATATCTCAACGCGCTCAATAAGTTTGCGCTTCATGCCGATCGACTGACGATGTCAGCCGAAGCAGCGATCCTGAAATGTCCTCTTAGCACATTGCTACAGTCATCTCCATCCCCTGAAATCTTTAAAATGGTGACTTTTTATCTGCAGTACCGTATCATACCAGAAAAAAACTGTTTTGTGTATCGACTGATCTGCTAGCCAAACTGACAGCACTCTGATCAGCATAAAATCATTGCAGATCATTTTAGTGCGACAAAAAAGTTTCTGGATTATTCATAGCTTCCGTAGCTTGTCATCGTCACAGTCACGGTTGGAAAAAAAAATAAAGAAAGCACTGACATAGCACAGCGAGGTGCTTCTTTCAACGGAGCAGTGCAAAAATGCGCGCGCGCCGCTGTTGACTCGTGCGGTGCGTCGAACCGGAAGCCAGTGTATCCCACAGTTCCCTGCGATTGCCCATTTTGCCGGTCATCTATTCACAAGAGTGCGAGCTGGTGAAGGAATGATGTTTTTTTTTGTGCTGTGAATTTAGAAACTATGCCAAACACGCCAAACACCGCTTAAAACTTGCATAATGCGAGCCCAAAAACAAAAGTTTCTTTAATAAATAACAACCTAAACCAAAAATTGTAAATTTTAAAGGAATATATTTATACTTGAAATAGTTTTAATTGTAATTTTTGATGTTTTAATTTTTAGATTTTTTAAAATTTGATAACAATACTGCGTACAACTTACAGCGCCCTCTACAAAAAGGAAACTCAGGTTGGATGAGGCCTAGTATGAGAGTGTGAACTTTAACTTCCAGATGATCGAAACAACACCGCAAACATTAGCTTGGCAGTGTTGGTCAGTGTGAAAAAAAGTTGTGTTGCTTCTTAACCAAAGACCCGAGCGAACAATCCAACGTGTCGCGCACATGCTATTGGACAGCGGAAACTCTGTAAAGTGACTGTGTTCTTGTTGAAAAAAGTGCTATGCTGCGCAAAAAGTTTTCACTTGCCAGCGCCTGCAACTCTTGAAGCAGGAGACTTACGTCAATGTGAGTTTGGCTTATTAACTTTGCCTTTCACCGTGAAACTTTCATAACTAGGCTTTGTTTAATGAATTGATATTGCGTTCATTCTGGATGCGCTTCGTGCTTATTATAAAGTAGGCGTGTAATCAGCGGGGGCTGTGGTTATCTCTAAATGCATGTGCCGCTAAGCGACTGTCGCTAAGATAAAATAGTCGCAACAATTGGTTTCTCTTCGTCACATGATTAATGGAAGCTGTAAAAGTCTCTCTGAAGAGCCGCGCAGGCGTATCTATGTAGCGTTCGCGTCGTAAGAAAGACAGTTTCGTGTAATCCCTGACATTGCTTGTGTGTTTCGTCAGCAGCAGTCAAGTTTAACAAACTGAAGCTAGGTATTTTTTTTTCGACCTCGATTTGAGGATTGCACGGTAAGGGAGTTTAGCTTTTAGCGCGTGCAAACCTGGTGCGATCGTCACTGATCCGAAAAGAACCGAATCCACTGGGAAGCACTAACACACAAAAGTGGGAAACCGTGAAGGAAGTTCTCAAATATTAGAACTGGTTTTTTTGGAGCGGGCTCGAGGGGTCATCTAGCCGTGCACGCTGGCTTCGTTTTGTTACCCGTCGCACTTTTGATCTCCTTCTTTCTATTATTTTTCGTTGGGACGCTCGCAGTTACGTGCCGGCTGCTTGCGTGACGCGCTGTCGCGAACAAGATAGACAGCGAGGATGAAACCTGCCGGCAGTCGGTGAGCTACGGCAGCAGTTTATGAGCACCGCGCGTGGAACGGATAGTGACCCACATAGGCAAGCGGTGAAGGCACGTCACGAGCGCGAAGCATGCTGTTGGCAGAGCTAGACATCAGCTGGATTAGACATCAGCTGTTTACGCATCGCCCAAAGTGCGCTACGCGGCACTCTTGCCGTACTTCGATGTTGACGCAGGGAGAGTGGACAACCTCTTGGCCTCGTCGCGGCTATTCGAAATGAGCGATGGAAAATTAAAAAAAAAAGTCGCGTTGTCGGTGTTTACTGCGTGTGCTTTCGTTTTCACGTGTTATAAATCGCTAATGTTTGTGAATAGAGAGATATGTACGGCAAATGCCTCGAGGCGCCTTCAGTGTACGTCTGCAGCAAGTCCTGGCGGTTGTTAAAATGACTTGAATAGATATTTTTCTTTGCGAATCAAATCACCGACAAGCATCTCTCCTGCAGTGGACAGAGAATGAGTGGATAATGATAGACAGAAGTTGTGTTCAATAACCGAGCGGATAATGATAGACAGAGGTCGTGTTCAATAACCAAGCAATTTGTCTGTGTTCACTGTAACTATACATAATGTTCTAATTGACAAGCTTTGAAAATTTGTTACATTAAACTTTTAATAAGGTATTTCACCATGAGAAATACGGTATTCTTAGCTACATTAAGTAAAAAAAAAATTCATCATTGTTGGGGAAGTATATAGAAGTAAAGTAATCATGCCATGAGTATTTGCATCCATCATTTACATTTTATGTGCATTCATTATCATTTTACTTGTAACATGTATATCATGTGCTGCAATTTCCACATTAATAAGGCAGCTATGAGGGAATGACAGTCCTCATAGATTGAAATCCAACATAATTTGTTTACTATAAAGACCACTAAGAATGGCTAGAGATAACTATATCATGTCGCTACAAATCTGCCGTAATGGATAATGTTGGCTCAGATTTGGGTGTTTCACTTAAAATTACTGTCATGGCACGAATTCTAAGAGCTAAAAATGGAAGCACCTGCATTACTCGGACTTAAGCTTTGGTGTTTCCATCCGTGAGAGTTTCGCGAGTTTATCACGCATGACATGGCCCATATTACATGAGTACTAGCTTGCTGGAGCCAGAAAAGCAAGAGAGAAAAGAATCTAGGAATTCAAAACTGTTTATCATGTGGTTTCGTGCTTTGTGGTGACCTCAGTAGATGGGTGTGTGATTCAGAATCACGTGTGGATCAGCATTGTTAAATATTAAATAAATAATGCTAGGGGATCAAAAGGGGACCTTTCATGGTGTCTTCAGGTTTAGCTCTAATGATTGTTTTACTTACTTAAAGAAAGTAGATCAGTCAGTGCACCAGTCCTTTAATGTGCACATTGAAACTAGGAGTGTGTCTGTGATGCCAACTATGCTGTCGCACATTACACGTAATTGAAATCTACTGTAGGATTGCTTCTCACATAAAGTGCACTTATCTGGTGAATGCAGGACCATGGAAGAACGCCAAGACAGCCTTGACGGATGGGTGGCTATTCGGGAGAACCTATTCGAACCTGCTGATGTTCCCAGCCATGGCTCATCACGATTTATTGTCGCTTTCAACCATGTAGAGTGTCAGTTTGCAATCAGCTACTCCGAGGGTGAGCGTCATGCGTGTGATAGGGACACATGTGCCGCACGTGCTGCTCTGCTTTTTTCGGATGCCCTGCACGACATTCACAAGCAGCTTGTGCTTATGTGCCCCACACTTGAGAACTCTTTCCCACTCAGTGACTCGCAGACAAAAGATTCTTGGAACTTCTTGAGGTTTTTCTCAAAGAAAAATGGCGTTCGCGAAAGGCTGGACTCCTCCGTGGAAGCCAAAGTGTGCAGGGAGCTGGAGCACTATTTTAAGCAAGCACTGGACGCGACAGGGAAAAGGTTGCTCTTTTCTCTCTTGTTTGGTGAAGAAGACTACTTGACTGACTATGAAGAAGACATTCAGGTAAGGGAATGCTTGTGAAGGGCAGAAGCGGTGCTCCTGTATTCTAAAAGTTTGTTATCTTGACCTTCCACCTTGACTCAAGGTGGATGTCAGCATAGGCGTTGGCACAGTGGGGGAGCAAAAGGGGGAGGGGCCACCCCTCCCAGCCACCTATGGGGTGGTGGGAGGTTTGCCCCATGCATTGACATCATAGGGAGGGTGGGTGGTGCGACAAACCTCTAGCCCCTCTGAAGGAGAACCTTGCGCACATTTATGGATGTCAGGACCACTTTATGTTTTTTGACTACTTCTCATCAGCGATACACTGCGGCAATTCTTGCACATGATCTTTGAGGCCAGAGAGATATGGCCGTTACGCCAGTGCACTGTACTAGAGGTGCACTTCTTCAGCAGCCAGTTCTTATGGGATTCTCTGAGGTATGTCACTAAAGTTCAAAGCCTTACCGAGTTTGTGATGCCACACTTGGGGTCCGTTAAGTGGACTAAAATCAATAAAGAGCTCAGAGACTGTACTCGTCTGAAAATAAGGGGTTATTGTTAAAAAGTTCTTTTATTTGCTCAAAGTAATGGAAATATGGAGTTGCTTTTCATGAAATATGTTAGTAGAGAACTACACTGATAGAAGCTTTTAAATGATATACTCGAAGATGTTGCCTAGTTAGTCACCTGGCTTGCTATTCTAGGTGACAAGTGGCAACTTGTAGGCACATAGCAGAAGCATAAGTTACAGCTGGATGAGGGGCATGGTGGTGAGGCCCTTTCTTGAGTCACATACAAAAGTAGCTTTAATTAGCAGCTGAATTTTATTTTAGACATGTGGTATAATGATGGAATTAATGTTGCACAAATAAGCTTCCAAATATTCATCACAGAAAGAAATTTATTTTGTGGGCATCACCCCCACTTTGCACAGTTAGTCTGGATAGAACATGGAGCTCGCCACTTTTAGGCAGCTAACGCTGTATGCCGTCACTGTTAGCTCCTGGAGAGATTTCATCCATCAAGGATGAAATGTAAAGCTCTCGTTCATGCTCATGTGCCAACTAAAACATAAGTGGTGTTCAGACGTGGTGGTCATACTGCCTTGTCAGTAGACAAGGCACAAGAGGGGGGGCAAGGGAGGAGTATTTTGATCTGCTGACGTATTCACAAAGCATCTACACTAGCCAGAGCAAAGGTGTGCATTTGTTGCTGATGTGCACGCAGGAGCTGAAACTGCGTGGCCTGAAGCGTACTCTGGAGCGTGCCTATGATGAACTCAATGAGATACTTTCCCTCCGTTCACTCTCTGAGACTATGTTGAACCTGTCAACGGTGTATGCACTTGAGGACCAAGTGGTGGTCAACATATCCATTGCTTTGGCTGAGCTCTACAATTTCCAGGCAAGTGTAATATCGCAGCTTGTACATGCCCTTGCACTGTTTGTGTGTTACTGTTACTGTACTGCTTGCTCGCCTGTTTCTTTTTTTGATGATTGGGCACATATCGCTCTTTATTTTTCTATTTTTCTTTAGAAAGCAAACATAACAATGCATTTAATTTGGACAAATGTATAATGGGGCCTTCCTACAACACTGTGATAATTGTCCTTGCATTTATGGTTAAACCTAATTCTTCATGGATATGTCTTCATAGATGTGCACAGTTTATGTGCAAAAACTGCTTTTATGTGAACACTGCCTCCTTTATCTTTCATAATTGGCTCTCACAGTTAAGCTCTTTGTGTTTCATTGATGATGTTGCTTTAGGAATCACCTTGATTTGGGGACATTCATCTTAATTACCAGAGGCTTTTGAATATCTATCAGTCCTTGTTGTTCACACACACAACTTCATACATACATTACTAGTGATTAGCTTTATTTTGATAGATAGCGTGCCTGAACTGGTATTTTATAACAGTGCCTTTTCTGATGCTAATACTTTTTCTTGTTTTTGCACTATGGCTGAAGTCAGAGCAATGGTCTACTGACGTTACCTATTGGATTCGCCTGTTGTGTGACAGGTGATAAGGCTAGAATAGAATTGTGGATAATGCATCACTGGGAATATTGGTACGAGATCTGTCTAAACAGTGACATTGCTGTTTATTGTCTGGATCATTATTTCTTAAATATATTGTCATGCTGTAACTTTAAAGAACTTTGCAACCTGGATCTTAAGTCTCGAAACAAACTCCTTATTGGGCTCAGCAAAACAAACCACACTTGCAGTATAGCAATGCCAATGAGTGCATTCAATTGTTAAATTATGATCTATAGGCACAACATGTGTACTTTTTGCGTGCAGGGCTCACCTGGAAAGCAGCAGGACTGAATTTTTTAGTAAAAATTTATTGACAATTGAGGCACATAGCCTTACTAGTTTTGACTTACAGCATTATTAGTAACTCTGTCAATCACTGAAGGCTTCCTGGAACGCAGAGGCTAGAAGGCTCTTTAGCTCCCTTGTTACAAGCTCTTGAAAGGCATGGACCGAGCTGTGTTACCATTCTTTGAGTACCGTCTTCAGTTGGGGAAGAAGACGTTTGAAGTAGTGACAGCTGGGCTGTAGGGTGGCTGAGGAGGCTCTGGGGTGCTGTGTCTGGTCAGGAGCTCCACGACAGCCGATGTGATGTGGCATAGTGCGTTGTTGTGACTTTTTGCCGTTAAATGGTGTACTAACCGTTGCTCATTTTCAGCTTGCTCTCTTCCATCATGAAACAGTATGTCCACTCAGAAACACTTGATCGACCCTTGGCATCACTACCATAAGCACTCTTGATCATGTCATGGTTTTCACTCCCAGTTCTTTGATAACGAAGTTCACCATGCAATGCTGCTGTAATAAAAGATAGATTGTTGAGTTGACAAGGCACCATAAAAGGGGTTCATCTTAAGCTCAGTGTTGTACATGCTCCTTTAAAACCGGAATGAAAGGCCTTTCCTCGTTCCTTCGCAATTTTGGAACGAGCTCCCATTACAAGTTTCCCAAATGCAAAAGAACTCGTTGCACTTACATTTTGAAAATTGGAACGGATCTTTTCATTATTGTTACATTTGACTTTTTAGTAAAAATATACTGTAGGATAATCCTTAAGTGGAATAAAGTGAGCAATTCAAAGCTCGCATCGAGCTACATATATGAATTTGACATCGCCGAGAGCAGGTTACAGCTCCGAGACTAATTTAATTTGAGGCCACAGGCCCTACTACAGGCTTGTCTAACTGCAGCCTTCATTCACGTCAATTTCAAGTCCTGCACATTTCTTGATGCGTCACTTTCCAAGTCGGTCTTCAAAGGTGCAGTCTGGATACTGTCCTTCAGAAATTCAAATACATATTGCCGCGCATGCACCAATATAGTTAAGTGTTTTGCTGAGCAAACCGTGTTGTTTCAGTATTGAGTGCTGTTTCAGTATTGTTGGTGTGAGTAGAAAATAATGTCTAAGGTACATATTTGCTACTTAGTGAAGACCCCTTTTTGCAGTCGGCCAACGTAGTTAGTTCTCTGTATTTCTCTCTTCTTCTTTCTATCTTCTCATTCTTACAATTGTTTCTATTTATTTTTTCTTTCTTTATACATCTTTTTTATCTCTCTCACTGTAGTCGCTCTCCAGCATTCTTTTTTTCTCTATTTATTCCTTTTCACCCTGTTTACCCCTTTCCATTCCTTTCTTTCTCTTTGTCTCTGTTTATTTTTATAATCGTTCTCCTCAACTCATTTTTCTTTTTCTCACCCTGACTGCCCTTCCACCACTATACTTTACTGTACAAAGCTATGCTATGCTCTGCAAGCGTTTGTGCATGTTGCAGAGAAACACATATCCAGTAACTTTCTCAACATTCCACCTCATTAAGATAGTCAGTCAGCTAAGAGATATATACGAGAAAATGGGAAGTCAGCCAACATGGTATTCGCGTCAATGAGCTACTTACAGTGTATGCCATTGGTGCCGTTCTAGTGTAAAATTGGAAAAGGCCGTTACTTGATATATTTTCTGTGCAGGTTATAGCTAATTCTTCAGTGTGATGTGTTCGTCGTTGGATTGCGATATGAGCAGAATGAACATATCACTTGGTACTGAATTATGTTAAAGTGTCATACCTGTAAAAAATAAACATCGTGCCAAAAAAACAAACAAAGAAACTGGATAGCTGTGACGTTTGCCTTCAGATTATGGATAGGCGGCTTCAAATCTCGCCTTGCCGAGAATTTTTTTCTTGCTCTATATCTCTTTCTTTCACTCTCTCTTTACTCATTCTCTCGCCAATAAGTGTTACTGTGTTTTATGCCAGAAAAATTGGTGCACATGTTCTGAAAGTGAAAGTGAAGAGGGTGTGTGCTAGTTCACGATGGTGATAATTTTTTTTCACAACAGACTGCATAGCAACTCTGCTGTAAAAATTCGACTGCCCCTTCCGCACGCGATCGGTCTCAGCGCGCTTCCCTGCTCCTTTGGCGGGCGCCTTGAAGTGAAAAGCAGTCATGTGACAGACGAGCGGTACATTTTCGTGCCTGATGTGGTAGGCCATTCACCCTGTTCTGAATGATTTGCTGCTTGGTGCGTGCCCCTGTGGAATGCCGTGGAACGTTTGCAGAAGGAAGGCCATTTCCTCTTAAATGTAACGCATTATTGTTGCAGTTTAACCAATCATAAATGGAAGGTGGCATTCTCGTTCCTCCAAAAAGCAACTATTTCCTGGAATGTTGTTCTTTAGAACATCATTTCGTACAGCACTGCCTAAGCTCAATGTACACTATTTGAATGCTAGATGACTGTCAATTGGTGCAGTAGTAACTAAGAGTCCCCCCCCCCCAACCAGCGCAGCTACATCCCCTCATCACCACATTTTTACGGAGAAAAAAATCGGTCCTAGTACTTTCTGGACAGACCATGCGTGTGTCGTTGAACATACAAGTGTAATTGCTGGTGCTCACATGAGCTTTAGGATGTACACCACCATGGAAGCTGGTGTTCTGCATGCCATCTGAATGGAATTAACTATAACATTAAAAAATATTCCTATACATGAAAGTGTGGCTTACGGCAAAGGGTTTCACTCATGAAACACAGTCGTTGAAAAAACAAACTAGCATGAAAAAACGAACATGCTGGTGGCCTCTTAATCTGTCTGTGCTCTTTTCAAGCTTGGTAACCCCTTAAACTTTGTCATCCAATCTTAAAAGTCTCAATCAACCAGTGTGTCAAAGTAAGCATTTGGTGTTTTCCTTTGGTGTGCCATGCTGCATCTCATAACGAGTTAACCTTGCAGTTGGGGCCCTTTCTGGAACTTCGCGAGGTAGCAGCTGAACGTAGCCGTGCGTTGCGCCTCCGGGCTGACGACGGGCGGCTTGGCCCGCGTGTGCGAGCAGAAGCAACAAAGGAGCTCGAAGAGTGGGAAACTCGAGCGCAGTCAGCCAACGAGGCCACGCAACACCTTTACCAGGAGTATTATCGGCGCACCGTTGATCTTGTTTCAGGTCAGGGTATTTTTAGGACATTTCACTAAAGTGACTGAATTCCTTATTTCAGGTGTAGGTGATATAGCTGATTTTATGCTGCTCAGTAAACACTCCTTCGGGCTAATTTGTGGATTTTATGCTATTAGTTTGTGTGTGCATTCAACATGTGTCAGTAATGCCAAATGCTGTATAAGAAATGCAAAGCAGCCATCCGCACATGATGGCAGTTACTCTCATATAATTGTGCAGGGGTATTTGTAAACCCTCAAGTAATTTTTTTTCGCGATATATTTGTTACACCATATAAAATTTTTATCTCTGTGGGTAAAAATTTGTACTCAAAAGAAAGAAACACAAAAAAGATGCACGAAGTTTGTACTAAGTTCCACAAGGCTTGGCAGAGCTGAAATACAGTAATGCATAGATTTGTTATCCTGACTCATTTATTGTAATTAGCCAGTTGCGATGTTGCTTTTTTTTAGTAAAAAAAAAAAAATTCCAATGTGTCATTCTTTTTGTCACTTGAAAAGTGGCTTTTCGTGTAACAGGAAACGAACCTTGAGATCTTGAGATAACCGATATGGCTATCACGTGCAACAATATGCATAATACAGATTGTTGAAACACAAAGGTCTAACCTTATCTGGAGATAATTCTCCAACACCCTCTGTGCACATGATGTAAGCAGTTTGTTGCATGCCACTAATGTGCATAAGGCTGTGTGAATATCGGAACAAAATCAGGTATGGCTTCAGCAAAGGATGTGCATGAAGGCTTGCTCATTGTATGAGCATTAAACTTTATCAACCTTTTGGAGCGCTAGCTGACCTTGTTTTTGACATACCTGTCATTTTTAGTTAGTCTGGCTAGTCCACTTCATTTCTCGTCTCTTCGCAGAATGCTTTCTATAGCTTACGTGGCCTGCTGGCTTATGGGTAAAAATAATACAATTTTATCAGGCAGGTGTACTGTTTGTTGTTGGGAGGACGTGACAATGTCAATGGTAAATTTGGTCAAAATATTTGCCTTTTTTTTCAATAAATATTTTTCTCCAATTCTGATATCATGTTTACATTGGGGTTAATTATTAGACCAGTATAAGTAAAACAAGTTGGGAAACAATCATTTTACTGGTAGACTGTCATCAGAAGGTATGTGAGAAATCGGGCTTTAGAAAATGCGAATCTCTAGCTTCCCTTGGCACAGTGTCACCATATTGGCATCATCATAAAGAGGACAAGTCGGAGCTTAAGATAGCTACAGAGCTGCATTGCACCAATGAAAAATAAAGCCAGCTTCCTTCAGAGTTCTTTTTTCTTATCTTTAAGCTCCAATTTTTTTAGCTTCCTTTTCTCAGCTTTAATTTTTTGAGCAGTTGCTGTCAGTCATCCCTGTGCCATTTCGCAACAAATGAAGATATAGCAATTCCATTTTCTGCACTTAGATTCTGAGACATTTGTTAGTGCTGTGAAGCTGGCCATATTTGTGTGCACATCATACAGATTTTTATTTTAATTGGCTTTTTATAAAAGGTGATAGTGAGACAATATGCCCAGGACATTTAAAAAATCTTTTTGTGTGCTCACTTAATTATTGAAAAAGTAAGCCAAATACAGTAGACTGTTAGTAAATGGAACCTGAAGGGACCGGGAAAATATGTACCATTTAACAGGAGTTCCGCTTACTGAGAGGTGAATATAAGTGCAGAATACAAGCCCGAAACCAAGCATTGCAGAGGCAGCAGTTCCGTTTAACAGATTTCTGTTTACTGAGAGTCTACTGTAAACCAACTAAAGACATTTTGCATTACAGCACAGAATGGGCCCTTGTGAATATTTTTATGCAGAAATTTTGATAAGCTCATCTCTAATTAATTAATTTTGGGATGACGATGAGAGTATAACAGGTGTTGTAACTAAAGAACTACACTGGTTTCAGTTATGATATCAGCTTAGCAAATGACATCTGCATGCCAAATTTTGTCAGATCATCTGCATAGATAACAAGAGCAGTTTTTATTGCCACATCCCCACTTAATGCTTTGATTGAGTAGCAATTGAGACCATGCCACAACAAGCTTGAAAAAGTAGCTGAAGTTGGTTTGTTATATCTATTTGTACACTTTAGTTGTTGCTTGCCCTTTCAGCCAGTATTGCCCTTGTGGTGACAAGTATCCCGAAGAAGTACGGCCACTAGCGTGGGTCCGGTCTAGCGAGCCGCAGGGCACGCGTTAACCGTCGCCGTGGCGAGAACACAATACTGCTTAAAGTCGCAACACCTTATTGTCTGTGGCAACACCAAACGCAGTACAGCCGTTGCAAAGGTGCGGCGGGAAAGCAAATAGGCTTATCCACGCCACAGGCATAAAAGTACTACACAGGGTGCCATGAGCACGCCTCCGTGGTAAAGATGATCCACGGAGACACCGCGACCAAGGCCCGGTTGCTTGAGCGAGGGCAAAGGCGCTCGCATTGTCTTCGGAGAGATACGGGTCGGCGTAGCCTGGCCACGCACTAGGAACCCGCACCACTCTTCGGCCTAGCGTTCGAAAGGGGGGGCGACATAGGGTAAGCGTTCGCCGCGGGTGCAAGGCGCTGTTGGCGAAGTCCTAACGAGCCCCACAGGGAGCTGACAGACGGAAAAGAAACGCGTGCTTACCCCCATGTCGTCCCCAGAGAGATCTCTGCCCGCTCCCGACTCAGCGCGCGAAAACCTCTCGGGAGACTCCACGCGCGACGCCACAGTCAACATTCGCTACTGGGTGAGGGGGTTCAACGTCACTCTGCTCTTCCAGCGAGGCAGACAGCGGAGGAGGGGAGACATGTCGGGACATGAGAATGGCAGAAAAGACGGCAAAGCCCGCGCAAAGGCAGCGGGCTAACCTCAATTCCCACACCCTCCAACAGGAGGAGTCAAAAGTTCTTTATGAATTAAGCGGCGCCACTTAATAAATGTGCTCACATTTATAAGGCTGACAGCTTCCAACACTGCTGAACAGCGGAAGTAGTAGCAGTGGCACGCTACATGATTTCAACCTATCTGGCACTAACTGTTCATTAAACCTTAATTGTGTACTGTCTGTAATATTAATCTATAAGCACATTTGCTCCTGATTGTGCTTGTACTAGAATTTCAAGAAAAATGACATTTGTTGAATAAATTAATATTAGTTCATTATAACATTGGCCAATATAATGAGCATTAACAGTGTGCTTAACATATTTTCTTGCATACAAGCCTGGTCAGAAAATGGAAAAATGTGCTTTAAAAGTGTGGTTGTAGGCTGTGCGTAGGGGTTATATGCAGTTTTTTTTTGTAGAGTTTTGGGAGCCTAATATGTGCAGTGATAGGTTATATGCGAGAAAATCTGTTATATTTGCTTGTTATGCTTTTCATATGTTAAAAACTAAGTGATACTTAGATATAAGTTATTCATTTTCATGCCACTCAATCCTGCCATCGGAAATGCCGAAAACAAAGGAAAATGTGGAAGAACTTTTTTCTGCACAATTGCCTTAAGGCTGTTGCACTGACCGAGTTCCAGTTGTCTGAGCTGTGTCTGAAATGCCATTGTGGAAATCCTGTGCAGGGCAGAGAAACAGGATGCTTGAAGACCAGACAAAGTTCGGTCGGTCGACGTTTGAACTGTACGGTATGCAGCGCCTTCAGAAGCTGGAAGTGTTTGTCTGCCAGGAGCGGCTCAAACTGCTCGGTGCCATCAAGATCACCCGAGAGCTGCAGCATGGCAGAATCACCAAAATGGTGAGCTGCAAAGAAAGGAGTTTTTTATTACATGTGCACTTCAGAGTTTCACATGCTTCTCAACATGCACGTGGAAGCACACTTGATCCATCACAGTGTCCATGATAGCATAGAACAGTGCTTTCAAAGCAGATAATACCTGTCATATATATCAAAAGCTTCAGTTTACATGCGTGAAAAAATAAAGGTGAGGAGAAAAGGTGGAGAAAAACAAACTGTTGTGCTAGGAGCCTCCTGAAAAATCTGCCAGCATTTATCTTTTTGCTACATCAAAGTTTTAGTGATGAATTTATAGTAGCTTTCTCTCTACAAACCTTCAGGGCTACAGAAATGACAACATTCGTAGAGCATGTTTGGAAACATCCCTTTTGACTGCTTGTTGTGAGGAACATCTTGCATAACCTCTCTTTTTTTTTTCTTACTTAATATAATATTGCCTTAGCATACAAGTTGGAAACTGCGGGAAATTTTCAAACATTTCCTGGGCTTTCTTTTAAACTTCTGAAAGAGAGGTGTGTGTGCAGTAGATAATATGTTGCAAATGATTGTGAGTGTAATTGTAAAGCCAGTAATTAGTTCAAGAACTATGTACTCAAGACTAAGGGCTCAATTACAGCACTGCTGACTTGTTTAGGTGGTTGGTTACAACATGCAATTCTTTCATTTTTCATAGAAGGCCTTTTCATAGTAATTGGCTTGGAATTCTCCCACATTATTGGCATGTGAGAAGTATAGCCGAAGAGGGAGTGTAGTGGAATGTGCAGCATGTCTTGTTCTGCTGCAGCTGGAACAGCAGGCATTGCGCGGTCAGTGCACGCTGGAGGAAATGGAAGAAGAGGTGTACCGTTCTCAGCTGGGCATATTCGATATAAGCTTGGAGATGCTCAAGGAGGAGGAGGACATACTGCGAAGACAGAAGGACATCCTCGATCGCGCTTGGCAAGGTATTAAATCCTCGCACTGCTCATGCATTGTGTTAGTGTTGATCAGGTACTTCAAGAAAGCACAGTTGACGGTGTACCGAATTTTTCTTTCTGAAGAAAACGGTAAAACTGAGTCCTACGTGATTTTTTTTAGTTATTTGAGTGCCTCAGCTTTAACTGTATCAAAATAGCAGCGAACCAGTGCTCTTGTTTTGACTTTGGGCAATGTGGTGCGATGTCACAAAATGCACACATGTTGGGAGCTGTTTAAAATGAAGAGCTTCAGCTGCGATGTTCATGCTGGCATAAAACTCGCTTGCTACTTTGTGATGAATGAACGATCAATTGCCAGCCATTTTTTTGCTGGTGAAAAAATTGTGCACATTGTGGTGTTGGGATGGTAGTGCATAATAAGATATTTAATTGTTCAGAGCACGTTTTGATATTTAAGACATGGGTGTATCAAAATGTGGCCCTATTGGAAACAAAGTCTCGAATTATTAAATTCAGGCTTTTATGCTGCTCTTAAACGAAATCGGTACAAGATTTACATAGTCTTAAAAAAATAAAAATGCATTGATTTAATAGACACTTGCTTGTTGTTTTCTTGATACTTTTGATAATCTGGCATTTAGTTGTTTTAAAATTTCTTTGACAGTACTGCATTTCAATGAAGACCTCCCTTAAGTTTTTCTTGGCTTCATTGCTTGTTGGTTTTGTATGGTTATACATAGCTTGCCATAAATGGGCCGCTCAACCAATTTACATTTTTATGTTCATAGGTAGCGTTGCGCCATATACTATGTACCCCACTTTTAAAAGAGAACTGCGACATTTTAGGCTGCACCTTCTTGAAAAGAACAGTTCTAGGTTGCTTCTATATGCAGTAGCCTTTCTAAAATATTTTGCACCTGATATATGAAAGAATGCATCATGAAACATATCAAAAATGGACAAAAAGAAATGTAATGGAAACCAAGAAACTCAGCTGTTACATAGTACTGCTAAAGATCAGATTGAGTCATGAACATGATAACCAGCATCGACTCAGCTATGTGAAGTTCCTTTTATGTCTAAACTCCAAGATAGATTTTCAACCTGTGCGCGCAGACCTAGACATACAAGCTGTTAGTATTGTGTGAGTTTTTCTGAAAGTGCTATGTTATTTGGAATCTTCAATTTTTGACAATACTTTTGGTTTGGACTTTGGTTTGGTGCAGAGGAGCTGGATGAGGGCATCTTTTATGATGCAGTGGAGGAACGAGATCAGATTGAGGATGAACTTGAGATGGAGAACAGTGGCCCCATGTCGAGGCGAGACCGACTCAAGCTTCGTCTCAACAGGCTTTACAGAAAGCGAGCCATCCTCAGAAACAAGCGGGTAGGTGGGCGTGCATTCCCCTTTAGGTATCTGCCTGCAATCAGCCGTTTGTAGTGGCAGAGAAGCGAGCTTTTCTACGTATGTCATTAACACGGTTGGTCACAGTTATTGCTTCAAGGAAACCTTGGGGAAACATGCTGAAGTCATGGGTAGGAAGTGTGAAAATGAGAGAATAAATTGGTTTGGCTCTTTCGTTACCATGCAAAAATGGTTATCTTTCGTGTGTCTCAGGAAGGTAGTTTTTGCAGTTTTAAACATACTCTAGCACGCATTGCAGCATATCAAGTTATTCACAATTAAATGCTTTTTCCAAAAAAATGTAAGTTGTAGCACAACAAAAATATTTTGGAATGAATAAAAACATAAAAAGTGGGTAAGTTTTGGTTGCCATCTGGTAAACGGTGCAATGAAGAACACTATATATGCAAAAATATTTAAAACAAAAAATTCAGAATATACATTTTGAAGATAAATGACCCAGGAACTGTAGAAAAGATATTAAATATTGTACAATATGTTTCTATGACATAGACTAAGAAAATCAGAATTGAGGTGCTGCTACATTGCTCATGCCAGGCAGTGAAGCATTGCTTGTTTTTTTTTTTTTTGTGAGCCACAAGTGAACTCGTACACTTTTCTCAGTAAATGTATTTATTTTTTTTGCTATGAGAGTCTGCAGGTGTTTGGCTATAAATGGATATCCGTGATGCAAATAATGCTTTTAAAAATTTGATGTTTGATAAACTCCACTTTTCAGTGTAGCACCACCTCTTCCCATGAGCCACCTCACTTCGCATAGGTTGGCTTTCCGATATATGCATCCAAGCATATTTCTTTGAATTTCTGCACATCGTATTAAAACAAATATACATGTATATCGTGCGCAGTCCTGGAACGTCTCATGTAATGTAATCTGGTGGCCCTGTAATCTGGTGGCCCTATCGTGGGGAGGAGCTATGCAGCCGACGCCAGCATATCGCGCCCCAGCGGCATGTGGACCTCACACGTAACCAGAGTAGCTATGAGATTCTGCACAAAGGTCAGCAGCTACACACTTGCGGCAGAGGAGACAACTTGAAGCCGTAAACAAAAACCCACGGACAGCTGCGGATGTCTCAGGCTGATGCAAAACATCATTGCCATAAAACTTGAAGCTGAGGTGCTGTCATCCTCGAACTCTTAAGATCGTGCTCACTCAATTCAGGTACACTTGCAAGACAGTTTAGAGCGACACGTGCTTTTTACTGCACAGTTGCACACCCAAGTGAGCGTGACAACAATGCCATTGCAACCCTGTGTCTGATATAACAATTTAAGCGAAACCAAAGGTGTTGAAAACTGTGTGAGAAGGCCACCTCCACACTTTATACATGTGGCGGACCTTCGGGAATATTTTTTTTGTGTAACAAATTTTTCAACTCCCAGCAACAGCTTTCCATAAAAAAGTTGGCATAAATTTCTGGCAATTATTACCGCTCAACACTGTCAGATTGCGAAGCTGACACCTTAATTTGATATGCGACTTGCAAAGGCTCTTTTGATTACAGAACCTTGATGTTACGGTTGCATAAGAATGAGGGGCACACACTTCTGTCAAGTGCACTAGTCAAGTGCATTTTCCCAACACACATACATTGGTATGTGCAAAAGTCTGTCAAAAATCACTATGTTGCCAGAACAGGCAGATTGAAGTTGATTCTGAAAGGCAATTAGCAGGACTAGTTACTAGAAAGTTCTTGATGCTCGAGAAACAAATTAAAAAGCCTAAATTGGCAATCCAAAGCATCGATCACCAGTGATCGATCTGAATAGGCATGATAACGAGAGAGTTAAATTCTAACTTATGAACTGTAATTGTGTACAATAAAACAGCCTTGTATTGTGTGGTCTGGATGGACAAGTGTAATCTGTCTTTGTTCTTGGTCCCTTTCTGTGTTCTTGACTGTTTACAGATTAGTCTTCCTTCTCTCTTTTTGTATTTTAAGTACTTTATTAGGGCAGAGTTGACAAAAAAATTGTGTGTAGTGCTTCACACATGTGCCTTTAGCAAGTGTAATGTATTTAGAATAAGAACAATGTGCCTAGCAAGACTTCCGTGAAGACTGGTGTGAGTTAGGGGATATTCTGTGGATGAATTGCAGTTTGCCGAGTTGTGTCTATGAATTTCCATTGCAGTTGCTCTAGTGGTGCTGTATCTGCAATCCTTTCTTTGCATCTCAGACCATTTGGGCAGTCCCAGTAAGCTGCACTGGCAATAAACAACAGAAAAAAACCTCATGTTTGTCAGGGCTGCTAGCATTGCCCATACTTACCAAATCTCAGTCGTACATCACTGCCTTTCATAGTCATGGCCACTGATGTCTGAGGCTGTGTCATATGTGACCTCTCCTATCTGCTATGGGTCTTCATGTGTGAAAAAAAAAAGTACTTCAAGATAGGAGCAGATAAAGTATGAAGAACAATGAATCTTTAAGGAAAGTCGGGCAAACTATAGTGCATGGTCTTGGCAGGTCACATGCTTGAAGCTACTGCGTCAGAGTGTTACATGTGTGACATAAGCGATTGAATTGTACAGCCCAGGGTACAGGACGAAAGACAAGCATGCAGTCCTGTATTCTGTGCTGTGCAATTCATTACATTTTAAACAAAAGCAACTAGCCTGACTTCCTGCTCTATTATGCATGTGACAGCTTGAAAAAAGGTAAGAAACTAAACTAAGCGTAGATTTGGTATATTTTTCCTCTTACTAACGTTAACTCAGTAAGGTAGGCCAGTCACCTGTCCGTCATTTATGGTTTGCAAGTTTAGACGCCCAGCTACCAAAAGTTAAGCGTTGTTAGACATTTTACTGATAAATAACCTTTGCAGAGCTATGAAATATAGTAGGAATTTCTACAAAATATAAATTCAGCTTGTCCCTCATCTTTCTTTAGTTCTAGACATATCTTTGCATGCTTTGGAGCAGTTATGAGAAAATTTTTATGTCTCAACTATGAAATAGGTCATTTGTAAGAAAGACGTAATATAGGGGGTAACCTTGATCCGCAAGAGGGCAACACCGTTGCCGCGCCATTTTGAAGGTACGTTCGTATGCACTGTCCTGCTGTCCATGTTTCGGCATGCGGAAAGTGTTCCTGAGGTTTCAAGCATCCATGTTGCTGTGCGGATTTGGAACACAGCGCGTGCAGCGAATTTTATGCGTGTGTGGCAAACATGCAGACCTTAAAATGGCGACCCCCGGTGCTAGCGATCCTCGTAGATGACGTCAAGTGCATACACCCTATACCAACATTTCTTTTATCTGCTAAAAATACCAGGTGGTCAGAATAGAGATTGCTTGTAATTTCCCAGTATCTCTTCCCATTATGTATTTTCTTTATTATAGAAAGCCTGCATTGCTGAACACCAGAAAAAGGTAAAGAGAAAGGAAGAGAAGAAGAATCGGATCAAGCAGCACCACGCTGTCCATATAGTAAGTTCGAAACATATAATTTGTAGAGATTTAAGCTGCTATGTGTATGTTATGTTCTGCTTATGCATGATGCGATGCAATTTGACAAATGAGTTTACCTAAACAGATGTATTTTTTGTAGGTTAAGGTTAACATTATGTCTGTTATTGCGGCTTAGCTTAGCTTGTTTTCGGTCATCAGCCGTGAATTTTCTAGTACTAGTGTACATTTATTTCTCTTGCGTTTATTGTGTCATTCGTTTTTTTTTGGGTGTGTGTGCATGGATGTATCTGTCCAGCTTGACTGCATTGTTCTTGTAGTTTGCCTGTTCTCGGGCCGGTATTTGTTGATGACTGACATGAATGGGCATTTTGCAGAGACGAGAAGAGATACGCAAGACGTTGGAGATGAATCACGATCGCATTGATAGTGAGCGCAGGAAGACACTGGAAAGGCTCAGGGAATACAAAAAGGTATGTAAGCAGGTGTTACAGCTGAAGCTGTGCAGGTGTAAAATGTGGTGAGCTGCGAAATCAATGTGGAATAATTTTTTTTCATTTTTATTGATATATGTGATTGGGAAAATTGGTGAACATTAAAGCTTGGCCAGAAAGATTTGGAACGGAATAGCGTTTTCTGCAATACACGCTCTTCGTCGTGAAATCATAGGAGGACAGTGTCATCTTCCCATAACGCTCATAACCCCAGGTTGCAGTGGTTGCGAAGTGCCCCAAGAGCAGCGACAATGTCAGCGGAACCCTCAAGGTCTTAAAATACTAGTGTATATGCTCATTTGCTAGGTTTTCTTTGATTCAGCTTCAACTGCTGAGTCATTGTGGCTGTTAAGCCTGTATGGGATTTCACCTTTGCCCTGTAGGCCTAAGCTCAATTTACATCCACACCCAAAATTTTTTCAGTTTAATTACTTTGCTTGCAGGAGCTCCGCCAAGTAATATGCCATCAGTCTGAGCATGTCTGTTATAAGAGTTGTCAGTTCCGCTTGGGGGATTCTTTTTTTTCACTGGGTCGCTTGTAGAATTTTCCAGTCGCTTGTCACATTTTTTGGGCTTATTTGCACTTTCCTGCAAATATAGTATAGTTAATTTAGTCATAATCTCATCATCAATGTGTGCATTTGTCGTTCACTAATAGTATGTTCGTCGATGACTGAGTAGATGACTGCATAGGCAAACGCAGGGTTCCCCATCAAGAGGTGCGAAAATTCATCACAGCCCCCTCTCCCCCCGTCATCCAGTGGGTGCAGTTGCCCCCCCTGAGCCTATGGTTGAGTGTTTGACCATACATTGGGGGCAATTCATGTAAACATTCAGTCAAACAAACATTGAGGAAAATCACAAGTAAGGTTAGTCATGCGCTGGCAAATGTGCCTCCAACCAAATGATGAAACTACTCAAGCAACAATTTTTAGTAGTAGCTACAGTATATGCTTTTGTTCATAGTACATAGGTTTTTTTTTTCAGCACAAGACAATTAGGTGATTTTTCAAACTACCCTTTGTGTTTGAGTGACATTTAAAAAAATAATGATTAGAATTATTCTGAATAATGGGAAAATACATTGCGCCTACTCTTTTGGGCTTCTTTTAGGGGTGAAGCACCTTAGGGCCAAACAACGAAATGTTCCTTTCCTCAGTAAGAAAGCCTTCATTTTTGTGAGGCCGCCTTATGTCACTCTAAAAGCTTCCTCACTGAGGAGCCCTCGGTGAAGACTTCCTCGGTGCTTCCTCAGCTTAAGGTTGCTTTGGGACTACCTTCGTGCGCTGTTAGGTCCGCTCCTTGTCCTGAACGAGCGCTTCGCCTCACAGCTAGCCTACGTGATGTTTTAGTTTTCGAGGCAACCCTCCCACCCCACCCCTGCGGGGAGACACGACGGCGAGCGTGCGTGCACGGTGCCAGGCACCATAACAGCGTTTAAAGAGGCGGGCGTTTCAGTGTTGCTAGAATGCACCACGTTTTGCGCTCAACTACGGTGGCTTTTCACATTCAGTAATCGTAGTTTGAAGAAAGCGTACACACGTCTCTATATTAACACTTCAATTTGGAAGTGATGTGGTGACCCAACTTTTTTTTTACAGAATAAACGCTTGTGAGCAAAGCTTATATTCGATAATCTCGAACGCAGGAGCGCGGCAACCATTCCTCCCGCGAGGACGGGTTAAGGGAGCTTTTAGAGTACGCTTGCTTCCTCCGTCTGTACTTGGTTGTAAGGAAGCCTCACGTAAGGAGAGGACGCGGTCAAAGGAAAGAAACGTTTCGTTGTTTGGGCCTTAGTCTCGAGACCTGTTTGGTGTCCATTGTCACGGCTACATTATTTGGGACGACCCCCAAGTATAGTGTACAATATAGTTGAAACATATGTGAGACACAAAAAAAGATTTAATAATAGTCTAATATTAATCATAATTGAAAAAGAACAATATAAACACCTACAAGCGCAAACCCTTTATACTAGTCAGCGACTCCGACGTATGGAGCTCGAGAGCTAGCTTCGCCTACTTGTCATGATTCACTTCGCGAGATGCGGGGAGTTTTTGTGATGAGTATTCACTTATTTGCTTGGTAGCATATGGCAAAACTGCCTGTTGCTATATTTAGCATCCATAAAAATTTTTTACTCATTTTGACTATGCCAGATCTTCTGCATCTTAACACTCTTGCGGTAAATTGATACTTGCGCTTAATATTGACAAATGATTTCCTGATATACACTTGAGTAGTGTATATTCATACGTGATCAGCACAACTTGAGTCCAACAGCCTACACTAGTTGTTAAGGAAGCAGTTTAGAAAAAATTAGGGCAGCAGTTTAGGAATGCTGGGATCCTTAGATGTTCATCAGTGAGAAATATGAAGCTAAGCTGAATTTATGTGTTGGATTTCTGGATTTGAATGTCGTTGATCTCGCTGGGTTTTGGACTTTAGGAATGTCACTTAATGCAGTGCATTCGGTGAGCCGATAAAATTCAAGACACACAAGACTGGCTGGCTATGGTGCACTGAGTGTGTATGCTACCTACTTGTGAATTCATGGATAAAAACACCCATTTGGGACTAATGAAAAAGTTAATGTTGCATACTAGAGCAATTATAGATGCAACCTAGTGCAACCTTGCAATCACCAACTGCTGTGCTGTACTCACTGTGTTTAGTTGCATAGCAAGCATAGGTCTTTTATAAGCTTGTCATCTAATACATTCATTGCAAAAAGCAAGTGGGATAGTACGGTAGTGAGATTAGTTTCTGACATTGTTACAGTAACTGCTTTTGTGCCGTTAACTACGCATGACTTCATATGTGCTCCAACTGATGCAGAAATATCAAAATGGCAAAAGAAATGCTGATGGCACTATGCTGGAGCCTAGTCAAGAGGGGATATCGAGGTCACCATCTCCGAGGAGCCCAAGGCAGAGCTCAAAACTCCAGAATGGCACTGCAGCGGACAAAAGAAAAGCGTTCAAAAACTCCTCCGAAAGCACCAAGTACAAGAAGGATGACCTGTCTCTGCCTGTACCCCCTCCATTACTACCGCCTGCTGTGCAACTCCCACCGCCACCACCGCCTCCTCCTCCACCGCCTCCGCCACCACCACTGATGCCAGCATTAACGGTGAGTCCGTATTGCAGTGTATCTGAAAAACAGTTAGGCCTGGGAGAGCATAGGTATTATTTGTAGTCTTCAGCGTTAGTGTTGCAGTAAGAATGTAAATGGAAATGAATTAAAGGGAACAAAATGTCTCCCTTTTTCTTGGTGGGATTCGAACGCACGGTTGGCAAAACGTGTCCAATCTTGTACCAACTGAGCTACTATAGAAGGTGCTTCTATATCCATTTCCTTGGGTAAAGAATTTTTGTATATGTAACCGCTTGAAAGGTTAGACTATGCCTCCCGTTGCCAAGGCAACAAGTGGGGGACCTTCTTTGTGGGAAAGGGGACCATGGGTCACATGATCTTTGCATAAGGTGGTAGCTGACCAATGAACCCTTACTAACCTAAGGCCTGCCTGGGTGAGGCCCTTTCTGTGAAGGAAGAAGGGGAAATTTTTTCGGTGGTCTGATTTTTTCTGCGATTTGTCGTTAATGTCAGTGGCGGGAACTCTCCTGCAGAAGATCAAAGGCAGCAAGCAATCGGTGGTAGCAAGCACGGGTACTTGCATCGTAGGACTTGCAGTGGTATTTTATTTTCATAAGGTGACCCAGAACCTCAAAATGGTGGCAAGCAGATATGATCTCCTTGTTCTTTCTGCCCCCGTAAAGCCATCTCAGCTCTGCCTTCGCACCACTGCTGAAGGATCCTCAGGCTGTGGTGTTAAACATGCTTCGGCTTACTCTAAATGTGAGGCAGAAGTTGTCTACCAATTCCCCTGACTTGCGGCAGGTATTACGTTGAACGTATGAGCCATGCAATGCAGTATGACCGTATTCTAGAGAAAAGAAAAGAACTTGCACGTGTTCTTGCACACTGCAGCGTCTGCAAATCCTAACCACAATTTTATAATGTGATGATCCTGGATGAGAGCAAGTATTACACAGCAGATGAGTTACTAGCCTTTCATACAGTAAAACCCCCGTTGATTTGGACGTTATGGGACCGGAGAGAAAGTTCGAATTACCCGAGGGCACCAATTATCGTGAGTACAAACAAAACACTTGAAGAATGTCTCCTGCACCATCAGACTTTTATTTCTTAAAAAAGTCTGTGATAGCAGTTTGCTTCACCAACACAATGTGCGACGCAGTCACAACTTCGTGAAGTTCCTGCAGGTGGCTTAGTCTGCCAACACTGTCTGAGGAAAGCATGCATATGTCCTCCAGAACAGCCAACGCATGCGCAGCCTCCATCATTATGTGGCGTGGACGCTCGTTAGCATCACTTACGTCCTCGTCAGCTGATTCCCCTTCGCTGTCCAAGACTTCGGCGACGATATCGCTGTTGGTCACTGTGTCGGCCACGGCAACATCGCTGTCAATTGGGAAGTAATCGCCAAGGGGCACATCAGCTGGCATGATGCTCGCATAGCGGCCGTCTTGTTCTTTGCCAGTTTCCTCATCGGCCACCACACCCGGATTAGCAGCGTCATGTACGAAGCTCATGCCTAAAGCAGTTTGCGACAACTGCAGGCGGTGTGTTGTTCCACATGTAGGTCAGCATGTAGATTGTGCTTAGCAGGCTTACTTCGTACTGCTTGCCTGACTCCATGCGGAGCAACATCCGCTCGAGTACCTGCCGTCAATAGCAGCTTTTTACGAACTGTATAATTCCCTGGTCCATAGGCTGCAGGGAAGCTGTTGTGCTCGGAGGCGGGAATAGCAGTTCAATGTTTTCGAGCCCAGACACCTTTGTGTGCACACTACAGTTGTCTAGCACCAACAACACTTTCCGAGCCTTGGCCGCAAAGTGGCGGTCTAGCTGATGCAGCCAGGCTTGAAAGGGTTCGGCAGTCATCCAAGCCTTTCTGTTGAACCGGTAGTCGACAGGCAGCTGCTTAATATTCTTAAAACATCTTGGCTTCACAGCCTTCTCGATCACCAACAGCGGCAGCCGCTCTGTGCCGGTCATGTCAGCAGCCAAAAGAACTGTCACGCGCTCTTTACTTAGTTTTTCATCGACGCACGAGTTCCCCTTAAACGCAGTTGTCTCAGAACAGTTGTTTCAGAACGCAGTTGTCTCAGAACAGCACTGTCTCATCAGTGTTGATAATGTTGCACGGCTCGTACGTAGAAAGGCGCGCGGATAGTCCAGACCGCCAGTCCTGCACAACACTTTCGTCAACCGCACCTCTTTCACCACACGCGTTGCGGAACACCTGCCCATGTCGCTTCTTGAAGCGGTCGAACAGCCTTCCGACGCACTGAAAAAATCAATCTTCATGGTAACCGCAAACTTCCCTGCTTGTGCGCAGATAAGGGGGCCACTCTAAGTGATTGGGTTATAAAGCTTAATACTGTTTGTAGGTGTTGCATATTGAGAGGTTTACTGGATCTGATTGTTCATTGCAGCCGACTGCCCTAAATCCCATTCCACTGACAGCACTCAGGAAGCCTGGACCAAAGCAAGATCTGTCAAAGCCTAAACAAGCAGAATCTAGCAAGACTATCAACCTTGCAGAAATCCTTGCTGCTCGTGGCAAACTCAAGAAAGCCGCTACCTCTGACGATGACAAGAATAGAAATTCAGGTAGTCATCTTTGTTATAATTTCACCCAACACCATCATTTAAGAGCACCTTTACAATTTTAATTCATTCATGCTTTTTTGTTTTTTTCAGCAACTGGAGGTCAGTCCAAGGACTTCAATGCAGTTCTTAAAGCAGCTCTTACAAAGATTAACATTGCCTCTCATGGACCTGATAACTCCGACCATGAGAGTGAAAACAGTGATTTTGAGTAGGTTGCACCCCATAAAATTTTAAAATGCTGATGTTTGTGCTCCAATTTCCGTCCTTAACAGGTGTTGAATGCATTGCAATGCAGATTATGTGCCGCTTTTATATTTGTGAGGGCTTTTGTGGTGCTTTGTTCGTGCACATAAGCAGTCTGCAGTAGTCAAAACACTGCTTTCCTCGAGCATTGAAAACTGGGTGAGCTGGTAAGGGTTAATCTTCTGCACAGTTTTCTAGAAGATGAACAGCTTTCCTCATTGTGAATGTTCAATGCATCATATTGTCTGCAGCATTTTGCTTCATTAGGTGGAGTTATTGCTGTAAAGGTGTGCTCATGATATTTGCTTCACAGAAACTAATCACTCATAAATCTCTGCATGAAATGCGTGTACCTGTCTGTGAAGGTCTTCATTTTACGACGGAAAGGGGGCAAAGTTATGTTTGATTTTGTGCTTGTTTAACTGTGATCAGCGCTTTTAAAAAAATAAGGCAGACCCTGAACTTCTTGAGATTATAGTCATTGCAAGAATTCACATTTTTTTTTGGCAATGCTATTTATAATAGGGCTTGCTGCTACATGCCTGTCAAGGGAGTGAAAAAATTTTTGCTTCCCATTTGCCATGTAATATTTTGATACGTTAGGCTGGTAACAGGTATACACTGGCAGTCTTCTCATGCCTTGTTAGGTGAGAAGGTGTACATCAGCTATTCTCTGCACTTACTGCGATTCACAAACTCCTCTAATCAATGTTTGAAAATTTTCTGGTATTTAAAAAAAATTGTACATGTGAATAGACCGCCGGTCTCGTCTCTCTTGTGCTTCTCCATTTCAAGGCGCAACTAGTGTTACCTCTGGCCTATAGAGCTTCAGAGGCAAGCTAATCTCTTCTACATCTTGTCTTTAAAAATTCTGTTTGGAGGTTAGGTGCTGTTGTTGTGGTTGGAGGGCTAATGCTTTGGGCAAGGAAGGGCACATAGGGAGTCATTATGTGGTGTACAGTTATGTCGTTCACCTTTTCAGAGCCTAGACAGGGCTGCTGGAGATAAAAAGAGTGAACTAGTGTGTGTTTTTTCTTTGTGCTAGCCTTTGTACAAAATGGTGACCAAACTGATTTCAGTGCATATGCGAATCTGTTTGAGTGCGATGGGGTGGAGATCTGTGAAGACGCGAGGGTGAGGAGCGGAAAAACAGGTGATGGCCCGTTCTACAATCGCCGTGCTTATGATTTCAAGTGCAGCTGCATGGTTTGGACTTTTGGGCCAGTGCATTATGTTCCTGTTAAAACGTGTTGGTGTGATATGACATACAGCCTATTAACGACTGCTTGCAGCTTTGTGAAGCATCCTGTCTGTGTGGCTGGTCATGGCACTGGTATGCATCACCTTGGAAGATTATGTATGTGACACTGTTGTTGAATGCCGAGAACTGCTCTATTTTCAAAAATGTAGTGGCATTACACTATTGATGTTTCTAATTGTTTTAGGCACAAAGTGTTTGTTGGCATAAAAAGTGTAAGATTACGGCATAGCCTAATTTCACAGTGTCAGTGGTATTCAGTGAACAATGTTGACTGTGTTCTGTGACGAGCGTGATACCTCTGCTCAAAGAGAAAAGATAGTTATAAATTATTTGTAGTGGTAAGAAGTTATTATATGTGGTGAGATCATTTATATATTACATGTTAGCTTGATCAAGTAATATAGAATCGAAGAGTTCTTGTGCGGTTGTTTTTTGAACATCAGTTTTACGAGACCGAGTTGTTATATGTAAATACCTTTGCGTTTAGCATCATACTCGGAGTGTGTTAAGATATAGTTGTACATTTTCTATTCTGTAATTTTGTGTACATTGAGTCTTGATGCATCTCTACTCTTGTGTGGCTGCTATTTTGGCGGCAGTTATGAAATAATTGGTTCCACCGAAAGGAAGAAACAACTTTCATGTGACCTTTTTATCATGCATGAACTTGTCTTTGTGCTGCCTATACTTGTGGTTTTAGTCTGAAATGGTCTCGTGAACATTCATTTCATGAGTGCACTGTTATGTGTTGTGTTTCCACTGGTGTGTCTGAAAATATCTTAAGAGTTGGCAGGCTGAATGTTGACTCCCCTAACCGAAAGATAACTTGAGATATCTTTTTTTGTAATTTAATGCCTAAATAACAAAAATACCCTTACTATCTTTTTTATAACTTGTGAAGGTGGGGGCTGCATCTTAATGTGAAACAGTTTCTACTTTATGAGTGTGCACTAACCCAGTTTCTTTTTACTCCATGCTTTCAGAGTTTCACATAAGGTGTAGCATATTTTTTGTGTGTGCATGCACAAAAGTGCAACTGCTATGCCTCACCTCCTCCTCCCTTAATCAGTTGTTCCAATGCAGTCACTTGCATAGCAGTCTTGTAAATCTACAAACCATAGAGTATACTTAAGTTGAAAATGTCTTAAAATGATGTAGCATATATTTTTTCTGTCAAAATTCTAATTAGAATTTCATTTACTGTATTGTTATGGTGGTTGAAATATTTGTCTCAAGCTTTAGCAAACACATCTGCAGGTAAATTTCTTTTGGTTTATTGGTTACTACAAAGTTTTTTTCAACATGCTGGCAAAAAATATTGGCTTTGTGCTTTTTAACCTGTGTTTTCGTGGTGTACTGCAAAACACAGGTTTTGGATACAATTAAGGCAGATGCTTAAAAGAATCTGGAAACTTGAAGGTTAGAAACTTTGGTTGAAATATTTGTCTCAAGCTTTAGCAAACACATCTGCAGGAAAATTTCTCTTGGTTTGTTGGTTACTACAAAGTTTTATTCAACATGCTGGCAAAAAATATTGGCTTTGTGCTTTTTAACCTGTGTTTGTGTACCAGAGCTTGCTGGGTACAAGTGCTTTAAGAGTCTTGGAGTTTATAGTGGGTTACAGCCGAAGAATAAATGCAAGCTCCATCGCCATTCCCCCCCCCCCCCTACAGGCAGTATTTTCATATGTGTTCCACTAATTGCAGTCACTTATTTATGTGGTGTTGGCACCTTTTACGTGTTTCAGGCAAATGACTTAGCTGTAGAGGCACGTGTTGTTCATTGCGACAGTTTTCGTTTGCAAAACATTGCTTTTTCGCTAATTTCATAAAAAATTTTAACTTGTCTGCTCAGCCAAATGCAACATTTTAACAATAAACGATGAATCTTAATTTATAATATGCACAGTACTTGAATTATAAGCAAAAAAGTTGTTATGGTTTGAACAGAAATTGCCAGTCATTGCTCTGTTGCACAGGTAAATGACAGGGGAACTGCAGTACTGGGGGCAGAGCAGGTATTTATTCTTAGATTGTAACAGACTATAGTAAAACAGCACTAACGTTTTTTTTTACAGTGCATGTCTTTTTTTTTCTGTGATCTCAACTCAAATTCTTGCTGCATTTTTTTCTGTTGCATTATGTTGACATTCATATTATATGCATGGTTTTGATGCCAGTTTAACTTAAAATGTTGCATATTTTTCAATATTTAGAACTGTGCCTCGAGCCTTCCTGAAGGTATCACTCAAATATCTCACCTGCTCTTTCTTCAGGCATTTCAGACACTTCAGGTGACATATAAATTGCTCCATGAAGGACGTTTTTTTTTTTTTGGTATATGTACTGTATTGATAACTGCTGTCTATTGTCTCTTACAGACTATTTTAAGATCTTGACATATATCTGTACTCATTGTTTTTGTTGAACTCGGTTTCTACTGGCTTATTCTAATGTGCAAGTAGTTGCCCAGTCAATTTATGCAGCAGCTGTTCCTTTGATAAGTGTATAAACTTGAGTGTTCTACAACCTGAATGTCTAATATTAGCACAGGGCTATGTTTTGCTGGCACCTTTTAAGTGCCAGCAAAAAGTAAACAAAACTCAGAAAATTATTTTTTTGTTGTTGTATATAGTTAACAAGTGCTCTGTTTTTTGCTGGATCAAAATTTGTTTAGCATGCTGGTAGTAATCTTGCAACCCATCTTTGAAACTCTAAATCACGGAGTTTCTCACAAATATACCTAGAGGGCAATCCGGCGCCACCGTCTATTCGAATTTTTTTAGGGGCGCCGTTGGAACACTGTGAATGACGGTATATGTCTGCGAGGCTTGTGTTTGCTGATGTGAAGAGAGGTTTTAGCTTAAAAGTGGATACGACTCCCCAAATAAAGCTTCTCAAAAACAAAAATTTTATAAGTGGATATCTTTTACGCATATTATATTCCGAAATAGAAGTCCACTTAGCTCTACGGTATAATCAAGCGGCAAAATAAAGAAACAGACAACTAGCAGTGACAGAATTAATCCTGGCTTTTTCGTCTGCCTGCCAAGTTTAGCACCTGTTCATTACCTTCTACGCTTCGTGAAATTGTGCATCAATGCAGAAGTTCTCAATGTTAAATAAAATTTGTTTTTGTGAAACGATAAAAATAAAGAGCTTACATTGTGCTCCTTTAGTAAGAAATCAACCATTTTAACACAAGGAACGCATCGAAGCTAGATGCGTCTTAGAGGTGTTCAGACTCTTCGTCTACGATACAAATCAGTCAAGTTCGAAGCTCACATTTCCAGGCATTCCCATGTGTCCAACAGCTTGCAGCGCCACTTTTCCCTCTAGGTAAGTGTAACAAACTCTGTGCACTAAATAGCCGTGCGCATTGATTGACAAATGAGTGCTTATGATGGGCAGTCAAGTGCTGCCTTTCATTCCTGGACACTGCAGTCATTGGAAATGCTTTCATGCAGAGTAAACCTCCGTTTCAGGGAATGGAAAGCCATAGTTTTGTGACAAGCAAATAT
Organism: Rhipicephalus microplus; assembly: GCF_043290135.1. NCBI lineage: Eukaryota > Metazoa > Arthropoda > Arachnida > Ixodida > Ixodidae > Rhipicephalus > Rhipicephalus microplus. Next base: position 289,941,897 of record NC_134700.1, read on the forward strand.
AGCTTGAAACTGCCACTTTTACTTCTGTGGTATAATGAACTCGCTAGGTGGTATAGTAGCCAAACAGCAGGCTATCCAGAATGCTCAATTGGTGTGATAGGACTGGTCTCATCTTTGGCACCTTTTGCAGAAGATATTGTGAACATGCAAGACATGACGTAAGACATGACAAGAATCACATATTATGGGTTCATCAATTGCATTGTTTAATATTATCAAGACAACTTCGAATACTTTTATGCCTTGAGCATAACTTCATTTGCTTGTCATTGCCAAGAAGTGCAAAGTGCCTGAGTGTGCTTGGAGTTCCTGCCTAGTTAGAATTCCGAAATATTGGTGGACCATGTACTCGTCCAATAAGCCTCAGTTTTTCTAGGCAGTGCAGATACTTTTTCACAAAGTCAGGCTGCTTGCTGGAACTGATGAACATGCTGTGGTCGCAACACAATCAAGAATAAAGCAAAAACACTGGCAGGAATTTGTGGCCAGCTACCATTGATGGAACGCTTGGGACAGCTTTTGTATCACAAGCATTTGCAGATTGCATTGTGCTTATGCTAGCAACTTGCTCGTTTCCCCTCTTTATATATGTGTATAATATATGCCTGTATACAAGCTAGTGAGCTAGTCGGAATTATGTGGCTGTGTGTTAGTTTCTTGTAAATTTCTTGGTACGGCAACAATCTGTTAGTAATCGCCATAAAGAATGAAAAAGAAAAGTGAAAGTAGCACAGACAAATATCTAAATGAAAAACACAAATTGTTGTGTTCATCATTTTTTTGCCTGTATAATATCTTAACATTGTTTTATTTGAGATGTGTACACTCCAGCTTGCCCATCTCTCAGTTTTGAAGCAAATCTGTCGACAGGCTTGCATTCCATTCTTTTCTATTCATTCAACAGGTGTTAATGCAAGCTAGCGCTTGCCATATTTTGTGGATCAGTGCTAATATTCGGTTTACGTTATGATTTGATGTTTCCATTTCTGTGTTGCACACTTCTGCATGACTAGTTAACAATGCAAGTTTTGTAGCATCGATGAACCGACCTGTACCTAGCATGTTACTTTTGTACAATACAGCACCTGACAGTTGTGCGTTGAAAACAAGCTAGCTTCTCTGTGCTTTAACATGGATGTTTATGATATGCTATGCTTTAGGTGTTGGCAACAAAACTTCAGTTGCGTGATTTTGAACAGCTCGCCATATGTGTACCATGGCTTCAGTTTTGGTGAAGTTTCTGTGAATCTGCTAGGTGCATCTAACCAGTGGATGAAACAAGAGTTGAGCTGCAAGTAACAGTGGCCGTTAATAACAAATTGTGGCTGCACAGTTTGCAGGAGCAATAGCATATATTGAGACACTATTGATAGAAGAAAATAATTGCCATTTGCTAGCTTCATTGACTGAATGTGCAGTGAATATACTCTTTATTTTATCTCATAATAAAGCTGTTTTGTTTTTAAAAGCATTGCCTCTGCTATACATGAGTGTTTGATGGCATGTGCTGGCATTCTTGTCAAGCTGGTGCTTCGAAGCACCAAATTACAAGGCTATGAAGGCTGTGATCCGAAACTGTGGCATTGCGGATGCTGTGCTTTGTCCTCACACTGGCGGCAGTGAACTTTATGCCCTTTTAAAATGTATATGTTCTAGGAAGCATATTTTTGCCTTTATTGTGCATAATAAAGCATCTTTTGCTTATTGCCCTTATTTGTGTTGCGTGCCTAACGTTCATTATCGATAGCATTGTTGGAATGTAATTGGAACATGTAGATATTGGGGTGGAACAAGCTTATAGAATCAGCTCTATAGATCCTAAAAAAATTTCATCCCAGTAATATAGAATTACAAAGAGAACTGGTACCTGTAATTTAAACATCAGGCCGTCATATTGGGGTGGTCTAAATATTTAAAATTTTGTACACAAAGCGAAGTTTTTATAGGTATACTTGATCCAAGAATTCACTATTTGGAATTGCTACGTAAATACTCGTTTCATTTGTATCTTTAAAGCTACACCAACGTGAAAGAACAAATGTCTCTATATAGATAATTTCTGTGCTACGAAACTCTAGTGAGGTTAATTTAACCGTCTTCATTAACGGAGAAGAAAATCAAAATGAAAGTTCACTAATAAAGTTCGCATTGAAATCTCCACACCTGACGTCACGGATTTCAATCTTTTTGTCGCATTTCGGCGGCACTGTCGTGTCCTTTTTAAAAAAGCTACTGGCACCATTTTAGATGCGGAAGCATCTTATACTCGCGCCTTGTAGTGCGCCGTCCGCACCGGTTCTCGAACATTCGACAGCTGACGCGCGCGCATGCGCTGTCGCGCCGTCGCCCACCATCTGTGCCGCGCGCGCTTCTCCTTCGAAAACATTCGACAGCTGACAGCGCATGCGCCGTCGCCATCTGTGCCGCGCGCGCGCTTCTCCTTCGAGAACATTCGACAGCTGACAGCGCATGCGCCGTCGCGCTGTATATATACTCAAGGTCGGCGCTCGCTCGCTCAGTTGCCGCTCGTCCGTTGGTTTCTACGGCGCGTCGACGTCCGAAGTCGCCGTGAAATGAATGCCAACGAATCCACAAACACAATGATCGACGTCCCTTCGACCAGCGCCGCCCTTTCGCATACGTGTGTACGTGTTCACTCATTTAACACCCCCTCCTACAACCACGTTAACCAATTTAGCCATCGACCCAAGTAAGTCGCAATTGAACACCCCATTTCACAACCACGTTAACCAATTTAGCCATCGACCCAAGTAAGTCGCACTTTAACACCCTGTTAACCAATTATATGCTCCGCATCCTCCTCAGTGTTCCCCCGAGGGAAGCTGCAGGCAATTTTTTTCGGAAGTGTGTATACTCTGCGATACAAATCTCCTGGTGGCGCACCTACAAATATCGACGCCAACATGACGATAGGCTAGTGATTCTGGTGACTTCGCGCGCAGGTCTGAATAGTTGCGATGATGTCAGGTACCAAAGTTCTCAAAATTTCCGCTTGCATGACATCAAAACATTCAAAATGGTCTCTTTTGCGTCATCAACGAAGCCATGGTGCGAAGCGGCCGTGGAAACTCCCGGTATCTTGCACGAGCACGTGACGAAGAGCTCATACTGTGTTGTGACGTCAGCGTACAGTAGCAACCACCACTATTTTTGAAAACATGCTGTAGTTACTTTTACAGGGTGCACACACAGCTGTACATAGTCTAGGCTCTTGAGGGCTCGGCCTTTCATTAAACGCAAGAAGCGACAGCTCAAAAGTTCCGCGTCACTACCCATTTAAGCATTGATTGAGGGAAGAAGAATGATGGAAGGACTGCCCTGAATATCCGCTTGTAAAGGGAAATCCCTAATTACTCGCGAATTACTTTCCCGGAGCGTGGCGTATCCATATCCCCCGCCTTTATACACTTTTTCCACGGGGGCCATCTGTTCTGTAGAGGGTGCTTCACTGCAGTGTTATTGTGTATGCGGCGGAGATTGTTATACAGGTTGTCAAAGCAGTGATTCTTAATCTTACCGTCTCATTGACATTAGTTCGCAGAAATCAAATCAACCTCGCCGTGGAAAACTTTCATACACTGCCGAAATTCGGTTAAATAAAATTTCAATAAAGATTACAACACTACCTAATGCGAGAGTTGGGCGCAGTTCTGCACGTGCTTTCGTTTCGCGATTTACTGGCAGACGCGGGCAGTGTCTCTTACGGCAGGTTGCAAACGTAGCGAAATGTAACGCGAGTGCCTTGCTGATCGTCGACTTCGAGATCTCGAGAGCCTGCGCGTGGGCGCGATTCACAACAGCCTCCCGCGCCGACAGACGGCGCACCGATCGGGCGGCGGTTCACGCCACTTAGGCGTAGCTCGTGATGAAGCGCTAACCATATCTCGCTCGGTCCCAGAGTGCCCAATTGTGTACCGCTGCTTGAAAGGCTGCAGACCACCACAATTCGATATCCGCGTGTCCAAGTGTGTCTTGTAACAATAAGCATGAGTTGCTTTCGCTAAGCGCCGTGAAGTGGCGCCTTGTGTCCAGTCATATTCAGAAAGCGAGTGAACCAAAATGGCTGCGTACCGCACGAGCGCTTGACTGTGTCCTCGTTATAAGTGAAAACTTTTTTTTATTAGTTTTAGCGTGAACGACAACGTCTATAGTGCATCTCTTTAACTGTGCATGCCCTGAATATCATACTGATTGTAATTTCGGTCTGATACGTTTGTTGCACGCAGTTATAAAGACTTCAACAAAAATTCAGGAGTACCCAAATGGGTACCATCACATTTTGATACAACTGTTCAATTTTCTGAGTTCATAATACTTCTGTGTTGATTTTTAAGGGCACGAAGCCAAATAATCCAGTCGGCCGACAGCTTTTTTCACTAGTGCAATCTCGGAACTAAGGAGGCTATAAAGTCAAAGGCTAAATATCACTCCTGCTTTGATTTTAGACACCAGTCATAACCTCTGCTAGGTTAATTCTGAATGGGTCTATTTTATCTTCACCGTCTCCAAACCTCAATGTAGTTCAGCCTCATTTTTTATAGCTGTAGGGTGAATGCCTTTACAGAGAAATACCAGTAGTTGAACCGTTCATTCCTCCTCTCCACACGCACCACGCTGTGTCTCTTCGTACTTGCCTTGGTACAAGTTGTTATGGTTGAATTAACTTTATTATGCTCCAGAGTACGCGTCATTTTTCGTAGATCTTTTCTTTGCCAATTTTCTGGTTTTCGTTGGCTAAGCGACGCGCCCGACTCTGGCCTCAATTTGGGGTCTCGCGCGGCACTCTGGCTTCCTCTTCGCCGTTTTACCGTCCTTTAACTTCGTTCGCTGCCACTTTTCACTGTGTCCTCCGAGTAACGACGGACGAGACGCACCGACAATGCAAGAACTGTTTTTCACAATTCCAGTTTACAAATCCGTTAGAGCGAAAAAAGAAAAAAAAGAAATGAAGAAAGAAGGAGAAGAAGAACAAGAGAGAGAGAGAGAAAAGAAAACCGGATATAGTAGCTATGGAAATTGCCGACGTTAGTTCACTAATTTCATAAGTTTACAGCTTGTATAAGAATGTTACCTCGTCAATGACAGTGTTCAAAAACTCCTCACAAATAACAGCTGAGCCATTGAAGGATATCAAATAATTTTCCCGCTTATGACCTATCGCGATATATTTATCGCATTTCTTGTTGACAAATTATAGAATTGTTAGCTTGATAGTGTAGGTTTTCCATTAAATTTAGCAGTTCCAAAGAACAAAAAGATAAGCGGTTAAAATAAAAAGAATGAGAACTCCCGCGCCATGTAAAGACTACATATGAAAACCGTTTTTCTACACCCAGCAACGCCACAAGCCAAACTTGTCAAATCGGTGCGCTATAAAGGAAAATTTTGCCCACGCAACACCTTTTGGACCTTTCGTTTGTGTATTCATGGTACGTGCGCAAATTTTTCATTATGCAGCCAAACCAACTAGCCCGCCATTATCGGCGCGCTATGGCACTGAGACCGGTTGTGCTCCAATTACTGTCTGCGGAATAAAGCGACAGAAATATGCAAGTGCATGCAGATAGCGGGCAGACTAGTTGTCGCCTGGCTGTCATATATTTTGCAGCCGCGCCATCATGACGTCGCGCTGCTCGCCGGAACGATCACTAATAGGCATGTCATGAATACGTCCTATTGTCGTCAGCTGCACTCTAGCGTGGTAAATATACAACTTGGAAAAATTGCGATTGAATGACACGGAACAGTGTGATAATGCGAGTTTGTTTCTAAAAGGGAGGGCCTATAAACATATCGCGAAAATAGGACTGTTGACGAGAACACTCGACAACGCGAAGATATGTAAGCAAGGTTACTAGCGTGGCATAAAATGTGAACTGATATAATCAAGGGAGTTTACGGTGCATGCACTACAAAGTCAGTATACGCGTTCGAGAACCATCCGTGAGGCCTTGTATATGTACCGCAGAGAGACAGACAGGCAGACAATGAACATTATTGAGGTTAAAATTAACACTTAAGAGCAGTAGAGTGAACGGCGGAAAAATTGTCCGATACTTTTTAAAATATATGCATGCGAATACTTTTAGCAAAAGCTTTGATTTATTTGTTGGAATGTATTAACGCGTACCTTGGCCAACTAACTATTCAAGGTATGCCTTAGTATCTCAGCTTGATTGTGATAATGATTAGCAATAAGCAAATTATCAACATTTGAAGTATTAATTTTTTGAAAATTTCAAAGCCCGTTGAGATATATCTAACGGTGTACTCGCAGAAATGAAAAAAAATATGATAGCAGTGACTGTAGTGGTTGAGTTTTCGTAAAACATATCTGGGACAGTTTTTTTTACATGTTCCTCTCATGCTAGACTTATCCGTCGTTGTATACATCCACCTAAGTATCATAAGATGGCTGTAAGGCGAAAACTGTCCTTACTTTCTTCACACGTCACGAAAATGCGGTGGTGCTATTGTCGGGTGTTCCGCGCGGTGGGCAAAGGCCGCCGTGCCTACTGCTGTTGCTGCTGTGTTTTCGCTGGCGCGTGCGCTGTTTGTCGTGTACCGATGCGCTGTCACGGTTGTTTGCGCGGAAAGGAAAGAAAGATGAATTAGGCATTTTTTTCTTTCTTGGGGTACTACGATGTGAAGATTTTGGTCTGTCTGTCTGTCTGTCTGTCTGTCTGTCTGTCTGTCTGTCTGTCTGTCTGTCTGTCTGTCTGTCTGTCTGTCTGCACATTTGTTTGTTTGTCCACCGTAAGGATACCCCAAATGGCACCAAGCGATACCCGGTAATGGCTAACCCCATCCGCAGCGCCCACCAATATTGCTCAAGTTTCAGCGTTCATACTTGTGCGATTGTCAATTAAAAAGCAATTATTGTACATATCTGAGCCAACACAACACGCCAATATTTTGCATATGTGTCTTTATATTAGAGAAGGCACACATAAATAAATCTAAGGGCCGTATAGCGCTAATCACGCAGCGCTGACAGTGCAACGCGAAGCTCAAAAAGGCATGTTTTTGAGCATCGCGTTGCGCTGGCATCGAGTTGGAAACACGCTTTGGTAAGGCGACACAGTGATGAACCTACCCGTCGCTTTGCGTTCTACACCTTATTGCCTCCGAGACAGGCGCGCATCTTTCTCCGTGCGTGCGCACGTCTTCCTTCGTTTTCTAAGATAACTGCCAGATAGCGCTCGTGTATAACGTGCCTCGATATACTCGTTCACCTTCGCTGCATGAATCGAGACTCTCTAACGCAGTGCTTCCAGAATACAATTCACCGATTTTCTCGCGCAGAACATCAAAGTAGCGTTTTGTTAACTTTCTACACACGCATGACTATCGTCTTTCGACGACATTTGCAGTGACACATGCAGATACGGAGCCAATTTTTATGTCTACATTTTTCTGTTTACGAAGACCGTCGCAAGAAAATTAGCCACGGCTGTAAAACGCGCTAACTTGCCTCGTCGGTGATGTTATGGAGCCGATTACCTAGCAAACATTATTCGCTTTGTCATCGTATTGTGGCGCATGACATTTAAAAAAATAAGCATTGCGTGGAGGCAGAAAGAACACGTTTACCTCGAAGCAAGTTAACGTTGTGGATGTATTATTGTCATATGCGAATTCATCATGACTGCTATTGTTGATATAACTTCTACAAGTCTTAGACGTGTCAAAAGGATTTCATTGTACTCGCGTGAACTAAAGGTGTCACTCTGTCATCGAGCATGTGTTTTCTTCTGCGTGGACATGGTTCATTATAGCTATTTCGAACATAACTTTAAAACGCTTCATGAAAGAGAAGCAAAATGCAAATGCGACACCGCGAAATGATTCAAAACTCTGTGAGATGCACTCCGCTATCAGTAAAGCACCCTGCTCAGCAAACACTCACAGACTTCCCGTTGAATGCGTGTTTTGGGGGTATTTGAAATCTGAAGCGTTGTTCCGAGAAGAAATTATATGGCTTATCGATCGTTCCGAGTGATGTATACTGAGGAACGCTGATAGAAGGAGACTCGTTCGTTTGGTTTCTGTATGCTACACGAAATCGTTCCTGTGCTATTCTTGACGAAATCAAGCTTTTATCTAAGGCTTCTCATTCGAGAACCGTTTTTGAATTTTGGCGCGAGAAGCCATTTGTTCAAGCGTCGCTTTCGGGCGGGTCTGATCATCCCTCTTAGCATTTTCACTTGAACAACTTGCGTAGGTAGAAGATGAATCTCTTGAGCCGGGCTTCTTGGTTCATTTGCATAGTTATGAACATCTACGTGGTCCTACGTTCAGTGTGTCGCTCAATTCAACACGTTAAGTGTCTTTGTTCCACTCAAAAAGACAAAAAAATGAAGGAAGACTGGGGCATCTGTGATTGCAAGCATTGATCGGTATGGTTTATTTAAAGAGAGCTTTTTAATTAAAGGTGGGAGTCAATTATACAGCTGCTTTGTGGCTCAGAAACGGGAAACAGTTCTATGCGTGTCGTTTGGATCGTGCACGTTCTCGCTTATGAAAGAATTTTTTTCGCACCGAACTCCGCGCACATGCGCACAATGGATTCAACAATGCAGAAATCGTGCACAGAAGTGAAGATATTGCTTGCGCAATTGCTGTTTGAGAATCGTTGATTAGTTTGGCTGATATGATAAGCAAGTAAACCAGAGAAAAAAAAGCCTTTTTTTTTCTTGCTACCACAAAGGACTTGTTGCTCTTCAAAGAAAAAAAAAAAACTTTCACCCCCATGGCGTCAAGCGCAAAGACCGTTCGGTAGATACTATATGCAAATATCGTTTCGTAAGATTCGCATGGATTTATGTAATGCCTTTTATATGTAATGTAATTCTTGCCTGTCTCCTTACACACTGTTTTATTGCATAAGTGCACTGCGACTGTTTTATTGCTTAAGCGCACTACGACCCCTTCTCTTGCACTGCTATGCGTACTCCGCCCGTAACGCAACAGCAAGTAAGCCGATATTAGGGAGCTTTAGAATACCATTTGCAAGCGCTGCGGGCGTTGCGGGCGTAGCGAGCGCCGTATGAGATTTAGTATAGCGTTTTCCCTGCTTCGAACCGGAACGCACGATTGCAGCGACACCGTAGCCTCGAAACCTGCGCTTGCGGGCCACATGCGGGCCGCCATCACCGCACGCAATTTCGGATTTTTCGCGTGCGGTCCGCGAACGCGAACGCCGACTCGCGTTACGACGCATGCGCAGTGGTAGCGACCACACCGCAAGGGCTCGCGGTGCGCTATTCTAAAACTCCCCATTGGGTATAAAGAAGTAGGTTCTTACATTTGCCCCCAGCAAAGCTGCTATATGCTTAATGTAGGCACTTTAAGCTCCCGTTACTAATTGCAGCTTTTATTGACTGTTCATCGTCGCAACCCACTTGTGAACTTATTAATTTCAGCTCGATACCAAGCTGGCAAGGCGTTGGCAACAGAGACAACGGAGGTACCAGAACGAGCCTACGGAGGGTTTAACGTGTGTGATGTGTGGGTCGTGTGCCTAGTAGCTAAGTCGAAGGCAAACTTGAAAGAGTGAAAATTTCGTTACCAGCTAGCACCGAACTATGGCTAAATGAAACGACAGAGAGCGAATGGTTCTGCGCAACGAATCTCTTTACACCGAACACTCGCAGTTCATTATTATAGTATTTTCGAAACTGCAGTACTGAAACAATGCTAGTTTGCGATATGTTTTGTTGACGTGGTATTGAATAAGAAAAACAAATTATAATTAAATTACAAAATCAAATATTGGCTAATCTCCCTGAGTGGGTATGAGCGATGTTTGTGGATTAATCATAATCATCGTCATTATCAGCGCGAGGCATGCTTTGTCTCGCCGTGAACGCGCTACTGAGGGCAGCTGCATCACATATCCAAGAGACGATCATCTCAAGGCGCACACAGCCAATCGCTTTTGCAACAGGCTGCCACTTTGACGCTTCTGCTGGAACGGCCTTCACGGCATGAGCAGCACTACCGAATAAGCATCATCCAGTACTGACGAAGACAAGTCAAATGCCGACTCTGAACATGGCACGTCCAGAGTGAAGTCGTTGGCCGCATACAGCGAAGCTCGACCCGAGACGGCGTCCAGCGTGACACCTGGGAGCCACGCTGCGCAAGTACGCGAAGCGTCTAATTCTGCCAGCGGGGAACTACATCGAGTTTGCCGCAATCCGCTTCTGGACTTGATCCTGTTCTTGTGGAACAAAAGAGCGCAGGCACCTCATCGAAGGCCGAGGAGAATCGGGTCGCTATGGAACAAAAGGCCCGACCGAAAGGCGGGAACGTTAAAGCAGAGCCGGTCTCCCGCAAGCCCGACGATGAAGCAAGCCGTGGTCAGCTTGGTTCAGGTGCACCACAGAACAAAGAGGTGAACCGTAGTTCCCCAAAGCCTACTGAAGAAAATGTTTCAGCTGCGATGAAATCATTGGTCGGAGAGCATGCTGGTTCCTTGGCCTCTGGCAGTTCCACCACCCCCGAGAGCAGAACGCAAGATATGCCACAAAGGAAAAGCGAAGATCCCTCAGGAAGCGAACCTTCAAGTTCTAGCACCGAGCCAGGGACGTCTGATGGACTGACTTCAACGAATGGAAAAAACGCAGCTGCGCTATCGGTGGATAAAGTCCGAATTAATACCGTGAAAGAGAAACAGTTGAAATTCAAGCCCGCGGCCCGTGTGGGAGACAACTTGGGAATCAGAGGCGAAGGCTCTGGTCCGGCACAGCCGCGTAATGTTCCGAGACAGGTCGCAGTAGAGAGTCACTCATTCACATTCGACACAAACAAAAGCCTGTCGACAGCACATAAGACCGAAGAAATCCCAGGCACTGAAGGCGAAGACAGATTGGTGAGAAACAAAACGGGTGCTCGTGTTTTTGATTTTAAGAGTCCTATCAGGACCAAAAGCAAAAAAGAAGGTGATCGTGACACATCGACTGATTCGACCCTTTCATCCAACCAAGAAGCGACGAGCGCAACGAATGCGGAGAAAAGCTCCACGGTGAAGGAACATGGGCCGCATAGTTCTTTTAAGCCTAATAATACCGATGAAGTTTCCCATGCTGAAAGGCACCATCGGCTTACCGAGGCAGCGTTAAAAGGCGGGCGATTGGATGATTTATCAGTTGATTCTACAAGACAATTAAGTGTGAGCTTTGATCCTCAGTCAGTTAGAGAAAATGTGTATGAGAACACCGTGGAGAAATGCGAAGTGAAAAGCTCCACGGTGGAGGAACACGGCCCGCATAGTTATTTTAAGCCTAATGATACCGATGAAGTTTCCCATTCTGAAAGGCACCATCGGCTTACCGAGGCAGCGTTAAAAGGTGGGCGATTGGATGATTTATCAGTTGATTCTACAAGACAATTAAGCGTGAGCTTTCATCCTCAGTCAGTTAAAGAAAATGTGTCTGAGAACGCCGTGGAGAAATGCGAAGTGAGGTCAGGAATGAATGTTCAAGAAGGATTATGTAAGGAGAGCAGCAACCAGAGGACACCCTCTCAAACTTCGAACATGATGCCGTCACCATCTTCGGCGCATCTTCCTTTTGGTAAAAGTAGTACGTTTTCTGTAACTAAAATACCTAGGTCTGATCTACAATACAATGCACCGGCAGCTGCTACTTCTACGAAAAGAAGAATTTCGGCTGCGTCGATCTTTACCCCCGACAAGGGTTCACCAAACACTGTCAAGTCGAAGTTGGTTCTCGATGACCTGCCTGCGGCAGCGCTGAGCGCTGACCGTGTACATTGGACAGGAGAAGGGGTGAGCAAGACAGGCAACAATGAAAGCAAAATCACAGCCGAGAGGACTAGTTCGAATGAGCTGCTGCACGAAAATCATCATTCTAACAAGAAGCTCTCCTCAAAATATCATCATAAGGGAAGCAAAGCATCACCGGAGGGTGACGTAGAACACGTTCAATCAACTGCCCGCTTCGGTGTGAGCGCCAAGTCGGAGTCGAACAAAGAATCAAGCCTATTAGGTCGAAGAGCATCGCGCGCGTCGACTGCAAGGAGCTCGCGCAGCCGCAAGAATACGATGCCTCCTACGCTGCCAGACATGGCACACGGAGACAATATTGCGATCGCCGAGCCAGGCATTCCTAGAGTGAACCAACCAGCGCCCTCAGAACGCTACCTGTATTCGATGGCTATATGCCTGGCCATCGCGCTGGTGTTGTTCCTCGGCTTTCTCTTCTGGCCGTCAAGTAAGCATCCAACTCGAGACGAAGATAGTGCGCTTGGTCGGCACAGCGTGAGCTGCAGCTCCTCCAGCTGCGTACAAAACGCCGTATATCTCAGCAACCTGCTGTCCTGGCGGGACGTCAACCCATGTAACGATTTCTACGCGTTCGTTTGCCGGCGCTGGAAAAGCCGCTTCGCTACGCCTTTGAAGGACACATCGGTTTCGACGGACGATGATTACGCCGCCTTCCTCGAAGACGTACTCTACACATCGATTCGCAATGACTCCGGAAGCTCGAAGATACTGCGGCCACTAAGATATCTCCACGACAAGTGTATGAATGTCAAGTTAATCGAGGATGGGGGCTGGAACGCACTTCTCGAGCTGATGTCAGATCTGTCTCTGGACGGCTTCCCGCTGACGCCACCTGTGCGGGACAGCCTCTCTGTGTGGTCGACAGCCGCGAATATATTGCGCATGTCAGGTTCCGCTGCGTTGCTCAGCGTTGGCGTCGCGTCTCATGCTGCATCTCCTAAAACAAACATCGTCTCGGTAGGACCTCCCGAGCTTCTGACGACTGCAGCGAACGTGGACGCCAACGAATCGATCAGGTTGTACACAGCTGCTGTCTTCGCTGCAATCAAGGCGCTCAAGAAGGACTACGTACCTCCCGTGGAGATCCTTGCCATAGTAAAATTCGCCAGCGATCTTGAGAAACTGGGTCAGTCCAGGATGAACACAGATGCTTCAAAGATCGATATCCTGGACTCACGGTCGGATATGTTTGAATTTCTGACTGCAGTATTTCGAGGACGCGAGAAGTCCATTTTTACCGGTGCGAGGTCATACATCGCAATCCATTTACCCGAATTCGTCAGTGACGTCATAGACATGGTTGCAAACTCAGAACCTCACACCGTCATGAATTACTTGGGAGTTCGGTTGATGATTCAAATCGCTCCATTTATACCGGAAGCTGGACTGACCAACTTCTACACTACAATGGTCTTTGGGAAGCACCAAATGGATCTCCCTCGTTGGCAGCTGTGCGTGCGTGCTACGGAAAAAGCCCTGTACCCGCTTGTTCACAGCGTCTTATTCCACGACACCCGGCTTAAAGCATCCATGCCATCCATTGTCGAAGTCGTCACCAAAGCAATCGTAGCATTTATTGCGGAGGTAGACGCTTCGTCATTATTCGAAGACAGTTCCAAGGCTGAGATTCATCGCATCCTGTCGAAAGTCGCAGTAAATATCGTCAGCCCTAGCTGGATCAATGACACTGCTTCTATAGCGAACTACATCGATGGTCTTCCTGCTTTGAAGGCGACGCGGCGCGGGCTGGAGACGTACGTGGCGTTCTTCGAGCACACATTCTTCGATACCTTGAGCAGGGGAACGCGCACACGATGGAGCCGTTCCATCTTCAGCGCTACTTGCTGGTACGAATCGTACCCGAGGACCATCTACGTCCCTCTAGTCGCCTTCAACGTGACACAGGCGTTTCAAGGGAGCGACGATGACTACGTGCAGCTGTCGCGCTTGGCCCCGCGACTGAGCAGATGCTTGCTGGATATGCTTATGGAGGAGAGCAACTCGACGGATGGCACCGTTCGTTGGCTCACAGAAACGTCCCAGTCGAGGCTGGCTGATGCCGAGAAGTGCCTGCGGGGTCGCGCGAACAGTGAGGGCTTGCGGCGGCTCCGCGACGTTCTCGCCGAGCGCGTTGCCCTCCGACTTTTTCGGAAAAGCGACGCTGCCAAGCAGGACCTCGTGACGTCGCTGATGAACGGCCGCGTCATGACCATCACCCAAGTGTTTTTCGTCTACCTCATGCTACAGTCTTGTGAAATGGTTGACGGACCTGAGCGCTCTTGGCCGGCAGGCGTTGACGACTGGAGTATCGCGCTTCGCGATAGCGGCGACTTTAGCAAAGCGTTCAATTGCACAACTGGGTCGCCTATGAGCACGAAGCAAGGGTGCGTTGGTTGAACGTGCACTTGTCGGCTCTGCGATGGGGCTCACGAATGCGAACACTTCGTTTGAACCTTGACGCTATTTTCCGTGACTACGTCTATTTTTTCAAGTTAGGGCGACAAAATCTAATCTGCAACGATCGGCTACAACTTGTTCGTGCTTTTTTGAACTCTGTAAAGTTTTATTTTTCCCACATACGTTTTCAAAACTTTGTCTATTCTATATATAGCGCGAATGCACTAGCATCACTAGTCCCACGACGAGAGTAGCCTATACCGCGAGGTCAAGTCTTCTATCCCTGCTGGGACAGTACGTAGCAGCCATGAATCGATTGTGATGACTTCGTGCTCAGCCGAGTCATTGAAAGCAGTCCCGTGCGATACCGAACCCGAGTGAACAGTAGCCCAAGAGAATGTGAACTGACGTATATATACTTTCTTAGCAAGCTTTGAGTGCAAATTTCATTTCTTGACATAATTTTAATAAACAAGAGTGCTGGGATGGTGTCAGTGGTAGCACATATAGTCTGTTTCCGTGACTGCCCCTTGAGTGTTATGTACTGCTGGGTGGTCATACTTCAAGCGGGCAACTAGGCGGTACATAACCTGCCTTTAACTCAATTGAACACAAGGCGAAGATGTGTTCCCCGCTTGACGTGTCAAGTCCATACGACCGTGAGACGAATCTCTAAGTGCATGCACATGAAAAAAAAAGAAAGCTAGGAAGATGATTCAGACTGTAAAACCAATTATTACTCCTAAATTACTTGTTTCCCAATTGCTTTCTTTATTCATTCATTTATTTATTGTTGTCGCTGAAACTATCTGCTTCATTCCATATATCCGTAATCGCCGACGCCTTTTCATCTTCGTTAACATGAGATGTCGTTCCGTCACGCACTCGAACATTGTTTTTCAATGCAATGCATGTGATATATCTGCAATCAACATACATAACAAAGCCAATCGGCACTTTGAGGTTGCAAGCCTGACATAATAGAGACGCCATCCTATGCTACTCGTTGCTTCAAAAGCGACTTCTATCGTTTTATACGTCTCACGATACCATTAATAGAGTGGTAGTTTTGTCCCGTGGGCCTTTTACGCGCACAGTTGTTTCTATAAATATTACTGACAGTTGTGGATGCAGAATATGCAATGCAAACACACTATATTCACGTACTAGATCGAGCAGAGTACGCCGCGTACTTATGTTGTCATCCTACGTATATTAACATTTGGCACCAGGTGGCCATACATGGGAGTTATTTTGAAGTGGTCAGCGTTTGTGCATGAAAATACCAAATCGAGGTGGATCTGCAACATATTACCGCATTTTCAAAGTATAACCGCATGTTGCGCTCTAAACTCGCCTCTTACCGTTCTTCGCGTTTGCCAATTTCCACTACTCGCTTCATTCTCTGAAATGCGTGAAATATCATCTATTGATTCGCAAAAGGATTGACGAACACAATCACTAAACAAGCTGACACAAACGCATCACAAATTGCGTGCTTTTCCCCCTATTACACTGCGCAGCAGGCGCCTTGAAGCCGCAAAGGGGTGGGCCTCGAACCAGAAGTATCCGTAGCAGACGACGCGCCGTCTTGTTATCCACCTATACAGTCAAGGTCACCTTTAATTGGCTTTCGCTGGACGTGCAAAGGAACGGTTCTACTTGATTCAATAAGTAAGAATAAAATAAAATAAAGACGAAATAACAATTAAGCATTCCCGAAAATTCACGCGATACCCCTCCCCTCCCACTCTGCGACGCCTTTACTCGAGTTCTCCCCGTGGAAAGATGCGGTCGGCATTTTTTTTACTAGCAGACGCTGCCTGTGTCGGCCTTGCGAGGTGAGAGAGGGGGAACGGAGTGACAGTTTTGAGGGTGTCTTCCTGGGCCGGCACGAGACACCATCATGCACAGTATAGAGTTTCATACAATTATTGTATCAAACTCTATGATGCACAGTAAATGTGTTGAGGATAACCGCCGACATATAAGCGCTACATCGCGCGACAAAAAATCGCTCCTCATTTAAAAGTATTCAGGTGCTGAACCTTTAATGCGTTCGCGACTCGCGAAGTCATTGTCCACTTATACCCCACACTTCCTCGCCGGGTTCATCGTGGAACCACGGGGACAACCGAATGCCACTGACAGTTCGGGATCGTTTCCAAGTGCGGCGTTCCACTCGAGTTCCGAGCTTGGAGCGGCGTCTTCAGCGGGCCTGCTTTCGCAGGACTGCAGCACCAGCAGGACGAAGAAAAGTTGCGTGTCGGTAAGCACTTTGCCGTTGGGAAGGCTAAGCGTAAGCCTGCTTCCGGACGCATTCACGCTTCTCTGAAACTGTTCGTACGCAAGACGAACCGACAAGCTACGCTTGACAATTTCGAGAGGCTCCCTTATGTTGCCTCGCCCTGCGATTCTATTGAGGCAAGCCTCTCTACTTTCTAGCTTATGCTTGGTCGCTTCGTCCAGCCACCACTGCAGATGGTCGTTCGCGAAGGCGGTATGTCCTAAGAGCATCTCCAGAATGCACTCTTGCACACGAAAGCCGGCCCGGGAGACTTGCAGGGACCGGGTATCAGGGTGGGACCAAAGAGTCCCGTTGAATGTCAGCAGCGGAACGTACAGAGTGCGAGGGTTCAGCTCGTGCCAGCACTCGGTCGCGAAGATGGACCGCGTCCATTGCTGCGAAAAGCCACAAGACAGGGAGTAGAGAAAGCTGGCTTCGTATACGCCCGTGTATGACTGCAGAGCCGTGTGTGCTGGACGTATGGCCGGTAGAGTTTGAATGTAGGCTTCCATAGCAGCGCTTTCGCTCACCCACGAGGGTCCGAGTACTCTAAAATGCGTCTTGCTCAATACGTCTCGGAAAGCTGCCTTAGAGAACGCAGTGAAGTACGACGAATCATCCACGCCGCGGAGAAATTCCTGCGCTGCTTCGCCGACGAAATCAGCAAACTGTGACGATGACGCGTGCAGGTTCTGGTACGTAAAATACGAAGCGTACATGAGGGGAGCTAGCGCTTGTTCCACAGCTCTAAGACAGATTTTCCAACGTGGTGATGTCATTGTAGGCCGGGCGGTAAGAAAAGTGTAGAACACCTGCGCCAGGCCTGTGTTGGGAATGAACGCCGATACCTGTATCATAAATCGTAGCGCGAGATAGTTTATGGCCGTGTGTAGTTCGGTGCTTTCCACGAGTTGGATAATCCGTCTTATAATATTCGGTGACGATACCAATACGTCCGAGGCCAGTTTGTCTGTATATCCAGGCCAACGATCGTAAAAGACACTGGACATAAACTGGGCAATGGGCGATGAGGAGTTCGTTGTGGACATGGTTATTGCCACACTTACTGCGCTGTGACTCATGGCGTTCTCATAGCTAGCGGCAAATCTCGCGATTTCTAACAGGTTCTCAACTGGAATGAATCTTTTTTTCAAAGCCTTGACTGCAGAAAATATGGCGTTTGTGTATAGTTTGACGACACTGTCGGTACTCATAGCACCGTGCCGAGGCATTTCCGGAGGGCCTACCGCTAGGATACTATTTGGCGAACCTGATGGAACAGCGCCGACAGTTATAGCGAATAAAGCGGTGGTTCCTGTCTTCCTCAGAAGCCGTCCAGCAGACTTCCACACTGACAGGCTCCTTCGAACCGGTGGCGTCATGGGAAATGGTCCAACCGACGCATCTGACATTATTTCTAGCATTGAGTCCCAACCGTCACCTTCTATTTGCTTCTCGTCCATGCACTTATCCATCAGATCTCTCAGCCATGTAACGCTTTTCAAATTTTCCGCCTTGGTTTGCAACATAGCGTACACACTCCGTTCGAGACTTGCGATGCTGTCATCGTCTTGGGTGAAAAAGGACGAAGGAGGCACCTCCAGGTGCTGACTCTTCCACCGGTGGCACACGAACATGTAGAAGTTGCCACAGGGTGGATCGTCTTCCCAAGAAAGCAGCTGGCCGAGGTATTCAGCGTCTTTTACACAATAGTCGGAGACACAGACAAGTGAATCATGCGAGCCAGCTTTGTTTCTACCATGTGTCGATGCCAAAAGGTAGAAAACAACGAACAGAAGCACTACGAAAACGCCAAGCAGAAGGAACGCCACGAGGTATTCTTTGTAATCAGGTTCACCTTCTCTGCTGACTACCCTGAGGTCTATGTCTGCAATGTTGTTAGCAGCTAATGATTCGTTCTTCCGTCTTGTCGCCGCCGTGGATCGCCGCGCGGATCGAGTAGATGCCGTGACAGGTGGTACCGCTACTGCTTGGACAGGTTGTCGATCATCAAGAGATTCATTTTCGGTCTCCGAAGGCAGAACAACCGCGGCACTCCCGACGTTTTGCTTCCTCATCGAGCCTTGATCTCCCGTACCTAAGAATTGTGCCACAAGCTTAGATATTGCTTCGGCCATATCAGATGTGACAGCGGGAAGCTCTCTAAGATCATCATCTTCGGATAACTGTTCTATGTCTTCCCGGTTCGGCAGCTCTCTGCTCGTAGCCTGCGTGCCTGTAACTGCTGGCCCTGTCTCATGCTTAAAGGAGTGGACGTCTCTTGTGTTCAGCACAGGCTTCCGAGTCGCGTGGATGACAAGGTTGCCATCACGACTTGACAGGCAGAAGTTCTGCGGTGAGCAAACGTCTTTGGGCACGCTGGGTGTTGTTCTAGTGGCTGTCAAGCGAGTTGTCGAGAACGTAAGACCTTCAGATGGCGTCGCATACCCGGACTCAGGGATCTTGTCGCTTCTTGCGTGGACGTGCTTTGGCGCCGTTGACTTGGGTGGTGGTTTAGACTCTGTAGAATGGAAAGACTCCAGCAACGAACTTATTGCTGTGCTCTTACTTTGTTTCGGCTCTCTGAGTCTAGCCTGGTGACGCACTCCTCGTCGACTCATAACTGCGGTTAAATATTGAAGTAAAACTGCCTATACGTAGAGCGCCGCTGTTCAAGCCTCGACAATGGTGCCAACTTCTTCTTGTCTTGTCTTGTCTTGTCTCCTAGAAGATTTTGGCTCATACCCACATGGGGGATTGGCCACACTGTACCTCACGATAGATAATTTTTATAACGCTTGCTAAAAAATATAAAGAGAAATTAGATAGAAACAATAAATGTTCCTTTGAAAAAAACGTGATAAAATTGTAGAAGAATACGATAAAACAGAATATATAAAACGAATTAACAAGAATGAGGATGGGGAAGAAAGAATTGGATATATCTGGCAGTACCACTAGCAGCGTATCCTTCCGGTTGCCTGAATGAATTTATGTAGCGCTGACAGAATAGCACTGTGGCCCACACCCAACTGACTGGCTCCAAACGATAATACGGTAGATGTATTGACTGGCAATCCGAGCATACCAATCGGTCTTTCAAGAATTATTCGGCGCAGTGAGGCGAAGCGGCGGCATGTGAGAAGAAGGTGATCTATTGTTTCCGGTTCATTGCAAACTACACATAGGTTAGTTAATGAAAATCCTGATTTGTTGAGATAAAAATTTAACAGAGGAACTCTACAGCGAAATCTTGTGAGGGTCACCTCACATTGACGGGAAAGGCATTTTGCGGTGTTCCATGTGAATTGCAAGTGCCGAAATTCTTCAGATTGTAGAAGCGACGTTTCGTTCATTTTTAAGATTAACAGGCGTTTGAATCGTTCGGCAGTAATAAAAGGAAACTGTGGAGCTACTGGCACCACAGGGAAATTTAAAGATGCCGAAGCGAGCGAATCAGCAATTTCATTTAGTTCAATTCCAGCATGCCCGGGGACCCAAATAAACCGAACTTCTGATAGGCTATGCGGTACGAGAGACCAAAATATCCTGAGAAGAGGAGACTTCTTTGCGGACGTTAGATGTGTACATACAGACAAAGCATCCGAAATAATAATAGCTTTTGATTGCTGATAATTTAGTTTTCGAAGAGCCAATGTAATAGCCAGGAATTCTGCGAGATAGATTGGTGTGAAGTCAGGCAATCGGAGCGCAAAAGACCAATTAAGCTGATGAGAAAAAATACCTACTCCAGCCTTCTGAAGATTTTGCGTTGCGTCCGTCGAAATTACTACGTATTTAGGAAAATGACTTAGATGGTCTTGAAGGAGGCCCTCCAGAACATGCTTTGGAAGTAACTTGGCATTTTTTGGAAAAATATCATCGAAAATTAAGTCAACTGGCACCGAGCATTGGGTTTGGGGAGTTAAATGCCGGAGGGAAACGTGAAGATTTGATAACAGAGACTCGACGAAAATGACTTGGGGTCTTTGATAACGAGACCACGGGCGCTGAAAGAAAGAAACTGGATGTTTGATGAAAACTGTCTGAGAACAGAAGAGGGGTGCATCGTAAAGTTTTAAAAATGTTTGCACAGTAAGCTGTCGAAATCTAGCATCAAGTGGAATAATTCTAGCTTCCAAATAAAGCACGCTATTCGCTACACACCTAGGTAGTCTGAGACACAGCCGCAGAGCTTGCCTTTCTAGCAATATAAGTGGTCTTAATTTGTACTCAGCACTTCCAGAAAACAGAACGCAGCCAAACTCCACAATTGGGCGTACGTAAAGTTTGTATATCATAAGTAACGTATCCCTGCGCATCCCTGAATTCTTATTGCAAAACCGGCGGAGCAATCCTACGGCGCTTTCTGCTTTACGGGTGTTTGATTCTATTTGTTGCTGCCAATTTAAATTGTCCACGTAAACAATACCAAGATATTTTAGCGCTGTTACTTGTGGAATCGGATCATTTCGATAATGCAGTGAAAGAAATACGGGAACGGATAGAGGGAATACAAGCAGAGCACATTTACTAACATTAAGTGAAAAAGACAGCCCGCCAAGCCATACCTCAAGCTCACTCAAATATGACTGCAAGATTTGATATAAACTATTGATATCTCGGGATGACGAGAAAAAAGCAATATCATCGGCGTAGACATAAAGAGGAACATTTTTATGAACGGGAATAGATGATAATAATATATTAAATAAAAGAGGTGACAGGACTGATCCTTGCGGAACACCTCTTGTTACTTCTTCTTCTTCTTCTTCTTCTTCTTCTTCTTCTTCTTCTTCTTCTTCTTCTTCTTCTTCTTCTTCTTCTTCTTCTTCTTCTTTAACAATTACACAGCGTTGAGAATAATCAAATGTAACGTTCAGTAAGAACACATCCACGCACAACATCACACATTTTACATTATCAAAGAATTTAGGCTGCGATGAATTCCAAACAGTGGCGTAGACAGAAGTTTCTTTCGGAGGGGGGGGGGGGGGCTCTACCCTGGTGTGAAGTGGGGGTCGGGCAGGCAGATGTGGTCGAGTGTTACTTTGGGCTCTATATGCAATGGCAATAACATTTGGGGGGGGGGTTAATGCCTCTTATAGACACCATGTTGTTAATCAAGTGTAACAAATGAGTGGTAGAACTTGTAGAGGATTGCTTAAAAAGTTCGGCAGATCCCACGTACCTTGGGAATCGACGTTATGAGATACATGCCGAGGGAAGGTGAGCAATTTTTTTTATTGAACGACACGCCATGAAATGATGCTAAATATATGTACAAACGTCGCACTCACAGACATATGTGAAAAAGTTGCAGATGTTTATATTACCAGTAGTTTGCACTTGCGCAACGATACAAACAGGAAAATGCGTATTAGGAACACCAGAAGCTGACATATGAAGGGCTAATGCTGATTGATTGATTCCTATATGGGGTTTAACGTCCCAAAACCACTATATGATTATGAGAGACGCCGTAGTGGAGGGCTCCGGAAATTTAGACCACCTGGGGTTCTTTAACGTGCACCCAAATCTGAGCACATGGGCCGACATCATTTCCGCCTCCATCGAAAATGCAGCCACCACAGCTGAGATTCGATGCCGCGACCTGTAGGTAAGCAGCCGAGTACCTTAGCCACTAGACCACCGCGGCGGGGCTTTATCGTGTTCTACTTTTGAAGGTGAAGGACAAGCGTCCTCTCCTTTTTCCTTCAAAGTTATGTACCAACCAGTCCGGTGACAATTAAATCTTACCTACATTTCTTTGATAATGCCCAGATTTTCATCCCATTTTTTTCTAGCACGACGCCGGGGCTACAAGTCACACATTTATTGCCCCTGCTTCATGTTGTGCAAGATGTTTGGCCTTCTGCATTAAAAATGACCTGGTGCCGGTATAGAAGTGCGAGTATTGTTTGTATCAGTCAAGCTTCCAATAAGCCATGCGACGAAGATACGCTCTTTTCCTGTGCATCGTTTATTTTCTGGCGGTGCTTAGGTGTATCATTATTTCTCTCATATTTATGTACCACTCAACCCAGCCCAATATTCGCTATAGCAAACTCACGACAGTCGGAGCATCTGGTGTCCATCTTCAGAGTAGTGGAAGGGTCCTTCATATTTCTTCCTTCAATCGGGTTTATATTATTGCGGAAATGTTCCAAAAATAGTCACAAGGACGCAGCACAAGTGAGCGTGCTAATAGAGTTTATCGGAAATGTTGTGTACGAGTGAAATTGTCTGAAGATTCGCGCTTTTTTCGTTTCCTAAAAAAGAAAAAAAATACTCTTGTTTGGATATACATTTCCCAGAAGAATGTTAAAAATATCACTGCATATACACGGAGTGAATGATGATGAGTGGGGCGAAGTGCTGGAGGGTTTCATCGCAAAACCGTTGACAGTCCGCGGATATCACCCACTACATCACAAAAGACGTGACAATCACTGTATATACGAAACATTTTATTAATCAGAAGTGGTAGCTCTACGTCACTTTCGTTCTCCCTTCAATATAACGGCTTTATGGTCGGTGAAGTGGTGGATCGGTGATGGAGCGTAGTGGGATGTTTGCAAGGACGAAGTAATCGGCACTTTGCAAAGGTGGTACTATAGACGGTCACGTACAAACAAGATATGGGCACAGTCTGGGGCAATCTATGGTTCTTTAACGCGTACATACAAGTACACAACCATCTTGCATTTCATATTGGCTACTTCTCAACAGTATTTGCTTTATGGTCGGTGAAGTGGTGGATCGGTAATTGGGCGTAGTGGGATGTTTGCAAGGACGAAGTAGTGGGCAGTTGGCATAGGTGGAACTAAAGGCGGTCACGTACATACAAGCAAGTGATGGACAGACCAAAGCCTTTAGGAGCTTCACCCCTAAAAAAACCATGGCTGATCTCGCCGTCATAGGAATCAGTATAAGACTATATGGAAGGTTTCTTCATAGAAGTATAGCCTATTGTGTAGTGACGTATGAGAGTTCGTACGATGCATGTTCGACATGGACGAACCCATACTTGACGCTTATAGAGGCACCTCTCAGCCGCGGGGACTAACACCCGCGATCTCGACTTAACCATTCTGTGTGCTATGCCCAGAAAAAGAATATCGTGAACCCCGTGCAAAGATGACATCAACAAGCACGCATTAAACACCGGTAAACAGCACGAAAAACCACATGGATACACAGAGTGCACGTGGCGTTGATTCCGAACAATTATATAGAGTTGCTGAGAGTCAGCGCTGTGTGCGTATACACTTTTTGCGTATCTTGTGGTTTTTCGCGCTGTTTTCTGATCGTGCACAACCGACAAACCCAGCTCTCCGCACTTTTGAAACACTTGTACTCGATATGAGTGTCTTCCCGGCGTCGTCGGTTGAGGAGAGAAACGGAACGTTCTGCACTGCTGTGCAGTACACGGTAATGATTCTACGCCTCCGCTTATGCATACGCTACCGCCTTCAGCAACGGGGCAGGCAGATGCTCGTAGCTTGAGCCGCGAGCGCGTACAGGCGTCACACGTCTTGCTGGCCTCTGCCTCTCTCCACCAAGGCTCTACCACACAGTGACCATGCCATATTCAAATGAAGGCCTCGCGTACGCAGGAGCTGTATTAAGGTGTAGTCGCTTGGGAGGTATAAAATTACTAAACATTCGGTGAACGCTTGTTGAAGAAAAGCTGTGCATTAATGGCGGCCACAATCCGTAGCTTGCTCGTTTTAATAAAGTTATCAGGCACCGATGCTTGTATGGTAAAGTACGACGCTAGTATCATCACTCACATCTTTTCTTTTTTTAGTCGTCCTGTTCGGTTAATTTTACGTTGACGTCATCTCCCCCAAATCTTTAAGCGTTCTTCACATGCTCCACGTCTTAATTAGGCTGCCCCTTGATGCTTCTTTAAAAGCATTTTCGATAGCGTACAGTCGTCAATATTGCAACATGCAGAGGAGGCGCTGGTCACACTGGCTCCTTTCTTTTACATTGTCATTTTAACGCCCTATTACTATGTAACTGCTACCTCACGCAAAGCGTGTCCGAATGATTGCGATCTATCGAGATAATGTTGGAATGTTCCAAATCAGATTGCATGCTCCGCGCAAGCATTACACTTAGTTCTTCAACTTACGCGGTCGCTAGCGATAACACTGGAATCTTCAATAATTTGGTATGAAAATCAACGCGCTTGACAGTCAATCGATGATCGACGGCCGACGTTCTGTTCAACACTATTAGTGCAAGTGTGTATTGCTGTAACCTTACTTTACGTTTACCAGCCACCAAGTTCGGTGAAATAAACAGTTGAATTTTGGACATACAGACTGTGAGCTTCGCCAACGTCATGACCACATGAAAATATACTTTCAGTTAAGTTAAATCTGTGCTTTGGTTTTACTTATACAACATGCTAGAGAAAGTATTGTAGTAATGGCTGTTGACCATGTTATCAGAAGGCTTCGCCTACAAGTGTGCTCGAGGAACTTAATGTATGGCCACATCCTCGTATAGCCTTCGATAATAATCTCTTCCGCCCCTATTCAATAAACTGACTCTTTCATAGGGGTCCACTCCATTGCTGTTATAAGCTTGCGCACACTTAGCGAAAGCAGACGGCTATTTCTCACAAGGATATTGGTTGAATTTGTCGCAAACGGCAAGCCTTGAAATCCGCGAGAAAAAAGGCGCACTTTTACTTTCACAAGTATTATTTATTTACCTATTTATTTATTTACAATACTGTAGCCCTCGCGGGCTATTAAAAGGGCGGGAATGTAGATTATACAATATCAAAATACAGTACTACGTAAAAATTGACTCGAAATGACGCTCAAAAACTTCAGCTGGCTCCCAAATAATAAATACACTGGTATTAGGCTTGTTTCAATAATCATATACGAGGCAGAAAGGAAAACTTGAACTCGTCAGTTATCGAGGCATTACAAAATATATACCACGCTGCTGAGCCTGAGGAATATTGGTTGACGTGACGTGGTTGCAAGGCCAATTGTGTGTTGGTGCGTTTATTTAAAAAAAAAACTGTCCTAGCGGATATACGGAACAGCCTTTATTGCAGACTGTTAATTATAAAAAAAAACTGGGGAGCAGCGAAACATGTAGGGAAGTTTGTGTCAGCATCACTTATAAAGTGGTCGGGCTAACTGTAACCTTCTTTATTTTCAGTGAAACGTGGGTGAACAGTGGTATTTACCCAAATTTTGTGGCGCACTCCTGTTTATGTAAAAAACCGTGACTGCATGACATGCTGTGACGATGTTATGCGCCGGCAAGCCGAGACTACGCCATAATTGCGTCACAAGCTGTGTTGATCTGGTATTTTTTGATGATGGGATTAAACGAAGACGTCATCACGCCAAGTTAGCATTATGATTGATAATGATTGCATGACACACAATGACGACAGGGGACGCCGACAAGTTGAGCCGCGAAGGTCGTGTAACAACTGAATTGCAACGTACATGGAAGAATCAACTGCTACTCGTAAGTGGGGGGACTGAAGTGACAGAAAGGTGCCCCACTTGGGCTCACCGAGAAGCGTATCAGAATGGGTATCTGAATTTTAACGGAACCTTTTTCATAATTCAAAAGTGTGTTTTCCAGCACAGCGTATTCACCCATATAATCCACGAATGGACCTTCCTTATTAGCTCATCACCCCTGTCTTATTATGTTATACTATCGTAATCTTTGTATCATATTCTTATTTATATTAGCGTATGTATCTCTTGGCATTATGTTGCACTTCTTGTTTACATACTAGGGTTATTTCTGCGTTATGTTTGATGTTTTGTATTGGACTTCATGTTTTGTATGTAAAATCAGTGCAAGGATCATATGGTGGTCTGCTGTATGTTAACAACAACAACAACAACAACAACAACAACAACAACAACAACAACAACTACTACTACTACTACTACTACAACAACAACAACAACAACAACAACAACAATAATAATAATAATAATAATAATAATAATAATAATAATAATAATAATAATAATAATAATAATAATATTAATAATAATATTGGTGGCACCTGACATGTTTTAGGTGGAGAGGGGGTAGGCTAGTTGCACTGGCTGGGCCTCTTCTATTATGTGTCATTAAGTCAAGAGATCTAAGTCTACATCCACCACGTACGTCGTATAGTGCAAGAAAACTGCGCCTAAAAACGCCGTTTAAATCAAGTGGCTGGACGCCATTAGTTAAGCAAACTGCCTAGCAGTAAAAATGGTTTTACAATTGAGAACATGGCAGGAATTGTGGGTTGTGCTTACAAATCCTGTTATGCGGACGATAACCATCGTCGTCACCGACGACATTAACGACCAGGTTTCTCGGTAGTTCCAGCTTCAACATTACCGCATAACAAACAAACAAACAAACAAACACAACATAAATGTGTTTATCTAACGCTGGCGCAAGAGTCGACCGGTAGTTTGATCAACGAGAGCGCGGGACGTCCACGAGCAATGAGTGATAGAGATGAATCTACTAGATGTGACAGAGAGAGTGCCGCACTATACCGTTCGTTGCTCTTAGCTACAAAACAAACAAGCAAACAAACAAACAATAGATAAAAATTTTGCAACACTTGTTGATAAGATCAGGCAGCGTGATACAACAAAAGCTCGTCGATTCGAACTTGGTTAATTAAAAAATCGGATAATTTGACATTGTTAACCTGTTTCGGGCAGCATATGCATTGTTCAATGGCATATACTTTCTACTGCGGCATCCCTCGTACACGAATCGTGGTTTTGGGACACAAAACCGAAAGAATGATCAATCAACCTGTGCACTGGAAACCCATCGTTCCTGCCAAATCTCCTATTTAAGCGTTGTTTCCTCGCACAACATGTTTCCGAAATTCGAGTACCTATTAAAGCTCCAACGTACAATGACCTTCCACGAATAATAATAATAATAATAATAATAATAATAATAATAATAATAATAATAATAATAATAATAATAATAATAATAATAATAATAATAATAATAATAATAATAATAATAATAATAATAATAATAATAATAATAATAATAATAATAATAATAATAATAATTTATTGTACACATTCATAAGAAATACTAAGAAACGGGCCTGTCTAAAGTCCCAAGTACTTATGCGACTAGGCCCGGCAGAGCCGGTTACAGCGATGTGGATACAAGGTAAAAAAAAAAAGTATTGTTGGTTCTTTGCCAACGAACAGACAAATGATTGACACCGCTGCTTTTTTACAGGCAGTAAATAAAAAAGAGGAACAAAGGAGGGACCCAGAGCATACTTGGCTTACAAGTAGACCATCTGATTTTACAGCTCAGCCAGTAATTTCTTTAATTGCTTTTTTGAACTCGCTGAAAAACAAAACAATTCAGGTAGTTCGTTGAAAATGCTCTGAATATACACACTTATACATGCTTCTTCATATCTGGTAGAAAACCTGGTTACTATAAAACGCTTTTTTTCTCTCAGGGGTCGACGCTTTAGATAGGGCACTTTAAAGTCATCACACCAATTGTATCTCAGCACAACTGTTTCGTGCCGCTTCAACGCCGCACGAAACGTTCTCGCTTGAACAGTGCGAATAGATGGACCTGTGGTGAGCGTCGGAACACGCGCCTCCACGTAACACAAACTACGGTCGCTGAGCTCTGCGTGTTATCTCTTACACAGTGTTTTTGTATATGCGTAAAACATCCTCCCTTGTACGCTTTCCTCCTCCTCTTCTCCTTTCTCTACTTTTGCGGCGGCGGCCCGCACTCGCTGGCGCCACAGCTTGGCAGACGGAGAATACACAACTATACCGCACGGACGTCTTGTCTCGCGGTCAGTCAATCCGCCGCATGCCCTATACAGACCACCGCATCAATTTCTACGATGCTTGGGTCATCGACACGGAGAGTGGTCACACAAAAACACAGTTCTTAGAGTCCTGGCACATCCAAACAACGCCTGGAAATGTTAACCGCTCAACGGAAACCTTACCCAGTGTATACGTGCGTGCACGGTCGACAGAATTAGTGGTAAAAAACACCACAGCAACAACAACGGCGGAAAAAAGGACGATGGAGTGGGCGACACCACCAAGAAAAATCGCTAGCTTCGGAGCCGGCCGAGCAGTCACCCCTGAAGAAGGGACCGAATCGGTCCTGAAACTTCGAGTCTGTTTACAGTCTTTAAGTCTCATCTTTGGCTGGAGAGTCCTGGTTAATGGTATGAAAGTTCACCTAGCTGGACAGATATCTGTCGAAGATGTTCACATATAAGTGTTATATATGTACCTACTCTTGTGACTATTCAAGTACAAAAACCTGTGTTTATGTTCCAATATAGGATACTGATGTCACCAGTACTGCTCTTTTTATCTCTTGTGTTTATTTGCTTTGCAATGATACGCCTATGTAATATTACGCACTTTCTAAACCTTGTTGTAATCTTTTTTTTTTCAGTGTTTCTCTTAGTCCTTCTTAATGTGATTGTGTACTTATGCTTCTTTTTTTTGCCAATGCAGTCGCTCTGTGTGAAGAATGTACGGTGTGGTGCTAGAGGCCTTGTCAGGTGACTCATGATGTCGCCTTTCATCTCCTGCCCCACAGCAATCATGTATTGTTAAATAAATAAATAAATAAATAAATAAATAAATAAATAAATAAATAAATAAATAAATAAATAAATAAATAAATAGTCATATTGGGGTTTTCGCACGTAAAACCTTGATGTTATTACTAATACAACGACGTGCTAGCACGGGTATAAATTTCCCGGCAAATCACTTGATTGCAGCAACTGATACGGTGAATGACGCCAGCATGAGATCTTTGAAGTATTTCCGTACGTAAATAAGAAACAGATGATTGTGCCAGCGTGCCGTGATTATTACTACGCCGAAATGAAACGTTGCATTTATACAACAGATAATGCTGTTTGCTACATCATGATTCAACTTTGGTTCATGAAATTCTTGGCTTTTGCATGCAAAAACACGAGGCGATTATGAGGTATGAGGCAGTAGGGCACTATGAAATAAGTCTGATGATCTACGTTTCTTAAGTGAGCACACACACCTGAGCACACAGATGTCCTTGTGGTTCACGTCTATCGAAATGCATCTGCCGTTTCCTGGAATCGAACACGACTGTCGTGAGCGATATGAGCTCGAATACGTCACCGCGTGGCAAGTAGCCTCAATACCAAGATAACGTGATACGTGGATGGCACTGCCGAAACCATACGAGAACAGGGGGGGTGCTCTTCCACTGTCTGTTGGCGCTCCCGCTTCGCTATAGCGTTGCAAGCAAATGGCAGATGATTGCGTGCAATCTGCCGCTAACGACGATACTACGAATAAAATGCACGAAAAGCAAAGTAGGTGAAAGACGCGCACCCCATGCGTATCCAACACGGCCTACATATAATACAGGCATGGTATCACGGCAGCCTGCGTCACAGCTGACATCTCAGCAGCTACATGAGTGATTCAGTGGGACTGTGCGCGCTTCGCAAGTTCATATCACCGCTGGCAGCCACGAGCATGCAATAAGTTGCCGTTTTGTAGCAGGTGGGAGTGTCAACAGATACCCGAAGCGCGCCACCCTCTTTACTTTGCTTTTGACAACGGCCGCTTTGAAACAGCCAATGTATACGGTTCGAGCTATTCGCCATGCGCTCGCGTCTTCGAACTCATATTGGTCATGGTAGTACCTACCTTTTTTACAAATTGTTCCAAAGTTAATAACAATAATAATAGTTGAGGTTTAACGTCCCAAACCACATTATGATTATCAAAGACGCTGTAGTGTAGGGCTTCGAAAATTTCGACATCCCAGAGATCTTGAACTTACTCCTAATAGTAAGTGCATGGACTCCGACGATTTTTGCCCCCATCAAAAGTGCGGCCACCACGGCCGGGATTTTATCCCGCGAATTGCGTGTCGGAAATTCATCTTTTTAACCGCTAGCCCACCGAAGCGTCCCTTCGCTCTATTAAGGTGAAAACGCAACAAAGATAGGTTATTAGTGAGCGTTTTGTATCTGTCCACCAGCCTTCGTCTCATATATAGCGTTGTTGGTCGAGGTTCCTTGAGTACAGCCGCCTGATTCTATAGCGTGCGCAGCAGTGACGTTTCCTTACGTCCGTACCATAGGATGGAACGCAGCAGCAGCTAGAAAGTTTTGCGGGCATGCACTTGACCAAGCCTTTTTTTTCTTTAGGGGCGAAGCTCCTTGAGGAGGGGGGGGGGGGTTGGTCGTCACCTGTATGTATGCATGCATGTAGTAACCACGTCACAGCATATCCGAGGAGTGAATAATGATGAGTAGGGCGAAGCTTCGGAGGGTTTTATTGGGAAACCACGAATTATCCGCTGGCCGCGTCCGTCCATAGTCTGTCTGTTTGACGCACGGACGGACGCATGGACTGGCGCACGAATGAACGTATGGGCGGATGGACGGGTGGATGCATGGATGGCTGCATGGACGAATGGACGCACGGACGGACGGATATAGGCATGGACGAACGAATGGATGGACGGATGAACGGAATAGCGGACGGACTGACGAACTGATTCACGCTACGCCCCACGCATCATCAATCACTGCGTGGATATGGTGTGATTTTTTTGTTGAAATTATTCCTGTAGTATCGTGAAGGTACACACAAAAAACTGCCACTAGAGCATGTTAGTTAAAATTTGGTCGGCCGTTTTTTTATCTACGCCCACAAAGTTCATCCTGGCATAGCCACTTTCTGTGTATCTCATACGTGAATGGTGGCACGTAAAAGAGCTCATAATTTAATTAACTCAGAACTTGTGGCAGCGCTCGTGATCAGTGCACCATCGCAAGTCTGAAGGCGGCCTTTTAGCGATACTTTCAAAAATATCCTCAATATCTTAAAAAAACAGAAGCATGCATTTTGCGCGCACATACTGAAAATAGTTTGCATCTTAAAAATTGTGCGTTAACGTAGCACTTTTGCGGATTTCTGCATTTTACGTGGGTTAAATGAAGGTGACAACGCTCACGACGCACTTGCTGCCAAGGAACATGAGAAGCCTCGAGAACATTCCACGCACGGCTGCAGCATGCTGGCGCAACTTTCTTAAAATATTCTTTTCTACATTGCCAGTCACGCTGATCGATGTGATAATGGCGTCGTGGAAACGCCCGACAGTGACGTAGACGAGATTCACTAATGTGCGAATAAAGAAAAATTTCCAGGCATATCTACGCATGCACCAAGCATCATGAGACTATGATTCTGGTGGTCAGGTATTATTTTCCCGGGGTATATGAAACTGCCGTTCTGCTTTCTGCTCTCAACTTTAGTTGTGCGCTACGGAGTTATGTGTCGCATTACTGTTGTATTTGCCCACTGAAAGAGCCTTTACTTGGTGACGTGGTTCCCGGGTTGCCTTGCGTCTTCTATACGGACTCCAGAAGAACTCGCTTCAAAAACAAGCCCCCGGGAAATGCCGCAATGTGTTCTGGTGGTATAGCAAACACTTCTGAGAGCTCGACATATGCCAGAGTACCAACTTGCCATGGACACTAATTTCAACCCTCAAGTTGCTCCCGCACGACAACTACCGCCCTTCACGCAAGCTTCTGAGATATGTGTCAAACTTGGCAAGTTTTCACATGCCTCACGCTAATGGCGCTCCATTGAAGCCGGAGAAGCGAACTTACAAGATACAAGTCATGGCTGCAGTGGAGTCGCTTTTCGTTGTGCGCGTTTACTAACCGTCAGCAGAAGTCTGGACAAAAGACATGGATTCATGGTGGACATCTAATCGACGACCACTGAGGCCGACCTTCTTCACGGAGTGCTGGTCATGGGTGAGCAAGTAAGATAAGGGATTCTCCGAGCTCGTGAGGGTGGTACGCAGCTTATTCTGCCAGTTCAGTATCGTATACATAAGGTATATCTAATTGGTACGCGCTAGGTGTTTTGTTTACGCGCAAAAGGTTACGTGAGGTTAGCTACAGCGTAAAATTAAGTCCGGATCTTTTCTGGGTGGGCCGTGGCCATGTGTCGGGTGTTCTCCGTGACAAAATTCGAGAGGACGGGCCGCGTAGCTGGTGCGAAGACGCATATCGCTTCAGTTCAGTTAGGCAAGCAGCTGACACATAGGCAGGGCAACTTGATAGCCTCTTAAGCTCGATAGCTTTGTTAATGCTATCAAACTTCTTGAGGTTGCAGATCATTGAAGATCAGCGCTTCCTTCCGCAGCATATGTGAGCGGTGGTCAACCTTGTCTCATTTCAGCGTGTGTGGGCAGTCTGTTTGCCCATTACTGTAGTACGCGCCTCGTTTGCTTCGTTGGAAGCGCCGCCCGCTTTGGTTGACCTTTGGTAACATGGTCCGCGTACGCGTGTGAACCTGGCTGATATATATATAGACGTAACCTGGCTGATAAATATATATATATATATATATATATATATATATATATATATATATATATATAAAGGAGCACACTTACGAAAATTTGATAATTGTTTACTCTACGTTTCAGCTGTGGCACGGCCGAAACATAGAGTAAACAATTATCAAATTTTCGTAAGTGTGTTCCTTTATTCCTAACTATATTTGCACCGGATCCACAAAATTTCTTTTTTGAATCATTATATATATATATATATATATATATATATATATATATATATATATATATATATATATATATATATATATATATATATCAGCCAGGTTACGTCTATATATATATATATATATATATATATATATATATATATATATATATATATTGCGCACAATAAAACTTAACCATGAAGACACATCACAGAGTGCCAAGCATTTTTTGCAAAAAAAGCAAAAAATCATAAAATGGGATGCGTCTGTGAGAGCGATAGTTGATTGTGGGAATAGATTCCGTGGGGATGTGGTTTTTAGAATGGACGCATGCGAATAGGTTACTTTAAGCTATCGTGCTTAGCTCTTATAATTGATAAAACTCTCCTGGTAACTAGCTGAAACTTCATCTATGGGAGAATATGTATGCAAACAAGGGCACAACAACAAGGCAACAAAAAGCGTCTTCCTCTTCTCTTGGTTGCATGTTTATCAATTTTGTCTCATAAGCCGAACGACTTAGTAGCAGCTCATCTTTACAATAAAAGCTTCAAGGCGTCATCGGCTACGTGTGTAAAGGAAGAAGTGATGCTTTCCAAAGCTAACAATGCTCAAAGTATATGCTTGCTCCAGAAGAGATTTCATCTGTATTTGCTCCGCATTATCCTCGTGGTTCGCGTGCTAAAGATTGGAATGCGCGCAAAATGTATAAGTGACGTTTACCTAACAAGTTTTTTTTGTACACACACACGCACGTGCGCGGTGGGTATTTTCTCGTAATCATACATGCACGCGGGCTTTTTATTGCCACTCTGGAAACATCATAGAATGTAGATATCATATTAATGTCTTCAGCACGTGAATCTGTAGGTTCAACGAAAAACGACATATTCTTTTGTTTCTCTTCCGGAAGAGCACGAAATTTCGATAACGTGTTCATTCGACATCTAAAAAGAAAACACCGTGTCCCATTGTACTTCTCTTCGGCCGTGCCTATATAGGTACGCGACGTTTCTCGACGCTGATCAATAAGACGTCATTCTGTTCCCGCTCTTCGAAGTAACGTTCTTTAGAAAAACAGTTCGTTGAAAGAATCGGTAAACCCTCACCCCTCACATTTATGACATTGTCTCACACAAGCAAATATTATTCTTTCTCCATGATCTGACGTCTATTCTCTCCCAGGAATTTTGAGTCGTTGTCCTCACCGGGGATATATGACAAGCCGGGTCAATATAATGGTGGTTGTTGTTGCAGACTTCGTTCTCCATTTATTTTCCTTTGCAGAACTTGGTATTGGAACTTCGCCAGTTCAAAAACCGAAAGCCTTAGGTGTCTTAGAAAACTGGAAAGATGAGCTTCGGCTGCGTGGGCGTCAACACGAGTGAAGCAAAGGACAATGATTATGTGACGGCATGACACTGATACGTCATTGTGATATCACACGATGGCTTAATTCATGACGTCATAATGGCATCACTATTACGTAACATAGCAAGAAGTCATGCGATGACGTCATTATAAAATGTGCGCTGATCCAGGAGGCACTGCAAACGTCCTTGAGTAGCAGGAAGCTTCCAATAACAGATCATGGAGGCCATGCAAAAACATGTTACGTGTACAAAGTTTTAGGAAAGAAGGGGTGGGGAAAGGATGGATCAGTACAACTGAGTGTCAAAGAAAGGGAGGGGTTGGCGTTTGGTGTCCTGTGGTCTTACGCAAATGCGTATGTGACCGGTCAAGCTTTATTTTTCAGTGCACCAGGGATTCTCAGCCCTACCTTGAAATCGCACAGTCCTGGCATCGTTGGCATGATGAGAGTAACACGTAGAAAAAAAATCAAGCAGTAAAATATGTAAGAGAGCAGCGTTGGAAGTTTTGCGCTGTTTTATTGCAATGTTTTTTTTATATACGGCGTTACGCTCATTGAATATTGTACTTGCTCTGCAAGACATGTGTTGTGTATGAATAAAAGCAGTGTTATGTTGTGTCTTTTTGTCCCACGTTATATATTTGGTGCGTGAAGCCGAAATATATATTCACACAGCCACTGAAGAAAGCCATAGCAAGTGAAGAATAGGTTCAACGAACAGGTATAGGTGCCTCAGACAGGGCGGCTGGCGTTTCATAGGGGAAACTAGATTCGTGAAAGTCCTCTGAAAAGTATACGTCCTCGTATCGGAACGACGGCCAGCCTGGATGAGACGCGTATACCTATTAGTTCAACCTGTGCGGATATTTCCAACCGCCGGCTTTTACCATCAATACAAGAGGTTGAGAGGAGTTACACATATTGCACGTTTAACTGTCTTTTACGCGCAATTTCCAAGCTCTAAGTGAGCTGGATTATAAAAAAAAGTTCAAGGATACTCCCCAACGAGAGATGCTGTCGAAAGACTGAAGTGGTAAACGAAACGCGAAGCCCGTATAAGGAAGCAAACTTGGTATGCAGCACCCTCTCCGTATAAGACAGGCATGCACAATGACGGCTGTAACAAGAAATTGTGCTATATTCCGGCACGAATTGTGGTAAATCAGAGCCCTTTTCGTTCATTTATGCTCGACGTCTTTGCGTGGTTGCGTGCCATCTTCACGCACGGAAACGTACGGGTAAAAAATCGTTCGTAGCACGTACCGAAGACTTTGAGGGACGCCAGTGATTTCCTTCATATGCGGTCACGGTCAATATGAATGTTGTCGGTCATAATTGACATAGTAATAAATAGAGGAGCTTGTCTCGCTTCGTGAAAGCGATGACAATCACTTTTCATTTGGTTGATGCTCACTGCCTTACTACTACACAAAATAAAGCAAGAAAAGAGAGGACCTGATTGCTTTGGTCATGTTGTACGCCCAAATGACTGGGAGCATCACTTTGAAAGGTGGCCGGAACCTCGCGTAGGCTTCTTTACTAGTAGGTACACAGCGGCCGAAATTGTTTGCCTTCAACAGCAGTAGTAAACGAATGCTGGACTTATATCGTATGCTGAACGTATTTCGCTGAGGCCGTGCTGGAATAAGCTTCTTGAAGGCAAGAGAATTGCGCATTCGCCTGCGGATTAGCTGCACTGTGCATACGTGTTGGAAAGTGTGTGCAGTTATGCTTTCTGTCTCTTTCTCATTTGCTCTCTCATTGTCCCTCGACGTGTATGGCAGCCATCTTGACGTGGTCTCTTTGGTCAACCTCCCTTTTCTCCATTCCCACTTCTCTTTCTCATTTTCATATTTATTTCTGAAACACTCGACAGTCTTATCGTTATTTATCAGCTGATCGACCATAGATTCATTCATTAATATTTAGTAGCTTGCAAACAAAGCGCGGCCCCCATGCACTCTGCCCATCTCATGCCGGTATTTCGCTCCTTTTTCTTGCTTTATCGTTTGTTTATAGTTTCTTTTTTAAGTCGATACGCCTATGACTTCTCAGCATAGATCAAGGAGTCCCATTCCCTACCCGGCTCCCTTCTTCGTTCTCCACCCACGCTGCAGCCTTCGTCCTTCACTGTTCACTCGCGCACCAGCTATATATAGTCATGCCGTATAGCTACGCCCCTTTATCGATACACGTCATCGCTGACGGCTTGTGAGAGTGGGATCTGACGAAATAGTGAGGCTACATGCAATGGCGCATGAGGATCTCGTCTGTGCTTTCAAAGCGGCGCGCAGTGCTTGTTGCGACTGCTAGGAATCCTGCCATCCATCTTAACCGTATAATCTGGCGCGGGAACCGTATCAATTCTTCTAGGTGTACTGTTGACTGTATACGTCGCTCAGGACGTTGCCCTTCACCAGTGAGCGAATGGTTGCGATAACAGCCGCAGCAACAACTATAGGCACTCCAGGGGCATTCGTGAGATGTATAGGCTGTCATCGAAATAACCTTCGTTAGGAAACCCGTCTTAAGTAGCGATGAAAAGCATTGGGACGCAACTTTGAGCATTTGCATATCGTAGACGAAGTGTAGCGTGTGTATAGGCTTTACTCTTGACACGTCGGTGATCTCACAAATGTCTGAACTGTCTGGGCAAAGAGCATGACGAGTCCTGTACTGCGTATAATCACTCTGAGCCGCAGCTGGGTGTTTCTCAGGCTAAAGCCCCAACGAACATTCCATTTTTTATGCCTACTTGTTCGGAATATTGCTGTTTCTTTCGCCTAGCTTCCTTAAACGGCGTCGTTGTAGGTTAAAAGCTGTTTTGCGTATGAAGGAGCCAACAACAAGAGTGCTCGTCCCAGCACTCGTGTCATCGTCATTTTTAATACAGCACACTGTAATTACTCAGTATTGTTGTTGTCCTTGCTCTTGTTGTTGTTGTTGTTGTTGTTGTTGTTGTTGTTGTTGTTAACTTAGTCTCGAGGGTTCAAGATGGAAGTGAGTTGAAACACATGACGTCCATAGCATGGCAGTGAATTTTTCTGTGAACGCCACTGGACATAGGTTCATTGATTTCGTAGCAATAGATACGTCGGTGGTGTTCTCTCGATGTTTGTTTGTTTTATGAAAGGAATGACAATGTGTGGGTATGACGAACTTCGCGTAATGATATGATACGCCGGGCTTTATACGATAACCTAGATTAAGCTAAATAGTCAACTTTGGGCCAAATTCACAATCAAAATGAAGAAGAAAAACATATAGACACCACACGTGCTCGAAGGCTGCAAAAAAAAAAAAAGGCATGCACGGCTGTTCACGAAGAGCTTCACTGGAATGGTTTACGAAATTCCTCTACCATATGGGACTAGCTATGTTGGCCACACGGGGCGCTGCGTTAATGATCGAGCGAGGGAACACGCTCTCACAGTGAAGAATAAGGACGGCGCGCATCTAAGCGCGCATGCCACTGCTTGTAGATGCACGCCGTACTTCACGCAGATTAGGATCGTAGGAAGAAGTAAAAGCAAGTTAGCACGGGAAACTTTGGAAGGAAACACGTTATCATGAGAGCATGTGTCCGATAGCGTGGTTAAGTAAGAGAAGGACTGATCATGTTGTGCATGTGTCGACAAAAAGTGGGTTTATATTAGCCTGTTTCCTCAAGTAATAAACAGTTGTAAGTGAGCGCCCGTGGTGTCTAGGTGTTTTATTCCTCTGTGTGTTTGTGGATTCGGCGCAAAGTTGAGTAATCCAGACACGCACCAACTAGTCCAACCGCGAGTTCTACTAGACGAGAACCTAATTTCTAATAAACACAGATAAAAAGCGACATAAATCTTATATGTTGTGACGAAAGTAGAAGTGCTGAAAAATAAACGTATAGAAGGGTTTTTCTTGTTAAATATATTGCATCGTGTGGATTTTTCATTTGATGAAAACTGGCCTTTGTATGTGTCACTTTTGTATCAAGCGTATTGCAAGGCGTGAGTTGTTTTGCGATCTTTGGTTGTACTCATGATGGCAGCAATAAAGCAGTACGCTGTACCGCTTTCGCGCGAGACATACTGGGTTTGATTCAAAGATTCGCTTGACACCTACTTCTTTTGTCATTGTGGAGAGATGAATTCCGACCTGGCGCTTGGTAGCGTATCAGTACTAATCTCGATAAGTTTGCATATTTTTCTTTCTCTCTGCTGTCTTCTTCTCTTCCACAATTAGGCGGCATGCTGCCTTGTATGCATTGCAAATAATTGGCGTCTCTTCTAACCCCAAAACACAATCTCTTAGGCTCGTCTTTGGGTCGCTCCCTCTCGCTAACCTTTTTTTAATTATTAATTTATGTAGGTGTAAATCAATGAGTTATACTTCGTTGACATTAAATATAATTGGCATGGTCTTACTTTGCTATCAATTAGTAGCATTTCTATAGTTTAAAGTTTTCATGTCATTTACTCAATCCTGCATTTCATCATTATCATCAGCCTGACTACAGGACAAATGCCTCTTTCATGATCCGCTAATCAACCCTGTCTTGTCTTTTCTGCTGCCACGTTATACATGCAAACTTTTAAATCTCATTGGCCCACCCAGCTTTCTGTCTCCCCTTCGTGTGCTTGCCTTCTCTGTTAATCTATTCTGTTACCCTTATTGACCAGTGGTTATCCTGCTTGTAGCTTTGGTTCTATAAGTACCTGCGCTACGAAGAGTAACTGCATACTCCCAAAGCCACATTGTCTTCCATCGGTCATCGCGCACTAAATGATATCTCCACAAGTGATGTGCACCCTTAGAAGCTTAACAATAGCCCCGCTGCGGTGGTCTAGTGGCGAAGGTACTCGGCTTCTGACCCGCAGGTCGTGGGATCGAATCCCGGCTGCGGTGGCTGCATTTCCGATGGAGGCGGAAATGCTGTAGGCCCATGTGCTCAGGTTTGGGTGCACGTTAAAAAATCCCTGGTGGTCGAAATTTCTGGAGCCCTCAACTACAGCGTCTGTCATAATCATAGGGTAGTTTTTGGACGTTAAACCCCACAAATCAATCAATTCAAATCAATCAATCAATCAATCAGAAGCCTAACAATATGCTCAATGTTTTGTCTCGTCCGCGAGCTCAAACCAAATGTAGAAAGTACGAAGCCGACGAAACGTAAACCAGCAGACACGAAAGTGCATAACCCTGCCCGACACACGACTCACTCGACGGGATTGGAAAGTGAGTAGACCATACACAGGGCCAGATACCGAAGTTGAGATGACTGCAGTACGACTGCGACTCGTTTTACCGTTGATGGTCGGCGTTTACCACCAGAGGTCCGTAACGGAGCATCGGCGAACTTGTCGCCATCTTTCTCGCTTATGTTCATGCGTATATGCATCTTTCGTCACACGCACTCTCTCGGTGTCGACTCTTCGCGCTGGCTTAGCTTTATCGTTTCTCGGCTGTGGCACCACGTCCTGGACCGTGTGTCCGGAGGGAAGCACCGCCGTTTCCGATGGCTCTGTCGACTCCGCCAACCAACCAGGCAACTCAATGTGGCCCGCCTACCTTCTTGCTTGATTTATCCCGATCACTGCATACGGCTAGATTCTCATTTCATTTCATTTATTTATACTGTACAAACAATTATTTGCGAAAAAGAAGTACCGTACAGGTCTCGAGATAATTTCTCGGTATTATTGTGACCAGCAACTCGAAGTTATACTTAACAAGAAATGGAACACACATGCGATGCAATACATACACGCAGAACAGCACATGACGCATTTGAGGCGGCACTTTTGCACCGCGCTGAAGATTTGAAAGACAACTACTGCAGAATCATGCAACCAACAAAAAGTACACACACACGCAAAAAAAAACAT
The DNA here is from genome assembly GCF_043290135.1 of Rhipicephalus microplus. Taxonomy (NCBI): domain Eukaryota; kingdom Metazoa; phylum Arthropoda; class Arachnida; order Ixodida; family Ixodidae; genus Rhipicephalus; species Rhipicephalus microplus. Next base: position 289,982,290 of record NC_134700.1, read on the forward strand.
ATGTCCCTGTTATTCAGAAAATAAACGTTTTAGATTCTGTTCAAATGATGTAAGCGAGGAATAACCAATTATAGACTCTGGCAGCATATTCCAATCTTCAATAGCACGTGGAAAGTAACTGAACTTAAAGCAATCGTTACGTGGGACTAGGGGTGGTATGTACATATTATGGCGATGTCTGGAGTGTTCTAGTGTGTTGACCTGGAAGTAATCTGAATAGTTTAGTTTAAAATGATTATGAATTAACTGGAAGAGGAATTTCAGACGCTCAATCCTCGTCCTAAGTTCAGGACTATCCAGTCCAGCTTTTATACAGAGTTCAGTAGGAGAATGATGTCGGCGATATTTATTAAAAATAAATCTCGCACCAAGTCGCTGTATGTTTGTTATTTTATTGCAGTTTGTCTTTGTGTAAGGGTCCCAGACAATTTTAGAATATTCGATAATAGGTCTGACAAGAGTTTTGTAAGCAAGACACTTTATATCAGATGGGGCAGTATAAAGGTTACGTCTAAGGCTATACGATGCCTTGGTAGCCCTGGAGCATACATTATCAATATGAGTGTTCCACCGGAGGTCGGGCGTGAACCATAACCCAAGATATTTATAGTTTTGTACACGCTTGAGGAAAGCATTGCCAATCTGGTAGTTGTAATCTAGAGGTGCTTTCTTTCTAGTTATAGTCATAAAGACTGTTTTTTCTGTGTTCAAACTCATTTGCCATTCTTCGCACCAATCCTTTATTCTTTGAAGATTGTTGTTTAGATTAACTTGGTCATGTTCAGTCTCGATTCTGCTATAAACAACACAGTCATCGGCAAACAACCTTATCGGGACCGTAACGCGGTTTGGTAGGTCATTTATATATAACAAAAATAAAAGGGGACCCAGCACGCTCCCCTGGGGAACTCCAGAATTCACTGCAACTGCTCTAGACTGTTTATTTTTTATTTGAACAAACTGCTGACGGCAGCTGAGATAGGATGAAAACCATTTTGTCAAGTGATTATTTTGAAACGTTTTGTCAATTTTAAACAGGAGCTTTGAGTGCGACACTTTATCAAATGCCTTTGCGAAATCCAAATATACCACATCAGTTTGACCACGCAAATTGATTGTTTTTGAAAGATCATGAACAAATTCGATTAACTGTGTTGTTGTAGATAAGCCTCAGCGGAAGCCATGCTGCTTCGAAGATAATAGATTGTGCGTATCAAGATAGGACATCAGGTGTTTGTTAATAATGTGCTCAAGTATCTTTGAACATGTACTGATAAGCGAAATAGGACGGTAGTTGCGCTCGTCCCGAGAGGAGCCACTTTTGTGAACAGGGGTAATTTTAGCCTGCTTCCATTCCACGCTAGTGGGAAAGAGCCACTGCGCAGGGACGACTGAAATATTTTTGTAAGGAAGCGAGCCGCCCATTCAGCGTATCTGTACAGAAATTCGTTTGGTATACCATCAGGGCCGGGGGTTTTTTTGTATTTATATTAAGTAAAAGATTTAGGACACCCTCTTCGCTAATTACCACATCATCGATCGGCCGCTGCAATGGTGACGTAGAAAACTCGGGCAAAATGCCATTATCATGAGTAAACACAGAAGCAAAAAAAGAATTGAAATCATCAACACGTTGTTGAGTAATTTCAGGTGGCCTCGGAGAGCTTGCTGGGGAAGTTGTAAAGCGCCAAAACCTTGAGGGGGCTTCCTTCAAGTATTTCGTCAATGTCACATTGAAAAACCGATCCTTGGACTGCTTGATCAGACGTTTCAGTTCTTTTCTCATTGAAGAAATGCAAGCTGTTCCTTCAGGGGTACAATTTTTTGCACAAGATTTCCGTTTCCGTTTTAGTTTTCTTTTTGTGTGAATGATTTCTCTGGTAATCCAGGGATTGGTTTTACAAATGCGTTTTCTAATCCTAGGTACATAGCTGTCTATGCACTTCCCTACAACAATTGAAAAGAAATGCCATAGCCTATCAGTGCTGCAGTCAGTGTTGTAAAGGACCTGAAATTCATCAAAGGACCTTTCAAGATAGTCCAAAATAGACACATCATCAGCCGCCATAAAATTCAATACAGTGCTAAGTGTGGGTTCTGTTTCTAATTTTGTTTGGACTCTCTCTCTGTCAGATTCTGGCAGTATTCTTGCTGCTTCACATCTCGACCAGTGGGACACAAGAACGGCAACTTACTGCAACAGTGACACTGCGTGCTCGGTTTCTTTTCTGCTTTCGCATTTTCGCCTCGTTCACTCGCTCTAGGAATGTCAGTTACTTTTTCTCGCCGAGGCTTCCGGTGCAGCGCGACGAAGCGTTTAACTGAGCGCGGCGTGCGAGGCTTGCACCGGCACGCCTTCCGTTACTGTTCGAGCGTTACGGGCTGCCGGACACGGTTGTATGCGGCCTCGGTGACGTTGTATGTGTCGCCATGAATGCTTCGTCTGTATTTGACACGTTATAGCGAGATTAGAAAGCCGAAGAATGGCATCGTTATGTGAATATTTGTTTTTTAGCAAGGAAGCTGCACCCGTTGGAGCTGTTTCCTCGAATTTCGCGTCGTTGGAAACACTCTCCGTGGACCTTTATCCGTTAATATTAAGCAAGCATGAAGGAAGATGGTGAATTGCAAGCCGATATGTTGAAAGTTTGTGCCTACTTTGTGTGAGAAAGCACCTGTTCATGGAGGATCGCTGTAGAGCATAAATTGCGCAATATACACCTGATAATTATGTAACTCTAAAATTATCTTCTATTAAGATGTAGGAAACAGGTGGAGTATTGACAACAACTGGTCGTAGTTTCAATTGTACATAGACGTTCGCAGTATGAGGCTCATGAATGATTTGTCAAATGCTTCCACGATTAATGCAATGCAAGCATGCGATGGGTGCGCCTCTTATATTTCTAGTCGACTACTTTTCATTCAACAGTCGGACAGAATTTAAGCTGCAATACTGACCTTCTATTGCTGCGGCTGCTCCAAAGAAAAAAAAAATGTTCGTCGGGTTGGTTCATGCACCTATTCTGAAATTTTCCAAAGCTCATTTGTAAACTTGTAAAACAAATTTAGTAGGCGAAATTTCCCGCCACTACGTACGAAACTCACGAGGCCGCAGTCCACCACGCTCTGAATGCTCCAAATGAAATCGCACCTATCTCCGCTGATATTTTAAGTATTTATGGACAGCATTGAGCCAAGCTGCCCTAACTGCATGGAACGTCGGAGTGCACTCCCCCACATGCTCCCCCACATGACGCCTCGCTCAACTCTTCTGAGGCATGGAAATTGGCGGTCACCAGCCCGGACAACAACGTCTAAAACATGAGGCTGTCCAGAGGACCCATGACTTGGCGGCGGGGCTCACTCTGCCTGTCCAGATATGTGGGTGCGGCCCGCGTCCGAACGTCCTCAATTGAGGTAATTGGGCCCCTCACGGCTTCAACAAAGTTCTTTTCCTGATTGACTAAGAAAAGCCGGCGTGTTGCAGTACAAGAAAGCACACACAACGTTCAGGTGGCATTTTCCCACCATAAAGCATAACGAAACGTGTCCAAGTGTTGTTGATTTATCTAAGGAGGGCAGCCATAAAACATTTATTGCTCATGAAGCGGGAGTACGAGAATAATTCGAAAACAAGTCTCTTGTGTCTTTCAGCAAGCAAAATAATACCACGCAATTGGAAAAATCGTGGTTTATCGCTCCGTCAAAGAAATAGTTATAACGCAAAAGTGGAGCATGTCTTCATAAAAGTAGTGCTTATTGTGGAGTGATATATGAGAGTTTGTACAATTTATATTGGCGTTTTGCACCTATAGTACCGTTTGACATGGCCACAGTCACGTTGACGCCTATAGTGGCACGTCCCCATCGCGACGACTAACACTCATGACCATTTAACCGCTGGGGTAATTGAAGTTTTAAAGGGGCCCTGCAACACTTTTTAAGCATGATTAGAAAACACTGCTGATCGGTAGTGGAGGCTCCCAAGAACACGAGAGCCAAATATTATAGCTCAGCACGCGGCCTAGAATTCACAACAAATTATCAAAATCAGCTAAAATTACTTTCTCTTCTCTCGACAAATGACGGAAGACGCTCAAAAATCCCTCGTAGAAAGTCATCTATCAGCTATTGGCTGATTTGAACATGGCGTGCTCGATCGTTACAGGGATGACCGTGAGGGGCTACTACTTGTCCACGCGTGTGCGCGCAAACACACTGAGAAAGCCGCGTATTCAAGAAAAAAGAACAAGTACTCAAGGTCGCGAGGCGCACTTGACGTATTTTCTTTGCCCCTGCCATCCCTCCCTGCTTAGCCTCCAGCGCTTTGATCGGCACAATAGAAGAGAGAATGCGTTTGCAGCGTGTGACAAATTTTTGCGACTCCGCTCGTACTGGACGAATTCTTAAAATTCCTGCGGCGTTGAATTCGTGAAGCAATAAGCTATTTTAGTGAATTTGCTCCGCTAATACTGAAGAAAAGTGTTTCAGGGCTCTTTTAATGTATACCTGAACACATTGTATCGGTAATCATGCACAACAATGACGTCAATAAGAACACACAAAGCACTGCTACTCGATATGCGGGTTTTAATATATCGTCAAGTATGCTGTTTCCTGAAACCCCAGTAGTATGCGTGAGGCCAGCGCTCACGCATACTGCGCTTCAGCAATGCCGGACGCAGAGGTTCTCAGCATTGAGCCACGAACGTGCACCAGCGCCTCACGTCCTGCTGGCCTCAGTTTCGCTCCACCAAGGTACAACACTCCTGTCGATATCATTGCCTTGCTGCAGCAGTTTTATCCTATGAGCCGGTGCTATCACAGCCGATGTAGTCCGTGGTGAAACATCGTTGGTGCATGTGGAAGCTGCACGACTTTAACAACGAGCTGTCACGCGCTAACACGAAGTGAAAGGCAAAGGGCAGAACTGTGTTGGCGACACTCCGATGCTCACTTGGTCAGAGTTTTCCCCTGCTATCTAAAAGCTTTAACCATGGCCTCCAAGACTGCGCACCGGCGTGCAGTCTCTGACGCCATGCTTTAACTGCGTCATGCCGCATTACTTCTCTTGAGCACTCACAGGCGGTAGCATTACCCCACTTCGCCAACAGAGAGCGTGGAGCGAGGGAGAATGTGGGAAAGATATAAGGTGTGTTCGCACTGCGGTTTCAGCTATTGCCTCAATAGCTCAGCCGGTAGAGCTTCGGGTGCTCTCCGTCATTCTCTAAAGAGCCAGAGGCTCGACGCCCGGAGGGGCAACTTTTTCTAGAATGTTTTTAGATTAGAAGGAACTCTGAGTAGCCTGTGTGATGCTGTCCCTCCGTGTTTCCGTGCGTACGCACCGCACCATGCTCGCCTCGCCACAAGTGTTGGGGAGGCGCCAAGTAGGTTACGCCTTCCCTAGCAGTGCACGGTGACGTCTCTTTCCCTCGCCTGCCGCGTTCTCGCCGTGTGTCACCTCTCTCTCACTTCACCATCTCCACCGCTAGCAACGTTCGAGAGCATATCGAGTGAACCCTGTTTCGACTCATTTATCGCGATGGAGAGGACGCCGGAAAGGGAAGCTTCATCCCCCGCCGAAACACCCGCCGAAGTTATTTGGCCTAACTCAGCCGTCGCTGGCATTGCGAGGGTTAGCACAGCTGATCATGTTTGCGATTGGTGACCTCGCGCCTGCAACACCGACGAGGCGCGAGCCAGGGAAGCCGAACACAATCGTCGACAGTGGAAGACGAACAGCACTGGCGAGGTGCAAGTCAAGCACGCTGATCACGTTCGAGAATGGAGACGGCGCGCATGTAACACCGACGAGACGCGAGCCAAGGGAAGCCGAGCGAAAGCATCTTCAACGCTAAAAATGTTGCTTTGGTGAGTTGGTTCATGATTATTTAGACTGATTTATCAGCGCAAAAAAGACAGGTCACTTAGAAAGACACACACACCGCGCTGAATGCGCGGTGTGTGTGTTTCTAAATGTCCCGTCTTTTTACGCTGATAAATCAGTCTAAATAGTCTTCAACGCGTCGGTAAGACCGACGAGACGTGAGCCAAGGTAGCCGAGTGGAGAGAGAGAAAGAAAATAAACTTTATATCAACGGGGCAGTCCATGGTTTCATTGCGGGTGGAGCCCTCTTGTAGAGCCCCACTGGCCGCGGCGGCTTGAGGGGTCTGGTCTAGGGTCACCAGTTGGCTGCCCAGTGCCAGCTCCGGAAGCCATGCTTTCCAAGACCACGTTGTGAGTGTATCGCGTGAACGCACCAGCTTAGATACTGCATGGGCTTGCTCTGTACATTGGTATAGGTGTTGTGTGGCTGTGTGGTCGCTACACCAGGGACGCTTTCATGTTGCGTATAGCTGAGGAAAAATCGCGTGTACTCTTGATATGTGTGGATATGTGTTTGTTTGAAGGCGGCGTCAGTACCTGGCTTGCTGGCTGCTTAAGTTTAGGTGTGGAGGGGCGTACTCCTGTTTTGTAAGGCGTTGGTTTTCCAAGATCTGCTTACTTGTTGTGTTGTGTTCTTCATGGGGGCTTGAGAGGTGCCCTGAGGAAGGTCCTGCGTAGGCGCCGAGAACGGAAGGCCAACGTCGGCAAATCTTCAACGTCGTCGTCGTCGGCAACGTCTCAAAAGCGCCACGCGTCCTCTACCGAATCACGTGCTGAATCGCCATGCGTAGCGCTGCTTCTTCGAGTCCCATCACGGTCCCCTTTGAGAAGATGTTGTACTTTTTTTATAATTCGGGTGCCACGTGTGGGGTCTCGAAATGGCGAGCAAACCGTTAGGCCACGCTCCTGAAGCGAACGGACACAGCAGACGCGGTCGGTAGAAACCAAACAACATACATACATTTAATTAACCAATTTAGACAACGATATCATCCGCCAAATCGATACATCAATCGTGATTAACACGCTAAGACATCTTTACACAATAACATGACAAACACTCAACATGACAAGCACACTAACACACCTAATACGGTGTCGCCAACGCTCGACTTCCCACGAGGGCCCCGGCTCGCAGGCCCGTGGTGCCACACGCAGAAGAGACTCGCTCAACTCTCGCCCGCCACCAAGGCTTGCTTCCGCCAGGGGTCACTGCCGGCGATACCACTGTAACAACGATGACGATGATAGTGCTGCTTAACACGAACACAACGCCATCTATCGCCCGGCGGTTGTCACCCCCGAAATGCGGCTTTTGGGCGAGACACGTGCACCACGCGGCGCAAACAACTTTACAGGAGGTGTCAGCACTCCCACACACGACACGAGGGTCTGCAGGGAAATGAAGCGGCCCACACCCCAGAGTGACACTGGGCATAGCTCGGGGCACTGTTTCGAAAATAAACGCTTACTTCTCTCTCTCTTAGTAAGGCCAATGTTACAACGTCATGTCCTTGACGGATATACGTTACTGAAGTCATGGCGGATCCCGGCATAAAACACCCACATGTTAAAAGAAAGGGCCATAGACACGTCTGCGAAATACGGGCTTCACTAGTAAAAAAAAAAATTCTCCCACATATTCCCCCGGATCAACTCGAGCAAATGCGCCGCAGAGTGGTGGGGGTATCGCGTGAATGTTGCGTAATTGGGTATGGTTTGGGAATTGTTATTTCGTTTCAGGGGCGAAGCCCCTTATGCCGTGGGTCGTACGTCCCATGTCGTAGTAGTAGCCAGTTCTATTGCATTTAATGTCAATAAAAACGGTGTCACAGCATATCGACGTAGTGAATGATGATGAGTGGGGCGAAGCAATCGTCAGCCCGTCTGTGCGTCCGTCCATTCGTGCGTCTGCGTTTCTCCCGTTCTTAGTTTGATGATCGACTAGGGTGATTAACCTCCCTGCGGAAAGCTTCGTGCCGCTCGTCATCATTCACCTCGTGGATATGCTGTAATTTTTTTCGTTCTTATTTATTGAATGAAGGGGACGCGTTTCCTTCAACGTGTGGTGGGATGCCGATGTTGGGTTGTGCCAGACGCCCTTGAATGAAATAAAAGTAACGGCATCTATTGTTAGTTTCTCCTGTCCTCCTCTCCTGCACTTTCCCCCGACGCTCGGTGCTCCCTTTGGCCGAACGCTATACGTGCCCCTCGCGCGCGTTTTTGCTTGCTCGTTTTTTTGTTTTTTTTTCTAGACTCCAGCTCGACGAGCTTCGCATGTGTGGAGTGGGTATTGCTCCTCTTCTTCGGACTTCCGCTGCGTAGTTTCTGTCCGTACGTGTTTGCGATTCCCCTTTGGTGCACTTGTGGTTACTGCATACGCTAAACTGACGGCAAGCTTCTTTTAGATTACGTTTGAGAAGCGAGACGCCTCATAGTGAAAGATCTGGCTGCATAGAATCTGCTGGCATGAAAACCGTGTTGATTTTGCAAGGCACGCGGGCATCTTTTTGTCTTTTTGCATTTCGCTAACATCGTTACGTTTTCGTCCTTCCAAGGGTCACATATGGTGGTTTTGGGACGTGAAACCCCACATATCAATCAATCAGGGGTCACATATTCATATTGCGTTGATATTGCGTTTTTGGGCTGATGGCGCACGGGCGTCCATCAGCCCGCCCGTGCGTGCGTCTGTTCGTGCGTCCGTTTCTGCGTTCGTCCATGCATCCACCCCTGCGTCCGTTCATGCGTCCATTCATGTATCTGTCTGTGTGTCCGTTCGTCCATCTATTCAGCACTCCAAGTACCACCATCTCGCATCTTTTCATCATATATTCCCCGTATAGAAGCACCGCCATCCAGCGGACATTCCAAGGATAAACGAGAGGTGGCACCAAGGAGGATTAAAGACATTGGAATTTTTTCTAAATCCTCCTTGGGTGGCACACACACCCTTTCTTACAGCTTGCGCTTCGGGTCTGCTTCCCACATTTAACCACCTCGAATTCATGGTATATACTAGTTCACTGTATTCATGGCACTGCGGCCCGACGCTCGCTAAGCCTTTCTAAAACCAAGGAGGTTACGCCCAGCGAGTTTAACGTAGCAACCTTTTCTTGTCAGATAGTGCTCAATGTACATGCCAATGGCTGCTAATGGGGATTGCAGCGTGCGCGCCAACTAAAAGCAGAATGCTCCTGTCTCTCATTCCCCATTATCAGCCATTGGCATGTACATTGAGCACTATATTTTATTGTTGAACAACGCTCAGAAGAAATCTCTCACCGGCACCACCTAGGAGGTCAAAATGTTATACTTGTTACACACTACAACGGCTGTGAAGGACGGACGGGTGCCGCTATAAGGAGCTTCGCCCCTAAAAACATACTTGGTTATTGGCCAGCATCCAGCTTTATGTTTTGTCAATAATTATATAATAATAGGGTTTTACGTACCAAAACCACGATTATGAGGGACGCCGTAGTGAAGGGCTCCGGAAAATTGGCCATCTGATGTTGCTTAACAGCACTCGCATCGCACAGTTCACGGGCCTCTACTACTTTGTCTCCATCAAAATGTGACCACGACACTGCCGAGATTGAACCTGAGAACTTCGGGTCAGCAGCCGAGCACCTTTGTCACTGTTCAACCTAGGCAGACTGTTTATGTCCTGTTTTTGTTCTGTATTTTCGGTACTGTTCTCTAAATCATGAAGCAATCAGCCTACATGCATATTAAGTAGACAAGTCTTAATTATTCAAAAAATCGTTTAGTAGTTAACTTGTGAAGATAACATTCGGTACTCGAAGGTTGGCCGTGTCCGATTTTATTCATTTATTAGTAGAAATTAGACCTTTAATCTGCCTAGCAACGAGCGTTACTAGACAGAGCATATCGTGAGCTGCCCGGCTACCTACTAATAGTGCTACAGCTAAGGCATTGTCTAATGGAGGACGAGTTGCCTAAGTTCTTTACTAAAATGTCTTCTGCATATGATAATTCACGCTTCCAGATGGCGCAGGCTTAGTGGTTGGAAAAAAGGAAATTACCTAGTATCAATGACAAACCATCCAAAAGCATTTCATTGAAAAGCGAAAGCTGTTCTAAGATACGCCTCAATAATGACCTCGTCAAAGAAAGGCATAATGTAATCGTGACTGTATATTGTCCTCTGTAGAGTATCAACAGAAAATACTTGCACGCAGCTAGCACGATAGCTTCAAAAAGACATGATGTAATCGTGATTTTTTATTGTCCTCTGTAGAATATCTCATTAGAAAATACTTGCAGGCAGGCAGAACGATAGCGCAGACAGACAGACAGACAGACAGACAGACAGACAGACAGACAGACAGACAGACGGACGGACAGACGGACAGACAGACATACGGACAGACGGACGGACGGACGGACAGACAGACAGACAGACAGACAGACGGACGGACGGAAGAACGGACGGAAGGACGGACGCACAGATGGACGCACAGATGGATGCACAGATGGACGCACAGACAGACAGACAGACAGACAGACAGACAGACAAACGGACAAACGGACGGACGGACGGACGGACAGACAGACAGACAGACAGACAGACAGACAGACAGACAGACTCACAGACTCACAGACTGACAGACAGACTGACTGACTGACTGACTGACTGACTGACTGACTGACTGACTGACTGACTGACTGACTGACTGACAGACAGACGGATGGAAGGATGGACGCACAGACAGACAGACAGACAGACAGACGGACAGACGGAAGGATGGACGCACAGACAGACAGACGGAAGGATGGACACACAGATGGACGCACAGACAGACAGACAGACAGACAGACACACAGATGGACGCATAGACAGACGCACAGATCTCAGCGCCGGTCTTCAATAATTGCGGACGAACTGTTAGGATAATAAAAATGGTATCTAGGATGTCGCATCCCAGAACCATGATGTGATCATGAAAGACACCGCAGTGCAAAGATCTGGACATTTTGACCACTTCATGTTGTTTAACGTGCGCTGACATGGCATAGGACACGGAACTCCAGTACTAATTTCGCCTCAATCGAAATGCGGGTGCGATGCCGAGATCCCACCCGCGACTTTTTAGACAGTATTAAGAGAATGTGGTTGATGCTTGTCCGGAAGCACTGAAGCGTGTCCACGTGAAAAGTGTCACTGAAATTTGCACTTGCGAAGCAGTCATAGAATTTGGGCCGCATTATTTGGGCTTTTTTGATTGCAAGGTGCACTAAGTTACGTGTTATACATTGTAGTGCATGTACCTTATGCTGTGTCGAAAAAAAAAAAACGTCGTGAATTGCGAGGCAAGGGTTCATTCACATCCTAATAACTGTTGCATTTGTGTTGTCTTTTAGCGCAATCAACTGAGGACAAGTGTCACTGCAATGATGCGTCGCGCGTGCTTTCGACGCAAGTTACATGCAGTGCACTTAGTGAATAACCTCGCAGCTACACAATAATCTTGCGATACAAGCGGTAGTGTGCTATAGCCAACGCATGGCGCAACGTTTGTGGTATCAACACAAACAAATTAAGCACCCACTCTATTCAAGTACCTTTCATCCTCTGTCACTAGTGTGTGACTTGATCTATTGGGTAATATGTTTACACGCAGTCGCTACTCAGTACCAGCACAGTGTACTCGCAGAAAAATGAACCATGTTCGCCACGTATTAGTATATTGCTGCATTCTTCTATACATCTACAATTGGCACTGAACATAGAAATATACATAATAATATCGATCTTTGGTATGTAATTCTTGAAGAAGGCTTTGAACCTTCAAGGAATGAGCATGCACAATTATACATTGAAACACTTCGTTTGCACGTTCATGGGCGTTTCGGGACTGCAGCTAAACTCGGCCGGGAACTGTTCGGTGTTCCGAAGTGCGATATTCCACTCTCTACCAGCGTTGGGAGCACGGTTCTCTGACCCACCGCCCTTTTCGCAGCTCTGCAGCATCAAGTAGATGAAGAACAGCTGCTCTCCTGTCAAAAAGCGGTTCGGAGGTACTGTAAGAGCAAGTGGGTGCTCAGACATTCTGGCGGCCTTAACAAAATGCGTGAAAGAAAAGTTAGCTTCAAGCACATCGCGGGTTCTCTCGAAGCGATCCATCAGCGAAGCTTCAGGTGAGCTTAGGCATGCCTCAAGCTCCCGTAGTTTGTCCTTGGTTTTTCCCTCGAGCCATTGGTCATAAACTCCTGTCGAAGCACGTGTCTTCGAAATGAGTGCATCAAAGGCGCAGCGCATCAGACGAGGTCCCGCACGAGATAACTGCATGGCATCCGCGCCCCTGTCCTTGGCTCTCGATACGTTAAACACCAGCAAGGGAACATATATGGTGTCCGGGTAAGGCTCGTACCAACACTTTGGGCTGAAAGTGGAACGGCTCCAACGCTGCGCCGAACCACGTGCGAGTGATGCCAGGAAAGTGCGCTCGTGGTAGATGACGTAGGTGTCAAGGGCGTTGCTCTCGCCTGCAGCGCCCACCTGGAGCGTCTGAATGTACGCATCGATTGCGACGCTGTCGCTTTGCCAGTCCGGTCCGGCGACTACCAGGCGCGTCGTGTTAAGTACGCTTCGAATAATGTCCTTGGACGCTGGCGTGAAGTATGTAGATTTGTCAATGTCGTTCCTGAATTCCGCGATAACATCTTTCGTGAAGTTTCGAAGCCCGGAGATGGAGACGTGCTCGTTGAGATCCGTGAGAACACCCAGGTTCACCACTGGAAAGAGAGCCTTTTCCGCGGCTCGCAGGCACAGTTCCCAGCGAGGCAAGTTGCCCCTACGCTTTCCGTAAAGAAGCGCGCTATCAAATTCGGTGAGTCCAGAATGCGGGATGAACGGGGAGACCTGAGTCATAAGTCGAACGCCGAGATAGTTCATTACGGTGGCGATGTCGGTGTCGTCAGCGAGTTGTACTATCTCGTTCACAGCGGGGGCAGGTTGAATCATGGCTTCCGTTCTTTCACCAGAGTAAAGAGTCGAATTGACATCCTTGAAGATTTCTTGCAGAAAAATGGCAAGCTGCGGCAACTTCTGCAAGTTGACCAAAACGGTGGCATTTTCCGTGGGCGGCACATCGGCGAGCTTCTCCAGGTCGGTCGCGAATTTGACGATGTTCAAAGTGAACGACGGCGGCATGTACTGCTTCTTCAACGCTTTCATAGCCGCAAAAACAGTGCTGGTGTAAATACGAACGGCCTCATTCACGTCGATACTGTCATTATTAGTTATCGTATCGGGGAGCCCTATAGACACTATGGCGGCGTCTAGCGTTGAATGAGTGGAACATACACCGACTCCGAGCAACGATGCGCTTCCTGTCAATCGAAGTATCTTCGCTGCCGTTCGCCACACTGAGAGAGTCTTTCTTACCGGTGGCGTGAGTGGGAATCCGTCGAGAGAAACACGAGACATAAGCTCGAGCAAAGGATCCCATCCGGTATCCTCAATGCGTGTATTGTCCATGCACTTTCGATGAAGGTCGATGATTGGCTGCAGCTGGCTGTTCTTTCGCGATGATTCTTCCTGAAGGTAGGCGTAGAATTCACCTTCGAGGAAAGCCGCAAGATCGTCGTCCACTGAAAGGAAGGACCCTGGAGATGGCGTGGCGTAGCTCCCTTCCCACTGTCGACAGACAAATGCGCGAAAATCGTCGCAGGGGTTAACTTTGTCCCACGAAAGAAGGCTGCTAAGATAGACCGAGTCCCTAATGCAGCTTGGTGACTCACAAGTGACCTTTTGATGGTGTTTATGGGGACTGGCGTGTGGTGCCGTACTGTCACGTGGAAGGAAAATAAAGATGACGACCAGTCCAAAGCCCACTAAGAGGAATGCCGCTAACGGATATAGAACAAACTCCTCGTTGGATATTCTGCCACCGTGCACCTCGTAGTCCTCAGGGCTGGCGGCCTGGAACAAGGGTGCATGGGCTTTTTCATACTTGACGGACCCTCTGTCACCGGGTGCTACGCTTGAGCGCGTGGTGGCAGAATGACGCCTACGTGGAAGCCAAGTCCCGTGCCTGTGCGACTCCGCGATGTCGACCAACGTTAAGGCAACGGTGGGCCTGGTTTTAGTGCTGATGGCGGCTTGCTTGCAGTGTTCACGGCTAACGAGGTTAACATGTTTGCTAGATTCTGTGATTTGAGACGCTTTGAACGACGTCGAGCGGTGTTTGGAGCCTGGAGATAAGCTCCTTTTATGTTTCCCTGCCAAGAGGCGTCTCCCAGCGTGCTTTTCCGAATGCTTGTGGGGATCACCCAAACTGATCCTGCTAGGCGGTCGCCCGGATCCATGACGTGTGAGGTGGGCAGGATCCCTGTATTTATTCGGTTTGACATCGGCTACCTCTAGGTTTTCAGACGTGGGCACACGCAGAAGAGGGTGCTCTATTTCAAAGGCATCACCAGTTGAACTGTGTTTTTTGCCGGGTGTAATGCCGCCAGTAAGTCTAGGTGCGGAAGTTTTTGCGTCATCTAATTTGTGCAATGCTAGGTTGGTTTCCAACAGCGATGTTGACTTTGCGGACCGTAATGTGCCACCAACAGATTTGGCGGCTTCTTTGACCTCTCTGTTATCACGAGCTATTGTCTTGCGTTTCTTCCGAGAAGTTAGAGAACGATGAGGAGTTACCTTTTGAACGCTCTTGCGGCTGGACGTGGTTATATCCGACTGGCCATCCGGTAAGGTGATGTGCTTCTTCGAAACCATCTTCTGAGGCGTGAGCTTTTCCCAGGAAAGCTTCTTTGAAGGCCTTTCTGTGCTCGCTGGTGCCTTCTGTCTGGAAGTGTTCTTGCCTGCCGAATACTTTTCGACTTGCTTGATTGAGGGTGAACTTTCTGCGGCTTCTGGCTTTGCCTCTGGAACTGACGTCAACATCTTTGTCTTGGCAGTCGACTTCTGCTTGGTATTGTGTAGCATATCTTCCGATGTGGAAGGGAAGCCTTCGCTAGAGCTTGACATGCTTGCGGTTGTACGACTGACGCCCTATCTTTCTTCTTTGACGCACCTTCTTCTCAGCGCTCGCGCTTGTTGTGAACGCTCATGGACGATGATGATCCCCCACGGGGGTATTTGACAAAAAATATGTAGTTGTGCTCTTAAGTTACTGCCTTGACATTAAATAACGATGAAGGATGAAAAAAAAAGAACATTTATAGTTGGGACACAAAACCAATAATCAATTCTAATATTTTTATTATCTTTTTCAAATAGTATTTCTTGTTCATATTTCCACTTCATATTCGCAGTTTCGTAGTCATCTGATCTGAAGAGACAATATTTTTAATTTGGGATAAATCTCAGCTCATTATTATTGTTAACCCGCAGAATATAACTAAATGTTTAAAAAATTTTTTCCTTAACTCAGATGTGTTCGAGGTCAACGAAAAGTTTAAGAATTTTTTCGTTAACTCAGATGGTTTCCAGGCTAATCTCCCACCTAGCTGTGTCTCACGTATAGAATATCGCGCAAATGTGGAAATATATGGGCTTGACGTTATGCGATGTGTCATTGTCTTAATTCAGGCCCCCATTATGCGATATAAAAAAAGAAAGAGAAGAAGGCGAAATAAATGATCAACGTCATGAGAAAATAAAATTCCATGCGGGAAAGTACTGGGCTCTCTCGGAATATACGCCGACGTCTCCCTGTTTGCAACTATTATCAGCGCACAGTAGCTTATCTTGCTTGGTTGTCGCCCGCAATGAAACGACGGCCGTCTTCGACAGGCCCGTACGTCGTATACCGAGCAGTGACAATTGCTAGAAAAAAAGAAGAAAGCGTTTCTGTACACGTATTGTTTTTGTTCTTTACGCGCGTGTCCTAACATATTATCAGAGTCGCCTTGTTTCTCTTTGTTCAGCCTTCCGAAAGAGCGTTAGTTCATTATCGCCTATGATGGTAGCACGCCGAAACGACGGTGTCATATCGTGGATCTGGAGGCTCTCACTGATTTAGCCTGCCATCCGGTTGTCGCTTAGCGGTAAGAAATCGGAGCATTGGCATTTTAGAGTGTTGTTTTGCGCATTGGCATCGTGCCGCTGGCGGACGAGAGTAGTTCATGTGACAACGGAAGTATAATTTTGCAAGGTGATGGAATATATAGATATTGGAGAATAGAGGGAAATCCTCTTCCTTAACAACAACGATGACAATGATGACGCCGACAACGGCTGAGGATCGTTTTCAAATGTTGGCCAACACCCCACAGTGGGTATGAGCCACAAGTGAATGTCAACAAGAACAAGAACAAGGATCGTTTGGCGGCATACCAACTCGGGATACCCTAGAGCAAGGGTCTCGAACGCGGCTCAGTTTACAGGCCACAGTCACAAAAACTGACTTTCGAAAGGGCCAGGACGGTTACGAAAACAAAAGGAGTGGGGAGGAGGAATAGATAGGCTGTCCTGAATGTCATATAACGTTGCCATTTGAAAGAATACCTTTCCCATATCTCATGTATAGACCACTTCTGAAGTGGATTTTTTACCAAGATCGACACTTTATAAGATGACTAAAATCTGGACACCGATTATGAAATGTAGAGTTTTGTTTCACTATTGTGTATCAATCTGTGATGACCACATGAGGTGCATCGGCCAATAAAATGCTTTAGATTTATCTCGGCCGTGGCTGTCGCATTTTGATCAAGGCGAAATGGTATTGTGTGATGTGGGTGCACGTTAAAGAACACCAAATGGTCGAAATTCTCGGAGCCCTCCACTACGGCGGGTCACATAATCATATAGAGTGGTTTTTAGATGTAGAGCCCCAGTTATTATTAATAAAATGGTTTAAATAGACCATGCCTATGTAGCTCGCGAACATACTGAAAATATAATTAAAAAAATAGGGGACTCTAAAGCTTCGCCTTTAGGAATTGAACGCGATAGCTAAATCTTGTGTCTAGGGCGTACTTTAAACACTTAATGCATGAAACCTTCTCGAATTCGCAATGCACCCCCTACGTAGCCTGAAGGGAAGAGGGACACTTGTGTGTGGGCCTTTTGTAGAGGGGTACCCACTTTCAGCCACGGAGCCATTATGAAAATCACACATTCTGACGCCCTTTCACATGGTGATAGTCATAGCACGAGAACAGAACGACGACAAAGAGACAAGAAGGAGGCGAAGTCTCCTTGTCTCTTTTTCGTCGTTCTGTTCTCGTGCTATAACTGCCATCATGTTATACCAACTAGCCCAAAATACCACACTTTTAAGCCGTTAGGCAAATGACGCTTGTACCATGCATTATTGCTGCAATACTTCATGCTGCATTGTGAAGCATGTATAAAGGATGCGTGTGCTTGTGAAGCATGAAAACAACTTTCAATGTATTTCCAAGCAGAACAAGTTCTTTTCACTGTTTTACAAGCACGTGTGACGTTTTTCAGTGGGATGAGAGAAGAGAGAATGCAATCGCAGCATACGACAAACCTTTGTAACTCCACTCCCACTGGACAAATTCTTGAAATGTCTGCGGCGTTGAATTCGTCAGGCAATAAGCTCTTCCAGTGAATTCATTCCACGGTTACTTGAAAAACTGTTTCAGGGCCTCTTTAAAGCTTTCAAGATGTAAATAAAACTATCCTTGCTCACCCAGACACGTGTGTAACTCGTAACTTTCAAAGTTTTTATTTCATTTAGTACAACTTCACACGATGCTCCGTTCTTTGCACGTGTGCGTAAGAACATGTTTGCGTGAAGCAGCCAAGCCACATGGGTTGATAGGAAGGACTCGTGGGCTCCGAATGAATGTGCCAGTAAACCCGATTGAAAATCTTCAGGGTTCCCTATGCCTGCTTTGTATAAAGGCGAATATATATGGAACACCCAAGGCACGCGCGAAGAAATACTTGTTTGAAGCTATAGGGATGTGTAAGTTCGAGGATTGGAAAATGCATTCCGCATACATACTTGCTGCGTTTCAAATGCCGCATTTCGAGAGAACAATACCAAGGCTCCACGCACAGCTGCGCTCATTAATATTTTTGAGATCCTTTCCGTGATGAACAATCTGAGAATTCGTGAGTTCGCAAGTCAGGGCGTGCAAGCCTCAACACTTTTGAGAATCAAAATCTAAGCAAGTGCTCCTGGCTCATCCTACAGTTGGAAAATTTCGTACGATTTTGTTTTTAACCTAGCAGTGCTAATTAAATGAAGCAAACCATACTTTTCTTTATGGTTTGGGTCTCGGTGTTCATTATGTAGTGTGTTCTGCAATACTATATATAGACACCGATCGGTGCAAATCGTCGCGGTTGGTTAGCTTATATTATTTGTTTTTGCGAAAGAAAAGCAAGACAAGAAGCCTAATTAGATAACAATTTTTGTCTCAGCTGTTCCTTAGACTATTGACTTGGGAATGGAAGCTTACATGTCCAGGTATTGAGAGATGAACGAAGGTTCATAAGTGTTAACCACCAGCTTTCTTTCTTTCTTTCTTTCTTTCTTTCTTTCTTTCTTTCTTTCTTTCTTTCTTTCTTTCTTTCTTTCTTTTTTTTCTTTCTTTCTTTCTTTCTTTCTTTCTCTCTCTCTTTCTTTTTTTCTTTCTATTTTTCCTGCTTTCTTTCGTTTTCTTTTTTTCTTTCTTTCTTTGTCACCTACTCAAAATGAGCTTATGGGGCGCCTCCCACCGGCTAGGACGCTTTACTTTGGTTCGAGAAATTATTCGGGATGAGTTACGCACTCCTTGGAAGTGCCAGAAATCAAATGTGACCTGTCTTTGCAGGATGAAGATTAACCCGTTGGTGGTGTTTGTGTCGGTGGCTTATGTGAGTGATAGCGGCTAACCACAGAGGCTCCGTTCCACCAATCACTAAACTGGGGATGGCGAATAAGACGCCCTCAAAGGCTGTGATATATTTTTCGTTGCTTCATCATCCCGTCCTCTCGCACTGTAATATCTCGTACTCGAGTGCTATGTCTGTACGAAGGGCACAACGAACAAGCTTTGCTTCACCAATTTTTGGGCACAGCTTCTAAATAAATGCGTTGCTTTACAATTTTCTCGCTATCCCGCTGCATTGTGCTTAGGATTACTCAGTGCTCAAAGTGTTAGGTAGGACGGTTGTGAATGTTTGCATGTGTTCAAGCCGCTGTGACACGGAGCCATAGATCTACTATGTGAGCAGGACCATCCAGTATAACGTAGTAAATAAAATTATCTTTTAAATTAATACTTTATGGATAGTGATATAATAGTAGTATATTATTTCATATACAACTGTTGACGCTTTGCGTTCCTCAATTGCAATATAATTTTTGATGACGTCATGGTGAAGAGCTCCAGAATTTTGCTCTAGCTGTGATTCTTTAACATGCGTCTAAATATAAGTGCACAGGTCTTTAGAACATCACATTCATCGAAATGTGACAGCAGAAACCAGGATTAGATCCTACGACCTTTGACCTTCGGCTAAGTAGTCGAGCTTCACAATCACTAGACCGCTTTGGCGGGTAGTATATCAATTCACTTGGCTCAGATCGGCTTCAAATCGTCAGCGATTGATGGCTGTTTAATTCTGTTTTGACTATAGCGGCTGGTACTTCGAACGCTGTTTAACTCGCTTCGTGCGTACTATGCGTATTTATAACGCACCAGCGGATGGCGCGTAATAACTAGGATGGCGCGTAATAACCAGTCTCACTGCGTCCACTGCAGGACAAAGGCCTCTACACGTTTCGCCAACGAGTTCGATACTTTGCTTGGTGGGGCCACATTATCTTCACAACCTTCTTAATCTAATCTGCCCACCCAATCTTCCGGCTCCGGATAGCACTTGCCTTTCCTTGAATTCCACTCTGCCCCCTCTTCATGACCCGCGCTTATCCCTTTGATGCCCACTGTTGCTCTGGGGCAACAACCCCAAAATAATTGTTTTTTCAGCAAGCACACCCTGCTCGTTACCCTTCTAGTACTGTATGTGGTAAGAGACAAACACTACCAAGCGTCTTGAGCTATAAAAAATGCGTTACCATAAATGCATCGCGTTTTTTTGTAGTGTTTTCTTTCAGCGTCTAACAGGTGGTAAAAAATCTCCACACACGGAAGGAAATTTATGCGACTACGACGTAACAGGATGCTACTGCGACATCTGTTATACTTGAAATAACTCACAAGGCGTTGTAGGATATTTATGAGCGCGCTGATCAGTGTGGCCGCAAGTTACATCAAAGAAATCGGAATACGAAATGGGTTATTGTTCAGGAGGAACATTGCGCATATATGGGAGTTCAAGCATAAATCGGGACACGATTGTAATAATTTTCAGTGTGCCAAGCAATTAAACTTGATGTTTTTAGTGAGGCAGAGAGAGAAATATATCATCGTCAAGACCGGTTAACGCTCCTTTAATCCTTTTCTTCCTCGTCTGTGTCACTACCAGGACAAGCACGCTAATATCTCCAGCATAGCAAAACAAAGAAACTATAAAAAAAATGTGTGCGTGGTTTAATGCCCTTTTTATTTTCACAATAATGAATCTAAAAAGAGCGTTTTTATTATACAAAACGACCAGATATGTTCGTTTTTTTACCTTTGAAATGTCTTTTCTAGGCTATCCAACATAAGGCCAGTCCCCAGGGCAGGTGTAAACCCAAATTTTAGGATCGATACGTATAAATGTCATTCTTGGATGGTGCAACATGCATATGCACCTTATTCCAGGCCACTACAGCTGGAAGGCATTCTATGTGAACTAGTACCATAGGTGCCCAATGTTGCTCAGGAGCAACAACTCATTACTCGCCTCTAAATATTCATAACTTTTTTTTTCTGAAAACGTTAATGGCATATTTGTGCATTTTCCTATGCATACCAGACTTTTCTTGTTTTTTTTGTGAAACGAAATTTTGCGTATCAATGGGTGATCTTGCCACTGGGCTACATTCAATGATGATGATGATGATGATGATGATGATGATGATGATGATGATGACGACGACGACGACGACTACGGTGATGATGATGATGATGATGATAGGCTTTATGTATGTGTCGTTTCTGGAAAGAAAAACGGTAGGTGTAACCTTAAGAGACAAGAAGAGAGCATAGTGGATTAGGGAACAAACGGGGGTTAAGGATATCATAGCTGAAATCAAGAAGAAGAAATGGACATGGGCCGGGCATGTAGCACGTAGACAGGATAACCACTGGTCATTAAGGGTAACTAACTGGATTCCCAGAGAAGGCAAGCTGGTTAGGGGGAGAAAGAAGGTTAGGTGGGCAGAACTTTGCGGGTATAAATTAAGAACTTTGCGGGTATAAATTGGCAGCAGCAAGCACAGGACCGGATTAACTGGCGGAACATGGGAGAGGCCTTCGACCTGCAGTGGACGTAGTCAGGCTGGTGATGATGATGATGATGATGATGATGATGATGTGTCGTTTACCTTCGTGATGTGTTCACGTCCCGTGATGCCAAATTTAGTATATGTGGAGCTAGCGAAACGGCCGCGAGCACGCTATGAGCGTGGTATGTTGTCATGTTCTTACATGACACGCGTGTCAGAATTATCATGTTCGCACCAGTCATATATTTCTTCATCCATTGACATCACGTAAAATCAAAATTCGATATATGTGGATCTAGCAAAACGGCCATGAGCGCACCATGAAGGGCCTAATATACTCCTATGAAGCATTGACGCGCGCGCACGCTGGGCACAGCGACGCTACGTTAGCAAAACGGGAGCGCTCTATAGTCTTACGCCAGGTGCGACAAGCGTCCGTCGGCGCGGCCCGACGGCAACCAGCGCGAAATGCGACATGCTGCATTTCGCGCCGATGCGTTACCCAGACAATACAGCGTCTCCCTGTTTTCGTGACGCAGAGACGCCGGACGTGCTGAAACGCGCATGCGTAAAACCAACGCAGCGCGGAACGCGCCTACGAGTATATGGCAGCATAGAGTTTCCTAAAATTAACTAGAGGGTACTCTGGCTGTCTTCAAGTTATTAGACAGCACGTAGACAGTCTACGCAGACTGCTTAGAAGACAGAAATGAGCCCATGCTGTCCGAGAATCGGAACATGTCTGAACGGCATTTACGCGACGATGCGCCAGCTCGCGTCTAGAAGAAAAAAAGCTAAAATAAACAAACGTAACATTTCAATTTTCTGGCCTATTTCGTGTCGAAAGCAAAAACAAATAAACGTTACCCACATTGAGCATCTGGGGAAGCGTCTGCTTGTGTACAGATGACCATTCCGACGAGATCCGATCTATCTGAGCGATTCGCTGAGCCGCCATCTTATTTAGACAGCAAAGTAGCCTGCATCGTATTTTCTACGATGCGGTCTTGTCAGAGCTGTCTTTTTTGCCGGCTGTATACGTGAGAATTGGAATGGGACTTAAGATGGCCGCTGTTCATTTAGCTGTCTATTTAGCCGTCTACGGTGAGTGTTGGAACACACCCGCTGTCGCTTCAATCGTTCAGCAGCCATGGAAATTATGGGTCGTACACACATTTGTCTAGTCTTCGTACTTGCGGCTTCGTTCATTGCTGTGTTTCGGTTGTATTTTGAAAGAAAGATTCAACCCTTTTGAGCTTCGTGACCCGATTTGGAAAGGTAAGTCTAGTAGAATTAGGTGGTGCAGCGCAACCGCTGTATATTTGCTCATTTTAGGGGCAAAGCTTATTATAGCGACACCCGTTCGTCCCTCGTAGCCGTTGCAGTGTGTAACAAGTATAACATTTTGACCTCCAAGGCGGTGCCGGTGAGAGATTTCTTCTGTGCGTTGTTGAACAATAAGAAATAGTGCTCAATTTACATGCTAATGGCTACTAATGGGGAATGAAAGACAGGGGCATTCGGCTTTTAGTTAACGCGCACGCTGCGATCCCCATTAGCAGCCATTGGCATGTACATTGTGCACTATCTTACAAGAAAGGGTTGCTACGTTATACTCGCTGGGTGTAACCTCCTCAGTTTTAGAAAGGTTTAGCGAGCGTTGAGCCGCAATGCCATGAATACAATGAACTATAGTATATACCATGAATGAACTCGAGGTGGTTAAAGGTGGGAAGTATATACAAAGCGCAAGCCGTAAGAAAGTAACAGCCGAATTCTCCTGTCTCACATTTACTAATAGCAGCCATTGGCATGTACATTGAGCACTATCTGACAGGAAAAGGTTGCTACGTTATACTCGCTGTGCGTAACATTCTTGGTTTTAGAAAGGTTTAGCGAGCGTTGGGCCACAGTGCCATGAATACAGTGAACTAGTATATACCATGAACACGAGGTGGTTAAAGGTGGGAAGTAGATACAAAGCGTAAGCCGTAAGAAAGTAACAGCCGAATTCTCCTGTCTCTCATTTACTAATAGCAGCCATTGACATGTACATTGAGCACTATCTGACAGGAAAAGGTTGCTACGTTATACTCGCTGGGTGTAACCTCCTCAGTTTTAGAAAGGTTTAGCGAGCGTTGAGCCGCAATGCCATGAATACAATGAACTAGTATATACCATGAATGAACTCGAGGTGGTTAAAGGTGGGAAGTAGATACAAAGCGCAAGCCGTAAGAAAGTAACAGCCAAATTCTCCTGTCTCTCATTTACTAATAGCAACCATTGGCATGTACATTGAGCACTATCTGACAGGAAAAGGTTGCTACGTTATACTCGCTGGGCGTAACCTTCTTGGTTTTAGAAAGGTTTAGCGAGCGTTGGGCCACAGTGCCATGAATACAGTGAACTAGTATATACCATGAATTCGAGGTGGTTAAAGGTGGGAAGTAGAACCAAAAGCGCAAGCCGCAATAAAGTGTGCGCGTGGCACCTCTCGTTTACTCCTTGGAATGACCGCTGGATGGTGGTGCTTCTATATTGGGAATATATGATGAAAAGATGCGAGATTGTGGTACTTGGAGTGTTGAATAGATGGATGAACGGACACACAGACAGGTGCATGGAAGGACGCATGAACGGACGCAGGGGTGAATACATGGACGAACGCAGGGACGGACGCACGAACAGACACACGCACAGACGGGCGGATGGACGCATGGATGGTCACACAGACGGACGCATGGATGGACCGAAGCAAGAACGAATGGACGGACGAATGCTTCACCCCACTCTCCATCATTCACTCTGTAGATATGCTGCCAATTTTTTTTTGTTTCGGGAAAAAATAGCATCAAGCCACATGAACACACATGGAGCCAAAAGCTGGCCAGAAGTACAAAGATTAGACAAATCTGTACTACCCATCATTCCCATGCTCGCTGAAGCGCCTTGCGTTGCAGCTCTTACAGACACTATCGCCTGAGTTCCCTCTAGCGTATTTTAGGAAACTCTATGTATGGCAGGACCGGCGCCTGGCGTGGCAACGCCGGCGTGACGCGACGAAATGAACGCCGGCGAGCACGCGCACCGCGTCCCGTCAAAATGTATTGGCGCCTTGACTGTGGCATGTAGTCACATTCTCACATGACACACATCTCATGATTATCATGTTTGCACCAGTCACATACCTTCGTCATGCATTGGCGTCACGTAATACGAATTCAGCATATGTGAAGCTAGCGAAACGGCCACGAGCGCATCATTAGTGTGGCATGTGGTCATGTTGTTACATGACACGCATTTCGTGATTATCATGTTTGGATGGGTCATTTACCTATGTCGTCCGTTCGCGTCACGTAATACCGAGTTTGGTACATGTGAAGCTAGCGAAACGGCCACGAGCGCATCATGAGCGTAGCATGTAGTCATGTTGTTACATGATACGCGTCTGATGTTTATCATGTTTGCACCAGTATCATACCTTCGTCATTCATTCACGTGCTGTAATACCAAATTTGGTATAAGTGAAGCTAGCGAAACGGCCACCAGCATGTCATTAGCGTGGCATGTAGTCATGTTGTTACATGACACACATCTCATGATTATCATGTTTGCACAAATCAGATACCTTTGTCATGCATTCACGTGCCGTAATAGCAAATTTGGTATATGTGACGCTAGTGAAATGGCTGAGAGCGCATCATGAGTGTGGCATGTAGTCACGTTGTTACATGATACGCAAGTCATGATTTTCATGTTAGAGTCGGTCGCTTGTGTTCGCCATGCAGTCATGCCATACCATACCAGTTTTGCAACATGCCATGTGAACAAAACCACCGCAAGAGCTGCAGTATTATAAAATGTAAATCGTCACATCCACGACATACATGTCATGATTTTCACGTTATGACTAGTCGAATATGATCTTCACACAGTCATGTTGTCCCATACCAAGTTTGGTATTGATACTATTATCGAAAAGGCCAGGAGAGGTAAAAGTCGTAGGCGGCTAGATAGATAGATAGATAGATAGATGGATGGATAGATGGATAGATAGATAGATGGATAGATAGATAGATAGATAGATAGATAGATAGATAGATAGATAGATAGATAGATAGATAGATAGATAGATAGATACGCTCAAAGTCGCCGAAGTTCGCTAAGAAATGCTTCGCATTTAAAACAAACAAAAGAACTTCTAAGAAGAAGATGATGATGTCGAGGCTTCCTAAATGTGCTTCGCGTTGGCACTTTGTGTGCAGAAATAAAAAGCAAGTATACAAGCAGCGGACGTCTCCGTACGATAACTAAAGCACCCGTTCGAACATTTTGTGCACTGACGCACATCACAATTACAGATGTAGATAGAGACTGCAAAGAGACGCGAATCTTCACCCTTTTTAAGGAAGGCCGTCGGTACTTGAGAACGTGACTGCTACCAGAAATTCAGCTTTTCTTCTTCAGCTTGAGCGAGGAAGCGCTTATTTGTTTGTTTAGAGGCTTTCCCAAGAACATTCTGACAGCTGAAGGGGATCATTGTCTCGCTTATTTCTTGTGTGCGTTTATTTTGAGGATATGAGCTTGGTCGTGTTTGGGAGAAGCTGCTAATCAAACAGTGGTTCTATTTGCTGTTTTTACTGGGGTACGAAACGTGCTTGAAATTCATTCATGTGAAGTTTGGACGTGTATGATTCGGAAGGCGTGAAGAAAGGCAATGACGCAAAGGCGCCTTCGACCTTTAAACAACTTAGCTAAAGCAAGGAAATAAAATGTATGTGGGACTGTGTTACTTTGTCATTACAAGCACGACGGCTGGATAAGAAAACCTGAATCATCTCCCGCTAAAGGGAATCATGTGTCGATGCGAAGCAGCGGGTGCTAACGCTTACACTGGCGGCGACGGTGACGACGGCGTTCATCAAGTGAAAGCCAAGTAAAGGTGCCCTTCACTGAATGCCGAACGCGCGATCCAGTGCCTGTATATGCCGGTGGCCAGAGAATGGTTGTGAAGCACGGACGATTGGTTGCTTACTACCAGATGCTCATGCTGTGTGATCGTGTGTGTGTGTGGTGTAGCTTGCCTTATGTTTCCTGAGTTCGAGTACGATTCTTTGGTGCGCGTAGTGGCAGATAGTTTTTGAGTGTTGTGACGCCGCGAAGCTGTTGTGTGCCGCTGAGCAGCTCAAATGCAAAAGAAGGACGCTATCTTGAAGTACAAGGTATCGCTGTGTGAGATACAGTGTCGAGAAGCGTATCGAGAGGCGTATCATGTGTAACAAAAGCCCTTATTTTTGTCACAAACGAGCGATGAATCGGACTCGGGCCGCCGTCTCCATACTACAGCATCAAATCACCGTCCAAATGATTCCCTTCAAGGGTGCACGCAACGAAACAAGAAAACAAGCACCAAAAGGCACCCAGGACGTGCATATACCATGTACACCCGCGGCAGCCAACCAGTACAGATTGGGAGAATTCGAGACATTGTAGCGGGGCCTGCGACCGTCTCAGCAGAAAAACCGGCGTGACGGAACCCTTTCCCCTGGCAGTCACAATGACTTGGAATGTTCGCGAAACCAGTAAGAATAAAAACTGGAGGTGAAGGTGGGTAGGATGGGTGGTGAACTCGACCAATAAGTTGTGATGTTCGAGTGGTATCAATGAGTCGTGTAATGCAGTCAGTCGATGTTGAAGAAACGAATTATGACGCCGCTGAGTACTTAGTTGAAGAGTGTCGCCAGGACGATAAGCGCTGGAGTTCGTTCCAGTGTTTCCTTGAAGAAAAATATTTGAGACACGTTCAAAAAATGGTGGAGTGCATGTACACTTGTGGTGAACATTCAAGGCCGCTAAGTGTTCTTGCGCAGTTTATAATTCGTGCTACTGCATTTGTAGCGAGGTTTGTTTGTTCCAGTGGTTCTTAATACCTTCTAAGTTATTTCGTGAGTTGTAATTGGTACCTGCCGAGTGTGAAAGTTTGTGTGATGCTTGTACCACCTTTACTGTGATTACAATTTGTTTGTGTTGTAAGCTTTTGTTTTGAACTCGGTCTGTCAATAGACCACAACCGGCGTTGTTGATGCACTAAAAGAACCTACGTTTCAATTGTGCGTGATTTTACAGCGCGTTTTGGTGAGCCGATGCGTCAGCCCTTGGAATCTGCCCAGCGATCACTACCCAATAAACAAAATCTGTGATCCTTTTCATTTCAGGTGAGTCAGAAGGGCTGCATTCATCGAGAGTAATGAAGCAAGCTCTACAAAGGATTGGCCCTCCTAGGACAAAGATTTTACATATGTGGTGTAATAGGTACTTCCAATAACAATTCTCAATCTTAAGTGTGATGTACAACTACGAAACCCGTTATTTTCGGCCTACTGTCGCGCCTAGCAATGCATGCTAAGCGTTTCTCCTGGGAGGAATGGTGGCGCCAGAGCAGGTACGAGGTGGACTATATGCCCGGGACGACGCTTTGGCGGAACACAACAGGCCGCACCTCCTTTTTTATCCAGCGGCCGTGTCACAAGACGCTAGGTGTCGTCATCACTGGCGCTTCGACATTCTTTAGTGTGATAGCTTTATTTTTAATTTTTTTATTGTTCCTTGTGCAGTTTTGTCATGTCTTGGTATAAAGAGTAGGTGCCTATAACGGTTCACCTTACTTCCTTCGGCGCCCAATGGAGCACAAAAAAAAGGGAGCACTTTGCGCGACACGTTCAGTATTTTTTGTTGCTCCATTACAAAAGACAAGAACAAAAAGAAAAGCTGTCACATCTGTGAATTGCAAACATTGATTGGTTTGATTTATTTAAATATAGCTTCGTAATTAAAGATGAGATCTAACTATAGAGCTGTTTTTTGGCTCAAAATCAGAGAACAGTTCTGTACGTGTCGTTCGATCTGGTTCTAGTTCACGAAAGAAATTTTTCATACCAAACACATGTGCAGACTCAAACGGGCAGACAATTTACGTGCTCCTACACAGAAGTGAAGATATTACGTATGATTGTGCTGATTTCTTATCATCGTATGATTCCTTATCAGTTCAACTGATAAGAAAGTACACCGGAAAAAATATCGGTATTCTTTTTGTTGTTGCTGCTGCAAAGAACCTGCTGTTTTCAAAAAAAAAAATTACAGCATATCCACGGAGCGAATGATAATGGGGGGGCGAAGTGGTGGTGGTTTTCATCGCTAAACCGTGAACCATCCGCGAACATCGCAAACTACATCATCAAAGACGTGACAAACACTGCATATATTTATACTAGAAGCTTTATTATTTGTAAGTGATTCCGTTCCACCACTTCCGTTCCCCATTCATTATAACGGCTTTCTTGTCGGTGAAGTGGTGGATTGGTGATGGGGCATAGTGGGAAGTTTTTAAGGACGAAGTAGTGGTCAGTTGGCAAAGGTGGAGCTATAGGTGGTCACGTACATACGTACAAGGGATGGAGAGACCCATGACTTTAGGAGCTTTGCACCTAAAAACTTTCATGTCCTTGGCGTCAAGCGTTAAGACCGTTGGGGAGATAGTCTGTAAATATAGTTTCCTATCAATCACACGCATTCATGTAAGGTTAATGAGAACTAGCAGAAAATTGAACCAGTAGAACTAGCAGACAGTCTCATTAGTACTGTGCTTGAATGACGAAAATAATCCCATAAATTTACACCTATTTCCTACATTTATTGAATCATTTCATGTAACGTAGTTCCTGCCTATCTTTTTCCACTGCTTTAATGCGTAAGAGCTTTACGGCTACTTCCCTTGCTTTTCCATGCGTACTCTGTCCGCTACGTTAGAGCAAGGGGGCCAATCTTGTATATTATACGGTACCTACATTTGCTCCAGCAAAACTGCTCGGTGTAGGCAGTAGCCACGTTAAGTTTCTCATTGCTGCTTTTATTCAAGAGCTCCAAGTGAACTATGAAATATTCTCGTGTCGTTTTACAAAAATAACAGCCCAACGTACTGTTTAAAACTAATTACTTAAGCACAATTTGCTGGAGTCAGGTAAAGAAGTAACATCAGTTATTCAGTCAGTCAGCTTTGCCTGCCTGCCTGCTCTAAAAGAAACAAGAGACAACGGTCTTGCTGTGGGCCAGCTTTTCTTATTTTGACCTCGTCGTTTTCTTCCTCGTGCTAGTCGACCACGAAGGCCCAAGCTACGCGTCTGCTCATCGTCATCAGACTCGGCCATGACTGCTAATAAGCGAGCCATCGACAATGTATCTTGTAGTCGATGCTGGCTGTGGCGCTGTGGTCGGTCGATACAACGCTGGAGCTTGGCTCGGTGCTTTGCCGATGACGCCTCTGATGGCCAACCTGCAATTTGGTTTGGACAGACAGAAGTGTGTCTGGAAGACGAAACTGGCTGCACCACGATAATCGGTTTTCCTCAGGCATGAACTTAATGGGCACAGCTAGCAGCCACACATTTGGAGGATGGCCTGGACTGTGTCGTGAAGTAAGCGCTGGACGCAGCACCCAAGAGGAAAGTTGGCGCTTCTTCGGGATGAAAGATGGCATGCCAATAGGCTCTGTGTTCAATGCCAGTGCAACTTTCGTGCGCTTGTCCCAGGGAGCCTCGTTGCTAAACAAGAAGTGATCGGGGTCGCATTTGGTCCACGAATGTTCTTGAATTAACGGAAGCGGCTCCGGTTGGTCTGCGAGCACAGTGATACGTGCCATTCGCTCTTCTGGCACCTTCCAGAAAAGAGCGCCATACACAAGAGGTGCTGGCCACCATGCAAGCCTGGTCGTGGTTTCTGATACCGTCGAGGAACTCGACATCCTCAACTGGAAGCCCTGCTCGCAGCTCGTGTCTGACACGTGGCCTTCTGTGCAACGTGCTGCAGCATATGAGAATTCTGTTTCTTGCTTCTCAGAAGCTCGATCTCTGGGAGAAAGCTGGTTGGTGCAGGGCAAAGCTGCACCTCCTAAGCTTTTCTTGGAAGGGCTGCCAGGGACAGGAGGACATTAACAGTGGCACCCCTTTGGAGCCAGGCCACCGAGAGATGGCTGGCCCATAGAGTTGGTACACATCGTGAGTCCCGTGTATCGCGGAACGGTGACGGCGGCAATGTGAAATTTGACTAAAAGCAGCAATGAGCCTGCCACTCCATTCCACCCTGGAACGTTGATCGACGCCTTCTTACTTGTACCACGCTTTGGCAGCCCTGCGAAGGTGCTCTGTGGCCACCACCATTTCTCCTAATCCGATCAGGCCTCGCGACCTCATAGAGTGTTGGCGGCTATCACCCAACTTTCGGTGTCATCTGGAAACCAACAAAACATTGACAGTTCCCAGGGAGCCGATGACGGCAGGATGGCGGGCGAAAATCAGCAGTGTGCCCACACCAAGCAGCCCAGTGTCTCCGAAAGCTCCGCGAGGGAAAACTGCAGCGCGTGGTGATTCTCGTTTGAGCTGGTCTTAAGTTTTTGGTAAGGTGGGCCGCTGCCAACACGGCATAGGTTGCGCACAATGTTGTCAAGATGGCAGGAGACAGCTGGGAACTCGACGTTATAAAGGCGTTAGTCGTGACGAGGAGTTGCCTGGTGTTACGCTGCGGCTCCACGGCGCTCTCGGGTGACTCGCACAAAGAACCAAGGCAGTCATCTGCGGAAGGTAGAGCCACTTCGGTACGCGTGGTGGTAGGGTGCGTGCGCGTAGATGGGGTCTCTTGAAAACCTAGCTTTGGTCAGAATAACGGAAACGGCCGGGATCCATGCCATGGAAGCTTCAACGACGTTCCCAGGTAAGCGGAACCCACGTAGTGTCGTGTCGTGACCTGGTACCATGGCGTCAATGAAGCGATGTTGAGCTGCCGTGGAAGCCTAGACGCCGACCACGGATGCTGTTTGAAGCACCGACACGTTGCCAGGCATCGACGAGGCATGTACGCTGTTCCTAGTGAGAGGAGCCCGTGCGCATGGTTGGCACTTCGTATCGCGTCAGTAGGCAAGTTACCCGGAACCACAATGGAGGCCTGGACGCAGTCAGCTGGTGGTGGGAATGATACTTGCGGCGGCGGTTGCCTTGCGGGTTACATCAGCGATAGAACGTGGCGGAGTTCTGCTGGAGGACGCGTTACCTCAAGCGGGCTACTGAGGTTCGCCAAAGGCTTTTGACGACTGCGCCATTGTACGAGAAACAAGAGACAATGCCCTTGCTGCAGGCTTGCATGCTTGATCCTCTCTTTTGGCCCCTACCTACTAATAGAAATCGGCCAAGCCGGCGGTTATTGTAAGTGAACAATTTAGAAATTTAGAATTATGCAGGCTAGAAAAATATGGTTACTTTGTTTTAACAAGGCGGGATTATTTTGGCACAATGTGAGAAAAACGTGAAAGAAGAGAAATGTTAGGTCCACTGTTGTTATTCTGACCTCGTCTTTCTCTTCCTCGTGCTAGTTGAGTAAAATGGCCCAACCCCGCTGCCACTCATCGTCATTCCACTACCTACCTACCTACCTACCTACCTACCTACCTACCTACCTACCTACCTACCTACCTACCTACCTACCTACCTACCTACCTACCTACCTACCTACCTACCTACCTACCTACCTACCTACCTACCTACCTACCTACCTACCTACCTACCTACCTACCTACCTACCCACCCACCCACTCAGCCACATACCTACTTACCTACCTATCTACTTACCCACTCAGCCACATACATACATACATACATTAACTTAACTCCGTATTTCGCCAAAACTAATCTCTTCAAATTTTCGTTTTTCCCGTGCACAAGGACTTACAGACCGAGCCTCTGGATTGGCCTGGTCGAACGGGGAGTACGATGAGAGATTTGAGCGGATGACCACTTACAGAGATATTACGCAGTATTACAGGCTAAGCAGGAAAATTTATCCTCCCGTACACTCGTCATTGAACAAAGGACAGGCGGTGGCGTGGCGCCTACTCCAGACCCACACGTTTCCTAGTCCAGTAACAATGAACCGCTGCGTGCCGGAACTTCATTCGGACAAGTGTAAATTTTGCCACAACAGGGCGGATTTGAGCCACGTTTTATGGGCATGCCCACAGGCCCCCATGAGAGGCGAATTTCCAGACGGGAGTGGATGGGATGCCGCGCTCCTAAGCTCTGATTCTCAATTACAAGCCCGCTTAATACGGCAGGCCGAAGACGCCGCCAGGGCCCATGGGATCATGGCCGTCGTCTAGGTTTGGTCCTCCCTTTTCCTCTCGCACCTGAAAGGGGAAGAGGACCTTTCTGCTAATTAAATAAAGTTTGTTCATCATCATCATCATCATCATCATCCCGCGCACAATCTGTGAGTGGAACAATTTACCGTTTGCCGCCCTGCTGTCAACAGATTCTATTGACGCACATGTTTTCCTGAGGATGTAAAAATGATTTGCAGTTTTATTATCCACTGATCCTTTTTGTTGATTGCTTACTTTTAGTGCCATGTTGCTTTCCCTTTCTTTTGATAAATAAAAAATGTGATTCTCGCAATCCCACTTAATTTATTGCTGTTATGATAAGCTTGGTTGCATTATTGTTGTTTGTGTGTGATGATTGGATTATTGTATGCTGTGTGATGCTTGGCTTGATTGCCTTACTGCCTGTACCATTCCTGCTTGGGCTCCATGCCTGCAGTATCTTGTAAATAAAAATAATAAAATACATACATACATACATACATACATACATACATACATACATACATACATACATACATACATACATACCTACAGATAGGATGTGAATTACAGTTAACTATAATTCACCGAGATGCGCATCGATGGTCTGCTGCTGGCATAGCGAAAATTGATTGGAACAGACACAGAACAACAGAGAGAATGTAAAATGAGTAACTATTTAAAGCCACTAAGCCTAGTATGGTTTTTCACTTTATAGTTGCCGAATTTTGTTCAAGAAATGAGAAACACTCTTTAAAATATGCTGGAGGCATTCTGGCCTACGAGGAAGTGGGATGTCATTGTCTTGTATGAGTTTTCCGCTGCACTTGGCATCCCATCCACGTCTTCTAGCATCTTGGAAAGACAGTGATGAAGAGGGCTTTGTCATTATGCTTGATGAACGATGTAGACGAGAGAGGATATGGGCGAAAACTTTTTTTGCTGTTTCTGTTGGCGATAACGTCGCTACAAAAAATTGCTTGCGTTCGTTTTGCCTGCTGCCCACGGGCTGGTGAGATATGATACTCAGGCCAAGAACTGTCAAGCACTCTTTTTATTCTTCCACTACTTATGTCGAAGAGGAAGGCTTTGTGAAAAGTAGCAAGAAAGCAATCATGATTTGCGAACGAAAGAGAGTTAAGGAAAACGGGTCACTGTGAAAGGTGTTTGCCAGTACCATCACGTTCCTCGGCTGATGAAGACCTTTAGATGTAGATTGCTCATTGAAGTAAATACGTGCCAAAAAGTTAAAGGAAAGGCTGGAGGAGACAGCAATTTTAAGTGATTACTTCGTCTGCAAACGCAGTTACTGCGACAGCCGCTTCCTTCCAAAGCGAAGACTGCCGTGGTGCTTTTACATGCTTTTTAAGGGGTTAATTGATTGATTGATTGATTGATTGATATGTGCGGTGTAGCGTCCCAAAACCACCATATGATTATGAGAGACGCCGCAGTGGAGGGCTCCAGAAATTTCCACCAACTGGGGTTCTTTAACGTGCACCCAAATCTGAACACACGGGCCTACAACATTTCCGCCTCCATCGGGAATGCAGCCGCCGCAGCCGGGATTCGATCCCGCGACCTGCGCGTGAGCAGCCGAGTACCTTAGCCACTAGACCACGGTGGCGGGGCTTTTTTTTTTTTGAAGGGGGAAACCTTGTGATCTAGCCTAGTCTTCCGTTGTGGGGATGGTATAGAACCATCGCTATAGTCAAAAAATATGTGTGAGAGAGGTTTTAAAATATGTAGAATTCAAGGTACACATATGCTATAGCTAATTATAAGGTAAAAGATTGTTGTTCCCGGTGAAAATAGCCTATAGAAAAGAGTATTGATGAGTTTACCCCTACCAAAATGTGCTCTGCTGAGGCTGGGCAAGGACACGTGTAACACAAAGGCACATGCCAAGCACTATAGGTCCCAACGAATCACCCATATTAAAGCGATATTTTGCCACCGGAAGATGGCGGGTTAATGGATTCACTTTCGACACATATCCTCCACACCAGCAATTTTCCCAATCCTCCTTGAATTGACTAAAATGATTGGAAGTTGAAATAAGTTTACAAATCTTTTTATAAACTTTGTCCCTCAATTTACACTACATGGGGCAACGCTCGGACCAACTATCATTTCTCATCAATACGATGTCCAGAGCTTCGCCCACTCGTCCTGATTCGCAACGCGGAAATGCACATATTTTTTTCTTCGTTTCTGCGTCTAGTCACAACAAGAGCATTGGCAAGAAGCCAGCAATTAAATTGCTGCTGCGAAAAAACAAAGCTCCGTCTGTCTTATATATGTGTGTCTTCCTTTTAATAAAATAAAATGTAGTTGCGAGTTCAGCGTCTTTTCGTCGCTTCTTCCGTCTTGGTGTGTTTGCGCTGTTTTTACATCCAAGCTATCATTACTATGTGCTACCCTTTTCTGTTGTTGTAAAATGTTAAGTTTATGATTCAACTGTTTTTTTTTGTGCCTCTGCAAGTTTGATAGTTGTCTACGTAACGTCGTGTGCAGAGTGCGCCTAAGTTAACTTTTTTTAATGCATCTGCTCATGTACCTTTCAGCTCCGAGTAAGCGTTTGTGTCTATTTCTTTATCTACGCTGGCTTAATCGCAATAAAAAGAAGTTGCTTAGCCATGATAAATATCAAATGGTAGCGATAACGCTACTGTTAAAACTGCAAGATACCAGCTTAATATGTAAGCAAACGCGCTCTGTACTATATGCGTCCAACTATGCGTAGAGTAGAGATGGGACATTTCCTCAAACTCGGCAATAACTCCGAGGCCGATAGCTTTCATAAACTCTAGGAGAGTGCCACTGGCCATTGAATTCGGTCAACGGGACACTGGTA
Source organism: Rhipicephalus microplus (assembly GCF_043290135.1). Taxonomy (NCBI): domain Eukaryota; kingdom Metazoa; phylum Arthropoda; class Arachnida; order Ixodida; family Ixodidae; genus Rhipicephalus; species Rhipicephalus microplus. Next base: position 290,017,560 of record NC_134700.1, read on the forward strand.
GACTTTAGGTTGGGCGACTCCTTTCAGACGGCACACTCACGTCAGTGCAAAGCCATTGACTCTGGATGACTGCACGGAAGCAATTTCCTGAGTCGCTTCCGCGTCAGAAGTGCAAAAGCGTGCAGCGTCCTGCCGAGATTTCCAGGAACGATGCCACGTTGACGCAGCGTTGTGGAAGAGTGCGATGTGGGTGCAAGTAGCAAGCGCAGCATCGGATAAGAAAGAGTTGCATGAGGAAAGAGAAAACCAAAACTCGGAGACTTGGGGCTCGCCGAGAGATATTAAAGGTTTGATGTTTTCTTAACCCCGGTATCGTCAAATCAATAGAATGTGGTGAGAAGCCCAAGTAGCCGCCAAGCCTGAGCAACTACTGATATTCACAAACATTGGATGCATTATGAGTAGAGAATATACACATATTCCCAACCCGCTCCCCTTTCTTATGCTTTGAAATTGTATGACTTATGAACAAAATCTACACGCTTCCTTGCAGTCATCAATTGAAGACGGCAGTAAATATACATTAGTGGAAATGCAGTGAGGTTTTGCCTGCTGAATGTTTTTTTAATATACATCTATAGCTAATCACAAAAAAGTTTAAAAATTTTTACAGTATCGTTACATTGCATGCCAGGGTTCCCAGGTTTGGCTACTTTGTACCAATCTGGCTATTTGTTTAGCTAGAGGCGGCTGAAAAAATGTCGCGTCTACTTGGGTCCTTTTTGGCGATTGTCATTTACCCCTGATTTCAACAAAATTATCACTATCTGGGGACGTCGCAGCCATGGGTGTCGCGTGAGTGTGCTGCCAAAATATGGCGAACAAAGTGTTCCCCCCGCTGTCCAAACATAATTTGGCACTTTTGATTACACATATAACCACCTCTAATGAAAAAGACAGCTGAGTGGCCTAAACAGTTCAAGGGTCACTCATGGTGCTCATAATATAGACAAAAAAGAAAAAAAAGGAGCTGCATGCTGATAACGTGCCAATCAAGCTTGCCTAATGTTTTTGGATGGCTAAATGTTATTCAAGGAGAGCTGTTGCGTAGGGCCTGATCTCGAAGGTCATCTAATGCTAAATGCTTGATTAAACCACAGTTCGCAGTGAACGAAAATCGAACGTGCTTAACCTAACAGGGCACCCTGTGCTCATCGACATTAAACATCGGTTACCAGCAGTTTAAAAAAAAACACGATGAAAAAAAAACAGGACAGAACAGCCGTGGAAGGCAATGATACGTGTTACGTACGCACAGTAAAACTTAAAATTGGCTCACATCCTAATAATCTACGAAGTGATTCACTTGGGAGCACTAATCATGATTATTAGAAGTATTGTGCGGTACAGACACACGAAACAGCTTGCTTGGACAACGAACTCTTCTTACGAACTATTAACTTGGTTAACTCCATAATTTTGACTTTCCGGAGGCAAATTTTGGCGATGTTAAACGGCAATCAGTGAAAAGAGAAGTCAAGGGAGAACGAGAGCACTTGGTGGTCACATGAGTTCTCAGAGGAGTATTCGAAATGTATGCAGTAATGACACCTGTCATCCTTTACGTGGAATGTTTGTAAACACCGGAGTAAGCTCTCCAGAATAACAATATCTTCATGTCCCTTCAGTATCACCAGTTGGCCATGAGAAATGCCATATGAAGGGCCAGGTGCATTTTCTGATTACCAATGAAGGAGGTAAACATCCTCATTAGCAGAACACATTATCTATGGCAACCGATGGTCGCGGAAATTGGCACTCTTTTGTCGGAACGGCCACTATCATAGATGCCAGCTGTATGAATTGCAGTCGCCTTTTAATGCATAGCACGTGATTTGTTGAAATGGGTGGGTAGCTTGGTGAACACTACGAGAAGGGAGCGAGGAGCGGGTGACTGCAAAGATGAACGATAGACGGAAACAGTAAAATCATGTTCCAGCTATGAATCAATGCACCTGTACATATATTAACGTGTGTTCATTACTCCAGGTACGCAGATAGCACATGTAAATAATTCGCCGCAGAGGAGGTTTAAAAAGCATCAGCTGATGAAAATGTGCTACTAAGTATCATAGCACCTATACTAATGGCACTTTTGAAGCGAACAGTGATGAAATGAACAGTGAAATACAGTGATGATAAGCGTACAGCTGTACTATGACAAAAAACTGCGACGTGCCATTTTCAAAAAAATAAAGATAACGTTTATTTCACACCAGTACGTCATGTGTGCCAATAGTTTGTCTCACGATGATCGAGGTAATCTAACCCTTCGACTTTGTTTCGAAACGAAATGGTCGCTGGACATGCACAAGAAACACTTAAGAAGCGTTCACAAGGGTGCTTCAGAGAGACAATAAAGAGAAGAGGAAGGTTGGGACGTTAACCAGAAGGTAGTATCTGATATGCTATCCAGTACAGGGGTTGGGGGAATAGAGGAATCAAAGAGAGAGAAAACAGAACAATATAGAAACAACTCGTAGACACATACATACACGTGCATACGAGCGTTCCACTTCACAATACCACGGGCACTTCACCCCTGATGCACATGATGAAATGGCATCAGCCCACTTCTGCTTCAGAATGTCATCTGGACTCCTGGATAGGACTAACAACACCCTTCCTTTGGCACACTGTGTTACTACCGGTGTGAGTGCTTTTGAAAGTGACGCTGACGCGAGGATGCGTAACTTTGAACAACACTCCACGCTTCGAAATCGTGGTTGTGGGCCGATTCAGCTTTGCGCATTCCATTTTTGTTGCGTTGGGGTAGCGTGCTTGTTCTTGAGCTATTGTTGATGTAGTTCTTGTGTCCTTTGATGTAACTGCCATTTCTGCCGTTTCCTAGAAAAAATGTTGACGAACACTTCTTGTGCCAACATTTCATAGTGTGTTAGGACTTCGCCCACGCACATCGTGGTTATGTGCATAAGTACGTCCCCAACACTCCTTGTGTCTCATGGGTGTGCCAAGCTGAAGCTTTTCTCTGGCTTGTCCCTGCTTCTAGAGCAGGGGTCTCGAACATGCAGTTCACCACCCAAGTGACGGTCCTCATCCCATCTTTTTTTTCTGAATAAGTTTGTTCATGCCATACGTAGATGTGATCACTGTCATTGTTTGCTTTAACTACCTCATGAGGTCACAGGGCTGTAAAGTATAACGGAAGTAAGCACTTTCTGGATCGATGTCCCGACTTTAGCGATTCTGTAAATTTTTATCGATAGCTTTCTCGGAACCTTGCACCAAATTCCCTTTAGAACTGACCCGTACATGAAACATGGGGAATGCTCCATATCACATGGCAATGTTAGTGAGTGAGTGAGTGAGGGAGTGAGTGAGTGAGGAGTGAACTTTATTATGGTCTAGTGGTGGCAGAAGCTGAACAGGATCGGATGACCCGCTAGCTCAGCCATTCCTGGGCTCCTTCTTTCAGTAGTATTTTTTTCTTTAAATACACCCTATCCTCATCCCCGATCTTGACTGTCCCAGCTTTTGCGGGACTAAAATTCGTGACTGTGGCCTACTAGGTTAGGTGAGATTGAGACATTTGATCTAGAGAATTACTATATTGGGCTCCAACTTGATATGCAGGTTTTGTTCTTAAACAGTCGCCTTCTTTCCTGGCTTCACTTATTGCAGCAATTATAAATAAGAGCGTGTAAAGAATGCGCTACTCAGGTATACACTAAACATTATACATCGGTGTGGTAAAACGTGACAAAAAAAATTGCCCGCAGCTTCCCTCGGGGGAACACTGAGGAGGATGCGGAGCATATAATTGGTTAACGGGGTGTTAAAGTGCGACTTACTTGGGTCGATGGCTAAATTGGTTAACGTGGTTGTGAAATGGGGTGTTAAATTGCGACTTACTTGGGTCGATGGCTAAATTGGTTAACGTGGTTGTAGGAGGGGGTGTTAAATGAGTGAACACGTACACACGTATGCGAAAGGGCGGCGCTGGTCGAAGGGACGTCGATCATTGTGTTTGTGGATTCGTTGGAATTCATTTCACCGCGACCTTGGACGTCGACGCGCCGTACAAACCAACCGACGAGCGGCAACTGAGCGAGCGAGCGCCGACCTTGAGTATATATACAGCACGACGGCGCATGCATTGTCAGCTGTTGAATGTTCTCGAAGCGCGACGCCACATGCGCGTCCACTGGAGAATCAGGAGAATTGTAGATGTCGAACGCGGTGTGTAGAGGAGGAAGGGTGCACAGATGGTGGAGGAGTGAAGCGCGCGCGGTGTGTAGAGGAGGAAGGGATGCACAGATGGTGGAAGAGTGGGCGACGGCGCGACGGCGCATGCGCGCGCGTCAGCTGTCGAATGTTCGAGAAGCGGTGTGGACGGCGCGGACGGCGTGGACGGCGCACTACAAGGCGCGAGTATAAGATGCTCCGCATCTAAAATTGGAAATAGTCAAATATTTTTTCTTCGCTCTTTATCATTGAATGTCAATCCAGAAACTTTTCTTTGGGTACAAGGTATGTGCTGCATGAATATACCCATGTTGTCACACTTAAGAGGGCTGTTTTTTTTTTTAAAAAGGCAGATCCCACGTACAGTGGGAATCGATGATGCGTGAAGCCCGAATGAGGAGGGGTGATAGGTCACTTTAAAATCAGCTCAACGTTAAGAGGCGGGGGTAAATTATGCCGTACATGACTTACATGTCATAATTATCATGTTTGGACGTTTCATTTACCTTCGTCATCTATTAACGTCACCCAATACCAACTTTGGTATATATGGAGCTAGCGAAACGGCCGCGAGCGTGCTATGAGCGTAGCATATAGTCATGTTTTACATGAAATCCATATCATGATTACTATATTTGGACGTGTCATATACATTCATCGTCCATTAACGTCACGTAATACCAAATTTGCTATATGTGGAACTAGTGGAACGGTCGCGAGAACGCTATGAGCGTAGCATGAAGTCATATTTTACATGAAACGCATATTGCGATTATCAGGTTTGGACGTGTCATTTACCTTCGTCGTCTATTCACTTCCCGTGATACCAAATTTGGTACTTGTGGATCGAACGAGCGCAACGGCGGCGAGTGCGTCATGAACGGCCCAATATGCTCCGACGCAACGTTGACGCACGCGCAGGCTGGGCGCAGCGACGCCGCGCTAGCAGAACGCGAGCACTCTATAGTGTGATGCCAGGCGTGACTGGCGCGACCAGCGTCCGTCGGCGCGGCCAGGTGGCAACCGGCGCGAAATGCGATATGCTGCATTTCGCCCCGACGACGTTATTTAGACTCCACCGCGTCTGCCTCCCTTCATGACGGAGGGACGCCGTGTGCGCTCAAACGCGCATGCGTCAAAACAACGCAGCGCGGCACGTACCTGCGAGTATATGGCATGCAGATCCACAATGGTCAGTAGGCAGATCCACTGATCTGTATTAGGGGGATATAGGCACCTGGCGGGGCATCGCCGTCGTGACGCGATAAAACGAACGCCAGCGAGCACGCGCGCCGGCTCACGTCGAAGTGTATTGGCGCCCTGAGTGTGGCGTGTATTAATGTTCTTACATGACACGCATATCATGATTATCATGTTTGCACCAGTCACATACATTCGTCATCTATTCACGTGACGTAATACCAAATTTTGGCATATGTGAAGGTAGCAAAGCGGCCGCGAGCGCATTATGAGTGTGGGACGTAGTCATGTTGTTACATGGCACGCATGTCATGTCATCATGTTTGGACGTGCCGTTTACCTATGTCGTCCGTTCGCGTCACGTAATACCGAGTTTGGTACATGTGAAGCTAGCGGAACGGCCACGAGCGCACCATGAGCGTAGCATGTACTTCCCCGCCGTGGTGGTCTAGTGGCTAAGGCACTCGGCTGCTGACCCGCAGGGCGCGGGTTCAAATCCCGGCTGCGGCGGCTGCATTTCCGATGGAGGCGGAAATGTTGTAGGCCCGTGTGCTCAGATTTGGGTGCACGTTAAAGAACCCCAGGTGGTCTAAATTTCCGGAGCCCTCCAGTACGGCGTCTCTCATAATCATATAGTGGTTTTGGGACGTTAAATTCCACACATCAATCATCAATTAATCATATGGTATTTTTGGGACGTTAAACACCACATATCAGTGTAGCATGTAGTCATGTTTTTACATGACACGCATCTCATGTTTATTATGTTTGCACCAGTCCCATACCTTGTTCATACATTCACGTCCCGTAATACCCAATTTGGTATATGCAAAGCTAGCGAAACGGCCGTGAGCACATCATAAGTGTGGCTAGTAGCCATGTTAATACATGACACGCATGTCATGATTTTGATGTTAGGGTCGGTCGCTTGTGTTCGCTATGCAGTCATGTCATAACATACCAGTTTTGCAACATATGTGAATGAGACCACCGCATGGGCAGCAATACCATAAAATATAAATCATGACATTTATGACATACATGACATGATTTTATGGCATGACTAGTCAGTTATATTTGTAATACAGTCATGTTATATCATACCAAGTTTGGTATCGATACCATTATCCAAGTGGTCAGGAGAGCTAAATGTTGTAGGCGGCTAGATAGATAGATAGATAGATAGATAGATAGATAGATAGATAGATAGATAGATAGATAGATAGATAGATAGATAGATAGATAGATAGATAGATAGATAGATAGATAGATAGATATGCTCAATTTTGCCGAAGTTTGCCAAGAAATGCTTCGCATTAAAAAAAATCTACCAGACGTCTTATTTTGTCCCAACCTGCGTGGAAAAGCGAGACACAGCGTGAAGCAAACAAAGACACCGTGAAAAAAATTAATTCCTTCAGGATTTGTAGTGGAAGCACCAAAAATTCCCTCCGTAGGCCCTTACACAGTCTTCATCAGCCCGCTCCTTGCGCTCCATGGACGCAATGAATCCAGACAGAACACAGCACTGTGCTGCTCCAAAAGTCCCAGCAAATCAAGAATCCCCCGTCTTCTTGTGTGCTAATGGTGTCTTTTATTGAACGCTTGCACCTCATTAGATTCAATGATTGGAGGCTAGGTATGCTCTGAGGCATCTTCTTCGCCTTTTTTTGCAGTTTTGATGCAAAACTGCACGGGCATTTTATGGCTTTCAACCTCGTCAGCCTGGCTTTGTGAGGCGATGAATTTCGCACTCTCTATCGCTAGTTATTTTTATATTTTGGTATGAAAAATATTTTATTGAATCTGCCTAGGAGTATTTATCGTTAGCTTGACTAGGAGATTCTTTCAGGTTTTATTCATGCGTCTCTTGAGAGCATCCTTTGGGAAAGCATAACAGCCTCGATGTAGCGCGAATGGAGTTTGTCATATATCCTCAAAAGCAGTCAGTGCTTTTTGATGTCGTTTTCCACCCACGAAGCTCTAAATAATACTTTATTGTATGTCCTTACCCGCCTAGACAAAAAATAGAATATATAATTGGTATGAGTGAATGGTTCACTTAATAAGACACCATATAAGCCTTCTGATGTCCTTTTGTCGCATTTTGCCCCTCCCACACGCCCGAAATAAAAAAAGTACGCTATGGCGGTCTACACCAAATGAACCAAGCTTTTGGTGGTATGTACCTAGTGGTGCAAAGTGACAAAATAAATACTTAAGTTTTTTGTACAGACGTTGGAGTAGCTTTAGGCACCAATCCGAAAAGTTCTCCGAGCAAAATTTTGCCACTTTTTGCCGGGTTACAAACACACCGACATCAACCACATAATTTTTCTTAATCGAGCGCTGTGAGCAATGAACAACTTTTACGCATAAAAAGCTAGACAACTAAGAGCACCTAACGCTGAAGTAGAGAAACGAAAAAAGTGCTTTCTGTATTAGTTACAGAAGTTGGCAGAGTCAAAATTTCACGTTTTGCCCCGTGTCTCATGTTGCCCCACCCAACTTTATATCTCTAAAGGGTGAACTTGTCGCCTCGTTGGTTGAACACCCCTACAATATGATGCCCTGCGATATGCATGCCGGGCTAATTCTATAGGGGAGTTATAGAACAGAGACGAATAACATGAAAATGGGACACTTTTTGGAACCAGTCTCTACGTTAACCTCACAGCACTGCAGCTAGTTGCCGAGCACATGTGCATGCCCTCCTACACACTGGAGGACTCGAAGGGAAACAGAGGTAAAAATTAGAAGCCATGGTTTGCGAAAACTGTCTTACAAAATAGCGATCCCTTGTAAACACGTATATGACCCACCACAAACGCACATGATGGTTGTAAATCTTGTGATCGATAACCATTGGGAGCTAAGAAAATTTAAAAGAAACCCTACGAGCTACACCTGTCATGCTGATACATACATACATTGTAAAGAGAACAATAATTTCTAAATGACTGGAATTACAGCCGATACACACTCACGGATCAGACTAAGGCCACCGCCAAGCGAAATGTTGAATGATGCGTAACAATGCATGGGTTTCGCTTCCCCATGCACTCCAGGAGGAACGGCGGCGAAAAATTGTAAGCTAACCACCGTATTCAAAAACGCTCCTTGGCTCGAATTCCGTCCTTCACTTGACTGAGTTGAGCACTGTGCCACTACTCGACTGAAATTGGCGCTGTGCTTGTAAAGAATCGCTGCAGAGTATTGCCGATATGCAGTGACTTGGTCTCCCTAGAGACGGCACTCCCATTGACTTTTTCAAGTCAAGGTGAAGCATTGTGTGAAGGACCATTCTGAATACGGCAGTAAACCTTCGATATAAGATGAAAAAAGAAATAAGATTACAAAAAATAATTTGTAGTGAGCAGGAAAAAAGAAAAAAAGTTACGCCTGGTGCGACTTGGGCATTCTTTTTTTTTCTGTGCAGATGACGTCATAGACACAGAGAAGAGCACTCGGCACGTTACATTCGTCAGTTCTCGACACGATCTGTCCTCACACTGAAGATCAGTCAAGGGCTTAGTGAAATTTCTTCGTAGACCATTGATTAGGCACTCCCGCTCCTGTTATTTTTCTTTTTTCACGAGCGCGCACTTTTCTCCTCTTTCCATCTCATCTTTCTTCCCTCTCCCCTTAGAGCAGATTAGCAAACCGGATGCCACAATTCTGGTGAACCTCCCTGCCGTTACCTCAATTAATTCTCTCTCTTTCTCACTCCACGTTTACTCGAAAATCTGGACGAGTCGTAGCAGTAAGCGACTATCTTTAACTATCAAGTGCTTTAAAATCTGCATCCTGGACTATCAAGTGTTGCGTCATCTTTGACAAGAATGTATAGTTCGTTAATCACTTCGCGAGACTTCCGCTTTAGGAACACCTATCATTATTTTTACCTCTGAAATTACATTTGTTAACATTGTTCTCACTATTATAGACACTTTTTGTGGCTACAGTTACATTGAATGCCATGTTGCAGCAATTTATTTCTTTCTGTCAATATAGATCCACCACTCGAAAGTACGTTGGGTTTTTGTGTAGAAAGACCCCTACTTGAAAGGTACTGTCAGTAGGATGACGATACTGTCACGAGGTCATGATGTTGATGAAGACAGCAGTCGAATTCTGCCCCGCCGCGGTGGTCTAGTGGCTAAGGTACTCGGCTGCTGACCCGCAGGGCGCGGGTTCGAATCCCGGCTGCGGCGGCTGCATTTCCGATGGAGGCGGAAATGTTGTAGGCCCGTGTGCTCAGATTTGGGTGCACGTTAAAGAACCCCAGGTGGTCTAAATTTCCGGAGCCCTCCACTACGGCGTCTCTCATAATCATATAGTGGTTTTGGGACGTTAAACTCCACATATCAATCAATCAAGCAGTCGAATTCTTCCAGGTGAAACTCCTGATTTGGCTGAACTTACGGCCAGGAAAATGAAAAATCACTACACTAAGCACTAAAGCACTTCATGCTGTGCACTGATATCTGCGAAAAGAGCGTCGGCCATAGATGATCTGACAAGTGGCGAATCGCGTCGGCAGTTGTACATCTGCCGTCGAGTATGCCAGTGCTATTGCTAGCGGCCATGTAAGTCTCAAAATAATATTGCCACGTTCCATTTCCCAAGTTTTTGTTATCGTCCGAAAAAACCGCACGATTCTCAGCGCAAACCGCGCCTGCAGTTTTCTAGAAGGTTCCGGACTGTAGTAGATCATTTTGATAAGATCACGCCCACTGTGCGAACGGTACATATTGTTCTGGAACCTACGCCACCACCAGCGATAACGCTAGAACATTCGACGGCAAGAGTATAAATGCCGACGCGCTTCGCCGCTTGTCAGTTGTTGATCGAAGGCCGACGCTCCGTTCGCCGCTATCAGTCCGAGACTGCTATCTGTGCGAGACTGCTGCTGTAATTGGACTTTCCGTTTTCCGGGCACAGGTTCGCCCAAATAAACAGTTAAATCCCAACACGAAGTCTCCTGTCTTCGGCCACGTCACGACCCCGTGACAATATGCAATGTGCGATCGACGGGCAAAGCGGAAATTCCTTTCCGCCTCGAGCTTGATCGTTAATAATAAGAATATATGTGGTTTCACGCCCCAAAGCGCCCATACGATTATTAGAGACGCCTTAGTGGAAGTCTCTGCAAATTTCGACCACCTCGGGGAGCTCTATCGTTCCTTGAGGCATTTGATGGCGATAAGGATTGCTGAACATGGAAGAAGTTGCACATCAAATCATCATCATCAACATCATCACCATCATCATCATCATCATCATCAACAACAACAACAACAACATCACCTGGACTACGCCCACTGCAGGGCAAAGGCCTTTCCCACGTTCCGCCAATCAACCCGGTCCTGTGCTTTCCGTTGCCACGTTTCACCTGCGTTGTTTTCATACTGATCGGACCACCTAACTTTCTGTCGCCCTTTTGTGCATTTGCCTCGTGTGGGAATGCAGTCAGCTACCCTAATAACCAGCAGTTATCCTGCCTACGTGCCTTCTATACGTGTTCGGCCCATGTCCATTTCTTCTAGATTTTAACTGTGATATCCTCAACCCCTGTTTCCCTAATCCACTCTGCTCTCTTCTTGTATCTCAAGGTTACTCCTATCATTTTCCTTTCAATCACTCGCTGCGTCATCTTCAATTTAAGCAGAACCTTCTTTGTAAGCCTTCATGTTTCTGCTCCGTAGGTAAACACTGGCAAGAAGAAGCTGTTATATACGAAATGAATATAACAGAATGTAACTGTTTATGAGCCCAAATATGATGCTATCTAACGCCAAATATTACAGTTTTCTTGATAGACGGGTACTATAAGGACGGAAGATTCCTTTCCACAATCAACACTTTCATTTAAGCTTCATCATTATTGGCTGAATTGATCGTCAGGGGTGTAAACTTCCATCGTATTCCGTAATGAAAAGAACCACCAATTACGTTTCCCTGAAGCACTTGCTAGTTGTACGAGTACGCTGTAGTTCATATTGTGCTTGCAGAGCAATGAGCGCGGTCTCGCAGTGCAGGTATTACTAGGATCACAAAGTTGTCCGTGGAAAATGTTGCTGCGAAAGAATCGAGTTTAAAATGCTACAGGATAGCAACAAAGGCACCCGAATCGCAAGCTAATACAAATTTCGGGAAACAAATTATCATTATTTATGGTGTCGTTACCGAATGTCGTTATGTGCACAATGTGTTTTCTTAGAAAACGAAACGCGTTGTCGCAGCAGACAAGTGTATTGCATGAAAATCAGTCTGCTGCCTCTAGGATTCGTCACGATCTTGGTAGCTGATTATTTCCGAAAGTTTTTTTTTCTTCATCGTCCTATTGTCTTGATTTTACATGACCCCATATTTGTCGCACCATCCTTGTTTTAATCTAAGATATGCTGGAGAATATGCTATTTACAGCTGGCCGGATCAAAGAACTTTTGAATACCGACGAGGCGTTTTCCAATTACCCAGTTCCTTCTTAACTTTCTTTTTCTTCCGTTACCTGGCTCATCATTCTCCATTCTACTTCTTGTAAGAGGCTTGATCGAACGCGCCCCTATAAAACTGATGAAAAGCTAAGGGTCATGTTTCCGCTACTAGAGCCGCCCGTTTCTTTTTTTCTCCTGTATTTTGCCAGGGAATTTCGCAAAAAAAAAAAGCGGTGATTGGTCGCCGACACGTCTCGTTTACTGGCGAAGCTTCGCGAACGCTGTTGCCGCGTCGGCTGCGGGCTAAGTAAACACATTCTCTCGTAACTCTTTGTCAGCGCATACAGTGGTGGAGAAATTTCTCGAAACTGAGGCTCATCAATCAACGCAACGCACATAATGAGCCAATGCTCCTTTCTCTCTTCTCTCTCTCCTCCGATATTTGTGTGCATTGGATTTATTACTCTTCCCCAGCAAGCGGCTGGCGCACATCTCACGCGCTTAATCCGCCTATACCTAAACAGCCCGAGGCAGTACTCACGTTGTTTTGCTGATTTTCCCAGTTCAATTGAAGGTATTGGCACGCGAGCAGGCCTCTCGTATTTCGGCAGCACGCTGACCCCCTGTGTGAACACAATTCTCTTTTTATCTATTGGCGGGTGTCTCTGCCATATAATGAATTCTCAGATCGGTTGCCTAATTTTGCTCGTTAATCTGCTCTCTCACATTCATGTTGTTCCAGGAGCGAAGCTCTTTATAGCTGTACCCGTTCGTCCCTCATAGCCGTTGTAGTGCTTAACAAGTATAAAATCTTGACCTCCAAGGTGGTGCCGGTGTGAAATTTCTTCTGTGCGTTGTTGAACAATAAAAGATAGTGCTCAATGTACATGCCAATGGCTGCTAAAGGGGAATGAGAGACAGGAGCATTCGGCTTTTAGTCAAAGCGCACGCTGCGATTTCCATTAGCGGCCATTGGCATGTTCATTGAGCACTATCTGACAAGAAAAGGTTGCTACGTTATACTCTCTGGGTGTAACCTCCTTAGTTTTAGAAAGGTTTAGCGAACATTGAGCCGCAGTGCTATGAATACAATGAACTACATGTAGTATATACCATGAACACGAGGTGGTTAAAGGTAGGAAGTAGATACGAAGCGAAAACCGTAAGAAAGTAAAAGCCGAATTCTCCTGTCTCTCATTTCCCATCAGCAGCCATTGTCATGTACATTGAGCACTATCTGACAGGAAAAGGTTGCTACGTTATACTCGCTGGGCGTGTAACCTCCTTGGTTTTAGAAAGGTTTAGCGAGCGTTGGACCGCAGTGCCATGAATACAGTGAACTAGTATAAACCGTGAACTCGAGGTAGTTAAAGGTGGGAAGTAGATACGAAGCGAAAGCCGTAAGAAAGTAAAAGCCGAATTCTCCTGTCTCTCATTTCCCATTAGCAGCCATTGGCATGTACATTGAGCACTATCTGACAGGAAAAGGTTGCTACGTTATACTCGCTGGGCGTGTAACCTTCTTAGTTTTAGAAAGGTTTAGCGAGCGTTGGACCGCAGTGCCATGAATACAGTGAACTAGTATATACCATGAACTCGAGGTAGTTTTTAAAGGTGGGAAGTAGATACGAAGCGAACGCCGTAAGAAAGTAAAAGCCAAATTCTTCTGTCTCTCATTTCCCATTAGCAGACATTGGCATGTACATTGAGCACTATCTGACAGGAAAAGGTTGCTACGTTATACTCGCTGGGCGTAACCTCCTTGTTTTTAGAAAGGTTTAGCGAGCGTTGGGCCGCATTGCCATAAATACAGTGAACTAGTATATACCATGACCTCGAGGTGGTTAAATGTGGGAAGTAGACACGAAGCGCAAGCCGTAAGAAAATGTGCGTGTGCCACATCTCGTTTAGTCCTTGGAATGTCCGCATATGCGGAATATATGATGAAAAGATGCGAGATGGTGGTACTTGGAGTGTTGAATAGGTGGACGAACGGACACACAGGCAGATGCATGGACGGACTCACGGATGGCTGCACCGACGAATGGACGCATGGAAGGGCGCAGGGGCGGATGCATGGACGAACGCAGAGACGGACACACATATGGACGTGCGGACGCATGAACAGACGCACGCACGGATGGGCGAATGGATGCATGGACGGTCACACAGACGGACGCATGGACAGACGGAAGCAAGAACGAATGGACGGACAGATGCTTCGCCCCACTCTCCATCATTCACTCCGAGTGGATATGCTGTGATTTTTTTTTTCAGAATTATGCAGAGACCGATGCCGCAATGATACCGAACATATTCATACCACATGCTAAGTCCTTGTGGTGTGATTCAAGCATAAGTGGAAGCTTGTGAATAACGTTACGTAGCATCTCTATACGGCGCCAGCCTCGGTAAACAAGCGCTCGACCACTCTAGACAGCCATGATTAAGCCTGCACAATACTTTGCTACGCATGATGGCAGTAACACAGATAAATAAATAAAAGAACTAAGTGTTTCACATGGCAAATGAAAGAAATGGGAGGCTAGCACGCATGTCCTAAATATGGATATAAATATGGATATATATATATATATATATATATATATATATATAGACGCCAGACAAACGCAGTATTCAAACTACGCGCGCTAGTTCGTGCGCCCCCAAAAGACCAGCGGCCCGATGATGAGACAAGAAAAGGCCGTGACGGCGCACGCCTCCTCAGCACGGGATTTTGAAGAAAATAAGTGGCGCACCGCTCGAGGGCTGCTCGGAGATTAATTCCTTTTGCTGATCGCCTGTTAAAAACGCTGCTACATTTTCTTTTACTTTTCGGGTACAAGTTAGCCCAAATAAACAGTTATTCTTACACCATTTGGATTGTGCGTAACAATATATTTCGATGAATGCAGAAACAGATGGACTGACAAAAGTGGAAATACTTAATATCTACAGCAAGAGCTTGCGGGACGCAAAATGTTCGATAATGCTGAATTCCCGCTTTGTCTGGGAATTCAATTTCGAAAAATATTGTCCATTCTGCACAGGCCATTCAACTTTAGAGTTACCAGCTTGATTACAAGCATCAAACACTGATATAGCAGAAATTTGAATTACTTGCGGATCTAACGTCCTGCAAACTTCTGTTGCTGATAGTACGTATGTGCGCACGTATACATACATACATACATACATACATACATACATACATACATACATACATACATACATACATACATACATACATACATACATACATACATACATACATACATACATACATACATACATACATACATACATACATACATACATACATACATACATACATACATACATACATACATACATACATACATACATACATACATACATACATACATACATACATACATACATAAAGAAGAAAGGCTTGAGTTCACGGTAATGAACTCGCTAAAGAAGGTTCATTTGCTGCAGCCACAAGCAGCCGTGCTGTTCAAACAACTTCACAACTACCCCATAGGTACGGGAACAAGCAGTGCTAAAGACAGAATGGTGAAAGAACGACACACGAGCTGCTGTCACAAAAAGAAATAATCTGCATTGATAGAATACGCACAG
This sequence comes from Rhipicephalus microplus, assembly GCF_043290135.1. Classification (NCBI taxonomy): domain Eukaryota; kingdom Metazoa; phylum Arthropoda; class Arachnida; order Ixodida; family Ixodidae; genus Rhipicephalus; species Rhipicephalus microplus. The sequence goes on from NC_134700.1 coordinate 290,033,012, forward strand.
ACATAGACGAAGCATACACAGAAGAAATCATTACAAGCTTTGCTTTTTACGTCGTGTAGGAACAGTGGCAAAAAAATAACATGAATAGTGCCGTATCTGCATTATCGGTGGTTAAGCATTTCCTTTCCAGATGTTGTAATATTGAATATCATGAAAAGCGGCCATATATCTATGGCACAACCAGCAGCCATCCTAGCATGAACCTAGGTCAGAGAAAGACCGAGAGAGAGGTTCATGAAAGAATAAGAAATATTGTTGACGGTATTTTCTGCCTCCTGATCTCAGCACTTTTAGGGATGAAGAAGAGACGCAAAGATGATAGAAAGAAGAAGATAGAAGCGTGGGGGCAAGAGTGTCTTTTCACCTCCATCGTTGGCACGAAGCTAGAGCATTCGCGGCGAGGTCCGAAGAAGCAATGAACTCAAGCAAGTTCGGGCGGTTTGTATCTGCGAGCGTTGGGAAAAAGGGCGTCCTCCGCCGTCGCCGCAGCGAGACCGAGCAGGCGACAGCGGCTCCTGATCCCGCATCATTGTTCGGCCAGGGCAGGGCAGGAGCGAATATTATGATCCAGTGTTTTGTCGTCGCCACACCTGCGCACGCAGAGAGCATGCTGAAAACATTGTGCCGAACTGTTCACTTTTGTAAATATACCTTCCACCTCCCCCTTGCCCTAGCGCTCTTGATGGCGCACGTGCCGAAAGTGATTTCACTTGTACTGCGTGGGACGTATAGGCCTTGAGGCGCCCGACATCGATAAAGGAAAGCCAAACGAATAACTTTCACAGAGATGCTGTATACAATTAGGTTCTGGTGGCAAATTGCGCCCGCGCTGGTTGCATTCTGTGTCTTTGTATAGCCTTGTGTTTGGAGCAGGTGGCACACGTATTGGCACCCTCATACACATTAAAAAAAAGAGCAAAGAGGTAAGAACGAGCGCATTTGCACTGCGACGGTCGTCTCGCCGATGGAGTCAAACTATATATATGTAAGTATGAACCTATATAATGTCAGGTACTGCGCGCCATCTGTCGAAACATATGACAGCGTGTGGGAAACTTCTGCCTAAGTGGCAAACAGTCGTGAAATACGGCCTGCTAGGAGAACACGCAACTGCTAAGGCTGCCAGATGGCTAGAGCGCGAGCATGCTCACACGTGGTACAGGCGCTCAAGGCAACGGTAAAATACTCTTAGATGCAAAGGAGAGCACTTAATTTTTTGCGGGCGTAACATCACCTCTTCTGTTTTACAAGTTCAGCCATTTTAATCAATCAATCTATAGATTGTCAGACACATTGGCGCCGAGTAAAAGCATATATATATATATATATATATATATATATATAGATACATACAAAGAAAGTGTTTTCAGAAATGGTTCCAATACTGTTTAAAAATCAGCAAAAGACGATATTTTCTCGCTGTCTTCACAGTTGGTTTTTCTTTAGCAGCAGCCATATTGAGAAGTAAATAGGAAGGTAAATGAACCAACTTTTAAATTAGTTGAGTGCAGCAGTTACGTCAAATAGAAGAATTGAAGTCCTTGATGCGAAAAACCCATTGCTGCTTTGAGATTTCAGAAAAGTGGCCTCTAGTAATAACTACGGATGAACAAAATTCTCCTAAATTTTACGGTGAAACTGTAAAGATGAAATAATTTCCGTAATGGCCCCATGTATGGAGCTAAGGGCGAAAACAAAAATGCCAAAAGAAGCTGCTGTGTTTCTTCGCTTCTTCGAAGGTGACTGAAGTGCTTATAGTTAGATGAGGAGCTGGTACTGGTGCAAACGAAAAGATATATATATATATATATATATATATATATATATATATATATATATATATATATATATATATATATATATATATATATATATATAGTAAAAGCTCAGCACAGGTTTACGCTCGTTAATTCTGAAAAAAAATTCGTCCTTGTTTTCTAGTTCTAGCCAGCATCAGCATATTTTTTGTTCCATGGCATAGAACTGTATTTCATTCACTCTCTTTTGCTGGCAACCTGCAAGAATCGGATGATTCTCGGAGCGTGCCGAGCGCGAGAAGGCGGAAATGTGCGATGCAAAAGGGTTAGAACGGGGGTCGCAGACGAGCCAAACAATGTGGCTCTGTCCACGTTGCTGGCTTCATCAGTTAGCGACCGCGGTTTTCTCCAGGCGTGAATATGTGACTCAGAACTTTCTTTTCAACTTGATTCCATGTGCGAGCGCAACGTCATTGCTCAAAAATTGCTCAAACATGGTAGAAGCTGTGACACATTACGTTTTAGCGCCGGTTGTGAGCTGGTATATAAACTGGTTGGTGCATCGTGACGGACGAACTGTCAGCTGCCTGCCATTTTTTTTTGTACGAAAGAATATCGTGTACTGAGAGGGGTAAGGGTACAGGCTGGTTCATACAATAAAAGAGGAGGGGTGCTGGCATGCTTCGGTCAAATTAAACACGAAAGTCAGGTGCCATGGTCGCATTAAAAATGAAGTCACAGGATGACGGAAATAGCGGCTCCGACAACGATTAATCAAGAAAACGAAAGCGAATGGGTGTGATACACATTTATTTATTGTTTTCTTGATAATTGCGATTATTCGAATTTGTTTACTTTGGAAAAATTTCCGGTCTTACGGAATTTGAATGAACGAGGTTTTACTGTATATTGGACAAGGGGACCGGGCACTTCCGCCATGAGGCTTTTATTTTCATGACCCGTACGTTCACAGCACACACAGCAAAAGAATATTGTGATGTATTCTGGCTATATCGCATGCTGATATCGCGCGCTGATACCCCCCTTAGCTGGATTTCCGGCAGTATTTAGGCACGTTTCGCCTATGTCGACGCGCATCGCTCGATTCAGCGTCAATTAGACGCTTCTTGTCGAGGATACGGAATGCGGGGCACGAAGAACGCACACTGCAGCAGCGTTGTCCTGGCAACGCTGGTGGAGTGTCGTCATTCATACTACGCCTCTTTTCCTTGCTCTTCACTGCGAACAGATAGCGCGGCTGTGCCATTGTTTGCTACAATGGTCCCAGCATCTTTCTCCCCACCCAGGCCTCCATTCCTCAGCGATTGTCTCCAGGGTGAATTTTATTAACCTTGCGTTTCTTCCACATACGGCTCGATGGAAGCAATGCTGCAACTTCTGCTTTTATACGAGTGTAACATTAGTATTATGCGGAAGCGTGGGCGATCGCAATGCAAGTATCCGGTACAGAGCCCCGAAGGTCATGGGCGCGAACTTTTGTATATCGAAGCCACCATAACGCGCGCAGTCACTCGTCCAGTTAACAGCTCGTTAATTTGACCGATATAACGTTGTTCGTGGTAGATCAGCTGAGCGCGAACAAGAAATTTTTTAGCAACACCGGAAAAAGGGGTGGTTAATTACAGGACTGTAGGCAGAGCAATCGCGTTTGATTGCAGCTGAAATCCCGATTTTTATCTTTGAATTCGTTTGGTCAATGCTGCCGATGCGAGCCACTCTTATTGCTCCCACATTTAAGTTAATATCTTTACTCGCCGTTCTGGGGTAGATATGAACTGTCAATCACCTGAGACGCATACCCTGGTTGTGCGGCCCGTGCCATACGGCATAAGAGGCTACCATGAAAGCGCCCAGACGTAGGCGGCCAGATAGAAAAGTAGATAAGAAACACTCAAAGTGCCTGATGTTCAATAAGAAATGCTTCGCATTGGGCCCCGGCACAGTGGTCTAGTGGCTAAAGTACTCGGCTGCTGAGCCGCAGGTCACGGGATCGAATCCCAGCTGTGGCGGCTGCTGGATACGATGGAGGCGGAAATGTTGTAGGCCCGTGTGCTCAGATTTGAGTGCACGTTAAAGAACACTAGGTGGTCGAAAATTCCGGAGCCCTCCACTACGGCGTCTCTCATAATCATATGGTGGTTTTGGGACACTGAAACCCACATATCAATCAAATCAATGCTTCGCATTGAAAACGTAAAAGAATAAGGTCGCGTTTCTGAATTTGTCTGAGGATATCAGGACCGTCGCGACGACAAGCGTGAGCAGCGAATGCCATGGGACGAAATTGCGACTCAGTCTGCCGAAGTAAAGAGCTATCCTCGTCGATTGGCTCGTGTACGAGCGTTGTAATTCGATTTGCTCAACGCATTCGGATTGGCTTCGAGCTGCGCGCGAAGCGTGGAAATATTGACCATAGACGGCAGAAATTGTTTGCGAAGACACACAGGAACCTATTGCCTATAAGCCATTTTTATATCTATACGCTATTTCTTGGCACTATTCCTCTCCCTCGTACTTAGTATCAAACCGGATGCTGAAATGTGATTAACCTCCCGGCCTTCCTCTTCATCACTCTCTTTCAATCTTTGTGTGATCGTGCATACGTGGTAACGTAACGAGCCATTGCGCAGAACTTCTCGAGTGACAGATGTCGCCCAGACCAAATCTTTCGGAACACAATTTCGTGACCGGAAACCAATATCCCCGGATGTCTGCCAAATTGTCGGTCATAGCTACCAGCATAGCGTTTACGAAGTCGTTCGGTATTTGCGTAGGAGTAAAGAAGTAAATGACTGACGCGTATTTAGATCAGGTTCCCCGCGACGGCATTGTGTCCGACTTGCAGGACTTGTGGGGATACAGAACGCTATTTGCTAAAGTGTCGAGCAGATAAGAACGACTACCAATGTTTGATTTCATTTTATTCATTTATTTATTTAGAGGTACGCAGACCAGCATTTTGTCCAGGCGGGAGAGGCATAAGAAACACCAAGTGATTCGTAGCAGCAAAAACACACACAAGGACACATGTATATATACGCTAACAGAGGTCACATATCTGTGAAACAGCAACAAAACTTATAACACATTTGAACACTCTAATCACCAAGTAGATAACATTCCACCGATATAGCGAAATTATCAGCCGAAAAAAAATTCTCATGAGGCAGTGAGTTCCAGTCATCAACTGTTCTGGGAAAATAACTATATTTGTTAACATTAGTTCGCGCAAGTGTGGATGCTAAGGATCGATCATGTTTACGGCGGGTATTCCTAGGAGTCGCTGGCTGAACGCAACAATGCGTCTACATGAAACGCTAATGGTGCACCCCGCCACTGCCCATATATAGCGTTACGAGACGCGCGCCAGATGAGACTATTTCGCCTAGGGCTACTTGTGCAGAAGCTCCGCCGCCGTTGCTTTCCCGTCAGTGCAAAGTTGTCGCAATATACGACGAACAGGGGTGCATGAGCTTAGGGCTGTTAGCGAGTAGTCGGGACGCGCAGTATAGTCGAATATAGTTAAAACACAGAAAACGCTAACGAGAAACACATCAAAACATTACCTCGATTAGATTATAGGCGAGTGGTAAGTATTTTCTCGCGAACATGCTCTCCCGAGAGCTTTCGCTTGCCGTTTTGCAAACGTTATACAAGGTAGATACCGCCTGAATGTCACCGGTACGCGACGCTGTAGACTCGGCGAAAAATGACACATTCTCTGTGTTTTTCTTTTTATAGAGCACGGAAATTTGATAGCGCACTCATCTGACAGCTGAGAAGATCTTAACCGCAATGTCCCATTGTACTTTTGTGGTGCTTCACCGTGTGACGTTTCTCCGAGCTGATCAATGCAGCCGTCATTCTCTTCCCGTTCTTTGAAAGGAAAACTTCTTTAGAATAACATTTCGTTCAACTACCCGACAGGCCAGCGACGCTATGTGTCACTTAAACAAATATCCTTCTTTCACTGTGATCTTGCGCTTGTTCTCTCTCACGAGTATGGTGTCGTGGTCTCCACATGAGCACAGGTGACGGGCCAGGTGAATCCAATGAGAATTGTTTTTGGAGACTTAGTTCTCGATTTGTATTCCTTCGCAACGTTTTTATTGCAGCTTGGCCGAGTTTTAAGGCGAAATGCTTAGATGCCCCATAAAACGCGAAATGTGACCGTCACAGGCGGAGGCGTCAACACGGGGTATGCCACAGATTAGTTCATGACACAATAACCTCTTTATATGGCGTCATCACGATGTTACAGGGTGCCATATTTGTGATGTCATCACGGTGTCACTATGGCGTGACATAGCGTGGCGTTGCGTGATGAGTCTATCGCATGACATCATCGCTTGATGAAAGCTGTGTCAAGCACGGAGTCAGTGCGAGATCCTGGGGTGTGTGAGAGAGCTTTAGGGGTGGGGAAGGGGGATCAATGCAATAGACTGAGGATAAAATGGATGTCACCGCCGTATTGTATTAGGCGTCTCAGTAAGGGTGGTGCGAGTTTCATTTTTTAGGGGTGAAGCTCTTACGTCGTGGGTAGTTCCCTCCTCTTTGGTCGTAGTGGTGTGCATAGCCACCTCTAGTTTATGAGTTGCTCAATAGATAATGTTGTGTGTATATGTCCTTGAAAATAATATAAGTAGATAGCGTTAGTGGTTTTCAAAGCATATCCGTGGAGTGAATGATGATGAGTGGGGCGAAGCGTCCGCCCGTGCGTCCGTCTGTGCTTCCATTCGTCCGTCAATGCGTCCATGCTTCTGTCCGTCTGTCCGTGAGTCCTTCCGCGCGTTCGACCATGTGTCTGTCCGCCCATGCTTTCGTACGTCTGTACATGCGTCCATGGTTCTGTCCGTCCGTCCTTCTGTCTGTCGTGCTTCCGTCCATCCACCAGTTCGTGCGACCATCCGTGCTTCTGTCCATCCGTCCGTCCTTCCATCCGTGCGTCCGTCCGTCCATCGATCCGTGCGTTCATGCTTCCAGCCGTCCGTTCGTGCTTCTGTTTATCCGTGCATCTGTCCGCTCGTCCGAACGCACGGAGAGAAAGATGGACATGGACAGATGGCAGATGGCACGGACAGAAAGATGGAAAGATGGATGGAGGTTTCGCCCCACTTATCATAATTCACTTCGTGGATGTGCTATGACCTTTTTTAATCGCCGAAGAGTCTCCAACTGTATGGCAATGGCAAGGTTCACTTCTTGTTGGCATGATACCTATTCTGTAAAATCTGGGTCATGTATGAAGTGAATGAGGTTTATTCCGTAGTTTTGTCACATGCCATATGGCCGGACATATATTCCACGTGATCTCTCTATTCAGCAACTGAAGAAAGACGTAGGAAGTGAGAGAGAGAGAAAAAAGGTTTATTATGAGATGAAAGCTAACAGGTCGTCCTGAATCAATTTTCTGACCTGCTACTCAGCGTTTGGTAGGGAAGGAGTTGGTAACGAAAGTAGAGAGAAGAAGAAGGAGATGATGAGGGGCCTCAAACGACCGACGTTTTGAGAGGGGGAGAACTACATTTGTCAGTCTTTTGACAAAGATAGGCCCACTTATCGAAAGGTCGGCTAGCCTATCATGAGCATCTGTGCCTGTTAGTTCAACTTATGCACACATTACGTTTCCAACATCAGCTTTCACCTTTACCATCGTAGGTAGAGAAGAGTCACAAATCTCACTCGTTTCTCAGTTTCGTTTGTGGTATGCGCAATTTCTAAGCTCTTAATGAGTAGGGCTGAAAGGTTCACAAATACTTGCTATAGCGAAATCTTTCGTCAAAGTGACAGTAAGATGGGAGACAAACAAAGCATAGAACGAGACGCTGTATGCCTATATAAGAACACAACTCGGCGTATGCAGCGACTGCTCCTCGTCAGACTGACACAATCGTGCAATATTTTGGTGAGGTTTTCGCCCTGTATGGCGGGAAATCGGTGCCCTTTTCGTCCATTTATGCTCGACGTCTTTCTCGTGGTTGCGTGCCGTCTCTGTCCACAGAAATGTACGAATAAAGAAGCGTTTGTGGCAGGCAGAATAGGAAACGTTGAGGGACGTCAGTGATTTGCTGCGTACAAGGTCACCACCATTCTCTTGGTGGTCGGTCTTCGGTGGAACCTGTCTCGATTCACGGCGGCGACAGCAATCACTTTTCATTTGGAGAACGGTTACTGCATTCCAAATAGAAAGAAAAGAGGGGATTTAATGTAATTCCACCACTAAAGGCTGTCGCGGATTAGCAAGGAAACTGCACGTACGCTTGTAGATTATGAACAGTATTCTTGCGTGTCGTGAACTGTATGCTTTCTTTCTTTTTTTGCCCTCTCAGTCTTTTCCCGACGTGCAGAGCAGCAATTCCGACGTATAGTTAACCTCCCTGCATGTCCTGTATTTCTCTTCTCTTATACTTCTTTCTGAATCAGGCAACCAGTTTTTTATTACTTAGATTAATCAATTAATTGACCAACCAATCACTAACTCATTAAATGGCATCAAACAAAGCGGGACCCAAGTGCACTTCGTGTCCTTTTCTTACTTTGTCATTAGTCAGTAAGTCGCGCTTTTCTTAAAGCGCGACGAGCTTAGGACTTCTCGGCGTATAGATTCCCGTTCCCCCTCCGGCTCGCTTCTTCATTCTCGATCCATGCTGCAGCGTTGGTCCTTCTCACTCGCGCATCAGCTATACATAGTTCCGCCGTAGCGGTGTGCCTTTATCGATACACGTCATCGCTGGTGGCTCGTGACAGCGGGATCTGACGAAATAGTGAGGCTACAAGCAATAGCGTGCTCACGATCCCGTCCATGCTTTCAATGCGGGCGAAGGTTGTTGCGATGGCTAGGCACTCTGCCATCCATCTGAACCGTATAATCTCGCGCGTGAACCTTGACCGTATTCTTAACCATATACGCCTTTCAGGACGTTGACCTTGAGTATAGCGAGCGAACGGCAGTAGAGGTAACAGCAGCAACAACTATAGCCTCTCCACGAGTATTAGTGAGATGTATAGGCTGTCATCGCGATAACCGTCGTTAGGAAACCCGTCCTAAGCAGCGATGAAAAGCATCGGGACGCAACTTTGAGCATTTGCTTATCGTAGACGGAGTGCGGCGTTCATCCTGCAGGCTTTACTCTTGACACGTCGGTGATCAAAGCGACGTTGGAACGTTCTGCAGGCAAAGAGCACGGCGAGTCCTGTACTGCGTATAATCACTCTGAGCCGCAGCTGGGTGTTTCTCAGGCTGATGCCCCATCGAACTTCTCATTTTTATGCCTACGTGTTTCAAACATGGCTGTTTCTAGAACTTTCCTTCCACGGTCTAGTTGTTTGGTGTGTATTAACAAGCGAACTACAACGAACGACCAGCGAGACACTGCTCGTCTCAGCACTGACTCCATCGGCGACGTTATTACTGTAAACTGTAATTACTGTACCCTGTCGTTCCTGCAGACTGTCTCGATGGTTCGGGTGGAAGGTGTGTTGGAAAATGTGCTATGAATTGCTTGCCGGTAAAATTCCCTTTGAATGCTGCAGGAGATTCGCGTCGGTTGACTGATTACCACCTGGGTATACCAGAGCAACGTATATGTTGCCAGTATTTCTCAATGCTAGTTTTTTTTTGTCGTGGACAAGATCACGGTATGTGACGTTGTCAAACCTTAGAAAAATTACACAGTGCACCATGCTTTGCATGGTACTCAAATTCATGTTAAGAACACAAAAAAGCTATATAAAATGTGTATATATTGGGATTATTGATTGATATGTGGGGTTTAACGTCCCAAAACCACCATATGATTATGAGAGACGCCAATATATTGGGATGAAGGTATACCAGTACGAAAGAGGAATGTATATAACATTTGTTTCGTTAAAAACGTTTATTCGCGTGGATCTTTTTTTTTTCGATAAAGGCTGGCCTTGGTATATATTATTAATGTAATATGTGTATTGCGAGGTTTGTGTTATGCATAGGATACACGTTTCTGCAAACAGAAAGAGAAAGCAACACAAGCAGGCTTGTTTATTTTCACGCATTTACTTTAGCTGGAGCTTAAAAAGTGCCCTGTAGAGCGTGAGAACGTTTCAACTACTTGAATTTTTCTTGTTAATTTATCGCTGTTTCGCCATCCGCATGGTGTAAACCCCTCAGCGTGCGGTATTTTCTAGTTGTTGTTTTTCTTGAATAACTAGAATGTTCGCGTCAGGTGTGGTAGAACGACGACCACGATGAAAAAAATGGAAGAAGAGGATAAGTGAATGAGGGAGTTTTTTTTATCGTACTCTGACCACCGCGACGAAGAAGTAGAATGTAAGCCATTGACGTGGGAGGTACTGGGGTCGATTCTAAGTTCCGCCTGGCACCCACTTCTTTTGCCACTATGGAGAGAGGTACTCTGACTTGGCACAGGGTTGGGTACTGGTACTAATCTCGATACTTTTGCATACTTCACTTCTCTATGCTGTCTTCCTCTCTTCAACGACACGGCGGTGGGCTGCCTTGTATCCATCAAAAAGTGGCGTCTCTTCTAGCCACAAAACATAACCTTACGTGCTCGCCTTTGGGGCACGAATATTTCCACTTTAGCCTTTTTATAGGAATTTAAAAAAAAATCTACCAGCGTAAATCATGGAGTAATCCTTGCTTTACAATAAGTGAAGTCAGCATGTTGTTATTCATTTATAGGAGTAGTAGCATTTCTCTCATTTAAAACTTCCTAGTTTCGCTCGCTCCGGCGAAAATCAGTGCTCCCTCCCATCAGTCTCATTCTAGGTCCGACTGCCACTAGCTTCAAATTGTTATTTCCATGGTCATAATCTCAAGATTTGATATCCTAATTGTCCTAGTCAGTATATAGTATGATAAAGGAAACTAAGAGGAAGGAAAGTTATTGTTTGTGCAGCCGATGTCTCGATGCCATACATGGCCTCTTCCTTAAGTATTTGCTATGTTGATAGGAATCAACATAGGTAACTAGGACTTGAGTAAGCAAAAGTACAAAACGATAAAAAAGGCCAAGTGTTAAGGTAGCAGCAAAGCCGGCATGTGTCCTCTTGGTGAAATTCAGCGGCACCGGGCGCTCCAGAGCGTGCTCACTGTAGACAGCGTGTGTGCATGGCTGAACGAAGATGCCGTCGGGCTTCGCTGGAGCGCTGTCGTCTCGGCGAGTGCTCGTTATTTCCGCTATTCCATCAAAAGCCACGGCCGGGCATAGCTGGCGGCGACAGCCGATGCCACCGGACTGCGTTGGCTTTCCCTTTATGGCTTTCCCTCGTCGAAAAAAAAAAAGAGGGGGAGGGGCTTGACTCGGCTCATAGAAGCGATCGCGTCGTGGTGTGGAAAGATGCATACACGCACGCGCTAATAATACCGACCAAGTGTCCACTCAGAAAGAGAGTGAGAGAGAAAGAAAACGCATAAAGGTCATCTGGGCAGAAATCTGTTTGTTAACCGCCACTGCCCACGCGGCTAGCAAGGCAGCGCGCTACGATTTCCGCAGAACGGTGGAAGGCCTTTGCGTATATGTTAAAGCCCACTCGTCCAGCCTACGCTTGGAGCACATGAATACCCCCTTAAAAGTGGCGGCTCTCGCTTTTTACGATGTAGGCATAGCAGACAAAAAGTCAGGTTTTTGTGTTTGGCTTATGCGACGTGTTTTCATTTCGTGCTGCCCGAAGAACAGAAAGAACGAGAAAAAAATTAACAGGGATACTTGTGCACTGTACTCTTTCTGCGTTTCTAGAATAAGAATGAATATTGAAACGCGCTAGCGAAGATTCGACGAAGAGGAGGAAGAGACTCGACTGGCTCGCGAGCGACGCTGTGGATCCTTGGCTGAGCTACACCTCTGCATTACCCATATTGTAAATAAACGCGTTCCATCGTCACAATTGTGGTGGAAGGTGCTGGGTAAGCTAGCTACTACCAAGTGTTACCGGAGAGGCACCGTCCCCTAACGACGGAACCGCTACACGAGCTTCGCCGCAGCCGTCGACTAGCGGGCTTGGCACCATTACCTCAAGAAATGAGCTCGGACGGAGACAACCAGCAACCAGCCGCAAGGACGTCGCCCTACCACTACAGGGAGCCGCGAACCTTCACAGGGAAACCCGGCGATGACGTGGACGAATGGCTAAGCCACTATCAGCGGGTGAGCCGTTCGAACGGTTGGAATGCGGCTAGCAAGCTGTCTCACGTGGGGCTCTTCCTCGATTTCACTGCGCTGGTATGGTTTGAGAACCATGAAGACACATTGACAACCTGGGACCAGTTTGTGGAGGAAATTAAGAAATGCTTTGGAGACCCAGCAACGAAGAAGAAACGTGCCGAGCAGACGTTGTCGCAGAGGGCTCAAGTCACCGGTGAGACATGCAGAACCTACATTGAAGAGATTCTGAAGTTGTGCAAGTCGGTGGATGCCCACATGACGGAAGAAGACAAAGTGGGCCATATACTCAAGGGCATCGCCGATGACGTCTACCACTTCCTCATTGGCAAGGAGAGCCTGGAATGCGTGGCCGACGTGATTAACCACTGCCGAACCTTCGAGGCTCTTAAAACTCGTCGCATCACATCGAAGTTCGGACGTCTGGCCAACGTCACGACTGTTGCCACCGTCGATGTCTGCCAGAATTCTCTACCTGCCGACCTTTCCTCCACCATTCGTCAGATTGTACGGGAGGAACTGCGTCGCCATGTCTCTGTTCCCATGCAAGCTGGAGACCCGCAGTGTGATACTCTATCCCCAAGCATCAATGCTGCGAGTTTCGACGAGCGCAGTTACTCCACCCGCAGTCCACGGCTGAGGGCTCCGCCACCACAGGCTACTTACGTCGAGTCGTCTTATGCGCCCCGCAGCAGTTATAGCTACGACAGCCAACCGCCTCCGTTTGTGTCCGAGTGGCAACAGTTCCCTGAGCATCCTCTCCACACCGCAGCATTCAATGTGCCTCGGGAACGCCCCGTGTGCTACCAGTGCGGTGTTCGCGGACATATCGCCCGGTTTTGCCCATCGCGACGTCGCCCACGCACGACGTTTTTTGACCGACCAGCGATGCTTGCACGGCGAAGTCAACAGCCCGATTACGCCTACTGGCCTTCGGATTCAACTGCCCAGAAGCACGGGCACCGGCCGAACATCCGCAGTGACTCGCCTGCCTCTGTGAGGAGCTTGACGCCACCTACCACGCGCCAGCGACGGTCCCCATCTCCCCGTCCCCGGCCGCGGCTTTCCTCTCCGCCACCGGGAAACTAGCCGGCGCGGCCGATGGAGGCGAGGTCGCTGGACGTACCGCTTTGCACACAAGTATGCCTCCATTAGTTCACATGCTTCACAACAAGGTTCATGTATTCATTGACGATGTTCCCACGATGGCTCTGGTAGACACCGGTGCAACAGTTTCTGTAATGAGTTTAGTTTTCAAGGAGAGACTTGGCCGCAAGGTTATGTTTTATTGGGATAAATCTACTTTTCGAGCAGTCAGCGGCACGGCTTTGTGTCCAGTAGGTGTGTGCACTGTGTCTGTTCGTGTTGCTGGCAAAGCGTACAAGGCAGAATTCGCAGTGCTCGCTCATTCCACGCATGACGTTATCCTTGGAATTGACTTCTTGCAAGAGTGCCGTGCGACTGTCGACTGCGGGGCAGGCGAGGTTCTGTTGTCCGCCCTCGCCCAGCAGCCTCAGCGTAGCGGAGACGACAAACTCGTTGTAGTTAAAGACACTATTCTACCAGCATGGTCTACTGCCAGCGTGCCCGTTGCTGCTTCGAATGCCGACTCGAGTTTCAGTTCTCCTGATATTGTGATTGAGCCGTTGCCTTTGCCTTGCATGAAGAAAAACATCTTTCTGCCGCGCTGCGTTGTGTCTCTCACCGAGGGAAAAACTAAATTATGGGTAGTTAACTGCTCATCCGAGTCTGTTGTACTACCAGAGGGAATGCGCCTTGCCATGTTTGAAGGGCAGTGCAGTATCTGCATAGGAGCTCTCAGCAATGCGGCAAATTCGAACTATGCTGATGTATCCGGCACGGAATACGAATTTTATAAGATGGTTAGCAAGTCTATTCCCTCGCATAAGCGCAAAGTGTTGGTTACACTGCTGGCCAGGCACGCTAAAGTATTTGATTTTGCACGGAAGTCGCATAGACCTCAGACGCCCAGCACACGCACTCGTCACAAGATCGACACCGGATCTGCGCACCCCCTCAGACAGAAACCTTATCGAGTTTCCGCGTCAGAGCGCAAGGTGATTTCAGAGCAAGTCAGCGAGATGCTAACCTCTGGCGTAATTCAAGAATCGTCAAGTCCCTGGGCCGCGCCTGTTATCTTGGTCAAGAAAAAAAATGGGTCCTGGAGGTTCTGCGTTGACTACCGACGTCTCAACTCTATAACTAAGAAGGACGTGTACCCGCTTCCTCGCATCGATGATGTCATCGACTGCCTGCATTCAGCGTCCTATTTTTCATCGGTGGACTTGCGATCCGGGTATTGGCAGATCCCCATGGATCCGGCTGACAAAGAAAAGACGGCCTTTGTTACACCCGACGGTCTGTTTGAGTTTAATGTTATGCCATTCGGCTTGTGTAATGCCCCCGCCACATTTGAAAGATATATGGACACCGTTTTACGGGGCCTCAAATGGGAAATTTGCCTGTGTTACCTGGACGATGTCGTGATTTTTGGCCGAACATTTGAAGAACATAATCATCGCCTTGACCTCGTTCTAACCTGTCTCGAGGAAGCTGCGCTTACACTGAACTCAAAAAAATGTCGCTTTGGAGAACGTGAAACCTTGGTTCTGGGACACCTGGTGGATAAAAATGGCTTGAGACCGGACCCGCAGAAAGTCGCCGCTGTCAGCAACTTCAAGCAGCCGCAGTCCCCCAGGGAGTTGCGTAGCTTCCTGGGCCTGTGTTCTTACTTTCGTCGATTTGTTCCGAATTTCGCTGATAAAGCACAACCACTGACCGACTTGCTGCAAAAGGATGTCCCTTTCCACTGGACACCGGATTGCGAAGCAGCCTTTAAGCAGCTTCGGTTCATACTGACTTCAGGACCGGTACTACGCCATTTCGATCCTTCTGCTGAAACGGAAATTCACACAGATGCCAGTGGAATCGGCCTTGGTGCAGTGCTCGTTCAGCGCCATGACAATGCTGAACACGTGGTCGCTTACGCGAGTCGTTCGTTGAGCAAGGCAGAACGAAATTACACAGTCACAGAACAGGAGTGCCTCGCAGTTGTTTTCGCCGTGCACAAGTTTCGCCCATACATCTACGGTCGTCGCTTCTCGGTAATCACCGACCATCATTCTCTATGCTGGTTGGTAGGCCTCCGAGACCCATCTGGACGACTGGCGCGATGGGCTTTGCGCTTACAGGAGTTCGACTTCACAGTACGCTACAAGAGCGGTAACCGGCACGCAGACGCCGACTGCCTATCGCGCCTTCCTCTACCGATGACGGAGTGCGACGCTGACAACTTCGACCAGTATATCGGCGCTATTGCCTCTGAGTTCCCTGATCTCGCGACTTTCCGGACAGCCCAACAAGAGGACCGCTCCTTAGATTCTCTATTCGCCTCCGCAAATGAACACGCAAACCCAAGCTCTTTTGTGGTTCATGACGGCGTCCTTTACAAGAAGAATTATTCCGGACAAGGCGCCCGTCTGCTTCTAGTTGTTCCACGCACTTTACGGGCTTACGTCTTTCGGTCCTTACACGACGACGCAACCTGCGGCCACATGGGCTTCGCCAGAACGCTTCAACGAATCCAGCAAAGGTTCTATTGGCCCAAGATGCGACACGACACGGAAAAATACGTTGCTGGATGCGAACAATGCCAACGACACAAACGTCCCACGGCTACGCCGCCAGGACTTCTCCATCCTGTTCCACCTCCTAACTCTCCCTTCGAGACTGTTGGTGTCGATCTGCTCGGTCCATTTCCACGATCGAGCAGTAACAATCGATGGGTCGTCGTCTGTGTTGACCACCTAACGCGCTACGCAGAAACTGCTGCAATACCTGCTGCAACGGCCATGCACGTGTCGCAGTTTATGCTTCGTTGTGTAATTCTCCGCCATGGTCCTCCACGCGTTGTCATTAGCGACCACGGACGTCAGTTCGTTGCCGACGTCGTTGAAGAGATCCTGCGCCTGTCTGCCTGCAATTTCCGCCATGCCACACCATATCACCCGCAGACCAATGGTCTCGTAGAGCGCACGAACCGGACTCTCACGAACATGCTGTCTATTTATGTCGATTCTAAGCACAAAAACTGGGACGAAGTGCTACCTTACATCACGTACGCGTACAATACCGCGAAGCATGAGACTACAGGTTACTCTCCATTTTACCTGCTGTACGCTCGCTCCCCACGATTTTGTCTCGACACTATACTACCTTTTACACTAGACGTGGAAACCTCGACAGCCGAGACGCTCTGCCGCGCAGAAGAAGCCCGTCGCATCGCACGCCTCCGAACCTTGGCATCCCAGCAGCGTTCTAAGAAACGTTACGACGCCTGCCATCGCTCCGTATCTTATAGCAAGGGCGATCTTGTGTGGTTATGGACACCAGTCCGCAAACGTGGTTTGTGCCAAAAGTTCTTGGCTCACTATTCCGGTCCATTCGTCATTCTTGACCGCCTCAGCGACGTCACGTACGTAATCTCGAGCGTCACAAGCAATGGTCGCCGCTCTAGCAAAACACAACTGACACACGTTGCGCGCCTTAAACCTTGCCATCATCAACCATCTGAGTGACTCGCCCAGAGGGCATCGTCTGCGAACCGGGAAGTGAAACGCGCTAGCGAAGATTCGACGAAGAGGAGGAAGAGACTCGACTGGCTCGCGAGCGACGCTGTGGATCCTTGGCTGAGCTACACCTCTGCATTACCCATATTGTAAATAAACGCGTTCCATCGTCACAATATGTATAGAATGCTCATTCTTAGTATGTCATCATTCTACACGTTAAAGAACAGATTTTCCGAAAAAACCTTTGGAAAGCTTGTAGCGAAAAATACTTCAAAGTTTACCTTGATATCAGGTGCAGGAACGTACGGGGTGCAATCTTCGATATTATGATCTCTACGAAAATTCTATCCAGTGTTTGTATATTGAAAAGTATCTATCAGCTGTCCTGCTTAGTGTCAATTCGGGGTACATACGTATTCCGGTTATTTTCTAATATTAGAAAAAAGCTCCAGATCTTACCTTTCACACAACCTACGTTTCCTCATGTCCATGCTGAGTGGAAGCTTTATACTGCCCGTATAATATGACCGGGCATGCCCACAGTTTGTGTGGCATTTCTAAAGTGATGAATGGGCGCGATCACTCAGAAATATATTTGACTTGAATGCTGGTATAGAACGGTGTTTCTGGAAAAGTCTGCTCCATTGAAGCAACTCATTCGATTAGAGCGAGGCATGTGATGACAACAAAGATACGACGTTCCCGGGTATACTCTATAAGATAGTTGTACACTATACTTTTTCGCTACACCAAGACTGCCAGTTCTTGCGAAAATGATTTAGGGGCGACTCTTCTTAAGACATGGGTCTGTCCATCCCTTCTATGTATGTATGTATGTATGTATGTATGTATGTATGTATGTATGTATGTATGTATGTATGTATGTATGTATGTATGTATGTATGTATGTATGTATGTATGTATGTATGTATGTATGTATGTATGTATGTATGTATGTATGTATGTATGTATGTATGTATGTATGTATGTATGTATGTATGCAGTCGTCAGTCAGTCAGTCAGTCAGTCAGTCAGTCAGTCAGTCAGTCAAAGAACTTTATTTGGTCCTGAGAAGACGAGAATGCCCCTGTCAGGGGGTACCGTCTGGCGTACGTAGCCACCGGTGGCACATACCCGCTCTAGAGTGGGTATGTGCCACAGGGGATGCGAGATGGGAGATGGCAGTACTTGGAGTGTTCACTATACGGGCGCGTGGACGGACGGACAGACAGACTAGCAGATGGACGGACTGATGGATAGACGCGCGAACGTACTGACGGATGGATGCACAACAGAGACAGACAGACAGACAGACAGACAGACAGACAGACAGACAGACAGACAGACAGACAGACAGACAGACAGACAGACAGACAGACAGACAGACAGACAGATGGATGGATGGACTCATGAATGGACGCACGGACAGACGGACGGACTTATGCATAGACGCACGGACTTCACCTCACTCATCATAATTCACTCCGTGGATATGCTGTGATTTTTCTTTTTTTACGCTGTCGTAGTATGTATGTATGTATGTATGTATGTATGTAGTCGTCAGTCAGTCAGTCAGTCAGTCAGTCAGTCAGTCAGTCAGTCAGTCAGTCAGTCAGTCAGTCAGTCAGTCAGTCAGTCAGTCAGTCAAAGAACTTTATTTGGTCCTGAGAAGACGAGAATGCCCCTGTCAGGGGGTACCGTCTGGTCATCATCTGTCTCCATCTGTCATCCATCTGTCTGTCTGTCTGTCTGTCTGTCTGTCTGTCTGTCTGTCTGTCTGTCTGTCTGTCTGTCTGTCTGTCTGTCTGTCTGTCTGTCTGTCTGTCTCTGTTGTGCGTCCATCCGTCAGTACGTCCGCGCGTCTATCCATCAGTCCGTCCATCTGCTAGTCTGTCTGTCCGTCCATCCACGCGCCCGTGAACGTCTTGACACACGCCTTTCCGTGTCACCACCTTCGCCCTGGCAATATCTCTAAAAAAGAAGCAAATTTCAAAAAAGGACACACTAAATAACTCAATGAATAAACAACAAGAACAACAACAACAAAAAACAGATGCAGACCACATTTAATCCGTTCGATTAATAGTAACGCATTACACAATGCCTGCGTGAGAACGACAGATATCCAAAAAAAAGTATGCCAAGCATACCACTCTGCATAAAGACTAAGTAAAAAAACACTTTGGGTTGGTTTAATGTTTTAAATTAAATTTCTTTCCTTCGTTGTTTATGGCACTGGGATGCTCGAACGTGCCGTGAGCACAAAAGTCCCGATTAGATTTGTGCATATGTTGTTCTTTAAAGGGCTCCTGAAATACAAGCCGAGTTCTAAGGCGACACAGAAGTTTCTTTCTCGCTCTCATAACCCTTATTACAAGCCATATCTTCTACTGGCCAATTATTTATCCATAAAACACGCGGAATGTCAGCATTTAACGCTTTTTCATTGCACGCTGCTATCTCCACTGGCGCAGCCACAAATGCTGAAAACGAAGTGAAATCATTCTTTCGCGCATGATACAGACATGCATGTCAAGGCAGAACGAGCGTGCTACTGCATGGCGAAACAGCGTGCGCTATAATTAACCACAAATAAATCTTGAACATCGACCAATCGATAGCTTATTTACTTTTGACGCCACGCAATGGCCACAAATACTGGAAACGATGGAATAGAATAATGCGCTCGTTCTTGCTTTTTTCAAAAGTTGTTTAGGGTCCCATCGAGGTTCATTTACAACAAAGTGTCTGGTTGTTTTTACTTTTTGTCTTGTTAAAATGCGACCACTGTAATGTCCTGTAAGCGAACCACGTCCTCGAGTTTCGCAGCGCGACCCCCTTGAGATGCCAGTATAGCCACATCTGTCCTACAGTACAACAACAATAGACATAATGAAGCACGAGGAGCACAGCAACAAGAAAAAGAACTTCGACAAAGATAACAACGTTAACAATACCTTTACGTTAAAAATTTCGTTAACGTGTCAAAAACAGCGTTAAGAATTTTGACTATATAGGATAAAAAGCCATGTGTGTTAGCTTAGCAACTACTATTTTACAAATATTGAATATCTTCTAGCGAGTAACTAGCGCATTTAACCAGCAGATATCTCCATCTGTGTACATATAGTTATTGCGCTTAAGAGGCATTGAAAGAAGTTTGCGTCGTCCCGTTTTGTAATTTTTTCTGAATTGATTCGCCAGGAGGTGCTCTTTGGCATCATCGGAAATTCACGAGAAATACCACCTGCCCGACTTTTTTTAATCGACAAAGATAAAACTGCAACGGCCGGAGAAAAAATAAAGGACAGAACAAGAAGAAAAGAAAACAATCAAAGCTCACGCTACTGCGAGAATCGGTGTGAAGAGGAACTGTTTCGTTTTCTTTCTTCAAGCATTACGCAAACGCTCAAGTAAGGACAGAAATGCTTGGGGCGCAAGTTTGGTGCCATTTTCCGAAGGAGGTAGGGCTAACTACCCAAGGGTCATGAATTATTCACAACGTTATGTGGCCATGGAAATTTCGCCCACTTTGCGTCGTTGTTGCCCAGTTTGCTACGGTGTTGCAATATACAGGGCGGGAAAGTAACTACCTAATAAGGATTGTTTTCGTACTTTATACCGTTTAACCAATTTTAACTAAGCGAAATGGCTTTGTTTGTTAAACGTTAGCACATAATTACGTGTCTTACTGATGTCGTTTGCGGTGTCAGTGATGTAATCTCAATCAAAGTTGTGCATCCTCACGTTATTCGAGACACATTTTTTAGGAGGCTGGTTAGGGCTCCATGTCCCTCTGAAATGGCTTGCAAGAAGTTCTGACGCGCAGGGGCTTGTTCCTCTGTGCAGGTATGAAGCTGAATGTGTCTTGATGCGTAGTTTATTATTCTGTGCATTCGATCTAACAACTGAAATATCGCCCCACAGTGGTGTTCTAGTGGTTAAGGTACTCGGCTGCTGACCCGCAGGTCGCGTGATTGAATCCCGGCGGCGGCGGCGGCGACTGCATTTTTGATGGAGGCGAAAATGCTGTAGACCCGTGTGTTCAGATTTGGGTGCACGTTAAAAAACTCCAAAGGGTCGGAATTTCCGGAGCCCTCCACCGCGGCTTCTCTCATAATCATATGGTGGTTTTGGGACGTTAAAGTCCACATACCAGTCATCATTAACAATTGAATTAGCAACTTTACATCGGTGCAAACGCCGTGGAATTGCAGTATTCGAGTCGGTATATCAATGTAGTGTGGTGTACAGCGATGAGAAATGGTGAACACGTGAGCGCGTGGCCAATTGCACTGTCAGAGCCACGTACGTAACACCAGAGTCCTTCAATGCGTTTAAAGGACTCTGGTAACACCTGTCGTAGACAACATTGCACATGCGCAGCTTGTGCTCTCCGATGCCGACTTTCCACCACGTACATACGTCATGGATACGCTTGTTCGTCATCTGCTAGCCGTATTTTCGTCTGATTAGCTGATGCATCCTGCATTTCAAGTTTTTACTTCTTTATTCAGTTTTCTTCAATAAATAGTTCAAATGTAAACTGTATTATACTTATTTTTTGTATTCACGTACCAATGTTTATACGAGATTAACCTTGAAATGCATAACACGCCAGCTTAGCCGACGAAAATGCGGCTGGCAGACGACGAACAAGCATATACTTGACGTGGCGCATGTGGTGGAAAGTGTGTATCACCAAGCACATGCTGCACACGTGCAATGTTTCCGACTGTGGGTGATCTGCGGCGCTGATAGTGCTGTTGGCTACGCGCTCCCGTGTTCGACCCATTCGTGCTCCCTGCTGTACTAAGAAGTTTGCTATCCTGGCAGCCCTACCCCACTTACGGGAAAACTTGCTGTCTTGTAGTATTGAAAAAATAGAGAGTTTGTTTATCCAGCTCTGTTTAATTAAAGATGTCCCAATCAATCAATCAATCAATCAATCAATCAATCAATCAATCAATCAATCAATCAATCAATCAATCAATCAATCAATCAATCAGACTTTGTTTCACAAGAACGACATGTTAAGCAAATACAAGCCGCTCGACATATGTTAGACGCACATTATAAATGTAAAAACGCTCTTAATATCTAGCACAGCTTCTGGCGAATTTATGGCTGATTATGACACATTTTGTATGACACACATTGTAGAAAAATGACGACCCCCTTTTCCCGTATTTTGGGAGAAATGTGAAGAGCTTGGTGACACAGCTTGAAGGAAACGTTGTGCCACCTTTTCTCGGCACTTCAGTAAACAAAAGAAACGTTCTTTAATTACTAGTTATAGCAAAATATTTGAAAATATCCCTCTTCCATCCTCTCTGCTACTTTATAACATCCCCAATTGACGCATTTGATCCACATTATAGGTTCACCTAGAAATTGCAGAGTGCTTATGCGCCAACCTTTGCATTCATCTCCAACGTATAAACAGCAACGCAAAAAAAGAAAGGCAGAAACTGTTACCAGCTAAGCTTTTTAAACAATAGCTATATTGCGAATTTAACTAGAGATAGTGAAAAAAAAAGAAAGCTACGTTACTCTCGTACCTGTGGCGGTTTGTATGTCTTTTCTGCCCTCATTTATCGCACTTTTTTCTTAAACGATGAGCAGCCAACTATCCGATAAGCCCACCTTAAAAAAACAACAACAACACTTTCTCGTATTTGTTCACCCCCCTGCCCCACCTCTGTTGAAACTCCCATGATAAAGCCTGGGAAGTGGGAAAACAAGGCGCAGCTCAATCTTCACATGATTTCAAGACACGTGCCACGCTTCAAAAGGGCACGAAATGATTTTATTTAGGCTAAGGACTCATACCTATCTGATTATTTTTTAAGAAAAAAAAATGGCCTCAGTGACATCGAAGAACAATCCTCATGCCTAGTAAGCCCTCGTTTTGAGCTAAAGAAAAGCGAAAAGTTCAAGTGTTGTACGAGACTGATCCAATATACTCTGCTCTGCCGAGAAGACGGCGGAAGTATGCGAAATTCACTATAGAAGCCTGCACATGATTTATTAATATGTGTGCCACTAATCGCTTCTGGGAAGAATTCATTCGAGCATGCGAAGCCAGATAGAGGCGCCCGCGCAGCATTCATTCGTAGTATATTCCAGTTTAATGGAGAACACGAAGAGCCAAGCCAAGCCAATGATTCACGATCGTAAAGGTCATGAGAGTATGAACGTGGGGTATTAGACACGGATCGATTCTAATGGGCACCCTCCTACTCTTCGTTAAGTAGAGCACCAATACGTTTTGCTATCTCCTCCGCTTCGAGCAGCCGCATGCATAATCGTAGACGCCCTGGAGATAGTGAGGCTGTTTCGTTAGTAATTCATTGTCAAGAAGAAGCAAGTGTTTACTTGAAAGTGGAGTCGTTTCAATATAACTGCCAGGGAAACTATAGGTGGTCCCAGGAGACGACGTCAAACGGGTGCTTCGAAGTTATCAGCAGAGTGAACCGAAGCAGAGATGTAGGCCACAGGAATATCAAACATTCTTCATATCGTCTATAATGTGCCTGGAATATGGACGATACTATATGATAAAAGTGGAAGAAACAGAGAGTATTAGTGCTATCTGGCCTGTGAATTTTGTTAGTGGAGTCAATCTTTGGTGAACATGCAATGCTGTCACACTTAATAACCAAATTATTGGGCGCCTCATTCCTTCTTTCTCGGAAAATACATTGTAACATCACCGTTTACTGGTTGTTCAATGTATTTCCATATAACTAGAGAGTTTGGAAACACATTGCTTTCTGGTATTGCTTCAGGAAAGCTATTCTTTTATAAATCACGCTATCTATCTATCTATCTATCTATCTATCTATCTATCTATCTATCTATCTATCTATCTATCTATCTATCTATCTATCTATCTATCTATCTATCTATCTATCTATCTATCTATCTATCTATCTATCTATCTATCTATCTATCTATCTATCTATCTATCTATCTATCTATCTATCTAGCTATCTATCTATCTATCTATCTATCTATCTATCTATCTATCTATCTATCTATCTATCTATCTATCTATCTATCTATCTATCTATCTATCTATCTATCTATCTATCTATCTATCTATCTATCTATCTATCTATCTATCTATCTATCTATCTATCTATCTATCTATATATCTATCTATCTATCTATCTATATATGTATCTGCCTGCCTGCCTGCCTGCCTGCCTGTCTGTCTGTCTGTCTGTCTGTCTGTCTGTCTGTCTGTCTGTCTGTCTGTCTAATTTTCGTCTTTTCATCAATGTAAGACCTTCTCAAGGAGAGAAAAAGCTTTTAAAAAATAAGCAAGCAAATAAAAAAAAAACATGACGGATTTACCATGGTGGAGCCAAGCGTGAAGGAAAAGCGAAGCGGGATGGCCTTTCTTGTTTCGCTACAATTTTTTCTTTTTCTTTCTTGCTTTTATTATCTTTCTATATATTCTTCACGTACCATTTTTTGGTGCCTGTTTCTTCCTCGTTCTATTAACTTTTTTTCCTGTGTCTAGTTTTTCTCTTTTTATTTTCATTTGTTCTCTTGCTTTCTAACTTTCCCTGCTTCTTTTTCTGTTTTTGTTTCTCTCTTTTGTTCCCTTCCTGTCTTGCCCTGCGTTTTTTCTATCTCTTTCTCGGATTCTTTCCTCCTTTTCCTTCCTCTGTGTTTATACATTTCTCTATTTTATCTCTCTCTCTCTTTCTTTCTATGACCTTCGTCCTCTTGAGCTCTTTCAATTTTCAATGGGGAAAGAAATACGTGAGCCAGACGGGCAGGTGCCTAAACGGAAGACTACGGGAGCACTACAAGAACGTGTACAAATCAGTGCAAGGCCACCTAGGTTTGCATTGCAGAGATTGTGGATGCCAGCGAGATTTCCGTTAAACTAAGGCGATAGCTAGGCACAATAATCAGATAACACGTGAAATAATATAGGCGTCCAAGATTATCCGCCGAGACGATGATTGCGTCAGTATGGCTTTTTTGGCACTGACGCAGAAATAAAGGATGTATCCTATTCCGTAATGCTACATGTGTGATAGGTGCGTAGTTCCTCGACATGACTGCTCATTTGAATTGCGCTGTTTAAAATTTTTGTGATTCATTTCTGTAAATATTTTAAAACAATGAAACGCGATTACATAAAAGCATTATGTGTCTGTCCAATAAACTAACTTGAAAGTTTACGCATGTGTCCGTCTAGCCCTTCATCCCAAGGGTTCGTCTTTTAAGTAGTGCGCAATAAGGTAACAATGAATAGCTACCAACTTGGCCAAGCAAGTACCCTAATCAATTTTCTCTTTCTCTTATTTTCTACTTCTTTTTTATCTCTGTCTCTTTCAAGTGTTTAAAGTGTTTCAACTGAACACGCTTCTCGTTTTGCGCTTGCCCCTGCTGTACTCCTTAGTCAGGCATGCACACCTGTCACGTGAACGCGATCGTGGTTTTTTTTTTCTCTACGGACACCAGTGTGTTTACAGCTCGCATAAATTGGTGTGATTTCAAAACCATTCAAATAATAGGAAAAGTAATAACAATTTTCAGGCTTTGACTTCTGGGCAGTCCAGCAAATCCGTGAGACAGCGGAGGGGCAAGGCCTTGATGTCCCGACATGGGGCACTTGAGCGCGGGCCGGTTATCTGTGATACACGGAATAAAGCTTTTCTATCCATTCCTTTCTATAGAAGCTGTGAATATGGCAGTGTATTACACAAAGCAAGAATGAACTCGCTTTTCTTACAAAAACCCACTTTGAAAGACTCCTTCGATGCTGGTCGAAGTCGAACACCTTCCACAGAATACAAATACCTTTTGTTCTATCAGTACGTGGTGTCATGAATAAGAAATGCACTGCTAAAGCCATAATTTCTAACATCGAGAATCGCGCACAAAAGGTTCTGTCCAAAAATGTAGCGCTGCACTGAAAGCCTAACAATAACCTCAACGTTTTGTCTCGTCACAAAGCTCGAAACACAATGGCACGAATACGAAGCAGGTGAGCCATAAACGAGCAGACACAAAAATGCATAACCTTGACCGACGCACGACTCTCTTGGCGTTGGCGTGATTGGAAAGTAAGTAGACGATACGTAAGGGCAGACAGCGATATCGAGAAGGTTACAACACCACTGCGGATCTTACGCGACTCGCTGTATACGGTTCACGGCGTTAACCACCAGCGGTCCGTGACTCCGCATCAAAGAACTTGCCACCACCCTTCTCGCCTACGCTTAGACGTGCATGTATCCTTCATCTAACGCGTTCTCTCGGCGTCGACTTTTCCCCCCGGATCAGCTTCATCATTTCTCGGCCCCGGCACCGCGTTCCCGACAGCGTGCCCGGAGGGAAGCGCCGCTGTTTCCGATGGCTCTACCGGAAACCCCACGTTCTGAAATCGCGTTCGCCTCCACCAACCAACCAGGCAGCTCTGTGTGGCTCGCGTCTCTGCTTTCGGGATTTAGCCGGATCACGGTATATGGGACGGTTCTGTTTCTAATTTTGTTACGCCCATTTCTTCATATAAAAAGACACTGGCGTATTTCCTGCTTTTTTCACGTCTAGACCGGTGAAACACGCGAACACTGAGTTCTCGGTTATTTTTCCCCTTTCACCTCGCCTAGGGATTCTAGGGATGTTGGTTACCTTTTCTCACCGAGACTTCCGATGCAGCGCGGCGAAGCGTTTAACTGTGCCCGTCCTGTGAGACTTGCATTGGCACTGGCCTTCCGTTACTGAACGGGCATTACGCCATACCGGACGCGGTTGTATGCGGCCTCAGCGAGGATTATGCGTAAGCACGAATAAAAGCTTGTGCTTCACGTGTGTTTGAAACACTATCGCAATATTAGAAAGCCAAAAAAGGCACTTTTTTATGTAGTTACATGTTGTTGAGCAATGTGCAGGTTCCTCAATTGAAGCCGTTTCCTCGAAATTCGCTTCACCGGAAGCACTTTCTGGGGATCTAATCCGTAATATTGAGCAAGCAGTGAAGAAGATGCATTATTTTAACTCCGTATGTTGACACTTGCTCTATTTTGTGTAAAAATGCTTGTAAGCGAAGAATTCGTAGAACGGCATCGATTTCGCATTATACAGCATGGCAAAAATATTTAACGCGAGGAGCGATCATGTTTCACTTAGGAGGCGTAAGTAGGTTAAATTACTACCACCACTGGTCATCTTCTTCGGCAGTATTTATAGCAGCGGGATGTCGACAGCTTAATACGTAATAACGATTGCCCAAATTCTTCCATTTTTAATCAATTTCAAGCGTGTAGAAAGCGCGATCTTTTACATTTTCATTCGATTACCTTTCTCTAAATAGGGCAGAACTTCAACCGCATAATGTTCCCCTTACGTTACTGTGGCTACTGCCCAATAAAAAAAAAGCACGAAAAAATGTCTATTCTGTTGGCGCAGTGCGACTTTTCTCAATCATTCGGAAAGAAGAAGACGAAGTGTTGCTGTAGCTGAGTGTTTGCCGTACATCTTCAGACTTATCACTTATTTTCGCAGTTATACGGGGAACGTAGTTCCCTTTTCGGCGGCGATGGAAGTGGACTCATCTGCACGCCCACCTGAGTGGCCGGCGACAGTGCCGGCAGCCTCAAGGAAGCGAAACTGCCTTTCCAATGACAGCGAGGCTACCCTCAATGACACTGCCGAGAACGTCGACAGCTCCGACAACGAATTCGTGACCATCATGAGCCAGAAAGCAAAGTGGAGGATGCTCAAGGCATCCAAGGGCGCATCTGCTGGGAGGGCCCCGCAAAGCCCGCCGAGGTACACCGTCCTATTCTTGCCTACGCAACCATCCATCAACATGAGACTACTGAACAGGCAAGCTGTATCTTCAGAGCTCGGGGCACTGGTGCCGAACAGTATTAAGGATATCAGAGTGAATCCCCGGAAAAATGTTGTAGCAGTGGACGTTACTCAAGTGTCAGCGTTAGATTCACTGAGCAAAGTTACCGTCCTTGGCGGCATGAATGTTCACACTATCATTCCGCTAGGAAATCAGGCAAATACAGGCGTCATATATGATATCGATGTGACCATCTCGAACGAAGATCTACCGATTCTTATTAACCCTGCTAATGATGGGCCCCAAATACTACAGGTGTGCCGTCTAGGAAAGTCGAGATGTGTGAAGATAGACTTTAAGAGTGATTGCCTACCGACACATGTTAAGGTGGGTCATTTCCGACATGCTGTGCGGCCATTTGTCCCTAAGCCGCTTCAGTGCCGGAAATGTCAGAAATTTGGTCATGTGAGCGCCGTCTGTGGAAATCCTACAACATGTTCTCGTTGTGGCGTACCACACTCTGCCGACAACTGTAAAGCCAATTCCTATAAATGCCCGAAATGCCAAGGGCCCCACGACGCCACATCAAAAGAGTGTCCGAAAATAAGGCAGGAAATTTCGGTTTTGAAGAAAATGGTAAGGGACCGTTCGACTCACCGAGAAGCGGTTGCTGTCGTCAGGCGACATCGTTCTCGTCGCCGACGTTCATCTAGAAAGCCTGCCTACAGCATCAAGTCTTCTGTAAAGCCTCCTTTCGTTGAATTGGCTTCACCACCACCGCCGGACAGAAGGAACACGTGCACTGTGAATGCTGCCCCTGAAAATGAGGCTCTGGAAGAAGCATGGCAATCACTTCCAAGGATAACCCCTGCAGAAAAACTGGAACGTGCACCGGTAGCACCACATTCTGCATCTCGCCAAGATGAGGCGACAGAGTGTGACCGAGAAATTTTGACAATGATTAAGTCTTTTATCAATGCCATTCGCACGCTTATAGGCAACACGAACACGCCTACAGCACAATGCGCAGTGCAAGTATTGGATGCCCTGAGTCCAGTGCTTGCCAACTTCGCATAGACGAAATGGCTCTTTCACTGCCTTCATTCCGAGACGAAGTACGTAGTGTGACAGTTTTACAGTGGAATGCCAGATGACTTAAATCACGGATCTCATGTTTTCGACATTACGTTTTCCGCAACAGATTTCCTATATTAGTAATATGTGAACCAAATTTGTCAAAAGCGATAAAGCTTTCTGGCTACGAAGCCTTCGCTTCATCGACTTGTGGTGAGCCCAGCAAAGTAATTATATATATCCACACAGATTTAACCTACATTCCACATTTGGTGCAACCCCACAACGGAAATCAATACGTGTGCCTCCGCGTTGCAAAGAAGAAGGTAGCCTTCACACTTATCGGCGCATACATCTCACCATCTGGTCAGTTCGATGGTGAAAGACTACATGACATCTTGACCGCTACACCTGGACCTTGGATTGTTATTGGTGATTTTAATGCTCATCACTTGCATTGGGGAAGCACAAAGATCGAGATCGATTCCAGAGGCCGGAAACTTGCTGAATTCGCCTCACGCCACGAACTTAACGTTATGAATGACGGCAGTTCAACGTCTTTGCGTGGTTCGAGATATAGCAGTTGCTTAGATCTTGCATTGGTGTCACGACAATTCGCCCAACAAGTGCGATGGTTCACTGATATTGAGACTCACGGCAGTGATCATATTCCAACGTATCTGAAGGTCACAGGTTTTGCAACTTCCTCCTCATCAACTAATAGAAGAGTTAATTGGACAATGTACAAGGCAAAGGTGGAAGAGGCATGCGATGATATCGCGTGCGGCCTCGAGGAGGTAATGAAAAATGTGATGGAAGAGGTTACGTGCGCCTTTAAATACACATCAAAGCGTACATAATTTGATATAGAACTGCAACGACTACGAACGATTCGTAGGCGGGCGGAGAGGAGGTACAGGCGCACTAATTCGATTCATGACCTCAGAGACGCTCGACGTCTACAAAAGAAAATCCAACGTCGAATGGACAAGCTGGAGGACCAACGGTGGAAGAAATTTTGTGAATCACTCGATCCTCACAAGCCTATGTCCCATATATGGAGGACGGTGCGTGGCCTTGGCTCGACTCCACAACAACGTCCATTCAGCACATTGGCTCTCCATCAAGGCCGCCTGCAGGTTGACGTTGCTGAAGATTTCTGCGTGAGGGTTGCGGGCAATATGGTTACCATGAGTGACGAAGTTCTCGGGGATGTTCCCGTAGCACGAGTTTCTGAACTGAATATGCTTTTCTCACTCGAGGAACTGGATGCAGCTCTAGCCACCTGCAGACGTTCATCGCCACCTGGACCGGACGGTATTAAATACGCTGCTTTGTGCCATCTTGGAAGACGCGGCCGAGACCAGCTACTAAATAGCTACAACCAGTCATGGAACAATGGCGTCGTTCCAGAAAGGTGGAAATCGAGCCGCTTGGTACCAATCCTCAAATCTGGAAAGTCGCCGCTTGATCTGGCATCATATCGACCCATTGCGCTATCCAGCTGCGTGGGGAAAATGATGGAAAGAATGGTTCTGACACGCCTCGAGTGGTACCTTGAACGCTATAATATACACCCAGAGGCCATGGCTGGTTTTCGAAGAGGCCGCTCTTCTATTGATAATGTCATCGACCTCGTAACCTCTGTGCAACAACAGAAATACCCCAAGTGCACCTCGGTTGCAATGTTTCTCGATGTGAAAGGTGCATATGATAACGTAACGCACGATGCCATGCTAGATGCCTTGGCGAAGAGTGGAATTGGTGGAGAAATGTTTCGATGGATTCGGAGCTACCTACAGAGGAGATCCTTCTTCGTGCTCACTGCGGAAGGCCGCACCGTTAATCATTACACCGCTCGTGGCGTTCCACAAGACGGGGTTCTCAGCCCTATGCTGTTTAACCTCACGATCATTGGCCTTGTACAAAGCCTACCTCGATCAGTCAATATCTCTACATACGCTGATGACATATGTATCTGGGCTTCAGCAGTGACACAACTCCAGGTACGCGCACGGCTCCAGAAAGCAGCGAGAATAACGTCGAAGTACCTTCATGATCGAGGCCTCACAATTTCCACCGAGAAGTGCGCCTTAGTACCTTTAATCCGCAAGCCCATGATGTGTTATCCTGTTTCTATCGACAACGTGAACCTTTCGTATATGAGATGTCACCGATTCCTGGGCGCCACTATCGACAAAGATCTCTCGTGGAGTGCTCACATCTCGCACTTGAAGAAGAAGCTCAGCTCTATCACACACGTGCTGAGATTTCTCGCTGGTAAAACGTGGGGCACATCAGTGTCATCTATGCTTTAGCTGTATAGAGCGCTCTTCTTGGGATATTTGCGGTATAGCACGCCCGTGCTTTCTAACGCCGGAAAAACTAACATCAGGGTCCTGCGAAGCATTCAAGGCCAAGTTTTCCGCACATGCTTGGGGCTACCTCGGTGCGCTAATACGTTAGCAACAATTGGTATTGCTAAAGACCATCCGATCACGACATAGATAACTGTCGACACACTCCCGACACATATCCGTCACATATCCAGAGTGCCTAACCACCACCTTGCTAGCTTGCCACTAGAAAGACCAAAGGCAGCGTTTTCCAAAGTTGTTGCGGCTAACCAGAATTCTATCTCGTGGAGATTCTCGCCCGCAACCATACCACTATCTCCAGAGGGGTGCACGAAAAGACCGACTGTGCACCTTGAAGTGCCGGGAATATCTAAAAAGGCAAGCCTGTCATCTGCAGCCCTCAAGCAGATCTCACTGGACCTCTTGCATTTGTCGTATGCTAACCGAATTCATGTTTACACGAATGGTTCGGTCTCGGGAAGTTCGACAGGTGCCTTTGTCATACCATCTCGATCAATCACCGTCAAATTCAAGACATCACACGTCACGACATCTACGGGATCCGAGCTCGCCGCTCTTCAAGCCGCTGTGGAGTTGGTTACGCAAGAATCCCCTAGTAGATGGGCAATTTTCTGCGACTCCAAGGCGGCCCTTCAATGCGTGCGAAGTCTACGACGTGGAAACTACCACCAGATGGTGTATCGTATTAATGAAATTTGTCATCGCGCTGCTGATCAAGGGCATGACATTGTTTTACAATGGTTGCCGGGCCACTGTGGCATCAGTGGTAACCACGTCGGCGACGACGCTGCCCGATGTGCCCACGATGGAGCACCCACATTGTTAATACCCTTGTCAAGAGTAGACGCAGCTAGAGAAGTTCGTCACATTGCGCATAATGCCACGCTTGCGCACTGGAATTCTCCACTTAGCTCCAATCATCACCCTACGAATATTAAGTCATTACGTCAGAAACAACTGCCATCCAAGATTTTTCGACGTGACGCTACAATGCTGTGCCGACTGTGGACTGGGGTAGCGTTTACTAAGTCATTCAGCCATCGCATTGGCATGGCGGATTCATCCATGTGTGAAAGCTGCAACTGTATAGAGACTATTCAACATCTCTTGTGCCACTGTGCCCAATTTGATGAAGATCGCCGGACTCTCCAGTGTGCCTTGAATAGACTCGATGAGCGGCCATTTAATGAAGCAAAGATCTTAGGAGCCTGGTCACGCAGCACATCAGCACAGAAAGCCACACGAGCCCTCCTGAGATACTTGTCAACAACTTCATTGAGGGACCGCCTGTGAAACTCGGCATTGCGTGTGTGATGTGACATGTGTCTATCCTTCTCTCTCTCTTTTACTCCCCCTCCCCCTCCCCATGTGTAGGGTAGCAAACTGGACGCATAGTCTAGTTAACCTTTCCTAAATTCCTTCTCTCTCTTCTCATTCCTTCCAAAGCCTATGTGCGTTCTTGCGAATACTTCTTGTTTTATTCACCTACTCTTGTGGCTCATATCCACTGCGAGGAACTGGCCGAAAATTGAGGGGTCTTGTAAAATCTTATGGAGATTTAGAATACTTCTGAGTTTTGACTTATCAAGTTCCTCTTCGCACAGAGAAGGTCTTTCCGTGAAATCTCGCTAATATCCAATGAAAAAAACTTCATCACTCTCGAAAATGAATGTATGAACAACGCAAGTGAGAAGTTGTTACTGCGTAACTACGGAAGCAAAAAAAAAACAGGGACAGAAAAGAGCGCTGACTTTCAAGAAAGATTTAATATAGGAGTGGTGTACATATAAAGGCAAAAAAAGGGGAAAAATGGGCATGCGTAGCAGGGGACAGTTATCATTCTGTGATAACTGGTTGTCCTTTTACTCTTCTGCCACGTGATATTGCACAGCGTTACCCGGCCTCACGCCTGTAGTGAGTCTTCTTGCAAATAAGTGGTGCGCACCAGTGGGCCTCTGCTCTACTTCTACTCGACAGCCATTCAGGCCCGGGTTCAAGTACGATTCGCTCCTTGATATCCCAGAATGCAATATAGAAAAAAAAAGCAGGAGAGAAAAAAAAAAGCGTTGAAGAACGTCTCGAGAAAACAACATCCCACGAGGAGAACTGGTGGGCTCCCCTGGTATATATATACACGGACCTCATCCTATTCACGGCTGTTGTCGCAGCACATAAGCCCATCGTGTTGTGTTGTCGCTCGCGATGAAACCACAGCCGTCTTCAACACGCCCACACGTCGTACCGAGCAATCGCGATCGCTAGGGAGACAGAAAGAAGCGTTTCTGTACACGTGTTGTCTCTGTTCTCCACGCGCGTCCTTACGTATTACCAGTCGCCTTGTTTCTCTTCGTTCTGCCTTCCGAAAGAGCGTCCGTTCATTCTAGACCACGGCGGTAGCGAGCAGCAAGGACGCTGTCATATCCCGGATCTGGAGGCTCCCACTGACTTGGGTTTGTAGTTGCCACGTGGTTGTGGCGTAGCGGTAAGGAATCTCCACATTAGCATTTATAGGGTCTTGTTTTGCACATTGGCGTCGAGTCACAGGCAGACGAGCACAGGCGACGTGACATTGGAACTATAATTCTACGCTGAAATTGGACATATAAGCAATGGGGAACGGAAAGAAATCCTCAACAACAACAACAACAACAACAACAACAACAACAACAACAACAACAACAACAACAACAACAACAACAACAACAACAACAACAACAACAACAACAACAACAACAACAACAACAACAACAACAACAACAACAACAACAACAACAACAACAACAACAACAACAACAACAACAACAACAACAACAACAACAATAACAACAACAACAACAATAACAACAACAACAACAACAATAACAACAACAATAACAACAACATATTCTGCTAATTCATTACAAACCTTACGTAGTGCATGCACATATTGCTTTTAATTTGTTTTCCTTTGTTTTTTCCAAATTTTCCTCATCCTCCTGTGTTTATTCGGTGCCTGTATCATGTAAATGGGATAGCCGGCTACAACGCAGCCTTCTTTCTCATATTTCCTTCATATCGAAATAAAGAAAATGGCAGATCCCATGTACAGTGGGAATCGATGATGCGCGAAGTACTAATTAATGATATATCACTTTAAAATCAGCGCCTGGCATTTGTTTTCGTCATCCATTGACATCACGTGATACCAAATTTGGCATATGTGGAGCTAGCGAAACGGCCGCGAGCACGCTATGAGCGTAGCATGAACTCATGTTTTACATGACATGCACGCCATGATTACCATGTTCGGACGTGCCATTTACCTTCGTCGTCTATTCACGGGACTTAATACCATATTTAGTATATATGAAGTTAGCGAAATGACCGTGAACGCACCATGACTTACATGACATGCCTGTCATGATTTCCACGTTAGGGCGTGTTTCTTGTGTTCGCCATGTAGTCATGTCATACCATACCAGTTTTGCAATGTCATGTGAACGAAGCCACCGCAACAGCAGCATGACCATGACATGTAAATCAAGACACACATGATATAACTGTCATGATTTTCACGTTATGACTAGTCACATATATTCGACATACAGTCATGCTATGTAATACAAATTTCGGTATGATCCCAATATCGAAATGGCCACGAAAGCTGAAAGTCGTAGGTGGCTAGATAGACACATAGATAGACAGATAGATACGGTCGAAGTCACCGAAGTTTGCTAAGAAATTCTTCGCGTTAAAAAATAACCACGGCAACAACAACAGTAACCACAACAATTACTTTGTAACGCACAGTACCTAGGTCAGGGGCTTTTCAGGTGCTCTCAAATCACGTACCGCAGTCGCGAAAACTATTGCGCTGCGAGAACCAAATAGCCAGGACAATGAACAAGGCAGGAACGGGGGGTGAGAGGACATGAACTAGTTTTGAGACTATGTCAGATAGCGTTGTGATTTGTACGGTCCTTCTAATATGTATCAGCGAAATTCTGAAGCGGATTTAGCTCCAGGACACCAGGACTTCAGCTATACTGATTTCGACCTCCAAAATCACCAAAATCAGGACACCGATACTGAGAAGTCTTTCATTGTTATGTACCAACAGATAGTGACCAAAGCATGTGCCTCACAATAACAACAAAAAATTTGTTTAGGTCTATTCACGTCTGTGGCAAATGACAACAAATCAGACGAAGCGAGCGAGTCATGTGTGGGCCTTGGGCTGCTAGCAAGAGGTCAACGGCCCACATGTGGGCAACGGGCCGCGTCTTTGATACACCTGCTCAAGGTGATCACGAAAGCAAACGCTTCTTAGCTACGCCTAGCTTCATCCATTGCTGGTGGGCGCACCCACCCTGGTGATGGCCACTTCATTTTTCGAAACTAATGCTCTAATTCTCTTCCTCGCTCACCAGCTTTTCATCTACCGAGTACAATTAGCAATGCAGGACTACCCTGAAAGCATGCTTTTCAGTTTCATGCTTAGCCGTTGCCCCGTTTTGTGGAAAACGAAGCTGTAATGAAACCTTCGTGATGTAAATAAAACTATTTGTGCTCCCCCAACTAGATGTGCAAGTCTTAACTCTCGAATTCTTGTTTCATTTAGTGCAACCTAATAATGTTTACACGACACTCCTATAGCGCGTTGCATGTGCACGTATACGAACATGTTTGCGTGAATCAGCGAAACCACGCGGTTTGCGAGAAAGGACTAGAAAGCTCCAATATGCCAAAAGACCCGCTTGAAAATCTTCGGGTTTTCAAAATGCAGCGTGGCCCATTCCTACTCTACATAATAGGCGAATAGGCATAGAACAAGCAAGGCACTCGGCACACGTGCTAACTGCGCAACCACAAAAGATATCGAGGTCTGTCATTCAGAAAAGAGTTTAATTTTGTCCCTGCTCTCGTGCCGCGAAATGTTCTATGGTCCTTTGCATGAAGCAAAGGAATGACGGCTGCAGAGATTCGTCAGATTAGTGAACGCTACGCTGAGCATGCTCAGTGAGAAGCGCGTATGGGAAGTGGGAAACGCATTCTCGTATTTTAATGAACGATACAAAGGATCCCGTTTTGGTTCGGTTCGCAAATTTTTTAGGGACCTCTTTGGTGTCCCTGAAAAACACAAAGAAACTGAGAAGTTGTGAGTTCACAAATGAAGGAGTGCAAATCATAACACGCTTCTAGACCCGCATTCAGTCTAAGTGCTCCCCCATCGTCATAGCTGAAAGAGTGGGTGCAATGTTATTTTTAGTAAACTTAAGTGAAGCAAAACATACCTCTCGTTTTGGTTAGGCTCTCAGTGTTCTTTAATGTGGTACGTTCAGGAATAATATAAAAGTCGGTCTGAGCAAACCAACGAGGCTATAGTTAGCTTCTGAAAAGTGATGAAAAATTCAAGAGGACATCTTTTGTGCCTTATTTTTTTGTAAGAAAATAAGCCGAATGGTCTAATTAACAAAAGATTCCTGTCTCGGATCTTCCTGTAGGTGTATCGGCTTGGTAATTTGAGGTAATTACATTTTGTAAACCAATTCGCGAACAACGGTGAACGAACGAACGTTCATACATAAGTAATAAACACCGGGCATCTATGATGAGAATTTTTTCCTTGTAAAGAGAGAATAAGCATATGGGGCGTATCTCACCGGCTTTAGGGAGGACACCTTACTGTGGTTCATGTAAATATCCGAGATAAAATGGGTCTTTCTGAAAGGGCCAGCAATCGGAGATGACCTGACTTAGCGGGGGAAAAGAAATAGGTGGTGTTAGTATCAGTGTCTGACGTGAGTGCTCCCGGCTAATCCCAAAGACTCCGTTCCGCTAGTCCGGGGATGGCGTCTCAGATGCCCTCCAGGTTTTTGGTGTATTATTCTTGGCTTTGCGTTCCTTCATGATCCCGTCATTTGGCCCTGTAATATTTCATACACTAGGCCTATGTATGTACTATTAAAGGACAAACAAGCTTTCCGTTACCAAATTTAGAACACAGCTCTGACAGAAATTTCAGGTTTTTGGACTTTCTCGTTCACCCGCTGCATTGTGCTAAGAGTTACTCAGTGCTTCATGTTTTAAGACATATGCAACAAGAATCGATGTATGTATTCAGTGAATGCGAATGTTGGACTAAATCATAACATATATGGTAATAATTTATAAGAATACTGCAATTCTTGTATGAAAACGATGGTGTACTATTTCGTATATAAGAGTTAAACTTCTACGTCCTAACACTACCATATAATTATGAGTGACGCCGTGTTGGAGGAATTTAGAAATTCAAACCACCTAGGGTTCTTTGACGTGCATCAATATCCGAGTACACGAACCTCTATGGAATTGTGGCTCCAGCAGCTGATATTTCATGCCATGGCTCGGCCCAGGAGTCGAGTGCCGCAACCACTAGACCACCTTTGCTGGTATTGTGTTAGCACACATTGGCACCAAATCGTCTCCGTTCGATGTTTAGTTGATGCTGGTAATAATATTTAGACTTGATGAAGGCCTAGCGGCTTCATTATGAGCGCTGTCTCGCTCGCTTCGTCCCTGATAGGTGCACGCATATGGTGCCAGCAGATAGTCTGTAACAATAGGGCACCCGAAGATTTGTAAAAAAAATACCACAACTGGTGTCATATCGGACACGGTCTCTGAATGCGAATATAAAATTCACCAAAACCATTCAGTTGGCTCTTGCAGTAGTATCGTAATATCCATCGTGAACTTACAGCGCAACACCAGAAAAAATACAGGACAGGGGAGGAGCAAAAAAGAAAGAAAAGACGGCTCTTTTGCTCCTTCCCTGTCCTGTATTTTTTCGGGTGTTGCGCTGTAAGTAAGTTCACGATGGATCCTAACCAACTGGCCCAACTTACCGTCTTACTACATTGTATCGTAATATTCCGGTAAATACGTGGACGCAATTAGCAGCAACACACGTAGTCACCATCACCATGCTGACTACATCCAATACACCACAGAAGCACTACAGATGCCTCTCCCGCATTTCTTCGATCAATGCGGTTCTGTGCTTGCCATGGCCATGTATTAAACGCCAACTTTTTAATATCATCTGTCCACCTAACTTCGTGCGTCCCCCAGCATGCTTGTCTTCTCTTCGAACCTACTCCCTCTTAATGAGCCATTATCTTGCCAATGCGCTTCATGCCCTGCTTATGTTCATTTCTTACTCACTCTTAATCAGCCATTATCTTGCCAACGCGCTTCATGCCCTGCTTATGTTCATTCCTTCTTTATTGCAGAAATGGCATACAAGTGGAGCATCAGCGTCCCGTATGCAAGAGGCCCGCGGCTCGCATCTCAGACGTCTCGGAGCCACCCAATTCTCCACCAGATTACAAAAACAAAAACAATTCAAAATGCACAGGCTGATAGAAATGTGATAAGAGGCATGAGGTGGGGCCGCTTACGCATTCCATCACCAAGCAAGGATTGGCCACCTTGGTGCAGTTTTTGGCCCGTACCTCCCACACGAAGACAGAGAGCAATGGTGAGAAATAGCAGCTTTCTAATGCCTTATCGATACACTCCTGGGTGGAATGTTCGTCATGCTTGTTGCTTGCATGACCAACTGGGCAATGAAAAAAAGTCCTGTAACACTAATCCGGGCACACGAACAGATAGACTTTCTTTAGTGATACCCGACAGCAATCCCGGCTCACACGTTATTAATGCTTACGTGTTTTAGGCCTATAGCGTAAACGGGAATTCTCTTCGAGGTGGAAGCAAATGTTCATTCGGGAGCGTGGGCCGTCGTAAGCCAGGAAGAACAATAAAACTTCATGTGGGAGTATGACTGCATGTGCGCGATCAGAACTTATCGTGCTGATTTGCGAAAAAACAAATAATTGAGGAACGAAAAAAAAGCGTATAGAGAAGGGCGCTTGAGCTGCACTAACGTGAAACATTGGGCGGGGCCCTAGCATGCAGTGTGCACTGGTGTTTTGCACAGTATTATCTCTGCTAATGAGTAATGAGAGGCAGAAGAGATAGTACACGAACAAAAATATTAAGGACTTAACCAAGGCAATTAACCACATTTATTTAGAGACGTCTCTTTCAGAAGGCCTTTGTGCGTTCCAGGCGTGAAGCCGGGCGTATGAGGAACAATTTTTGAG
Source organism: Rhipicephalus microplus (assembly GCF_043290135.1). Lineage (NCBI taxonomy): Eukaryota > Metazoa > Arthropoda > Arachnida > Ixodida > Ixodidae > Rhipicephalus > Rhipicephalus microplus. The sequence goes on from NC_134700.1 coordinate 290,071,954, forward strand.
CTCAACCAGCGTCCTCAAAAAAAAAAAACTGCGTTGGAATGCAGCTTACTCTAAAGTGCTGCTGATTCATATTCTTCCCATCATCATCATCATCATCATCATCATCATCATCATCATCATCTTCATCATCATCATCATCATCAACAACATCATCGTCGTCATCATCATCATCATTATCCTGACTACATCCACTGCAGGGCAAAGGTCTCTCCCATGTTCCGCCAGGCAACTCGGTTCTGTGCTTGCTGCTGCCTATTTCTACCCGCACACTTCTTAATCTCATCTGCCCACCTAACCCTCTGTCTCCCCCTAACCCGCCTGCCTTCTATAGGAAACCAGTTAGTTATGCTTAATGACCAGCGATTATCCTGTCCACGGGCTACATGCTTGGCCCATGTCCATTTCCTCTTCTTGATTTCAACTATGATATCCTTAACCTCGGTTTGTTCTCTAATGCACTCTGCTCTCATCTTGTCTCTTAAGGTTACACCTACCATTTTCCTTTCCATTGCTCGCTGCGTCGTCCTCAATTTAAGCTGAAGCCTCTTTTTAAGTCTCCTGGTTTCTGCTCCGTAGCTAAGTAGCGGCAAGATGCAGCTGTTAGATACCTTCCTCTTGAGGGATAGTGAAAATCTACCTTCATGATTTGAGAGTGCTTGCCAAATGTGCTCGACCCTATTCTTATTCCATATATACTCAGTCTCAGTTCTCTACGGCATGTAGAAATGGGTGTTTCAGCTCTATTAATGTCGTCGGATATTTGTGGGGCTAAATGTTGACCTCTTCCTTTTTAGTAGATCAGTGGCGATTGATTGATATGGGGGGTTTAACTTCCCAAAACCAGCATATGATTTTGAGAGACACCGTAGTGGTGGGCTCCGGAAATTTCGACCACCTGGGGTTCTTTAACGTGCACCCAAATCTGAGCACATGGGCCTACAACATTTCCGCCTCCATAGGAAATGCAGCGGTCACAGCCGGGATTCGATCCGGCGACCTGTGGGTCAGCAGCCGAGTACCTTAGCCACTATAGACCACTGCGGCGGGGCAGACCAGTGGCGAGTGTAGCACAATAATTTTGCATATATGTTTAAATAAGCCGTGTTTAAAATAGACAAATTTGCCCGAAAGATCTACGTATGTGTCTGCGCTTGTCCCTGTCTCTTCTCTGCCGTCGTTTGTCTGTTTTTTGCGCACACCAATTTACCCTGAAGTATGTGTCTCAGCTCTCAGACAAGAAACCTGAGCTCCTTGATAACCTTCATCGGGTACTCTGACATCACCGCTAAGCGAAACAATGTTTTACGCTGTTACGACGAGCCTTCGAACCCTTGAGGGATAATGGGATGAATGCGTCCCACTTATTCTTTGTCAGTGAAAGCTGTTCATCACCACCGTGGTGCGTTGCCATCAGCGCTATGCTTTCCTGCTAGTATTTTAGAAACATTTAGAAAACTAAAAAAATATGATTTGCACATTTGCGATGCATGGCATCAGTGATACGCTGAGTTTAAATTTGTTTCATTTTGTTAGATTTTCAAAAGAAGCATTGTCCATTGTGAGCAAGATAGCTGTAATTTTTAATGGTATTTGTTTTTTTCTGGATTATGAGAGAACTAGTTTTAGCATACAACTATGAATTTTATTTCGCAATTAGAGCAGTATATCGGCTATAAACTTGTCAAAGGGCCACTTCAATGAAAAATCAAGCAAACAATTGCTTGGCCCATCTTCACTAAAGGCACAGATAAATGTTTTTTTTTTCAAGTATGATGACTCGATCAGCATACTTGCGTTACAAAAGATCACTTTATTCAGAAGAACTTCCTCGAACTTTTTTTGTTCTTTTTAACACCACGACTGCCATGGAAATGAGGCCAAAAGCTGTGGCTAAGACAGTGTTCCTGGAATTGTGCACTGAATGAAAACAATGACGAGATTGATGCTTTAGACAGTCAGGAAACGAAAGCAAAAGACGAATGTACGAGATATTTGAGAAAACCTAATATGTCAGCCTGCATAGAGATCACGAATATGATTCAGCAGTTGTGAAGGCACTTAAAGGGTTCAATGCATTCAGTGACATCACGTCGATGTAGCTTGCCGTGACTCATAACTACAATTTTACACATGGGACGAAATTCAGGCGTTACTGATGTGCTCGTACTTATCTACACCAATAGAAGGGAAGGAAAGAAGCTAAAATGGTTCGTGTATGCGAAGAACTTAGACAAAGCCACTGGTCTCAAAACAACCGGCAGAGGCGCAGATTCGGTACGGGAAATAAGGCCCACGACGAACCTTTCCTAAGAAAGTGTTTGAAGTGTCTCTGTACACCACTTGCATCGGGCCTTTTCGTGCGAGAAATTTGGCAAGCATATTACTGCTTAGTGTCCTCCTAAGACAATTACAGAAATATTCTCTCACTTTTTCAAAGATGCTGCATGGGCGAATGGGACACATATGCTCCACTTTTTTTCCCGTAAACTAAAGGTAGTATTTTGAGTAAACGTGCTTGGTATCATTTCTAAGCACAAAATTAAGGCAAGAAGAAGATGGAAGTTTGCGATGAGAAATTCGTAAACAGGAAGCAGTGCCGGATTGGAGCGTTAGACTGCATTTTTTAAACGCTGACACTGATTTCCTAAGCGCTTGCGTGTATATGATTCGTAGTCTATCCTCCAATCCAGACAAAGGAGGAGGAGGAGGGAGGCATTGAGCGGCCACCGCTGCGAATTGGGTGAGTCAGAAGAAGGTAATTCATAAAAAAAAACAAGTGCATAAGCCCAAGAAGATCATCCTGACGCTTTTTAGGACGGCAAATATTTAAGTGCAGTATAGCGATAGTGCTGGCTTCTTCTCGTGAAGCAAGTCTTGTGTTTGCTGGCACGGGAACGTATGTACATTTGATCCTTGGTTATTTTCAACAGGCATGATAATATAACAGAATAAAGAAAGAGTTTCTTCACATGATATTCAAAACACGTGACTGTCATCTGCTTTCCTGACTTTTATTGTGCAATTGTCGGTCCAGAGATGCCTCAACTGGTTTGTTTTCTCACGCTGAAGGGCCTTTGCAGAAAGGCGCTTTTGGTCTGGAGTGAGGTCATAAATCGCATGCAGAAGTTCATGGCCTGTGCTGTGAAAAAGTCCGAGCACTTTTAATGAAGGTGCAAATGCTTGGGGCTGGCAAACTTAAATTTACGGATAAGTTAAGGAACCCCTGGTGATCTAAATTTCCAGAGTCCTACACCACGGCCCGTCTTAGAATCATATCGTGCTTTTGAGACTTTGGGCCACTACAAATATTCTTAATATTATCTGAGGAAGACAGCTATATCTGCGGAAGACAGCTGCACCTTCCTTGACTTCTTAGTGAATTTAGACTTCTCATTTCTGTAACGAGATCACGCAATAATGTCGCCTCAATTTTTGCAGACAACCGATGCGTGGTGTCTGTGTTCGTATCGGCAATTATGCAACCAATCTTGTCACCAATAACCAAAACAACTGACAGGCAGTTTTCACTCTTTGTCCCAAGGTTTCCTTTCAGCTCAACATTATTGAGTCGAAAATATTACTCAAAATCACGCATCTGGTTACTGAGTTTCTCCCAATACAGCTATATCTCTCACTAGCCACACGAAATCGCAGTCCATCAAATTAGTAAGGAGTCATTTATCTTAAGATGTCGTGTGGGTAGAGAACCATCTCTCAATCTCAAGTATTTGCGTGCTGGCTGGCAATTTGAGCAAATGTCATTGGCTTCACCATTTAACAAAAGATTTGTTTCTCTAGAGTGCTTGAGTTTTGCGCATAGGTCAGTGAAACTTGTGGAGCTCACTCAAACTCACTCACGAAATATATTTCGAGCTTTGGACTCACTCGGACTCAAATTCACACACACAAAAAAATTCCTGAGCCGGACTCACACTCACGAAAGGTTCACTCAACCGGACTCACTTGGACTCAAACTCTCGGCTCGATCTGAGTCTAAATCGATTTGACGGAGTTGACTTATGAGCTCATTAGCCTAGAATTAGCTTCTTCGACCATGGTGTCAACACCAACGCCACACGTAATCAGTGCTCTTCGTGGCGCCGTTTTACATAGTATCTTCGAAAACAATTTCTGAGCGCTTGCAAACCAATAAGGTCATAATTTTTTTTTTGAAAAGGTGACAGTATAAAATATATTTATCAATAACTTCCCTGGAAGTGATGGTGGTGGTGGTGGTAGGGGGGGAGGTCAAGGCAACCCCCTACGTAATTCACCCCTCTGATAAATAAATATTAAAATAATGTATGAACGACACTGCTTTGAAACGCCTCTGAGGAGACGTGAGTATAAACTTGAATCCAGGTAAGGTTGACAGTAACGCTGAAGATGACTAGATAGGATCTCAGGTCGGTAAAAGAAAAAAAGTGAAACTTGCTCAGACTCATTTAAGAAATACATGTTGCGCTTTGGACTCACTTGGCATCAGACTCATCCAAAGTTTCTTGAGCCGGACTCACTGGGACTCATACTCACCGAAATTTTCTGCAACCGGACTCAATGGGACTTAGACTCACGGCTTGATCTGAGTCAGAGTCAGTCCGAGTGAGTCGACTTATGAGCGATTTCACCGACCTGTGGTTGCACATCCCCAAGTGGTAGAAATTTCCGGAGCCCTCCACTACGGCGTCTCTCATAATCATATGGTGGTTTTGGGACGTTAAACCCCACGTATGAATCAATGTTCTTGCGCGTATCAGTAGACCCACGTAGCCCTAAAAAATGGGCTATAGTGATAGTTCAGGCCTCTCGAGAGTGACAACTACTTGACTTTGCAGAAAAAAAATAGAGGTTCTAAGGTTATGTTGCCTTCGTAGCAACCACTGTCTGAAGAATAACTTCGAAAAGTTATGTAAAAACTGAAAATTTCAATTTCGGGCCTACATCGTTATTATATATTTCCGTATTCTGTTACAGAAGTAGGCTGGATAAACGTAGGTAAACGATTTCTAACACTACAGATGACTTTTGTAAGAAGTGCAATTGCTTATTGAATCGAAAACTGCAATTATTCAATGTTCAGAAGATACGGCCCTGCGTTCACATATTGAGCTCTGTCTCTCTGCTGTTCATTAGTTATATTTCTTTTTTTTACAGCTCCCGTCGCGATGCTTTTTCCCCTCACGTACTGTGAGATCCTCCTGATTCGCAGACAATTGATCTAATTTGTTCGGTACTATAATTACCTTTTGCCTAAAAACGTTAGTTATTTGGTATAAATATTTAGTTTGTGGCATTTGATTCGTGTGAAAGTGTCGATCAATTTTTTTTAGTCCAGCCGCAGCAAAAAGAAGAAAAAAAAATGTTGTGGCCACCACCAACACTGCCACAAGTGCAACGTGTACATACCCCGCCATTCAAGCTATCGGTGCAGCAGATGCACAGCCGACGTTATTGAGAAGTCTTCTTCCATGCGGGGCTTCCTCAAGCAATGAAAAGCTTGCCATGCGCTACCGAAATGAGCGCTTTGTGGACGAAAAATACAACTGACGAAGCCCACCAGGTGCAGTCAGCACTGCGTTTACAAGACCGCTAGAAGCTATAGCGTTCGAAGAATATGTGGCTTCATTATTCGCTCCGCTTGGACTGACTTCCCGAGTTTTTCTTACTGAAACGATGTAGAAAGAGGATGCGCAGAGGCTATCCTGTGACGTCTTTTGCCGGCGCCACTCCCGTGTTTTCATTTCGTAATTTTCTTTTCATACGAACGCATTAAAAAAAAAGAAGGGCGTTAAACTATGCGTTAAACCACGCAAGCCTTGAGACGGTGGAATTCGCCGATTGTGAAGACTAATCTATTTGCTTATACAGAACGAGAAGTCGGTCTTCTGAGTCCTGATTCAATACGTATGGAATCGCACAGCGCAGAATACAGGACGAAATGCATAGAAGCAGGCGCGGACAGTGATGTCCACATATGCTTCCTGGTATATCGTCCTGGATTCTGCGCTCTACAATTCCATACGTTATGGTTGCTTTTAGGACGTTTCTAGGCCTTAGAATAAGAGTTGTTTCGAAGTTACGTCTAGGTCGTTGCTATGCTTTATTTAGGTGTTCATACGTTTTTTTTTCTACGTGGATTCTCAGCGCAGAGAGGTTCGAGTTCAAACACACAATCAGACAGGACCTGAATGTCCGAACTCCAGAATCGGAAACTCCCGCTGAAACCCAGCGTTCTCACTTCTCATACAGCCCATAACATGGATATGGACATAACATTACATGGATTCAGAGACGCACACGAGCTCAAATAAAGATTTCATACTTGTCATAGATCTACGGGCTCATCACCGTTACGGTGGGCGTTTCGTAACTTCGCGGGGTTTTTTCGCAGCCGCCATTACCTTACCCATTCCAGATAGTGACAATAATGACAATGATGATGATGATAATGATGATGATGATAATGATGATAGCCTTTCATAGATCTACGGCCTCATCGTCGTTAGGGTGGGCGTTCCATCACATTGGGGCTTTTTCGCAGCCGCCATTGCCTTACCCATTCCAGATAGTCACGATGATGACAATGATGATGATGATAATGATGATGACAATGATGATGATGATAGCCTCTCATAGATCTACGGCCTCATCGTCGTTAGGGCGGGCGTTCCATCACATTGGGGCTTTTTCGCAGCCGCCATTGCCTTACCCATTCCAGATAGTCACGATGATGACAATGATGATGATGATGATGATGATGATGATGATTATGATAGCCTCTCATAGATATACGGCCTCATCGTCGTTAGGGTGGGCGTTCCATCACATTGGGGTTTTTTCGCAGCCGCCATTGCCTTACCCATTCCCGATAGTGACGATGAAGACAATGGTGACGGTGATAGCCTAAATGCATGGCTGACACCAGGCGGGGGCATTTCCAAGAAATGAGTAATTAGTATTGCGCTATTTGTTGCCTTCTTTTTTTTAGTGGACCTGTAGTGACTAGCGGGACTTAGACGTTTATGATGGTGATAGTTTCTCTTAACCACCGTTTCCTTTCCTGTTCTTTGGTGTTCGGCTAACTATAGAATAAGGGGGACGTACCCAATTTCTGTGGAACATGTCCATATGTTAGTCACGGTACAGAACGCATATTACTGCAGCTTAAACAGCGTCACTGTTAAATATAAAACGTAAATCATACTCCACAGCTCACGGAACATAAATACTCCACAGCTCACGGAACTCACGGAACATATACTCCACAGCTCACGGAACACTACCCATGCAGGGAATCAGCTTGGAACCCACTATGCAGCAGTCAGGCTTAGCCTGCCCATTTCAACGGGGGGGGGGGACACCACAGTGTGAAGGTCGTATCTTTTAGGACTGTAAATAAACTTTTAACACCCATAAATCCATGCAACAAAATGAATTAAACGTGTTAATTCAACTTGTCGCTGACAGGAACCTGCACATGAACTGTGGCTTTTTGAGATTTTGGCTATCTTCATTGGGGTGTCTACGCTCTGTAAGAACATCATGATGCGTCTTATTCACTTTCGACTGTGTAACAGAAGCATTGTCATGTATTCTACTGCTAGCACCTCCTTTAATTATTTAATGAGGTGGATGACCCGTTAGTTGAATGCGCACTCATCGGAAATTGTATTAATGTTTTCGGAAACAGTATTTTCTAAAAAATATGTAGACTTCTGTCGCCGCTAACTTGCGATTGATGATGTATATGTTAAGTACTAGGTTGTTTCATTTCTAATCAATATCATACACCCACAAGCCTCACATGAAGAAAGTGAAGAAGACGAACTTGTTGCAGTTGCAAGTATGTCGGCTCGCACGAAGGACCTGGAACGTCCGTTACGAAGAATCAGGATTAGGGGAAGACCGATACCAGCCTTGGCCAACGTCAAACGGAGTTCGTTTGCGTCGGATGGAACGTACATAGTTTCTGAAAAGTGCGGACTTTCTAGGGACTTGTCGTCGCATCTGCGGAAGAGAGATCGCCCTAGCAACATCCTCTCGGAAGGCTCCGCTCCGCTCACCAATAGGTCACTTTCAATCACCGATAAGTCGATCTGCCGCAAGGGCCAGGACTCCCCTGAAAACGACACGCCAGTGGTGACTCCAGGTGCCGCGACACGGATCAACGACATCGCTCAGGGACAAAAACGGATGCAAGACGATGCCGAAGAAGTTTCGCAAGAAAGCCAGACGTCTTCGGCGCGAAGCATTTCGAGTGTTACGTCATCATCTCAAGATAGCCGCCCGGCGTCGCCTCTCGCTGCAAATGCACTTGAAAAGACTGAGTCTATAAAGTGCAAATATTCTGCAAGGATAACGTCGAAGCAGTATTTGTCGACCGCAGTGAGTACGGCAGCCTTTTCAACATGCTCTGAGACAGGAGAGACTTCGATGACGACTGCAGTGGATGAGAAAAATACTCCGGCGCAGAGACTGAACAGTCCGCTACTTCTAACTGATGTGAGGCGACCGTTATCGATTAGGGAAAGCGTTGAAACGAACGTCAGAGCGCCTGAGGGTTGGTATAGGGCGATGTCAGCTTTACAATCTAAGAAACAGCCGTTGCAAGCGTCAGCAGCCTTGAAAATGAAGATGGGTACGAGGTATGTTGACGACTCTCCGGGAAACAGTGTGGCTGAGCTAACGGCCCCGAAATCAACACGTAGCAATGACCTGGATGTTTCTGTGAAGGTATTGAAGAAGCGTGCTCCGAAAAAGAAATACGAGGTCAGCCAGGGGAAGGTGTCTATTGCAGCTGCTACGGGAACGAACGACGTGGCGACAACAGCTCGTCGACAGTTAAAGGAACATTGTTCTTTGACTCCCAGTTTTCGCATTTCATATCTCACGGAAGAAGTACCCCTGGAAAGACGTAGTGAGGTGTCTACATTGTCTTTGGATAGCCTGGTCGAAGAGTGGCAAGAGGTGAATGTCCACGAGAAAGGGAAAGAAAAGGTTTATGCCACCGATCGCGGTGACGCTTTCGATGCTGCGGAAACTTTGAAGCGGAACGTAGAGCCAACAAACTCGTGGGGCAAGCCAGAGACTGTAATGCGTAGCAGCTACAGGAGCAAAACTTGGAAATATTCCGAAGCCGAAGCACTTGGACCTGAAGATTCAAACAATACTCGGACGGAAGACGCAGATTACGATTCCGTAAGAGTGCGAAAGGAAATAATACAATATAAAGAATGCCTTTTATATCCCCTCTCCGTTTGTCTCCTAATGGGCTTTATCATGGTAGGAACATTCCTCTTGCTACCGATTGACCCATCGCACAGACTTGAAATCAAGAGTATGACTTCTGCTGTCTGCGTTTCTCCGAGCTGCCTACAAGATGCTTCGTACTTGAACACGCTGCTTTCGTGGGACCGTGTGGACCCTTGCGTCGACTTTTACGCTTTCGTGTGTGACCGTTGGACGAGCCAGTACACCACGTCAAAGTACACAAGTTTTCCAGAAACTTTCGACGATGACTATGCCGCACTTCTTGAGAACAGAATATACTCAATGATCATAAATAAGTCTCTTGAGTCGCACAGTCTTCGACCGATCCGGCAACTCTATGAGAAATGCTTGAGCATCGCACGGACCGATGAGGAAGGGTGGGATCCCATCTTGGAGTTGATGTTCGACATGTCGCTCGAAGGATTCCCTCTGACACCGCCCGTTCGAAGCAGCAAGTCAGTATGGGAGATGGCCGCCAAAGTTCTGCGAAAGACGGGATCCAGTGCAATCTTTGGTGTTGGCGTGGCTGCTCATTCATTGAAGGGCATGAGCCGAGACTTCCTCTCAGTGGAACTTCCAGAAATACTGATGCGCAGCGATGATATCGACATTAATGATGCTACCCAGCTGTACACCGAAGCAATGTTCTGCGCGCTGAAAGCTCTCAGAAAGGAATACTTGCCACCTGTCCACGCTCTCAGTGTCGTCAAGTTTTCGTCCAACTTAGAAAAGCTTGTTCATCGGGTCGGTCTGACAGGAGCAGGAAGACCTGTGGTTGAAGTATTAGACGCATCGTCGGAGCTGTTAATTTTTTTCACCGAACTACTTCAAGGAGCTGAAAACGTTCCTTTCAGTGTTACGGGCTCTGAGGTTGTTCTGCAGTATCCCTCTGCAGTAAGAGACACTATCAGCCTTGTGCACGAAACTGAAGTCCATACGGTCATGAATTACCTCGGTATTAGGCTCATAGCAGAGATGTCGCCTTTCCTGCCCCGTACTGAAATGGTCGACTTCCAGAGCACTCTTCTATACGGCAAGCGTAAGGTTGACGTACCCCGCCCACAGCTTTGCGTCCGTATGATAGAGAAGGCCATGTCCCCTTTGATTGTAGTTTCCGTAATTTCAGAACTTACGGTGGATGGATCTCCAACATTCTTCCCGGGCATTACTGGAGAACTGTTCAAGGGTATCATGCAGCAAATAAATGCCTCGTCGTACTTCGACACTTACTCCCACGATGCCATTCGAAGATTGATGTCCAGGATTGAACTCCGCGTCCTTCGTCCAAACTGGCTGACAGAACCTGTTCTTCTGGAACAATACGTCAATGGTTTTTCTTCAGCGGCCAACCAAAGTGGTTTTCAGTATTACATAGAAAGCCACGAGCACACTTTCATGTCATCTCTTGGACGCAGTTCCTTGCAACGTTGGATGCGTCCCGTGTTCACTACGAACTGCTGGGTCGAGCTCGCACCACCGGCAATATACGTTCCATTGCTGGCCTTCGACATTACCCACAGCTACGGCGTAGGCGTTGACGAGCATCAGCTATCGCGGCTGAGTCGCCACCTTGCGGAATGCGTTCTCCATTTCATATTTGATTACACTTCGGCTATGACAAACGACCATCAACGCTGGTTGTCTGAGCAGTCCGAGAAGCGGTTGCTTGGTGCAGAGATCTGTATGAACGCTTCCGCAGGCCAACCTCTGTTTAGGAGAGTGAGTGACGTTTTGGCCGTGCACTACGCTTACACACTTTTCTGCGAGAGAAGCAAGGGCAAAGAAGCCCAAGTAGTGCGTCTTTCTGTTAACCGGGTCCTCTCATGGCGTCAGTTGTTCTTCGTGAAGCTCATGTTGGAAGCTTGCGAAACGTCGGCGCATTTAGGAAGAACCCGCTCGAAAGTTGGACAAAAATGGACCATGGCTCTACGCAATTCCGACGACTTCGCGGACGCGTACGATTGTCGCCAGGGATCCCCGATGAACACTCATAAGAAGTGCATGCTATAGACTTAAGGAACGCCTTCAAATAGATTTCATTGCTAATAAAGTATTCTTCCACACAGCTCGATTCAATTTTCGTTATATTCTTTTCGGAAATGATGTTTCGCATTGTTATGTGCCTTACAGGCTAACTGCAACGTAATTAGACTTGGCGAAATGGGCTTGAATAACTTGTGCCTCTTAGCAAGTGCAGCGCAACAGACAGAAACACGTCAACAGGACGGGTGCTAGTTCTGTCCTCCTTACGTGCTTAGTGCAGTTTTAATACCTAAATAATAGTTGGAATAGCAAAATATGTCGCATGCGTGCAGTGGAACTTGCAATCTGCGGTGTCAAACTCCTTATCTTAATTTTTATTTACAAAGAGGTGGTCTGGCTTCTGCCCCTAATTGTTGGTTTTGTGGAGTGCCTGAGACAACAGACTGCTACCTATTAAATTGTGGAAGATACGCCACATTGCGAAAATTTGCATTAAATGCCATCCTCCATCTCATTAGATTGGAGCTAAGCACTACAATGTACCTTGTGGAAGTAAGAAGGGGGCGCAGTACGTAGCATAGACTGGAGGAGAGAAGAACAATGGATCGCTACCAACTACCCCGAAAGGTTGTTTTGGTGCCCCAAATGTGCTTTCTTCGGAGGATTTGTCCCTAGGAATCAGTGACGGAAAATTTGCCGGCGTCTTGCAAGAGTTTATCAAACGTTCGTGGAGATTCAGACTGTAGACGCGATTAATACTCCCAAACTACTTGTTTCCAAATCGCTTTACTTATGAACTTATTTATTGTTGTGGCTCAAGTTATCTGCTTCATTTTCTATATCCGTAATCTATAATTGTCAATTTAGAATAGTTATTTGCCCCTTGATCCCTCTCATTAGTTAAAAACATAAGCTAGCAAAATAGAAGTATTTCGTTGGAACTATCCGGTTTTTGGACAATCCCCCAGTGTGGGTGCGTGCCACAGATTCGAGGCTGTTTTTCCTCCTGCGTTTGTTCCGCTGTGCTTGCTAAGATGCACATGTTCTACACCCAGCATACACCTTTTCACAGGAGAGAAAAAAAACAACGCCATGATGGGCTGCGTGCGGGAGTACAAAGGCCAAAGGCGCAGCCTTGTCAGTGCATTTCTGAGGGGTCTGTTGCGAAGCGCGCCTCCGAAATCCCACCGCTGACCTCCACTGTTGCGAAAGACGGCGACGCCAACACGGTCCCGAAGGCGCCACTGCTTTCAACTCCGCCGGGAAGGTCACCAGCCGTTTGGTAGCGTATGTTTCTCAGCTCGCGACTGCTTCTGCGCAGAGCTGATAAGACGAGCGGACGAGACGACGGTGAGTTAAACAAGGTTTATGTACAGCATATATACAGAGGCGTTACAATTTCGGCACTGGGGCCGACAGAGACTCGAAGAGCCGAGCTCTCCTCTCTAACACATAGGTCAGCATTTCGCCTAAGACCGCCGACTCACACACATGTCGGCTCTCCGACACGGGGACTCCTCTCACATAGGACCGCCGATCGCGACGCGCCGCAGGGCTTCTTTTATTTGCACCGGGTCCAACCAAAATGTCCAATCAGAAGCGCCGCTGGTCGTCAGGGCAGACTCCTCCAATGGGGTCGCCGCTGGGCCACGTCAGACCCCCAGACACGAAGACGCCGGCTCGCTGTCACGTGCGCTGCTGACTCACTGCACGTGGGCCAGAGAGGCGCCGCGCGTGTTTACGCCGTTGAGTTGTTCGTGTCAGGCAGACTGCGGGCTGGCCTTGACCCAGATTTCCTTTTTCAGGGCACGGACGTTTGACGAGGACTCGCTGGCATAACAGCACCCCCGCCACCAGACAATGCACCGGAAAGACGAGCTGCTTCCACGGGGCTCGGATGTCAGGTGCGCTCGTTCGCCAGGTCCCTCCAGGTTCGCCTCCAGGGCCATGGGGAGAATACAGCTCCAGACTGTTCCGGGAACACATCCCATTCTTGACGACGGATCCCAGCTCCACTGGCTTGTCGCCACAACTTGCTGGCCAACTTCGCTCGTCTCTTCTGACCATCTTCGGTTTCAGCACTTGTCGATGGTTCTGCAGCTTGCTAAGAACGGTTCGACAACAAACAACACACGACACAAGCAAGTACCCTCGGTCACCCGACAGAACACCAGACAAAGTATAGTACAACATATACCTATCTACGTGTCTATCTGAATTTTGTTCCCTCTACATCAAGAGGCACATGTGGGACACAAGACTCTTAAAGTAAGAACTTGAATTTTTCACAATTACAACAACGCAACGAATTAGAATACCACATAAAGTTGGCCCCTTGAGATCACTCTTAACAAAAGCGCTCAGCTCAGGTCGTGATGAGGTCAAAATTTTTCCCCGAGTCGCCAGCGAGAAACCGAAAGGTTGAGAAGGTACTAGCTAGAACGCACTGATCAATGCACCTGCATTAGCGTATAGCTTCACCCCCCCCCCCTTTTTTTGAGCGAAGGTCAAAGTTGCGCTGTGGAGCAACATGCTCCATCTCAGTAACCGGCCACTTTTAGGCGACGATACCTATGCGGCACCAAGAGCGTCTCACACTTGCGACGTTGCACAGGGGAACAACGATACAGCTTGCTACGGATTGACTCCTCACCGCTTAGCTCGATATTGTGTTCGATCACCCTCGTGTTTCCGGGGCGGTCCGAAAATACGTCTCCAAACTCGGAAACAATCCCTTTCAGGTCCTCCTCCTGGACTTCACTTAACCTAGGCTCTAGGGTCAACTTCTCCAAGATTACCTCCGATCCCCTTTCGATTACCTCACTAGAACTCAAAATTTCTGCTTCCTCTTCCTCTGAAGCATTCAACAACAGATTTACGACCGCTTGATGTTGAACGTATGGTTTCATCAAGTTGTAAATTTTGTCCGGCCGCCTTCCTAATTTCACTTCATAATTTGTATCGCAAGGCTTCGATAATACTTTGGCGGGCCCTTCCCAATCAACCTCAAGCTTGTTCTTTTTGAACGGCTGCAGCAGCATTACCTGACTCCCTACTTCAAAAGCACGCTTCTTCACCGATTCCTCGTAGTGCTCCTTCGACAGCACTTTTGCCGCGTTTTTCTGGCTTTCCACTAGCGCTTCAATTTGGCTTTCCACTAGCGCTTCAATCGAGAGATCCTCACGCTGCTCTCGAATGAGCGTCTCTCGATCAACTCTCGGCCGCTCGCTCAAACTTTCCGCTACAGGCGAGAGCGTTGCAACCCTCTCGCTCTGACTCAATGGCGCCATGTCGTCTCCCCTTTCTACGGAAACCGCGCCGGTCGGTTCGGCGACGGGCCGCTCGCGTGACTGCTCACATGACTCATGCGGAAACTTTCCTTTCTGGGGTTCCGTCGACCCGCCGACAAGGTCACTTGAGAGTTCACCGCATTGAACCAGATCAAGCTGCCGCGATAGCTTCCGCGCTTGCGATCGCGTGAGAGCTATGCACGCTAAGTTGGGGAAGAACGATTTGCCCTGCTCTTTGAGAAGCTGCTCTGAGTTGTTGGAGAAAAGATAAGGAAAACGATCATTTAGCGCGGCAGACACAGCCGCTTCGGTGCGAAGCTTACCGAACGGGCCTTTAATGACAACCGTGGCGATTGGTAAGCGAACACTCTGCTCCTCGGCGACCTGCCTGATCCACGCGCATTCTCCTTAGAAGTCATCCGGAGACACCAATGAAGGATGGACAACGTCCATGGTTGCCGCTGAGTCTCTAAGTGCTCGGCACGTTTTCTCATTCACCCTAATTTCTTGGAGATACAGCTCCAACAACCGAATGTTTTTTTCTGATTCTCGGATCGTTGCGAAGGCAAACTTTTCCTGACAGTTTCTCGCGATGTGTCCTTCCTTTTTGCAGTTGTAGCAGATTAGCGGCTTCCGTTTGTTTTCCGATTCAAATGCCTGTGTGGTAGAAACCTCACTCGATTTCTCCGCTTCTGTTTGCCCTTCCCCTACACTGTCCTTCGTAAGAGACGGGTCCTTCTTGAAATTACGGTGCGGAACGGGTTTCCGTTGATCAGGTTTCCTTGAAAAGCCCTCTTTCCTTTCATCCTTTTCAACGCGCACTGCCCTGCTATGCAACTTTCGGCGAGTATAATACTCCTCAGCTAACTCAGCTGCCTTGTTTAACTGTACTTCCCCAAGTCTGTCCTGCAGCCAAAGTTTGACATCCTCCTCGATGCAGCGGTAGAATTGCTCCAATGCAACGCATTCCACCACTTTATCGCGGTCGTCATAAACACCTTCGCCCTTGAGCCATTCAATCAAATCGGCTTTAAGACGAAACGCGAAGTCAACGTGTGACTCATTCCCCTTTTCAGCATACCGGAACCTTTGCCTGAAACCCTCGGGTGACAACTTATAACGTCTTAAGAGCACTTCCTTAACCTCGTCATAGCTCTCAAACGCTTTCCTCGACAAGCAAGTTATCGCGTCGGACACTTCGCCGGGAAGAAGAGCTAACAGGTTCCGCGCCCAAAGAGACCGCTCCAAAGCGTTTCTCTCACAGACGTGTTCAAACTGGACGAGATACTTCGCCATGTCCTCGCCTACTACGAACGGTGGCAGTTGGTCCCGAATTCTAAAACCGCTGACCTGAACTGTTGGAGAAGCTACGCTAGGCGCCTGAGAACACTGTAGGATTGCCAATTCTAGTCGTTTCAACTCGAGACGCTCCTGTCTCTCGGCCTCCTCGTGACGTTCGCGCCTTTCAGCTTCTTCACGTTCGCGAGCTTCGCGCCTTTCAGCTTCTTCGCGAGCTTCGCGCCTTTCAGCTTCTTCGCGAGCTTCGCGCCTTTCAGCTTCTTCGCGAGCTTCTACTTCTCGCCTTTCAGCCTCCTCACGGCGTGCTTTAATATCCACCCAGGCCTCATCGACTTCCTCAGCCGACACTCCCTCATCCTTCATGATCTCAAGGATCGCTTGCTTTCGTTTCACACGGCCCAAAGTAATGCCGAGTTCCTCACAAATTTCGATGAGTTCTTTCACTTTAAGGTTCTCCATAGTTCACACTAGCCTCTTGCTGTTTGCCCCTGTTAACAATTTACTTGTAGTACCCACTATAAGTCAACTAGCAAGACGCGCAAGCAAATTTTCACTCTCCCGTGTTTACCCCCTCCGCATTAACTTTGGTTTCAAAGCACTTCGACTTTGCTTGAAACGATCAAAGCTCACTCTAATGCTTCACACAGCCCTTCTCTAAACTACTACAACCTGAGCTAGAGTAGTCTGGTGAACTGAGGGGAAAACATCAGGCACTCACCGCATCGATGTCGCTGACGCCGGCCGATCCCGCAGCTGCCAACCACTGTTGCGAAGCCACCTCCGAAATCCCACCGCTGACCTCCACTGTTGCGAAAGACGGCGACGCCAACACGGTCCCGAAGGCGCCACTGCTTTCAACTCCGCCGGGAAGGTCACCAGCCGTTTGGTAGCGTATGTTTCTCAGCTCGCGACTGCTTCTGCGCAGAGCTGATAAGACGAGCGGACGAGACGACGGTGAGTTAAACAAGGTTTATGTACAGCATATATACAGAGGCGTTACAATTTCGGCACTGGGGCCGACAGAGACTCGAAGAGCCGAGCTCTCCTCTCTAACACATAGGTCAGCATTTCGCCTAAGACCGCCGACTCACACACATGTCGGCTCTCCGACACGGGGACTCCTCTCACATAGGACCGCCGATCGCGACGCGCCGCAGGGCTTCTTTTATTTGCACCGGGTCCAACCAAAATGTCCAATCAGAAGCGCCGCTGGTCGTCAGGGCAGACTCCTCCAATGGGGTCGCCGCTGGGCCACGTCAGACCCCCAGACACGAAGACGCCGGCTCGCTGTCTCGTGCGCTGCTGACTCACTGCACGTGGGCCAGAGAGGCGCCGCGCGTGTTTACGCCGTTGAGTTGTTCGTGTCAGGCGGACTGCGGGCTGGCCTTGACCCAGATTTCCTTTTTCAGAGGCACGGACGTTTGACGAGGACTCGCTGGCATAACAGGTCACGCCAATTTGCGCAGCCCTATGAGGACTATGGCGGCGCCCAGGGAGCCATTCCCGAAAAGGTCTATAGCCCAAATTTATGCGTTAAATAATGGCTTGTTGTGCGTAGCCTATCCTCGATAAGTAATGACAAGAACAGAAAAAAAATCTTCCACTGGCGTATTTAATTTACAATCAATGTTGTGATTGTCAGCTAGTAGAACGCCGCGGAGTCCTAGTGGTGTGCCTGCGAAAATTAGAGACCAATGGGAATGACGTAAATTGCAGCTCACCGCCACTCGTGAGCAAAACTGCCTGCAGCCGCATTCCTTTTTTTTCTGTGTCACGCCTCTCTAAGAGTGACTAATTAAGAGTTACCTCGGTTGTATTACGAAATGAGCAGTGGCAGGTTACTGGAACACTTATGTTACAGCCGGGACCATCGTTCACATTTTTCCGTGAAACATAGAGCCCAACAGCGGTGTGTTATCACCGTGAGGTGAGAAGAATGGGAGCTATCACAGAGTGCTGTACTTTACCCGGTGCACTAAATCGAGGATGACTTTGTGTACAACCTGTGTCTCTTCACCACAACACTCTTGAAACGGATAATAATGTTGAGTCCTGACTCAGTGCCTTCAATATTCATCCACTGCAAACCCAACAGTGAAAGTCCCGACCATCGTTTAAAAAATGACTGGTAAAATATATTTGTACTAGACTGTTTTAGTACAGCGTCAAATGCTTCGTTAGCGTGTTCAGCACGTTAACAAATAGTATAACGCTATTCGAAAGGCATTTAGTAGAGTGTATAAGTTATAACCGGTGAAACATCTCCCAAAGCACTGTACATCACTAGACTGCGGCGCAATGTACGCGTGGCATATGAAAGCTCCGAAAACTGATCGGCTTGCTTCCTGTTGCGAGTACTCAAAGCAGCAAAGTTTGATGGAAACACTGCCATGCTCAGTCCAAGGTAACTCAAGCACGTAAACGTATACTTTAAGGAAACAAATGGGGTTCTGTTTGGTTGATTACAATAGTGTCTGGCGCAGCCCGACTAGTGTTTGCAGAAATGCAGCGACGCTTGCAGTACACATGGTGCTGGTGGTGGGAAAACATTTATTCTTAAAAGCACTGAGAGTTGCACTACAAAGGAACATGAGTAGTTAGTTCCCTTATTCCAGAAGTCAACTTGGGGGAGCGCGCCGAACTCAGAATTCATACCGGAAATGATGATATCTTCGTGTCTCTCTAGGATCTGGAGTATCAGCGACAACATGCCACCAGGGCCAAGAGGGCAATCGAACGAAGCCTGATGGTTCCTGGACTAGGGAACCCTCTCACCTTAGGGTGATACCGGGAATTGCTCGGAACACTGTTTCGAAATAAACGGTTATTTCTCTTTCTCTTTCTCCTTCCTACTCTTTGAAGTCAGTCATTAACAAAGCCAGAATACTCGAAGCGTCTACCAGCAGTGTCACTGACTCTGAACGAGCGCGTTCTTCAAGACAGCAGGACGAGAGGATAGGGGAAAAGCGGGCAGCCTATAGTTAGAGAAACACGTTAACTAACCTCTATAAGCACGTGGCCATATTTGTTTTATGGTGTACGTTTGAAATTTTTTTGTCACCACCTCCCCCCCCCCGCCCCTTCCAAAAAGGGCAGATCTCACGTACAGTGGGAACAGATAATATGAGGAACAGATAATATGAGAGGCACGAATTAGAAAGATTCTTATGTCAATTTAAAATTGACGCAACGTTACGAGGCGGACGTAACATATGCCGTACATCACTTCCTAGTGATGGTCATCATGTTTGGACGCGTCATTTACATTTGTCGTCGATTCACGTCACGTGATACCCAATCAGGTATATGTGGAGCTGGCGAAACGGTGGCGAGCGCGCTATGAGCGTAACATGTTGCGAAGTTTTACATGACACGCATGTCCTAATTATCATGTTTGGACGTGTCATTTACCTTCGTCATTTGTTCAAGTTAGGTTATACCAAATTTCGTATATGTGGATCTAGAGAAACGGCCGAGAGCGTGTCATGAGCGTGGTATGTAGTCATGTTATTACATGATAAGCTAGTAATGATTATTGTGTTTCCACCAGCCATATACCTTCATCATCCATTCACTTAACGTAACCCCAAATTTGGTATATGTGAATTTAGCGCAACGAGCTTGAGCGCACCATGAGCGTATGGCCTGTAATCATGACTTACGTAATATGCATGTCATGATTTACACGTTAGGGTTTGTCAGTTATGTTCGCCATGCAGGGATGTCACACCATAAGAGTTTTGCGATATGCCATGTCAATGAAATCACTGCAAGAGCACCAAGACCATGAAATGTCAATCGTGACATTCATGACATACATAGCATAATTTTAATGTTATGATTAATCACTTATGCTCGTCATGCAATCACGTTATGCCTCACCAATTTTGGTATCGATGCCATTATTAAAACGGCCAGGAGAGCTAAAAGTCGTAGACGGCTAGATAGATAGATAGATAGATAGATAGATAGATAGATAGATAGATAGATAGATAGATAGATAGATAGATAGATAGATGGATAGATAGATAGATAGATAGATAGATAGATAGATAGATAGATAGATAGATAGATAGATAGATAGATAGATAGATAGATAGACACGCTCAAACTTCGCCGAAGTTCGCATTTAAAAGCTGACATAAGACGAATGCAAAATACGACGAATGCAACTGAACGAATGCAAAATAAATGTCAGTATCCCAGCAGGAATCATATCCTAGCATTATGTGTGGCAGTCGTGTATTCTACCACAGAGGCACGCCAGGTCTCGGAACTTCTTTGCAAATAGACCTAGTTAGGCACCATTCGCTGAGGTGTAGTTTAGTAGCAGTGTTGAGGGCTACCATCCCAGTGAGCCCCATCGCAAAAACGAGTGCTTCATGTCAGCTGCGGCTTCTGGTGTTGCTAATATCTATGTTGCTGTTGGAATAGTTACGTAACTGCAAACAACTGCCAATATAAAAGATAAGGGGCTGTTTAACGTATGTGCGTCAATGAATTTGTACATATATTGAGGGTCACTTCATAACGTATCACTCAATAAAAATAATAAAAAAACGTTCACCTTGCATTCGCGTGCTCCACATAACAACGATTCCCAAGGTAGGGGGGATCTGCCTTTTTTTTTCTTGAGGAACCAGTTGCTTTTCGAAGCCGAAATTGCGCAGGTTGCAATATCTTTATTTTGACTGCCTATAAATTGTCTTCTTGAAGTGTGCACAATCTTGTTGCAGCATATCTTCAACTACAATTATACATCACTTATATGTGATGTGGGCGCCACACATTCATATGGGGGTGGTGGTGAACAACGTTATTCAAACCAGCTGATTGAGGCGTTGGCATAAGCCACGCCAGGGGTGTTGGAGACATCCCATCTCTCAGCCGCCTGCCATGCTTACTGGATGGCCCATATTTGATCTTCAGGATCTAAGCTGATCAGCGGGTCTTTCCACCGCGCCCCAGAATGTTTTGAGGAGACCGCATGTCCTTCCTGTATTTGTACGTATTTCCATTGTATATGTTCTAGGGTAGCGAGTCTCACGCTGCATAACTTCCACGTGCCATCTGGGTATAAGTCGGCGAAGATTCGGTATAGCTGCATCGGGTTGGGAAATGTTCTGACTTAAATTCGCCTCCTGTTAACCTTCTGAGATCTGTTTAACTTGGAGCTATGAGGTGGAAATCTGTGCCTCGACTTTTGGTAGAATTGGATAGTGTCGCAGAACCCAAACATTCTGTCCCTCTCCTACCACTCCTCTCCTCTCCTTCGCCAGAGCGGTAAGTGAGACCTCGCGCAACGCGGGGAGCTTTCTTGTTGAGGTGGGGAGCGGGAGACTATGTGTGTTCATAAAATTTCTAAATGCGAGACATTACTTAGTAAAACTTCGGTGACTTTGGACTTGTCTATTTATCTATCTATTTAGCCGTCAACGACTTTCAGCTCTCCAGGTCGTTTCGATGATGGTATTCATACCAAAATTGGTATAGGAAAACATGACTGTATGACGATCTGACTAGTCATAACCTGAAAATCATGACACGTATGTTACGAATGTCATGATTTACATTTTATGGTCTTGCTGCTCTTGTGGTGGTTTCATCACGTGACATATTGAAAAACTGGTGACTGGGATGACTGCATGGGATGACTGCATGACGAACATAAGTGGCCGACTCTAACGTGGAATTCATGACACGCATGTCACGTAAGTCATGACTACTGCCACGCTCATGGTGCACTCATGGTCGTTTCGCTAGCTTCACATATCAACATTTGGTATTACGGGACGAGAACGCATGACGAAGGTATTTGACTGGTGCAAACATGATAATATTGACATGCGTGCTATGTAAAACATGACTACTTGCTACGCTCATGGCGTGCTCGCGGCCGTTTCACTACCTCCACATATACCAAATTTGGTTTTGCATGACGTGAATGGACCACGAAGGTAAATGACAGATTCAAACATGATAATCATGACATGCATGTCATGTAAAACATGACTACATGCTACGCTCATAGTGCACTCATGGTCATTTCACTTGTTTCACATGTACCAAGTTTAGTGTCACGTGACGTGAGTGGATGACGATGATATATGACTGGTTCAAACATGATAATCATGATATGCGTGCTTGGTAAGAATATGACAACATAGCACGCTCATGACGCGCGCGCGGCCGTTTTGCTAGCTTCACATATAATAAATTTATATATTACGTCACATAAATAGACCACGGAGGTTAATGACACGTCTAAACATGATAATCATAACATGCCTGTCATGTAAGACATGACTAAATGCTACGGTCATATAGTGCACGAGGCCGTTGCGCTAGCTTCACATATAACAAGTTTCGTATTACTTGAAATGAATGGAATACAAACACAAATGATAGGCGCAGACACAAAAATAATGATATAGTAGTCATGTACGGCTTAATTTACGTCCGCCTCGTAACAATGTGCTAATTTTAATGTGACGTATCAACCTTCCTCGTTCATGCTTCGCATATCATGGATTCCCACTGTATACGTAGAATTTGCCGATTTTTTTCTTCAGCCATGTCAACAGGATGGGTGTGAGCCAGAGATATAGGTCATCCTCGTTATCATAATTTATATTGTGAAATTTGCTTTTTTATTCACAATGGCTGCTGGTGGGAGAGTTTCATACTGTTATTGGGAACTTGTGCTATTGAAAGCAACTAGAGATTGTGCGGAAATATTTTGGCAGCGCGGAGACCAGGGCTTGAAGAGAAAAAATATCTTCAAAAAGCTATTTGTTCTCCTATGCACAGTAGATATCGATACCAACGCCGACAAAATATGTTCTTCCGTTTCACTTGCATTGCCTAAACTTTCTTGGTGGGATGAAAATATCAATATACCTTTCATTTTCCGGTTTCTCTCAGAAGGAAGGATGATTAATACACCACGTTAGCGTGCTATATGAAAACAATATAGTGGCTACCAAGAATTCATTGCATTGCCGCCTCTCGCGCCAGTTTCCCGGTACCTTGTGGCTGCCTGCATACATGATAAAAGTGCCGTAAAGCGAAGTTGTTCTTTTTCACCTTACAATCAGAGCCCGCTTGCAGGAACCGAAATTTACTGAAGTGAACATACAAATCAATATAGAACCTTTCTTCGCAGATGAGGTTTGAGCGACATGTAACACACACGTCCCAAAAGTTTCAAGTACATGCAACAAAATATGAAATATTCGCAACAAGGGCAGCGCACATGGCAGTATTCTGCAGAAAACAAAAACGACCACGGAGGTTTTAGGAACGAAAGCATCTGACCCGTAAACAGCCGATATACGTAAACAGCTCTAAAGAAAACATGTGGTGTACAGGCACTCATACACAGACACAAACACTGTGTGTGTGCACACAGAGATTCGTGATCGCTTGGTCCTTGGCAAAAAACGATACCCAATGACGGCGTAAATCGACGCCCACTCGGAACACCAACGCACGATTAACGTTTTTCTGGCTGCCGGAGGGTTTCCTGTTTACTGTCCTCGGCGTTACGGCCCGCCATACCCATTCCACAAATACTAAAATCCCTGGAATGATCTTAGGAAATTCCGCGAAATTGGTGTTTTTCTCCCAGTATCCCAGAAGGGGCTGGATGCGGGTGTTGACTCAAGTGGGGTCAGCTAGCGTAACGGTGTGGCTTTAGCATGGACTTCAGCTACGCTTTGCGAGGCGATACGTCTGAAGTTGTTTGCAAGGGCTTCATGAATGGGCAGTACGGGTCGCGGAGACAATTGAAAGACCAAACGGAATTCGTGTGGCCTCATTGAGGGCTATTGTAATTGTCGGAGTAATGAATCAAGTGCAGTGGCTATTTGGGCATAACACCGACCAACCCAAGCCTCGAAAGAAATCATTTGCCTTAATGAGAAGACTAGCACAGTGGCGAAAGTTGTCGCCCTTCTAGCGGCAAAAAATCAAAAACAAAAACAAGCATACAAACCAACAAAAACACGCAAACAAACAAGAAAGAAAGCAAACAAACAAACAGCAGCAACAACAACAACAACAACAACAACAACAACAACAAACACCAGGCTTGCATGAAGTAGGCAGCACAGTCACAGTGAAAGCTGGAAGAACGGCCTTTCAGAGCCCGCTGCAAACTCTTTTGGGGCAACTACTACAAATACAATTTCAAGGTACCCACTACATCATAAATCGTTATAATATCTTTAGGCTATATAGGCACCAACTAATTCGCCAATTGCTATCCTGAGAGGAAGAGAGGTATTGATGAAACATTTGCAAGAGATTGTGCGCACTTGGTCGATGCTCAAGTTGGTGATGATGAAGTATTATTGTGGACCCTCGTAATACTTCCTGAGATTTAAATGACCTACAAAAAATGGTTTTTCCCATTCTCTACCTTCCTTCCAATGTTAACATTTACATTATTCGCCGGCTTTTTGGCCAATCTGTTAAATCATATAGGAGCCAGGTGTAAGGAATAAAGTAGCACACAAACAACCCCATCCCTACGCCATTCGCGGTGTAAGACATCTGGTTGTCGTTTTACTCTATACTGCCGCGCTATATCCAATATGTCAACAGAATTCCTTGCTCGACATATGACCTGTACAGGGGGTTTTTGAGAGGGAGTCCCAAGCACTGGCGTTGCTCTGCGGTCGAATACTCACCTGCCGCAAAGATTCAAATATCGTTCGATCTTGGATATTCTGTTTTTCTATCATTTCGCGCGACAGTGGTTACCAAGGCTGATGGTGGGGGCGGCGGGTAGCTACGCCTTCAAAATGAGCTGTCGTGATCTCATACGAGTTTTCGTTGTGATTCATCGCCACCCAAATTGTGTTCGTGTCAGCCACTTTAGTTTATTCGACATGGAACGAAGTCATATCTACGTGATTGGCTACACGTTTTCACCCACCGTAAACACTTTTCTGCAAATAAGGTGACACAAGCGGCCATTACAAATTACCATGACACAAATGATTTATTTATTTATTTACGTGACATTATTTCTTCGCAAGAATTTAGAGTCATAACAATATTATTTAAGAGAACATTTCATCGTCCTTTTTTTTTTCAGAAAACACACAGCAGCAAGACGTCTAGTCAGATCACTGCATTAACCATTCAACTTTTGATGCCTTAAGTGACCCCTGTACAGTCTTCATTGAAGTTCAACGTAGTGAACATGTAGTTAGCACCATCTGCGGATCACGCGCTGCAAAAATGATTTTGACTTTTTCGCGAGACACTGACCTGGGGCAAATCATAAGTTACTTTCCTACTACTTGCACGTTTTGTGCATGTTGCATATTCAAAACGCCGAAAGCACGTACTCTTTACTCGTATGTTTTTCATCAAGAGAAGGCAAGCAATTCGGTAAGCCTCTCCGGCTATCTTTTAAAGATGTTCTGTGTTTGTGCAAACGAGCTATTGATAATGACATCCTTATATCGTGATTTAGAACAATAGCTATGTCAATAACAACAAATGCAACACTAATGAAACACACTACTAAAAAAACTATTCTACATAGTAGGTTAGCGTCGTCATAAATGCAGCAGAAAATGTAACTGCGATCACACTGCAAGTTCACTGGCTGCCCTTTACATGACCGTACGTGAGTTTTTTCTTTCATGTAGCATAGGTAACAGTAGTAACAATGGCAGCGCTGGTCGAGTATTAACCCAGGCAAAGCATGCGTTACTAGTCGCTCTTAGTGCCATCATGTCTTAGTTTCTCTTCACTGGTTCATTTAGCTTAGGCTAACAGAGTGCCCAGTCATCCGCTGAAGTTGCTCTCACATCTCTCTCCCCAACCGTCTGCGGTGGAAGGGCCGGGCACTTGCCACTTTTGCCCACCCACTCTTCAATACTCCATTCTCGCTCGCAATCTCCACAACAGGTTCGCATCAGTCTGTGACGCACTGAGGCAACTTTGTTGATTACTATTGCGCAATCTCGCGTGGTCAGTATTTGTCCCGCTTGGTAGGCGCACGAGCGATGGTTGTTTGAGTCGTGTAAGGAAAACAACAACAACAACAACAACAACAACAACAACAACAACAACAACAACAACAACAACAACAACAACAACAACAACAACAACAACAACAACAACAACAACAACTCATTTATCATTTCCACTCTGTCAACACACCCACACGATTGAAAATTATATCGAAAAGCGTTGAAACAAGCTAACTCTGCCATGCTTACCGAGAAGCAACTTTTTCTCTTAGTTAAAAATACAAAATCAGAGCTCTCACGATACGAAGTGCTCTCAGAATCGTGAATACTGTTTCTTTGCGGCAATAAATGTATTCTGCACACGGCAAAAATAATTTCAGATGTAAGGCATTACAATATCTATGCCAACTGAAATACTCTGAAAAACATTGAAATTCTCCTTGAATGTCGTGAGAACATCCTGGTAGAGGCAATCTTAGATTGCGCCCACGTAGCGGCCATAAAAAGCTTGAGAATTCCTAAAAGGAACGTACGTTCGGCGTTGCGAGTGATACGGTTCCTCAGAAAACCACATTTTTTGTGGCACCAAGCAACCCGCGTCAATGTGCAAGCAGCCCCAAAGTCGGACAGCTGACGATCTGGATGTTATGGTTCACAACTTCAAGCGACAACAGCGAAATACCACGGACATAAGTGCAGTGAATTGCACATCTAAAGGTGGATGCTGCTAGTTTGTACGGAGGTGATGTGAAATGCAATGTTCTGAAGCAGCATATCACAGTTCACCTTTCAATACCAGTGATTCAACCGTGTATAGCATCACTGTTCATTGGTATGTCACAGCTTTTGGAGCATGATTAAATAAATAAAACTTAAGCTCCAAGAGAAAAAGAAGAACGAGATATCAATGGTATTTCGAAGCATTGGTAATGAAATCCAACCAATCAATCAATGGTTATATTTAGAATTTAACGTCCCTAAACTTTAATATATAATTATGAGAAATCGCATAGAGGAAAGTTACTAAAACATCGACCATCTGGTTTTCCTTAACGTGCACTGGCAACGCAGTACATAGGCCTCCTGCGTTACGCCTGTATCGAAATGCGACAGCTGTTGTCCGAGATCGAACTGGCGACATTCGGGTCAGCAGTCAAGTGTCATGAATGATGACTACACCGCAATGGTGGACCATTCAATAAATCGTTTACTGAAGGTGTCCAGAAGCAGGCGTTAAGTTGGCACACGCATTATTACTACTAAACAATAAAACGTAGACAGCCTTGTTACAACCGCAGGTGGCTAGGCCGCCCCGCATTGAACGGACAGGCGTCGACCAGCAAAAAGACGTACGTTTAATCGAAGCACGCTAACTTAAAGGAAACGGGGTGGTGGAGAAGGAAGAGGCAATGCTAGCGTTCCACTGGACTTCAGCAACTGGTGGCTTGCAGGTTGCAGCAAGCCTATGGTGGGACATAAGAACAAAGAAGAAATAAATAAAAAAGTTACACCATCTCCCACTTAAGAGAACCACGTGGGGAAGCGAAGCAGCACTGGTGTTCACTTGTGTTTCCATTTGTATGTTTTCATGTGTGTTTCACTTGTGTGGTGTTGGGTATATGTTCTGCCCTGCTTTGTGACCCTCTCCCATTTGTGTGTATTACCATGTGTGTGCCATAAAGTGCCCTGAACACCCAGTGTTGCCAGGAGAGGGCGATGGAGCGAGTACGCGCAGCACTATATGCGAGCGCCCAGCTGTGGCGGAGACAAACGGGAGGCAAGAAACGAAGCGGAGGCAGCGCTGTTCCACCTCTACCCCCTCACCTCAGCCCACCTCCTCGCGCTCACGCGAGGAAAGAGGCGAGAGCTGGTGCATGCGCAGTAGCGGAGCGGACGGTCGCCGAGAAACGGACACAGCTCCGAGCAAAAGCTGCTACGCATATAAAAGTGGCTGGACAGCAGTGTAATCAAGCGTAGGCTTTTACTACGTAGGCCTTGTGAGTACAGCTCTCACGCATACTCGAGTTATGGCTTCTTTCACCTAGGCATTGATCACAAAGTCAAACGCAGAGTTCTAAGTTTGCAGAGGTATAGCAGATAATACTATAACAAGTTTCCGTTAAGTGCAGTTTTAGAGAACAACCATGTAAGCTGATTTAACTAATAGAAAAAAAGCACAAATACAGGCAGAGAAAAAGGCACTCAAGATAAACCATTGGAGAGAAATCAGCGAGGCGTTGCACTTTGTAGTCCACACACCCTATAAATTCGCTTTCAAGTCCACTACGAAAGGAATGCGACGTCTCTTGATATAACTAGATTTGTTCGTCTAGTATCCCCCATCCATCGCCGCTTTAAAAAAGAAAAAAAAGAACAAAAACCTTTGGTGATTCCTTCGACTGTGTATTCCAAAAATTTAGCCATTATCTCGGCGACATGAAAAAACTGTTAGTGGAGCTGGCCCAACGAGGAGCACTTGAAGAAGATATATAAAGCAGGACTTGAACTTGCACCACGCAGCGCATAGCCGGCGGCGCAGCCGCACGAAGCACAGCTGTTCAGTCGACATTCCGGTGCGCCGAAGAGCCCACTCGTGCGAGTATCGGCCACGTTTGAGAACCGTGAGGTGCAAACTCTGTCAGTCCACTTCTTTCTGGGAAGAAGAAGAAGAAAGAGGAGGACGAGTATCGAGGCTTGCGGAATATTCTGCACGTGGGCACGCTGGGCACTTAGATAAAAACCAAGCATAGAAGTAGTGGACGTTTTCGTACGATGAGCGAACGCGTCCATTGAAACACTCGGACACTGACGCACATTCCAAACAAAAGTGGAAACAGAGACTGCAGAGAGACGTGAAGCTTCGCCCTCTTTTGTTAGGGAGGCCAACGGTACTCTACCGAGAACGTGACTGCCCCCAGAAATTCATCTTATCTTCTTTAGTTTAATGGAAAAAAACTGCTATTTGTTTTCTTGGAGGCTTTCCCAAGGACGGCCTGAATAGCTTGGCTGACAGCTGACGAGGATAATTTTGTTGCTGATCTTTTGTGTGTCTCCTTTTGTATAGAAAGTATGAGCTCTGTCGCGTTTGGGAAAAGCGGCTAATCAAACAGTACTTATTGCCCGCTTTTATTAGCGTATACCAAGCGTGCTTGAAATTCAATACGTTGAAGTTAGGGCCTGTAGGGTTCAGAATACGGGAGAAAAAAGGCATGAAAGAAAACTTGTCTTCGATTTCGTAAAGACACCCTTGACTACATGGCGTAAGTAAGAAAGTTAAGTGCGGCTGTAACCCCTTCATCACAGGGCACCCTGTTATGATTGGCATTGATGATGGCTCTGGGGAATTCACGCTCTGTGGTGGGATACTTTGATGACAAGTAGAAATGTAATTTGAAGAATTTTTGCCGTGTCTCCGTGCATATTATTCCGGTGACCCTTGCTCATGGTTAAATTCTTTCTTTTATTATGTACCACATTTATTTATTTCTATTTATCTAATAATATAGATACTTATTAATTTTTTATTACATAGGAATCTTGAATTACCATTCAGTACATCATTAAAAATACCGCAGAGCCTTCTTATTTGTGAAAACTGCCTGCTAGCCGAAAGAAGCTCATATTGTGAACATCTCTCGCGACAGAACATAAAAAAATAAAACGACGCAAAACTCGGGTTCGTTACCAAGCAACTTGTGTACAAGCGAGGCATTTTTTGCATACTGTTAAACAAATATTTCTGCCCCGCCGCGGTGGTCTAGTTGCTAAGGTACTCGGCTGCTGACCCGCAGGTCGCGGGTTCGATTCCCGGCTGCGGCGGCTGCATTTCCGATGGAGGCGGAAATGTTGTAGGCCCGTGTACTCAGATTTGGGTGCACGTTAAAGAACCCCAGGTGGTCAAAATTTTCGGAGCCCTCCACTACGGCGTCTCTCATAATCAAATAGTGGTTTTGGGACGTTAAACCCCACAAATCAATCAATCAACAAATGTTTCTCTTTCCTACCCTTCTTTCAATCTCTCCCATCTCGTTCCCACATGTAAGATAGCAAACTGGTTATCGTGATTACTTGACCTCCCAACCTTTCCTCCTCTGCCATCTATTCTATTCGATTATTCTAACAGTGTTACATGAGTCTCATTTAAGCCACATTTGTCTTACACAAAGCCAAACAGCCGCAAATGCTTTGTAGTGCCGAATAGTTTATTCAAGGTTTACGAAAAGCACGAACAGCGAAGGCACCTCAGAGTTCTGGCTTGGCTTTTCGAGCTCCATAATTTATATCGCTTATACGACGCTATGTTTAGGGACTTACGCTAAATGGCGCTGGAAGAACAGAGAGAATTTTCCGAGAGGCCTGCGCATTATCATTTGAAACACGTGATCGGTTACGCTTTGTGTTGGCTGATATGATTTGTTAAATGCTGGGAAGAGAACTCTTCTTTCGGAATTGTATATTGTTCAGCTGACGGAATGAGACAGACAGACAGACAGACAAACAGACAGACAGACAGACAGACAGACAGACAGACAGACAGACAGACAGACAGACAGACAGACAGACAGACCGATAGATAGATAGATAGATAGATAGATAGATAGATAAATAGATAGATAGATAGATAGATAGATAGATAGATAGATAGATAGATAGATAGATAGATAGATAGATAGATAGATAGATAGAACTGAATTTGTTAATGAGGCAAGACTCGCGAACTCCTCGGGTCTGTTCAGTCTTAAACTCTGGCTAGTATTTTGGCCTTGATTTTTTTTTCAAAGGAGTAACCTAGCAACAGGATATGTTTTGATAGTTAAAGAGGAAGAAGAGTAAAATTTTGGACTCTGTGGTTGTTAAAGCGTAGTACCAGTGACGCTTTCATTTGACCTGTGTATTATTTGTGGCATGGGGAGCACTCGGGCATGTAAATAACATTGCGCTGTCCCAAGTGAAGTCTCCATTGATGCTCATAAAAAAGCTTGAAACATTGCTACTTACGAATAGCTAAGTTTTCATAAGCAGACCTAGCAACGGGGTTTATTGCAAGGATGACAGGCAACGTGATTGTTCATTTCGATAGTTCATTTTCGACGATGTTAGGGTATCACGCAGGTTATGTGATTGGCGATAAACCAATTGGCAATAAACCACTCTGGGTGGTTCCGTAAAAAATGTATTTGAGGTGGTCACATTGAATGAAAATGTTGTTGGTTCCAGTAGATACCGATGCTGAGTGCGTCAGGATGAGATTTATATTGTTACGTGATCAACTTGTTGATTGTTTGTCACTTGTGAGCAAATCCTTGTGGTCGATGTTGTCCGCCTCTTTGAGAGTGTTGCGAATGATTCATGTGGCGTTAGCGAACTTTGAAGGTGTTCGCAGTTTCGAACGATTTTTTTTTGTTTTCGAAACAGATGCGTTTATACCGAATTCAATATGGTAGTTGGCCCGACATCATTCTTGCTTAGGGGAGTGCGGATTTGCTGAGGAAAACAACACACGACCAAAAAAAAAGTTTTATCCTAAGCAAGTCCGCATTCTTTTAAGCAGGAATTAAACCGAATCGTTTTGCCTTATGGAGTAGTGGTTTTGACGTACTTTGTGTTAATACTTTAAAAATGAACATATAGATGCCTATCATTTGATATCCTGTATAGCCTCGTTGTCATTTTCGGTTCACACAATGTTACTGTGACGTCCGCAAAATTGACACTGAAGTCAATTATAATTAAGAGAAGGAAGTTATAATATTTTATATCATGGCGGCACTGCGAACCACGCTTGTATGACGTCAGTTCGACGATTCGCGTGCTCTAGAGGCGCGGCGCCATATAAAAACCCCCATCGTAGCAAAACTCGGCGAAGACGCAGTTCTATTTGTTATCTCGTGTGCGTTGGCTTCTAAAAACCACGAGTTTCCACTTTTAACGCTCATTTTAAAAGCACAACGCTTTGTTTCTTAAAAGTGCGGCCGCTTGTCTCCGCGGCGAGTGTTGCGCAATGGTGGAGTACGGCTCTGTGCCTCGATATTGCCGTGCTCGATATAGACACAGAACAAAGATGATCTGTGCGCCAATAGTCTTGTGAAGAAGGGACACTGAAGAAGACGACGTGCTTTTGTTTATGTCTCTTGATCATGGATCCTGCATAAAAACACACGCCGTCACTTCTCGGACTGAACGTCTCGGTGACCTGCTTACGTTGAACCGCGACAATATGATATCCCACCGGTGAAAAGAGCGTTAGTTTTCACAACTATCCTAAGGATCCGAAGCTGAGGAAAAAGCGCGTGGTCAAACTTAGATAGAGAAAGCGCCCCACACTTTAATCGAGCATGTGCAGCAAGAACTTCGCTGACAGTAACTTTTGCTTTACCATCCCTATACGCTCCACTTTTTGGCAAGCTTTTAACCGTGTTTCGGCGTCTTGCCAGCAACTCAGCCACTCATTGCACGCAGGCGACTTGCACCAGGTCAGGTGCCATCCCAAAACCTACCGTGAAGGCCCCTAGGCAGATCGCCTCGGGTAAGCGTGCCTTCTGAGCGCAGCTGAGTGGTGCAGGACATCTGGGACTACAGCTTTATTTAGTTGGTGTGCGCACATATATAGGTGGTTTACTTATCAAGACGAGCACGCGCCTAGCGCGCTGCTTACCGTAAGTTCATATGCGAAACCTGCTTCGCTGTTTAGTGTACATTCGCTAAAGGTTGTCACATAACCTTTGTTGCGTGATATATACAATCAGCGATAGCTAGTTGTTATATTCTGATACCCGAGCGATGGCCCTGTGTGGTATTAATATGAACTACTTGATCATATCGCTCTTATATAACAAACATTACCGCAACAAACTGTAGTCGTTTGCATCAGCCAGGGATTGCAACAAGGCGGAACTTGCCTCCTTCCCCAGTCGCACCAGCACCTACCCGTCAAGACTTGTCTTACTGCGATACAACACGGGCTTGTGCCCTGCCGACGCTCATAAGATCAATCCAAGCAGGATTATCTGAAAATCGGTATATTGATGCTGCTCTGCATTTTAGCAGATGCCATGAATGGTCGATTGAATGCCGAAGAAGCAATTTAAATAGCTGCTCAGTAGTAATTATCTCATGCGTTGTCTGCGAAAGCCAGAGTTGCAGTAATCAGCGATTCTCACACCTATCCCCGTGTTCAATGCCACTATC
The DNA here is from genome assembly GCF_043290135.1 of Rhipicephalus microplus. Taxonomy (NCBI): domain Eukaryota; kingdom Metazoa; phylum Arthropoda; class Arachnida; order Ixodida; family Ixodidae; genus Rhipicephalus; species Rhipicephalus microplus. The sequence goes on from NC_134700.1 coordinate 290,104,976, forward strand.
GTTGCACTGCAGGAAACAATATTAAAAAAAGGGCAGGCGTTCCCTTCTCTTCAGGATTTTTGCGAAAGCTATTGCCCTTCTCAAGGGGGGACGAAGTACATCATAGCACAGAGCAGTACTTCACCCTTGCGAACAACTCAATCGCCACAGGGACCTTGTGTGGCGGGTTTGCCAATCCACGTGCTTGCAGGACCAGAGCCTGCAATCAGGACCAGGTGGTGCAGGACCAGGTGGTGCGATCTCCGTTGACGGCATCGGCTGAACACATTCAACAACGTAACCTGCGTCGTACACCACCACACTGTCGATGAGACAACTCGACGTTTCACTAGCTCTAACTGCATCCTTGTAGATGCAGGAGAAAGGCGCACTTATTGAAATTCCGAAACACTCGAACTGTTTAGTACGCATGGCGGAAACTGCACATTACGAGCGTGAACACCCGCACGAAGTTTCGTTTTCTGACCGCATCGGCGTGCTCATCGGCCATGTGGAAAGTTTCTTGGCCTTGTCGATTGCGCTGCAACTAAAACAAATTCATAATTGCACTCGAAAACATTCGTTGTGGGTGCTAGTAGACCCTGGCGAGGCTGTTCGTTCGATAAAGTTCCCGTCGGAAGCAGAGGATCCGCGCACAGCCCCGCCGCGGTGGTCTAGTGGCTAAGGTACTCGGCTGCTGACCAGCAGGTCGCGGGATCGAATCCCGGCTGCGGCGGCTGCATTTCCGACGAAGGCGGAAATGTTGTAGGCCCGTGTGCTCAGATTTGGGTACACGTCAAACAACCCCAGGTGGTCAAAAATTCCGGATCCCTCCACTACGGCGTCTCTCATAATCATATGGTGATTTTGGGACGTTAAACCCCACATATCACTCAAATCGAAGATGCGTGCACAGGAGCAGCAGGTGCTGCAGCGCGGATGAGGGCGGAGTCCACAAACTGACGTCACACGCGAGAGGGCGCCACTCATAGATCTCGAGGTCAAACGCGAATAAGCCTTGACGCTGGCAAGACTGTGCGTGCGTGCGTGCGTACATACATATAGGCACTGCGCCGTGCTCCCGACCGGGTTGCAGAAATTAAGTGCCTTTTCTCATCTTCTAACCACTACCACCACCACCACATACATACATACATACATACATACATACATACATACATACATACATACATACATACATACATACATACATACATACATACATACATACATACATACATACATACATACATACATACATACATACATACATACATACATACAAAAAGTAAGGCAGAAAGAGTCAGTGCTTGACTAACATTCCTTGGTGACTATACGTAGTGCGATGTTGCTTCTAATCAGTTCGCTATACCCACGGCTTACTTTCACTTTGCCCACGACCCTTTCTCCGAGCGCTTCGTCTTGTCCGCCTGCTCGCCAATAGGGACAGCGATACAAGACATACCACCACACACGGCGATAGGAACAGGTTAGACGACACCGAGGTGTGGTTACCGATCCCACGGATAAAGTAATCGAAGAAAGGGAATACCGCGCGCATCATCTCGTGGCCATCAGCCACTTGCTTGTGGTCACGAAAGTTATGAGCGTCGCTCCAGAGAGAAAGGAGAAGGAGAAATGAGAAGGAGGAGGAGGATTAGGCACGCTCGGGAAAAAAGCGGGACGAGAGGAAAGAGATGGTGCGAGTTGGGGGAACGAAGTGCGGTCGCCTCCTCTCCCAGGCGAGCGCAGCGACTCCAGAGGGTGAAACCGAGCAGCGCAGAGCGCGAACGCCGAGTCTCGCGCGGCGCGACACAGAGCTGCGCCCACCGCAGTGTTGGTGCCGGCGCTCTTTCGGGTGGTCCGCTTCGGCTGGACTACGAGGGCGTCAGGTCTGGCAGTAGCTCCAAAGGAGAGAAGTTGTTTCCTTTTTCCTTCGCTTGATCGTTGATTATTTTTGCATTTCATTGTGAAAAAAAAAAACACCCACTGTCTACGAAGGCCCAAATTGCAAAGCAGCTGTTAAAAATTGTGTCAGGTTTCTTGTGGAAAAAGAGGGGGCAGGTTGTGCGTGGACGTCGTTTCTTCTGGACAGTCTTCAGTCGTAAAGGTAAGAGCAAAACATCTTGATTTATGCTGTATGATCGGACTTGCTCCAAATTGCTGGATATATTTGTAATTTGTTTCCAGATTCGTTGAGCAACTTTAAGACAAAAGCTATATTGTTGCTGATGACTTTGATAAATCTCATCGAATGTTGTATTCTACTAGGTAACTTAACATTCTTGCTATCTCCAACTTGTTTAAAATTTGTGGATAAGACGAAACACTGCTTCATACAAAAAAGGTCAAGTCTTTATCCTAGTTAATTATGTGTAGAGTTTGAACTTCTAAGACACCAAGTTTTGTTTAAAGATGATAATTAACTCCTGTAATTTGTTTTTACAGAAGTAGAATAGTTAGCAGTTATGTATATTCTCAAAGTATCGTAACGGTACTCAATCTTCTGTGTTCTTTTTAATTTATCACCACTACATTAGGCAGCATAGCTGTTGTGTGAGCAACATAGAAAAAATGACGTGGAGTGTTTTATTTTTGATCAGACTGCAGCTTTGTGATGAAGATGAAAAGAACATGTTAGAATTTAGATCAGCTGCGCAGTATTCCAACAAACGTTGTTATTGTTACAGACGCATCGCAATGTGACTAAATGTCCGGGATTCGTATTTTCAGCCCGATTTTAGATTGGTCTTATTCCCTTCGACTACCCGATTTCATACCCGTTTTTCGTGGCTGAATTTCTGGCAGTAGTGTTCGCTTTACACAAGTTGGATACGGAAATTACATCAGCTGCTATAATAACAGATTTTGTATCTCTCAGTGCGAAACTTTCTGTTGGTGCTGAATCTTAAGTAACAAATGGATTCCGTGCAATATAGTGCCTGCGAATGTGAGAAAAGTCCGATTAGTTTGGGTGCGTGGACATAAAGGCTTACTTCTAAATGAAATTGCCAATTCCTTAGCTAAGTCGTCAATGAGCGGGCTGATTCTACCGCACTTTCCATCATCCACTTATGTGACTGCTGCTCGATTCCGCAGACGTGTACTTAAGGAAGACTTTAGAGGTACAGCACTGACAAACTCTACCGAATATTGCTGTTTATTATATCCTTGGCGAAGAGCCTTTTGCCAAACTCGTAAACAAGAAGTAGCTGTCACAAGGCTGCGCTGTCGGGCACGAAATCTATGCTTAAATAAACACAGGTCTGCTCAGACACCTTCGCCACTGTGCGCGTTTTGTGGTGAACTGCAAACAATGAATAATTTCCTTTTGGCCTGCAGGTGGTTTAACCCAATACGAAAAACCTATTTAAAAATATCGTTACGTGGTATTGGTATGAATTTATCTGTGTCTGTCATTTTGTCTTTTGGAGTTTTGATTTCTCGGTTCTCCGCTGCGACAGTATGCGTGGCCGTCCGAGACTATAATAATTAAACTAATCAGTTGACTAATTAATCCGCATTATTATCCTAACGTGTCTACAACATTATAGAAGTGTAAACAATCAGGGTATTGCTCAAACTCAAGGAAGAAAAAATTATTTAAATAAATATAGGCATTACATAAGGCACCACAATTTCCTAGGTCATCGGTACTCTCTTTTTTATATAAACTTCGTTATTCTACAACTGCACAGTATTTTATAAAATCACTCAATTCATGGCCAATCCCCCACAGTGGGCATGCACCACGGGCAATAGGGGAACAAGAATGAGAATTTAGCCCAGTCCAAAAGGAAAGAAAAAACTTAAAGCAATATAGGCAATGTCTTGCCAAAATCGCACAGGTGAATATCAACTAATTCAATTTTGGTTCTCGAATGAACGTCCCTGGAGCACTAAATACCTTGCATTTTTGATCACCTTGATTTTCAAGCACTGGCAGCTTTTTGAAAGATCACTGTTTTATTCGATAAAAAAAAACTTTGCATGACATACGCATGGCGGCTGTCGGGGTACTGGGTTGTAATGAAGCATTCATAGCCGGCCACCATTGCATACAGTACAACTGCCAAAAAGAAAACAACATGAAACTTGTAAAAATGTACTGTGCACTTTTCGTGAACCATTCTTTATATTGGGCCGAAATATGATTGGATCAAAATACAAAAAAGAAGAAAAAACATTTCAACACAATTTTATACAGTAATACACAACAAAAACAGTAAAACAGTTATTCGTCTTAGTGCCAATAACTGATTCCCTTGTCCGGCAGTTTTCTACAAAATATTCCAAAAGCAAGCCTACGCTTGTTTAGCTGTCATAGATAACACGTTGCGCACTGATGTTTTACATTCTCGCACCCGCGCTGATTCAGTCTGCTTGTGAGGCTACTTGTGGCAGTTTTCTTTCTGCAATTAGTAACACTTGTATTTCTAAAGACAGCAAGCTTTCGACCTCCAAGCACACGTGCAAATAGTGCGAATAATCGCACTTGAACAGCAATCACTCGCACCTTTGCAGAAAATAATTTCATATTCACAGAGAAGCATAAGGTGATAACGACGAAACGTAGTCTGCTTATCGTTTCCATGCTGACAGAACCGTCGTAGTCAACGTGAATCATAGTGTCATAGCTTCCTATTTACCAACATTTACAAGACATTCTCTGCCTTCGCCCTTTTTTAGTAATTGGAAAGATGGTTTTCTCCCGGAATTCTTTCACGCATGCATTTTTCCCATTCTTTCTTGCACAGGCCCCCACCGTGACACTGCGGCGTCCCTTTCACGGGAGTAAGGGTGATGCCCAACGTCTTGCTGGCCTCTACTTACCTCCTTAGACCCACCGTACAGCTCCTGTATAGGTACTCTCGTTTTGAAACGTATCAAGTGTGTCTCGCGTGCCAATCTTGGATGCATCGTTGAAAACGTCACTCAACCCGAACGAGCGGAGAAGCGCGAGCTTCTCTTTAACGTACTGCTACGCACCCTTACAGCGGGGTCAAGAGCGCGTACGACGCAATGTCTCCGACCGAGAATATGCTGCTGGAGGTGTCCTCTCCGGTCTTCGTCGCCAACGGAACCCTGCCGAGCGTGTCGGTGGCGACGGAGGAACCAGTAGCTTCCCCTGTCACGATCGCCACGCTGGCTTCGCTGTTCGCCGCCATCGGCGTATCGGGCGTGCTGGGCAACGCGTTTGTGGTGTGCGCCGTACTGGGCGACCGAGACATGCGCAGTTCGGTGACCAACTTGTTCATTCTTAATCTGGCCCTGAGTGACCTCACCATATTGCTGGCGTGCGTGCCGGACATCGTGCTCTTCATCCGCAACCGCGGCTGGGAACTGGGCTTGGGCATGTGCAGAGCACTGCGCTTTGTCGAGGTCATGGCACTCTACGCGTCCGTGATGACTCTGGTCAGCGTGTGCGTCGAGAGGTAAGCTGTGCTTTTAGTGCAACGCCGTGCTGCTAACTGTGGTGTTTCAGTGTGTGTAGAAATTGCCCGCTCATCGCGGGGTTTAGGGACCTCTATTCACAGCCATGAAAACTAGACTGCATAGGATGTTGAAGATTGGGCGAGCTCGTGTTACGGTTTTAAAACTTGTTACACTGCTGTCAGGAGTGGGAAGAAACAATTGGATGTTGTGATCCACGCTCTTTGAGCTCGTTTTTCGAACCCTTTGATTGCTTTTTCTTTTTCACCACTCTGAGACAATATTGAAAACCTCACTCTGCCGTGGCTGGAGTGCCAGATGGTCCATTATGTTTATGACGACGCTAGGTAACCTTATGTGGCCAGAAAATAGACGCCAGCTCTGCGCCGAGACAGCCCCTAAAGCCCAGGCATGTTGTTTGTGACGCTCAACTCGGCGAATTAGCAGTTTACTTCGCGAGATTCGCGAGATTAGACATACACAATCCAACTCCTATGTCAAGAGTTAACATTATGTCTTTGCGTCAGAATAGCGTAGCGCTGAAGCCGGCATTACCGATCGATGGGCTTCGCAAACATCAATTCAGCGCGCCCCCATATGTGTGCTAGAGTGGGCGGATGGGGAAAAAGAAAAATGGTTGCTGGGCTCATCTTCCACGTAAAGCAATAGCGTTTCGCCCTTTTGTGTTCATCATCCAGATAAGCAATGTCAGCGGCTGCTTATAGCGCTTGAGTGACGTCTCAGATACCCATTCTGCTTTTATTAAATTTGTTTCAAGGAGAGGTTCGTGCCTAAGTGTTGCTCCGGCAACTCCTATTCTAATGTACATATTAGTATGCACCCCGACATTGTCAATAGCCGTAAAACAGTGCAAAGTTTACACATGATTGGTGTTCACGTGCCTATAGTCCAAGTACTACAGTATAATATATCTGTCTATGCAACGGTAATGTTCCCGAGTCATAAGTGTTCACACACTTACAACTTTCATGTTCTACAGAAGAGTTCGTCAAGATTATCGCACAAAAGTTACAGGGCATTCACCCGCTTCTTAAGCGCAGCTGTCACAAAAAAATGTGGATGAGCACGAAATCATGAAAAACACTGTGACCAGACGTATCTGTAAATAATTAAAAATACAAACAATGATTTTTTATCAAACCAATTAGGCCGCCAGCCGCAATTGCCAGGGGCGCCCTAGACGGTGGACACCACCCACTTACCCAGAAACCTTATAGTCAGGAACGTTTTCACTGATTTCTCTAAAAACTGCCCCTATGCATGTGCAGTGACACTTTTAAAAGTTTCGGTCGGCCATGAGCCCAAAAGTTTCACTTATGATAGCGGCCGACCCATCAGCTTTTCTCTCATAGTACACCTCTCGCTCTTTATCTTCTTATAAGAAACATTCTAATTTTAATATGTAGAAGAAGTTGTTCGGTGTCTTTCACGCCTTCATATCAGCATATAGCGAATTATTTTCTTTTCTTGTCCTAAACAAGAAGCTCCTAGTGCTCACGAAGTATTGAAAGTGTCGCGTAACTTTGTTGATTCAGTAAATATTTCGTTAACACATGCGATGAACCACCTTGTTCTGATATCGGGCATATAAGACAAACAAGGCGTCTTTAATTGAAACTCATAAAAACGAATCTTTAACGTACCCAATAAAAACTCCAAAACAGTTCTTCTGGAGGAGAAAAGAACAGAAGCTTCGTCGATGGGTAGAGTAACAGAATGAATACAGAATCAGTGGTTCTTTGCCGTTGACTGCTAAGAATAATATAAACATTGTAATGTGTACTTGCTGACAACAGGCATACTTCAGAAGCTACTTTGTGGCAATCCCTCTTCGACTTCAACCTAAGGAGAGGCTGGGAAGATTTTCTGGGTACATCCTTAGTTTAAAGAAATCATGCTTAGACAATCGCCACTTCTACCTTACCCGGCAACTCTCAAAAGGAGACGAAGAGGTGTATAGTGGGAGGGATGAGTTTGTTTATCGTTCGAAATAAACACAGGTGGACTTTTGAAAATGTACGCACAAAAAGAACTTTTGGTCAGTGAGGAATCTTAAACAACAGACACATGAACAAAATAAATCTGTAATTATTATAAAGCAGGTGGTATCAGCAAAAGTGGAGCAATATGTATGGCATAACGTAAGGCAAGTAAATGGTGGCAAATTAATGAATAAAGTTTCGAGAAAGGGTGGGCATACTCTTACAAATATTTTGTTGCGTGTTTTGAGCAGGAAAAAAGAATATATAAGAACACTGAAGCGGCAAGGATGCAAGCATATTATGCGTTGAACTAGCATGCATGGATGATGGATCCTTAAATCCGCGTCAGCGCACGCAAAACCCTTGCGCTTGAGAGCAGTGCACTTAGATTTATATGCAAGATAAAGAAAACCAGCCAATCGAAACTTGAGGAGCCCTCCACTACGACGTCTTTTTAATCGTATTCTAGTTTTGTGACGTAAAACCCCAAAGAATGGTGTTTTTTTAGCTCGCCTGTGTTGCATGTGTCTACACGAAACAAGGTAGATTGAACTTTCGGGTGTGGTCATCGGTAACATTAGGTCCATTGTTTCGGAAATAATTAATTTTCTAGTAAATTTCGCAGTATAGTTTTTTTATCATTTTCTCTAAAGCTTCATTGCTCGTCATTAGTTTTCTACGGCTGCATGCAATAGCCCTCTCTGCACCCAGAGAGTACTTATAAAACTTGATGAGACTGCAGCATACCGTTAATTGACTCGCATAGAAGTGCGGTTTCACGAAGAAGCTTTGATCCCTGTAAGCACTATAATATCACGTTATTCCACAGAGCCTCCTTCCATCCATTTATTATCACTCGACCATCGGAAGAATCCGAGGTAGACATACTTACAGAACGCAGTATATGAAAGGGCTTGAAATCCTTAAAAACGTTTGTATATGCTGCTGAAGGTTATTCATCGCAAGTTTAGTGTCAACAAAAACATCAAAGACGGCCGTCATTTTCTCAATAACCTCTTACTCACGCTTCTTTCTGAAGCAACCTTTCTGTACTTTCTTGTTTGCTGACAGGGTGCTCAATGTGATTATCGCTGTCCTCCCATCCTCTTCTCCGCCATCTCCTTCTGCACCTTTCTTTCCTTATAAGTTACTAAAAAAATGCATGAACCATGAATTAATGATGCAGTAGCAATGCATAAAGTTTTCGAAAACGAGAGACGAATGATTGTTGCTTAGATGGTATACATGCGGAAGAGGGGAAGGGAGAGGGTGCATTGGAGCATACGAGCAGGGACTGCATAATCTTTTTCCACTGAACGTTCGAGAAAATTCTTTCGGTCGTAAAGAAAAGTGAAACTCAGTCGTACAACTACATACATAACTAGAAGTGTAATAGCGCGGCTGACTCTATTACTTGAGACCTCTAGGTGCTATTGTACGAGAAAATTCGTACAATGTGAATGAACGGTCTCTATAGAGAATAGAAAACAGAAGCTGCTTCCAGAAAAAAAATCGCAGCTTCTTTACCAGTTCAGGAATTCGTACTACAATACATGAAACAAGTACGTTACCTCTGTACAACAAAATAACAATTACGAAACACGGCACAGTGTGAGATTTCTCACAACAAATTTTGAGTCCTAAGGTGCTTCCGTTTGCTTCTTGAGCGTGCTCGGGCCCAGAGTGAATCATTGCTCTTCGCAAGGAGAGCAAAGCTTTGCGATGACACTATTTCGCATGTCGGAGCACTCGCTGCACAGAAGGAGTGCATCCTGAAGTCAGAGAAGGAAACCAAAGCAATGTTGAAACATCTGCAAATGGGTTTCTATAAAAAAATAAAACCGTTGTTATTCACCAATCGACTAGCACCACATCACACCATGAAAAGCATGAAGAGGAAGAACGCATAATAATGCTCTTAATTTCTCTAATGTGCTCTTGATTTCGAACTATGCCATGTGTTTTTTTATCCCATGTTTATTCTTCAGTATGTTTTCCAAAAAAATATCTTCTAATAAATATTCTGATAAAAGCTTACTTCCTCTGCATTGCATTTGTTTGTACTTAACTTGAATCAGGTGCCGACTGTTTTAAGTTGTTCGCCAGCATGTGCCCTAAGCATAAGCGATCTATACTGTAATTTTTATTACAAGATATCAGTTATGAAATAATTTGATTAGAAGACACGTTATGTGCCATTAAGTATCTGCCAAGTTTTAATGTGTTTATTACATTATTCATAAAATGCACATATAAACATACTGGACATGGTGCTCTGCAGCTAATGAGCACCGTTATTGGGAAACCGTAAAAGAAGGCGATGCAGGTTTCGCATGCGTCAAACATTTGTCTTCAATGCAGGCTTTTGTGTCCGCATGTTCTTTTTCTAGTCATGATGTTTATTTCTTTTGGTATCTATCTATCTATCTATCTATCTATCTATCTATCTATCTATCTATCTATCTATCTATCTATCTATCTATCTATCTATCTATCTATCTATCTATCTATCTATCTATCTATCTATCTATCTATCTATCTATCTATCTATCTATCTATCTATCTATCTATCTATCTATCTATCTATCTATCTATCTATCTATCTATCTATCTATCTATCTATCCTCCTACGTTTGGGTGCTCTCATGAGCACCCCTTTAACTTGGAGTACACCAAAATTATTACTGTTGTGATGACGTTTATTCGAGCAGAGAAGTCGCAACGAGGTCGCGATGGAAAGTGGGCGTACGACAAGTCTGGCAAAGGCGGCACAAATTCTCGCGCAAGCAGAGCACGGGCTTTTTGTTTTCTTCCGAAGGCGTATACGCGTTGGTGCGTATGCTCCACTACAATTCCCCCGGTGTGAAGGGTAGCCATCCTGGCGACTCAGGGAGTAGGCACAATGAGGGGGTCGTAGTAGGGCTCTAGACGGTCAACGTGTATGGTCTAGCGTCCTCGACGGCGCAAATCTAGTGATTGTGTTAATGGCTCGATGATGTAATTCACCGGGGAGGTCGCGTCAATGACACGGTACGGACCATGGTACCGGGCCAGAAGTTTAGAAGACAGGCCAGGAACGTGCGGGGGCACCCAAAACCACACAAGGGAGCCAGCATGAAACGTAGGAGCGATGTGGTGAGCGTCGTCGTGTCGAGTCTTTTGTAGACCTTGAGCCTGACTTGTCAGAGACCGAGCCAACTGACGGCAGTCTTCAGCGTATCTGGCGACTTCCGAATGCGGGGAGCACTGAGATGCATCAGGGCGGTACGGGAGTATAGTGTCGAGTGGGTGGGATGGTTCGCGGCCGTACAACAGAAAGAACGGGGGAAAACCGGTAGCCGCTTGCGTCGCGGTGTTGTAAGCGAAGGTAACAAAAGGCAAGACAGCGTCCCAGTTAGTGTGGTCGGAGGAGGTGTACATCCTCAGCATGTCGCCAAGTGTGCGGTTGAACCGCTCAGTAAGACCATTTGTGTGTGGATGGTATGCGGTAGATTTCCGGTAGATAATGTTGCATTCAGCGAGGATAGCTTGGATGACCTCCGACAGGAACACTCGACCCCTATCACTGAGTAATTCCCGCGGAGCACCATGGCGTAGAATGAAGCTGCGGAGAACGAAGAGTGGAACTTCGTGGGCGGTCGCTGCCGGTAGAGCTGCAGTCTCAGTGTAGCGTGTCAGATGATCGACTCCGACAATAATCCACCGGTTTCCAGAGCTACTATATGGGAGGGGGCCATAGAGGTCTATACCCACGCGGTCGAAAGGGCGAGCCGGGCATGGGAGCGGCTGTAACATGCCAGTAAGGTGCCGCGGAGGTGTCTTGTTCTGTTGGCAAGTGGTGCAAGACTGAACGTATTTCTGCACAAAGCGATACATTCCTCGCCAGTAATATCGTTGGCGCAGCCTTTCGTAGGTTTTCAGGACACCTGCGTGAGCACTTTGGGGATTTGCATGGAAATTCATGCAGATGTCAGAGCGCATATGAGTTGGGACAGCAAGGAGGCACTTCCGACCACCAGGCATGTAGTTGCGGCGGTACAGAATGTTGTCTCGTAAGGAAAAGTGGGCTGCTTGCCGGCATAGCGCTCTCGTGGAAGGAACAGCAGACGGATCGGTAAGGTAGTCGACTAACAAGGCAAGGTATGGGTCATTACGCTGCTCAGAAAGCATGCCAGTGGTGTCGAGTGGTGACAAGGTGGTAAAAGGGGGTGAAAGAGAAACCACATCTGGTGTTAATGGCGATCGGGAAAGTGCATCGGCGTCCGCATGCTTGCGACCGGAACGATATACGACACGGATGTCGTATTCCTGCAATCGAAGTACCCATTGCCCCAGACGTCCGGACAGGTCTTTCAAGGTGGACAGCCAACATAGAGCGTGGTGGTCTGTGACCACGTCGAAAGGACGGCCGTAATGGTGCGGGCGAAACTTCGTAAGCGCCCAGATTATGACCAAACACTCCTCTGTCACGGAGTAATTCAATTCAGCCTTCTTAAGAGCGCGAGTTGCATAAGCGACTACGTATTCGGTTTGGGTGCCTTTCCGTTGTGCCAAAACTGCGCCAAGACCAACGCCACTTGCATCAGAGTGAATTTCTGTGGCAGCAGTGGGGTCGTAGTGGCGAAGAATAGGTGGTGAGGTCAGCAAGCAGCACAGCTGGTGAAATGCGTCGTCACATGCAGGCGACCATGCAGATATACCTTTGCTGTTGGAAAGCAGACTAGTCAGAGGTGCGATGATGGACGCGAAGTTGCACACGAAGTGACGAAAGTAAGAGCAAAAACCAACGAAACTTCTTAGGGCTTTCAGTGATGTGGGCATTGGGAAGTCAGCGACAGCTCGAAGCTTATCGGGATCCGGAAGAACATGGTCTCTTGTGATGACGTGTCCTAAGATGGTTAGTTTTCGGGCTGCGAAGTGGCACTTCTTGGTGTTAAGTTCTAGGCCTGCAGAAGCTAGACACGTCAGAATCTCGTGGTGACGACGAAGATGTGTCGGGAAATCAGCTGAAAAGACTACGATGTCATCTAGGTAACACAAGCAAGTTTTTCACTTGTGGGCCTGCAATATGGTATCTATCATGCGCTCAAACGTCGCAGACGCGTTGCAGAGCCCAAATGGCATGACTTTGAACTCATATAGGCCATCCGGCGTTACAAAGGCTGTTCTAGGGTGATCACATTCAGCCATTGGCACCTGCCAATACCCAGAACGCAGATCCAAGGATGTGAAGTACTCGGCGCCTTGTAAATAGTCAAGAGCATCGTCTATTCGTGGTAGCGGGTAGACGTCTTTCTTTGCAATCTTGTTTAAGCGGCGATAGTCCACGCAAAATCGAACGGTGCCATCTTTTTTCTTTACCAGAACCACGGGTGACGACCAAGCGCTTTGAGAAGGCTGTATGACTCCACGTTTAAGCATGTCATCTACTTGCTCCGTAATGACGCGGCGCTCTTCGGCAGAAACGCGGTAAGGACGCTGTCGCAGAGGCAAATGTGAGCCGGTGTCAATAGTATGAGTGACAGTGGTGGTGCGGCCCAAAGCAGGTTTCTGAAAGTCGAAAGAAGAGCGAAACTTGTTAAGGAAAGCAACAAGTTGGCTGCGATGCGAGGGGGGAAGGTCTGCGTCAATAGCATTGTCGAAGGCTGGCGAGCTTGATGGCTCAGACGCCTCAGTGATTGCGGCAATATGACATGGGGATTCATCGGGGAGAATAATATCATCGATAAGGTCGGCAGGTTGTACATATCCTAAGGTTTCACCACGGAGTAAGCCAACGGGGTAGTTGCAGTGGTTGGTAACCAGCATTACAGTTAAACCAGACGCAATTGTAAGAACGGCCAATGGGAGCACGATGCCCTTGCGTTCATAAAAAAACAGAGATGGCGTAAACACCACCGTGGCGTCAGGTTGCGCCACACATGAAAGGCTAATAGGGATTGAAGCTTCCGGAGGCAAGGTGATGTCGTCGTCAACGATGAGTTTGCAGAGCAGTGGTGGATGGTCGGGCGATGGAAATTCACAACTTGGCACTAGGGACACTTCCGCACGGCAACAATCGATGATAGCTTCATGACCTCATAAGAAATCCCAACCCAGGATGAGGTCATGAGAGCAAGATGGTGGTACAAAAAACTGGACGATGTACAAAACGTCTTGGATGATGACGCGCGCCGTACACACAGCCGAGGAATGAATGCGTTGCGCGCTAGCCGTGGACAGCACGATGCCACAGAGAGATGTGGTCACTTTCTTCAGTTTGCGACAAAATTTTGCGTTCATCACAGAAACGGCGGCCCCAGTATCAAATAACGCTTGTTTGGCAACTTCCTCAACATTGACATCAACAACATTTTGCGGCGAAAATGGAGGCCTTGATAATTGCGCAGAAGTTGCAGCTCTTGCCTCTGGAACTGCACTGATTAGTTTCCCTTCTCAGGAGGTGGTCTACGATGCATAGGAGATGGCGATCGGCGACGAAGAGATGGGAAACGAGAAGTTGATGGGCGACGATCCGAGTCAGAGTGCCTCTGTTCGTATGCAGACGTGGTGGCCTGCTGCGACGCATAGGTAGGAGTTCCAAAGGAGGCGTACGCAGGTGTGGGACGGCGGCGGCAGTAGCGTGCAATGTGGGCAGCGATGCCACACGCGAAGCAGATAGGACGGTTGTCATGGGTGCGCCACTCATTAGATGGACGGAAAAAGCGAGGTGAGGGCCTGTAAACCGGAGGCGCTGCCGGAGGAGGTGGAGCCGATAAGGATACTGGATGCGGTGGGGGCCGCGCAACCACAGCTGCGTAGCTGAGAGGTGAAGATGGTGCAGGTGGTGTGTAGCTGACAGCTGAGAGATTAGATGCTGCTGAAGTACATGCGTAAGGGGCCTGCACTGTAGGTAGGACATCGCAAATTTCAGTGCGTATGGGCTGCTGCAGTGTCGAAGGCAGACTTGCGGTGGATGCGTCGCTATGCGGCAGCAGGGAGAGCTGTCGGGCGACTTCCTCTCTGAAGTCTTTGATCTGAATGATGATGATCAAAGACTTCATCTGATGATGAAGTCTTTGATCTGGTTGGATAGACTTTCTTGGCGAACGTTGGCATTTGCGAGTGCGACAGCCGAGATCGAATCCGGTGGTGAGACACTCTGTCGGGCGATGGAACGCTGACGGCGTACTTCATCGAAGCTCTGGCACAGGCTTACGAGGATTGCCACCGAGGTCGGGCTTTTCGCTAGCAACATCTGGAATGCGCCATCCTCAATGCCCTTGAGAATCTGCCGAATTTTCTCTTCTTCGGGCGTAGATGGGTTAACACGCCTGCAGAGGTCGAGCACATCCTCAATGTAGCTCGTAAACGTTTCTCCAGGCTGCTGGGCTCTGTGGTGCAGACGCTGGTCAGCGTGGAGCTTGCGGACCTCTGGTCGGCCAAACGCTTCAGTTACGAGGATCTTAAAAGAGGACCAGTTGGCGATGGCGGTTTCGCGGTTGGTAAACCAAAGCCTAGCTACGTCTGCCAAGTAAAAGATAACGTAGGCGAGCGTAGAGTCGTCGTCCCACTTGTTGCTGGCGCTTACGCGTTCGTACAAGGAGAGCCAGTCTTCGACGTCTTGCTCACTACTTCCGCTGAAAATCGGTTGGTCCCGCTGGTGAGTAGCGCCGGGGCAGGTAGACGGGGCAGCCAATGGTGCTGGCTCGGCTGGGACGGGCTGGTTGGCGACTGCGTCAGTCACGTTTCGCGGTAGTCTTTAGGCAACTTGCGAGAGCGGAGCTCCAGGACTGCTTGGGGATCTCAGCAACCTCCAGCAAATGTGATGACGTTTATTCGAGCAGGGAAGCCGCAACAAGGTCGCGACGGAAAGTGGGCGTACGGCAAGTCTGGCAAAGGGGGCACAAACTCTCGCGCAAGCAGAGCGCGGGCTTTTCGTTGTCTTCCGAAGGCGCATACGCTTTGGTGCGTATGCTCCACTACACTGTAGTGTAAACAAGGTGACTTGACGAATACGACGCGCTGGTCATGACATGAAAATGTCATAATGACAAATGCTTTCCAAAAAAAAAAAACAGTGGCACATGCCCAGGGATGGCTTTGTGCCACTGGTATGTGGGTATGTGCCACAGGTGATAGACATTTTATATTGCCCTACGCGTTTCTTATTTTTCACTCCTTTTCCATTCGGTTTTCACCCACAATGCTTGTTAGGAATGACCAGCGCAAACTGCGCCTCATTGATCTAGATGGTTCGTGATTATTGTATATCATTCGGTTAAGATTGCTAGTGAGACGTGAACCCTCGAAATTATTCCAGAGCTTGCGCGACGACCAGTGATAAGTTAAATATTCGATGGCACATGTATAAATGCCAACGCGCTCCACCGCTTGTCAGTTGATCGAGGGCCGACGCTCTCTTCGCCGCTATCAGCAACCGTGTTCATCGCTGTAATCTGACGTTCAGTTTACTCGCCACAACTTTGGCCAACGAAACAGTCTGCTCGTTTCGAACATGTCACGACCCCGTGACACTATCTACCCAAAAACGGCGAGAACACACATAGGTAATTTAACGCTTGAGCGTTGATTGATTGATATGTGAGGTTTAACGTCCCAAAACCACCCTATGATTATGAGAGACGCCGTAGTGGAGGGCTCCGGAAATTTCGACGACCTGGGGTTCTTTAAGTGCACCCAAATCTGAGCACATGGGCCTACAACGTTGCCCAGCCGCCGCAGCCGAGATTCGATCCCGCGACCTGTGGGTCAGCAACCAAGTACCCTATAGCCACTATACCACCGCGGTGGGCCAACGCTTGAGCGTTAAGAAAAAGCTGACATACGCAGCGTTGACAGGACGAATGCAGAATAAATGCCAGAATAAATGCCAGAGTCCCCTTAGGAATCAAATCCTAGCATGCTGCATCGCAATTAAGTATTCTATATACCACAGAGCCCTGCCATGTCTCGGAACTTCTTTGCAAATGAACCCTAAGGTTCGCGAAACGTAGATTCTAGTTGTAGAACAGACTATCAAATTTTATAAACATTACATTTCTGCCATCTGATACATCTGTCATATCGGGTTAACGTAAAAAGGTAGTTAGGCACCATCCGCTGAGGTCAAGTTGAGTATCAGTATTGAGGGCTACCATCCCCGTGAGCCCCATCACAAACACGAGCGCTTCATGTCAGCTGCGGCTTCTTGTGTTGCTAATATACATGTTGCTGTTGGCATCATTACGTTGCTGCAAACAACTGCTAATATAAAAGATATGGGGCTGTTTGAAGTACGTGCGTGCGTGGATTTGTACACATATCGAGGGCCACTTCATAATGTCTCACTCAATAAAAAAATTTAAAAAAACTATTCACCTTGTTTTCGCATACCATGCATAACATTGATTCCTAAGGTACGTGGGATTTGCCGATTTTTTTCTTAGTTCCAAGGCACGAACCATAAACAAGAATCTTCCCCATGGCAATCGTCATCTTTGTTCTCATAACCTTCTTTGTCATACGCGATATCGCTTGTCACCCGCTAGAGAGCTACTACAGTGAGCTACTAGCAAGCACCTGCCGAAGACGACGTTCAACAAGATGGGCGTCTTCTCAGGCATCGAGCAACAGGAACGTCTACTCAGCCATATGCGAATTTTAACGCATTAGCGTTAAAGAGCTCGTTTCGCAGAAATTCCGACGTCGTTGGTTAAGAACGAAAAGTCATAATTTTCGCGTGACCGAAAAATTGGGAAAGGTGGAAATCAAAAAAATAATAAAAATTCTGTATCTGAGTGGGGATTGAACTCGGGTCTTTTGCGTTGTGAGCGGGTGTTTTACCACACAGCCAAGCCTCTTTTCTTTCCTTTATTTCCGGTGAAACTTCACACGCGGGAGGACGAGATAATATATTACAATACTCAACGAACATTACAGAATAATTACTACGGCCGTCAAACATTAGTAAAACACATCACATGTACCTTAAGATTGCGCCATAGTAAGCAGGACTTCTACCCTTTCTAACCATAAAAAAAACGATTCTTTTGTTCTTACTACCTCAAGAAACGTTAGTATGCTTTCTTTAAAATACTGCCTTGCGGGTCTCCTGTCAGGGGTACAGTGAAATCAACCCGTTCGAGAGCGTCGTATACTGTGCAAGGAGGTCATCATAATTAAACCAAATGTAATCCATCATAATTTTCGCTGTATTCTCAAAGAGAGGTGTGGCTGCGTGTACATGTCATCAGGTACACATCCACGCCTCTGCCTGTGAATGCAGTGAAAATAGCTTCCTCTGCTTGGAAATAGAGCGAAACTAATTTTCATGCTTTACGAACGCACGCGTCCTGTATGCATGCTTCACAGTACAGCATGAAATGTTCCAGTAATTATGCGTGGTATAGGCGTACATTGCCATCGGGCGTCAGCAGATGGTAATACCATAATGGCTTCATAGTTTAAAGCCAGTCACCTACTACAAAAGCACACACGCTACAGCACCTTTCAGGCCACGTAGTAGGTGACTAGCATGTTCGAATAGATTTCGTATACTAGGAGTCGGAAATGCGCACTAGGAACAGAATATCGCTCTCGCGTTCAACTCCAAGAGGTGAAGCGTAAGGGTCTTCCATTTTTTTCGTTGACACAGGAAGAAGTCCCTGTAAACATATTTCCTTATAAAATTTTGTTTTTCAGAATTAATTTAAGTAATTTATGGTTTCACGTAACTTTGTATTATCCTATATATAGCCAGGTCACTCTTAAATTTTGATTCATTCCT
This sequence comes from Rhipicephalus microplus, assembly GCF_043290135.1. Lineage (NCBI taxonomy): Eukaryota > Metazoa > Arthropoda > Arachnida > Ixodida > Ixodidae > Rhipicephalus > Rhipicephalus microplus. The sequence goes on from NC_134700.1 coordinate 290,123,159, forward strand.
GCGGCAATTGGTTTCTCCCTTGTCCCTTTTCATAGTTAAAAAAATTCCCTCATATTAAGCGCTGGTTTCATCGCCGATACCCAGTAGTTAGTAGGAGCCAAATAGTCAATGCACAAGCAAAGAACCAAACCACTCAGTTCTTGGCCAATTTCCCACAGTGGGTATGAGTCACAGGGCAAGGAGGACGAGAAGAAAAACCACCACTGAGGCGCATGGCTTGTTGACAGCTCATCTAAAGGTACTCCTGTGTATTGAACATAGAGAACGTTCAACGGCTACGTTCCAAAGCTCGAGAAGCGCATTACCCAAGACAGGCGCTCCATCGTGGTGTTTAACCGCCGTACGCCACCGGTGAGTGCACGTCGATGACCACCAAGGTCGTCACAGATTCAACCTGCACCATGTCCACGGAGCGTGAGGAACATAATTTTACCGCCGCGTCGGAGAAAGATAAGCATTTCATGGATGCAAAGGAAATGGAAAAAGTGTTTAAACAAAGACGACAAAGTTTGCCTGTAGTTATGACTCGCGACATGGTTGACTTCCGACTCCACAGCACCCCTGAAGTCACCTCGTCATCGTGCACATCTCTGGTTCCCCACGACTGTGGTGCCTTGAGTATTAGACATTCTCAAGACATTGTAGAGTCACCGCATCGCGCACTAATGGAGTTTCGACCGGAAAATTTTGCCGAGGTTGAAGCGTCATCACAAGCGAAGAAACTAGACGTTCTCAAGCAGTTCTGCGGTGCAGTTGTGCCTACACCAACCAGCGAAGGAATCAAGCAGGCCACATCTTCGGCAGCCAGAGAAATTCTGAGTGCAACAAATAAGCACCAGCTAAGCGATGAACAGTCAGCAGCTGAACTAGTGCAGATGCAGCAGCCACACAAAGTGCACTCACCAGCTGAACGATTGCATAAGCAGGGGCCAAAGGCAAAGAAGTCACCAGCTGAACTACTGCGTAGGCAAAAGCCAACCAAAGAGCAGTCACCAGCTGAACTATTGCATAAGCAAGAACTAATGGAAGAGCAGTCACAAGGTGAACTTGTGCATAAGCAGCGGCTAAATGTCAACCAGTCATTAGCTCAAATCTTCCATAAGCACCAACAGCTAACCGATGAGGAGACGCCTGGTGAACTGCTTAAACAGCGCCAAACCGAAGAGCAGGCACCAGCTGGACTACTTCATGAGCAATGTTCAAAAGTAGAGAAGTTGTCAGCTGAACTGCTTCTTAGGCAAAAAGTCGAGCAGTGGCCAGCAGAACGACTTAAAGGCAAGGACTTATTTGGCCTCAAGGAAACTGCGTCTGCGACAAAAGAAAGCACACTGTTGGAGGCCGAACCACCTACTCCAGATGAGTCAGCAATAGAGCCAGAAAAGCCGGAAGCGTTTTTGCGAGAGCCGCAACCCCGTAGCCTGTTGAGTGGCCCCAACGTCAAGTTAGCCAACATTTCAATGCCCACTTTGCGGGCTCAACCAACGTCATCGGCTCAAGGAGGACCGTTTGCGAGAACGTATGCTACCTCCACCATGAACCTGCTAAGTGCACGTAGGCCGACGCCACCGTTTGCTGCTCAAGCCTCTCGCTGGTCCACTAGCAGAGTAAAACTGTCGAAAAAGGATATGAATTTACAAGACATGTCTGCATTACATGACACGCACCGAAAAAACTTCCCGGAGATACAGCAACGCGAAAGTCGGGAAGAACTGCACAGTCGTCGTCACCTAGAGGAACGGGGCGCGATGGCCAAGGAAAGGAAAGCTCGATCGGTGATCAGTTTCAATTTAAAAAGACCTCACTCAAAGCTAAGCACATCGTCCAGGAAGTCAGGCTCGTACTACTCTACCCGAAGCACTGGCGAAAGCTTGAGCACCACAGCTACACCTACACTAGACGGAACACAAGTAGTTGTTCGGGCGAGGGAGCGTTCTGCTCACAGAAACGTGGAGCAACAGCAGGAAGCTGGCCGGGAGAAATTTCTTTACTCTGGGGCCTTGTGTCTGGCCTTCGTCCTCGCACTCGTGCTATGTTTTCTGTTCTGGCCCAGAGACAATCCCCCTGCAGTACTGAAGAACAAAATCGATGCCAGATATGGTGCAACCTGTTCTTCGGCCGTTTGCCTTCGACGTGCCTCGTACTTGAACAATATTCTCTCCTGGGACGACGTTCATCCTTGCGAACACTTCGATAGATTCGTGTGCGGTCAGTGGCGAAGTCGGTTCTCCTCGTCTAGCTACCATTCAACTTCAATGGACGACGATTACGTCGAAATTCTCGAAGAGAATGTTCACGCCTTCCTCCAGAACGGTTATAAAAGTCCTAAAGTTGCGCAGCCGCTCAAGATTCTCCATGATGAGTGCATGAACCTAAGGCGCATCGACTACGAGGGCATGGAAGCGCTCATGAACTTGATGGCACAAGTTTCCCTCAGAGGGTTTCCTCTACGGACTACTCCTACAGGGAACAACATTTCTGTTTGGAAGACGGCTGCTAAGCTTTTGCGCAAGACGGGCACCGCAGCGCTGCTCACCATGAGCGTTGCGTCACACCCGGAGGTGAACAACATGGAAGTTGTGGCGTTAGGAGTGCCTGAAGTTTTGACATCCTCCGGCCGCGTTGAATTCAGCGAAGTCATTCGCCTTTACACGGAGGCGTTGTTTTCAGCAAGTAAAATCGTGAAAAGGGAGTACGTGCCCCCAGGAGACATTCTCGCCATAGCCAGATTTGCCAGTAACATCGATCAGCTCGTCCGAGAGGCACCGATAGGATCCAAAGCACAAATTGAGCGGCTCGAAGCACATGCCGAACTTGAAGAGTTCGTTAGCGCTGCTTTTCAGGGTTTTCAAGGGCTTGTTGCCGGTGGCGTTATGACCAACGTGTTAATATGGTCCCCTGAGGCCACGCGCTCTATCTTGGACGTCGTCACGCGTACCGAGCGCCACATCGTGATGAATTACCTCGGCCTTCGGCTCATGATTCAGGCGTCGCCTTTTACACCATATTCAAAGCTGCTCGACTTGCTGAGCGTATTCATCTATGGCAAGACTGGAACGGTACCATCTCGATGGCGACTTTGTGTGCATGTGGTGGAGAGAGCGTTACGTCCGCTCACTTTCGCTGCTGCGTTCGCTAACCCAAGGCTTGGCAAGGCCACTACCAACTTGACTACCATGGTCGACACAGTCTTTTCCGAATTACGGCACGAAATTGACGAGTTACCTTACATAGCGGTCTCATCAAAGCGTCAAATTCGTGAAATTCTTTCGATGAGTGATGTCAAGGTGCTCGGACCTAGCTGGATCATGAGCGTCAGGCCGGTCACCGAATATGTCAAACACCTGCCTGACGTCACCAAATCACGTTGGGGACTCGACACATTCGTCGCCTACCACGAATACACCTTCTTCCAGGTCTTAATTCGCGGCTCTCGGGCGCGTTGGAGTCGCTCCGTATTCAGCACCGACTGTTGGCACGAAATGCATCCGAGAAGCGTGTACGTTCCGTTGCTCGCTTTCAATCTGTCCCAGGCATTAGACGAAGGCAGCGTCGATGGTTTGCAGTTGTCACGGCTCGGCCCTCGACTGAGCCGCTGCCTCTTCGATATGCTTATCAAAGAAGCCGGCTCACCGAACAGCCCCGAGAGTTGGCTCAGGGGCGACACGTGGACGAAGCTCCTCGCCGCCGAAGCCTGTCTCGAAGGTCGGCGAGACTACGTGCACCTATCCAGGTTCCGAGACGTCCTCGCTGCACGCGTCGCCTTCAGGGCCTTTTTGAAGACCATTGGCGGCAAAAATGACGACTACGCGGTAGTGCTTCCCAGTGGACGAGCCATGTCCGGTGAGCAGATCTTCTTCGCCTACCTTATGCTTCAGTACTGCGAGAGGAACGACGGCTTCAACCAAACAGAAAGAGGCCTTTCCAGCACAGACTGGGGCGCTGCACTTCGTGACAGCGTCGAATTCCATAGAGCGTACAACTGTACGCAACTTTCGGTGGGGAAGAAGTCCGTACAATGCGAAGCTTGAAAAATAAAAAATAGCTCCAATTTCTGATTAACCTTCCTGCCATTCTTTCCTTTTAATCTCTCTCTCTCTCTTTCTTAATCACTCACTACTTTCAGCGTTTTTTTCAACGCGAATTAGCTACATATTTTTTAGAAGGTTGCCTAATTAAGACCTAATAAGAGTGGCCAAAATAGCGAACGAGTAGTAAACATTTTATATACACGAGTATGCAGTGCAGTTCATTTTGCGCGCAGCCGCGAATGAGCTTAGCTGGCACATTGATTTGCAGAAGTCGGTTCTCGCAAATCATAGCGTGAATTGTACGCGCTAATTACAACATAATCTACTTCGCGTATTCCGAACTGGAAGTAACCGTATAAAGCAAGTCTCTTGTACGCTCGTTGAAATGCGCCTGAATTTTGCCCCGCACCTGATGCGACATAGCAGTGTTTTCTCATAACGGTGCATTGAGTTAGTGTAAGCCTTTCGGCCCCAGACGCACAACTATTGTGTCTTCACATTAAAGTATTTATGCGAGGAATTTCAATACGGGAAACCTTGTCTTATTTATGATAACAGAGTCAAGATCGTTGGAACGTTTTAGGACGTCGTTACAACTCTGCTTATTTAGTCTTCAATGATGAATCTCAGCCTATTTACCCACAACGACTTAAGGAAGAAAAAACACCATCTTTAAGGTTTAGGGAACCGCTTAGACATCGGTGAGTACTTAACCTGTGCACCAAACAGTGTGCTCTGTGAAGACGTGCGCACCTACTGCTTACCATCACAGGCAAGCCAGCCAGTTTATTGGCGGAATAGTGTGCGTAAGAACGGTGTTAAAACACAAGCACGTAGTGGTGTCTTAGCCCTTTATACCTTGCAGCTCTTCTAGTTGTACTTCATCAGCCGCTTAGAATTGTTCCAATGAGCAAAAAAAAAACGTTCTCGTGTCATACATGTGCTCTTTATGCAATGAAATAACTGTATTATTGGACCAAACTGATGAATTATTTATGCGCTGACAAATGAAATCTGTCTACGGCAGCCAAAGCACAAAGGCAGTGAACACAACAATAAGCACTGTAAAAAAATTCAGGGTGCTCTGCTTTTTTACGCGTTTCTTTTTGTATTTTTTGTTTTTACTGTCGCTCTATCTGATCAGAGACATAGAGCTAAGTTAGAGCTAACTGTAATTACTTTGTTTACGTCATACAAACGTTCAAAAGACGAGAGAAGCGTGACAATTCAAATAGCCACGAAATACTGAAGGTGCATATCGAAGGAGGTATATTACGACTGAGCATATGCCAAAGTTAAGTAAGCACTTTTCACAAAGCGCAGAATACTGCAACACGCAAGTATAAAAGTAATTGCACTGTCGTAATTGTGGAGAATGTTCAACTAAAAATTGGCCATCACGACAAAGCATATGTCATTGAGGTTAGTTTTGAATTATATACGTGCAAGATGCAACACTCTCTTTGCGCACCGACCAGAAACAGTGAGATTGCTTTCAAATAATAAGAATAAGCAAAGAAAACTGTGAAAGAATATTCCTTTACACCTGGACTCGTATTGACAAAACACACTTTCACTACCGGCAATACTCGCAAGAGAACTTTTCAGCCAATCCTGATGACTGACGTAATAATATGGTAGGCAGATTGCCAGTGAGGGATAACATGTGCGAAAGAAAGTTTCATGAATTCGGCCCCTGTTTGCTTTCTGCGCTAACAAGCTTGGATGGAGAAAATGTAATCACATGTCGAGCAAGAACTGCGACAAGATACAGGGAAATTTATGTTGGTCACTTCTTGAAATGTTAGAAGAAGGTGCTTATAGATTCGACATTTGAATTTATGTCTGGACTTATGATGGCATATTAGCGCAGCCTTCGCACTTTAATCAGCATTCTGCCTATATCACTGACTTGTGACGCACATGTTAGTAACCATCCATACTTTGTCTGATTATGGTTAGTGCCATTATAAGCTAAGAACCAGTTGAAAAGATTGAAATTCACAAAAGATGCTTATTTTGCATTGCCTGTTTCGTTTAATGTTGAGCGCGGTATCACGTGATATTTGAAATCCAGCTAGTTCTCGCAAGGTCCAACCATCCACAGCTTCGACTTGACGTTGTGGTCTTCGAGACGGAACTATAAGTTTGGCAATGTTAGATATACGCTATAAAATGGTCTAATACGTATCTTGCGGAAAACAATAGATCACAAACAACTTGCATGTAGCTTTATCAGGCGCCAATAAAATTCTTGCATCAGTGCATGCGGTAAGTTCTTTTATTTTTAAATTCCAAAATCTTGTACTCAGGCAAAGTAATTCATGGCACCACAAGCACACATGCAAATTGGCTTCATGTATAAATTTTATCAATAAATCCTTCAATGGTTAAACAGGCCGTGAATCGAGTGGTCAAAGTCCAATGGACGGCCAGACCTGAAGCCGGTGGTGAACAGAGGTGGCACAGATGGCTTAACTGTGAACCTGCACAGAGGTGGCGAAGATGGGTTAACTGTGAGCTTGCACGAAGGCTGGGAAAAAGGCTAAACTGGAGGCCTTGTAAGGAGTGGGGTTCGACGGGTCTCGTTACGGTAGCTGGCTCCCCCTTTCTGTCCTCATTCTAGCGAGGAGGACGTACTCTCACAAGAAGGAGCGTAGGTTTATTTACGCGGTGGAGGAATGAGTGAACGAACGTTTTTGTACACAAGTCTTCGGTTTTTATGGCCTCTCGTCTCCCAACACTGAGGCCTTCAGAAGGCGTTTACAAAGCTTCCACGAATCAGGTGTCGATGTCTCAGCGTTACAAGAAAGGGAGAGAAATTGGGCCGCATGATTGATTCCTTAGAGCGGAGAATGACCGAGATGTCCCATGGGGATGCACCACCAGCGCACCACAGATTGAAGATGTACCGGCCCACGTCTCGGAGACTCAATTCTGTAACGCAAGGCGAGGAGATATAGTCCAAACGAGGGGCGGGGAAAGGTTGGCGCTCTCGGAGCGGATGGTGACCGCTATCACAAACACCTGCAGGTTGCAACGCTGTGTTCAGGTGCTGGATCGATAAGAGCGTCTCCAGCTGTGTCATCTCATGCGGTCAGACATCGCGAAAGAAAGAGATGTTCATGATACCTCCGGGGGGGGGGGGGAGGGTCCCGTACCCCAACCACAGCGAAATGCTTGGCCCACTCGACCACGTGGGGGCAAGCACCACTCGGAAAACGTGCTGGTTCCATGCCTCCAACCAAGTACTGATACCGGGGAGGCAGTGTGCCGGCCGACAAATTCATTCACAATGGCGTCTGCCACCGTGAACCAAACTTCACAGCCTTTGCAAGTCTAGAGCTATCTATGCATTTATTTCCTCTGTTCTATTGGCGGCGTTTCATCTCTCTCGATGTGTATATTGTTGTACAGTACAACCATGTTTACATTGACGGCCATCACTTTGTTGTACTCCTAACATATAGACTATTGACAATATCTCATCTGACAGAACTCTGCCTGCTTTAAGTTGTCCGGTATTAAATACTGTTGTAGACTGCCTTGTACTAAATCCTTTTGGCGCTTTGATAAGCTGCATATCAAAGAGAACGTTTTTTTTACTACCACTTCTCCGTCACAATCGCTGGAGGAACTTTAGTCATCATTCAGTAAGCGCATATACACTGCGTGACTGAATAAAATATGGCAGCCCTAAATAACAAGAAGTAATAATTAAAAAAAGCATTTGTTAACAATGCTACCGTTGAAGTAAACGTGCGCCGTATCACAAGAACAAATAAAGATGAACATTTTCGTAAGAAAACTTTCCGGCCAATTACGATGTGGGACATGTCGTTAGTGAACCCGGCTGAACGGTTAGATTGCATTTACGCAATAAAAATGGGTAGTCTCGGTCCCATAACAGTAACAGCGGGAACATTTACTAACAATTTAGGAATAAACGATAACATAGAAAGTAATAAATTACCAAATTTTTTATTAATTATTGTCTTGCTCACAGAAAGAGCCCGAAAAACTAGGACTAAATATTACATAATTGCTTCGCAATACGCAGTCCGTACAAACACGAATATTTCGCTACCACGACGAGTCTTAATCATCTCAGCAATCTCTCAACGCTTCTGCTTGCTGCTCGAATATCCAAAGGCCTGGCGCTGTTCTTAGAGAGCGCCTCTGTTTCCACACAAGCTCCAGCAAACGTACTTGCGCTTCGTGTCTTCAAGGCACGCCCCCAAGCGTGTCATGCAGCGCCAAAGGATCCGCTTCGGCAAAAGGCGTTCATCTCTTTCCGCTGAAAGAGACCAAGGTCAGCGGAAGCACGCCTGTCATCGCGTCTCAACTTATAGCCGCTCCAGTTTCCCAACAGTACATATCTCTCTGTATATATACACGTCTGGTGCACTCTACAAACACTCATTTCGGTGACAGTCGACATCACACGCTTCACCGAGCACCTCCGCCGAGATTTTCGATTTCACCCACCGACACGATAAGTGTTTGCTGCTCGTTTCCAAAGGGCGGGGCGATAGAAGCCGCGCCGCGTTTGCTGGAGGTTCGTCCTCGAAAAGGCGCGAGTGGACATTGCGGAAGCACTGGTTAGACAAACGAAGAAGAAGCTGACAAAAGACAAAAGAATAGATGCGACCGAATCTGGAGGAAATGGAGTTGGCCGTGAACATTTCTCGAATTGAAATTTCGTTTCGGATGTCAGACGGAGGATTGCAATCATAGTAAAAAAATAGAGGACTCAATGTGAGCGACAAACAAGTCCAGATGATTCAATAAGGTTAGGCGTAGCTGTAGAAGGACGCAGTTCTATAGCAAAATTGACAAGAGTAATGTCGGAACGTTAAAGCGGGGGCCTTTTCTTGTAGCAACTTTCACTGGTTTCGTATGACTGCTGTTGCTAGCGGTTACCGGGTTGGTGCTTTTATCAATAGTTGTGTTCACAGTTTTCACACGAAGTTTTTAGGGACGTACATCAGACATTATCGGACGTGAAATGACACGTAAGTAAGGCTGTATGTTCGTCTTCCTTGACCGCCCTTAAACGTGTTGTTCTTCTTTCGTAGTGATGAACGCAATTGAACATCCCGTGCAAGAGCTATTCGCATACCCCGCAGTCGAACCCAATATTTGCACCCCTAGATTCTGATAGGTGACTTCTGACTGAATGCCAGTGTTGCTAGGTTGAGTTTTTTTACTACTTATGACAAAGAGAATCCTGTGAAAAATGAAAGAAAAAAGTAAATCTGATCCAGCGTGGACTGCTTCATCGGTTTACAAATACCTTTTTTTTCCCTGGCGCAGTCATCTGGCTAGGTCAAGGATGATGGAAGTTGCCATCACAAAATTTTAATGGTGCTTTACATCCCCCAATTTTTATGTTTATAGATCAGGTTTACTGAATTCGCCTTTGTGTTTTTTCTGTAATCAGGACAAAAGAATTGACTGGTCATTTTCTTATAGCTTGTCGTCGATTTGAATTATTGAGTAGGAGCATACTAGCACCACCTCTGCAAAAACTGGACCTGGTTTTTCCTTCGCTTTGCTTTCCTCGATACATGACACGTACCCACTTTGGGGGATTGGCCAAGAATGCAACGTAGAGACTGTTAAATGTTATTTTAGGTAAGCTATGAAATTTAAAAAAATAAAGAAACGAAATGGAAATAATACGTCAAATATTCAATTTAACTACAAGTAATATTCTTTTGAGCCTGTATTCCAGATTGCCGTAATGATCTGACAGGAATAATTTTGAGAACTTAAGTTTTAACTTAACAAAATGGCGAAGAATTTTACATGCTTGTTAAAAATGGTATTTGTTGAGTAGTTATAATGAAATTACACATGGCATCAAAGGCGTCCTTGTGGCTGTATCCCACACCTGAAGCACCGAAGCTTAAAACATTTTCCTTCGATAAGGTCAAGCCTATTTTTGTAAAAGGAGTAATTAGATTTCGAGTTGTGATACGAGAATATCTTGCACATGACAAAAAGTATTGTGCGATATTTTCCAGTTTTCCGCAGAATTGGCAGAGGGGTGATATCGTCGGACCAGCCCTGTACCACTGAAAGTTTAATAGGGGGCACATGACATTAAAATCTGGCGATGAGCTCTGATTGTCGAGAATGGCTCCACTGCGATTTCTGTGGATATTTTAGGTGATTATATCCCGCACACGTGGTTATTGTTTCCATTCTATCTGTAAGGATAGCTGATCTTCTAAACCTGATTGCGGTGAAGTATTCTACCACCGGTAGAACCTGATTTATTGGGAGTTCTAGCGATGAGCGAGCTAAGACGTCGGCTATTTCTTTTAAATGTTAACCCACAGTGACCTGGTACCCATACTAATTTCGGGTACCTCAGCTGAGATATAACTAAAGATCGTAACGTCCTGATGGCACGAGAGGTATGAGAATTTGTAAGAGCTGTGCATACTGAGAGTGAATCAGTAATTATTATTGCTCTGTTTTTATTCCTCGGATGTTTTCGCAGTGCCATGATGACTGCCATTAGCTCCGCCTCAAAAACAGGAGTGAAATCGGCAAGCCTCACAGCGAATGACCAGCCAAGTGATTGGGAGATTATTCCTACGCCTGCCCTTTCCTCATTGACGGAAGCATCTGTGACTATTATGTTACGTGTCTGTGTATGCTGCAGGAAATCTGCTAGGCTGTTCTCTAATAATTAGCGGGATTTAAATTTAGATTACAGAGGAAAGATCTCATCATATTCAATACTAAGAATATGGTTTTAGATATCAGATGCAATTACGTCACTAAGGTTGACATTTATACATGTCAGTTTCTTTTGTACATAGATTATCCGCGGTGTGTGAAAACGAGGCCAATGAGCCAGGAAGAACGAATCTGGGTCACTGATGAAAACGTGTTCAGCTCTTCTCACTGGTAAGCTGTAAAATTTTAGAAATGTCTGTACTGTTAACAAGCGGAATCGGCAGAGCAATGTAGGCAGACGCGCTTCCTGATGAATAGCATTAATTGCTGTAAACCTAGGGAGCCCCAGGCACAAGCGCAGATCTTCCGGTTCCAATAGAACCAGCGGCTTAGTTTTGTACGTAGGTCCTCCTGAAAACAAGACACATCCGAATTGTAATATTGGGCGCATATACATTTCTATACCATTAACATGGTGTCTCTACGTTGACCAAATTTGTGATTACTCATTCTACGCAGCAACCCTAAAGCCCATTGAGCCTTAGCCTGCAACAATTAGAACGTCTTCTCCTTTCGTTTGGGCCCCGCCGCGGTGGTCTAGTGGCTAAGGTACTCGGCTGCTGACCCGCAGGGCGCGGGTTCAAATCCCGGCTGCGGCGGCTGCATTTCCAATCGAGGCGGAAATGTTGTAGGCCCGTGTGCTCAGATTTGGGTGCACGTTAAAGAACCCCTGGTGGTCTAAATTTCCGGAGCCCTCCACTACGGCGTCTCTCATAATCATATAGTGGTTGGTTTTGGGACGTTAAACCCCACATATCAGTCATCAATCCTTTCGTTTGGGGCAACTTCTGTGGGGTACAGCCACAGAGATGTTTGCTTTGCCGTGCAGGACTGTTTCACTACGTCTAAACGAATCTCCGGCAAAGTTTGGCATAGATAATGTTTCTCATTACTAGAAATTGACACTTTAAATCAGCAACTAATTACAATTAATAAATTGTGGACGTAAGAATAACGTAATGCTGTTATTATGAGAAGAATTCAACTTTTACTCTGCCAATCTCCTCTTGTGTGTGTGTGCCATGTGCGGAGGACAAAATAAAGAAGAACTCACTTTATCATTAACATTGTTCTGATTATCTATTTAATTTAAAACTACAAGCTCTTGGCCTTTCCCCCAGAGGGGTATGTGTCATATTCTGTAAGGCTCGAACAAAACCAAACAAGGAGCAGACGTTAACAGCAGACACCTTCGAATTCTGCAGTTTAACGTCTTTGCGATGTGCGCTGGTATTGTCTTAACATTTTACAGTTCTGTCATTGGATATATGCGCGAAGACGACGTTGTAATCTAGGACCACAAAATAGTGCACTGAATATCGTCCATGTCGAGGTCTGCGGAGCAGCACAGCGATTATCGTTCTCAGCTGTCATAGCATCTTCTATCACAGTTATCTCAATTAGGTACTCCGTGAAAGAAGTGGGACAACATTTTGGTAAGTTTTAAATGCGGTGAGACCAATATAAAGAAGTGGGATTAACGATGGCGTGAAAGAAAGAGTGTACGACAAGAGCGAACCGAAGTTCGAGCTCTCAATCATTGTCTTTATAAAATAACAATACTTTTTGAAATAATTATAGGATCTAAAACACAGAAGCTGCCGGGCCACTGATACGCATAAAATAAAGCTTGGGTTAGCAGCGCGACAACGGAAGGAAGACACTCCTCCACAGATCCATCCATCGGTCATTATTCCAAAGCGTATGGAGGCCCGTGTGTCTTGTGCGTGCTATAGTTTCAAGAATATGCGGTTGGACGTTGATTGATCGTTCGCAGCTGCGACACTTCGATTTAAAGGACGGGATGTACGCATCTTTTATGACCGCGTGTCTAGAGTAAAGAAATGGAAGAGTGAGAAAAGATCAAAGGACACTTCTTTGTTTACTGTTGGGTTAGAGGAGTGACAGCATTTTTAGCCATGGTGAAAACCTCTTCCACCCACTCATAGTGTCAAGATTTCCATTAGCGACGAGCAAGAAAGTATAAATCTATGCTTATCATCTGTGGAGATTCACTCGCTGTAAGCAAACGTATGCGTCATTACACTGAGAACTGAAAATACTTGAATTGATGTGCAGGCGAGCTTGCATGTAAGAGGCAGCTACGAAATGCTCAGATAATCGCATTTCCAGCCAAATGCACATTTTACGGGAAGCGTGGTCGAAGACCAGAAGCAGTTGACAACCGACCCACTGGGGCCGCCTAATGCCCTTGCTTCAGTACATAAAGAGCGCTTCAACATTGTTATTCTTTTTGACAATCCACATGACGCGGTTTGTCTTGTACTGTGAAGGATTGCTTAGAGGTTGTTCTCTTTTTTTTATTCCAATATCATTGTCAAGCACTGTCGTTAACGGAGAGTGTTGGCTACCTCCTTCCTAAGCAAAACTTCATTGTTCTTCGATAAGGACTGTGGGGTCTTGCATCTCAAGAGTCACGGTATGGTTATTACAAAAGCCGCAGTGAAGGGCTTCGTGAATTTAAACCGCCAGATATTGTTAAACGTGCACGTAAATGTAATCACATGGGACGCTAGTATTTTGTCTACAGATACAAGCTTGGCCACAAATTTGGGCTTGATGGTTCTTTTTTTTAATCCAGTTCTGCGTGTGGTAGCTACGCTATCTTTTTACATTTAAATAGGCACCCGGCAATGGAGTTTAAGAGATCTGATGGTAGCACCAGAACGCACAGCCTAGCGAGTAGACGCAGGAAAACCGCATTTGCCTATGCATATTATTTTTTTTTAGTTGAGAGCAGGGGGGGGGGTCACGGCTTGTTATGTAAGCGCCCAGGAAGCCTTTTTTTGAAAACGTGCCAAAAGGTCATCGACACTTAAGCGTTCTCCAATTCTGATCGACTATAACATTAAAAAATATTCCTTTACATGAAAGTGTGGCTTAAGGCAAAGGGTTGCACTCATGAAACACAGTCGTTGAAAAAAACAAACTAGCATGACAAAACGAACATGCTGGTGGCTGTCACAAAACGAGCGCTCAAAAACGGGCGCACCACCGAATTCTCGTGACGAAGCGCCGAGAGGTCAACGACAAAGAAATGAAAACAAGCATACAGGGACTCCCCGGGCGCCCGTCCTTCTCCCCTCGGAAGCGTGGGTTCGCAGACGAACCTCCTCTCATCGGCGCCCGAGCAAGCCCTCAAATGTTCTAGATGGAAAGGGGCGGGGTGATGCCGGGTCGAGTCCGTCGCGGACGGCCTTCGAACCGTCTCGCCCTCTCCCCAGCCTTCGCTGCGTATCGCGCCGACGAAATGAAGAGAACTTTCTGGAATCTCGCGCGGAAGGTATTTAATGGAGCAGCCGAGGTGAGAGATCAGGAGAAGACGGAAGTTAGTGCCAGAGTGCGTAGGGTATCGCGCCGTGTAGTCGGCGAAGGTTTTGTCCGTAGTTACAAAGCAGGAGAAGATTTCCACATGAGGGGTGAAGGCTCGAGCTACAAGCAAGAGCGTGTGTCTACCGCTATCGAGCGAAGACGCGTGACAACAGCTGCGTGTGTGAAGCCGACGTCTTTCCGGCAAAGAAGTTTGAAGCTTGGAGAGTGGCCAATTGAAGACGCGAGGTTTCCTGGAAGAGAAACTTCGGCGAGGTTTCCTGGAAGAGAAACTTCGGGGACAGCGGAACGACAACAACGCTGGACTTTGAGTGAGTGATTCTCGGAAGAGTATCATCCAGACTTTTGTTCCAAGAACTTTGGACTGAATAGGTTTTCTATCTCTTTAGTCTTTAAGTGTCTTGGTTGTTCAATGCATGCGACTGCATTGTAGTGTGTATTGTTGTCTGTGTCCGTTGTTTCGAGTGTGGCTGATTGTAGTGTGTAGTACGTTGTTTGATTGGAGACATATTGTACTCAACTATTGTGGAGTGTGCATACTTGTGTATTGTTTTGATCTGTCATTATTGAGAATATAATTTTGTTTTGTTTATCAACTCTCGGCTCTGACTTGTTTTTTGAGCCACAGCCGGCGTCCGCTGGCGCGCCAAAAAGGACAACTTCTAAATTGTCCACGCTTTCGTGGTGCGGTTTTGGGGGCCGATACTTCGGCCCCTGGAATTAGCCCGGCGATCGCCTCCCTAATTAACAGGACTCGTGACAGTGGCCTCTTGGTCTGTCTGCGCTCTTTTCAAGCTTGGTAACCCCTTCAACTTTGTCATCCAATTTTATAGGTCAACCAGTGGTCAAAGTAAGCATTTGGTGTTTTCCCTTGGTGTGGCATGCTGCATCTCATAACGAGTTAAGCTTGCAGTTGGGGCCCTTTCTGGAACTTCGCGAGGTAGCAGCTGAACGTAGCCGTGCGTTGCGCCTCCGAGCTGACGACGGGCGGCTCGGCCCGCGTGTGCGAGCCGAAGCAACAAAGGAGCTCGAAGAGTGGGAAACTCGAGCGCAGTCAGCCAACGAGGCCACGCAACACCTTTACCAGGAGTATTATCGGCGCACCATTGATCTTGTTTCAGGTCAGGGGATTTTTAGGACATTTCACTAAAGTGACTGAATGCCTTATTTCAGGTGTAGGCGATATAGCTGATTTTATGCTGCTCAGTTAACACTCCTTCGGGCTAATTTGTGGATTTTATGCTACTATTAGTTTGTGTGTGCCTTCACCATGTGTCAGTGATGCCATTTAAAAAATGCTGTATAATAAATGCAAAGCCGGCATCCACACATGATGGCAGTCACTCTCATATAATTGTGCAGGGCCATTTGTAAACCCTCAAGTAATTTTTTTCGTGATATCTTTGTTACCCCGTATAATATTTTTATCTCTGTAGCTAAAAATTTGTACTGAAAACAAAGAAACAAAAAAAGATGCGCAAAGTTTGTACTAAGTTCCACAAAGCTTGGCAGAGCTGAAATGTGGTAATACATAGATTTGCTATCCTGACTCATTTGTTGTAATTGGGCAATTGCGATATTGCTTTTTTTAGTAAAAAACTTCCAATGTGTCACTTTTCTTGTCATTTAAAAAGTGGCTTTTTGTGTAACAGGAAACGAACCTTGAGATCTTGAGATAACTGGTATGGATATCACGTGCAACAATGTGCATAATGCAGATTGTTAAAACACAAAGGTCTAACCTTATCTGGAGATAATTCTCCAACACCCTCTGTGCACATGATGTAAGCAGTTTGTTGCATGCCACTAATGTGCATAAGGCTGTGTGGATATCGGAACAAAATGAGGTATGGCTTCAGCAAAAGATGTGCACGAAGGCTTGCTCATTGTATGAGCATTAAACTTTATCAACATTTTGGAGTGCTAGCTGACCTGGTGGATGCAACTGGCATTTTTTTGACATACTTGTCATTTTTAGTTAGTCTGGCTAGTCCACTTCATTTCTCGTTTTTTCGCAGAATGCTTTCTATAGCTTACGTGGCCTGCTGGCTTATGAGTAAAAATAACATAATTTTATCAGACAGGTGTACTGTTTGTTGGTGGGAGGACGTGGCAATGTCAATGGTAAATTTGGTCAAAATGTTTGCCCTTTTTTCAATAAATTTTTTTTCTCCAATTTTGATACCATGTTTTACCTTGGGGTTAATTATTAGACCAGTATACGTAAAAGAAGTTGGGAAACAATCATTTTACTGGTAGGCTGTCATCAGAAGGTATGTGAGAAATTGGGCTTTAGAAAATGCAAATCTCCAGCTTCCCTTGGCGCAGTGTCACCATATTGGCACCATCATAAAAAGGACAGATCGGAGCTTAAGATAGCTACAGAGGTGCATTGCACCAATGAAAAATAAAGCCAGCTTCCTTCTGAGTTCTTTTTCTTATCTTTAAGCTGCATTTTTTTTAGCTTCGTTTTCTCAGCTTTAATTTTTTGAGCAGTTGCTGTAAGTCATCCCTGTGCCATTTCGCAACAAATGAAGATATAGCAATTCCATTTTCTGCACTTAGATTCTGAGACATTTGTTAGTGCTGTGAAGCTAACCATATTTGTGTGCACATCATACAGATTTTTATTTTATTTGGCTTTTTGTAAAAGGTGTTAGTAAGACAATATGCCCAGGACATTTAAAAAATCTTTTTGTGTGCTCACACAATTATTGAAAAATAAACCAAATACAGTAGACTCTTAGTAAATGGAACCTGAAGGGACCGGGAAAATATTTACCGTTTAACAGGAGTTCCGTTTACTGAGAGGTGAATATGAGCGCAGAATACAAGCCCGAAACCAAGCATTGCAGAGGCAGCAGTTCCGTTTAACAGATTTCTGTTTACTGAGAATCTACTGTAAACCAACTAAAGACGTTTTGCATTACAGCACAGAATGGGCCCTTGTGAATATTTTATGCAAAAATTTTGATAAGCTCATCTCTAATTAATTAATTTTGGGATGACGATGAGAGTATAACAGGTGTTGTAACTAAAGAACTACACTGGTTTCAGTTATGATATCAGCTTAACAAATTACATCTGTATGGCAAATTTTGTCAGATAATCTGCATAGATAACAAGAGCAGTTTTTATTGCCACATCCCCACTTAATGCTATGATTGAGTAGCAATTGAGACCATGCCACAACAAGCATGAAAAAGGAGCTGAAGTTGCTTTGTTATATCTATTTGTACACTTTAGTTGTTGCTTGCCCTTTCAGCCAGTATTGCCCTTGTGGTGACACGTATCCCAAAGGAGTACGGCCACTAGCGTGGGTCCGGTCTAGCGAGCCGCAGGGCACGCGTGAACCGTCGCCGTGGCGAGAACACGATACTGCTCAATGTCGCAACACCTTATTGTCTGTGGCAACTCCAAACGCAGTACAGCCATTGCAAAGGTGCGGCGGGAAAGCAAATAGGCTTATTCACGCCACTGGCATAAAAGTACTACACAGGGTGCCATGAGCACGTCTTCGTTGTAAAGATTATCCACGGAAACACCGGGACCAAGGCCCCGTTGCTCGAGCGAGGGCAAAGGCGCTCTCATTGTCTTCGGAGAGATACGGGTCGGCGTAGCCTGGCCATGCACTAGGAACCCGCACCACTCTTCGGCCTAGCGTTCGGAAGGGGGGGGGGCGACATAGGGTAAGCGTTCACCGCGGGTGCAAGGCGCTGTTGGCGAAGTCCTAACGAGTTTCACAGGGAGCTGACGGACGGAAAAGAAACGCGTGCTTACCCCCTTGTCGTCCCCAGAGAGGTCTCTGCTCGCTCCCGACTCAGCGCGCGAAAACCTCTCGGGAGACTTCGTGCGCGACGCCACAGTCAACATCCGCTTCCGGGTGAGGGTGTTAAACGTCACTCTGCTCTCCCAACGTGGCAGACAGCGGAGAAGGGGAGACATGTCGGGACATCAGAATGGCAGAAAAGGCGGCAAAGCCCGCGCAAAGGCAGCGGGCTAGCCTCAGGGCAAGTGCTGTAATGTACGCGGATGACACAGCGCTAGTTTTCACCACCCCGTCACTTCATACTGCGGCACATATTTTAAACGACGAACTTTTAAAAATCAGCGAGTGGTTCACAACAAATAGGCTTACTTTAAACACCGATAAAACCAAATATATAGTTTTTAAATCCCCTTGCAAGCCTGTAGAATTCACTATGGGCAAGCTGAAGATCAATGATAAAGAAATAGAAAAAGTCGGTAGGATCTCATATTTAGGCGTAATGCTGGACGATGCGTTAAACTGGAAGCCCCATTTAGACACACTGGGGAAGAAACTTTCCTCTGTCTGTTTTAGCCTGACCAAAGCTCGACAGCATTTTGAAACTGATATCTTACGCAACATCTACTTCTCTCTGTTCCAATCTCAGATAACATATTGCATCAAGTGTTGGGGATTCACCCATCACACATACATCAAGCACATAATATGACTACAAAAGAGAGCCTTGAGAATAATAAACCATGTTACCCCTCGTACACCCTCTCAGACTCTATTTTCCAAAACCGCAATAATGCCCGTGCTTACGCTACGGGATTATTGTATAACTCTCTTGGTATATAAAATAATCTGTAACAACTTCCCCTTTCCTAGAACTATTTTTCAAACACCAGGTAAAAGTAGTCGCTCTGCCTCCGAAGGCAAATTTTTAACCCCCCTCTCTAATAACACATACGGACAACGCCGTCTTAAGTACGCCGGGGTTAAAGTTTGGGATGATCTCCCGTCATCCGTTTTACAATCAACCAGGGTAGATCAGGCGTTAAAAGACATCTTTTTGCATCACACAACATCCACCTTATCGAAGAACAAAAAAGTAGGAAAATAACATCAACTTATAATACCTTGTACATGTTTTTCCTACTGCTGCTGTTTTGGGGACGATGATAAAAATTGCAGCCTCTACCACTGACGATGTACTGCAGTCCTGACGTGTGGTCTTCTGTATGTGTGTTATTGCAATGAGAACTATACGCAGCTGTCTTATTTATAGTTTTTGTATAAAACGAGCGTTTGTTTTTAGCACTGTTTTATCTCGAATGTATCTTTCCTATTCATACACATGCTTTTTATGGACAATTATTGGAACACCTGTATATACTACATTTCCCCCCAAACATGTGATTGTACATACATAGCCCCTGATTCATTTGTATTATGTTTTGAATGGATCCATTACTAACCAATAGGCTAAGGATCCAGACATTTATGCATGTATTTGGTGAAAATGAAAAAGAGACAATAAACAATCTTGAATCTTGAATCTTGAATTCCCACACCCTCCAACAGGAGGAGTCAAAAGTTCTTGGTGAGTTAAGCGGCGCCACTTAAAAAATGTGCTCACATTTATAAGGCTGACAGCTTCCAACACTGCTGAACAGCGGAAGTAGTAGCAGTGGCACGCTACATGATTTCAGCCTATCTGGCACTAACTGTTCATTAAACCTTAATTATGTACTTTCTGTAATATTAATCTATAAGCACATTTGCTCCTGATTGTGCTTGTATTAGAATTTCAAGAAAAATGACATTTGCTGAATAAATCAATATTAGTTCATTATAACATTGGCCAATATAATTAGCATTAACAGTGTGCATAACATATTTTCTTGCATACAAGCCTGGTCAGAAAATGGAAAAATGTGCCTTAAAAGTGTGGTTGTAGGCTGTGCGTTGGGGTTATAGGCAGTTTTTTTTTGTTAAGTTTGGGGAGCCTAATATGTGCAGTGATAGGTTATATGCGAGAAAATATGTAATATTTGCTTGTTATGTTTTTCTTATGTCAAAAACTAAGTGATACTTAGATATAGGTTATTCACTTTCATGCCACTCAATGCTGCCATCGGAAATGCTGAAAACAAAGAAAAATGTGGAATAATTTTTGCTGCACAATTGCCTTAAGGCTGTTGCACTGACCGAGTTCCAGTTGTCTGAGCTGTGTTTGAAATTTCATTGTGTAAATTTTGTGCAGAGCCGAGAAACAGGATGCTTGAAGACCAGACAAAGTTCGGTCGGTCGACGTTTGAACTGTACGGTATGCAGCGCCTTCAGAAGCTGGAAGTGTTTGTCTGCCAGGAGCGGCTCAAACTGCTCGCTGCCATCAAGATCACCCGAGAGCTGCAGCATGGCAGAATCACCAAAAGGGTGAGCTGCAAAGAAAGGAGTTTTGTATTACATGTGCACTTCAGAGTTTCACATGCTTCTCAACATGCACGTGAAAGCACACTTGATCCATCACAGTGTCCATGATATCATGGAACAGTGCTTTCAAAGCAGGTGATACCTGTCATATATACCAAAAGCTTCAGTTTACATGCGTGAAAAAGTAAAGGTGAGGAAAAAAAGTGGAGAAAAACCAACTGTTGTGCTAGCAGCCTCCTGAAAATCTGCTAGCATTTATCTTTTTGCTACATCAAAGTTTTAGTCATGAATTTATAGTAGCTTTCTCTTTACAAACCTTTAGGGCTACAGAAATGACAACATTCGTAGAGCATGTTCGGAAACATCCCTTTTGACTGTTTGTTGTGTGGAACATCTTGCATAACCCCCTTTTTTTTTTCCTAATATAATATTGCCTTAGCATGCAAGTTGGAAACCACGGGAAATTTTCAAACATTTCCTGGGCTTTCTTTTAAACTTGTGAAAAAGAGGTGTGTATGCAGTAGATAATATGTTGCAAATCATTGTGAGTGTAATTGTAAAGCCAGTAATTAGTTCAAGAACTATGTACTCAAGACTAAGGGCTCAATTACAGCACTGCTGACTTGTTTAGGTGGTTGGTTACAACATGCAATTCTTTCACCTTTCATAGAAGGCCTTTTCATAGTAATTGGCTTGAAATTCTCCTCACATTAATGGCATGTGAGAAGTATAGCAGAAGAGGGAGTGTAGTAGAATGTGCAGCATGTCTTGTTCTGCTGCAGCTGGAACAGCAGGCATTGCGCGGTCAGTGCACGCTGGAGGAAATGGAAGAAGAGGTGTACCGTTCTCAGCTGGGCATATTCGATATAAGCTTGGAGATGCTCAAGGAGGAGGAGGACATACTGCGAAGACAGAAGGACATCCTCGATCGCGCTTGGCAAGGTAATAAATCCTCGCACTGCTCATGCGTTGTGTTAGTGTTGATCAGGTACTTCAAGAAAGCACAGTTGACGGTGTACCGAATTTTCCTTTCTGAATAAAATGATAAAACTGAGTCCTACGTAATCTTTTTCAGTTATTTGAGTGCCTCAGCTTTAACTGCATCAAAATGGCAGCAAACCAGTGCCCTTGTTTTGACTTTGGGCAATGTGGTGCGATGTCACAAAATGCACACATGTTGGAAACTGTTTAAAATGAAGAGCTTCAGCTGCGATGTTCATGCTGGCATAAAACTCGCTTGCTACTTTGTGATGAGTGAACGATCAATTGCCAGCCATTTTTTTGCTGGTGAAAAAATTGTGCACATTGTGGTGTTGGGATGGTAGTGCATATTAAGATATTTAATTGTTCAGAGCACGTTTTGATATTTAAGACATGGGTGTATTAAAATGTGGCCATATTGGAAACAAAGTCTCGAATTATTAAAATTCAGGCTTTTATGCTGCTCTTAAACGAAATCGGTACAATATTTACATGGTCGTAAAAAAATGCAATGATTTAATAGACACTTGCTTGTTGTTTTCTTGATACTTTTGATAATCTGGCATTTAGTTAATTTGGAAATTTTTTGACAGTACTGCATTTCAATGATGACCTCCCTTAAGTTTTTCTTGGCTTCATTGCTTGTTGGTTTCGTATGGTTATACATAGCTTGCCATAAATGGGCCGCTCAACCAATTTAAATTTTTATGTTCATAGGTAGCGTTGCGCCATTTACTATGCACCCCTCTTTTAAAAGAGAACTGCGACATTCTAGGCTGCACCTTCTTGAAAAGCATAGTTTTAGGCAGCTTATATATGCAGTAGCCTTTCTAAAATATTTTGCACCTGATATATGAAGGAATGCATCATGAAACATATCAAAAATTGACAAAAGAAATGTAATGGAAGCCAAGAAATTCAGCTGCTATAGTACTGCTAAAGATCAGATTGAGTCATGAACATGATAACCAGCATCGACTCAGCTATGTGAAGTTCCTTTTATGTCTAAACTACAAGATAGATTTTCAACCTGTGCGTGCAGACCTAGACATACAAGCTGTTAGTATTGTATAAGTTTTTCTGACAGTGCTATGTTATTTGGAATCTTCAATTTTTGACAATACTTTTGGTTTGGACTTTGGTTTGATGCAGAGGAGCTGGATGAGGGCATCTTTTATGATGCAGTCGAGGAACGAGATCAGATTGAGGATAAACTTGAGATGGAGAACAGTGGCCCCATGTCGAGGCGAGACCGACTCAAGCTTCGTCTCAACAGGCTTTACAGAAAGCGAGCCATCCTCAGAAACAAGCGGGTAGGTGGGCGTGCATTCCCCTTTAGGTATCTGCCTGCAATCAGCCGTTTGTAGTGGTAGAGAAGCAAGCTTTTCTTTGTATGTCAATAACACGGTTGGTCACAGTTGTTGCTCCAAGGAAACAGTGGGGAAACATGCTGAACTCATGGGTAGGAAGTGTGAAAATGAGAGAATAAATTGGTTTGACTCTTTCATTATCATGCAAAAATGGTAATCTTTCATGTGTAGTTTCGAAGGTAGTTTTTGTAGTTTGGAACATAGTCTAGCACGCATCGCAGCATATCAAGTTATGCAAAATTAAATGCTTTTTCCCAAAAAATGTAAGTGTTAGCACAACAAATATATTTTGGAATGAATAAAAACATAAAGAGTGAATAATTTTTGGTTGCCAGCTGGTAAACAGTGTAATGAAGAACACTATATATGCAAAAATATTCAAAACGGAAAATTCAGAATATACATTTTCAAGATAAATGACCCAGGAACTGTAGAAAAGATATTAAATATTGTACAACATGTTTCTATTGACATAGACTAAGAAAAATCAGAACCGAAGTGCTGCTACATTTCTCATGCCAGGCAGTGAAGCATTGCTTGGTTTTTTTGTGAGACACAAGTGACATCGTACACGTTTCTCAGTAAATGTATTTATTTATTTTTTTTGCGATGAGAGTTTGCAGGTGTTCGGCTATAAATGGATACCCGTGATGCAAAAAAATTTGATGTCCAATAAACTTCACTTTTTCGTGTAGCATCACCTCTTCCCATGAGCCACCTCACTTCGCATAGGTTGGCTTTCCAATATATGCATCCAAGCATATTTCTTTGAATTTCTGCACATCGTATTAAAAAAAAATATACATGTATATCGTGCGCGGTCCTGGAACGTCTCATACTGCTCCGTAGTCAGGGCTAAAATGTACTCTGGTGGCCCTGTCGTGAGGAGAAGCTCTACAGCCGACGCCAGCGTATCGCGCCCCAGCGGCATGTGGACCTCACACGTAACCAGAGTAGCTATGAGATTCTGCGCAAAGGTCAGCAGCTACACACTTGCGGCAGAGGAGACAACTTGAAGCCGTAAAGAAAAACCCACGGACAGCTGCGGATGTCTCAGGCTGATGCAAAACATCATTGCCATAAAACTTGAAGCTGAGGTGCTGTCATCCTCGAACTCTTCGTCCTCACTCAATTCAGGTGCACTTGCAAGACAGTTTAAAGTGACACGTGCTTTTTATAGCACAGTTGCACACGCAAGTGAGCGTGACTACAATGCCATTGGAGCGACTAGAGACACTAGATGCAACCCTGTGTCTGATATAACAATTTAAACGAAATCAAAGGTGTTGAAAACTGTATGAGAAGGCCACCTCCACACTTTATACATGCGGTGGACCTTCGGGAATATTTTTTGTATAACAAATTTTCCAACTCCCAGCAAGAGCTTTCCATAAAAAAGTTGGCATAAATGTCTGGCAATTATTAACGCTCAACACTGTCAGATTGCGAAGCTGACACCTTAATTTGATATGCGACTTGCAAAGGCTCTTTTGATTACATAACCTTGATGTTACAGTTGCATAAAAATGAGGGGCACACACTTCTGTCAAGTGCGCTAGTCAAGTGCATTTTCCCAAGACACCTCCATTGGTATGTGCAAAAGTCTGTCAAAAATCACTATGTTGCCAGAACAGGCAGATTGAAGTTGATTCTGAAAGGCAATTAGAAGGACTAATTACTAGGAAGTTTTTGATGCTCGAGAAACAAATTAAAATGCCAAAATTGGCAATCCAAAGCATCGATCACCAGTGATCGATCTGAATAGGCATGATAACGAGAGAGTTAATTTCTAACTTATCAACTATAAATGTGTACAATAAAACAGCCTTGTATTGTGTGGTCTGGGTGGACAAGTGTAATTTGTCTTTGTTCTTGGTCTCTTCCTATGTTCTTGACTGTTAACAGATTAGTCTTCCTCCTCTCATTTTGTATTTTAAGCACTTCATTAGGGCAGAGTTGAGAAACAACTTGTGTGTAGTGCTTCACACATGTGCCTTTAGCAAGTGTAATGTATTTAAAATGAGAACAATGTGCCTAGCAAGACTTCCACGATGACTGGCGTGAGTTAGGGGATATTCTGTGGATGAATTGCAGTTTGCCGAGTTGCGTTTATGAATTTCCATTGCAGTTGCTCAAGTGGTGTTGTAATTGCAATCCTTTCTTTGCATCTCAGACCCTTTGGGCAGTCCTAGTAACCTGCACTGGCAGAAAACAACAGAAAAAACTTCATGTTTGTCAGGGCTTCTAGCATCGCCCGTACTTTCCAAATCTCAGGCTTAACTGTACATGACTGCCTTTCATAGTCATGGCCACTGATGTCTGAGGCTGTGTCATATGTGACCTCTCCTATCTGCTATGGGTCTTCATGTGTGAAACAAACAGTACTTCAAGATAAGATCAGATAAAGTATGAAGAATGGTGAACTTTGAAGGAAAGTTGGGCAAACCATAGTGCAGGGTCTTGGCAGGTCACATGCTTGAAGCTACTGCATCAGAGTGTTACATGTGTGACATAAGCGATTGAATTGTACAGCCCAGAATACAGGACGAAAGGCAAGAAGCATGCAGTCCTGTATTCTGTGTCGTACAATTTATTACATTATAAACAAAAGCAACTAGCCTGACTTCCTGCTCTGCTATGCATGTGACATCTTAAGGCAAGAAAGTAAACTAAGCGTATATTTGGTTTATTTTTCCCCTTACTAATATAAACTCAGTCAGGTAGGCCAGTCACCTGTTCGTCATTTATGGTTTGCAAGTTTGGACACCCAGCTACCAAATGTTAAGCGTTGTTAGACATTTTACTGATAAATTAATATTTTCAGAGCTATGAAATATAGTAGAAATTTCTACAGAATATAAATTCAGCTTGTTCCTCATCTTTCTTCACTTCTAGACATATCTTTGCATGCTTTGGAGCAGTTATGAGAAAATTTTTATGTCTCAATTATGAAATAGCTCATTTGTAAGAAAGGCGTAATATAGGGGGTATCCTTGATCCGCAAGAGGGCAACACCATTGCCACGCCATTTTGAAGGTCCGTTCATGTGCACCGTGCTGCTGTCCATGTTTTGGCATGCAGAAAGTGTTCCGGAGGTTTCAAGCATCCATGTTGCTGTGCAGATTTGGAACACAGCGTATGCAGCGAATTTTATGCGTGTGTGGCAAACATGCAGACCTTAAAATGGCGACCCCCAACGCTAGCGATCCTCGTAGATGACGTCAAGTGCATAACCCCTATACCAACATTCCTTTCATCGGTTAAAAATACCAGGTAGTCAGAGTAGAGATTGTTAGTAATTTCCTAGTATCTCTTCCCATTTTGTATTTTTTATTATAGAAAGCCTGCATTGCTGAACACCAGAAAAAGGTAAAGAGAAAGGGAGAAAAGAAGAATCGTATCAAGCAGCATCACGCTGTCCATATGGTAAGTTTGAAACATATAATTTGTAGAGATTTAAGTTGCTATGTGCATGTTATGTTCTGCTTATGCATGATGCGATGCAATTTGACAAATGAGTATTAAAACAGATATATTTTTTGTAGGTTAAGGTTAACTTTATGTCTGTTATTGTGGCTTTGCTTAGTTTGTTTTCGGTCATCAGCCTTGAATTTTCTAGTAAAAGTGTACATTTATTTGTCTTGCCTTTATTGTGTCATTAGTTTTTTTTTTGGGTGTGTGTGTGCATGGGTGTATCTGTCCAGCTTGACTGCTTTGTTCTTGTAGTTTGCCTGTTCACGGGCCGGTATTTGTTGATGACTGACATGAATGGGCATTTTGCAGAGACGAGAAGAGATACGCAAGACGTTGGAGATGAATCACGAACGCATTGATAGTGAGCGCAGGAAGACACTGGAAAGGCTCAGGGAATACAAAAAGGTATGTCAGCAGGTGTTACAGCTGAAGCAGTGCAGGTGTAAAATGTGGAGAGCTGCGAAATCAATGTAGAATATTTTTTTTTCATTTTTATTGGTGTATGTAGTTGAGAAAATTGGTGAACATTCAAGCTTCATCAGAAAGATTTGGAACGGAATAGCGTTTTCTGCAATACACGCTCTTCATCGCAAAATCATAGGAGGGCAGTGTCATCTTCCCATAATGCTCATAACCGCAGGTTGCAGTGGTTGCGAAGTGCTCTAAGAGCAGCGACAATGTCAGCGGAACCCTCAAGGTCTTAAAATACTAGTGCATATGCTCATTTGCTAGGTTCTCTTTGATTCAGCTTTAACTGCTGAGTCATTGTGGCTGTTAGGCCTGTATGGGATTTCACCTTCGCCCTGTAGGCCTAAGCTCAACTTCCATCCACACCCAAAATTTTTTCAGTTTAATTACCTTGCTTGCAGGAGCTCCGCCAAGTAATATGCCATCAGTCTGAGCATGTCTGTTATAAGAGTTGTCAGTTCCGCTTGGGGGATTCTTTTTTTCACTGGGTCGCTTGTCGAATTTTCCAGTCGCTTGTCACATTTTTTGGGATTATTTGCACTTTCCTGCAAATATAGTATAGTTAATTTAGTCATAATCTCATCACCAATGTGTGCATTTGTTGTTGACTAATAGTATGTTTGTTGATGACTGAGCAGATGAGTGCATAGGCAAACGCAGGGTTCCCCATTGAGAGGGGCGAAAATTCATCGCAGCCCCCTCCCCCCCACTCGTCCAGCGGGTGCGGCTGCCCCCCCTGAGCCCATGGTTGAGTGTTTGACCATACATTAGGGGCAATTCATGTAAACATTCAGTCAAACAAACGTTGAGGAAAATCACAAGTAAGGTTAGTCATGCGCTGGCAAATGTGCCTTCAACCAAATGGAGAAACTACTCAAGCAACAACGTTTAGTAGTAGCTACACTATATGCTTTTGTTCATGGTACATAGTTTTTTTTCAGCACAAGGCAATTAGGTGATTTTTCAAACTACCCTTTGTGAGTGACATTTAAAGAAATAATGATTAGAATTATTCTGAATAATGGGAAAATACATTGCGTCTACTCTTTTGGGCTTCTTTTAGGGGTGAAGCACCTTAGTCTCGACCCCTGTTTGGTGTCCATTGTCACGGCTACATTATTTGGGACAACCCTCAAGTATAGTGTACAATATAGTTGAAACATATGTGAGACACAAAAAAAGATTTAATAATAGTCTTATATTAATCATAATTGCGAAAGAACAATATAAACACCTACAAGCGCAAACCCTTTATACTAGTCAGCGACTCCGACGTATGGAGCTCGAGAGCTGGCTTCGCCTACTTGTCATGATTCACTTCGCGAGATGCGGGGATTTTTTGTGATGAGTATTCACTTATTTGCTTGGTAGCATATGGCAAAACTGCCTGTTGCTATTTTTAGCATCCATAAGAATTTTTTGCTCATTTTGACTATGGCAGATCTTCTGCATCTTAACACTCTAGCGGTAATTTGATACTTGCGCTTAATATTGAAAAACGATTTCCTGTAGCGTACACTTGAGTAGTGTATATTCATACGTGATCAGCACAACTTAAGTGCAACAGCCTACACTAGTTGTTAAGGAAGCAGTTTAGAAAAAATTAAGGCAGCAGTTTAGGAATGTTGGGATCCTTAGATGTTCATCAGTGAGAAATATGAAGCTAAGCTGAATTTATGTGTTGGATTTCTGGATTTGAATGTCGTTGATCTCGCTGGGTTTCGGACTTTAGGAATGTCACTTAATGTAGTGCATTTGGTGAGCCGATAAAATTCGAGACACACAAGACTGGCTGGCTATGGTGCACTGAGTGCGTGTGCTACCTACTTGTGAATTCATGGATAAAGACACTCATTTGGGACTACTGAAAAAGTTAATGTTGCATACTAGAGCAATTATAGATGCAACCTAGTGCAACCTTGCAATCACCAACTGCTGTGCTGCACTCACTGTGTTTAGTTGCATAGCAAGCATACGTCTTTTATAATCTTGTCATCTAATACATTCATTGCAAAAAGCAAGTGGCATAGTACGGTAGTGAGATTAGTTTCCGACATTGTTACAGCAACTGCTTTTGTGCCGTTAACTACGCATGACTTCATATGTGCTCCAACTGATGCAGAAATATCAAAATGGCAAAAGAAATGCTGATGGCACTCTGCTGGAGCCTAGTGAAGAGCGGATATCGAGGTCACCATCTCCGAGGAGCCCAAGGCAGAGCTCAAAACTCCAGAATGGCACTGCAGCGGACAAAAGAAAAGCATTCAAAAACTCCTCCGAAAACACCAAGACCAAGAAGGATGACCTGTCTCTGCCTGTACCCCCTTCATTACCACCGCCTGCTGTGCAACTCCCACCGCCACCACCGCCTCCTCCTCCACCGCCTCCGCCACCACCACTGATGCCAGCATTAACGGTGAGTCCGTATTGCAGTGTATCTGAAAAACAGTTAGGCCTGGGAGAGCATAGGTATTATTTGTAGTCTTCAGCGTTAATGTTGCAGTAAGAATGTAAATGGAAATGAATTAAAGAAAACAAAATGTCTCCCTTTCTCTTGGTGGGATTCGAACGCACAATTGGCAAAACGTGTCCAGTCTTGTACCAACTGAGCTACAATAGAAGGCGCTTCTATATCCATTTCCTTGGGTAAAGAATTTTTGTATATGTAACCGCTTGAAGGGTTAGACAATGCCTCCCGTTGCCAAGGCAACAAGTGGGGGACCTTCTTTGTGGGAAAGGGTACCATGGGTCACATGATTTTTGCATGAGGTGGAAGCTGACCAATGAACCCTTACTAACCTAAGGCCGGCCTGGGTGAGGCCCTTTCTGTGAAGGAAGAAGGGGAAATTTTTTCGGTGGTCTGATTTCTTCTGCGATTTGTCGTTAACGTCAGTGGCGGGAACTCTCCTGCAGAAGATCAAAAGCAGTAAGCAATCGGTGGTAGCAAGCACGGGTACTTGCATCGTAGGACTTGCAGTGGTATTTTATTTTCATAAGGTGACCCAGAACCTCAAAAAGGTGGCAAGCAGGTATGATCTCCTTGTTCTTTCTGCCCCCGTAAAGCCATCTCAGCTCTGCCCTCGCACCACTGCTGAAGGATCCTCAGGCTGTGGTGTTAAACATGCTTCGGCTTACTCTAAATGTGAGGCCGGAGTTATCTACCAATTCCCCTGACTTGTGGCAGGTATTACGTTGAACGTATGAGCCATGCAATATGACCGTATTCTAGTGAAAAGAAAAGAACTCTCACGTGTTCCTGCAAACTGCAACGTCTGCAAATGCTAACCACAATTTTATGAGGTGATGATCCTGGGTTAGAGCAAGTATTACACAGCATGTGAGTAACTAGAAGCCTTTCATACAGGAAAACCCCCGTTGATTCAGACTTCACGGGACCGGAGAGAAAGTCCGAATTACCCGTGGGCACCAACTATCACGAGTACGA
Source organism: Rhipicephalus microplus (assembly GCF_043290135.1). NCBI lineage: Eukaryota > Metazoa > Arthropoda > Arachnida > Ixodida > Ixodidae > Rhipicephalus > Rhipicephalus microplus. Next base: position 290,153,216 of record NC_134700.1, read on the forward strand.
ACAAACCACTTGAAGAATGTCTCCTACACCATCAGACTTTCATTTCTTAAAAAGTCTGTGATAGCAGTTTGCTTCACGAACGCAATGTGCGACGCAGTCACAATTTTGCGAAGTTCCTGCAGGTGGCTTAGTCTGCGCACACTGTCTGAGGAAAACATGCACATGTCCTCCAAAACGGCGAACGCATGCGCAGCCTCTGTCATTATGTGGCGTCGACGCTCGTCAGCATCACTTACATCCTCGTCAGCCGATTCCACTTCGCTGTCCAAGACTTCTTCAACGATATCGCTGTCGGTCACTGTGCCGGCCACGGCAACCAAGGGGCACATGAGCTGGCATGATGCTCACATAGCGGCCATCTTGCTCTTCGCCACTTTCCTCACCGGCCACCACACCCGGATTAGCAGCGTCGTGCACGAAGGTCATGCCTAAAGCAGTTTGCGACTACTGCAGGCTGTGTGTTGTTCCACATGTATGTCAGCATTTAGATTGCGCTTAGCAGGCTTACTTCGTACTGCTTGCCTGACTCCATGCAGAGCAACATCCGCTCGAGTACCTATCGTTGATAGCAGCTTTTCACGAACTGTATGATTCCCTGGTCCATCGGCTGCAAGGGAAGCCGTTGTGTTCAGAGGCAGAAATAGCAGTTCAATGTTCTCGAGCCCAGACACATTTGTGTGCGTACTACAGTTGTCTAGCACGAACAACACCTTCCGAGCCTTGGCCGCAAAGCGGCGGTCGAGCTGATGCAGCCAGGCTTGAAAGAGTTCGGCAGTCATCCAAGCCTTTCTGTTGAACCGGTAGTCGACAGGCAGCTGCTTAATATTCTTAAAACATCTTGGCTTCGCAGCCTTCCCGATCACTAGCAGCGGCAGCCGCTCTGTACCGGTCATGTCAGCAGCCAAAAGAACTGTCACGCGCTCTTTACTTCGTTTTTCATTGACGCACAGGTTCCCCTTAAACACAATTGTCTTAAATAAATAATAATAATATTTATTTGATCTTGACAACTTCAAGAAAGGTACAGGAGCTAAAGGCGAGCAACGCCTGACAGGGGCCCCGGTACCCGTAACATGTTACAACATCATATTACATGGCATAATAGTAGTTCATTGGCAGTAAACAAAAATATAAAAAATCGTTACACATTTGATATACAATGCATTAGGAATACAAAGTCTTTCGCATTCGTACGTCCACATAGTTACTGTGCTATTTTTTTTCTTTTTTTTTTTTTAATAGACAGAGGCATAAGATAACAAAAGGAGTATTGATATCAGCACACAATCAAGCTCAATCATACGCATGGAATGCAATAGTATACATAGATACATACACATACACCCATATATATATATATATATATATACATACATATATACACACACATATATATACACATACACACACATATACATACACATATACACATACATACACACACATATACACACACATATATACACACATATATACACCTACATACACATATACATACACATATATATACACACATATACATACACATATATACACATACACATATATACACACATACACACACATATACCCACACACACATGTGTTGCAATAGTCATTCTCTCAAAGCCTGTGCAAGTAACAGTTCCTTCACTTTATTTTTGAATGCATTTCTAGTCGTGAAGAATTCAATATGACCTTCTAGCTTATTCAGGATCATTAGTACTTGGTGGCTGGTTGTTTGTGTACCATAGTTAGTCCTGGTTTTTAATGTTCGTCTTCTCTTCAGTCTCATGTCGTATGGGACTTCATTACTGCTGCTGTCGTCTAGATATAGTGCATTGGAATGTATATACTGCAGTAGTTTGAAGTCATAAACTTTGTTTGCTTGAAGCATTTGATATTTTAAAAATAACGGTGACGTGCTTAATTGGTACCATGGCCCCTGATAACTTTCATAAATGCGCAATATCATTTTTTGTAGACGAATAATCCTATTGTAGTTGGTTTTTGTAGTGGTACCCCAGACCAGTATTCCGTAGCATAGTCTAGAGTAGAACAATGAATTATATAAGTTTTGCTTCAACCAGATAGGTATCAAGGGTGCAATTTTATACAAGCAGCCAACAGCTCGGGAGAGTTCAACAACTAAATTATTAACATGAACGTTCCACGAAAGATGCTCTTGGAACCAGACACCAAGAAACTTTTGCTCTTTAACCCTGGTTAACTCATGCCCTTGGAAAGTTAGAACTATTTCCCGGCTAAGTTGTTTGTTCAGAGCACGAAATATGACATAGTTTGTCTTTGCTATATTAAGCTGCAGTCTATTTTGGCCTAGCCAAGTCGAGAGCAACGCAAGGTACTCGTTGGCCTTAGTTTCCAAATCAGTTAAGTCTGTGGATTTAAAAAAAAACATTAGTGTCGTCGGCATACATAATAATTTCAGGAGAGTTTGCTATAGTTACAATATCGTTAATATAAACAAGAAATAAAAATGGCCCCAGTATGGACCCCTGAGGAACTCCTTGTGTTAGCTTTAGTTTCGATGATTTTGCGTTTTGTATTTGCACAATTTGAGAACGGTGACTCAGATAGTTTTTAATGAGCTCTAATGCTACTCCCCGCACCCCATACCTAGATAGTTTGTCGTATAAAATATTATATTTTATGGAATCGAAAGCTTTCTTCAAATCTAGAAATAAACCAAGTGTGAAATTTTTGCTATCTATGTTCGTAAGTATACTATCTTTGATGTAGCACAATGCTTTTTCAGTTGATCTGTTTTTCCGAAAACCATATTGGCTATTAGAAAGAATTTTGTGTTTGTCAAAGAAAGAAACCAGTCTTTGGTTAATCACACTTTCAAATATTTTCGACATAATGGGGAGGACCGATATCGGTCGGTAATTTGATAAATTATTTCTAAGGCCACCTTTAAATATAGCTGTCACCCGTGCTACTTTGAGTTTTTGTGGGAAAACACCAGTTGACAACATGAGATTAACAATGTGAGCAACTGCCTCCGAAATAAGGTGGGATACTTGTTTTAATTCTTTCGCACCAATCTCATCAATGCCTGGTGCGACATTACTTTTCAGTAGCCTTATTGACGCCTCCACTTCAGCAGGAGATGTTGGTTGTAAGAATATTGTGTGTTCTATCATAGGTGTATCCGGGATATTAGTATCACGGTCAATGTCATTTGGCTCTTCATAACAACCGGCATTTATGAAATGTGCATTTATTGAGTTAGCCAAATCTTCACCATATATAGTTGTACCGTTTATAGTCATTTCTTTTATATCACTGCACTGTTCCATTCTATTAGTTAGAGCATTTACCATTTGCCATACCTTCTTTGGGTTATCGTAAATGCTCTCAAACTTTGCTGTGTAGTAATTTTTCTTGGCTTTTCTTAAATCAGCATTCAGAGTATTTCGAATTTTTTTGTATCTACAAAACACTTCAGGGTCCCGACAACTAATAAATTCGTGGTATAATTTATTCTTAGCCTTTATGCGTTGATATAGACCTTTGTTTATCCATGGTTTCCTATATTTTTTATTTCGCTGCACCATGATTTTCTTGAGCGGAAATGCATTGTCAAAACATTTATGGATCATCTCGAAAAACATGTCATAGGCAGTGTTGGCGTCTGTCTGGTCTAATATAATGCTCCAGTCAAGCCCTTGGACTAAGTTTCTAAATACTTCGCGCGAGATGTCATTTAGGTTACGTCGAGAACACATTTGCTCTTGAGGCTTATTTTCATATAAGGTGGCCAGTAAAAATACCGGCAGGTGGTCACTAATATCGGAAGAGAAAACGCCCGTTTTTATGTGGTCTGTGCAAAGGTTTGTAATGCAGACGTCCAGTAACGTGGCACTGTGTGTTGTGATTCTAGTGGGTATATCTACGTAATTTTTACAGGCATACGTGTCCAACATGGTAGTGAATTCCCTAGAGTACGTGTGTGATGATTTCAGATCAATGTTTATGTCACCCATAATAACAAATGAACCCAAAGTGAAAGAATTATCACACAGTAGCGTCTCGAAGAAATGAAGAAAGTTTACTTCCTTTCCAAGAGGTGGCCTATACACAACCACTGCGAGCACCTTGCCAATGCGTAGAGCTAAGCACTCGACGTCATCATTTATGACGGAAAGGTGAGGCAACTTTTCACAAGTAAGCGTGTCTTTGAAGTATATAGCAACGCCCCCTCCCTTCTTAGCGCTGCGGCACAGGTGCTCAGAATGGTACCCAGATATATAGGGCACTTCATTTCCGTGAATCCAAGTTTCTGAGAACATTATCACGTCAAATGATACGGTACAAGAGTGAAGAAAATTGGTAATCGCGTCAACTTTGTTCTTAAGGCTTCTGCTATTGATATGTAGAAGCGAAAAACGTTTTGCAGGAAGTGAGAATTCAGAATTGAAGGCACCAGTCGTGTAATAGTTTGTACCATGTTCTAGCTCAGGCATGGTGAAATGAGGGCAAAGATGTTAAAATAGATGTTGCGCTAGGAAGTATGTCACTAGGCATTCAAAGCAGTATCAGCGCATATCTGAATAAGATCGGCCTGTGTGGCGATACGAACTGCAGATGAGCCTTCATCCTTTCTAGCCAAAATTTTTCCGCTGTTCATCCAGACGAATTTCCAGTTGGCAGCTTTCTTTTTTTGAATTGCGGCTGAAAGCAGTGCTTTATTAGCCTGTGTGAGATTCTCGTTTACGTAGATAGGCGTCTTCGCCTCACTTCCAAGCACTGAACTGTCTATCTTTTGTTTTCTGCATTTTGACAGAAACGCATTTCGTTTGCTTCGTCGCACAAAACGAGCGATAATGCTTTGCGCATTCTGCTTTGAGCTACGTACCCAGTGACACGTGTCGAGGTCAGCTGCTTCTACAGCCTCACCCACGCTTTTCCCAATTTTTTGTATTGTAAGTACTGGATCGTCTCCAGCTGGCACTCCCTTTATTTCTACATTATTGAGGCGCTGGTATTGCTCTAATTCTTCACACTTCTGCGCAAGCCTTTCATTTTCTGCTTTGAGTGCTTTGTTCTCGTTTACAATGCCATGCATTTCCTGTCTGAGCTGTTTTATGTTTTCTGCTATTCCCTTTACGTCATTACAAATGTCCGTACAGAACGACACGCTGTCTTTTAGTTCCCTCATGTCCGATCGGTAGTCTCGCTTGAAAGTGTCGAACGCTCTAATTAATTCCCGAAGGTCTTTACCATCCAACATATCCTTATCAGCATCACCACCAGTGTCTTTTGCAGCCCCCTTTGGCATCACAAACACTTTGCGCTGAGTTCGGCAGCAGTGCTAAAAAACTAACACTAAAAAACTCCGTGATACAAAAGGTCTCACCTGTAAGACAAAGTGAATTTCCTTAACGTGTGCGTCTTTCGAAGCACCGCTGCCGAACTGAGCGATAGACGAGTTGCTGCAGGTATATATCACAGACGGTTCCCTGGTGGCGTTTGTGTCCGTTGGGTCTGCGCAGATCCGTCACGCAGGTTCGCTAGTCGCTTGGGCTGGTACCGTCCTTGATGTCCGGCAATGGCCACACGAAGCCCACCTCCCGCTGCAAGATGCTGCGGAAACCACACCAGTCGTCTTGCGATAGCTGTAAGACAAAGTGAATTTCCTTAACGTGTGCGTCTTTCGAAGCACCGCTGCCGAACTGAGCGATAGACGAGTTGCTGCAGGTATATATCGCAGACGGTTCCCTGGTGGCGTTTGTGTCCGTTGGGTCTGCGCAGATCCGTCACGCAGGTTCGCTAGTCGCTTGGGCTGGTACCGTCCTTGATGTCCGGCAATGGCCACACGAAGCCCACCTCCCGCTGCAAGATGCTGCGGAAACCACACCAGTCGTCTTGCGATAGCTGTAAGACAAAGTGAATTTCCTTAACGTGTGCGTCTTTCGAAGCACCGCTGCCGAACTCAGGCACAGCCTTATAGAACACCGCTGTCTCATCATTGTTGATAATGTTGCACGGCTCGTACGTAGAAAGGCGCGTGGATAGTCCAGACCACCAGTCTTGCACTACACTTTCATCAACTGCACCTCTTTCACCACACACGTTGCGGAACACCAGCCCATGTCGCTTCTTGAAGTGGTCGAGCCAGCCTTCCAACGCACTGAAAAAGTCAATGTTCATGATCACCGCAAACTTCCCTGCTTGTGCGCAGATAAGGAGGCCGCTCAAGGGCAAACGCGCATTGCGCGAGACGGCGAACCAGCGCAACAGTGCTTCTAGCTTGAAATGCGCTGCCGTTCAAAGCCTCTTCTTTTGGTCGCCAAGCATGTACCCATCATATGCTTTCATAATCTGCTCTTCGTTCTTCACGCAAGTGCTCAGTGTGCTTTTCTTCACATTAAACTTTTCCATCACTTCTTTTCGAGATGCTCCCGCTTACAACGGCTTCAATATTTTCACCTTCGCAGCCAAATCCTTTGCTTCGTACTTCTCCCTCTTCGCTGCGGGAGTTGGGGCGGTTGGGGCCGCAGGAGACGGAGGGGAAGCCTTCCAGGCGTCGCTTGCGCGGTGGTCACGTGCACGCGAACGAAGTAGACAACACACACACACCCACACACGCACACACACGTGCATGCGCTCGCGCGAAAAAAAAGCACTGTGATAAAAATGAAATAAAAACCGGCGAACTCTTTAAAGAACAGCAAATAGTAAGACGGCAGATAGAACTGATCATGTACAGACAAATAGTTTAAAGCCCACTAGAGGTGAGCAATTCAACTCAACCGTCACGCAAACGGGTTCGACGCGCAAGAAAAAACGAAACTCAAATCCGTGGGTTGCTAGTAGCTGATGACAGTAGCGATGCACTGCCTTCCATTTTGGTTGTTTAAACCACCCTGTGTTTTTTTTTGTGCCTTCGAGATGTACTACCCATGAACGAAGTTTTGAATCAGACCGCAATCCGGTCCTAAATTTGTCTAGGTACACGGTCGATTTGGCCGATAGAATCCGCTGCTGCTTCCCCGTCACGACTCGACCGCAGTCGGGTGTTCGAATTAACCAAAGTGCGGTCGAATTTGTCCGAATTAATGAGAGTTTTCAGTCATAGAACAATGTAAATTTTGTACGTGACCAGTTGCCATGGCCGAAATAACCAAAATTCCAAATTAATGGGGGTAGAATTAACGAGATTTTACTGTATCAGTAAATTGGGGGATGAATGTATGAGTGACACGTAGATAAAATTGCTATCTTCTGAGATTAGATTGTTTGAGAGGTGGGTAGGTTAAGGAGTGTTGCTAATCTGTGCATGTGTGGGTCATTTATATATATCGCTCTGCTTCATACTTGGAATAAACCAGCTGGAAGTGCCACCCATGTTGCCGTGTTTGTGTCTTTCTTGTGTCTGGGGTTTTTACTAGCGGGAGAATATTATGCAGTGACTTGTTCTGCCATCTAGTAACATAGTACAGTAGACTCTCAGTAAGTGAAACCTGAAGGAAACGGGAAAATATGTTCTATTTAACAGGAGTTCCGTTTACTGAGAGAAGAACATTGGTGCAGAATACAAGCTCGAAACCAGGCATAGCAGAGGAAATAGTTGCATTTAAGCAGTAGTTCCGTTTCACAGAATTCATTTTACTGAGAGTGTACTGTATAACACTTTTGTACTTGTAAACTCTCCCAATTTATGCAGAAGACACCTGGATCTTGAGTAATGTTTCCGATTGTTTGGGCACAACCACAGATCTCCCCGAAAAGAAGTGTAGCCCTATCGTGAAAAGGAAATAATGTCAAAAAAATTCCGCCTACATCTTCCCAGGGGGAACTCGAGTAAATGCGTCGCAAAGGTGGGGGGGGGGGTATCCAATGAGTCTTGCATAATTGAGTATGGCTTGGGAATTCTTAAATCCTTATTATGTTCATTTATTAAATGAAGAAGAAGCATTATCTTCAACGACTGGTGGGATGCTGATGTGCAATCCAGCGCCTACATATATGGGGTGGCCAGGGAATGGTTGTGCAGCTCGAGCAGTCTGTTTTTACTAGCAGACGCTGCCTGCGTCGGCCTTTCGAGGTGAGAGAGGCATGTGGCACGATACGCAAGGCACAAGCATGCGTAGTGGGGGTTGGACATCACTGCCAACCGACGCACAACGCAAGACATCGTGCGACTAAGAAATGCTCCGCATATTAATGCAGTGTTCTGCAGTTTTCTTGGCTTGGTCTTTCACACCCGACATGCTCAGGTCACCTCGCTGCAGTACATTGGTGACATGTAGGGAAGCTTATTAAAACTGAAAGAGGCCTACTAGTGGTCACGAGACGTTGCAAATTTCCTGCTTTATTACACACACTTGTGCGCCCCATATAATCATGACTACCTGTATGATTACTGATGTCTAAGAACTTCACTGAACTATACTGGCTATCATTCAGAGTTTTGTGTAATGTTGCTGCAGCCTTTAGAAACAATACATAAAAACATAAGCCAGGTTTTTTTGTCGTATATTTTACCCCTCCTCACACTTTACCGATATCCAAAGCTTTGAGATGCCCAAGTTGGCAGGTATGAACTTTGCAACAGTTTGTAAAACCTCGAATGAGGCTACATTGCTCAATACCTGCAAAGTGCTTGACACTGCATTCATTTCTGCAGTGCATGGGGGGATCATTGCAAATTTTATGAGTTTTAATATTATTACATTGTGCTCCAAGTGATAGGGTTATATAGCTGAATACTGCTTGCAGGCAGTTGCATATTGAGAGGTTTACTGGATCTGATTGTCCATTGCAGCCAGCTGCCCTAAATCCCATTCCACTGACAGCACTCAAGAAGCCTGGACCAAAGCAAGATCTGTCAAAGCCTAACCAAGCACTCTAGCAAGACTATCAACCTCGCAGAAATTCTTGCTGCTCGTGGCAAACTCAAGAAAGCCGCTAACTCTGACGATGACAAAAATAGAAATTCAGGTAGTCATCTTTGTTATAATTTCACGCAACGCCATCATTGAAGAGCACCTTTACAATTGTAATTCATTCATGCTTTTTTGTTTTTTTTTCAGCAACTGGAGGTCAGTCCAAGGACTTCAATGCAGTTCTTAAAGCAGCTCTTACAAAGATTAACATTGCCTCTCATGGACCTGATAACTCCGACCATGAGAGTGAAAACAGTGATTTTGAGTAGGTTGCACCCCATAAAATTTTAAAATGCTGAAGTTTGCACTTCAATTTCCGTCCTTAACAGGTCTTGAATGCATTGCAATGCAGATTATGCGCAGCTTTTATATTTGTGAGTGCTTTTGTGGTGCTGTGTTCGTGCACATAAGCAGTCTGCAGTAGTCAAAACACTTCTTTCCTCGAGCATTGAAAACTGGGTGAGCTAGTAAGGGTTCATCTTCTGCACACTTTCCTAGAAGATGAACAGCTTTCCTCATTGTGAATGCTCAATGCATCAGATCGTCTGCAGCATTTTGCTTCATTAGGTGGAGTTATTGCTGTAAAGGTGTGCTCGTAATATTTGCTTCACAGAAATTAATCACTCATAAATCTCTGCATGAAACGCGTGTAGCTGTCTGTGAGGGTCTTCATTTTACGACGGAAAGGGGGCAAAGTTATGTTTGATTTTGTGCTTGTTTAACTGTGATCAGCGCTTTAAAAAAATTAGGGCAGACCCTGAACTTCTTGAGATTATAGTCATTGCAAGAATTCACATTTTTTTGCAAAGCTATTTATAATAGGGCTTGCTGCTACATGCCTGTCAAGGGAGTGAAAAAATTTTTGCTTCCCATTTGCCATGTAACATTTTCATGCGTTAGGCTGGTAACAAGTATACACTGGCAGTCTTCTCATGCCTTGTTAGGTGAGAAGGTGTACATCAGCTATTCTCTGCGCTTACTTTGATTTACAAACTCCTCTAATCAATGTTTGAAATTTTTCTGGTATTTCAAAAAAATTGTGCATGTGAATAAACCGCCGGTCTCGTCGCTCTTGTGCTTCTCCACTTCAAGGCGCAACTAGTGTTACCTCTGGCCTATAGAGCTTCAGAGGCAAGCTAATCTCCTCTACAACTTGTCTCCGAAAATTCTCTTTGGGGGTTAGGTGCTGTTGTTGTGGTTGGAGGGCTAATGCTTTGGGCAAGGAAGGGCACATAGGGAGTCATTATGTGGTGTACAGTTATGTCGTTCACCTCTTCAGAGCCTAGACAGGGCTGCTGGAGATAAAAAGAGTGAACTAGTGTGTGTTTTTTCTTTGTGCTAGCCTTTGTACAAAATGGTGACCAAACTGATTTCAGTGCATATGCGAATCTGTTTGAGTGCGATGGGGTGGAGATATGTGAAGACGCGAGGGTGAGGAGCGGAAAAACAGGTGATGGCCCGTTCTACAATCGCCGTGCTTATGATTTCAAGTGCAGCTGTGTGGTTTGGACTCTTGGGCCAGTGCACTATGTTCCTGTTAAAACGTGTTGGTGTGATATGACATACAGCCTATTAACGACTGCTTGCAGCTTTGTGAAGCATCCTGTCTGTGTGGCTGGTCATGGCACTGGTATGCATCACCTTGGAAGATTATGTATGTGACACTGTTGTCGAATGCCAAGAACTGCTCTATTTGCAAAAATGTAGTGGCATTGCACTATTGATGTTTCTTATTGTTTTAGGCACACAGTGTCTGTTGGCATAAAAAGTGCAAGATTACGGCATAACCTAATTTCACAGTGTCAGTGGTATTCAGTGAACAATGTTGGCTGTGTTCTGACGAGCGTGATACCTCTGTTGAAAGAGAAAAGCTAGTTATAAATTATTTGTAGTGGTAAGAAGTTATTATATGTGGTGAGATCATTTATATATTACATGTTAGCTTGATCAAGTAATATAGAATCGAAGAGTTCTTGTGTGGTTGTTTTTTGAACACCAGTTTTACGAGACCGAGTTGTTATATGTAAATACCTTTGCGTTTAGCATCATACTCGGAGTGTGTCAAGATATAGTTGTACATTTTCTATTCTGTAATTTTGTGTACATTGAGTCTTGATGCATCTCTACTCTTGTGTGGCTGCTATTTTGGCGGCAGTTCTGAAATAATTGGTTCCACCGAAAGGAAGAAACAACTTTCATGTGACCTTTTTATCATGCATGAACTTGGCTTTGTGCTGTCTATACTTGTGGTTTTAGTCTGAAATGGTCTCGTGAACATTCATTTCATGAGTGCACTGTTATGTGTTGTGTTTCCACTGGTGTGTCTGAAAATATCTTAAGAGTTTGCAGGCTGAATGTTGACTCCCCTTCCCGCAAGATAACTTGAGATATCTTTTTTGTAATTTAATGCCTAAATAACAAAAATACCCTTACTATCTCTTTTATAACTTGTCAAGGTGGGGGCTGCATCTTAATGTGAAATAGTTTCTACTTTATGAGTGTGCACTAACCCAATTTCTTTTTACTCCATGCTTTCAGCTTTTTACATAAAGTGTAGCATATTTTTTTGTGTGCATGCACAAAAATGCCACTGCTATGCCTCACCTCCCCCTCCCCCCTCCCTTAATCAGTTGTTCAAATGCAGTCATTTGCACAGCGGTCTTGTAAATCTATAAACCATAGAGTATAGTTAAGTTGAAAATGTCTTAAATTGATGTAGCATATATTTTTTTTCTGTCAAAATTCGAATTAAAATTTCATTTACTGTATTGTTTTTGTTTTCGTGGTGTACTGCAAAATGCAGGTTTTGGATACAATTAAGGCAGATTCTTCAAAGAATCTGGAAACTTTAAGGTTAGAAACTTTGGTTGAAATATTTGTCTCAAGCTTTAGCAAACACATCTGCAGGAAAATTTCTCTTGGTTTATTGATTACTACAAAGTTTTGTTCAACATGCTGGCAAAAAATATTGGCTTTGTGCTTTGTAACCTGTGTTTGTGTACCAGGGCTTGCTGGGTACAAGTGCTTTAAGAGTCTTGGAGTTTATAGTGGGTTACAGCCTAAGAATAAATGCAAGCTCCATTGCCATCCCCCCCCTACAGGCAGAATTTTCATAAATGTCGCACTAATTGCAGTCGCTTAATTATGTGATGTTGGGACCTTTTACGTATTTCAGGCAAATGACTTGGCTGTAGAGGCACGTGTTGTTCATTGCGACAGTTTTCGATTGCAAAACATTGCTTTTTCGCTAATTTCATAAAAAATTACAAGTTCACTGCTCAGCCAAATGCAACATTTTAACAATAAACGATGAATCTTTAATTTATTATATGCATAGTATTTGAATTAAAAGCAAAAAAGTTGTTATGGTTTGAACAGAAATCGCCAATCATTGCTCTGTTGCACAGGTAAATGACAGGGGAACTGCAGTACTGGGGGCAGATCGGGTATTTATTCTTAGATTGTAACCGACTATAGTAAAACAGCACTCACTTATTTTTATTACAGTGCATGCCTTCTTTTTCTGTGATCTCAACTCAAATTCTTGCTGAATTTTTCTCTGTTGCATTATGTTGACATTCATATTATATGCATGGTTTTGATCCCAGTTGCTTTAACTAAAATGTTGCATATTTTTCAATATTTAGAACTGTGCCTCGAGCCTTCCTGAAGGTATCGCTCAAATATCTCACCTGCTCTTTCTTCATTTCAGACACTTCAGGTGACATATAAATTGCTCCATGAGGCGCCTTTTTTTTGGTATATGTACTGTATTGATGACTGCTGTCTATTGTCTCTTTCCAACTATTTCAAGATCTTGACATATATCTGTACTCGTTGTTTTTGTTGAACTCGGTTTCTACTGGCCTATTCTAATGTGCGAGTAGTTGCCCAGTCAATTTATGCAGCATCTGTTCCTTTGATAAGTGTATAAACTTGAGTGCTCTACAACCTGAATGTCTAATATTAGCACAGGGCTATGTTTTGCTGGCACCTTTTAAGTGCCAGCAAAAAAGTAAACAAAACTCAGAAAATTACTTTTTTGTTGTTGTATATTTAACAAGTGTTCCGTTCTTTGCTGCATCAAAATTTGTTTAGCATGCTGGTAGTAATCTTGCAACCCATCTTTGAAACTCTAAATCACGGAGTTTATCACAAAAATACCTAGAGGGCAATCTGGCGCCGCCTTCTATTCGAAGATCTTAAGGGGCGCCGTTGGAATGCTGGGAATGACGGTACAGGTGCCTGCGAGGCTTGTGTTCGCCGATGTGAAGAGAGGTTTTAACTTAAAAGTGGATACGACTCCCCAAATAAAGCTTCTCAAAAACAAAAGTTTTATAAGTGGATATCATTTAGGCATAATATATTCCAAAATGGAAGTCCACTGAGCTCTGCGGTATAACCAAGCGGCGAAATAAAGAAACACACAACTAGCAGTGACAGAATTAATCCTGGCTTTTTCGTCTGCCTGCCAAGTTTAGCACCCATTCATTACCTTCTACGCTTCGTGAAATTGAGCATCAATGCAGAAGTTCTCAATGTTAAATAAAATTTGTTTTTGTGAAACGATAAAAAATAAAGAGCTTACTTTGTGCTCCTTTAGTAAGAAATCAACCATTTTAACACAAGGAACGCATTGAAGCTAGATGCGTCTTAGAGGTGTTCAGACTCTTCGTGAACGATACAAATCATAGTCAAGTTCGAAGCTCACATTTCCCGGCATTCCCATGCATCCAACAGCTTGCAGCGCCACTTTTCCTTCTAGGTAAGTGTAACAAACTCTGTGCACTAAATAGCCGTGCGCATTAATTGACATATGAGTGCTTATGATGGGCAGTCTACTGCTGCCTTTCATCCCTGGACACTGCAGTCATTGGAAATGCTTTCATGAAGAGTACACCTGCGTTTCAGCGAATTGAAACCCATTGCTTTGTTACATAAGCAAATATAGCTTGAAACTGCCGCTTTTACTTCTGTGGTATGAATGAACTCACTAGGCGGTATAGTGGCCAAACAGCAGGCTATCCAGAATGCTAAATTGGTGTGATAGGACTGGTCTCATCTTTGGCACCTTTTGCAGAAGATATTGTGAACATGCAAGACATGACATAAGACATGACAAGCATCACATATTATGGGTTAATCAATTGCATTTTTTAATATTAGAAAGACAACTTCGAATACTTTTATGCCTTGAGCATAACTTCATTTGCTTGTCATTGCCAAGCGGTGCAAAGTGCCTGAGTGTGCTTGGAGTTCCTGCCTAATGTGAATTCCAAAGTATTGGTGGACCATGTACTGGTGCAATAAGCCTGTGTCCTTCTAGGCAGTGCAGATACTTTTTCACAAAGTCAGGCTGCTTGCTGGAACTGATGAACATGCTTTTGGTCACAACACAATCAAGAATAAAGCACAAACAATGACAGGAATTTGTGGCCAGCTACCATTGATGGAACGCTTGGGAGAGCTTTTGTATCACAAGCATTTGCAGATTGCATTGTGCTTACGCAGCAACTTGCTTGTTTCCCCTCTTTATATATGTGTATAATATATGCCTGTATACAAGCTAGTGAGCTTGTCGGAATTGTGTGGCTGTGTGCTAGTTTCTTGTAAATTTCTTAGTACGGCAACAATCTGTTAGTCATTTCCATAAAGAATGAAAAAGAAAAGTGAAAGTAGCGCAGACAAATATGTAAATGAAAAACACAAATTGTTGTGTTCATCATTTTTTTGCCTGTACAATACCTTCACATTGTTTTATTTGAGATGTGTACACTTCAACCTGCCCGCCTCTCAGTTTTGAAGCAAATCTGTTGACAGGCTTGAATTCCATTCTTTTCCATTCATTCAACAGGTGTTAATGCAGGCTAGCACTTGCCATATTTTGTGGATCAGTGCTAATATTCGGTTTATGTTATGATTTGATGTTTACATTTCTGTGTACCACACTTCTGCATGACTAATTAACAATGCAAGTTTTGTAGCATCGATGAACCAACCTGTACCTAGCATGTTACTTCTGTACAATACAGCACCTGACAGTTGTGCGTTGAAAACAAGCTAGCTTCTCTGTGCTTTAACATTGATGTTTATGATATGCTACGCTTGAGGTGTTGACAACAAAACTTCAGTTGCGTGATTTTGAACATCTCGCTATATTTGTACCATGGCTTCAGTTTTGGTGAAGTTTCTGTGAATGTGCTAGGTGATGAAACAAGAGTTGAGCTGTGAGTAACAGTGGCCGTTGATAACAAATTGTGGCTGCACAGTTTGCAGGAGCAATAGCATAAATTGAGACACTATTGATAGAAGAAAAGAATTGCAATTTGCTAGCTTCATGGACTGAACGTGCAGTGAATATACTCTTTCTTTTTATCTCATAATAAAGCTGTTCTGTTTTTACAGGCATTGCCTCTGCTATACATGAGTGTTTGATGGCATGTGCTGGCATTATTGTCAAGCTGGTGCTTCGGAGCACCAAATTACAAGGCTATGAAGGCTGTCATCCGAAACTGTTGCAGTGCAGTTGCTATGCTTTGTCCTCACACTGGCTGCAGTGAACTGTATGCCCTTTTAAAATGTATATGTTCTAGGAAGCATATTTTTGCCTTTGTTGTGCATAATAAAGCATCTATCGCTTATTGCCCTTATTTGTGTTGCGTGCCTAACGTTCAATATCGATAGCATTGTTGCAATGTAATATTAACATGTAGATGTTGGGGTGGAACGAGCTTATTGAATTAGCTCTATAGATCCTAAAAAAATCTCATCCCAGTAAGATAGAATCACAAAGAGAACTGGTACCTGTAATTTAAACATCAGGCCGCCATTTTGGGGTGGTCTAAATATTTAAAATTTTGTATACAAAGCAAAATTTTTATAGGAATACTTGACTCAAGAATTCACTATTTGGAATTGCTGCGTAAATACTGGTTTCATTTGTATTTTTAAAACGACACTGAAATGAAAGAACGAATGTCTTTATATCGATAATTTCTGTACAACGAAACTATAGTGAGATTAATTTGACTGTGTCTTGAAAAACGGAGAAAAAAATTAAAATGGGAGTTTACTATTAAGGTTCGCGTTGAAATCTCCACACCTGACGTCACAGATTTCAGTCTTTTTGTCGCATTTCGGCGGCACTGCAGTGTCTTCTTTAAAATAGGCTACTGGCACCATTTTTCGGAAGTGTGTATATTCTGTGATACAAATTTCCTGGTGGCGCACCTACAAACATCGACGCTAACATGACAACAGGCTAGTGATTCTGGTGACTTCGCGCGCAGGTCTGACTAGTTGCGATGATGTCGGCTACCAAAGCCCTCAAAATTGCCGCTTGCATGTCATCAAGACATTCAAAATTGCCTCTTCTGCGTCATCAGCGGAGCCATGGTGCGAAGCGGCCGTGGAAACGTCCCGGTATCTTGCACGAGCACGTGACGAAAAGCTCATACTGTGTTGTGACGTCAGCATACAGTAGCAACCACCAATAACTTTTGAAAACATGCTGTAGTTACTTTTACAGGGTGCACACACAGCTGTACATCGTCCGGGCTCTTGAGGGCTCGGCCTTTCATTAAACGCAAGAAGCGACAGCTCAAAAGTTCCGCGTCACTACCCATTTAAGCATTGATTGAGGGAAGAAGAATGATGGAAGGACTGCCCTGAATATCCGCTTGTAAAGGGAAATCCCTAATTACTCGCGAATTACTTTCCCGGAGCGTGGCGTATCCATATCCCCCGCCTTTATACACTTTTTCCACGGGGGCCATCTGTTCTGTAGAGGGTGCTTCACTGCAGTGTTATTGTGTATGCGGCGGAGATTGTTATACAGGTTGTCAAAGCAGTGATTCTTAATCTTACCGTCTCATTGACATTAGTTCGCAGAAATCAAATCAACCTCGCCGTGGAAAACTTTCATACACTGCCGAAATTCGGTTAAATAAAATTTCAATAAAGATTACAACACTACCTAATGCGAGAGTTGGGCGCAGTTCTGCACGTGCTTTCGTTTCGCGATTTACTGGCAGACGCGGGCAGTGTCTCTTACGGCAGGTTGCAAACGTAGCGAAATGTAACGCGAGTGCCTTGCTGATCGTCGACTTCGAGATCTCGAGAGCCTGCGCGTGGGCGCGATTCACAACAGCCTCCCGCGCCGACAGACGGCGCACCGATCGGGCGGCGGTTCACGCCACTTAGGCGTAGCTCGTGATGAAGCGCTAACCATATCTCGCTCGGTCCCAGAGTGCCCAATTGTGTACCGCTGCTTGAAAGGCTGCAGACCACCACAATTCGATATCCGCGTGTCCAAGTGTGTCTTGTAACAATAAGCATGAGTTGCTTTCGCTAAGCGCCGTGAAGTGGCGCCTTGTGTCCAGTCATATTCAGAAAGCGAGTGAACCAAAATGGCTGCGTACCGCACGAGCGCTTGACTGTGTCCTCGTTATAAGTGAAAACTTTTTTTTATTAGTTTTAGCGTGAACGACAACGTCTATAGTGCATCTCTTTAACTGTGCATGCCCTGAATATCATATTGATTGTAATTTCGGTCTGATACGTTTGTTGCACGCAGTTATAAAGACTTCAACAAAAATTCAGGAGTACCCAAATGGGTACCATCACATTTTGATACAACTGTTCAATTTTCTGAGTTCATAATACTTCTGTGTTGATTTTTAAGGGCACGAAGCCAAATAATCCAGTCGGCCGACAGCTTTTTTCACTAGTGCAATCTCGGAACTAAGGAGGCTATAAAGTCAAAGGCTAAATATCACTCCTGCTTTGATTTTAGACACCAGTCATAACCTCTGCTAGGTTAATTCTGAATGGGTCTATTTTATCTTCACCGTCTCCAAACCTCAATGTAGTTCAGCCTCATTTTTTATAGCTGTAGGGTGAATGCCTTTACAGAGAAATACCAGTAGTTGAACCGTTCATTCCTCCTCTCCACACGCACCACGCTGTGTCTCTTCGTACTTGCCTTGGTACAAGTTGTTATGGTTGAATTAACTTTATTATGCTCCAGAGTACGCGTCATTTTTCGTAGATCTTTTCTTTGCCAATTTTCTGGTTTTCGTTGGCTAAGCGACGCGCCCGACTCTGGCCTCAATTTGGGGTCTCGCGCGGCACTCTGGCTTCCTCTTCGCCGTTTTACCGTCCTTTAACTTCGTTCGCTGCCACTTTTCACTGTGTCCTCCGAGTAACGACGGACGAGACGCACCGACAATGCAAGAACTGTTTTTCACAATTCCAGTTTACAAATCCGTTAGAGCGAAAAAAGAAAAAAAAGAAATGAAGAAAGAAGGAGAAGAAGAACAAGAGAGAGAGAGAGAAAAGAAAACCGGATATAGTAGCTATGGAAATTGCCGACGTTAGTTCACTAATTTCATAAGTTTACAGCTTGTATAAGAATGTTACCTCGTCAATGACAGTGTTCAAAAACTCCTCACAAATAACAGCTGAGCCATTGAAGGATATCAAATAATTTTCCCGCTTATGACCTATCGCGATATATTTATCGCATTTCTTGTTGACAAATTATAGAATTGTTAGCTTGATAGTGTAGGTTTTCCATTAAATTTAGCAGTTCCAAAGAACAAAAAGATAAGCGGTTAAAATAAAAAGAATGAGAACTCCCGCGCCATGTAAAGACTACATATGAAAACCGTTTTTCTACACCCAGCAACGCCACAAGCCAAACTTGTCAAATCGGTGCGCTATAAAGGAAAATTTTGCCCACGCAACACCTTTTGGACCTTTCGTTTGTGTATTCATGGTACGTGCGCAAATTTTTCATTATGCAGCCAAACCAACTAGCCCGCCATTATCGGCGCGCTATGGCACTGAGACCGGTTGTGCTCCAATTACTGTCTGCGGAATAAAGCGACAGAAATATGCAAGTGCATGCAGATAGCGGGCAGACTAGTTGTCGCCTGGCTGTCATATATTTTGCAGCCGCGCCATCATGACGTCGCGCTGCTCGCCGGAACGATCACTAATAGGCATGTCATGAATACGTCCTATTGTCGTCAGCTGCACTCTAGCGTGGTAAATATACAACTTGGAAAAATTGCGATTGAATGACACGGAACAGTGTGATAATGCGAGTTTGTTTCTAAAAGGGAGGGCCTATAAACATATCGCGAAAATAGGACTGTTGACGAGAACACTCGACAACGCGAAGATATGTAAGCAAGGTTACTAGCGTGGCATAAAATGTGAACTGATATAATCAAGGGAGTTTACGGTGCATGCACTACAAAGTCAGTATACGCGTTCGAGAACCATCCGTGAGGCCTTGTATATGTACCGCAGAGAGACAGACAGGCAGACAATGAACATTATTGAGGTTAAAATTAACACTTAAGAGCAGTAGAGTGAACGGCGGAAAAATTGTCCGATACTTTTTAAAATATATGCATGCGAATACTTTTAGCAAAAGCTTTGATTTATTTGTTGGAATGTATTAACGCGTACCTTGGCCAACTAACTATTCAAGGTATGCCTTAGTATCTCAGCTTGATTGTGATAATGATTAGCAATAAGCAAATTATCAACATTTGAAGTATTAATTTTTTGAAAATTTCAAAGCCCGTTGAGATATATCTAACGGTGTACTCGCAGAAATGAAAAAAAATATGATAGCAGTGACTGTAGTGGTTGAGTTTTCGTAAAACATATCTGGGACAGTTTTTTTTACATGTTCCTCTCACGCTAGACTTATCCGTCGTTGTATACATCCACCTAAGTATCATAAGATGGCTGTAAGGCGAAAACTGTCCTTACTTTCTTCACACGTCACGAAAATGCGGTGGTGCTATTGTCGGGTGTTCCGCGCGGTGGGCAAAGGCCGCCGTGCCTACTGCTGTTGCTGCTGTGTTTTCGCTGGCGCGTGCGCTGTTTGTCGTGTACCGATGCGTTGTCACGGTTATTTGCGCGGGAAGGAAAGAAAGATGAATTAGGCATTTTTTTCTTTCTTGGGGTACTTCGATGTGAAGATTTTGGTCTGTCTGTCTGTCTGCACATTTGTTTGTTTGTCCACCGTAACGATACCCCAAATGGCACCAAGCGATACCCGTAACGGCTAACCCCATCCGCAGCGCCCACCAATATTGCTCAAGTTTCAGCGTTCATACTTGTGCGATTATCAATTGAAAAGCAATTATTGTATATATCTGAGCCAACACAACACGCCAATACTTTGTATATGTGTCTTTATATTAGAGAAGGCACACATAAGTAAATCTAAGGACCCTAGCGTTAATCACGCAGCACTGACAGTGCAACGCGGAGCTCAAAAAGGCAAGCTGGAAACATTTGCCTTTTTGTGCATCGTGTTGCACCTGCATCGCGTTGGAAACACGCTTTGCTATGGCGACACAGTGATGAACCTACCCATCGCTTTGCGTTCTACACCTTATTGCCTCCGAGACAGGCGCGCATCTTTCTCCGTGCGTGCGCACGTCTTCCTTCGTTTTCTAAGATAACTGCCAGATAGCGCTCGTGTATAACGTGCCTCGATACACTCGTTCTCCTTCGCTGCATGAATCGATACTCTCTAACGCAGTGCTTCCAGAATACAATTCACCGATTTTCTCGCGCAGAACATCAAACAACCGTTTTGTTAACTCTCTACATACGCAAGACAATCGTCTTTAGACGACATTTGCAGTGAAACGTGCAGATACGGGGCCAATTTTTATGTCTACATTTTAGGGGCGATGCTCCTTAGGGCGTGGGCTGTGCGTCCCCTGTATGTAGCCACCTCTAGTTTAGTTCTTGCAGTGTTCACTAGATGGCGGTACCGTCCCCTGTATGTAGCCACCTCTAGTTTAGTTCTTGCAGTGTTCACTAGATGGCAGTACCGTCCCCTGTATGTAGCCACCTCTAGTTTAGTTCTTGCAGTGTTCACTAGATGGCGGTACCGTCTCCTGTATGTAGCCACCTCTCGTTTAGTTCTTGTAGTGTTTACTAGATGGTGGTACTTGTAGCTGATGATGAAAAGATGCAAGATGTTATAAACTAGAAAGCGGTACTTGTAGTTGATGAAAGACGCGAGATCTTATAAAATAGGAATGATGTCACATATGGCGCGTGTCATTGGTTGAAGGCAATCGTTCGATTTAGTGCGGCGACGTACGCTAGGGGGAGCGATGTAATAAAATCGAGTGGGCAAAATGTACAGAGGATTCATGGTTTACCAGATTTACCTCCGGAGCTTCGCCCACTCATCATCATTCACTTCGTGGATATGGCGGCACTTTTTCTGTTTACGAAGACCGTCGCAAGAAAATTAGCCACGGCTGTAATACGCGCGAACTTGCCTCGTCGGTTATGTTATAGAGCGGCTTGCCTAGCAAAAATTATTCGCTTTGTCATCGTATTGTGGCGCATGGCATTTAAAAAAAATAAGCATTGCATGGAGGCAGAAAGAACACGTTTACCACGAAGCACGTTAACGTTGTGGATGTATTATTGTCATAAGCGAATTCTTCAAGGCTGCTATTGTTGATATAACTTCTAAGAGCCTTAGACGTGTCAAAAAGATTTCATTATACTCGCGTGAACTAAAGGTGTCACTCTGTCATCGAGCATGTGTTTTTTTCTGCGTGGGCGTGGTTCATTAAAGCTACTTCGAACAAAACTTTAAAACGCTTCATGAAAGAGAAGCAAAATGCAAATGCGACACCGCGAAATGATTCAAAACTCTGTGAGATGCACTCCCCTATCAGTAAAGCACCCTGCTCAGCAAACACTCACAGAGTTCTCGTTGAATGCGTGTTTTGGGGGCATTTGAAATCTGAAGCGTTGTTCCGAGAAGAAATCCTACGGCTTATTGATCGTTCCGAGTGATGTATACTGAGGAACGCTGATAGAAGGAGACTCGTTCGTTTGGTTTCTGTATGCTACACGAAATCGTTCCTGTGCTATTCTTCACGAAATCAAGCTTTTATCTAAGGCTTCTCATTCGAGAACCATTTTTGAATTTTGGCGCGAGAAGCCATTTGTTCAAGTGTCGCTTTCGGGCAGGTCTGATCATCCCTCTTGGCATTTTCACTTGAACAACTTGCGTAGGTAGAAGATGAATCTCTTAGGCCGGGCTTCTTGGTTCATTTGCATAGTTATGAACATCTACGTGAGCCTACGTTCAGTGTGTAGCTCAATTCAACACGTTCAGTGTCTTTGCTCTACTCAAAAAGACAAAAAATGAAGTAAGACTGGGGCATCTGGGATTGCAAGCATTGATCGGTATGGTTTATTTAAGGAGAGCTTTTTAATTAAATGTGGGAGTCAATTATACAGCTACTTTCTGGCTCAGAAACGGGGAACAGTTCTATGCGTGTAGTTTGGATCGTGTTTTCGCTTATGAAATAAATTTTTTCACACTGAACTCGTCGCACATTCGCACAACGGATTCAACAATGCAGAAATTGTGCACATAAGTGAAGATATTGCTTGCGCAATTGCTGTTTGAGGTTTGTTGATTAGTTTGGCTGATATGATAAGTAAGTAAACCAGAGAAAGGGCCTTTTCTGCTTGCTACCACAAAGGACTTGTTTCTCTTCAAAAAAAAAAAAACTATCACCCCCATGGCGTCAAGCGCAAAGACCGTTCGGTAGATACAATATGCAAATATCGTTTCATATGATTCGCATGAATTTATGTAATGCCTTTTATATGCAATGTAATTCTTGCCTGTCTCCTTACACACTGTTTTATTGCATAAGTGCACTGCGACTGTTTTATTGCATAAGCGCACAACGACCCCTTCTCTTGCACTGCTATGCGTACTCCGCCCGTAACGCAACAGCAAGTAAGCCGATATTAGGGAGTTTTAGAATACCATTTGCAAGCGCTGCGGGCGTTGTGGGCGTTGCGGGCGTAGCGGGCGCCGTATGAGATTTAGTATAGCGTTTGCCCTGCTGCGAACCGGAACGCACGATCGCAGCGACACCGTAGCCTCGAAACCTGCGCTTGCGGGCCACATGCGGGCCGCCATCACCGCACGCAATTTCGGATTTTTCGCGTGCGGTCCGTGAACGCGAACGCCGACTCGCGTTACGACGCATGCGCAGTGGTAGCGACCACACCGCAAGGGCTCGCGGTGCGCTATTCTAAAACTCCCCATGGTGTATAAAGAAGTAGGTTCTTACATTTGCCCCCAGCAAAGCTAGTATATGCTTAAAGTAGGCACTTTAAGCTCCCGTTACTAATTGCAGCTTTTATTGACTGTTCATCGTCGCAACCCACTTGTGATATAATTCACTTCAGCTCAATACCAAGCTGGCAAGGAGTTGGCAACAGAGACAATGGACGTACCAGAACAAGCCTACGGAGGGTTGAACGTGTGGGATGTGTGAATCGTATGCCTAGCAGCTAAGTCGAAGGCAAACTTGAAAGAGGGAAAATTTCGTTACCAGCTAGAACCGAACTATGGCTAAATGAAACGACAGAGGGCGAATGATTGTGCGCAACGAATCTCTTTACACCGAACTCTCACAGTTCATTATTATAGTATTTTCGAAACTGCATTACTGAAACAATGCTAGTTTGCGATATGTTTTGTTGACGTGGTATTGAATAAAAAAAGTATATTTAAATTACAAAATCAATTATTGCCTAATCTCCCTGAGTGGGTATGAGCCATGTTTGTGAATTCATCATAATCATCGTCATCATCAGCGCGAGGCATGCTTTGTCTCGCGGTGAACGCGCTACTGAGGGCAGCTGCATCACATATCCAAGAGACGATCATTTCAAGGCGCTCACAGCCAATCGCTTTTGCAACAGGCTGCCACTTTGACGCTTCTGCTGAAACGGCCTTCACGCCATGAGCAGCACTACCGAATAAGCATCATCCAGTACTGACGAAGACAAGTCAAAGGCCGACCCTGAACATGGCACGTCCGGAGTGAAGTCGTTGGCCGCACACAGCGAAGCTCGACCCGAGACGGCGTCCAGCGCGACACCTGGGAGCCACGACGCGCAAGTACGCGAAGCGTCTAATTCTGCCAGCGGGGGAACTACATCGAGTTTGCCGCAATCCGCTTCTGGACTTAATCCTGTTCCGTGGAACAAAAGAGCGCAGGCACCTCATCAAAGGCCGAGGAGAATCGGGGCGCTATGGAACAAAAGGCCAGACCGAAAGGCGGGAACGGTAAAGCAGAGCCGGGCTCCCGCAAGCCAGACGTTGAAGCAAGCCGTGGTCAGCTTGGTTCAGGTGCACCACAGAACAAAGAGGTGAACCGTAGTTCCCCAAAGCCTACTGAAGAAAATGTTTCAGCTGCGGTGAAATCATCGGTGGGAGAGCATGCTGGTTCCTTGGCCTCTGGCAGTTCCACCACCCCTGAGAGCAGAACGCAAGCTATGCCACAAAGGAAAAGCGAGGATCCCTCAGGAAGCGAACCTTCAAGTTCCAGCACCGAGCCAGGCACGTCTAATAGACTGACTTCAACGAATGGAGAAAACGCAGGTGCGCTATCGGCGGATAAAGTCCGAATTAATACCGTGAAAGAGAAACAGTTGGAATTCAAGCCCGTGGCCCGTGTGGGAGACAGCTTGGGAATCAGAGGCGAAGGCTCTGGTCCGGCACAGCCGCGTGAAGTTCCGAGACAGGACGCAGTAGCAAGTCACTCATTCACATTCGACACAAACAAAAGCCTGTCGACAGCACATAAGACCGAAGAAATCCCAGGCACTGAAGGCGAAGACAGATTGGTGAGAAACAAAACGGGTGCTCGTGTTTTTGATTTTAAGAGTCCTATCAGGACCACAAGCCGAAAAGGAGGTGATCGTGACACGTCGACTGATTCGACCCTTTCATCCAGCCGAGAAGCGACGAGCGCAACCAATGCGGAGAAAAGCTCCACGGTGAAGGAACACGGGCAGCATAGTTCTTTTAAGCCTAATAATACCGATGAAGTTTCCCATGCTGAAAGGCACCATCGGCTTACCGAGGCAGCGTTAAAAGGCGGGCGATTGGATGATTTATCAGTTGATTCTACAAGACAATTGAGTGTGAGCTTTGATCCTCAGTCAGTTAGAGAAAATGTGTATGAGAACACCGTGGAGAAATGCGAAGTGAAAAGCTCCACGGTGGAGGAACACGGGCCGCATAGTTCTTTTAAGCCTAAGGATACCGATGAAGTTTCCCATGCTGAAAGGCACCATCGGCTTACCGAGGCAGCGTTGAAACGCAAGCGATTGGATGATTTATCAGTTGATTCTACAAGACAATTAAGCGTGAGCTTTCATCCTCAGTCAGTTAGAGAAAATGTGTCTGAGAACGCCGTGGAGAAATGCGAAGTGAGGTCAGGAATGAATGTTCAAGAAGGATTATGTAAGGAGAGCAGCAACCAGAGGACACCCTCTCAAACTTCGAACATGATGCCGTCACCATCTTCGGCGCATCTTCCTTTTGGTAAAAGTAGTACGTTTTCTGTAACTAAAATACCTAGGTCTGATCTACATTACAATGCACCGGCAGCTGCTACTTCTACGAAAAGAAGAATTTCGGCTGCGTCGATCTTTACCCCCGACAAGGGTTCACCAAACACTGTCAAGTCGAAGTTGGTTCTCGATGACCTGCCTGTGACAGCGCTGAGCGCTGACCGTGTAGATTGTACAGGAGAAGGGGCGAGCAAGACAGACAACAATGAAAGCAAAATCACAGCCGAGAGGACTAGTTCGAATGAGCTACTGCACGAAAATCATCATTCTAACAAGAAGCTCTCCTCAAAATATCATCATAAGGGAAGCAAAGCATCACCGGAGGGTGACGTAGAACACGTTAAATCAACTGCTTGCTTCGGTGTGAGCGCCAAGTCGGAGTCGAACAAAGAATCAAGCCTATTAGGTCGAAGAGCATCGCGCGCGTCGACTGCAAGGAGCTCGCGCAGCCACAAGATTACGATGCCTCCTATGCTGCCAGACATGGCACACGGAGACAATATTGCGATCGCCGAGCCAGGCATTCCTAGAGTGAACCAACCAGCGCCCTCAGAACGCTACCTGTATTCGATGGCTATATGCCTGGCCTTCGCGCTGGTGTTGTTCCTCGGCTTTCTCTTCTGGCCGTCAAGTAAGCATCCAACTCGAGACGAAGATAGTGCGCTTGGCCGGCACAGCGTGAGCTGCAGCTCCTCCAGCTGCGTACAAAACGCCGTATATCTCAGCAACCTGCTGTCCTGGCGGGACGTCAACCCATGTAACGATTTCTACGCGTTCGTTTGCCGGCGCTGGAAAAGCCGCTTCGCTACGCCTTTGAAGGACACATCGGTTTCGACGGACGATGATTACGCCGCCTTCCTCGAGGACGTACTGTACACGTCGATTCGTAATGACTCCGGAAGCTCGAAGATACTGCGGCCACTAAGATATCTCCACGACAAGTGTATGAATGTCAAGTTAATCGAGGATGGGGGCTGGAACGCACTTTTCGAGCTGATGTCAGATCTGTCTCTGGACGGCTTCCCGCTGACGCCACCTGTGCGGGACAGCCTTTCTGTGTGGTCGACAGCCGCGAATATATTGCGCATGTCAGGTTCCGCTGCGTTGCTCAGCGTAGGCGTCGCGTCTCATGCTGCATCTTCTAAAACAAACATCGTCTCGGTAGGACCTCCCGAGCTTCTGACGACTGCAGCGAACGTGGACGCCAACGAAGCGATCAGGTTGTACACAGCTGCTGTCTTCGCTGCAATCAAGGCGCTCAAGAAGGACTACGTACCTCCCGTGGAGATCCTTGCCATAGTGAAATTCGCCAGCGATCTTGAGAAACTGGGTCAGTCCAGGATGAACACAGATGCTTCAAAGATCGATATCCTGGACTCACGGTCGGATATGTTTGAATTTCTGACTGCAGTATTTCGAGGACGCGAGAAGTCCATTTTTACCGGTGCGAGGTCATACATCGCAATCCATTCGCCCGAATTCTTCAGTGACGTCATAGACATGGTTGCAAACTCAGAACCTCACACCGTCATGAATTACTTGGGAGTTCGGTTGATGATTCAAATCGCTCCGTTTATACCGGAAGCTGGGCTGACCAACTTCTACACTACAATGGTCTTTGGCAAGCACCAAATGGATCTGCCTCGTTGGCAGCTGTGCGTGCGTGCTACGGAAAAAGCCCTGTACCCGCTTGTTCACAGCGTCTTATTCCACGACACCCGGCTTAAAGCATCCATGCCATCCATTGTCGAAGTCGTCAGCAAAGCAATCGTAGCATTTATTGCGGAGGTAGACGCTTCGTCATTATTCGAAGACAGTTCCAAGGCTGCGATTCATCGCATCCTGTCGAAAGTCGCAGTAAATATCGTCAGCCCTAGCTGGATCAACGACACTGCTTCTATAGCGAACTACATCGATGGTCTTCCTGATCTGAAGGCGACGCGGCGCGGGCTGGAGACGTACGTGGCGTTCTTCCAGCACACATTCTTCGATACCTTGAGCAGGGGAACGCGCACACGATGGAGCCGTTCCATCTTCAGCGCTACTTGCTGGTACGAATCGTACCCGAGGACCGTCTACGTCCCTCTAGTCGCCTTCAACGTGACACAGGCGTTTCAAGGGAGCGACGATGACTACGTGCAGCTGTCGCGCTTGGCCCCGCGACTGAGCAGATGCTTGCTGGATATGCTTATGGAGGAGAGCAACTCGACGGATGGCACCGTTCGTTGGCTCACAGAAACGTCCCAGTCGAGGCTGGCTGATGCCGAGAAGTGCCTGCGGGGTCGCGCGAACAGTGAGGGCTTGCGGCGGCTCCGCGATGTTCTCGCCGCGGGCGTTGCCCTCCGACTTTTTCGGAAAAGCGACGCTGCCAAGCAGGACCTCGTGACGTCGCTGATGAACGGCCGCGTCATGACCATCACCCAAGTGTTTTTCGTCTACCTCATGCTACAGTCTTGTGAAACGGTTGACGGACCTGAGCGCTCTTGGCCGGCAGGCGTTGACGACTGGAGTATCGCGCTTCGCGATAGCGGCGACTTTAGCAAAGCGTTCAATTGCACAACTGGGTCGCCTATGAGCACGAAGCAAGGGTGCGTTGGTTGAACGTGCACTTGTCGGCTCTGCGATGGGGCTCGCGAATGCGACCACTTCGTTTGAACCTTGACGCTATTTTTCGTGACTACGTCTATTATTTCAAGTTAGGGCGACAAAATCTAATCTGCAACGATCGGCTACAACTTGTTCGTGCTTTTTTGAACTCTGTAAAGTTTTATTTTCCCCTCATACTTTTTCAAAACTTTGTCTATTCTATATATAGCGCGAATGCACTATAGCATCACTAGTCCCACGGCGAGAGTAGCCTATACCGCGAGGTCATGTCTTCTATCCAGTACGTACGTAACAGTACGTACCAGCCATGAATCGATTGTGATGACTTCGTACTTAGCCGAGTCATTGAAAGCAGTCCCGTGCGATACCCAACCCGAGTGAACAGTAGCCCAAGAGAATGTGAACTGACGTATATACTTTCTTAGCAAGCTTTGAGTGCAAGTTTCATTTCTTGACATAATTTCATTAAACAAGAGTGCTGAGATGGTGTTTGTGGCGGCACATATACTCTGTTTCCGTGACTGTCCCTTGAGTGTTATGTACTGCTGGGTGGTCATACTTCGAGCGGGCGACCAGGCAGTACATAACCTGCCTTTAACTCAATTGAACGAATGGCGAAGATGTGTTCCCCGCTCGACGTGCCAAGTCCATACGACCGTGAAACGAATCTCTAAGTGCATGCACATGAAAAAAAAGAAAGCTAGGAAGATGATTCAGACTGTAAAACCAATTATTACACCTAAAATACTTGTTTCCCAATTGCTTTCTATAGTCATTCATTTATTTATTGTTGTCGCTGAAACTATTTGCTTCATTCCATATATCCGTAATCGCCGACGCCTTTTCGTCTTCGTTAACATGAAATGTCGTTCCATCACGCACTCGAACATTGTGTTTCAATGCAATGCATGTGAAATATCCGCAATCAACATACATAACGCAGCCAATAGGCACTTCGAGGTGTCAAGCCTGGCATAATAGAGACACATTCTATGCTACTCGTTTCATCAAAAGCGACTTTTATCGTTTTATACGTCTCATGATACCATTAATAGAGCTGTAGTTTTGTCCCGTGCGCCTTTTACGCGCCAGTTGTTTCCATAAATATTACGGACAGTTGGCGATGCAGAATATGCAATGTAAACACACTATAGCTTCGTACTTGATCGAGCAGAGTACGCCTACTTATGTTGTCATCCTACGTATCTTAACATTTGGCACCAGGTGGCCATACATGGGAGTTATTTTGAAGTGGTCAGCGTTTGTGCGTGAAAATACCAAATCGAGGTGGATCTGCAAATTATTACCGCATCTTTCAAAGTATAACCACATGTTGCGCTCTAAACTCGCCTCTTACCGTTCTTCGCGTTTGCCCATTTCCACTACTCGCTTCATTCTCTGAAATGCGTTAAGTATCATCTATTGATTCGCAAAAGGATTGACGAACACAATCACTGAACAAGCTGACACAAACGCGTCACAAATTGCGTGTTTTTTTCTCCTCGATTACACTGCGCAGCAGGCGACTTGAAGCCGCAAAGGGATGGGCCTCGAACCAGAAGTATCCGTAGCAGACGACGCGCCGTCTTGCTATCCACATATTTAGTCAAGGTCGCCTTTAATTGGCTTTCGCTGAACGTGGAAGGGAACGCTTCTACTTCATTCAATATACAAAAATAAAATAAAGACGAAATAATAATTAAGCCTTCCCAAACATTCACGCGATACCCCCCACCACTTTTTGACGCCTTTACTCGAGTTCTTTCCGTGGAAATATGCGGGTGGCATTTTTTTTACTAGCAGACGCTGCCTGTGTCGGAATTGCGAGGTGAGAGAGGGGGAACGGAGTGAAAGTTTTGAGGGTGTCTTTCTGGGCCGGCACGAGACGCCATCATGCACAGCATAGAGTTTCATACAATTATTGTATCAAACTGTATGATGCACAGTAAAAGTGTTAAGGATAACCGCCGACGCCTAAGCGCGACATCGTGCGACAAAGAAATGCTCCTCATTTAAAAGTATTCAGGTGCTGAACCTTTAATGCATTCGCGAATCACAAAGTCATTGGCCACTTATACGCCACACTTCCTCGCCGGGTTCATCGTGGAACCACGGGGACAACCGAATGCCACTGACAGTTCGGGATCGTTTCCAAGTGCGGCGTTCCACTCGAGTTCCGAGCTTGGAGCGGCGTCTTCAGCGGGCCTGCTTTCGCAGGACTGCAGCACCAGCAGGACGAAGAAAAGTTGCGTGTCGGTAAGCAGTTTGCCGTTGGGAAGGCTAAGCGTAAGCCTGCTTCCGGACGCATTCACGCTTCTCTGAAACTGCTCGTACGCGAGACGAACCGACAAGCTACGCTTGACAATGGCGAGAGGCTCCCTTATGTTGCCTCGCCTTGCAATTCTACTGAGGCAAGCCTCACTACTTTCTAGCTTATGCTTGGTCGCTTCGTCCAGCCACCACTGCAGATGGTCGTTCGCGAAGGCGGTATGTCCTAAGAGCATCTCCAGAATGCACTCTTGCACACGAAAGCCGGCCCGGGAGACTTGCAGAGACTGGGTATCAGGGTGGGACCAAAGAGTCGCGTTGAATGTCAGCAGCGGAACGTACAGAGTGCGAGGGTTCAGCTCGTGCCAGCAATCGGTCGCGAAGATAGACCGCGTCCATTGCTGCGAAAAGCCACGAGACAGGGAGTAGAGAAAGCTGGCTTCGTATACGCCCGTGTATGACTGCAGAGCCGTGTGTGCTGGACGTATGGCCGGTAGAGTTTGAATGTAGGCTTCCATAGCAGCGCTTTCACTCACCCACGGGGGTCCGAGTACTCTAAAATGCGTCTTGCTCAATACGTCTCGGAAAGCTGCCTTAGAGAAGGCAGTGAAGTACGACGAATCATCCACGCCGCGGAGAAATTCCTGCGCTGCTTCGCCGACGAAATCAGCAAACTGTGACGATGACGCGTGCAGGTTCTGGTACGTAAAATACGAAGCGTACATGAGGGGAGCTAGCGCTTGTTCCACAGCTCGAAGACAGATTTTCCAACGGGGTGATGTCATCGTAGGCCGGGCGGTAAGAAAAGTGTAGAACACCTGCGCCAGGCCTGTGTTGGGAATGAACGCCGATACCTGTATCATAAATCGTAGCGCGAGATAGTTTATGGCCGTGTGTAGTTCGGTGCTTTCCACGAGTTGGATAATCCGTCTTATAATATTCGGTGACGATACCAATACGTCCGAGGCCAGTTTGTCTGTATATCCGGGCCAACGATCGTAAAAGACACTGGACATAAACTGGGCAATGGGCGATGAGGAGTTCGTTGTGGACATGGTTATTGCCACACTTACTGCGCTGTGACTCATGGCGTTCTCATAGCTAGCGGCAAATCTCGTGATTTCTAACAGGTTCTCAACTGGAACGAATCTTTTTTTCAAAGCCTTGACTGCAGAAAATATGGCGTTTGTGTATAGTTTGACGACACTGTCGGTACTCATAGCACCGTGCCGAGGCATTTCCGGAGGGCCTACCGCTAGGATACTATTTGGCGAACCTGATGGAACAGCGCCGACAGTTATAGCGAATAAAGCGGTGGTTCCTGTCTTCCTCAGAAGCCGTCCAGCAGACTTCCACACTGACAGGCTCCTTCGAACCGGTGGCGTCATGGGAAATGGTCCAACCGACGCATCTGACATTATTTCTAGCATTGAGTCCCAACCGTCACCTTCTATTTGCTTCTCGTCCATGCACTTATCCATCAGATCTCTCAGCCATGTAACGCTTTTCAAATTTTCCGCCTTGGTTTGCAACATAGCGTACACACTCCGTTCGAGACTTGCGATGCTGTCATCGTCTTGGGTGAAAAAGGACGAAGGAGGCACCTCCAGGTGCTGACTCTTCCACCGGTGGCACACGAACATGTAGAAGTTGCCACAGGGTGGATCGTCTTCCCAAGAAAGCAGCTGGCCGAGGTATTCAGCGTCTTTTACACAATAGTCGGAGACACAGACAAGTGAATCATGCGAGCCAGCTTTGTTTCTACCATGTGTCGATGCCAAAAGGTAGAAAACAACGAACAGAAGCACTACGAAAACGCCAAGCAGAAGGAACGCCACGAGGTATTCTTTGTAATCAGGTTCACCTTCTCTGCTGACTACCCTGAGGTCTATGTCTGCAATGTTGTTAGCAGCTAATGATTCGTTCTTCCGTCTTGTCGCCGCCGTGGATCGCCGCGCGGATCGAGTAGATGCCGTGACAGGTGGTACCGCTACTGCTTGGACAGGTTGTCGATCATCAAGAGATTCATTTTCGGTCTCCGAAGGCAGAACAACCGCGGCACTCCCGACGTTTTGCTTCGTCATCGAGCCTTGATCTCCCGTACCTAAGAATTGTGCCACAAGCTTAGATATTGCTTCGGCCATATCAGATGTGACAGCGGGAAGCTCTCTAAGATCATCATCTTCGGATAACTGTTCTATGTCTTCCCGGTTCGGCAGCTCTCTGCTCGTAGCCTGCGTGCCTGTAACTGCTGGCCCTGTCTCATGCTTAAAGGAGTGGACGTCTCTTGTGTTCAGCACAGGCTTCCGAGTCGCGTGGATGACAAGGTTGCCATCACGACTTGACAGGCAGAAGTTCTGCGGTGAGCAAACGTCTTTGGGCACGCTGGGTGTTGTTCTAGTGGCTGTCAAGCGAGTTGTCGAGAACGTAAGACCTTCAGATGGCGTCGCATACCCGGACTCAGGGATCTTGTCGCTTCTTGCGTGGGCGTGCTTTGGCGCCGTTGACTTGGGTGGTGGTTTAGACTCTGTAGAATGGAAAGTGTCCAGCAACGAACTTATTGCTGTGCTCTTACTTTGTTTCGGCTCTCTGAGTCTAGCCTGGTGACGCACTCCTCGTCGACTCATAACTGCGGTTAAATATTGAAGTAAAACTGCCTATACGTAGAGCGCCGCTGTTCAAGCCTCGACAATGGTGCCAACTTGTTGTTGTTGTTGTTGCCCCTTCGCACTGGCACATACCCACTATGGGGGATTGGCCATGAAATCTAGAAGTAGCCTATATGAGATATACTAAAAGGTTTATCCTAAATGAAAAACTAATGATATAATAGAAAAGAATAATTAACTAGAAAAAGAATATTAAACTAAACAAATAATTGAAGATTGAATCAAGAAGAGAAAAGGTGAGGTAATACTACAGTGTAAGACAGAAATTTTGAGTAGACCAGACAATCGAGCTTATCTCACCCGGTCACAATCAAATGAATATGCAAATTTCATTCAAAATTAGACAAGTGTCGTCAGAAATATATTTAAGCAGGCATTATTATGACATGCGCTTTGATTCTCGAATGAAATTGCATACAGCATCGAATACGCTCCTGTGGCAATGTCCCAAGCTAAAGGCACCGAAACTTAGAACATTATCTGCAGTTAAATTTAATCCTACTGCGTGAAACGGAACAATTAAAAGTCTTTTCCTAATTAATGAATAGTTTTTACATGTTATAAAGTAATGCTCTATTGTTTCCGTTTCTTCACAGAATGGACACAGGGGGGATATCGCCAGACCAGCTCTGTGCAAGTAAAAGTTTAATGGAGGGACACGACATCGAAATTTGGTTAAAATAACTTCTAACTTTTTAGATTGACTCCACTGAGGTTTCCAGGGATATGTAAGGTGCTGATAGTCCGTATATTTAGTAATATTTTCCATCATATCCGTATAAATAGCCAATTTTCTATATCTGATCGACACTATGTGTTCCGATTCTGGTAGTACCGAGATCACAGGGCCATCAAGTGTGGCTCGAGATAGTGAATCGGCCATTTCATTCAACCGTATGCCACAGTGACCCGGGACCCAGACTAACTTCAGGAACTTCACATGAGGTGGAACTAATGTTTGTAATGTCGCTAGAGCTCTTGATTGTTCTGAAGCTGTGAGAGTAGTACACAGCGAAAGAGAATCAGTAATTATCATTGCACTCTCTTCGTTTGAAGGAAGTTTTCGTAGCGCTAAAATAATAGCCAAGAGCTCAGCTTCGAAAACCGGAGTGAAGTCTGGTAGTCTTACCGAGAATGACCAACCGAGGTAATCTGAGACGATTCCTACTGCTGCCTTTTCTTTATTCACAGAAGCGTCTGTGGCTATTATGTTCTTTATTTCCGCATGAGCTATGTAGTCTTCTAACCTGTCATTTAAGTAACTCGAAGATTGAAACTTAGATAGTGGGGGAAAAATTTCATCACATTCTATCGTAATATTGTGATTTAATGCTTTGGTTCCAATTACCGATCTGATATCCACCTTTATGCTTTCCAGTTTCTTTTGTACAAAAATAATCTGGGGAGTACGAAAGCGTGGCCAGTGAGCGAGGAAGAAGGCGTCGGGTTCACTAATAAAGGCATATGCAGACCGTCTCGCTGATAAGCCGTAAAATTTCAAGTATGTTTGTACAGTTAGGATACGGAATCGGCAAAGAATAGTTGGTATGCGAGCTTCCTGATATAGTACATTAATAGCGACATACCTGGGGAGTCGCAAACACAAACGTAACGCTTCTCGCTCTAATAGAACTAACGGTTTAATTTTGTACGTAGGGCCACCCGAAAATAATATACACCCAAATTCTAGTATTGGGCGCATGTACATTTTATATATCATTAATAAGGTGTGTCTACGTAACCCATATTTTCTGTTGCTCAACCTTCGCAATAAGCCTGATGCTCGTTGTGCCTTTGCCACGATATAGTCTATGTGAGGGCTCCAGTTAAGTTTCTCGTTATAAATAATGCCCAAATATTTGATAGACTCTACTTGTGGAATCGGTTCCTGATTATAAAGTACTGAAATTTGAATAGAATCTGCTATAGGGAACACCAGGAGCGCACTTTTACTGATGTTTAGAGACAATGAAATTGAATGCAGCCAAATTTCAAGAGAATACATGTACTTTTGCAATTTTTGATGCAAAGAATAAATGTCACTGTCTGCAACGAAAAATGCAATGTCGTCTGCATAAATGTAGACAGTGATATCTGGTTCAATGGGAATTGAGCTCATCAACACATTGAATAACAGCGGAGATAGGACCGCCCCTTGAGGTACTCCACGTTGCTGTTTGAATTTAGATGAGTGACATCCATCC
Organism: Rhipicephalus microplus; assembly: GCF_043290135.1. Lineage (NCBI taxonomy): Eukaryota > Metazoa > Arthropoda > Arachnida > Ixodida > Ixodidae > Rhipicephalus > Rhipicephalus microplus. The sequence goes on from NC_134700.1 coordinate 290,188,310, forward strand.
TTTGCACAATAAAATTCTCTCGATTTTAGAAACTCTGCTACCCAATCAACAATATATCGCGGAAAGTCACATTCGTGTAACGAGTTCAATAAAATTGAGTGCTCAACGCTATCATAAGCTTTAGCTATGTCTAGTGTTACTAGTACCGCGTATTGTCGTCTTTTTCGGGCAAGCTGTATTCGGCTCTCTAAGTCGGCATGAGCACACCAAATTGAGCATTCGCTACGAAAACCTATTTGAAATGGTTTCAATATTAGCTTGTCAGCCATCCAAACTTTTATTCTATTATTGAGAACTCTCTCTATAATTTTGATCAGGTGAGATGTTAGAGAGATTGGTCTGATGTTGTCAATGTTAAAACCTGACCCTTGTTTTTTTAATATGGGAATCACTCTAGCTATTTTCCAGTCATGTGGTATCCAGGCATTGCTTAAGGAATAGTTTATAAGGTTGAGGACGTCGCCGGGTGATATCTGGAATAAAATTTTAATCATAGGAACTGTTATACCGTCAGGACCAGGAGCCGAAGAGGGTAAGTTTCTAATTACGCTTGACATTTCGGACAATGTCACTTTTTCGTAGTCAGTCTTTATAGAGGACTTTTGCCAGTTGATTGTCAAAGTCGACGAAAATCTGTTAGCTAGACCTCTTCCGATTGCCTCCAACGAATTAGTCATTTCTTCCGTCGATAACCTGTCATAATCAGAGTTAGCTAGAGACGGCAGAATTTTGCGCGATCTCATATATCGGAATAACGCTTTCTTATTTCTAGGTTTGGAAAGAAAGTCGAAATGTTTTTTGTCATAGTCTTCTTTAGCTTTAGCCACGGTGCGCTTAAATGTAGCAGCAATAAACTTGTAATCTGCCCAATTTTTGGGGGACTGATTATGAATTAGCTGCTTCCAAGCTGCTTGTCGTCGTCTATGATCACGAGAGCACTCAGAATTCCACCACTGGCTACAAGGCTTTCTCGTATCAGACTCAATAGAAAATTCTGCTTTTTTGAACGTTCTTTTAATTACCGCACTTAATTTCATGGCTTTATTTTCATCGTTGTCTTCAGTGGGAGTAGTCAAAGCAACTTCTAGGTCATTTTTAAATTTGGAATAATTGATAAAGGTTCGAGCTTGGGAGCAAGATGGAATAATGGGGCAAGAAATTTCAAACAGTACTGGTAAATGGTCACTGTTGGTGGCGCAGTCTAGAGAAGTCCAAGATACGCTAGAAATACCCGAGCTTATAAAACTCAAATCTAAGGCAGAGCGGGATCGGTCTCGGATAAATGTGGGAGTTCTAGCGTTGAGGCATGATAAATTATGGTCTATAGACCAGTCCCACAAGCGTTGTCCACATTGATCAGTCCTAAAACCCCAACTAGTGTGGTGAGAATTAAAATCTCCAACCATAATTTTTTCTGTGCACCACGAATTAACAGCCATGTCTAAACATCGCGTGTCTTGTACACCCAGAGGAAAGTAAAGATTTACTAGAGAGAAGGGAGAGCATCCAGGCAAGGTGATGTCTAAGGCGAAAATTTCACATTCGGGGGATATACGTTTGTACGAAGTTTTGATCTTTGAACTAATTTTATTATTGACAAAGAACGCTAAACCTCCACCTTTGGATGGGCGATCCAGGCGAAAAGACCGGAAATTAGGTAGGTAAAACGAATTATGTGCTGACAGCCACGTTTCTTGCAGTGCAATAATGTCTGGATTGAATTTACAAGATAAATACAATAAATCTGTACTAGCTGAATGAATAGATCGGCAGTTCCAATGAAGAATTTTGATAGAACCTATCATTTTGACAGAATTGTTTCGGCAACTACCTTATCTAAAATGCTGTCTTTAAGAAAATCGCTCTTCGATAGGTTCTCCTTCTGGTATTTTTTGTTTTTTGAATGTTTTGAAGAGCCAGTGTTTTTGGAGACAGGTGATCGAGTGCGCTTTAGGGATTTGATGTCCATGTCCATATCTTCAGAATCCTGACCATCCTCTAGGATGTCTTCACTTATCCTCTGGTTGTCTGTACAAGAGGGCCCTGCAGCCTGTACTTCTGAAGGAGATGACTCTGCGTCTGCTTCACTTGGTGGGAGAGTTACGTTGTCTTGGGAAGTATCCTTCATATCTCTTTGTGGCCCATATATTTGCGTCAACTGAGTGGCTACAATATGAGATAAGGAGTCACAAAGGGTGGTGGCCAGGCGATCTATAGCTTTCTCCATCGCTTTTTCAATCATGTCTGCAATGGACACTGAAAGAGAAGCTTCTAAAGTTGCATTATGTCGGGCTGCAACACCAGCATATCCCTGGGTTCTTGCCTGAATTTCAGCGATGGCGTCTTTTCGTGAACAGCGTCTGCGATCAACAATTTCCATAATTTGAGTCTCCCGCGCTTTGGCTGAGCAATTAGCGTTATCTGCGCAGTGCTGCTCATGACAAAGACAACACTTTTCTTCAGTACAATTGCATTCATTTGCAGTATGTGCCTCACCACATTTTCGGCATCTGGGAGCTGACCTACATCCTTTTAAAGTGTGTCCATAGCGCCAACATTTCTGACACTGGAGGGGACGAGGTGACAGCTGTTCGACTCTGAATATTAAAGGCCACGCCTTGATTTCAGTGGGGCGAATCGACCCGGCAAATGTGACAATTACAGACTCAGTAGGGATCTTTGTCTGTTCTACAACTCGTGAGCATCTATAAACTGCAATTGCACCTGCCTCAGAGAACATCTCTAGGACCTCAGCTGGAGTCATGTTAATGTCTACGCCTCGGACAATACCTCTGACGCATGCTAGGTGAGGAGGAATGAAGGCGCTCACCGGATTGGTAGCAAACATCGAGCATTTAAGTAAGTCTTTGACACAGAGCTGGTCAGGAGAAAAGCAGACAATGCCTCCCTTGCCAAACTGCCGGACCTCTGTGATGGTGTGATAGTGAGTTGTCGCTGCTTTGAGTTCCGACTGGATCACTTTAGGGTTTTTCATCTTAATGACTCCGTCGTTGCTTGGGACTAGGGCCACAGGAACGGAAGCGACGCCATTGCGTAGGAACTGGTCCACTGGTAGCTCCTGCGGTGAAAGAGAAGCAGACCAGAGATAAGTCCCTGGTCCAGGCGAAGAAAGCGGCATCTGTCTGGATTGACTAGCCAGAAGGGTACTAGCTAATCAATGCTAAGGCTTTAGATACGCCTATCCAAGAAGAAATTCAGTAGTGGCTACTCAGATTTCAGCCAAACCCCCAGAGTAAGCAAGCGAGCGTCTTCTGAAGTGTTGTTCGTTTTCTTCTACGTAACACCACGTGCGCCAACTTCTTCTTCTTCTTCTTCTTCTTCTTCTTCTTCTTCTTCTTCTTCTTCTTCTTCTTCTTCTTCTTCTTCTTCTTCTTCTTCTTCTTCTTCTTCTTCTTCTTCTTCTTCTTCTTCTTCTTCTTCTTCTTCTTCTTTAACAATTACGCAGCGTTGAGAATAATCAAATGTAACGTTCAGTAAGAACACATCCACGCACAACATCACACATTTTACATTATCAAAGAATTTAGGCTGCGATGAATTCCAAACAGTGGCGTAGACAGAAGTTTCTTTCGGAGGGGGGGGGGGGGCACTACCCTGGTGTGAAGTGGGGGTCGGGCAGGCAGATGTGGTCGAGTGTTACTTTGGGCTCTATATGCAATGGCAATAACATTTGGGGGGGGGGTTAATGCCTCTTATAGACACCATGTTGTTAATCAAGTGTAACAAATGAGTGGTAGAACTTGTAGAGGATTGCTTAAAAAGTTCGGCAGATCCCACGTACCTTGGGAATCGACGTTATGAGATACATGCCGAGGGAAGGTGAGCAATTTTTTTTTATTGAACGACACGCCATGAAATGATGCTAAATATATGTACAAACGTCGCACTCACAGACATATGTGAAAAAGTTGCAGATGTTTATATTACCAGTAGTTTGCACTTGCGCAACGATACAAACAGGAAAATGCGTATTAGGAACACCAGAAGCTGACATATGAAGGGCTAATGCTGATTGATTGATTCCTATATGGGGTTTAACGTCCCAAAACCACTATATGATTATGAGAGACGCCGTAGTGGAGGGCTCCGGAAATTTAGACCACCTGGGGTTCTTTAACGTGCACCCAAATCTGAGCACATGGGCCGACATCATTTCCGCCTCCATCGAAAATGCAGCCACCACAGCTGAGATTCGATGCCGCGACCTGTAGGTAAGCAGCCGAGTACCTTAGCCACTAGACCACCGCGGCGGGGCTTCATCGTGTTCTACTTTTGAAGGTGAAGGACAAGCGTCCTCTCTTTTTTCCTTCAAGGTTATGTACCAACCAGTCCAGTGACAATTAAATCTTACCTACATTTCTTTGATAGTGCCCAGATTTTCATCCCATTTTTTTCTAGCACGACGCCGGGGCTACAAGTCACACATTTATTGCCCCTGCTTCATGTTGTGCAAGATGTTTGGCCTTCTGCATTAAAAATGACCTGGTGCCGGTATAGAAGTGCGAGTATTGTTTGTATCAGTCAAGCTTCCAATAAGCCATGCGACGAAGATACGCTCTTTTCCTGTGCATCGTTTATTTTCTGGCGGTGCTTAGGTGTATCATTATTTCTCTCATATTTATGTACCACTCAACCCAGCCCAATATTCGCTATAGCAAACTCACGACAGTCGGAGCATCTGGTGTCCATCTTCAGAGTAGTGGAAGGGTCCTTCATATTTCTTCCTTCAATCGGGTTTATATTATTGCGGAAATGTTCCAAAAATAGTCACAAGGACGCAGCACAAGTGAGCGTGCTAATAGAGTTTATCGGAAATGTTGTGTACGAGTGAAATTGTCTGAAGATTCGCGCTTTTTTTCGTTTCCTAAAAAAGAAAAAAAATACTCTTGTTTGGATATACATTTCCCAGAAGAATGTTAAAAATATCACTGCATATACACGGAGTGAATGATGATGAGTGGGGCGAAGTGCTGGAGGGTTTCATCGCAAAACCGTTGACAGTCCGCGGATATCACCCACTACATCACAAAAGACGTGACAATCACTGTATATACGAAACATTTTATTAATCAGAAGTGGTAGCTCTACGTCACTTTCGTTCTCCCTTCAATATAACGGCTTTATGGTCGGTGAAGTGGTGGATCGGTGATGGAGCGTAGTGGGATGTTTGCAAGGACGAAGTAATCGGCACTTTGCAAAGGTGGTACTATAGACGGTCACGTACAAACAAGATATGGGCACAGTCTGGGGCAATCTATGGTTCTTTAACGCGTACATACAAGTACACAACCATCTTGCATTTCATATTGGCTACTTCTCAACAGTATTTGCTTTATGGTCGGTGAAGTGGTGGATCGGTAATTGGGCGTAGTGGGATGTTTGCAAGGACGAAGTAGTGGGCAGTTGGCATAGGTGGAACTAAAGGCGGTCACGTACATACAAGCAAGTGATGGACAGACCAAAGCCTTTAGGAGCTTCACCCCTAAAAAAACTTGGCTGATCTCGCCGTCATAGGAATCAGTATAAGACTATATGGAAGGTTTCTTCATAGAAGTATAGCCTATTGTGTAGTGACGTATGAGAGTTCGTACGATGCATGTTCGACATGGACGAACCCATACTTGACGCTTATAGAGGCACCTCTCAGCCGCGGGGACTAACACCCGCGATCTCGACTTAACCATTCTGTGTGCTATGCCCAGAAAAAGAATATCGTGAACCCTGTGCAAAGATGACATCAACAAGCACGCATTAAACACCGGTAAACAGCACGAAAAACCACATGGATACACAGAGTGCACGTGGCGTTGATTCCGAACAATTATATAGAGTTGCTGAGAGTCAGCGCTGTGTGCGTATACACTTTTTGCGTATCTTGTGGTTTTTCGCGCTGTTTTCTGATCGTGCACAACCGACAAACCCAGCTCTCCGCACTTTTGAAACACTTGTACTCGATATGAGTGTCTTCCCGGCGTCGTCGGTTGAGGAGAGAAACGGAACGTTCTGCACTGCTGTGCAGTACAGGGTAATGATTCTACGCCTCCGCTTATGCATACGCTACCGCCTTCAGCAACGGGGCAGGCAGATGCTCGTAGCTTGAGCCGCGAGCGCGTACAGGCGTCACACGTCTTGCTGGCCTCTGCCTCTCTCCACCAAGGCTCTACCACACAGTGACCATGCCATATTCAAATGAAGGCCTCGCGTACGCAGGAGCTGTATTAAGGTGTAGTCGCTTGGGAGGTATAAAATTACTAAACATTCGGTGAACGCTTGTTGAAGAAAAGCTGTGCATTAATGGCGGCCACAATCCGTAGCTTGCTCGTTTTAATAAAGTTATCAGGCACCGATGCTTGTATGGTAAAGTACGACGCTAGTATCATCACTCACATCTTTTCTTTTTTTAGTCGTCCTGTTCGGTTAATTTTACGTTGACGTCATCTCCCCCAAATCTTTAAGCGTTCTTCACATGCTCCACGTCTTAATTAGGCTGCCCCTTGATGCTTCTTTAAAAGCATTTTCGATAGCGTACAGTCGTCAATATTGCAACATGCAGAGGAGGCGCTGGTCACACTGGCTCCTTTCTTTTACATTGTCATTTTAACGCCCTATTACTATGTAACTGCTACCTCACGCAAAGCGTGTCCGAATGATTGCGATCTATCGAGATAATGTTGGAATGTTCCAAATCAGATTGCATGCTCCGCGCAAGCATTACACTTAGTTCTTCAACTTACGCGGTCGCTAGCGATAACACTGGAATCTTCAATGATTTGGTATGAAAATCAACGCGCTTGACAGTCAATCGATGATCGACGGCCGACGTTCTGTTCAACACTATTAGTGCAAGTGTGTATTGCTGTAACCTTACTTTACGTTTACCAGCCACCAAGTTCGGTGAAATAAACAGTTGAATTTTGGACATACAGACTGTGAGCTTCGCCAACGTCATGACCACATGAAAATATACTTTCAGTTAAGTTAAATCTGTGCTTTGGTTTTACTTATACAACATGCTAGAGAAAGTATTGTAGTAATGGCTGTTGACCATGTTATCACAAGGCTTCGCCTACAAGTGTGCTCGAGGAACTTAATGTATGGCCACATCCTCGTATAGCCTTCGATAATAATCTCTTCCGCCCCTATTCAATAAACTGACTCTTTCATAGGGGTCCACTCCATTGCTGTTATAAGCTTGCGCACACTTAGCGAAAGCAGACGGCTATTTCTCACAAGGATATTGGTTGAATTTGTCGCAAACGGCAAGCCTTGAAATCCGCGAGAAAAAAGGCGCACTTTTACTTTCACAAGTATTATTTATTAACCTATTTATTTATTTACAATACTGTAGCCCTCGCGGGCTATTAAAAGGGCGGGAATGTAGATTATACAATATCAAAATACAGTACTACGTAAAAATTGACTCGAAATGACGCTCAAAAACTTCAGCTGGCTCCCAAATAATAAATACACTGGTATTAGGCTTGTTTCAATAATCATATACGAGGCAGAAAGGAAAACTTGAACTCGTCAGTTATCGAGGCATTACAAAATATATACCACGCTGCTGAGCCTGAGGAATATTGGTTGACGTGACGTGGTTGCAAGGCCAATTGTGTGTTGGTGCGTTTATTTAAAAAAAAAAACTGTCCTAGCGGATATATGGAACAGCCTTTATTGCAGACTGTTAATTATAAAAAAAAACTGGGGAGCAGCGAAACATGTAGGGAAGTTTGTGTCAGCATCACTTATAAAGTGGTCGGGCTAACTGTAACCTTCTTTATTTTCAGTGAAACGTGGGTGAGCAGTGGTATTTACCCAAATTTTGTGGCGCACTCCTGTTTATGTAAAAAACCGTGACTGCATGACATGCTGTGACGATGTTATGCGCCGGCAAGCCGAGACTACGCCATAATTGCGTCACAAGCTGTGTCGATCTGGTATTTTTTGATGATGGGATTAAACGAAGACGTCATCACGCCAAGTTAGCATTATGATTGATAATGATTGCATGACACACAATGACGACAGGGGACGCCGACAAGTTGAGCCGCGAAGGTCGTGTAACAACTGAATTGCAACGTACATGGAAGAATCAACTGCTACTCGTAAGTGGGGGGACTGAAGTGACAGAAAGGTGCCCCACTTGGGCTCACCGATAAGCGTATCAGAATGGGTATCTGAATTTTAACGGAACCTTTTTCATAATTCAAAAGTGTGTTTTCCAGCACAGCGTATTCACCCATATAATCCACGAATGGACCTTCCTTATTAGCTCATCACCCCTGTCTTATTATGTTATACTATCGTAATCTTTGTATCATATTCTTATTTATATTAGCGTATGTATCTCTTGGCATTATGTTGCACTTCTTGTTTACATACTAGGGTTATTTCTGCGTTATGTTTGATGTTTTGTATTGGACTTCATGTTTTGTATGTAAAATCTGTGCAAGGATCATATGGTGGTCTGCTGTATGTTAACAACAACAACAACAACAACAACAACAACAACAACAACAACAACAACAACAACAACTACTACTACTACTACTACTACTACTACTACTACAACAACAACAACAACAACAACAACAACAACAATAATAATAATAATAATAATAATAATAATAATAATAATAATAATAATAATGGTGGCACCTGACATGTTTTAGGTGGAGAGGGGGTAGGCTAGTTGCACTGGCTGGGCCTCTTCTATTATGTGTCATTAAGTCAAGAGATCTAAGTCTACATCCACCACGTACGTCGTATAGTGCAAGAAAACTGCGCCTAAAAACGCCGTTTAAATCAAGTGGCTGGACGCCATTAGTTAAGCAAACTGCCTAGCAGTAAAAATGGTTTTACAATTGAGAACATGGCAGGAATTGTGGGTTGTGCTTACAAATCCTGTTACGCGGACGATAACCATCGTCGTCACCGACGACATTAACGACCAGGTTTCTCGGTAGTTCTAGCTTCAACATTACCGCATAACAAACAAACAAACAAACAAACAAACAAACAAACACAACATAAATGTGTTTATCTAACGCTGGCGCAAGAGTCGACCGGTAGTTTGATCAACGAGAGCGCGGGACGTCCACGAGCAATGAGTGATAGAGATGAATCTACTAGATGTGACAGAGAGAGTGCCGCACTATACCGTTCGTTGCTCTTAGCTACAAAACAAACAAGCAAACAAACAAACAATAGATAAAAATTTTGCAACACTTGTTGATAAGATCAGGCAGCGTGATACAATAAAAGCTCATTGATTCGAACTTGGTAAATTAAAAAATCGGATAATTTGGCATTGTTAACCAGTTCCGGGCAGCATATGCATTGTTCAATGGCATATACTTTCTACTGTGGCATCCCTCGTACACGAATTGTGGTTTTGGGACACGAAACCGAAAGAATGATCAATCAACCTGTGCACTGGAAACCCATCGTTCCTGCCAAATCTCCTATTTAAGCGTTGTTTCCTCGCACAACATGTTTCCGAAATTCGAGTACCTATTAAAGCTCCAACGTACAATGACCTTCCACGAATAATAATAATAATAATAATAATAATAATAATAATAATAATAATAATAATAATAATAATAATAATAATAATAATAATAATAATAATAATAATAATAATAATAAAAATAAAAATAAAAAAAATAATAATAATAATATATAAAATAATAATTTATTGTACACATTCATAAGAAATACTAAGAAACGGGCCTGTCTAAAGTCCCAAGTACTTATGCGACTAGGCCCGGCAGAGCCGGTTACAGCGATGTGGATACAAGGTAAAAAAAAAAAAACTATTGTTGGTTCTTTGCCAACGAACAGACAAATGATTGACACCGCTGCTTTTTTACAGGCAGTAAATAAAAAAGAGGAACAAAGGAGGGACCCAGAGCATACTTGGCTTACAAGTAGACCATCTGATTTTACAGCTCAGCCAGTAATTTCTTTAATTGCTTTTTTGAACTCGCTGAAAAACAAAACAATTCAGGTAGTTCGTTGAAAATGCTCTGAATATACACACTTATACATGCTTCTTCATATCTGGTAGAAAACCTGGTTACTATAAAACGCTTTTTTTCTCTCAGGGGTCGACGCTTTAGATAGGGCACTTTAAAGTCATCACACCAATTGTATCTCAGCACAACTGTTTCGTGCCGCTTCAACGCCGCACGAAACGTTCTCGCTTGAACAGTGCGAATAGATGGACCTGTGGTGAGCGTCGGAACACGCGCCTCCACGTAACACAAACTACGTTCGCTGAGCTCTGCGTGTTATCTCTTACACAGTGTTTTTGTATATGCGTAAAACATCCTCCCTTGTACGCTTTCCTCCTCCTCTTCTCCTTTCTCTACTTTTGCGGCGGCGGCCCGCACTCGCTGGCGCCACAGCTTGGCAGACGGAGAATACACAACTATACCGCACGGACGTCTTGTCTCGCGGTCAGTCAATCCGCCGCATGCCCTATACAGACCACCGCATCAATTTCTACGATGCTTGGGTCATCGACACGGAGAGTGGTCACACAAAAACACAGTTCTTAGAGTCCTGGCACATCCAAACAACGCCTGGAAATGTTAACCGCTCAACGGAAACCTTACCCAGTGTATACGTGCGTGCACGGTCGACAGAATTAGTGGTAAAAAACACCACAGCAACAACAACGGCGGAAAAAAGGACGATGGAGTGGGCGACACCACCAAGAAAAATCGCTAGCTTCGGAGCCGGCCGAGCAGTCACCCCTGAAGAAGGGACCGAATCGGTCCTGAAACTTCGAGTCTGTTTACAGTCTTTAAGTCTCATCTTTGGCTGGAGAGTTCATGTTAATGGTATGAAAGTTCATCTAGCTGGACAGATATCTGTCGAAGATGTTCACATATAAGTGTTATATATGTACCTACTCTTGTGACTATTGAAGTACAAAAACCTGTGTTTATGTTCCAATATAGGATACTGATGTCACCAGTACTGCTCTTTTTATCTCTTGTGTTTATTTGCTTTGCAATGATACGCCTATGTAATATTACGCACTTTCTAAACCTTGTTGTAATCTTTTTTTTTCAGTGTTTCTCTTAGTCCTTCTTAATGTGATTGTGTACTTATGCTTCTTTTTTTTGCCAATGCAGTCGCTCTGTGTGAAGAATGTACGGTGTGGTGCTAGAGGCCTTGTCAGGTGACTCATGATGTCGCCTTTCATCTCCTGCCCCACAGCAATCATGTATTGTTAAATAAATAAATAAATAAATAAATAAATAAATAAATAAATAAATAAATAAATAAATAGTCATATTGGGGTTTTCGCACGTAAAACCTTGATGTTATTACTAATACAACGACGTGCTAGCACGGGTATAAATTTCCCGGCAAATCACTTGATTGCAGCAACTGATACGGTGAATGACGCCAGCATGAGATCTTTGAAGTATTTCCGTACGTAAATAAGAAACAGATGATTGTGCCAGCGTGCCGTGATTATTACTACGCCGAAATGAAACGTTGCATTTATACAACAGATAATGCTGTTTGCTACATCATGATTCAACTTTGGTTCATGAAATTCTTGGCTTTTGCATGCAAAAACACGAGGCGATTATGAGGTATGAGGCAGTAGGGCACTATGAAATAAGTCTGATGATCTACGTTTCTTAAGTGAGCACACACACCTGAGCACACAGATGTCCTTGTGGTTCACGTCTATCGAAATGCATCTGCCGTTTCCTGGAATCGAACACGACTGTCGTGAGCGATATGAGCTCGAATACGTCACCGCGTGGCAAGTAGCCTCAATACCAAGATAACGTGATACGTGGATGGCACTGCCGAAACCATACGAGAACAGGGGGGGTGCTCTTCCACTGTCTGTTGGCGCTCCCGCTTCGCTATAGCGTTGCAAGCAAATGGCAGATGATTGCGTGCAATCTGCCGCTAACGACGATACTACGAATAAAATGCACGAAAAGCAAAGTAGGTGAAAGACGCGCACCCCATGCGTATCCAACACGGCCTACATATAATACAGGCATGGTATCACGGCAGCCTGCGTCACAGCTGACATCTCAGCAGCTACATGAGTGATTCAGTGGGACTGTGCGCGCTTCGCAAGTTCATATCACCGCTGGCAGCCACGAGCATGCAATAAGTTGCCGTTTTGTAGCAGGTGGGAGTGTCAACAGATACCCGAAGCGCGCCACCCTCTTTACTTTGCTTTTGACAACGGCCGCTTTGAAACAGCCAATGTATACGGTTCGAGCTATTCGCCATGCGCTCGCGTCTTCGAACTCATATTGGTCATGGTAGTACCTACCTTTTTTACAAATTGTTCCAAAGTTAATAACAATAATAATAGTTGAGGTTTAACGTCCCAAACCACATTATGATTATCAAAGACGCTGTAGTGTAGGGCTTCGAAAATTTCGACATCCCAGAGATCTTGAACTTACTCCTAATAGTAAGTGCATGGACTCCGACGATTTTTGCCCCCATCAAAAGTGCGGCCACCACGGCCGGGATTTTATCCCGCGAATTGCGTGTCGGAAATTCATCTTTTTAACCGCTAGCCCACCGAAGCGTCCCTTCGCTCTATTAAGGTGAAAACGCAACAAAGATAGGTTATTAGTGAGCGTTTTGTATCTGTCCACCAGCCTTCGTCTCATATATAGCGTTGTTGGTCGAGGTTCCTTGAGTACAGCCGCCTGATTCTATAGCGTGCGCAGCAGTGACGTTTCCTTACGTCCGTACCATAGGATGGAACGCAGCAGCAGCTAGAAAGTTTTGCGGGCATGCACTTGACCAAGCCTTTTTTTTCTTTAGGGGCGAAGCTCCTTGAGGAGGGGGGGGGGTTGGTCGTCACCTGTATGTATGCATGCATGTAGTAACCACGTCACAGCATATCCGAGGAGTGAATAATGATGAGTAGGGCGAAGCTTCGGAGGGTTTTATTGGGAAACCACGAATTATCCGCTGGCCGCGTCCGTCCATAGTCTGTCTGTTTGACGCACGGACGGACGCATGGACTGGCGCACGAATGAACGTATGGGCGGATGGACGGGTGGATGCATGGATGGCTGCATGGACGAATGGACGCACGGACGGACGGATATAGGCATGGACGAACGAATGGATGGACGGATGAACGGAATAGCGGACGGACTGACGAACTGATTCACGCTACGCCCCACGCATCATCAATCACTGCGTGGATATGGTGTGATTTTTTTGTTGAAATTATTCCTGTAGTATCGTGAAGGTACACACAAAAAACTGCCACTAGAGCATGTTAGTTAAAATTTGGTCGGCCGTTTTTTTATCTACGCCCACAAAGTTCATCCTGGCATAGCCACTTTCTGTGTATCTCATACGTGAATGGTGGCACGTAAAAGAGCTCATAATTTAATTAACTCAGAACTTGTGGCAGCGCTCGTGATCAGTGCACCATCGCAAGTCTGAAGGCGGCCTTTTAGCGATACTTTCAAAAATATCCTCAATATCTTAAAAAAACAGAAGCATGCATTTTGCGCGCACATACTGAAAATAGTTTGCATCTTAAAAATTGTGCGTTAACGTAGCACTTTTGCGGATTTCTGCATTTTACGTGGGTTAAATGAAGGTGACAACGCTCACGACGCACTTGCTGCCAAGGAACATGAGAAGCCTCGAGAACATTCCACGCACGGCTGCAGCATGCTGGCGCAACTTTCTTAAAATATTCTTTTCTACATTGCCAGTCACGCTGATCGATGTGATAATGGCGTCGTGGAAACGCCCGACAGTGACGTAGACGAGATTCACTAATGTGCGAATAAAGAAAAATTTCCAGGCATATCTACGCATGCACCAAGCATCATGAGACTATGATTCTGGTGGTCAGGTATTATTTTCCCGGGGTATATGAAACTGCCGTTCTGCTTTCTGCTCTCAACTTTAGTTGTGCGCTACGGAGTTATGTGTCGCATTACTGTTGTATTTGCCCACTGAAAGAGCCTTTACTTGGTGACGTGGTTCCCGGGTTGCCTTGCGTCTTCTATACGGACTCCAGAAGAACTCGCTTCAAAAACAAGCCCCCGGGAAATGCCGCAATGTGTTCTGGTGGTATAGCAAACACTTCTGAGAGCTCGACATATGCCAGAGTACCAACTTGCCATGGACACTAATTTCAACCCTCAAGTTGCTCCCGCACGACAACTACCGCCCTTCACGCAAGCTTCTGAGATATGTGTCAAACTTGGCAAGTTTTCACATGCCTCACGCTAATGGCGCTCCATTGAAGCCGGAGAAGCGAACTTACAAGATACAAGTCATGGCTGCAGTGGAGTCGCTTTTCGTTGTGCGCGTTTACTAACCGTCAGCAGAAGTCTGGACAAAAGACATGGATTCATGGTGGACATCTAATCGACGACCACTGAGGCCGACCTTCTTCACGGAGTGCTGGTCATGGGTGAGCAAGTAAGATAAGGGATTCTCCGAGCTCGTGAGGGTGGTACGCAGCTTATTCTGCCAGTTCAGTATCGTATACATAAGGTATATCTAATTGGTACGCGCTAGGTGTTTTGTTTACGCGCAAAAGGTTACGTGAGGTTAGCTACAGCGTAAAATTAAGTCCGGATCTTTTCTGGGTGGGCCGTGGCCATGTGTCGGGTGTTCTCCGTGACAAAATTCGAGAGGACGGGCCGCGTAGCTGGTGCGAAGACGCATATCGCTTCAGTTCAGTTAGGCAAGCAGCTGACACATAGGCAGGGCAACTTGATAGCCTCTTAAGCTCGATAGCTTTGTTAATGCTATCAAACTTCTTGAGGTTGCAGATCATTGAAGATCAGCGCTTCCTTCCGCAGCATATGTGAGCGGTGGTCAACCTTGTCTCATTTCAGCGTGTGTGGGCAGTCTGTTTGCCCATTACTGTAGTACGCGCCTCGTTTGCTTCGTTGGAAGCGCCGCCCGCTTTGGTTGACCTTTGGTAACATGGTCCGCGTACGCGTGTGAACCTGGCTGATATATATATAGACGTAACCTGGCTGATAAATATATATATATATATATATATATATATATATATATATATATATATATATATATATATAAAGGAGCACACTTACGAAAATTTGATAATTGTTTACTCTACGTTTCAGCTGTGGCACGGCCGAAACATAGAGTAAACAATTATCAAATTTTCGTAAGTGTGTTCCTTTATTCCTAACTATATTTGCACCGGATCCACAAAATTTCTTTTTTGAATCATTATATATATATATATATATATATATATATATATATATATATATATATATATATATATATATATATATATATATATATCAGCCAGGTTACGTCTATATATATATATATATATATATATATATATATATATATATGCGCACAATAAAACTTAACCATGAAGACACATCACAGAGTGCCAAGCATTTTTTGCAAAAAAAGCAAAAAATCATAAAATGGGATGCGTCTGTGAGAGCGATAGTTGATTGTGGGAATAGATTCCGTGGGGATGTGGTTTTTAGAATGGACGCATGCGAATAGGTTACTTTAAGCTATCGTGTTAGCTCTTATAATTGATAAAACTCTCCTGGTAACTAGCTGAAACTTCATCTATGGGAGAATATGTATGCAAACAAGGGCACAACAACAAGGCAACAAAAAGCGTCTTCCTCTTCTCTTGGTTGCATGTTTATCAATTTTGTCTCATAAGCCGAACGACTTAGTAGCAGCTCATCTTTACAATAAAAGCTTCAAGGCGTCATCGGCTACGTGTGTAAAGGAAGAAGTGATGCTTTCCAAAGCTAACAATGCTCAAAGTATATGCTTGCTCCAGAAGAGATTTCATCTGTATTTGCTCCGCATTATCCTCGTGGTTCGCGTGCTAAAGATTGGAATGCGCGCAAAATGTATAAGTGACGTTTACCTAACAAGTTTTTTTTGTACACACACACGCACGTGCGCGGTGGGTATTTTCTCGTAATCATACATGCACGCGGGCTTTTTATTGCCACTCTGGAAACATCATAGAATGTAGATATCATATTAATGTCTTCAGCACGTGAATCTGTAGGTTCAACGAAAAACGACATATTCTTTTGTTTCTCTTCCGGAAGAGCACGAAATTTCGATAACGTGTTCATTCGACATCTAAAAAGAAAACACCGTGTCCCATTGTACTTCTCTTCGGCCGTGCCTATATAGGTACGCGACGTTTCTCGACGCTGATCAATAAGACGTCATTCTGTTCCCGCTCTTCGAAGTAACGTTCTTTAGAAAAACAGTTCGTTGAAAGAATCGGTAAACCCTCACCCCTCACATTTATGACATTGTCTCACACAAGCAAATATTATTCTTTCTCCATGATCTGACGTCTATTCTCTCCCAGGAATTTTGAGTCGTTGTCCTCACCGGGGATATATGACAAGCCGGGTCAATATAATGGTGGTTGTTGTTGCAGACTTCGTTCTCCATTTATTTTCCTTTGCAGAACTTGGTATTGGAACTTCGCCAGTTCAAAAACCGAAAGCCTTAGGTGTCTTAGAAAACTGGAAAGATGAGCTTCGGCTGCGTGGGCGTCAACACGAGTGAAGCAAAGGACAATGATTATGTGACGGCATGACACTGATACGTCATTGTGATATCACACGATGGCTTAATTCATGACGTCATAATGGCATCACTATTACGTAACATAGCAAGAAGTCATGCGATGACGTCATTATAAAATGTGCGCTGATCCAGGAGGCACTGCAAACGTCCTTGAGTAGCAGGAAGCTTCCAATAACAGATCATGGAGGCCATGCAAAAACATGTTACGTGTACAAAGTTTTAGGAAAGAAGGGGTGGGGAAAGGATGGATCAGTACAACTGAGTGTCAAAGAAAGGGAGGGGTTGGCGTTTGGTGTCCTGTGGTCTTACGCAAATGCGTATGTGACCGGTCAAGCTTTATTTTTCAGTGCACCAGGGATTCTCAGCCCTACCTTGAAATCGCACAGTCCTGGCATCGTTGGCATGATGAGAGTAACACGTAGAAAAAAAATCAAGCAGTAAAATATGTAAGAGAGCAGCGTTGGAAGTTTTGCGCTGTTTTATTGCAATGTTTTTTTTATATACGGCGTTACGCTCATTGAATATTGTACTTGCTCTGCAAGACATGTGTTGTGTATGAATAAAAGCAGTGTTATGTTGTGTCTTTTTGTCCCACGTTATATATTTGGTGCGTGAAGCCGAAATATATATTCACACAGCCACTGAAGAAAGCCATAGCAAGTGAAGAATAGGTTCAACGAACAGGTATAGGTGCCTCAGACAGGGCGGCTGGCGTTTCATAGGGGAAACTAGATTCGTGAAAGTCCTCTGAAAAGTATACGTCCTCGTATCGGAACGACGGCCAGCCTGGATGAGACGCGTATACCTATTAGTTCAACCTGTGCGGATATTTCCAACCGCCGGCTTTTACCATCAATACAAGAGGTTGAGAGGAGTTACACATATTGCACGTTTAACTGTCTTTTACGCGCAATTTCCAAGCTCTAAGTGAGCTGGATTATAAAAAAAAGTTCAAGGATACTCCCCAACGAGAGATGCTGTCGAAAGACTGAAGTGGTAAACGAAACGCGAAGCCCGTATAAGGAAGCAAACTTGGTATGCAGCACCCTCTCCGTATAAGACAGGCATGCACAATGACGGCTGTAACAAGAAATTGTGCTATATTCCGGCACGAATTGTGGTAAATCAGAGCCCTTTTCGTTCATTTATGCTCGACGTCTTTGCGTGGTTGCGTGCCATCTTCACGCACGGAAACGTACGGGTAAAAAATCGTTCGTAGCACGTACCGAAGACTTTGAGGGACGCCAGTGATTTCCTTCATATGCGGTCACGGTCAATATGAATGTTGTCGGTCATAATTGACATAGTAATAAATAGAGGAGCTTGTCTCGCTTCGTGAAAGCGATGACAATCACTTTTCATTTGGTTGATGCTCACTGCCTTACTACTACACAAAATAAAGCAAGAAAAGAGAGGACCTGATTGCTTTGGTCATGTTGTACGCCCAAATGACTGGGAGCATCACTTTGAAAGGTGGCCGGAACCTCGCGTAGGCTTCTTTACTAGTAGGTACACAGCGGCCGAAATTGTTTGCCTTCAACAGCAGTAGTAAACGAATGCTGGACTTATATCGTATGCTGAACGTATTTCGCTGAGGCCGTGCTGGAATAAGCTTCTTGAAGGCAAGAGAATTGCGCATTCGCCTGCGGATTAGCTGCACTGTGCATACGTGTTGGAAAGTGTGTGCAGTTATGCTTTCTGTCTTTTTCTCATTTGCTCTCTCATTGTCCCTCGACGTGTATGGCAGCCATCTTGACGTGGTCTCTTTGGTCAACCTCCCTTTTCTCCATTCCCACTTCTCTTTCTCATTTTCATATTTATTTCTGAAACACTCGACAGTCTTATCGTTATTTATCAGCTGATCGACCATAGATTCATTCATTAATATTTAGTAGCTTGCAAACAAAGCGCGGCCCCCATGCACTCTGCCCATCTCATGCCGGTATTTCGCTCCTTTTTCTTGCTTTATCGTTTGTTTATAGTTTCTTTTTTAAGTCGATACGCCTATGACTTCTCAGCATAGATCAAGGAGTCCCATTCCCTACCCGGCTCCCTTCTTCGTTCTCCACCCACGCTGCAGCCTTCGTCCTTCACTGTTCACTCGCGCACCAGCTATATATAGTCATGCCGTATAGCTACGCCCCTTTATCGATACACGTCATCGCTGACGGCTTGTGAGAGTGGGATCTGACGAAATAGTGAGGCTACATGCAATGGCGCATGAGGATCTCGTCTGTGCTTTCAAAGCGGCGCGCAGTGCTTGTTGCGACTGCTAGGAATCCTGCCATCCATCTTAACCGTATAATCTGGCGCGGGAACCGTATCAATTCTTCTAGGTGTACTGTTGACTGTATACGTCGCTCAGGACGTTGCCCTTCACCAGTGAGCGAATGGTTGCGATAACAGCCGCAGCAACAACTATAGGCACTCCAGGGGCATTCGTGAGATGTATAGGCTGTCATCGAAATAACCTTCGTTAGGAAACCCGTCTTAAGTAGCGATGAAAAGCATTGGGACGCAACTTTGAGCATTTGCATATCGTAGACGAAGTGTAGCGTGTGTATAGGCTTTACTCTTGACACGTCGGTGATCTCACAAATGTCTGAACTGTCTGGGCAAAGAGCATGACGAGTCCTGTACTGCGTATAATCACTCTGAGCCGCAGCTGGGTGTTTCTCAGGCTAAAGCCCCAACGAACATTCCATTTTTTATGCCTACTTGTTCGGAATATTGCTTTTTCTTTCGCCTAGCTTCCTTAAACGGCGTCGTTGTAGGTTAAAAGCTGTTTTGCGTATGAAGGAGCCAACAACAAGAGTGCTCGTCCCAGCACTCGTGTCATCGTCATTTTTAATACAGCACACTGTAATTACTCAGTATTGTTGTTGTCCTTGCTCTTGTTGTTGTTGTTGTTGTTGTTGTTGTTGTTGTTGTTGTTAACTTAGTCTCGAGGGTTCAAGATGGAAGTGAGTTGAAACACATGACG
Source organism: Rhipicephalus microplus (assembly GCF_043290135.1). Classification (NCBI taxonomy): domain Eukaryota; kingdom Metazoa; phylum Arthropoda; class Arachnida; order Ixodida; family Ixodidae; genus Rhipicephalus; species Rhipicephalus microplus. The sequence continues at coordinate 290,207,931 of NC_134700.1, forward strand.
TCCATAGCATGGCAGTGAATTTTTCTGTGAACGCCACTGGACATAGGTTCATTGATTTCGTAGCAATAGATACGTCGGTGGTGTTCTCTCGATGTTTGTTTGTTTTATGAAAGGAATGACAATGTGTGGGTATGACGAACTTCGCGTAATGATATGATACGCCGGGCTTTATACGATAACCTAGATTAAGCTAAATAGTCAACTTTGGGCCAAATTCACAATCAAAATGAAGAAGAAAAACATATAGACACCACACGTGCTCGAAGGCTGCAAAAAAAAAAAAGGCATGCACGGCTGTTCACGAAGAGCTTCACTGGAATGGTTTACGAAATTCCTCTACCATATGGGACTAGCTATGTTGGCCACACGGGGCGCTGCGTTAATGATCGAGCGAGGGAACACGCTCTCACAGTGAAGAATAAGGACGGCGCGCATCTAAGCGCGCATGCCACTGCTTGTAGATGCACGCCGTACTTCACGCAGATTAGGATCGTAGGAAGAAGTAAAAGCAAGTTAGCACGGGAAACTTTGGAAGGAAACACGTTATCATGAGAGCATGTGTCCGATAGCGTGGTTAAGTAAGAGAAGGACTGATCATGTTGTGCATGTGTCGACAAAAAGTGGGTTTATATTAGCCTGTTTCCTCAAGTAATAAACAGTTGTAAGTGAGCGCCCGTGGTGTCTAGGTGTTTTATTCCTCTGTGTGTTTGTGGATTCGGCGCAAAGTTGAGTAATCCAGACACGCACCAACTAGTCCAACCGCGAGTTCTACTAGACGAGAACCTAATTTCTAATAAACACAGATAAAAAGCGACATAAATCTTATATGTTGTGACGAAAGTAGAAGTGCTGAAAAATAAACGTATAGAAGGGTTTTTCTTGTTAAATATATTGCATCGTGTGGATTTTTCATTTGATGAAAACTGGCCTTTGTATGTGTCACTTTTGTATCAAGCGTATTGCAAGGCGTGAGTTGTTTTGCGATCTTTGGTTGTACTCATGATGGCAGCAATAAAGCAGTACGCTGTACCGCTTTCGCGCGAGACATACTGGGTTTGATTCAAAGATTCGCTTGACACCTACTTCTTTTGTCATTGTGGAGAGATGAATTCCGACCTGGCGCTTGGTAGCGTATCAGTACTAATCTCGATAAGTTTGCATATTTTTCTTTCTCTCTGCTGTCTTCTTCTCTTCCACAATTAGGCGGCATGCTGCCTTGTATGCATTGCAAATAATTGGCGTCTCTTCTAACCCCAAAACACAATCTCTTAGGCTCGTCTTTGGGTCGCTCCCTCTCGCTAACCTTTTTTTAATTATTAATTTATGTAGGTGTAAATCAATGAGTTATACTTCGTTGACATTAAATATAATTGGCATGGTCTTACTTTGCTATCAATTAGTAGCATTTCTATAGTTTAAAGTTTTCATGTCATTTACTCAATCCTGCATTTCATCATTATCATCAGCCTGACTACAGGACAAATGCCTCTTTCATGATCCGCTAATCAACCCTGTCTTGTCTTTTCTGCTGCCACGTTATACATGCAAACTTTTAAATCTCATTGGCCCACCCAGCTTTCTGTCTCCCCTTCGTGTGCTTGCCTTCTCTGTTAATCTATTCTGTTACCCTTATTGACCAGTGGTTATCCTGCTTGTAGCTTTGGTTCTATAAGTACCTGCGCTACGAAGAGTAACTGCATACTCCCAAAGCCACATTGTCTTCCATCGGTCATCGCGCACTAAATGATATCTCCACAAGTGATGTGCACCCTTAGAAGCTTAACAATAGCCCCGCTGCGGTGGTCTAGTGGCGAAGGTACTCGGCTTCTGACCCGCAGGTCGTGGGATCGAATCCCGGCTGCGGTGGCTGCATTTCCGATGGAGGCGGAAATGCTGTAGGCCCATGTGCTCAGGTTTGGGTGCACGTTAAAAAATCCCTGGTGGTCGAAATTTCTGGAGCCCTCAACTACAGCGTCTGTCATAATCATAGGGTAGTTTTTGGACGTTAAACCCCACAAATCAATCAATTCAAATCAATCAATCAATCAATCAGAAGCCTAACAATATGCTCAATGTTTTGTCTCGTCCGCGAGCTCAAACCAAATGTAGAAAGTACGAAGCCGACGAAACGTAAACCAGCAGACACGAAAGTGCATAACCCTGCCCGACACACGACTCACTCGACGGGATTGGAAAGTGAGTAGACCATACACAGGGCCAGATACCGAAGTTGAGATGACTGCAGTACGACTGCGACTCGTTTTACCGTTGATGGTCGGCGTTTACCACCAGAGGTCCGTAACGGAGCATCGGCGAACTTGTCGCCATCTTTCTCGCTTATGTTCATGCGTATATGCATCTTTCGTCACACGCACTCTCTCGGTGTCGACTCTTCGCGCTGGCTTAGCTTTATCGTTTCTCGGCTGTGGCACCACGTCCTGGACCGTGTGTCCGGAGGGAAGCACCGCCGTTTCCGATGGCTCTGTCGACTCCGCCAACCAACCAGGCAACTCAATGTGGCCCGCCTACCTTCTTGCTTGATTTATCCCGATCACTGCATACGGCTAGATTCTCATTTCATTTCATTTATTTATACTGTACAAACAATTATTTGCGAAAAAGAAGTACCGTACAGGTCTCGAGATAATTTCTCGGTATTATTGTGACCAGCAACTCGAAGTTATACTTAACAAGAAATGGAACACACATGCGATGCAATACATACACGCAGAACAGCACATGACGCATTTGAGGCGGCACTTTTGCACCGCGCTGAAGATTTGAAAGACAACTACTGCAGAATCATGCAACCAACAAAAAGTACACACACACGCAAAAAAAAACATATGTCCCTGTTATTCAGAAAATAAACGTTTTAGATTCTGTTCAAATGATGTAAGCGAGGAATAACCAATTATAGACTCTGGCAGCATATTCCAATCTTCAATAGCACGTGGAAAGTAACTGAACTTAAAGCAATCGTTACGTGGGACTAGGGGTGGTATGTACATATTATGGCGATGTCTGGAGTGTTCTAGTGTGTTGACCTGGAAGTAATCTGAATAGTTTAGTTTAAAATGATTATGAATTAACTGGAAGAGGAATTTCAGACGCTCAATCCTCGTCCTAAGTTCAGGACTATCCAGTCCAGCTTTTATACAGAGTTCAGTAGGAGAATGATGTCGGCGATATTTATTAAAAATAAATCTCGCACCAAGTCGCTGTATGTTTGTTATTTTATTGCAGTTTGTCTTTGTGTAAGGGTCCCAGACAATTTTAGAATATTCGATAATAGGTCTGACAAGAGTTTTGTAAGCAAGACACTTTATATCAGATGGGGCAGTATAAAGGTTACGTCTAAGGCTATACGATGCCTTGGTAGCCCTGGAGCATACATTATCAATATGAGTGTTCCACCGGAGGTCGGGCGTGAACCATAACCCAAGATATTTATAGTTTTGTACACGCTTGAGGAAAGCATTGCCAATCTGGTAGTTGTAATCTAGAGGTGCTTTCTTTCTAGTTATAGTCATAAAGACTGTTTTTTCTGTGTTCAAACTCATTTGCCATTCTTCGCACCAATCCTTTATTCTTTGAAGATTGTTGTTTAGATTAACTTGGTCATGTTCAGTCTCGATTCTGCTATAAACAACACAGTCATCGGCAAACAACCTTATCGGGACCGTAACGCGGTTTGGTAGGTCATTTATATATAACAAAAATAAAAGGGGACCCAGCACGCTCCCCTGGGGAACTCCAGAATTCACTGCAACTGCTCTAGACTGTTTATTTTTTATTTGAACAAACTGCTGACGGCAGCTGAGATAGGATGAAAACCATTTTGTCAAGTGATTATTTTGAAACGTTTTGTCAATTTTAAACAGGAGCTTTGAGTGCGACACTTTATCAAATGCCTTTGCGAAATCCAAATATACCACATCAGTTTGACCACGCAAATTGATTGTTTTTGAAAGATCATGAACAAATTCGATTAACTGTGTTGTTGTAGATAAGCCTCAGCGGAAGCCATGCTGCTTCGAAGATAATAGATTGTGCGTATCAAGATAGGACATCAGGTGTTTGTTAATAATGTGCTCAAGTATCTTTGAACATGTACTGATAAGCGAAATAGGACGGTAGTTGCGCTCGTCCCGAGAGGAGCCACTTTTGTGAACAGGGGTAATTTTAGCCTGCTTCCATTCCACGCTAGTGGGAAAGAGCCACTGCGCAGGGACGACTGAAATATTTTTGTAAGGAAGCGAGCCGCCCATTCAGCGTATCTGTACAGAAATTCGTTTGGTATACCATCAGGGCCGGGGGTTTTTTTGTATTTATATTAAGTAAAAGATTTAGGACACCCTCTTCGCTAATTACCACATCATCGATCGGCCGCTGCAATGGTGACGTAGAAAACTCGGGCAAAATGCCATTATCATGAGTAAACACAGAAGCAAAAAAAGAATTGAAATCATCAACACGTTGTTGAGTAATTTCAGGTGGCCTCGGAGAGCTTGCTGGGGAAGTTGTAAAGCGCCAAAACCTTGAGGGGGCTTCCTTCAAGTATTTCGTCAATGTCACATTGAAAAACCGATCCTTGGACTGCTTGATCAGACGTTTCAGTTCTTTTCTCATTGAAGAAATGCAAGCTGTTCCTTCAGGGGTACAATTTTTTGCACAAGATTTCCGTTTCCGTTTTAGTTTTCTTTTTGTGTGAATGATTTCTCTGGTAATCCAGGGATTGGTTTTACAAATGCGTTTTCTAATCCTAGGTACATAGCTGTCTATGCACTTCCCTACAACAATTGAAAAGAAATGCCATAGCCTATCAGTGCTGCAGTCAGTGTTGTAAAGGACCTGAAATTCATCAAAGGACCTTTCAAGATAGTCCAAAATAGACACATCATCAGCCGCCATAAAATTCAATACAGTGCTAAGTGTGGGTTCTGTTTCTAATTTTGTTTGGACTCTCTCTCTGTCAGATTCTGGCAGTATTCTTGCTGCTTCACATCTCGACCAGTGGGACACAAGAACGGCAACTTACTGCAACAGTGACACTGCGTGCTCGGTTTCTTTTCTGCTTTCGCATTTTCGCCTCGTTCACTCGCTCTAGGAATGTCAGTTACTTTTTCTCGCCGAGGCTTCCGGTGCAGCGCGACGAAGCGTTTAACTGAGCGCGGCGTGCGAGGCTTGCACCGGCACGCCTTCCGTTACTGTTCGAGCGTTACGGGCTGCCGGACACGGTTGTATGCGGCCTCGGTGACGTTGTATGTGTCGCCATGAATGCTTCGTCTGTATTTGACACGTTATAGCGAGATTAGAAAGCCGAAGAATGGCATCGTTATGTGAATATTTGTTTTTTAGCAAGGAAGCTGCACCCGTTGGAGCTGTTTCCTCGAATTTCGCGTCGTTGGAAACACTCTCCGTGGACCTTTATCCGTTAATATTAAGCAAGCATGAAGGAAGATGGTGAATTGCAAGCCGATATGTTGAAAGTTTGTGCCTACTTTGTGTGAGAAAGCACCTGTTCATGGAGGATCGCTGTAGAGCATAAATTGCGCAATATACACCTGATAATTATGTAACTCTAAAATTATCTTCTATTAAGATGTAGGAAACAGGTGGAGTATTGACAACAACTGGTCGTAGTTTCAATTGTACATAGACGTTCGCAGTATGAGGCTCATGAATGATTTGTCAAATGCTTCCACGATTAATGCAATGCAAGCATGCGATGGGTGCGCCTCTTATATTTCTAGTCGACTACTTTTCATTCAACAGTCGGACAGAATTTAAGCTGCAATACTGACCTTCTATTGCTGCGGCTGCTCCAAAGAAAAAAAAAATGTTCGTCGGGTTGGTTCATGCACCTATTCTGAAATTTTCCAAAGCTCATTTGTAAACTTGTAAAACAAATTTAGTAGGCGAAATTTCCCGCCACTACGTACGAAACTCACGAGGCCGCAGTCCACCACGCTCTGAATGCTCCAAATGAAATCGCACCTATCTCCGCTGATATTTTAAGTATTTATGGACAGCATTGAGCCAAGCTGCCCTAACTGCATGGAACGTCGGAGTGCACTCCCCCACATGCTCCCCCACATGACGCCTCGCTCAACTCTTCTGAGGCATGGAAATTGGCGGTCACCAGCCCGGACAACAACGTCTAAAACATGAGGCTGTCCAGAGGACCCATGACTTGGCGGCGGGGCTCACTCTGCCTGTCCAGATATGTGGGTGCGGCCCGCGTCCGAACGTCCTCAATTGAGGTAATTGGGCCCCTCACGGCTTCAACAAAGTTCTTTTCCTGATTGACTAAGAAAAGCCGGCGTGTTGCAGTACAAGAAAGCACACACAACGTTCAGGTGGCATTTTCCCACCATAAAGCATAACGAAACGTGTCCAAGTGTTGTTGATTTATCTAAGGAGGGCAGCCATAAAACATTTATTGCTCATGAAGCGGGAGTACGAGAATAATTCGAAAACAAGTCTCTTGTGTCTTTCAGCAAGCAAAATAATACCACGCAATTGGAAAAATCGTGGTTTATCGCTCCGTCAAAGAAATAGTTATAACGCAAAAGTGGAGCATGTCTTCATAAAAGTAGTGCTTATTGTGGAGTGATATATGAGAGTTTGTACAATTTATATTGGCGTTTTGCACCTATAGTACCGTTTGACATGGCCACAGTCACGTTGACGCCTATAGTGGCACGTCCCCATCGCGACGACTAACACTCATGACCATTTAACCGCTGGGGTAATTGAAGTTTTAAAGGGGCCCTGCAACACTTTTTAAGCATGATTAGAAAACACTGCTGATCGGTAGTGGAGGCTCCCAAGAACACGAGAGCCAAATATTATAGCTCAGCACGCGGCCTAGAATTCACAACAAATTATCAAAATCAGCTAAAATTACTTTCTCTTCTCTCGACAAATGACGGAAGACGCTCAAAAATCCCTCGTAGAAAGTCATCTATCAGCTATTGGCTGATTTGAACATGGCGTGCTCGATCGTTACAGGGATGACCGTGAGGGGCTACTACTTGTCCACGCGTGTGCGCGCAAACACACTGAGAAAGCCGCGTATTCAAGAAAAAAGAACAAGTACTCAAGGTCGCGAGGCGCACTTGACGTATTTTCTTTGCCCCTGCCATCCCTCCCTGCTTAGCCTCCAGCGCTTTGATCGGCACAATAGAAGAGAGAATGCGTTTGCAGCGTGTGACAAATTTTTGCGACTCCGCTCGTACTGGACGAATTCTTAAAATTCCTGCGGCGTTGAATTCGTGAAGCAATAAGCTATTTTAGTGAATTTGCTCCGCTAATACTGAAGAAAAGTGTTTCAGGGCTCTTTTAATGTATACCTGAACACATTGTATCGGTAATCATGCACAACAATGACGTCAATAAGAACACACAAAGCACTGCTACTCGATATGCGGGTTTTAATATATCGTCAAGTATGCTGTTTCCTGAAACCCCAGTAGTATGCGTGAGGCCAGCGCTCACGCATACTGCGCTTCAGCAATGCCGGACGCAGAGGTTCTCAGCATTGAGCCACGAACGTGCACCAGCGCCTCACGTCCTGCTGGCCTCAGTTTCGCTCCACCAAGGTACAACACTCCTGTCGATATCATTGCCTTGCTGCAGCAGTTTTATCCTATGAGCCGGTGCTATCACAGCCGATGTAGTCCGTGGTGAAACATCGTTGGTGCATGTGGAAGCTGCACGACTTTAACAACGAGCTGTCACGCGCTAACACGAAGTGAAAGGCAAAGGGCAGAACTGTGTTGGCGACACTCCGATGCTCACTTGGTCAGAGTTTTCCCCTGCTATCTAAAAGCTTTAACCATGGCCTCCAAGACTGCGCACCGGCGTGCAGTCTCTGACGCCATGCTTTAACTGCGTCATGCCGCATTACTTCTCTTGAGCACTCACAGGCGGTAGCATTACCCCACTTCGCCAACAGAGAGCGTGGAGCGAGGGAGAATGTGGGAAAGATATAAGGTGTGTTCGCACTGCGGTTTCAGCTATTGCCTCAATAGCTCAGCCGGTAGAGCTTCGGGTGCTCTCCGTCATTCTCTAAAGAGCCAGAGGCTCGACGCCCGGAGGGGCAACTTTTTCTAGAATGTTTTTAGATTAGAAGGAACTCTGAGTAGCCTGTGTGATGCTGTCCCTCCGTGTTTCCGTGCGTACGCACCGCACCGTGCTCGCCTCGCCACAAGTGTTGGGGAGGCGCCAAGTAGGTTACGCCTTCCCTAGCAGTGCACGGTGACGTCTCTTTCCCTCGCCTGCCGCGTTCTCGCCGTGTGTCACCTCTCTCTCACTTCACCATCTCCACCGCTAGCAACGTTCGAGAGCATATCGAGTGAACCCTGTTTCGACTCATTTATCGCGATGGAGAGGACGCCGGAAAGGGAAGCTTCATCCCCCGCCGAAACACCCGCCGAAGTTATTTGGCCTAACTCAGCCGTCGCTGGCATTGCGAGGGTTAGCACAGCTGATCATGTTTGCGATTGGTGACCTCGCGCCTGCAACACCGACGAGGCGCGAGCCAGGGAAGCCGAACACAATCGTCGACAGTGGAAGACGAACAGCACTGGCGAGGTGCAAGTCAAGCACGCTGATCACGTTCGAGAATGGAGACGGCGCGCATGTAACACCGACGAGACGCGAGCCAAGGGAAGCCGAGCGAAAGCATCTTCAACGCTAAAAATGTTGCTTTGGTGAGTTGGTTCATGATTATTTAGACTGATTTATCAGCGCAAAAAAGACAGGTCACTTAGAAAGACACACACACCGCGCTGAATGCGCGGTGTGTGTGTTTCTAAATGTCCCGTCTTTTTGCGCTGATAAATCAGTCTAAATAGTCTTCAACGCGTCGGTAAGACCGACGAGACGTGAGCCAAGGTAGCCGAGTGGAGAGAGAGAAAGAAAATAAACTTTATATCAACGGGGCAGTCCATGGTTTCATTGCGGGTGGAGCCCTCTTGTAGAGCCCCACTGGCCGCGGCGGCTTGAGGGGTCTGGTCTAGGGTCACCAGTTGGCTGCCCAGTGCCAGCTCCGGAAGCCATGCTTTCCAAGACCACGTTGTGAGTGTATCGCGTGAACGCACCAGCTTAGATACTGCATGGGCTTGCTCTGTACATTGGTATAGGTGTTGTGTGGCTGTGTGGTCGCTACACCAGGGACGCTTTCATGTTGCGTATAGCTGAGGAAAAATCGCGTGTACTCTTGATATGTGTGGATATGTGTTTGTTTGAAGGCGGCGTCAGTACCTGGCTTGCTGGCTGCTTAAGTTTAGGTGTGGAGGGGCGTACTCCTGTTTTGTAAGGCGTTGGTTTTCCAAGATCTGCTTACTTGTTGTGTTGTGTTCTTCATGGGGGCTTGAGAGGTGCCCTGAGGAAGGTCCTGCGTAGGCGCCGAGAACGGAAGGCCAACGTCGGCAAATCTTCAACGTCGTCGTCGTCGGCAACGTCTCAAAAGCGCCACGCGTCCTCTACCGAATCACGTGCTGAATCGCCATGCGTAGCGCTGCTTCTTCGAGTCCCATCACGGTCCCCTTTGAGAAGATGTTGTACTTTTTTTATAATTCGGGTGCCACGTGTGGGGTCTCGAAATGGCGAGCAAACCGTTAGGCCACGCTCCTGAAGCGAACGGACACAGCAGACGCGGTCGGTAGAAACCAAACAACATACATACATTTAATTAACCAATTTAGACAACGATATCATCCGCCAAATCGATACATCAATCGTGATTAACACGCTAAGACATCTTTACACAATAACATGACAAACACTCAACATGACAAGCACACTAACACACCTAATACGGTGTCGCCAACGCTCGACTTCCCACGAGGGCCCCGGCTCGCAGGCCCGTGGTGCCACACGCAGAAGAGACTCGCTCAACTCTCGCCCGCCACCAAGGCTTGCTTCCGCCAGGGGTCACTGCCGGCGATACCACTGTAACAACGATGACGATGATAGTGCTGCTTAACACGAACACAACGCCATCTATCGCCCGGCGGTTGTCACCCCCGAAATGCGGCTTTTGGGCGAGACACGTGCACCACGCGGCGCAAACAACTTTACAGGAGGTGTCAGCACTCCCACACACGACACGAGGGTCTGCAGGGAAATGAAGCGGCCCACACCCCAGAGTGACACTGGGCATAGCTCGGGGCACTGTTTCGAAAATAAACGCTTACTTCTCTCTCTCTCTCTTAGTAAGGCCAATGTTACAACGTCATGTCCTTGACGGATATACGTTACTGAAGTCATGGCGGATCCCGGCATAAAACACCCACATGTTAAAAGAAAGGGCCATAGACACGTCTGCGAAATACGGGCTTCACTAGTAAAAAAAAAAATTCTCCCACATATTCCCCCGGATCAACTCGAGCAAATGCGCCGCAGAGTGGTGGGGGTATCGCGTGAATGTTGCGTAATTGGGTATGGTTTGGGAATTGTTATTTCGTTTCAGGGGCGAAGCCCCTTATGCCGTGGGTCGTACGTCCCATGTCGTAGTAGTAGCCAGTTCTATTGCATTTAATGTCAATAAAAACGGTGTCACAGCATATCGACGTAGTGAATGATGATGAGTGGGGCGAAGCAATCGTCAGCCCGTCTGTGCGTCCGTCCATTCGTGCGTCTGCGTTTCTCCCGTTCTTAGTTTGATGATCGACTAGGGTGATTAACCTCCCTGCGGAAAGCTTCGTGCCGCTCGTCATCATTCACCTCGTGGATATGCTGTAATTTTTTTCGTTCTTATTTATTGAATGAAGGGGACGCGTTTCCTTCAACGTGTGGTGGGATGCCGATGTTGGGTTGTGCCAGACGCCCTTGAATGAAATAAAAGTAACGGCATCTATTGTTAGTTTCTCCTGTCCTCCTCTCCTGCACTTTCCCCCGACGCTCGGTGCTCCCTTTGGCCGAACGCTATACGTGCCCCTCGCGCGCGTTTTTGCTTGCTCGTTTTTTTGTTTTTTTTTCTAGACTCCAGCTCGACGAGCTTCGCATGTGTGGAGTGGGTATTGCTCCTCTTCTTCGGACTTCCGCTGCGTAGTTTCTGTCCGTACGTGTTTGCGATTCCCCTTTGGTGCACTTGTGGTTACTGCATACGCTAAACTGACGGCAAGCTTCTTTTAGATTACGTTTGAGAAGCGAGACGCCTCATAGTGAAAGATCTGGCTGCATAGAATCTGCTGGCATGAAAACCGTGTTGATTTTGCAAGGCACGCGGGCATCTTTTTGTCTTTTTGCATTTCGCTAACATCGTTACGTTTTCGTCCTTCCAAGGGTCACATATGGTGGTTTTGGGACGTGAAACCCCACATATCAATCAATCAGGGGTCACATATTCATATTGCGTTGATATTGCGTTTTTGGGCTGATGACGCACGGGCGTCCATCAGCCCGCCCGTGCGTGCGTCTGTTCGTGCGTCCGTTTCTGCGTTCGTCCATGCATCCACCCCTGCGTCCGTTCATGCGTCCATTCATGTATCTGTCTGTGTGTCCGTTCGTCCATCTATTCAGCACTCCAAGTACCACCATCTCGCATCTTTTCATCATATATTCCCCGTATAGAAGCACCGCCATCCAGCGGACATTCCAAGGATAAACGAGAGGTGGCACCAAGGAGGATTAAAGACATTGGAATTTTTTCTAAATCCTCCTTGGGTGGCACACACACCCTTTCTTACAGCTTGCGCTTCGGGTCTGCTTCCCACATTTAACCACCTCGAATTCATGGTATATACTAGTTCACTGTATTCATGGCACTGCGGCCCGACGCTCGCTAAGCCTTTCTAAAACCAAGGAGGTTACGCCCAGCGAGTTTAACGTAGCAACCTTTTCTTGTCAGATAGTGCTCAATGTACATGCCAATGGCTGCTAATGGGGATTGCAGCGTGCGCGCCAACTAAAAGCAGAATGCTCCTGTCTCTCATTCCCCATTATCAGCCATTGGCATGTACATTGAGCACTATATTTTATTGTTGAACAACGCTCAGAAGAAATCTCTCACCGGCACCACCTAGGAGGTCAAAATGTTATACTTGTTACACACTACAACGGCTGTGAAGGACGGACGGGTGCCGCTATAAGGAGCTTCGCCCCTAAAAACATACTTGGTTATTGGCCAGCATCCAGCTTTATGTTTTGTCAATAATTATATAATAATAGGGTTTTACGTACCAAAACCACGATTATGAGGGACGCCGTAGTGAAGGGCTCCGGAAAATTGGCCATCTGATGTTGCTTAACAGCACTCGCATCGCACAGTTCACGGGCCTCTACTACTTTGTCTCCATCAAAATGTGACCACGACACTGCCGAGATTGAACCTGAGAACTTCGGGTCAGCAGCCGAGCACCTTTGTCACTGTTCAACCTAGGCAGACTGTTTATGTCCTGTTTTTGTTCTGTATTTTCGGTACTGTTCTCTAAATCATGAAGCAATCAGCCTACATGCATATTAAGTAGACAAGTCTTAATTATTCAAAAAATCGTTTAGTAGTTAACTTGTGAAGATAACATTCGGTACTCGAAGGTTGGCCGTGTCCGATTTTATTCATTTATTAGTAGAAATTAGACCTTTAATCTGCCTAGCAACGAGCGTTACTAGACAGAGCATATCGTGAGCTGCCCGGCTACCTACTAATAGTGCTACAGCTAAGGCATTGTCTAATGGAGGACGAGTTGCCTAAGTTCTTTACTAAAATGTCTTCTGCATATGATAATTCACGCTTCCAGATGGCGCAGGCTTAGTGGTTGGAAAAAAGGAAATTACCTAGTATCAATGACAAACCATCCAAAAGCATTTCATTGAAAAGCGAAAGCTGTTCTAAGATACGCCTCAATAATGACCTCGTCAAAGAAAGGCATAATGTAATCGTGACTGTATATTGTCCTCTGTAGAGTATCAACAGAAAATACTTGCACGCAGCTAGCACGATAGCTTCAAAAAGACATGATGTAATCGTGATTTTTTATTGTCCTCTGTAGAATATCTCATTAGAAAATACTTGCAGGCAGGCAGAACGATAGCGCAGACAAACAGACAGACAGACAGACAGACAGACAGACAGACAGACAGACAGACAGACGGACGGACAGACGGACAGACAGACATACGGACAGACGGACGGACGGACGGACAGACAGACAGACAGACAGACAGACGGACGGACGGAAGAACGGACGGAAGGACGGACGCACAGATGGACGCACAGATGGATGCACAGATGGACGCACAGACAGACAGACAGACAGACAGACAGACAGACAGACAGACAGACAAACGGACAAACGGACGGACGGACGGACGGACAGACAGACAGACAGACAGACAGACAGACAGACAGACAGACAGACAGACAGACAGACAGACAGACTCACAGACTCACAGACTGACAGACAGACTGACTGACTGACTGACTGACTGACTGACTGACTGACTGACTGACTGACTGACTGACTGACAGACAGACGGATGGAAGGATGGACGCACAGACAGACAGACAGACAGACAGACAGACAGACGGACAGACGGAAGGATGGACGCACAGACAGACAGACGGAAGGATGGACACACAGATGGACGCACAGACAGACAGACAGACAGACACACAGATGGACGCATAGACAGACGCACAGATCTCAGCGCCGGTCTTCAATAATTGCGGACGAACTGTTAGGATAATAAAAATGGTATCTAGGATGTCGCATCCCAGAACCATGATGTGATCATGAAAGACACCGCAGTGCAAAGATCTGGACATTTTGACCAATTCATGTTGTTTAACGTGCGCTGACATGGCATAGGACACGGAACTCCAGTACTAATTTCGCCTCAATCGAAATGCGGGTGCGATGCCGAGATCCCACCCGCGACTTTTTAGACAGTATTAAGAGAATGTGGTTGATGCTTGTCCGGAAGCACTGAAGCGTGTCCACGTGAAAAGTGTCACTGAAATTTGCACTTGCGAAGCAGTCATAGAATTTGGGCCGCATTATTTGGGCTTTTTTGATTGCAAGGTGCACTAAGTTACGTGTTATACATTGTAGTGCATGTACCTTATGCTGTGTCGAAAAAAAAAAAAACGTCGTGAATTGCGAGGCAAGGGTTCATTCACATCCTAATAACTGTTGCATTTGTGTTGTCTTTTAGCGCAATCAACTGAGGACAAGTGTCACTGCAATGATGCGTCGCGCGTGCTTTCGACGCAAGTTACATGCAGTGCACTTAGTGAATAACCTCGCAGCTACACAATAATCTTGCGATACAAGCGGTAGTGTGCTATAGCCAACGCATGGCGCAACGTTTGTGGTATCAACACAAACAAATTAAGCACCCACTCTATTCAAGTACCTTTCATCCTCTGTCACTAGTGTGTGACTTGATCTATTGGGTAATATGTTTACACGCAGTCGCTACTCAGTACCAGCACAGTGTACTCGCAGAAAAATGAACCATGTTCGCCACGTATTAGTATATTGCTGCATTCTTCTATACATCTACAATTGGCACTGAACATAGAAATATACATAATAATATCGATCTTTGGTATGTAATTCTTGAAGAAGGCTTTGAACCTTCAAGGAATGAGCATGCACAATTATACATTGAAACACTTCGTTTGCACGTTCATGGGCGTTTCGGGACTGCAGCTAAACTCGGCCGGGAACTGTTCGGTGTTCCGAAGTGCGATATTCCACTCTCTACCAGCGTTGGGAGCACGGTTCTCTGACCCACCGCCCTTTTCGCAGCTCTGCAGCATCAAGTAGATGAAGAACAGCTGCTCTCCTGTCAAAAAGCGGTTCGGAGGTACTGTAAGAGCAAGTGGGTGCTCAGACATTCTGGCGGCCTTAACAAAATGCGTGAAAGAAAAGTTAGCTTCAAGCACATCGCGGGTTCTCTCGAAGCGATCCATCAGCGAAGCTTCAGGTGAGCTTAGGCATGCCTCAAGCTCCCGTAGTTTGTCCTTGGTTTTTCCCTCGAGCCATTGGTCATAAACTCCTGTCGAAGCACGTGTCTTCGAAATGAGTGCATCAAAGGCGCAGCGCATCAGACGAGGTCCCGCACGAGATAACTGCATGGCATCCGCGCCCCTGTCCTTGGCTCTCGATACGTTAAACACCAGCAAGGGAACATATATGGTGTCCGGGTAAGGCTCGTACCAACACTTTGGGCTGAAAGTGGAACGGCTCCAACGCTGCGCCGAACCACGTGCGAGTGATGCCAGGAAAGTGCGCTCGTGGTAGATGACGTAGGTGTCAAGGGCGTTGCTCTCGCCTGCAGCGCCCACCTGGAGCGTCTGAATGTACGCATCGATTGCGACGCTGTCGCTTTGCCAGTCCGGTCCGGCGACTACCAGGCGCGTCGTGTTAAGTACGCTTCGAATAATGTCCTTGGACGCTGGCGTGAAGTATGTAGATTTGTCAATGTCGTTCCTGAATTCCGCGATAACATCTTTCGTGAAGTTTCGAAGCCCGGAGATGGAGACGTGCTCGTTGAGATCCGTGAGAACACCCAGGTTCACCACTGGAAAGAGAGCCTTTTCCGCGGCTCGCAGGCACAGTTCCCAGCGAGGCAAGTTGCCCCTACGCTTTCCGTAAAGAAGCGCGCTATCAAATTCGGTGAGTCCAGAATGCGGGATGAACGGGGAGACCTGAGTCATAAGTCGAACGCCGAGATAGTTCATTACGGTGGCGATGTCGGTGTCGTCAGCGAGTTGTACTATCTCGTTCACAGCGGGGGCAGGTTGAATCATGGCTTCCGTTCTTTCACCAGAGTAAAGAGTCGAATTGACATCCTTGAAGATTTCTTGCAGAAAAATGGCAAGCTGCGGCAACTTCTGCAAGTTGACCAAAACGGTGGCATTTTCCGTGGGCGGCACATCGGCGAGCTTCTCCAGGTCGGTCGCGAATTTGACGATGTTCAAAGTGAACGACGGCGGCATGTACTGCTTCTTCAACGCTTTCAT
The DNA here is from genome assembly GCF_043290135.1 of Rhipicephalus microplus. Classification (NCBI taxonomy): domain Eukaryota; kingdom Metazoa; phylum Arthropoda; class Arachnida; order Ixodida; family Ixodidae; genus Rhipicephalus; species Rhipicephalus microplus. The sequence goes on from NC_134700.1 coordinate 290,223,916, forward strand.
AGCCGCAAAAACAGTGCTGGTGTAAATACGAACGGCCTCATTCACGTCGATACTGTCATTATTAGTTATCGTATCGGGGAGCCCTATAGACACTATGGCGGCGTCTAGCGTTGAATGAGTGGAACATACACCGACTCCGAGCAACGATGCGCTTCCTGTCAATCGAAGTATCTTCGCTGCCGTTCGCCACACTGAGAGAGTCTTTCTTACCGGTGGCGTGAGCGGGAATCCGTCGAGAGAAACACGAGACATAAGCTCGAGCAAAGGATCCCATCCGGTATCCTCAATGCGTGTATTGTCCATGCACTTTCGATGAAGGTCGATGATTGGCTGCAGCTGGCTGTTCTTTTGCGATGATTCTTCCTGAAGGTAGGCGTAGAATTCACCTTCGAGGAAAGCCGCAAGATCGTCGTCCACTGAAAGGAAGGACCCTGGAGATGGCGTGGCGTAGCTCCCTTCCCACTGTCGACAGACAAATGCGCGAAAATCGTCGCAGGGGTTAACTTTGTCCCACGAAAGAAGGCGGCTAAGATAGACCGAGTCCCTAATGCAGCTTGGTGACTCACAAGTGACCTTTTGATGGTGTTTATGGGGACTGGCGTGCTGTGTCGTACTGTCACGTGGAAGGAAAATAAAGATGACTACCAGTCCAAAGCCAACTAAGAGGAATGCCGCTAACGGATATAGAACATGCTCCTCGCTGGATATTCTGCCGCCGTGCACTTCGTAGACCTCAGGGCTGGCGGCCTGGAACAAGGGTGCATGGGCTTTTTCATACTTGACGGACCCTCTGTCACCGGGTGCTACGCTTGAGCGCGTGGTGGCAGAATGACGCCTACGTGGAAGCCAAGTCCCGTGCCTGTGCGACTCCGCGATGTCGACCAACGTTAAGGCAACGGTGGGCCTGGTTTTAGTGCTGATGGCGGCTTGCTTGCAGTGTTCACGGCTAACGAGGTTAACATGTTTGCTAGATTCTGTGATTTGAGACGCTTTGAACGACGTCGAGCGGTGTTTGGAGCCTGGAGATAAGCTCCTTTTATGTTTCCCAGCCAAGAGGCGTCTCCCAGCGTGCTTTTCCGAATGCTTGTGGGGATCGCCCAAACTGATCCTGCTAGGCGGTCGCCCGGATCCATGACGTGTGAGGTGGGCAGGATCCCTGTATTTATTCGGTTTGACATCGGCTACCTCTAGGTTTTCAGACGTGGGCACACGCAGAAGAGGGTGCTCTACTTCAAAGGCATCACCAGTTGAACTGTGTTTTTTGCCGGGTGTAATGTCGCCAGTAAGTCTAGGTGCGGAAGTTTTTGCGTCATCTAATTTGTGCAATGCTAGGTTGGTTTCCAACAGCGATGTTGACTTTGCGGACCGTAATGTGCCACCAACAGATTTGGCGGCTTCTTTGACCTCTCTGTTATCACGAGCTATTGTCTTGCGTTTCTTCCGAGAAGTTAGAGAACGATGAGGAGTTACCTTTTGAACGCTGTTGCAGCTGGACGTGGTTATATCCGACTGGCCATCCGGTAAGGTGGTGTGCTTCTTTGAAGCTATCTTCTGAGGCGTGAGCTTTTCCCAGGAAAGCTTCTTTGAAGGCCTTTCCGTGCTCGCTGGTGCCTTCTGTCTGGAAGTGTTCTTGCCTGCCGAATACTTTTCGACTTGCTTGATTGAGGGTGAACTTCCTGCGGCTTCTGGCTTTGCCTCTGGAACTGACGTCAACATCTTTGTCTTGGCAGTCGACTTCTGCTTGGTATTGTGCAGCATATCTTCCGATGTGGAAGGGAAGCCTTCGCTAGAGCTTGACATGCTTGCGGTTGTACGACTGACGCCCTATCTTTCTTCTTTGACGCACCTTCTTCTCAGCGCTCGCGCTTGTTGTGAACGCTCATGGACGATGATGATCCCCCACGGGGTTATTTGACAAAAAAATGTAGTTGTGCTCTTAAGTTACTGCCTTGACATTAAATAACAATGAAGGATGAAAAAAAGAACATTTATAGTTGGGACACAAAACCAATAATCAATTCTAATATTTTTATTATCTTTTTCAAATAGTATTTCTTGTTCATATTTCCACTTCATATCCGCAGTTTCGTAGTCATGTGATCTGAAGAGACAATATTTTTAATTTGAGGATAATTCTCAACTCATTATTATTGTTAATCCACAGAATATAACTAAATGTTTAGGAATTTTTTCGTTAACTCAGATGGGTTCGAGGTCAACGAAAAGTTTAAGAATTTTTTCGTTAACTCAGATGGGTTCCAGGCTAATCTCCCACCTAGCTGTGTCTCACGTATAGAATATCGCGCAAATGTGGAAATATATGGGCTTGACGTTATGCGATATGTCATTGTCCTAATTCAGGCCCCCATTATGCGATATAAAAAAAGAAAGAGAAGAAGGCGAAATAAATGATCAACGTCATGAGAAAATAAAATTACATGCGGGAAAGTACTGGGCTCTCTCGGAATATACGTCGACGTCTCCCTGTTCGCAACTATTATCACTGCACAGTAGCTCATCTTGCTGGGTCGTCGCCCGCAATGAAACGACCGCCGTCTTCGACAGGCCCGTACATCGTATACCGAGCAGTGACAATTGCTAGAAAAAAAGAAGAAAGCGTTTCTGTACACGTATTGTTTTTGTTCTTTACGCGCGTGTCCTAACATATTATCAGAGTCGCCTTGTTTCTCTTTGTTCAGCCTTCCGAAAGAGCGTTCGTCCATTTTCGCCTATGATGGTAGCGCGCCGAAACGACGGTGTCATATCGTGGATCTGGAGGCTCCCACTGATTTAGCCTGCCATCCGGTTGTCGCTTAGCGGTAAAAGATCGGAGCATTGACATTTATAGAGTGTTTTTTCGTGCATCGGCATCATGCCGCAGTCGGACGAAAGCAGTTGATGTGACAACGGAAGTATAATTTTACAAGGTGATGGAATATATAGATAATGGGGAAGGGAGGGAAATCCTCTTCTTTAACAACAAAGAGGACGATGACGACGCCGACAACGGCTGAGGATCGTTTGCAAATGTTGGCCAACACCCCACAGTGGGTATGAGCCACAAGTGAATGTAAAAAAAAACAAGAACAAGGATTGTTTGGCGGCATACCAACTCAGGATACCCCAGAGCAAGGGTCTCGAACTCAGTTCAGTTTACAGGCCACAGTCACAAAAAATGTCTTTCGGAAGGGCCAGGACTGTTACGAAAACAAAAGAAGGAGGAGGCGGAAGAGATAGGTTGTTCGAAATGTCATCTAACGTTGCCACTTTAAAGAATACCTTCCCCATATCTCATGTATGACCCCCTTCTGAAGTGGATTTGTTAACAAGATCGACACTTTATAAGATGACTAAAATCTGGACGCCGATTGTGAAATGTATATAGAGTTTTGTTTCACTGTCGTGTATCAATCTGTGATGACCACATGGGGTGCATCGGCCAATAAAATGCTTTAAATTGATCTCGGCCGCGGTTGTCGCATTTTGATCAAGGCGAAATGGTATTGTGTGATGTGGGGCACGTTAAAGAACACCAAATGGTCGAAATTCCCTGAGCCCTCCACTACGGCGTGTCGCATAATCATATATAGAGGTTTTTACATGTAGAGCCCCAGTTATTAATAATAAAATGGTTTAAATAGGGCATGCCTATGTAGCTCGCGAACATGCTGAAAATAAGAATAAAAAAGGGGGACTCTAAAACTTCACCTTTAGGAATTGAACGCGATAGCGAAATCCTGTTCCTAGGGCGTACTTCAAACACTTAATGCGTGAAACCTTTTCGAATTTGCTGTGCACCCCCTACGTAGCCTGAAGGGAATAGGGGCAGTAGTGTGTGTGCCTTTTGTAGTGGGGTACCCGCTTTCAGCTATGGAGCCATTATGAAAATCACATATTCTGACGCCCTTTGACATGGCGATAGGTATGTGGTGACATGATGACATGATGGTAGTTATGGCATGATGGCATGACATGATGGTTATGACATGATGACATAATGGTAGTTATAGCACGAGATCAGAACGACAAAAAAGAGACATGAAGGAGACTTCGACTCCTTCTTGTATCTTTGTCGTCGTTTTGTTCTCGCGCTATAACTACCATCATGCCATAACAACTAGCCCAAACTGCCACACTTTGAAGCCCTTTGGCAAAGGACGCTTGTACCATGCATTATTACTGCAATACTTCATCTTGCATAGGGAAGTATGCATAGAGGATGCGTGTGTTTGTGAAGCATGAAAACAACTTTCAATGCATTTCCAAGAAGAACAAGTTATATTTACTGTTTAACAAGCAGAGGCGTGGCCATGTGGTGGAACATCCGCTTGCCATGCAAACGACCCGGGTTCAAACCCCACTTAAACCCAAACAACCCTTGTTTGATCCCCACTCTGCTCGATAATTTTTAAGGACGACGCTTCTCTTAGTCTAGCCTTGTCCTGAGTGTGGCGTAACCGAGAGAAGAAGAGACGAGAAAAAGGAAAGCAATATCTCTCGAGCAGTATAATAGATGGCGCTGTCTCATAGAAGTACGTACAAACAGCTGTTGAGTTAGGATATCCTAGATGGAACAGTACTGCTATTCTCCTATTGGCTGCTGTGTGAGTTGTGCCTGGGTGCGCGAGGAAGGAGTGCCTTCCCCAGACTACTGGATAGTCGCCATACATGGCGGATTGTTGGTGAAAAATGGGCCAAGCAGAGTGGCGGGCGCGTTGAAGACGCTCGGCGCGCGTCTCGTCGGTGTTACCCGCGCGCCGTCTGCATTCTCAAACGCATTCGGACGCATGGACAGACAGACAGACAGACAGACAGACAGACAGACAGACAGACAGACAGACAGACATATGGACGGACGAACGCACAAACGGACGCATGAATGGACGCACAGACGGGCGCATGGACAGACACGGATGAATGAACGGGCGATTCGCTCCCTCATCATCACTCACTCCGTGGATATGCGGGAATTATCATTTATGTATTTTATTTGCATCGTTCTAAATTTTTCGGTCACGCATGAGATGATGATTTTTTGCTCACAACCAACGACGCCGACGCCGACGCCGGAATTTCTGCGAAACAAGCTCTTTAACGCTATCGCTTAAAAAATATGAAGAAAACAAGTCATGTGTGGGCCACATGTTTGAGATATTTGCTCTAGCTGATGGTGGAAATAAACAATTGTTAGGTGTGTCTTTATGCTGCTCTGGTTGACGAATCTACCGCGGTGATTACGAGCCCGTTTGTCAAAATGTTTACTCAGGCAGCACACCTTTTTCCAAGCTTTTCTTCCAGCGTATACAAGAAGAAATACAGGACTACACAACAGGAGTACTCTTCAGTTTCAAGCTGAGTTGTTGCCCTGTTTTGAAGAAGACGAAGCTTTGTTAAACGGGCCCTGCAACACTTTTCGAGCATGGTCAGAAAACGCTGCTGATCGGTAGCAGGAGCTCTCGACAACACGCGAGCCAAATATTAGAACACAGCACGTGACCTGGAATTCACAATAAATTATCAACGTCAGCTAAAAATTACCCTCTCTTCTTTCGACAAATCACGTTAAATGCCCAAAAAGATCACACGTCAACAACCCATCTATCAGCCATTGACAGATTTGAGCATGGCGCACTCGCTCGTTACAGAGATCGCCACAAGAAAACGCTACTTGTCCACGCGTATGCACGCGATCACACTGACAAACCACGCATACGAAGAAAAAAAGAAGAAATAAAGTGCTCAAGGTCACGAAGCGCGCGTGACGTTTTCCTGTGGCACTGCCATCCCTCCCTGCTCAGCTTGCAGCGCTTTTGTCGGGACGAGAGAAGAGAGAATGCAATTGCAGCATGTGACAAACCTTTGTAACTCCACTCCCACTGGACGAATTCTAGAAATTTTTGCGGCCTTGAATTCATGAGGCAATAAGCTCTTCCCGTGAATTCATTCCATGGTTACTTGAAAAACTGTTTCAGGGCCTCTTTAAAGCTTTCAAGATGTAAGTAAAACTATCTTTGCTCACCCAGACACGTGTGTAACTCGTAACTTTCAAAGTTTTTATTTCATTTTGTACAACTTCACACGATGCTCCGTCCTTTGCACGTGTGTTTAAGAACATGTTTGCGTGAAGCAGCCAAGCCACATGGGTTGATAGGAAGTACTCGTGGGCTCCGAATGAATGTGCCAGTAAACCCGATTGAAAGTCTCCAGGGTTCCCTATGCCTGCTTTGTATAAAGGCGAATATATATGGAACACTCAAGGCGCGCGCAAAGAAATCCTTGTTTGAAACTATAGGGATGTGTAAGTTCGAAGATTGGAAAATGCATTCCGCATACATACTTGCTGCGTTTCGAATGCCGCATTTCGAGAGAACAATACCAAGGCTCCACGCACAGCTGCGCTCATTAATATTTTTGAGATCCTTTCCGTGATGAACACTCTGAGAATTCGTGAGCTCGCAAGTCAGGGCGTGCAAGCCTCAACACTTTTCGAGAATCAAAATCTAAGCAAGTGCTCCTGGCTCATCCTACTGTTGGAAAAATTTCGTATGATTTTATTTTTAACCTAGCAGTGGTAATCAAATGAAGCAAACCATACTTTACTTCATGGATTTGGTATCGGTGTTCTTCATGTAGTGTGTTCTGCAATACTATATAGACACCGATCAGTGTAAATCATCGCGGTTGGTTAGCTTATGGAAAGGAAAAAGAATAAAAAGGTCGTCTTTCATTTTATCAATAATATTATTTGTTTTTGTGAAAGAAACACCAGACAAGAAGCCTAATTAGCTATTCTTTTTGTCTCAGCTGTTCCTCAGTCTGTTGACTTGAGAATGGAAGCTTACATGTCCAGGTATTGAGAGATGAACGAAGGTTCATAAGTGTTAACCACCAGCTTTCTTTCTTTCTTTCTTTCTTTCTTTCTTTCTTTCTTTCTTTCTTTCTTTCTTTCTTTCTTTCTTTCTTTCTTTCCTTCTTTCTTTCCTTCTTTCTTTCTTTCTTTCTTTGTCACGTATAAACAAAATTAGCTTATGGGGTGCCTCCCACCGGCTAGGACGCCTTACTTTGGCTCGAGAAATTATTCGGGATGAGTTACGCACTTCTTGGAAGTGCCAGAAACCAAATCTGACCTGTCTTTGCAGGATGAAGATTAACCCGTTGGTGGTGTTTGTGTCGGTGGCTTACGCGAGTCCTAGCGGCTGACCCCAGAGGCTCTGTTCTACCAAGCACTAGACTGAGGATGGCGTATCAGACGCCCTCCAAGGCTGTGATATTTTTTTCCTTGGTTCATTATGCCGTCCTCTCGCGCTGTAACATCTCGTACTCGAGGGCTGTTTCTGTACCAAAGGAACAACGAACAAGCTTTGCTTGACCAATTTTTGGGCACAGCTTCTAAATAACTGCGTTGTTTTATGATTTTCTTGCTATCCCGCTGCATTGTGCTTAGAATAACTCAGTGCTCAAAGTGTTAGGTAGGACGGTTATGAATGTAGGCATGTTTTCAAGCCGCTGTGACACGAAACCATAGATCTACTATACGAGCAGGACCATCGCAGTATAACGAAATAAATAAAGTTATCTTCTAAATAAATACTGTAATGGTAGTGAGATAATAGTAGTATATTATTTTATATATAACTGTTGACGCTTTGCGTTCCTAAATTGCAACATAATTTTGGTGACGTCAGAGTGAAACGCTCCAGAATTTTGCACTAGCTGTGATTCTTTGACATGCGTCTAAATCTAAGTGCGCATGTCTTTAGAGCATCGCATTCATCGAAATGTGACAACAGAAACCGGGATTCGATCCCACGACCTTTGACCTTCGGCTCAGTAGTTGAGCTTCATAATCACTAGACCGCTATGACAGGTAGTATATCAATTCACTTGGCTCAGATCGGCTTCAAAAATTGTCAGCGATTGATGGCTGTTTAATTATGTTTTGCCTGTAGCGGCTGGTACCTCGAACACTGTTAAACTCGCTTCGTGCCGACTGTGCGTAGTTACTTTGGTATACATGGTATTCGTATTTACTTTGGTGTACATGGTATATACTTTGTTACACAGCCCTTGTGCGGCCAAAACTAGAGTACGCGAGCATAGTATTGGATCCTTATACAAAACGTAATATACACACTCTTGAGCGTATTCAAAGAAAGGCTGTTAGATTTATATTCAACAAGTACTCCAAGTTAGACTCACCCTCAGATTTAATGCTTGCCAACAACATTCTCTTACTGCAAATGCGAAGACAAAAAGGTAGATTAGAATTCCTTGATCAACTTTTGAACAAAAAAATAGCTCTAGACCCATCCCCGTATTTGACACCCCTTAGTAGCCGGCCCACCCGACACCACCACCCAAAGGCTTCGATCCCATATTTTGCTCGCACAGACCTACTGAAGCACTCGTACTTTCCAGGAACCATATGTGAATGGAACTGTCTTACTAATACAAGGGATGAATGAACTAACCTACCAAACAACCTTCTTCGCCCTTTATTGCTTCGTTTCGCAATTATTTTATTTGTATGTGTTTTACCACCCTGCTTTGACCTCGAGTCTGCAGTATTGATTAAATAAAAAATAATAACGCACCAGCGGATGGCGTGTAAAAACTAGGGGCCCAAACAATTGTTGTGAACATTTGTAGCAAATGGTCACTGATAGCGAATTGAATATTTGTCGAGATCATTCAGTTAAATTGTGAGTAGGTATTGTAAGATTCCATTAAAGGCGTACCGGCTCGTAGCCGTGGCCACGCGGCCATGGCCGGCATGGAAGGTCATTTATCATCACCAGTCTCGCTGCGTCCACTGCAGGACAAAGGCCTCCACACGTTTCGCCAACGAGTTCGATACTTTGCTTGGTGGGGCCACATTATCTTCGCAACCTTCTTAATCTCATCTGCCCACCCAATCTTCCGGCTCCGGATAGCACTTGCCTTTCCTTGAATTCAACTCTGTCTCTCTTCATGACCCGCGCTTATCCCTTTGATGCTTACTGTGGCTCTGGGGCAACAACCCCAAAATATTTTTTTTTCAGCAAGCACACCCTGTTCGTTACCCTTCTGGCACTATATATGGTAAGAGACAAACACTGCCAAGAATCTCGAGCTATAAAAAATGCGTAAACATTAATGCATCGTGTTTTTTTTGTAGTGTTTTGTTTCAGCATCTGACATGTGGTAAAAAAAGCTCCACACACGGAAGGAAATTTATTCGACTACGACGAAACAGGATGCTACTGCGACATCTGTTATACTTGAAATGACTCAGAAAGCGTTGTAGGACATTTATAGGCGCGCTGATTAGTGTGACCGCAAGTTACATCAAAGAAATCGGGATACCAAATGGGTTGTTGCTCAGGAGGAACATTGGGCATATGTGGGAGTACAAGCAGAAATCGGGACACGATTGTAATAATTTTCAGTGTGCCGAGCAATTAAATTTGATGTTTTTAGTGAGGAACAGAGAGAAATATATCATGATCAAGACCGGTTAGCGCTCCTTTCATCATTTTTTTCTTCGTCTGTGTCACTCCTTGGACAATCGCGCCGTTATCTCCAGCATAGCGAAACAATGAAACTCTTTAAAAAAATATCTGCGTAGTTCAATGCCCTTCTTATTTTCACAATAACGAATCTAAAAAGAGCGTTTTTATTATACAATAGGACCAGATATGTTCACTTTTTTAGCTTTTAAATGTCTTTCATAGGCTATCCGACAAAAGGCCAGTGCCCCAAGGCAGGTGTAAACCAAAATTTTAGGATCTATACACATAAATGTCATTCTTGGATGGTGCAACGAGCACATACACCTTATTTCAGGCCGCTACAGCTGGAAGGCATTCCATGTGAACTAGTACCATAGGTGCCCGATATTGCTCAGGAGCAACAACTCATTACTCGCCTCTAAATACTCATAATTTTTTTTCTGAAAATGTTAATGGCATATTTGTTCATTTTCCTATGCATACGAGACCTTTCTTGTTTTTTTTTATTGAAATGAAATTTTGCGCATCAAAGGGTTATCTTGCCACTGGGCTACATTAAATGATGATGATGACGATGACGACGACGATGACGACGATGATGATGATGGCCTTTATGTATGTGTCATTTACCTTCGTCATCTGTTCACGTCCCGTGATGCCAAATTTAGTATATGTGGAGCTGGCGAAACGGCCGAGAGCACGCTATGATCATGGTATGTTGTCATGTTCTTACACAGCACGCGTGTCAGGATAATCATGTTCACACCAGTCATATATTTCTTCATCCATTGACATCACGTAACACCGAAACTCGGTATATGTGGATCTAGCAAAACGGCCGTGAGCGCACCTTGAAGGGCCCAGTATACTCCTATGAAGCATTGACGCGTGTGCACGCTGGGCACAGCGACGCTACGTTAGCAAAACGCGAGCGCTCTATAGTCTGACGCCAGGCGCGACAAGCGTACGTAGGCGCGGCCCGATGGTAACCAGCGCGAAATGCGACATGCTGCATTTCGCGCCAATGCGTTACCCAGACAATACAACGACTCCCTCTTTTCGTGACGGAGAGACGCCGGACGTGCTGAAACGCGCATGCGTAAAACCAACGCAGCGCGGAACGCGCCTACGAGTATATGGCAGCATACGGTTTCCTAAAATTAACTAGAAGGGACTCTGGCTGTCTTAGCAGGTGGACAGTCTACGCAGACTGCTTAGAAGACAGAACTGAACCCATGCTGTCCGAGAATTGGAACATGTCTGAATGGCTTTTACGTGACGATGCGCCAGCTCGCGTCGAGAAGAAAAACGCTAAAATAAACAAACGTAACATTTCTATTTTCTGGCCTATTTCGTGTCGAAAGCGAAAACAAATAAACGTTACCCACATTGAGCGTCTGGGAAAGCGTCTGCTTGTGTACAGATGACCATTCCGACGAGATCCGATCTATATGAGCGATTCGCTGAGCCGCCATCTTGTTTAGACAACAAAGTAGCCTGAATCGTATTTTTCTACGATGCGGTCTTCTCGGAGCTGTCTTTATTGCCGGTTACGTTAGAATTGGAATGGGACTTAAGATGGCCGCTGTTCATTTAGCTGTCTATTTAGCCGTCTACGGTGAGTGTTAACTGGAACACACCCTCTGTCACTTCAATCGTTCAGCAACCGTGGAAGCTATGGGTAGTACACACATTTGCCTGGTCTTCGTACTTGCAGCTTCGTTCATTGCTGTGTTCCGGTTTTATTTTGAAAGAAAGATTAAACCCCTTTGTACTTCGTGACCCGATTTGGAAAGGTAAGTCTAGAAGAAATAGGTGGTGCAGCGCAACCGCTGTACATTTGGTGATTTTAGGGGCGAAGCTCCTTATAGCGGCACCCGTTCGTCCCTCGTAGCCGTTGTAGTGTGTAATAAGTATAACATTTTGACCTCCAAGGTGGTGCCGGTGAGAGGTTTCTTCTGTGCGTTGTAGAACAATAAAAAATAGTGCTTAATGTACATGCCAATGGCTGCTAATGAGGACTGAGAGACAGGACCATTCGGCTTTTAGTTAACGCACACGCTGCAATCCCCATTAGCAGCAATTGGCCTGTACATTTAGCACTATCTGACAAGAAAGGGTTGCTACGTTATACTCGCTGGGCGTAACCTCCTTGGTTTTGGAAAGGCTTAGCGAGCGTTGGGCCGCAGTGCCATGAATACAGTGAACAAGTATATACCATGAATTCGAGGTGGTTTAAGGTGGGAAGTAGACCCGAAGCGCAAGCCGTAAGAAAGGGTGTGTGTGCCACCTCTCGTTTAGTCCTTGGAATGTCCGCTGGATGGCGGTGCTTCTATATGGGGAATATATGATGAAAAGATGCGAGATGGTGGTACTTGGAGTGTTGAATAGATGGACGAACGGACACACAGACAGGTGCATGGATGGACGCATGAACGGACGCAGGGGCGGATACATGGACAAACGCAGGGACGGACGCACGAACAGACGCACGCATGGACGGGCGGATGGACGCATGGATGGTCACACAGACGGACGTTGGATGGACGGAAGCAAGAGCGAATGGACGGACGAATTCTTCGCCCCACTCTCCATCATTCACTCCGTAGATATGCTGCCAATTTTTTTTTCGGGAAAAAATGGCTTCAAGCCACATGAACACACATGGAGCCAAGAGCTGGCCGGAAGTACGAAGATTAGACAAATGTGTACTACCCATCATTCCCATCCTCACTGAAGTGCCTTGCGTTGCAGCTCCCATAGACACTATCGCCAGGAAGGAGGAGGAAGAAAGTTTAAGCGGAAAGACAGGGAGGTTAGCCAGTTCTTAGACCGGCTGGCTACCCTGTGCTGGGGAAAGGGGTGAGGGGAATGATAGATGTTAAAAAGAAATGTTGCGAAGAGAGGGAGAAATTACAAAAAAAATTGCGACAGAGGAAAGGCAACATAAAAGAGTATAAGACACTAAAGTCTGTCTCTGAGGCCAGTTGTCCGCAAAAAGCGCAGCAAAGCTTTCAAAGCCTTCTGGGCTGAGGATGGGCTTGGCCAATGACCCAGAATCCTTTGTTCCGACAAAGGCCGATTGTCTAGTCTATCCAGAGCTGCAGTGAGTTCTTGTCTTTGCACGTTGAAATGGGTGCACTCACACAGAAGGTGCGCGATGGTTTCTTCGCAACTGCAGTAAGTGCATGTAGGAGAGCTGGCCATCCCGATGAGATAAGAGTATGCGTTCGTGAAGGGCACTCCAAGCCACAAGCGGCATAGAAGAGTCTCCTCAGCTCGAGATATCCTTGGGGGAAGACGAAGCTGCAGATCGGGATCCAAGTTATGCAGGCGCGCGTTTGTGAAGTCTGTCGAGTTCCACTGTGCCAGTGTAAGGTCACGTGCAAGCGAACGAAGTCTTGTAGCTGCGTCGGTTCTTGAGAACGGGATGGCTGTGTATTGGGTACCGTCGTGTGCAGATCTAGCGGCCTCATCTGCGCGGTCATTGCCATATATACCGCAATGGCCTGGTATCCACTGATACACTATACTGTGCTGTTTTTCGGTTGCTTGGTGATGAAGAAGCCTTATTTCAGCTACTAACTGTTCATTAGGTCCATGGCGAAAGGGTGATATAAGACATTGAAGAGATGCCTTCGAGTCCGAGAAGATCGACCAAATTCCCGAAGGTTCTTTCACTATGAACTCCAGAGCTGCACGTATGGCTGCAAGTTCTGCAGCTGTCGACGACGTCAAATGCGATGTCATGAATTTAATTGTGATATTCCTCGCGGGAATAACCACTGCCCCTGCAGAGCTTACTGAAGACACCGAGCCATCCGTGTAAATGTGAAGGCGTCCGTTGTGCTTCTCTTGCAGGAAAAGTAATGTGGCCTGTTTCAGGGCTAGATGCGACAATTTTTTCTTATTTTGGATGCCAGGAATTGTGAGAAAGGCTTTGAGTGGGTGTAGGCACCATAATGGTATCGGCGGCTGTGCTGCATGCGTGAAGTGCAATGGAAGCACTGCGCAATGCTGAGCTACAGTTGCGCTGAACGCTGAGTGGGGCCTGGAAGTTCGAAGTGAGGCTAGGTGATGAGATGGAAGCCGAGCGAAATGTCTTATGTGCATTCTCAAAGCGTCTACGCTGATGTATGCGTTGACTGGATAATCACGCGCAATGATGACTGTCGCTGCTGTAGACGCGCATCTCGGGAGACCAAGGCATATCCTCAGGGCTTGGGCTTGGATCGACTGGAGGACGCGCAAGTTTGTTCTTCGGATCCCGCAAAGCACAGGTAAGCTGTATCTCATATAACCCAGGAACAGAACAGTGTAGAGTTGGAGCATTGCTTGTACCGATGCACCCCACGTTTTTCCAGCAAGGAACCTCAGTACGTGGGTGATCATGGTGAGTTTAGTTTTCATGTGGGCGATGTGAGGGCTCCAGGAGAGGTCGCGATCAACTATGACTCTGAGGAATCGGTGGGTCTTCACGTAGTTGATCGTGTGTCCGTTAATTTTAATAACATATGGGCTCATAGACTTATGCGTGAATGCTATAAGCGAGCATTTCCCTGACGACAGCTCTAGTCCCCATTCTTCCAGGTACTTTGTCGCTATTTTTGCCGCTCTCTGAAGCCGGGCACGCAAATGAAGGCGTGTTATGCCTGACGCCCAGATGCAGATGTCATCTGCATATATTGATAGATGGACAGATTCTGGAAGCGCATCAACCAGGCCGAGTAGCGCTAGATTGAAAAGTGTGGGGCTAAGAACGCCGCCTTGAGGCACACCTCGACGGTTGCAATGGTGCGTTGTTGTGCCATTCTCCGTCTGTACAAAGAAAGTTCTGCCTTTCAGATAGCTGTGTATCCATTGGTATACCCGACCCCCTAATCCAACATTTTCCATGACATCCAGAATGGCTTCATGTGATACGTTATCGTATGCACCTTTCACGTCCAAGAACAACGCAGCAGATAAACGTTTCAGTCTTTTTTGATGCTGAACAGATGAGACCAGGTCTATAACGTTATCAATTGCGGACCTCCCACGCCGAAAGCCCGTCATAGCATGAGGGTATTATACCTCGTGGCGCTCCAGGTACCACTCTAGACGAGTGATTCAAAATCATCCTCTCCATCACTTTCCCGAAACAGCTGGTAAGCGCGATGGGGCGATAAGAGGTCAAGTGCAGAGGAGATTTACCTGGTTTAAGCACAGGTACGAGGCGGCTGGATTTCCATGAATGAGGGATAAATCCGCTGCTCCACGAGTCGTTGTACACGGATAGAAGGGCCCGTCGAGCTGCTTCTCCGAGGTTGCAAAGAGCCATGTACGTGATCCCATCCGGACCAGGCGATGAAGATCGTTTGCATGCCGTCAAGGCCGCTTGTAGTTCCTCTAGAGAGAAAAAGGTGTCCATTCTTGAATCTCTGGAAACTGGAGCGTTTTGTAGGTGGCGCGTGGTGCACGTGGACGCATGACCGGCAACTTTCATGCAGAAATCTTCTGCTACTTCAATTTCGGTGCGTCCTTGGTGGAGAGAAAGACACTTGAAGGGGCGATGTTGATGTGGCGATGTTCGTAGGCCACGGACAATCCTCCATGTCTGCGTCAAAGGCTTGTGTGGATCCAAAGATTCGCACAGATGTTTCCAGCGAAAGGATTGAAGTGAAATGATTCGCCGCTGAATTTTTTTATGTAGGCGCCTTGCCTCCCTCAAGTCGTGAATAGACTTAGTGCGCCTATATCTTCTTTCTGCGCGACGACGGATCGCTCTGAGCCGTTCCAATTCCGCCTGATATTGACAATAATCTGAAGTATGTTGAATTTGATAGGTCGCTTCTTGAGTAGCACCTCTAATCATATCCTCGAGGGTGTCAAGAGGAGGCGTTTTATTTTCTTGACACCTTTTTTCTGTCAATGACCTGAACTTTGTCCAGTCGATGCGAGTCGAAGTGTCGTAGTTAGGCGATTTTTCCAGGCCCTTGATCTTCAAATACGTAGGTATGTGGTCGCTTCCATGAGTTTCATAGTCTGCGAACCACTTGACCTTTCCATTTAGGCTTCGTGACACAAATGTCAAGTCAAGGCAGCTGCTGTATGTCGTTCCCCGTAGAAACGTTGGGCTTCCGTCGTTTACACAAAGCAGCTGCTGCTCCAGAGCAAAGGAGAATACTTGCCTTCCGCGACTGTCTGTCTTCTGACTTCCCCATAGTGGGTGGTGAGCGTTGAAATCTCCGGTGATGATCCATGGTCCAGGTGTGGCTGTTAACAGTGCACGTAGTCTTTCAGGTTCAAAACGGTTCGAAGGTGATATATATGCGCCTACGAGCGTGAAATTGAGGTCTCTACGTTTAACTGTCAAGCAGACATACTGGTTGTCATCGTGAGGTGCTACACGGTGCTCGATATAGGTAAGGTCGCATCTGATATATACAATGACTTTACTCTGTTCGTTGCAGGTAGCGGACTTGAAGGCTTCGTACCTCGATAGTCGTATTGCATTGTGTAGCCTTGGCTCACAGATAACAAAAATTGGAAACTGGTTTTTGAACACAAATTGTCGTATATCAGAAATGCGGGGCTTGAGGCCTCGGGCATTCCACTGAAATATCGAAGCTCCTTTGACCTCTTTACGAAAGGCTTGCAGAGGCGGAGCCATGGTGCCTTTCCAGACTTGATAGCACCGGCTTCAGCGCATCCACTAACTGAAGTGCACTCTTTGCAGCCGGACTGTCAATGCTAGTGAGGAGCATACGAATGGTGTTCATAAGGGCCTTTACAATGGCTACGATTTCTTTGTCGCGACTATCACCGCATTCTCGTTCCGAAGTTATTGTAGACGAGCGATGCGGTGGCTCAGACGGTGGGTCTATCGTTGGCAGCGCTGGCCATGCTTCAGGCGAGCCAGTGATGCTCTTGTCTTGCTTGGAGGATTTGTTGTCAGCGTGTCTGGACGCTTGAGGTGGTACGCCGGTGGTCGTTTGGTGAGGTTCAATCCTTGCTTCAGCACTGGGTCTCCTTAGGGGCCTCCGGCGACGAGACCGCCGGCGTCGTACTTGGGCAGCGGCCTCCCTGTGAGTTAAGCCATCCCGGACCATTTGCCTCAACACTTGCATTTTCTTTTTCATGATTGGGCAATCTTTCGACGATGCTTCGTGAGGGCCATGACAGTTTCGACATTTTCGAAGTTCTGCCTGGCAAGTATCTGCGCTATGTGATTCTGAGCATAGCGAGCACACAGCCAGGTTTGCACAAACAGCACTGACATGTCCCAATGTATAACATTTCCGGCATTGAAGGGGCTTCGGTACGAAGGGTTGCACTGTGTGTCGAAAATGGCCGACCTTGACTTGCGATGGAAGGCTGTCACCGTTGAACACGAGCTTCACGCAGCGTGATTTGCCAAGGCGACGAGCTTGCAGTATAGTAGGTTCTGCAGACACCGGTTTGATGAGAGCAGCAAAGTCACTTTCGCTGATGGAAATGTCGACGTCATAAATGACGCCTGCCGTAGAGTCGCGGCCATCAGGTATATATGAGCGAACATTGATGTTATCCAACATCTTGACGTTGCTCAGCACTTCCAATGTGCTTCGTTGAGTGACGTCTACGGCGAGAATATTCTTACGGCCATTGATCCGCACGTCCGCGATTTCTCCCTGGGCGAGTTCCTCAAGAAACCTAGACGTGACTTGACGATTGAGCCGGTTGAGACTATAAGCCGCATCGACCGGCACAAACAGAATTGTGTATATCGTGGGCTCTCGCGTAGTCGTCACATTCTTACTTGTTGTTGGAGACGGCATCACTAGTCTTCTTTTTCGCTGCCGCCTTGTCACAGGCACGAAGTCGCCTTCGTCGGAGCTCTCGTCGCTGGCCGTAGAGTAAATCAGCGTGTCTTCGCTGTCGGCATCACTCGGGTGGCCCGTACGCTTTCTCGTGGTAGCTGCGGACGACGTCGAGGGTTGCGGTGGAAGCCCAGGCGAATCCACGTCCATCGCCGCAGTCACTGGAACGGTGTCTTCCACAGAGTCGCAGAAAAACTTTGAAAAATTACAGATAGTGACAGCAGTGTTCTACGCCAGAATCACTTCGCCAGAGTTCCCTCTAGTGTATATTAGGAAACTCTATGTATGGCAGGACCGGCGCCTTGCGTGGCAACGCCGGCGTGACGCGACGAAATGAACGGCGGCGAGCACGCGCACCGCGTCACGTCAAAATGTATTGGCACCTTGACTGTGGCATGTAGTCATGTTTTCACATGACACGTATCTCATGATTATCATGTTTGCACCAGTCACATACCTTCGTCATGCATTGGCGTCACGTAATACGAATTCGGCATATGTGAAGCTATCGAAACGGCCACGAGCGCGTCATCAGTGTGGCATGTAGTCATGTTGTTACATGACGCGCATTTCGTGATCATCATGTTTGGATGTGTCATTTACTTATGTCGTCCGTTCGCGTCGCGTAATACTGAGTTTGGTACATGTGAAGCTAGTGAAACGGCCGTGAGCGCATCATGAGCGTGGTATGTAGTCATGTTGTTACCTGACGCGCATGTCATGATTTTCATGTTAGGGTCTCTCACTTGTGTTCGAGATGCAATCATGCCATACCATACCAGTTTTGCAACATGTCATGTGAACAAAACCACCGCAAGAGCTGCAGTACCATAATATGTAAATCATGACATTCATGGCATACATGTCATGATTTTCACGTTATGACTAGTCAAATACGTTTTTCACACAGTCATGTTGTGCCATACCAAGCTTAATATTGATAACATTTTCGAAACGGCCAGGAGAGGTAAAAGTCGTAGGCGGCTAGATAGATAGATAGATAGATAGATAGATATATAGATAGATAGATAGATAGATAGATAGATAGATGGATGGATGGATAGATAGATAGATAGATAGATAGATAGATACGCTCAATGTCGCCGAAATTCTCTAAGAAATGCTTCAGATTTAAAACAAACAAAATAAGTTCTAAGAAGATGATGATGTCGAGGCTTCCTAAATGTGCTTCGCGTAGGCACTTTGTGTGCAGAAATAAAAAGCAATAATACAATCAGCAGAGGTCTCCGTACAAAAACTAAAGCATCCATTCAAACATTGTGCACTGACGCACATCACAAATTCAGATGTAGATAGAGACTACGAAGAGACGCGGATCTTCGCTCTTTTTAAGGAATGCCTTCGGTACTTGAGAACGTGACTGCTACCAGAAATTCAGCTTTTCTTCTTTAGCTTGAGCGAGAAAGCCCTTATTTGTTTGTTTAGGGGCTTTCCCAAGAACAGGCTGACATCTGAAGGGGATCATTGTCTCGCTTATTTCTTGTGTGCGTTTATTTTGAGGATATGAGCTGGGTCGTGTTTGGGAGAAGCTGCTAATCAAACAGTGGTTCTATTTGCTGCTTTTACTGGAACACGAAACGTGCGCTTGAAATTCATTCATTTGAAGTTGGGACGAGTATGATTCGGAAGGCGTGAAGAAATGCAATGACGCAAAGGCGTCTTCGACCTCTAAACAACTTAGCTAAAGCAAGGAAATAAAATGTATGTGAGACTGTGTTGCTTTGTCATCACAAGCACGACGGCTGGATAAGAAAACTTGGATCATCTCCCGCTAAAGGGAATCATGTGTCGATGCGAAGCAGCGGGTGCTAACGCTTACACTGACGGTGACGGTGACGATGGCGTTCATCAAGTGAAAGCCAAGTAAAGGTGTCCTTGACTGAATTCCGAACTCTCGATCCAGTGCCTGTATATGCCGGTGGCCAGAGAATGGTTGTGAAGCACGGACGATTGGTTGCTTACTACCAGACGCTCTTGCTGTGCAATCGTGTGTGTGTGGTGTAGCTTGCCTTATGTTTCCTGAGTTCGAGTACGATTCTTTGGTGCGCGTAGTGGCAGATAGTTTTTGAGTGGTGTGACGCCGCGAAGCTGTTGTGTGCCGCCGAGCAGCTCAAATGCAAAAGAAGGACGCTATCTTGAAGTACAAGGTACTGCTGTGTGAGATACAGTGTCGAGAAGCGTATCGAGAGGCGTATTATTTGTAACAGAGCCCTTATTTTTGTCACAAACGAGCACTGAATCGGATGCGGGCCGCCGTCTCCATACTACAGCATCAAATCACCGTCCAAATGATTCCCTTCAAGGGTGCACGCAACGAAACAAAAAAAAAACAAGCACCAAAGGGCACCCAGGACGTGCATTTACCCTGTACACCCGCGGCAGCCAACCACTACAGATTGGGAGAATTCGAGACATTGTAGCGGGGCCTGCGACCGTCTCAGAAGAAAAACCGGCGTGACGGAACCTTTTCCCCTGGCTGTCACAATTACTTGGAATGTTCGCGAAACCAGTAAGAATACAAACTGGAGGTGAAGGTGGGTAGGATGGGTGGTGAACTCGATTAATAAGTTGTGATGTTCGAGCGGTATCAATGAGTCGTGTGATGCAGTCAGTCGATGTTGAAGAATTGAGTTATGACGCCGCTGAGTATATATACTTAGTTGAAGAGTGTCGCCAGGACGACAAGCGCTGGAGTTTGTTCCAGTGTTTCCTTGAAGAAAAATATTTGAGACACGTTCGAAAATTGATGGAGTGCATGTACACTTGTGGTGAACATTCAAGGCCGCTAAGTGTTCTTGCGCAGCTTATAATTCGTGATATTGTATTTGTAGCGAGGTTAGTTTGTTTCAGTGTTTCTTATTACCTTCTAAGTGATTTCGTGAGTTGTAATTGGTACCTGCCGAGTGTGAAAGCTTGTGTGATGCTTGTACCACCTTTACCATGATTACATTTTGTTTGTGTTGTAAGCTTTTGTTTTGAACTCGGTCTGTCAATAGACCACAACCGGCGTTGTTAGTAGAACGTGCTTCAGTGTGATAGCTTTCTTTTTTAATTTTTTCGTATTGTTCCTTTTGCAGTTTTGTCACGTCTTGGTATAAAGAGGAGGTGCCTATAATGGTTCACCTTACTTCCTTTGGCGCCAAATATAGCACAAAAAAGGAGCACTTTGCGCGACACGTTCACTATTTTGTTTTGTTCCATTACAAAAGACAAGAACAAAAAGAAAAGCTGTCACATCTGTGAATTGCAAGCAGTGATCGGTTTGATTTATTTAAAGATAGCTTCGTAATTAAAGATGAGAGCTAACTATAGAGCTGTTTTCTGGCTCAAAAACAGACAACAGTTCTGAACGTGTCGTTCAATCTGGTTCTAGTTCATAAAAGGAATTTTTCATACCAAACACATGTGCAGACTCAAACGGGCAGACAATTTACGTGCTCCTACACAGAAGTGAAGATATTACGTATGATTGGGCTGATCGAAGTTCATTGATCAGTTCAACTGATAAGAAAGTATACCGGAAAAAAATATCGGTATTCTTTTTGTTGTTGCTGCTGCAAAGAACCTGCTGTTGTCAAAAAAAAACACAGCATATCCACTGAGTGAATGATGATGAGTGGGGCGAAGTGCTGGAGGGTTTCATCGCTAAACCGTGAACCATCCGCGAACATCGCAAACTACATCATCAAAGACGTGACAAACACTGCATATATTTATACTAGAAGCTTTATTATTTGTAAATGGTTCCGTTCCGCCGCTTCCGTTCCCCCTTCATTATAACGGCTTTATTGTCGGTGAAGTGGTGTATTGGTGATGGGGCATAGTGGGAAGTTTGCAAGGACGAAGTAGTGGGCAGTTGGCAAAGGTGGAGCTATAGATGGTCACATACATACATACAAGGGATGGAGAGA
This sequence comes from Rhipicephalus microplus, assembly GCF_043290135.1. Taxonomy (NCBI): domain Eukaryota; kingdom Metazoa; phylum Arthropoda; class Arachnida; order Ixodida; family Ixodidae; genus Rhipicephalus; species Rhipicephalus microplus. The sequence goes on from NC_134700.1 coordinate 290,245,180, forward strand.
CCCATGACTTTAGGAGCTTTGCACCTAAAAAAAACTCTCATGTCCTTGGCGTCAAGCGTTAAGACCATTGGGGAGATAGTCTGTAAATATAGTTTCCTACCAATCACACGCACTCATGTAAGGTTAATTAGAACTAGCAGACAATTGAACTAGCAGAACTAGCAGACAGTCTCATTAGTACTGTGCTTGAATGAAGAAAAAAATCCCATAAATTTACGCTTATTTGCTACATTTATTGAATAATTTCACGTAACGTAGTTTTTGCCTATCTTTTTCCACTGCTTTAATGCGTAAGAACTTTACGGCTACTTCCCTTGCTTTTCCATGCGTACTCTGTCCGCTACGTTAGAGCAAGTGGGCCAATCTTGTATATTATGCAGGACCTACATTTGCTCCTGCAAAACTGCTCGGTGTAGGCAGTAGCCACGTTAACAATAAGTTCCTAATTGCTGCTTTTATTCAAGAGCTCCAAGTGAACTATGGAATATCCTCGTGTCATTTTACAAAAATAACAGCACAACGTATAATTCAATACTAATTACTTAAGCACATTCTGCTGGAGCCAGGTAAAGAAGTAACATCAGTTATTCAGTCAGTCAGCTTTGCCTGCCAGCTGTAAAAGAAACAAGAGACAGCGGTCTTGCTGCGGGCTAGCTGTTCTTATTTTGACCTCGTCTTTTTCTTCCTCGTGCTAGTCGACCACGAAAGCCCAAGCTACGCTTCTGCTCATCGTCATCAGACTCGGCCAAGACTGCTAATAAGCGAGCCATCGACAATGTATCTTGTAGCCGATGCTGGCTGTGGCGCTGTGGTCGGTCGATACAACGCTGGAGCTTGGCTCGGTGCTTTGCCGATGACGCCTCTGGTGGTCAATCTGCAATTTGGTTTGGACAGACAGAAGTGTGTCTGGAAGAAGAAACTGGCTGCACCAAGATAATCAGTTTTCGTCAGGCATGAACTTAATGGGCACAGCTAGCAACCTCACATTTGGCGGATGGCCCTGACTGTGTCGTGAAGTAAGCGCTGGACGCAGCACCCAAGAAGAAAGTTGGCGCTTATTCGGGATGAAAGTTGACACGTCAATAGGCTTTGTGTTCAATGGCAGTGCAACTTTCATGCGCTTGTCCTGGGGAGCCTCGTCGCTAAACATGAAGTGATAAGGGTCGCATTCGGTCCACGAATGTTCTTGAATTAATGGAAGCGGCTCGGTTGGTCTGCGAGCACAGTGATACGTGCCATCCGCTCTTCTGGCACCTTGCGGAAAGGAGCGCCATACACAGGCGGTGCTGGCCACCATGCAAGCCTGGTCGTGGTCTCTGATACCGTCTAGGAACTCGACATCCTCAACGGGAAGCCCTGCTCGCAGCTCGTGTCTGACACGTGGCCTTCTGTGCAACGTGCTGCACATGGGAATTCTGTTTCTTGCTTATCAGAAGCTCGATCTCTGGGAGAAAGCTGGTTGGTGCAGGGAAAAGCTGCACCTCCTAAACTTTTCTTGGAAGGGCTGCCAGAGACAGGAGGACATTAACAGTGGCGCCCCTCTGGAGCTAGGCCACCGAGAAATGGCTGGCCCATCGAGTTGGTACACATCGCGAGTCCCGTGTATCGCGGAACGGTGACGGCGGCAATGTGAAATCCGACTGAAAGCAGCAATGAGCCTGCCACTCCAACCCACCCTGGAACGTTGATCGACGCCTTCTTACTTGTACCACGCTTTGGCAGCCCTGCGAAGGTGCTCTGTGGCCACCACCATTTCTCAGGGTCCGAACAGGCCTCGCGACCTGCTAGAGTGTTGGTGGCTATCACCCTACTTTCGGTGTCATCTGGAAACCAACGAAACATTGACAGTTCCCAGGGAGCCGATGACGGCAGGATGGTGGGCGAAAATCCGCAGTGTACCCACACCAAGCAGCCCAGTGTCTCCGAGAGCTCCGCGAGGGAAAACTGCAGCGCGTGGTGATTCTCGTTTGTGCTGGTCTCAAGTTTTTGTGAGGCGGGCCGCCGCCAACATGGCATTGGTTGCGCACAATGTTGTCAAGATGGCAGGAGACAGCTGGGAACTCGACGTTATGAAGGCGTTAGTCGTGACGAGGAGTTGCGTGGTGGTACGCTGCGGCTCCACGGCGCTCTCGGGTGACTCGCACGAAGAGCCAAGGCAGGCATCTGCGGAAGATAGAGCGACTTCGGTACGCGTGGTGGTACGGTGCGTGCGCGTAGATGGGGTCTCTTTAAAACCTAGCTTTGGTCAGATTAACGGAAACAGCCGGGATCCATGCCATAGAAGCTTCAACGACGTTCCCAGGTAAGCGGAACCCATGTAGTGTCGTGTCGTGACCTGGTACCGTGGCGTCAATGAAGCGATGTTGAGCTGCCTTGGAAACCTAGACACCGACCACGGATGGTGTTTGAAGCACCGACAGGTTGCCAGGCATCGACGAGGCATGTACGCTGTCCCTAATGAGAGGAGCCCGTGCGCATGGCTGGCACTTCGTATCGCGTCACTGGACAAGTTCCGCGGAACCACAATGGAGGCCTGGACGCAGTCAGCTGGTGGTGGGAATGATACTTGCGGCGGCGGTTGCTTTGCGGGTTCCATCAGCGAGAGAACGTGGTGGAGTTCCGCTGGAGGACGCATTACCTCAAGCGGGCTACTGAGATTCGTCAAAGGCTTTCGCGTCAATGGCGACTGCGCCATTGTACGAGAAACAAGAGACAATGCTCATGCTGCAGGCTTGCGTGCTTGCTTGCTTGATCCTCTCTTGTGGCCCCTACCTACTAAGGAAAATTGGCCAGGCCTGCGGTTATTATAAGTGAACAATTTAGAAATTTAGAATTATCCAGGCTAGAGACATATGATTACTTTGTTTTAACAAGACGGGATTATTTTGGCACAATGTGAGAAAAAAATTGAAAGAAGAGAAATATTAGGTCCACTGTTCTTATTCTGACCTCGCCTTTCTCTTCCTCGTGCTAGTTGAGCCAAATGGCCCAAGCCACGCTGCCACTCATCGTCACCCCACTATCTAATACATACATACATACATACATACATACATACATACATACATACATACATACATACATACATACATACATACATACATACATACATACATACATACATACATACATACATACATACATGCATACATACATGCATACATACATACATACATACATACAGATAGGATGGTGTGAATTACAGTTAACTATAATTCACCGAGTTGCGCATCGATGGTTGTGTTGCTGGCATAGCGAGATCAGATTGGAACAGACACAGAACAACAGAGAAAATGTAAACTGAGTAACTATTCAAGGCCACTAATCCTAGTATGGTTTTTCACTTCATAGTTGTCCAATTTTGTTGAAGAAATGAGAGACACTCTTTAAAAGGTGCTGGAGAGATTCTGGCCTACGAGGAAGCGGGATGGCATTGTCTTGTATGAGTTTTCCGCAGCACTTAGCATCCCTTCCACGTCTTCTAGCATCTTGGAAAGACAGTGATGAAGAGGGCTTTGCCATTGTGCTTGATGAACGATGTAGACGTGAGAGGATATGGGCGAAAACTTTTTTTTTGCTTTTTCTGTTGGCGATAACGTCGCTACAAAAATTTGCTTGCATTCGTTACTTTTTTTTCTAGACACTTTCTTTTTGTCTGCTGCCGACGGGCTGGTGTGAGATATGATACTCAGGCTAAGAACTGTCCAGCACTCTTCCTATTCTTCCACTACCTATGTTGAAGAGGAAGGCTTTGTGAAAAGCAGCAAGAAAGCAATCATGATTTCCGAACGAAAGGGAGTTAAGGAAAACGGGTCACTGTGAAAGGTGTTTGCCAGTACCATCACGCTCCTCGACTGATGAAGTCCTTTAGATGTAGATTGCTCATTGAAGTAAATACGTGCCAAAAAGTTAAAGGAAAGGCTGGAGGAGACTGCAATTTTAAGCGATTACTTCGTCTGCAAACGCAGTTACTAACCATAGCTTACGTTGTGTCTATTTCTTTATCTACGCTGACTTAATCGTAATAAAAAGATGTCGCTTAGCCATGATAAATATCAGATGGTAACGATAATGTTACTGTTAAAACTGCAAGATACCAGCCTAATATGGAAGCAAACGCGCTCTGTACTGTATGCGTCCAACTATGCGTAGAGTAGAGATGGGACATTTCCTCAAACTCGGCAATAACTCCGAGTCCGATAGCTTTCATAAACTCTAGGAGAGTGCCACTGGCCATTGAATTCGGTCAACGGGACACTGGTCGACTTTAGGTTGGGCGACTCCTTTCAGACGGCACAATCACGTCAGTGCAAAGCCTTTGACTCTGGATGACTGCACGGAAGCAATTTCCTGAGTCGCTTCCGCGTCAGAAGTGCAAAAGCGTGCAGCGTCCTGCCGAGATTTCCAGGAACGATGCCACGTTGACGAAGCGTTATGGAAGAGTGCGATGTGGGTGCAAGTAGCAAGTGCAGCATCGGATAAGAAAGAGTTGCATGAGGAAAGAGAAAACCAAAACTCGGAAACTTGGGGCTCGCCGAGAGATATGAAAGGTTTGATGTTTTCTTAACCTCGGTATCGTCAAATCGATAGAATGTGGTGAGAAGCTCAAGTGACCGCCAAGCCTGAGCAACTACTGATATTCACAAACTTTGGATGCATTATGAGTGGAGAATATACACATATTCCCAATCTGCTCCCCTTTCTTATGCTTTGAAATTGTATGATTTATGAACAAAATCTACACGCTTCCTTGCAGTCATCAATTGAAGACGGCAGTAAGTATACACTAGTGGAAATTCCGTAAGCTTTTGCCTGCTGAATGTTTTTTTAAGATACATTCATAGCTAATCACAAAAAGTTTAAAAATTTTTACAGTATCGTTACATTGCATGCCAGGGTTCCCAGGTTTGGCTACTTTGTACCAATCTGGCTATTTGTTTAGGCTAGAGGCGGCTGAAAAAATGTCGCGTCTGCTTGGATCCTTTTTGGTGAATGTCATTTACCCCTGATTTCAACAAAAGTATCACTATCTGGTGACGTCGCATCCATGGGTGCCACGTGAGTGTGCTGCCAAAATATGGCGAACAAAGTGCTCCCCCCGCTGTCCAAACACACTTTGGCACTTTTGATTACACATATAACCACCTCCTATAAAAAAGACGGCTGAGTGGCCTAAGCAGTTCAACGGTCACTCATGGTGCTCATAATATAGACAAAAAAAGGATCTGCATGTTGATAACGTGCCAATCAAGCTTGCTTGTTTTTGGATGCCTAAATGTGATTCAAGGAGAGCTGTTGTGTAGGGCCTGATCTCGCAGGTCATCTAATGCTAAATGCTTGATTAAACCACAGTTCGCAGTGAACGAAAACCGAACGTGCTTAACATGATAGGGCACTCTGTGCTCATCGACATTAAACATCGGTTACCAGAAGTTTTGAAAAAAATGCGATGAAAAGACAGGACAGCCGTGGAAGGCGATGATACGTGTTACGTATGAACAGTAAAACTTTAAATTGGCTCACATCCTAAAAATCCACGAGTGATTCACTTGGGAGCACTAATCATGATTATCAGAAGTATTGTGGGGTACAGACACACGAAACAGCTTGCTTGGACAAAGAACTCTTTTTACGAACTATTAACTGCGTTAACTCCTCAATTTTGACTTTCCGGGAGCAAGTTTTGGCGATGCTATACGGCAATAAGTGAAAAGCAAAGTCAAGGGAGGACGAGAGCGCTTGGTGGTCACATTAGTTCTCAGAGGAGTATGTGAAATGTATGCAGTAATGACACCTGTCATCATTTACGTAGAATATTTGTAAGCACCCGAGTAAGCTCTTCAGAATAACAATATCTTCACGCCCCTTCAGTATCACAAGTTGGCCATGAGAAATGCCATATGAAGGGCCAGGTGCTTTTTCTGACTACCAATGAAGGAGATAAACATCCTCATTAGCAGGATACGTTATCTATGGCAACCTATGGTCGCGGAAATTGGCACTCTTTTGTTGGAATGGCCGCTATCATAGATCTCAGCTGTATGAATTGCAGTCGCCTTTTAATGCATAGCACGTGATTTGTTGAATTGGGTGGGTAGCTTGGTGAACACTACGAGAAGGGAGCGAGGAGCGGGTGACTGCAAAGATGAACGATAGACGGAAACAGTGAAATCATGTTTCAGCTATGAATCGATGCACCTGTAAACAAATTAACGTCTGTTAATTACTCCAGGTATGCAGATAGCACATGTGAATAATTCGCCGCAGAGGAGGTTTAAAAAGCACCAGCTGATGAAAATGTGCTACTACGCATCGTCGCACCTATACTAATGGCACTTTTGAAGCGAACAGTGATGCAATGAACAGTGAAATACAGTGATGATAAGCGTACAGCTGTACTATGAAAAAAGACTGCGACGTGCCATTTTAAAAAAAGATAGTGTTGCATAGTTCACACCAGTACATCATGTGTGCCAATAGTTTGTCTCACGATGATCGAGGTAATCTAACCCTTCTACTTTGTTTCGAAACGGAAGGGTCGCTGGACATGCACAGGAAACACTTAAGAAGCGTTCACAAGGGTGTCTCAGAGAGACAATAAAGAGAAGAGGAAGGTTGGGACGTTAACCAGAAGGTAGTATCTGGTATGCTATCCAGTACAGGGGTTGGGGCAATAGAGGGTTCAAACAGAGAGAAAACAGAACAATATGAAAACAACTCGTAGACACATACATACACGCACATACGAGCATTCCACTTCCCTCAACAGGGGCACTTCACCCCTGATGCACATGATGAAATGACATCAGTCCACTTCTGCTTCGGAATGTCATCTGGACTCCTGGATAGGACTAACAACACCCTTCCTTTGGCACACTGTGTTACAACCGGTGTGAGTGCTTTTGAAAGTGACGCTGACACGAGGATGCGCAACTTTGAACAACACTCCACGCTTCGCAAGCGTGGTTGTGGGCTGATTCAGGTTTGCGCATTCCATTTTTTTTTCGTTGAGTAGCGCGCTTGTTCTTGAGCTATTGTTGATGTAGTCCTTGTGTCCTTTGATGTAACTGCCATTTCTGCCATTTCCGTGAAAATATGTCGACGACAACTTCTTGTGCCAACATTTCAGAGTGGACTGCGGCCACGCACATCGTGCTTATGTGCATAAGTACCTCCCTAGCACTCCTTGTGTCTTGCATGCGTGTGCCAAGGTGAAGCTTTTCTCTGGCTTGTCCCTGCTTCTAGAGCAGGGGTCTCGAACACGCAGTTCACCACCCAAGTGACGGTCTTCATCCCATCATTTTAGGGGCGAAGCTCTTTATGGCGTGGCTTGTGCGTCCCTCGTAGTACGTAACCACCAGTGGCGCATACCCGAAATAGCGGTCCTTACGATTTTCACCTCCAAGGTGGTTCCGGTGAGAGATTTCTTCTGTGCGTTGTTGAACAATGAAAGATAGTGCTCAATGCACATCTTAATGGCTGCTAAGGGGGAATGAGAGACAGGAGCATTTGGCCTTTAGGAAACGCGCACGCTGCGATCCCCATTAGCAGCTATTGGCATGTACATTGAGCACGATCTGACAAGAAAGGGTTGCTACGTTATACTCGCTGGGTGTAACCTCCTTGGTTTTAGAAAGGTTTAGTGAGCGTTTCAATGGCTGCCTGAACATATTGGTATTACTGGAAATCAATTAGCCGATGATGCAGCCCGCTCACCCCATGAAGGAACCCGTGTAGTCCCGATTCCTCTATCAATGAATGATGCAGCAAGACAACTTTACCTGCTGGCTCGAGATTTCACACGCACATTCTGGTCATCTACCAGCTTCCAAAGGTGTCAATTTTATGAACTGGATCCTTCGCTCAAGCTAAAGCTACCATCACAACTTTCCCGCTCCGATTCGGCACTGTTATGCCGCCTTTGGTTGAGTGTTGCACTTACAAAGGTGTACTCCTTTCGCATTGGTATGGCAGACACTCCTACATGCGACTACTGCGGAGCTGAAGAGACCATCGAACACGTCCTGTGCAGCTGCGCTTGCTACGACATACAGCTATGCCAGCTCCGGATGGTTTTGAATCAACTTGACCCCGGACCATTTTGTGTGCAGAAGATACTGGGACCTTGGGCATCTGCCTCAGTTGCGCAGAAAGCGACTAAATCACTGCTACTTTACTTAAAGTCAACAAACCTGAGCGACCGCCTGTAGACTGTGTGTGCTCCCCGAGTGTGCTCGTGATGGTGTGTACCTTCTCATCTCTCGGCAACCTCTTTTCTCCCCTTCATCCCTTCCCCAGTGCAGGGTAGCAAACCGGATGTGCGTCTGCTTAACCTCCCTGTCTTTCCTTGCATCTTTATCTCTCTCGCTCTCTCTTTCTAGTGAGAGTTGGGCCGCATAGCCATGAATACAGTGAACTAGTATATACCATGAACTCGAGGTGGTTAAAGGTGGGAAGTAAACCCGAAACGCAAGCCGTAAGAAAGTCTGCATGTGCCACCTCCCGTTTAGTCCTTGAAATGTCTGCTGGATGGCGGTGCTTCTATATGGAGAATATATGATGAAAAGATGCGAGATGGTGGTACTTGGAGTACTGAATAGATAGACGAACGGACACACAGACAGACGCATGGATGGACGCATGAACGGACGCAAGGGCGGATGCATGGACGAACGCAGGGACGGAGACACGAACAGACGCACGCACGGACGGGTGGATGGACGCATGGACGGTTACGCAGACGTACGCAGGAACGAACGGAAGCAAGAACGAATGGACGGACGAATGCTTCGCCCCACTCCCCATCATTCACTTCGTGGATATGCTGCCATTTTTTTCTGAATAAGTTTGTTCATGCCATACGTAGACGTAATTACTGTCATTGTTTGCTTTAACTACCTCATGAGGTCACAGGGCTGTACAGTATAACGAAAGTATACACTTTCTGGATTGATGTCCCGACTTTAGTGATTCTATAAATCTTTATCGATAGCTTTCTCGGAACCTTGCGCCAAATTCTCTTTAGAACTGACCCGTACATGAAACATGGGGAATGCTCCATATCAAACGGCAATGTTAGTGAGTGAGCGAGTGAGTGAACTTTATTATGGTCTAGTGGTGGCAGAAGCTGAACAAGATCGGAGTACCCGCTAGCTCAGCCATTCCTGGGCTCCTTCTGGGGCACCACACAGAAAGAAGAGTTGGTCAGCTAGTATTTCTTTGTTCAAATACACCCTTCCCTTTATCCCCGACATTTACTGTCCCGGCTTTTGCGGGACTAAACTTCGTGACTGTGGCCTACTAGGTTCGGTGAGATTGAGACGTTTGATCTAGAGAATTACAATGTTGGGCTCCAACTTGATATGCAGGTTTCGTTCTTAAACAGTCGCCTTCTTTTCTGGCTTCACTTACTGCAGCAATTATAAATAAGGGCGTGTAAAGAATGCGCTACTCAGGTATACACTAAACGTTATACATCGGTGGGGTAAAATGTGACAAAAAAATTGGAAATAGTCAAATATTTTTTCTTCGCTCTTTATCATTGAATGTCAACCCAGAAACTTTTCTTTGGGTACAAGGTATGTGCTGCATGAATATAATCATGTTGTCACATTTAAGAGGGCTGTTTTTAAAATTAAAAACGTGGCAGATCACACGTACAGTGGGAATCGATGATACGCGAAGCACGAATGAGGAGGGGTGACAGGTCACTTTAAAATCAGCTCAACGTTAAGAGGTGGAAGTAAATTATGCCGTACATGACTTTCATGTCATAATTATCATGTTTGGACGTTTCATTTACCTTTGTCATCTATTTACGTCACCCAATACCAACTTTGGAATATATGGAGCTAGCGAAACGGCCACGAGCGTGCTATGAGCGTAGCATATAGTCATGTATTACATGAAATCCATATCATGATTATTATATTTGGACGTGTCATTTACATTCATCGTTCATTCACGTCACGTAATACCAAATTTGGTATATGTGGAACTAGTGGAACGGCCGCGAGAACGCTATGAGCGTAGCATGTAGTCATATTTTACATGACACGCATATTACGATTATCAGGTTTGGACGTGTCATTTACCTTCATCGTCTATTCACTTCCCGTGATACCAAATTTGGTACTTATGGATCGAGCGAGCGTGTCATGCACGGCCCTATATACTCCGACGCAACGTTGACGCACGCGCAGGCTGGGCGCAGCGACGCCGCGCTCGCAAAACGCGAGCACTCAATAGTGTGACGCCAGGCGTAACCGGCGCGACCAGCGTCCGTCGGCGCGGCCAGGTGGCAACCGGCGCGAAATGCGATATGCTGCATTTCGCCCCGACGACGTTATTTAGACTCCACCGCGTCTGCCTCCCTTCATGACGGAGGGACGCCGTGTGCGCTCAAACGCGCATGCGTCAAAACAACGCAGCGCGGCACGTACCTGCGAGTATATGGCATGCAGATCCACAATGGTCAGTAGGCAGATCCACTGATCTGTATTAGGGGGATATAGGCACCTGGCGGGGCATCGCCGTCGTGACGCGATAAAACGAACGCCAGCGAGCACGCGCGCCGGCTCACGTCGAAGTGCAGGGTAAATTGGTGTGCGCAAAAAACAGACAAACGACGGCAGAGAAGAGACAGGGACAAGCGCAGACTTTCAACTAAATTTAATTCTTCGTCAACCTTCATTTTTACAGTCGCAGAACATAGTCAAGTGGTCACGAGGACAGAACCTAATAGTTTACAACAGGCCACGCAAAAAATGACGCTCACTATCAAATAGCGATATGGATGTATCACTAACACAGGTATTGCCTCTAGCAGAAATATAAAACGCTTCCATCAGTTCCCGGGCTGTGGTATCAGCACTCCGACCCAAAATCCTAATCCCCGAGAAAATCGGTGAGCACATGCAAGCTTTGCAATGCGCGGGCAAATGCGTGATCCCGTTATTTTTAAGTGACAGCTCATGTTCCCTTGCACGGTCGTTCACGCAACGCCCCGTATGACCCACGTAAAATTTCCCACATGACAGCGGTATTTCGTAGACGACACCCGTCGCACATTTCACATACACAAACGCATGCTTCTTTCCGCAACCACAGGATCTCTTCTCGCCAGGGAAGATTCTGGGACAAAGTCCAGCCAACTTACGTGGGGCGGAGAACACGATCGGCACACCGTGTCTACTCGCTATCTTTTTGAGGTTGTGGGAAATGCGATGCATATAAGGCATCACCTCCGGACGCCACCTGCGACGCAGGCCAGGGTTCCCGCTGGAACGGGCTGCTTTGGCATCACGCAGAAGGACTTCAGCGATTGCCGAGACTACCGTGCAAGGATACCCAGCGGCAATTAAACGCCGCACCTGATCATTAAAGCTTTCTTGCATTGCATGTGAGCATGACTTCTCAAGAGCGGACCGTAAACACAGTTTTGCAATCCCCCTTTTTACTAGTTTAGAATGCGCAGAATCATAGGACAAAAGGGCCTTCTGCGCACGGGGACAATAACGCCAACATAGGTGGTCATATAAAACGAGACGTAAATCTAAAAACTGCAACGAGTTGTCAGAAGGAAATTCATAGGTGAAGGTCAAGCCCTTTCCGCACCGTTTAAATGCATCAAGAATAGCGTCGACAGAGTTGTCCAAAGAAGTAAAATGGGGTCTCTTTAAAAGAATTAAAAAATCGTCCACATACCTAAAAACTTTAACAACGCATCTATCGTCAAGAAAGCTAACTAAACACCGATCAATTTCCGCCAAGAAAATGTTACATAAAACAGGCGCCACACACGATCCAATACAAATACCTTCTCGCTGCAGATAAAAACCATCTTTAAATGAAACAAAGGTAGATCGAAGATAAAATTCTAATAACGACATGAAATTATCGACCGATAAGCCGGAAGCATTTTGAAAAGCTATGACTCCATTCGATTCAATGCAGGCACGAACAGACGCGAACAACTGCGCATGAGGTACGGAATAAAATAGATCCTCTACATCCACAGAAAACATAAAGTCCGCAAAATTTCCGACCTGCAGAAACCGCACAACATCCTCTGAACTCTTTGTAGCGAAAGGATCCACGACATTCAGCCCATTCAGTTCTTTGAGCAAGAACTGGCTAACTGAACTGGCTAACCCCATTTTACTTCTTTGGACAACTCTGTCGACGCTATTCTTGATGCATTTAAACGGTGCGGAAAGGGCTTGACCTTCACCTATGAATTTCCTTCTGACAACTCGTTGCAGTTTTTAGATTTACGTCTCGTTTTATATGACCACCTATGTTGGCGTTATTGTCCCCGTGCGCAGAAGGCCCTTTTGTCCTATGATTCTGCGCATTCTAAACTAGTAAAAAGGGGGATTGCAAAACTGTGTTTACGGTCCGCTCTTGAGAAGTCATGCTCACATGCAATGCAAGAAAGCTTTAATGATCAGGTGCGGCGTTTAATTGCCGCTGGGTATCCTTGCACGGTAGTCTCGGCAATCGCTGAAGTCCTTCTGCGTGATGCCAAAGCAGCCCGTTCCAGCGGGAACCCTGGCCTGCGTCGCAGGTGGCGTCCGGAGGTGATGCCTTATATGCATCGCATTTCCCACAACCTCAAAAAGATAGCGAGTAGACACGGTGTGCCGATCGTGTTCTCCGCCCCACGTAAGTTGGCTGGACTTTGTCCCAGAATCTTCCCTGGCGAGAAGAGATCCTGTGGTTGCGGAAAGAAGCATGCGTTTGTGTATGTGAAATGTGCGACGGGTGTCGTCTACGAAATACCGCTGTCATGTGGGAAATTTTACGTGGGTCATACGGGGCGTTGCGTGAACGACCGTGCAAGGGAACATGAGCTGTCACTTAAAAATAACGGGATCACGCATTTGCCCGCGCATTGCAAAGCTTGCATGTGCTCACCGATTTTCTCGGGGATTAGGATTTTGGGTCGGAGTGCTGATACCACAGCCCGGGAACTGATGGAAGCGTTTTATATTTCTGCTAGAGGCAATACCTGTGTTAGTGATACATCCATATCGCTATTTGATAGTGAGCGTCATTTTTTGCGTGGCATGTTGTAAACTATTAGGTTCTGTCCTCGTGACCACTTGACTATGTTCTGCGACTGTAAATATGAAGGTTGACGAAGAATTAAATTTAGTTGAAAGTCTGCGCTTGTCCCTGTCTCTTCTCTGCCGTCGTTTGTCTGTTTTTTGCGCACACCAATTTACCCTGAATTATGAACCAACTCGCCCAGCTACAAGTTTTATTGAACGTCGAAGTGCATTGGCGCCTTGAGTGTGGCGTGTATTAATGTTCTTACTTGACACGCATCTAATGATTGTCACGTTTGCACCAGTAACATACCTTCGTAATCCATTGACGTGACGTAATACCAAATTTCGGCATATGTGAAGGTAGCAAAGCGTCCGCGACCGCATTATGAGTGTGGGACGTAGTCATGTTGTTATACGACACGCATGTTATGTCATCATGTTTGGACGTGTCATTTACCTATGTCGTCCGTTCGCGTCACGTGATACCGAATTTGGTACATGTGAAGCTAGCGAAACGGCCACGAGCGCACCATGAGCGTAGCATGTACTTCCCCGCCGTGGTGGTCTAGTGGCTAAGGCACTCGGCTGCTGACCCGCAGGGCGCGGGTTCAAATCCCGGCTGCGGCGGCTGCATTTCCGATGGAGGCGGAAATGTTGTAGGCCCGTGTGCTCAGATTTGGGTGCACGTTAAAGAACCCCAGGTGGTCTAAATTTCCGGAGCCCTCCAGTACGGCGTCTCTCATAATCATATAGTGGTTTTGGGACGTTAAATTCCACATATCAATCATCAATTAATCATATGGTATTTTTGGGACGTTAAACACCACATATCAGTGTAGCATGTAGTCATGTGTTTACATGACACGCATCTCATGTTTATTATGTTTGCACCAGTCCCATACCTTGTTCATACATTCACGTCCCGTAATACCCAATTTGGTATATGCAAAGCTAGCGAAACGGCCGTGAGCACATCATAAGTGTGGCTAGTAGCCATGTTAATACATGACACGCATGTCATGATTTTGATGTTAGGGTCGGTCGCTTGTGTTCGCTATGCAGTCATGTCATAACGTACCAGTTTTGCAACATATGTGAATGAGACCACCGCATGGGCAGCAATACCATAAAATATAAATCATGACATTTATGACATACATGACATGATTTTATGGCATGACTAGTCAGTTATATTTGTAATACAGTCATGTTATATCATACCAAGTTTGGTATCGATACCATTATCCAAGTGGTCAGGAGAGCTAAATGTTGTAGGCGGCTAGATAGATAGATAGATAGATAGATAGATAGATAGATAGATAGATAGATAGATAGATAGATAGATAGATAGATAGATAGATAGATAGATAGATAGATAGATAGATAGATAGATAGATAGATATGCTCAATTTTGCCGAAGTTTGCCAAGAAATGCTTCGCATTAAAAAAAATCTACCAGACGTCTTATTTTGTCCCAACCTGCGTGGAAAAGCGAGACACAGCGTGAAGCAAACAAAGACACCGTGAAAGAATTAATTCCTTCAGGATTTGTAGTGGAAGCACCGAAAATTCCCTCCGTAGGCCCTTACACAGTCTTCATCAGCCCGCTCCTTGCGCTCCATGGACGCAATGAATCCAGACAGAACACAGCACTGTGCTGCTCCAAAAGTCCCAGCAAATCAAGAATCCCCCGTCTTCTTGTGTGCTAATGGTGTCTTTTATTGAACGCTTGCACCTCATTAGATTCAATGATTGGAGGCTAGGTATGCTCTGAGGCATCTTCTTCGCCTTTTTTTGCAGTTTTGATGCAAAACTGCACGGGCATTTTATGGCTTTCAACCTCGTCAGCCTGGCTTTGTGAGGCGATGAATTTCGCACTCTCTATCGCTAGTTATTTTTATATTTTGGTATGAAAAATATTTTATTGAATCTGCCAAGGAGTATTTATCGTTAGCTTGACTAGGAGATTCTTTCAGGTTTTATTCATGCGTCTCTTGAGAGCATCCTTTGGGAAAGCATAACAGCCTCGATGTAGCGCGAATGGAGTTTGTCATATATCCTCAAAAGCAGTCAGTGCTTTTTGATGTCGTTTTCCACCCACGAAGCTCTAAATAATACTTTATTGTATGTCCTTACCCGCCTAGACAAAAAATAGAATATATAATTGGTATGAGTGAATGGTTCACTTAATAAGACACCATATAAGCCTTCTGATGTCCTTTTGTCGCATTTTGCCCCTCCCACACGCCCGAAATAAAAAAAAGTACGCTATGGCGGTCTACACCAAATGAACCAAGCTTATGGTGGTATGTACCTAGTGGTGCAAAGTGACAAAATAAATACTTAAGTTTTTTGTACAGACGTTGGAGTAGCTTTATGCACCAATCCGAAAAGTTCTCCGAGCAAAATTTTGCCACTTTTTGCCGGGTTACAAACACACCGACATCAACCACATAATTTTTCTTAATCGAGCGCTGTGAGCAATGAACAACTTTTACGCATAAAAAGCTAGACAACTAAGAGCACCTAACGCTGAAGTAGAGAAACGAAAAAAGTGCTTTCTGTATTAGTTACAGAAGTTGGCAGAGTCAAAATTTCACGTTTTGCCCCGTGTCTCATGTTGCCCCACCCAACTTTATATCTCTAAAGGGTGAACTTGTCGCCTCGTTGGTTGAACACCCCTACAATATGATGCCCTGCGATATGCATGCCGGGCTAATTCTATAGGGGAGTTATAGAACAGAGACCAATAACATGAAAATGGGACACTTTTTGGAACCAGTCTCTACGTTAACCTCACAGCACTGCAGCTAGTTGCCGAGCACATGTGCATGCCCTCCTACACACTGGAGGACTCGAAGGGAAACAGAGGTAAAAATTAGAAGCCATGGTTTGCGAAAACTGTCTTACAAAATAGCGATCCCTTGTAAACACGTATATGACCCACCACAAACGCACATGATGGTTGTAAATCTTGTGATCGATAACCATTGCGAGCTAAGAAAATTTAAAAGAAACCCTACGAGCTACACCTGTCATGCTGATACATACATACATTGTAAAGAGAACAATAATTTCTAAATGACTGGAATTACAGCCGATACACACTCACGGATCAGACTAAGGCCACCGCCAAGCGAAATGTTGAATGATGCGTAACAATGCATGGGTTTCGCTTCCCCATGCACTCCAGGAGGAACGGCGGCGAAAAATTGTAAGCTAACCACCGTATTCAAAAACGCTCCTTGGCTCGAATTCCGTCCTTCACTTGACTGAGTTGAGCACTGTGCCACTACTCGACTGAAATTGGCGCTGTGCTTGTAAAGAATCGCTGCAGAGTATTGCCGATATGCAGTGACTTGGTCTCCCTAGAGACGGCACTCCCATTGACTTTTTCAAGTCAAGGTGAAGCATTGTGTGAAGGACCATTCTGAATACGGCAGTAAACCTTCGATATAAGATGAAAAAAGAAATAAGATTACAAAAAATTATTTGTAGTGAGCAGGAAAAAAGAAAAAAAGTTACGCCTGGTGCGACTTGGGCGTTCTTTTTTTTTTCTGTGCAGATGACGTCATAGACACAGAGAAGAGCACTCGGCACGTTACATTCGTCAGTTCTCGACACGATCTGTCCTCACACTGAAGATCAGTCAAGGGCTTAGTGAAATTTCTTCGTAGACCATTGATTAGGCACTCCCGCTCCTGTTATTTTTCTTTTTTCACGAGCGCGCACTTTTTCTCCTCTTTCCATCTCATCTTTCTTCCCTCTCCCCTTAGAGCAGATTAGCAAACCGGATGCCACAATTCTGGTGAACCTCCCTGCCGTTCACTCAATTAATTCTCTCTCTTTCTCACTCCACGTTTACTCGAAAATCTGGACGAGTCGTAGCAGTAAGCGACTATCTTTAACTATCAAGTGCTTTAAAATCTGCATCCTGGACTATCAAGTGTTGCGTCATCTTTGACAAGAATGTATAGTTCGTTAATCACTTCGCGAGACTTCCGCTTTAGGAACACCTATCATTATTTTTACCTCTGAAATTACATTTGTTAACATTGTTCTCACTATTATAGACACTTTTTGTGGCTACAGTTACATTGAATGCCATGTTGCAGCAATTTATTTCTTTCTGTCAATATAGATCCACCACTCGAAAGTACGTTGGGTTTTTGTGTAGAAAGACCCCTACTTGAAAGGTACTGTCAGTAGGATGACGATACTGTCACGAGGTCATGATGTTGATGAAGACAGCAGTCGAATTCTGCCCCGCCGCGGTGGTCTAGTGGCTAAGGTACTCGGCTGCTGACCCGCAGGGCGCGGGTTCGAATCCCGGCTGCGGCGGCTGCATTTCCGATGGAGGCGGAAATGTTGTAGGCCCGTGTGCTCAGATTTGGGTGCACGTTAAAGAACCCCAGGTGGTCTAAATTTCCGGAGCCCTCCACTACGGCGTCTCTCATAATCATATAGTGGTTTTGGGACGTTAAACTCCACATATCAATCAATCAAGCAGTCGAATTCTTCCAGGTGAAACTCCTGATTTGGCTGAACTTACGGCCAGGAAAATGAAAAATCACTACACTAAGCACTAAAGCACTTCATGCTGTGCACTGATATCTGCGAAAAGAGCGTCGGCCATAGATGATCTGACAAGTGGCGAATCGCGTCGGCAGTTGTACATGTGCCGTCGAATATGCCAGTGCTATTGCTAGCGGCCATGTAAGTCTCAAAATAATATTGCCACGTTCCATTTCCCAAGTTTTTGTTATCGTCCGAAAAAAACGCACGATTCTCAGCGCAAACCGCGCCTGCAGTTTTCTAGAAGGTTCCGGACTGTAGTAGATCATTTTGATAAGATCACGCCCACTGTGCGAACGGTACATATTGTTCTGGAACCTACGCCACCACCAGCGATAACGCTAGAACATTCGACGGCAAGAGTATAAATGCCGACGCGCTTCGCCGCTTGTCAGTTGTTGATCGAAGGCCGACGCTCCGTTCGCCGCTATCAGTCCGAGACTGCTATCTGTGCGAGACTGCTGCTGTAATTGGACTTTCCGTTTTCCGGGCACAGGTTCGCCCAAATAAACAGTTAAATCCCAACACGAAGTCTCCTGTCTTCGGCCACGTCACGACCCCGTGACAATATGCAATGTGCGATCGACGGGCAAAGCGGAAATTCCTTTCCGCCTCGAGCTTGATCGTTAATAATAAGAATATATGTGGTTTCACGCCCCAAAGCGCCCATACGATTATTAGAGACGCCTTAGTGGAAGTCTCTGCAAATTTCGACCACCTGGGGGAGCTCTATCGTTCCTTGAGGCATTTGATAGCGATAAGGATTGCTGAACATGGAAGAAGTTGCACATCAAATCATCATCATCAACATCATCACCATCATCATCATCATCATCATCAACAACAACAACAACAACATCACCTGGACTACGCCCACTGCAGGGCAAAGGCCTTTCCCACGTTCCGCCAATCAACCCGGTCCTGTGCTTTCCGTTGCCACGTTTCACCTGCGTTGTTTTCATACTGATCGGACCACCTAACTTTCTGTCGCCCTTTTGTGCATTTGCCTCGTGTGGGAATGCAGTCAGCTACCCTAATAACCAGCAGTTATCCTGCCTACGTGCCTTCTATACGTGCCCGGCCCATGTCCATTTCTTCTAGATTTTAACTGTGATATCCTCAACCCCTGTTTCCCTAATCCACTCTGCTCTCTTCTTGTATCTCAAGGTTACTCCTATCATTTTCCTTTCAATCACTCGCTGCGTCATCTTCAATTTAAGCAGAACCTTCTTTGTAAGCCTTCATGTTTCTGCTCCGTAGGTAAACACTGGCAAGAAGAAGCTGTTATATACCAAATGAATATAACAGAATGTAACTGTTTATGAGCCCAAATATGATGCTATCTAACGCCAAATATTACAGTTTTCTTGATAGACGGGTACTATAAGGACGGAAGATTCCTTTCCACAATCAACACTTTCGTTTAAGCTTCATCATTATTGGCTGAATTGATCGTCAGGGGTGTAAACTTCCATCGTATTCCGTAATGAAAAGAACCACCAATTACGTTTCCGTGAAGCACTTGCTAGTTGTACGAGTACGCTGTATTTTATATTGCGCTTGCAGAGCAATGAGCGTGGTCTCGCAGTGCAGGTATTACTAGGATCACAAAGTTGTCCGTGGAAAATGTTGCTGCGAAAGAATCGAGTTTAAAATG
This sequence comes from Rhipicephalus microplus, assembly GCF_043290135.1. Classification (NCBI taxonomy): domain Eukaryota; kingdom Metazoa; phylum Arthropoda; class Arachnida; order Ixodida; family Ixodidae; genus Rhipicephalus; species Rhipicephalus microplus. The sequence goes on from NC_134700.1 coordinate 290,264,467, forward strand.
CTACAGGATAGCAACAAAGGTACCCGAATCGCAAGCTAATACAAATTTCGGGAAACAAATTATCATTATTTATGGTGTCGTTACCGAATGTCGTTATGTGCACAATGTGTTTTCTTAGAAAACGAAACGCGTTGTCGCAGCAGACAAGTGTATTGCATGAAAATCAGTCTGCTGCCTCTAGGATTCGTCACGATCTTGGTAGCTGATTATTTCCGAAAGTTTTTTTTTTCTTCATCGTCCTATTGTCTTGATTTTACATGACCCCATATTTGTCGCACCATCCTTGTTTTAATCTAAGATATGCTGGAGAATATGCTATTTACAGCTGGCCGGATCAAAGAACTTTTGAATACCGACGAGGCGTTTTCCAATTACCCAGTTCCTTCTTAACTTTCTTTTTCTTCCGTTACCTGGCTCATCATTCTCCATTCTACTTCTTGTAAGAGGCTTGATCGAACGCGCCCCTATAAAACTGATGAAAAGCTAAGGGTCATGTTTCCGCTACTAGAGCCGCCCGTTTCTTTTTTTCTCCTGTATTTTGCCAGGGAATTTCGCAAAAAAAAAAAGCGGTGATTGGTCGCCGACACGTCTCGTTTACTGGCGAAGCTTCGCGAACGCTGTTGCCGCGTCGGCTGCGGGCTAAGTAAACACATTCTCTCGTAACTCTTTGTCAGCGCATACAGTGGTGGAGAAATTTCTCGAAACTGAGGCTCATCAATCAACGCAACGCACATAATGAGCCAATGCTCCTTTCTCTCTTCTCTCTCTCCTCCGATATTTGTGTGCATTGGATTTATTACTCTTCCCCAGCAAGCGGCTGGCGCACATCTCATGCGCTTAATCCGCCTATACCTAAACAGCCCGAGGCAGTACTCACGTTGTTTTGCTGATTTTCCCAGTTCAATTGAAGGTATTGGCACGCGAGCAGGCCTCTCGTATTTCGGCAGCACGCTGACCCCCTGTGTGAACACAATTCTCTTTTTATCTATTGGCGGGTGTCTCTGCCATATAATGAATTCTCAGATCGGTTGCCTAATTTTGCTCGTTAATCTGCTCTCTCACATTCATGTTGTTCCAGGAGCGAAGCTCTTTATAGCTGTACCCGTTCGTCCCTCATAGCCGTTGTAGTGCTTAACAAGTATAAAATCTTGACCTCCAAGGTGGTGCCGGTGTGAAATTTCTTCTGTGCGTTGTTGAACAATAAAAGATAGTGCTCAATGTACATGCCAATGGCTGCTAAAGGGGAATGAGAGACAGGAGCATTCGGCTTTTAGTCAAAGCGCACGCTGCGATTTCCATTAGCGGCCATTGGCATGTTCATTGAGCACTATCTGACAAGAAAAGGTTGCTACGTTATACTCTCTGGGTGTAACCTCCTTAGTTTTAGAAAGGTTTAGCGAACATTGAGCCGCAGTGCTATGAATACAATGAACTACATGTAGTATATACCATGAACACGAGGTGGTTAAAGGTAGGAAGTAGATACGAAGCGAAAACCGTAAGAAAGTAAAAGCCGAATTCTCCTGTCTCTCATTTCCCATCAGCAGCCATTGTCATGTACATTGAGCACTATCTGACAGGAAAAGGTTGCTACGTTATACTCGCTGGGCGTGTAACCTCCTTGGTTTTAGAAAGGTTTAGCGAGCGTTGGACCGCAGTGCCATGAATACAGTGAACTAGTATAAACCGTGAACTCGAGGTAGTTAAAGGTGGGAAGTAGATACGAAGCGAAAGCCGTAAGAAAGTAAAAGCCGAATTCTCCTGTCTCTCATTTCCCATTAGCAGCCATTGGCATGTACATTGAGCACTATCTGACAGGAAAAGGTTGCTACGTTATACTCGCTGGGCGTGTAACCTTCTTAGTTTTAGAAAGGTTTAGCGAGCGTTGGACCGCAGTGCCATGAATACAGTGAACTAGTATATACCATGAACTCGAGGTAGTTTTTAAAGGTGGGAAGTAGATACGAAGCGAACGCCGTAAGAAAGTAAAAGCCAAATTCTTCTGTCTCTCATTTCCCATTAGCAGACATTGGCATGTACATTGAGCACTATCTGACAGGAAAAGGTTGCTACGTTATACTCGCTGGGCGTAACCTCCTTGTTTTTAGAAAGGTTTAGCGAGCGTTGGGCCGCATTGCCATAAATACAGTGAACTAGTATATACCATGACCTCGAGGTGGTTAAATGTGGGAAGTAGACACGAAGCGCAAGCCGTAAGAAAATGTGCGTGTGCCACATCTCGTTTAGTCCTTGGAATGTCCGCATATGCGGAATATATGATGAAAAGATGCGAGATGGTGGTACTTGGAGTGTTGAATAGGTGGACGAACGGACACACAGGCAGATGCATGGACGGACTCACGGATGGCTGCACCGACGAATGGACGCATGGAAGGGCGCAGGGGCGGATGCATGGACGAACGCAGAGACGGACACACATATGGACGTGCGGACGCATGAACAGACGCACGCACGGATGGGCGAATGGATGCATGGACGGTCACACAGACGGACGCATGGACAGACGGAAGCAAGAACGAATGGACGGACAGATGCTTCGCCCCACTCTCCATCATTCACTCCGAGTGGATATGCTGTGATTTTTTTTTCAGAATTATGCAGAGACCGATGCCGCAATGATACCGAACATATTCATACCACATGCTAAGTCCTTGTGGTGTGATTCAAGCATAAGTGGAAGCTTGTGAATAACGTTACGTAGCATCTCTATACGGCGCCAGCCTCGGTAAACAAGCGCTCGACCACTCTAGACAGCCATGATTAAGCCTGCACAATACTTTGCTACGCATGATGGCAGTAACACAGATAAATAAATAAAAGAACTAAGTGTTTCACATGGCAAATGAAAGAAATGGGAGGCTAGCACGCATGTCCTAAATATGGATATAAATATGGATATATATATATATATATATATAGACGCCAGACAAACGCAGTATTCAAACTACGCGCGCTAGTTCGTGCGCCCCCAAAAGACCAGCGGCCCGATGATGAGACAAGAAAAGGCCGTGACGGCGCACGCCTCCTCAGCACGGGATTTTGAAGAAAATAAGTGGCGCACCGCTCGAGGGCTGCTCGGAGATTAATTCCTTTTGCTGATCGCCTGTTAAAAACGCTGCTACATTTTCTTTTACTTTTCGGGTACAAGTTAGCCCAAATAAACAGTTATTCTTACACCATTTGGATTGTGCGTAACAATATATTTCGATGAATGCAGAAACAGATGGACTGACAAAAGTGGAAATACTTAATATCTACAGCAAGAGCTTGCGGGACGCAAAATGTTCGATAATGCTGAATTCCCGCTTTGTCTGGGAATTCAATTTCGAAAAATATTGTCCATTCTGCACAGGCCATTCAACTTTAGAGTTACCAGCTTGATTACAAGCATCAAACACTGATATAGCAGAAATTTGAATTACTTGCGGATCTAACGTCCTGCAAACTTCTGTTGCTGATAGTACGTATGTGCGCACGTATACATACATACATACATACATACATACATACATACATACATACATACATACATACATACATACATACATACATACATACATACATACATACATACATACATACATACATACATACATACATACATACATACATACATAAAGAAGAAAGGCTTGAGTTCACGGTAATGAACTCGCTAAAGAAGGTTCATTTGCTGCAGCCACAAGCAGCCGTGCTGTTCAAACAACTTCACAACTACCCCATAGGTACGGGAACAAGCAGTGCTAAAGACAGAATGGTGAAAGAACGACACACGAGCTGCTGTCACAAAAAGAAATAATCTGCATTGATAGAATACGCACAGACATAGACGAAGCATACACAGAAGAAATCATTACAAGCTTTGCTTTTTACGTCGTGTAGGAACAGTGGCAAAAAAATAACATGAATAGTGCCGTATCTGCATTATCGGTGGTTAAGCATTTCCTTTCCAGATGTTGTAATATTGAATATCATGAAAAGCGGCCATATATCTATGGCACAACCAGTAGCCATCCTAGCATGAACCTAGGTCAGAGAAAGACCGAGAGAGAGGTTCATGAAAGAATAAGAAATATTGTTGACGGTATTTTCTGCCTCCTGATCTCAGCACTTTTAGGGATGAAGAAGAGACGCAAAGATGATAGAAAGAAGAAGATAGAAGCGTGGGGGCAAGAGTGTCTTTTCACCTCCATCGTTGGCATGAAGCTAGAGCATTCGCGGCGAGGTCCGAAGAAGCAATGAACTCAAGCAAGTTCGGGCGGTTTGTATCTGCGAGCGTTGGGAAAAAGGGCGTCCTCCGCCGTCGCCGCAGCGAGACCGAGCAGGCGACAGCGGCTCCTGATCCCGCATCATTGTTCGGCCAGGGCAGGGCAGGAGCGAATATTATGATCCAGTGTTTTGTCGTCGCCACACCTGCGCACGCAGAGAGCATGCTGAAAACATTGTGCCGAACTGTTCACTTTTGTAAATATACCTTCCACCTCCCCCTTGCCCTAGCGCTCTTGATGGCGCACGTGCCGAAAGTGATTTCACTTGTACTGCGTGGGACGTATAGGCCTTGAGGCGCCCGACATCGATAAAGGAAAGCCAAACGAATAACTTTCACAGAGATGCTGTATACAATTAGGTTCTGGTGGCAAATTGCGCCCGCGCTGGTTGCATTCTGTGTCTTTGTATAGCCTTGTGTTTGGAGCAGGTGGCACACGTATTGGCACCCTCATACACATTAAAAAAAAGAGCAAAGAGGTAAGAACGAGCGCATTTGCACTGCGACGGTCGTCTCGCCGATGGAGTCAAACTATATATATGTAAGTATGAACCTATATAATGTCAGGTACTGCGCGCCATCTGTCGAAACATATGACAGCGTGTGGGAAACTTCTGCCTAAGTGGCAAACAGTCGTGAAATACGGCCTGCTAGGAGAACACGCAACTGCTAAGGCTGCCAGATGGCTAGAGCGCGAGCATGCTCACACGTGGTACAGGCGCTCAAGGCAACGGTAAAATACTCTTAGATGCAAAGGAGAGCACTTAATTTTTTGCGGGCGTAACATCACCTCTTCTGTTTTACAAGTTCAGCCATTTTAATCAATCAATCTATAGATTGTCAGACACATTGGCGCCGAGTAAAAGCATATATATATATATATATATATATATATATATATATATATATATATATATATATATATATATATATATATATATATATATATATATATATAGATACATACAAAGAAAGTGTTTTCAGAAATGGTTCCAATACTGTTTAAAAATCAGCAAAAGACGATATTTTCTCGCTGTCTTCACAGTTGGTTTTTCTTTAGCAGCAGCCATATTGAGAAGTAAATAGGAAGGTAAATGAACCAACTTTTAAATTAGTTGAGTGCAGCAGTTACGTCAAATAGAAGAATTGAAGTCCTTGATGCGAAAAACCCATTGCTGCTTTGAGATTTCAGAAAAGTGGCCTCTAGTAATAACTACGGATGAACAAAATTCTCCTAAATTTTACGGTGAAACTGTAAAGATGAAATAATTTCCGTAATGGCCCCATGTATGGAGCTAAGGGCGAAAACAAAAATGCCAAAAGAAGCTGCTGTGTTTCTTCGCTTCTTCGAAGGTGACTGAAGTGCTTATAGTTAGATGAGGAGCTGGTACTGGTGCAAACGAAAAGATATATATATATATATATATATATATATATATATATATATATATATATATATATATATATATAGTAAAAGCTCAGCACAGGTTTACGCTCGTTAATTCTGAAAAAAAATTCGTCCTTGTTTTCTAGTTCTAGCCAGCATCAGCATATTTTTTGTTCCATGGCATAGAACTGTATTTCATTCACTCTCTTTTGCTGGCAACCTGCAAGAATCGGATGATTCTCGGAGCGTGCCGAGCGCGAGAAGGCGGAAATGTGCGATGCAAAAGGGTTAGAACGGGGGTCGCAGACGAGCCAAACAATGTGGCTCTGTCCACGTTGCTGGCTTCATCAGTTAGCGACCGCGGTTTTCTCCAGGCGTGAATATGTGACTCAGAACTTTCTTTTCAACTTGATTCCATGTGCGAGCGCAACGTCATTGCTCAAAAATTGCTCAAACATGGTAGAAGCTGTGACACATTACGTTTTAGCGCCGGTTGTGAGCTGGTATATAAACTGGTTGGTGCATCGTGACGGACGAACTGTCAGCTGCCTGCCATTTTTTTTTTTTGTACGAAAGAATATCGTGTACTGAGAGGGGTAAGGGTACAGGCTGGTTCATACAATAAAAGAGGAGGGGTGCTGGCATGCTTCGGTCAAATTAAACACGAAAGTCAGGTGCCATGGTCGCATTAAAAATGAAGTCACAGGATGACGGAAATAGCGGCTCCGACAACGATTAATCAAGAAAACGAAAGCGAATGGGTGTGATACACATTTATTTATTGTTTTCTTGATAATTGCGATTATTCGAATTTGTTTACTTTGGAAAAATTTCCGGTCTTACGGAATTTGAATGAACGAGGTTTTACTGTATATTGGACAAGGGGACCGGGCACTTCCGCCATGAGGCTTTTATTTTCATGACCCGTACGTTCACAGCACACACAGCAAAAGAATATTGTGATGTATTCTGGCTATATCGCATGCTGATATCGCGCGCTGATACCCCCCTTAGCTGGATTTCCGGCAGTATTTAGGCACGTTTCGCCTATGTCGACGCGCATCGCTCGATTCAGCGTCAATTAGACGCTTCTTGTCGAGGATACGGAATGCGGGGCACGAAGAACGCACACTGCAGCAGCGTTGTCCTGGCAACGCTGGTGGAGTGTCGTCATTCATACTACGCCTCTTTTCCTTGCTCTTCACTGCGAACAGATAGCGCGGCTGTGCCATTGTTTGCTACAATGGTCCCAGCATCTTTCTCCCCACCCAGGCCTCCATTCCTCAGCGATTGTCTCCAGGGTGAATTTTATTAACCTTGCGTTTCTTCCACATACGGCTCGATGGAAGCAATGCTGCAACTTCTGCTTTTATACGAGTGTAACATTAGTATTATGCGGAAGCGTGGGCGATCGCAATGCAAGTATCCGGTACAGAGCCCCGAAGGTCATGGGCGCGAACTTTTGTATATCGAAGCCACCATAACGCGCGCAGTCACTCGTCCAGTTAACAGCTCGTTAATTTGACCGATATAACGTTGTTCGTGGTAGATCAGCTGAGCGCGAACAAGAAATTTTTTAGCAACACCGGAAAAAGGGGTGGTTAATTACAGGACTGTAGGCAGAGCAATCGCGTTTGATTGCAGCTGAAATCCCGATTTTTATCTTTGAATTCGTTTGGTCAATGCTGCCGATGCGAGCCACTCTTATTGCTCCCACATTTAAGTTAATATCTTTACTCGCCGTTCTGGGGTAGATATGAACTGTCAATCACCTGAGACGCATACCCTGGTTGTGCGGCCCGTGCCATACGGCATAAGAGGCTACCATGAAAGCGCCCAGACGTAGGCGGCCAGATAGAAAAGTAGATAAGAAACACTCAAAGTGCCTGATGTTCAATAAGAAATGCTTCGCATTGGGCCCCGGCACAGTGGTCTAGTGGCTAAAGTACTCGGCTGCTGAGCCGCAGGTCACGGGATCGAATCCCAGCTGTGGCGGCTGCTGGATACGATGGAGGCGGAAATGTTGTAGGCCCGTGTGCTCAGATTTGAGTGCACGTTAAAGAACACTAGGTGGTCGAAAATTCCGGAGCCCTCCACTACGGCGTCTCTCATAATCATATGGTGGTTTTGGGACACTGAAACCCACATATCAATCAAATCAATGCTTCGCATTGAAAACGTAAAAGAATAAGGTCGCGTTTCTGAATTTGTCTGAGGATATCAGGACCGTCGCGACGACAAGCGTGAGCAGCGAATGCCATGGGACGAAATTGCGACTCAGTCTGCCGAAGTAAAGAGCTATCCTCGTCGATTGGCTCGTGTACGAGCGTTGTAATTCGATTTGCTCAACGCATTCGGATTGGCTTCGAGCTGCGCGCGAAGCGTGGAAATATTGACCATAGACGGCAGAAATTGTTTGCGAAGACACACAGGAACCTATTGCCTATAAGCCATTTTTATATCTATACGCTATTTCTTGGCACTATTCCTCTCCCTCGTACTTAGTATCAAACCGGATGCTGAAATGTGATTAACCTCCCGGCCTTCCTCTTCATCACTCTCTTTCAATCTTTGTGTGATCGTGCATACGTGGTAACGTAACGAGCCATTGCGCAGAACTTCTCGAGTGACAGATGTCGCCCAGACCAAATCTTTCGGAACACAATTTCGTGACCGGAAACCAATATCCCCGGATGTCTGCCAAATTGTCGGTCATAGCTACCAGCATAGCGTTTACGAAGTCGTTCGGTATTTGCGTAGGAGTAAAGAAGTAAATGACTGACGCGTATTTAGATCAGGTTCCCCGCGACGGCATTGTGTCCGACTTGCAGGACTTGTGGGGATACAGAACGCTATTTGCTAAAGTGTCGAGCAGATAAGAACGACTACCAATGTTTGATTTCATTTTATTCATTTATTTATTTAGAGGTACGCAGACCAGCATTTTGTCCAGGCGGGAGAGGCATAAGAAACACCAAGTGATTCGTAGCAGCAAAAACACACACAAGGACACATGTATATATACGCTAACAGAGGTCACATATCTGTGAAACAGCAACAAAACTTATAACACATTTGAACACTCTAATCACCAAGTAGATAACATTCCACCGATATAGCGAAATTATCAGCCGAAAAAAAATTCTCATGAGGCAGTGAGTTCCAGTCATCAACTGTTCTGGGAAAATAACTATATTTGTTAACATTAGTTCGCGCAAGTGTGGATGCTAAGGATCGATCATGTTTACGGCGGGTATTCCTAGGAGTCGCTGGCTGAACGCAACAATGCGTCTACATGAAACGCTAATGGTGCACCCCGCCACTGCCCATATATAGCGTTACGAGACGCGCGCCAGATGAGACTATTTCGCCTAGGGCTACTTGTGCAGAAGCTCCGCCGCCGTTGCTTTCCCGTCAGTGCAAAGTTGTCGCAATATACGACGAACAGGGGTGCATGAGCTTAGGGCTGTTAGCGAGTAGTCGGGACGCGCAGTATAGTCGAATATAGTTAAAACACAGAAAACGCTAACGAGAAACACATCAAAACATTACCTCGATTAGATTATAGGCGAGTGGTAAGTATTTTCTCGCGAACATGCTCTCCCGAGAGCTTTCGCTTGCCGTTTTGCAAACGTTATACAAGGTAGATACCGCCTGAATGTCACCGGTACGCGACGCTGTAGACTCGGCGAAAAATGACACATTCTCTGTGTTTTTCTTTTTATAGAGCACGGAAATTTGATAGCGCACTCATCTGACAGCTGAGAAGATCTTAACCGCAATGTCCCATTGTACTTTTGTGGTGCTTCACCGTGTGACGTTTCTCCGAGCTGATCAATGCAGCCGTCATTCTCTTCCCGTTCTTTGAAAGGAAAACTTCTTTAGAATAACATTTCGTTCAACTACCCGACAGGCCAGCGACGCTATGTGTCACTTAAACAAATATCCTTCTTTCACTGTGATCTTGCGCTTGTTCTCTCTCACGAGTATGGTGTCGTGGTCTCCACATGAGCACAGGTGACGGGCCAGGTGAATCCAATGAGAATTGTTTTTGGAGACTTAGTTCTCGATTTGTATTCCTTCGCAACGTTTTTATTGCAGCTTGGCCGAGTTTTAAGGCGAAATGCTTAGATGCCCCATAAAACGCGAAATGTGACCGTCACAGGCGGAGGCGTCAACACGGGGTATGCCACAGATTAGTTCATGACACAATAACCTCTTTATATGGCGTCATCACGATGTTACAGGGTGCCATATTTGTGATGTCATCACGGTGTCACTATGGCGTGACATAGCGTGGCGTTGCGTGATGAGTCTATCGCATGACATCATCGCTTGATGAAAGCTGTGTCAAGCACGGAGTCAGTGCGAGATCCTGGGGTGTGTGAGAGAGCTTTAGGGGTGGGGAAGGGGGATCAATGCAATAGACTGAGGATAAAATGGATGTCACCGCCGTATTGTATTAGGCGTCTCAGTAAGGGTGGTGCGAGTTTCATTTTTTAGGGGTGAAGCTCTTACGTCGTGGGTAGTTCCCTCCTCTTTGGTCGTAGTGGTGTGCATAGCCACCTCTAGTTTATGAGTTGCTCAATAGATAATGTTGTGTGTATATGTCCTTGAAAATAATATAAGTAGATAGCGTTAGTGGTTTTCAAAGCATATCCGTGGAGTGAATGATGATGAGTGGGGCGAAGCGTCCGCCCGTGCGTCCGTCTGTGCTTCCATTCGTCCGTCAATGCGTCCATGCTTCTGTCCGTCTGTCCGTGAGTCCTTCCGCGCGTTCGACCATGTGTCTGTCCGCCCATGCTTTCGTACGTCTGTACATGCGTCCATGGTTCTGTCCGTCCGTCCTTCTGTCTGTCGTGCTTCCGTCCATCCACCAGTTCGTGCGACCATCCGTGCTTCTGTCCATCCGTCCGTCCTTCCATCCGTGCGTCCGTCCGTCCATCGATCCGTGCGTTCATGCTTCCAGCCGTCCGTTCGTGCTTCTGTTTATCCGTGCATCTGTCCGCTCGTCCGAACGCACGGAGAGAAAGATGGACATGGACAGATGGCAGATGGCACGGACAGAAAGATGGAAAGATGGATGGAGGTTTCGCCCCACTTATCATAATTCACTTCGTGGATGTGCTATGACCTTTTTTAATCGCCGAAGAGTCTCCAACTGTATGGCAATGGCAAGGTTCACTTCTTGTTGGCATGATACCTATTCTGTAAAATCTGGGTCATGTATGAAGTGAATGAGGTTTATTCCGTAGTTTTGTCACATGCCATATGGCCGGACATATATTCCACGTGATCTCTCTATTCAGCAACTGAAGAAAGACGTAGGAAGTGAGAGAGAGAGAAAAAAGGTTTATTATGAGATGAAAGCTAACAGGTCGTCCTGAATCAATTTTCTGACCTGCTACTCAGCGTTTGGTAGGGAAGGAGTTGGTAACGAAAGTAGAGAGAAGAAGAAGGAGATGATGAGGGGCCTCAAACGACCGACGTTTTGAGAGGGGGAGAACTACATTTGTCAGTCTTTTGACAAAGATAGGCCCACTTATCGAAAGGTCGGCTAGCCTATCATGAGCATCTGTGCCTGTTAGTTCAACTTATGCACACATTACGTTTCCAACATCAGCTTTCACCTTTACCATCGTAGGTAGAGAAGAGTCACAAATCTCACTCGTTTCTCAGTTTCGTTTGTGGTATGCGCAATTTCTAAGCTCTTAATGAGTAGGGCTGAAAGGTTCACAAATACTTGCTATAGCGAAATCTTTCGTCAAAGTGACAGTAAGATGGGAGACAAACAAAGCATAGAACGAGACGCTGTATGCCTATATAAGAACACAACTCGGCGTATGCAGCGACTGCTCCTCGTCAGACTGACACAATCGTGCAATATTTTGGTGAGGTTTTCGCCCTGTATGGCGGGAAATCGGTGCCCTTTTCGTCCATTTATGCTCGACGTCTTTCTCGTGGTTGCGTGCCGTCTCTGTCCACAGAAATGTACGAATAAAGAAGCGTTTGTGGCAGGCAGAATAGGAAACGTTGAGGGACGTCAGTGATTTGCTGCGTACAAGGTCACCACCATTCTCTTGGTGGTCGGTCTTCGGTGGAACCTGTCTCGATTCACGGCGGCGACAGCAATCACTTTTCATTTGGAGAACGGTTACTGCATTCCAAATAGAAAGAAAAGAGGGGATTTAATGTAATTCCACCACTAAAGGCTGTCGCGGATTAGCAAGGAAACTGCACGTACGCTTGTAGATTATGAACAGTATTCTTGCGTGTCGTGAACTGTATGCTTTCTTTCTTTTTTTGCCCTCTCAGTCTTTTCCCGACGTGCAGAGCAGCAATTTGGACGTATAGTTAACCTCCCTGCATGTCCTGTATTTCTCTTCTCTTATACTTCTTTCTGAATCAGGCAACCAGTTTTTTATTACTTAGATTAATCAATTAATTGACCAACCAATCACTAACTCATTAAATGGCATCAAACAAAGCGGGACCCAAGTGCACTTCGTGTCCTTTTCTTACTTTGTCATTAGTCAGTAAGTCGCGCTTTTCTTAAAGCGCGACGAGCTTAGGACTTCTCGGCGTATAGATTCCCGTTCCCCCTCCGGCTCGCTTCTTCATTCTCGATCCATGCTGCAGCGTTGGTCCTTCTCACTCGCGCATCAGCTATACATAGTTCCGCCGTAGCGGTGTGCCTTTATCGATACACGTCATCGCTGGTGGCTCGTGACAGCGGGATCTGACGAAATAGTGAGGCTACAAGCAATAGCGTGCTCACGATCCCGTCCATGCTTTCAATGCGGGCGAAGGTTGTTGCGATGGCTAGGCACTCTGCCATCCATCTGAACCGTATAATCTCGCGCGTGAACCTTGACCGTATTCTTAACCATATACGCCTTTCAGGACGTTGACCTTGAGTATAGCGAGCGAACGGCAGTAGAGGTAACAGCAGCAACAACTATAGCCTCTCCACGAGTATTAGTGAGATGTATAGGCTGTCATCGCGATAACCGTCGTTAGGAAACCCGTCCTAAGCAGCGATGAAAAGCATCGGGACGCAACTTTGAGCATTTGCTTATCGTAGACGGAGTGCGGCGTTCATCCTGCAGGCTTTACTCTTGACACGTCGGTGATCAAAGCGACGTTGGAACGTTCTGCAGGCAAAGAGCACGGCGAGTCCTGTACTGCGTATAATCACTCTGAGCCGCAGCTGGGTGTTTCTCAGGCTGATGCCCCATCGAACTTCTCATTTTTATGCCTACGTGTTTCAAACATGGCTGTTTCTAGAACTTTCCTTCCACGGTCTAGTTGTTTGGTGTGTATTAACAAGCGAACTACAACGAACGACCAGCGAGACACTGCTCGTCTCAGCACTGACTCCATCGGCGACGTTATTACTGTAAACTGTAATTACTGTACCCTGTCGTTCCTGCAGACTGTCTCGATGGTTCGGGTGGAAGGTGTGTTGGAAAATGTGCTATGAATTGCTTGCCGGTAAAATTCCCTTTGAATGCTGCAGGAGATTCGCGTCGGTTGACTGATTACCACCTGGGTATACCAGAGCAACGTATATGTTGCCAGTATTTCTCAATGCTAGTTTTTTTTTGTCGTGGACAAGATCACGGTATGTGACGTTGTCAAACCTTAGAAAAATTACACAGTGCACCATGCTTTGCATGGTACTCAAATTCATGTTAAGAACACAAAAAAGCTATATAAAATGTGTATATATTGGGATTATTGATTGATATGTGGGGTTTAACGTCCCAAAACCACCATATGATTATGAGAGACGCCAATATATTGGGATGAAGGTATACCAGTACGAAAGAGGAATGTATATAACATTTGTTTCGTTAAAAACGTTTATTCGCGTGGATCTTTTTTTTTTCGATAAAGGCTGGCCTTGGTATATATTATTAATGTAATATGTGTATTGCGAGGTTTGTGTTATGCATAGGATACACGTTTCTGCAAACAGAAAGAGAAAGCAACACAAGCAGGCTTGTTTATTTTCACGCATTTACTTTAGCTGGAGCTTAAAAAGTGCCCTGTAGAGCGTGAGAACGTTTCAACTACTTGAATTTTTCTTGTTAATTTATCGCTGTTTCGCCATCCGCATGGTGTAAACCCCTCAGCGTGCGGTATTTTCTAGTTGTTGTTTTTCTTGAATAACTAGAATGTTCGCGTCAGGTGTGGTAGAACGACGACCACGATGAAAAAAATGGAAGAAGAGGATAAGTGAATGAGGGAGTTTTTTTTATCGTACTCTGACCACCGCGACGAAGAAGTAGAATGTAAGCCATTGACGTGGGAGGTACTGGGGTCGATTCTAAGTTCCGCCTGGCACCCACTTCTTTTGCCACTATGGAGAGAGGTACTCTGACTTGGCACAGGGTTGGGTACTGGTACTAATCTCGATACTTTTGCATACTTCACTTCTCTATGCTGTCTTCCTCTCTTCAACGACACGGCGGTGGGCTGCCTTGTATCCATCAAAAAGTGGCGTCTCTTCTAGCCACAAAACATAACCTTACGTGCTCGCCTTTGGGGCACGAATATTTCCACTTTAGCCTTTTTATAGGAATTTAAAAAAAAATCTACCAGCGTAAATCATGGAGTAATCCTTGCTTTACAATAAGTGAAGTCAGCATGTTGTTATTCATTTATAGGAGTAGTAGCATTTCTCTCATTTAAAACTTCCTAGTTTCGCTCGCTCCGGCGAAAATCAGTGCTCCCTCCCATCAGTCTCATTCTAGGTCCGACTGCCACTAGCTTCAAATTGTTATTTCCATGGTCATAATCTCAAGATTTGATATCCTAATTGTCCTAGTCAGTATATAGTATGATAAAGGAAACTAAGAGGAAGGAAAGTTATTGTTTGTGCAGCCGATGTCTCGATGCCATACATGGCCTCTTCCTTAAGTATTTGCTATGTTGATAGGAATCAACATAGGTAACTAGGACTTGAGTAAGCAAAAGTACAAAACGATAAAAAAGGCCAAGTGTTAAGGTAGCAGCAAAGCCGGCATGTGTCCTCTTGGTGAAATTCAGCGGCACCGGGCGCTCCAGAGCGTGCTCACTGTAGACAGCGTGTGTGCATGGCTGAACGAAGATGCCGTCGGGCTTCGCTGGAGCGCTGTCGTCTCGGCGAGTGCTCGTTATTTCCGCTATTCCATCAAAAGCCACGGCCGGGCATAGCTGGCGGCGACAGCCGATGCCACCGGACTGCGTTGGCTTTCCCTTTATGGCTTTCCCTCGTCGAAAAAAAAAAAGAGGGGGAGGGGCTTGACTCGGCTCATAGAAGCGATCGCGTCGTGGTGTGGAAAGATGCATACACGCACGCGCTAATAATACCGACCAAGTGTCCACTCAGAAAGAGAGTGAGAGAGAAAGAAAACGCATAAAGGTCATCTGGGCAGAAATCTGTTTGTTAACCGCCACTGCCCACGCGGCTAGCAAGGCAGCGCGCTACGATTTCCGCAGAACGGTGGAAGGCCTTTGCGTATATGTTAAAGCCCACTCGTCCAGCCTACGCTTGGAGCACATGAATACCCCCTTAAAAGTGGCGGCTCTCGCTTTTTACGATGTAGGCATAGCAGACAAAAAGTCAGGTTTTTGTGTTTGGCTTATGCGACGTGTTTTCATTTCGTGCTGCCCGAAGAACAGAAAGAACGAGAAAAAAATTAACAGGGATACTTGTGCACTGTACTCTTTCTGCGTTTCTAGAATAAGAATGAATATTGAAACGCGCTAGCGAAGATTCGACGAAGAGGAGGAAGAGACTCGACTGGCTCGCGAGCGACGCTGTGGATCCTTGGCATAGCTACACCTCTGCATTACCCATATTGTAAATAAACGCGTTCCATCGTCACAATTGTGGTGGAAGGTGCTGGGTAAGCTAGCTACTACCAAGTGTTACCGGAGAGGCACCGTCCCCTAACGACGGAACCGCTACACGAGCTTCGCCGCAGCCGTCGACTAGCGGGCTTGGCACCATTACCTCAAGAAATGAGCTCGGACGGAGACAACCAGCAACCAGCCGCAAGGACGTCGCCCTACCACTACAGGGAGCCGCGAACCTTCACAGGGAAACCCGGCGATGACGTGGACGAATGGCTAAGCCACTATCAGCGGGTGAGCCGTTCGAACGGTTGGAATGCGGCTAGCAAGCTGTCTCACGTGGGGCTCTTCCTCGATTTCACTGCGCTGGTATGGTTTGAGAACCATGAAGACACATTGACAACCTGGGACCAGTTTGTGGAGGAAATTAAGAAATGCTTTGGAGACCCAGCAACGAAGAAGAAACGTGCCGAGCAGACGTTGTCGCAGAGGGCTCAAGTCACCGGTGAGACATGCAGAACCTACATTGAAGAGATTCTGAAGTTGTGCAAGTCGGTGGATGCCCACATGACGGAAGAAGACAAAGTGGGCCATATACTCAAGGGCATCGCCGATGACGTCTACCACTTCCTCATTGGCAAGGAGAGCCTGGAATGCGTGGCCGACGTGATTAACCACTGCCGAACCTTCGAGGCTCTTAAAACTCGTCGCATCACATCGAAGTTCGGACGTCTGGCCAACGTCACGACTGTTGCCACCGTCGATGTCTGCCAGAATTCTCTACCTGCCGACCTTTCCTCCACCATTCGTCAGATTGTACGGGAGGAACTGCGTCGCCATGTCTCTGTTCCCATGCAAGCTGGAGACCCGCAGTGTGATACTCTATCCCCAAGCATCAATGCTGCGAGTTTCGACGAGCGCAGTTACTCCACCCGCAGTCCACGGCTGAGGGCTCCGCCACCACAGGCTACTTACGTCGAGTCGTCTTATGCGCCCCGCAGCAGTTATAGCTACGACAGCCAACCGCCTCCGTTTGTGTCCGAGTGGCAACAGTTCCCTGAGCATCCTCTCCACACCGCAGCATTCAATGTGCCTCGGGAACGCCCCGTGTGCTACCAGTGCGGTGTTCGCGGACATATCGCCCGGTTTTGCCCATCGCGACGTCGCCCACGCACGACGTTTTTTGACCGACCAGCGATGCTTGCACGGCGAAGTCAACAGCCCGATTACGCCTACTGGCCTTCGGATTCAACTGCCCAGAAGCACGGGCACCGGCCGAACATCCGCAGTGACTCGCCTGCCTCTGTGAGGAGCTTGACGCCACCTACCACGCGCCAGCGACGGTCCCCATCTCCCCGTCCCCGGCCGCGGCTTTCCTCTCCGCCACCGGGAAACTAGCCGGCGCGGCCGATGGAGGCGAGGTCGCTGGACGTACCGCTTTGCACACAAGTATGCCTCCATTAGTTCACATGCTTCACAACAAGGTTCATGTATTCATTGACGATGTTCCCACGATGGCTCTGGTAGACACCGGTGCAACAGTTTCTGTAATGAGTTTAGTTTTCAAGGAGAGACTTGGCCGCAAGGTTATGTTTTATTGGGATAAATCTACTTTTCGAGCAGTCAGCGGCACGGCTTTGTGTCCAGTAGGTGTGTGCACTGTGTCTGTTCGTGTTGCTGGCAAAGCGTACAAGGCAGAATTCGCAGTGCTCGCTCATTCCACGCATGACGTTATCCTTGGAATTGACTTCTTGCAAGAGTGCCGTGCGACTGTCGACTGCGGGGCAGGCGAGGTTCTGTTGTCCGCCCTCGCCCAGCAGCCTCAGCGTAGCGGAGACGACAAACTCGTTGTAGTTAAAGACACTATTCTACCAGCATGGTCTACTGCCAGCGTGCCCGTTGCTGCTTCGAATGCCGACTCGAGTTTCAGTTCTCCTGATATTGTGATTGAGCCGTTGCCTTTGCCTTGCATGAAGAAAAACATCTTTCTGCCGCGCTGCGTTGTGTCTCTCACCGAGGGAAAAACTAAATTATGGGTAGTTAACTGCTCATCCGAGTCTGTTGTACTACCAGAGGGAATGCGCCTTGCCATGTTTGAAGGGCAGTGCAGTATCTGCATAGGAGCTCTCAGCAATGCGGCAAATTCGAACTATGCTGATGTATCCGGCACGGAATACGAATTTTATAAGATGGTTAGCAAGTCTATTCCCTCGCATAAGCGCAAAGTGTTGGTTACACTGCTGGCCAGGCACGCTAAAGTATTTGATTTTGCACGGAAGTCGCATAGACCTCAGACGCCCAGCACACGCACTCGTCACAAGATCGACACCGGATCTGCGCACCCCCTCAGACAGAAACCTTATCGAGTTTCCGCGTCAGAGCGCAAGGTGATTTCAGAGCAAGTCAGCGAGATGCTAACCTCTGGCGTAATTCAAGAATCGTCAAGTCCCTGGGCCGCGCCTGTTATCTTGGTCAAGAAAAAAAATGGGTCCTGGAGGTTCTGCGTTGACTACCGACGTCTCAACTCTATAACTAAGAAGGACGTGTACCCGCTTCCTCGCATCGATGATGTCATCGACTGCCTGCATTCAGCGTCCTATTTTTCATCGGTGGACTTGCGATCCGGGTATTGGCAGATCCCCATGGATCCGGCTGACAAAGAAAAGACGGCCTTTGTTACACCCGACGGTCTGTTTGAGTTTAATGTTATGCCATTCGGCTTGTGTAATGCCCCCGCCACATTTGAAAGATATATGGACACCGTTTTACGGGGCCTCAAATGGGAAATTTGCCTGTGTTACCTGGACGATGTCGTGATTTTTGGCCGAACATTTGAAGAACATAATCATCGCCTTGACCTCGTTCTAACCTGTCTCGAGGAAGCTGCGCTTACACTGAACTCAAAAAAATGTCGCTTTGGAGAACGTGAAACCTTGGTTCTGGGACACCTGGTGGATAAAAATGGCTTGAGACCGGACCCGCAGAAAGTCGCCGCTGTCAGCAACTTCAAGCAGCCGCAGTCCCCCAGGGAGTTGCGTAGCTTCCTGGGCCTGTGTTCTTACTTTCGTCGATTTGTTCCGAATTTCGCTGATAAAGCACAACCACTGACCGACTTGCTGCAAAAGGATGTCCCTTTCCACTGGACACCGGATTGCGAAGCAGCCTTTAAGCAGCTTCGGTTCATACTGACTTCAGGACCGGTACTACGCCATTTCGATCCTTCTGCTGAAACGGAAATTCACACAGATGCCAGTGGAATCGGCCTTGGTGCAGTGCTCGTTCAGCGCCATGACAATGCTGAACACGTGGTCGCTTACGCGAGTCGTTCGTTGAGCAAGGCAGAACGAAATTACACAGTCACAGAACAGGAGTGCCTCGCAGTTGTTTTCGCCGTGCACAAGTTTCGCCCATACATCTACGGTCGTCGCTTCTCGGTAATCACCGACCATCATTCTCTATGCTGGTTGGTAGGCCTCCGAGACCCATCTGGACGACTGGCGCGATGGGCTTTGCGCTTACAGGAGTTCGACTTCACAGTACGCTACAAGAGCGGTAACCGGCACGCAGACGCCGACTGCCTATCGCGCCTTCCTCTACCGATGACGGAGTGCGACGCTGACAACTTCGACCAGTATATCGGCGCTATTGCCTCTGAGTTCCCTGATCTCGCGACTTTCCGGACAGCCCAACAAGAGGACCGCTCCTTAGATTCTCTATTCGCCTCCGCAAATGAACACGCAAACCCAAGCTCTTTTGTGGTTCATGACGGCGTCCTTTACAAGAAGAATTATTCCGGACAAGGCGCCCGTCTGCTTCTAGTTGTTCCACGCACTTTACGGGCTTACGTCTTTCGGTCCTTACACGACGACGCAACCTGCGGCCACATGGGCTTCGCCAGAACGCTTCAACGAATCCAGCAAAGGTTCTATTGGCCCAAGATGCGACACGACACGGAAAAATACGTTGCTGGATGCGAACAATGCCAACGACACAAACGTCCCACGGCTACGCCGCCAGGACTTCTCCATCCTGTTCCACCTCCTAACTCTCCCTTCGAGACTGTTGGTGTCGATCTGCTCGGTCCATTTCCACGATCGAGCAGTAACAATCGATGGGTCGTCGTCTGTGTTGACCACCTAACGCGCTACGCAGAAACTGCTGCAATACCTGCTGCAACGGCCATGCACGTGTCGCAGTTTATGCTTCGTTGTGTAATTCTCCGCCATGGTCCTCCACGCGTTGTCATTAGCGACCACGGACGTCAGTTCGTTGCCGACGTCGTTGAAGAGATCCTGCGCCTGTCTGCCTGCAATTTCCGCCATGCCACACCATATCACCCGCAGACCAATGGTCTCGTAGAGCGCACGAACCGGACTCTCACGAACATGCTGTCTATTTATGTCGATTCTAAGCACAAAAACTGGGACGAAGTGCTACCTTACATCACGTACGCGTACAATACCGCGAAGCATGAGACTACAGGTTACTCTCCATTTTACCTGCTGTACGCTCGCTCCCCACGATTTTGTCTCGACACTATACTACCTTTTACACTAGACGTGGAAACCTCGACAGCCGAGACGCTCTGCCGCGCAGAAGAAGCCCGTCGCATCGCACGCCTCCGAACCTTGGCATCCCAGCAGCGTTCTAAGAAACGTTACGACGCCTGCCATCGCTCCGTATCTTATAGCAAGGGCGATCTTGTGTGGTTATGGACACCAGTCCGCAAACGTGGTTTGTGCCAAAAGTTCTTGGCTCACTATTCCGGTCCATTCGTCATTCTTGACCGCCTCAGCGACGTCACGTACGTAATCTCGAGCGTCACAAGCAATGGTCGCCGCTCTAGCAAAACACAACTGACACACGTTGCGCGCCTTAAACCTTGCCATCATCAACCATCTGAGTGACTCGCCCAGAGGGCATCGTCTGCGAACCGGGAAGTGAAACGCGCTAGCGAAGATTCGACGAAGAGGAGGAAGAGACTCGACTGGCTCGCGAGCGACGCTGTGGATCCTTGGCTGAGCTACACCTCTGCATTACCCATATTGTAAATAAACGCGTTCCATCGTCACAATATGTATAGAATGCTCATTCTTAGTATGTCATCATTCTACACGTTAAAGAACAGATTTTCCGAAAAAACCTTTGGAAAGCTTGTAGCGAAAAATACTTCAAAGTTTACCTTGATATCAGGTGCAGGAACGTACGGGGTGCAATCTTCGATATTATGATCTCTACGAAAATTCTATCCAGTGTTTGTATATTGAAAAGTATCTATCAGCTGTCCTGCTTAGTGTCAATTCGGGGTACATACGTATTCCGGTTATTTTCTAATATTAGAAAAAAGCTCCAGATCTTACCTTTCACACAACCTACGTTTCCTCATGTCCATGCTGAGTGGAAGCTTTATACTGCCCGTATAATATGACCGGGCATGCCCACAGTTTGTGTGGCATTTCTAAAGTGATGAATGGGCGCGATCACTCAGAAATATATTTGACTTGAATGCTGGTATAGAACGGTGTTTCTGGAAAAGTCTGCTCCATTGAAGCAACTCATTCGATTAGAGCGAGGCATGTGATGACAACAAAGATACGACGTTCCCGGGTATACTCTATAAGATAGTTGTACACTATACTTTTTCGCTACACCAAGACTGCCAGTTCTTGCGAAAATGATTTAGGGGCGACTCTTCTTAAGACATGGGTCTGTCCATCCCTTCTATGTATGTATGTATGTATGTATGTATGTATGTATGTATGTATGTATGTATGTATGTATGTATGTATGTATGTATGTATGTATGTATGTATGTATGTATGTATGTATGTATGTATGTATGTATGTATGTATGTATGTATGTATGTATGTATGTATGTATGTATGTATGTATGTATGTATGTATGTATGTATGTATGTATGTATGTATGTATGTATGTATGCAGTCGTCAGTCAGTCAGTCAGTCAGTCAGTCAGTCAGTCAGTCAGTCAAAGAACTTTATTTGGTCCTGAGAAGACGAGAATGCCCCTGTCAGGGGGTACCGTCTGGCGTACGTAGCCACCGGTGGCACATACCCGCTCTAGAGTGGGTATGTGCCACAGGGGATGCGAGATGGGAGATGGCAGTACTTGGAGTGTTCACTATACGGGCGCGTGGACGGACGGACAGACAGACTAGCAGATGGACGGACTGATGGATAGACGCGCGAACGTACTGACGGATGGATGCACAACAGAGACAGACAGACAGACAGACAGACAGACAGACAGACAGACAGACAGACAGACAGACAGACAGACAGACAGACAGACAGACAGACAGACAGACAGACAGACAGACAGATGGATGGATGGACTCATGAATGGACGCACGGACAGACGGACGGACTTATGCATAGACGCACGGACTTCACCTCACTCATCATAATTCACTCCGTGGATATGCTGTGATTTTTCTTTTTTTACGCTGTCGTAGTATGTATGTATGTATGTATGTATGTATGTATGTATGTAGTCGTCAGTCAGTCAGTCAGTCAGTCAGTCAGTCAGTCAGTCAGTCAGTCAGTCAGTCAGTCAGTCAGTCAGTCAGTCAGTCAGTCAAAGAACTTTATTTGGTCCTGAGAAGACGAGAATGCCCCTGTCAGGGGGTACCGTCTGGTCATCATCTGTCTCCATCTGTCATCCATCTGTCTGTCTGTCTGTCTGTCTGTCTGTCTGTCTGTCTGTCTGTCTGTCTGTCTGTCTGTCTGTCTGTCTGTCTGTCTGTCTGTCTGTCTGTCTGTCTGTCTGTCTGTCTGTCTGTCTGTCTGTCTGTCTGTCTGTCTGTCTGTCTGTCTGTCTGTCTCTGTTGTGCGTCCATCCGTCAGTACGTCCGCGCGTCTATCCATCAGTCCGTCCATCTGCTAGTCTGTCTGTCCGTCCATCCACGCGCCCGTGAACGTCTTGACACACGCCTTTCCGTGTCACCACCTTCGCCCTGGCAATATCTCTAAAAAAGAAGCAAATTTCAAAAAAGGACACACTAAATAACTCAATGAATAAACAACAAGAACAACAACAACAAAAAACAGATGCAGACCACATTTAATCCGTTCGATTAATAGTAACGCATTACACAATGCCTGCGTGAGAACGACAGATATCCAAAAAAAAGTATGCCAAGCATACCACTCTGCATAAAGACTAAGTAAAAAAACACTTTGGGTTGGTTTAATGTTTTAAATTAAATTTCTTTCCTTCGTTGTTTTTGGCACTGGGATGCTCGAACGTGCCGTGAGCACAAAAGTCCCGATTAGATTTGTGCATATGTTGTTCTTTAAAGGGCTCCTGAAATACAAGCCGAGTTCTAAGGCGACACAGAAGTTTCTTTCTCGCTCTCATAACCCTTATTACAAGCCATATCTTCTACTGGCCAATTATTTATCCATAAAACACGCGGAATGTCAGCATTTAACGCTTTTTCATTGCACGCTGCTATCTCCACTGGCGCAGCCACAAATGCTGAAAACGAAGTGAAATCATTCTATCGCGCATGATACAGACATGCATGTCAAGGCAGAACGAGCGTGCTACTGCATGGCGAAACAGCGTGCGCTATAATTAACCACAAATAAATCTTGAACATCGACCAATCGATAGCTTATTTACTTTTGACGCCACGCAATGGCCACAAATACTGGAAACGATGGAATAGAATAATGCGCTCGTTCTTGCTTTTTTCAAAAGTTGTTTAGGGTCCCATCGAGGTTCATTTACAACAAAGTGTCTGGTTGTTTTTACTTTTTGTCTTGTTAAAATGCGACCACTGTAATGTCCTGTAAGCGAACCACGTCCTCGAGTTTCGCAGCGCGACCCCCTTGAGATGCCAGTATAGCCACATCTGTCCTACAGTACAACAACAATAGACATAATGAAGCACGAGGAGCACAGCAACAAGAAAAAGAACTTCGACAAAGATAACAACGTTAACAATACCTTTACGTTAAAAATTTCGTTAACGTGTCAAAAACAGCGTTAAGAATTTTGACTATATAGGATAAAAAGCCATGTGTGTTAGCTTAGCAACTACTATTTTACAAATATTGAATATCTTCTAGCGAGTAACTAGCGCATTTAACCAGCAGATATCTCCATCTGTGTACATATAGTTATTGCGCTTAAGAGGCATTGAAAGAAGTTTGCGTCGTCCCGTTTTGTAATTTTTTCTGAATTGATTCGCCAGGAGGTGCTCTTTGGCATCATCGGAAATTCACGAGAAATACCACCTGCCCGACTTTTTTTAATCGACAAAGATAAAACTGCAACGGCCGGAGAAAAAATAAAGGACAGAACAAGAAGAAAAGAAAACAATCAAAGCTCACGCTACTGCGAGAATCGGTGTGAAGAGGAACTGTTTCGTTTTCTTTCTTCAAGCATTACGCAAACGCTCAAGTAAGGACAGAAATGCTTGGGGCGCAAGTTTGGTGCCATTTTCCGAAGGAGGTAGGGCTAACTACCCAAGGGTCATGAATTATTCACAACGTTATGTGGCCATGGAAATTTCGCCCACTTTGCGTCGTTGTTGCCCAGTTTGCTACGGTGTTGCAATATACAGGGCGGGAAAGTAACTACCTAATAAGGATTGTTTTCGTACTTTATACCGTTTAACCAATTTTAACTAAGCGAAATGGCTTTGTTTGTTAAACGTTAGCACATAATTACGTGTCTTACTGATGTCGTTTGCGGTGTCAGTGATGTAATCTCAATCAAAGTTGTGCATCCTCACGTTATTCGAGACACATTTTTTAGGAGGCTGGTTAGGGCTCCATGTCCCTCTGAAATGGCTTGCAAGAAGTTCTGACGCGCAGGGGCTTGTTCCTCTGTGCAGGTATGAAGCTGAATGTGTCTTGATGCGTAGTTTATTATTCTGTGCATTCGATCTAACAACTGAAATATCGCCCCACAGTGGTGTTCTAGTGGTTAAGGTACTCGGCTGCTGACCCGCAGGTCGCGTGATTGAATCCCGGCGGCGGCGGCGGCGACTGCATTTTTGATGGAGGCGAAAATGCTGTAGACCCGTGTGTTCAGATTTGGGTGCACGTTAAAAAACTCCAAAGGGTCGGAATTTCCGGAGCCCTCCACCGCGGCTTCTCTCATAATCATATGGTGGTTTTGGGACGTTAAAGTCCACATACCAGTCATCATTAACAATTGAATTAGCAACTTTACATCGGTGCAAACGCCGTGGAATTGCAGTATTCGAGTCGGTATATCAATGTAGTGTGGTGTACAGCGATGAGAAATGGTGAACACGTGAGCGCGTGGCCAATTGCACTGTCAGAGCCACGTACGTAACACCAGAGTCCTTCAATGCGTTTAAAGGACTCTGGTAACACCTGTCGTAGACAACATTGCACATGCGCAGCTTGTGCTCTCCGATGCCGACTTTCCACCACGTACATACGTCATGGATACGCTTGTTCGTCATCTGCTAGCCGTATTTTCGTCTGATTAGCTGATGCATCCTGCATTTCAAGTTTTTACTTCTTTATTCAGTTTTCTTCAATAAATAGTTCAAATGTAAACTGTATTATACTTATTTTTTGTATTCACGTACCAATGTTTATACGAGATTAACCTTGAAATGCATAACACGCCAGCTTAGCCGACGAAAATGCGGCTGGCAGACGACGAACAAGCATATACTTGACGTGGCGCATGTGGTGGAAAGTGTGTATCACCAAGCACATGCTGCACACGTGCAATGTTTCCCACTGTGGGTGATCTGCGGCGCTGATAGTGCTGTTGGCTACGCGCTCCCGTGTTCGACCCATTCGTGCTCCCTGCTGTACTAAGAAGTTTGCTATCCTGGCAGCCCTACCCCACTTACGGGAAAACTTGCTGTCTTGTAGTATTGAAAAAATAGAGAGTTTGTTTATCCAGCTCTGTTTAATTAAAGATGTCCCAATCAATCAATCAATCAATCAATCAATCAATCAATCAATCAATCAATCAATCAGACTTTGTTTCACAAGAACGACATGTTAAGCAAATACAAGCCGCTCGACATATGTTAGACGCACATTATAAATGTAAAAACGCTCTTAATATCTAGCACAGCTTCTGGCGAATTTATGGCTGATTATGACACATTTTGTATGACACACATTGTAGAAAAATGACGACCCCCTTTTCCCGTATTTTGGGAGAAATGTGAAGAGCTTGGTGACACAGCTTGAAGGAAACGTTGCGCCACCTTTTCTCGGCACTTCAGTAAACAAAAGAAACGTCCTTTAATTACTAGTTATAGCAAAATATTTGAAAATATCCCTCTTCCATCCTCTCTGATACTTTATAACATCCCCAATTGACGCATTTGATCCACATTATAGGTTCACCTAGAAATTGCAGAGTGCTTATGCGCCAACCTTTGCATTCATCTCCAACGTATAAACAGCAACGCAAAAAAAGAAAGGCAGAAACTGTTACCAGCTAAGCTTTTTAAACAATAGCTATATTGCGAATTTAACCAGAGATAGTGAAAAAAAAAGAAAGCTACGTTACTCTCGTACCTGTGGCGGTTTGTATGTCTTTTCTGCCCTCATTTATCGCACTTTTTTCTTAAACGATGAGCAGCCAACTATCCGATAAGCCCACCTTAAAAAAACAACAACAACACTTTCTCGTATTTGTTCACCCCCCTGCCCCACCTCTGTTGAAACTCCCATGATAAAGCCTGGGAAGTGGGAAAACAAGGCGCAGCTCAATCTTCACATGATTTCAAGACACGTGCCACGCTTCAAAAGGGCACGAAATGATTTTATTTAGGCTAAGGACTCATACCTATCTGATTATTTTTTAAGAAAAAAAAATGGCCTCAGTGACATCGAAGAACAATCCTCATGCCTAGTAAGCCCTCGTTTTGAGCTAAAGAAAAGCGAAAAGTTCAAGTGTTGTACGAGACTGATCCAATATACTCTGCTCTGCCGAGAAGACGGCGGAAGTATGCGAAATTCACTATAGAAGCCTGCACATGATTTATTAATATGTGTGCCACTAATCGCTTCTGGGAAGAATTCATTCGAGCATGCGAAGCCAGATAGAGGCGCCCGCGCAGCATTCATTCGTAGTATATTCCAGTTTAATGGAGAACACGAAGAGCCAAGCCAAGCCAATGATTCACGATCGTAAAGGTCATGAGAGTATGAACGTGGGGTATTAGACACGGATCGATTCTAATGGGCACCCTCCTACTCTTCGTTAAGTAGAGCACCAATACGTTTTGCTATCTCCTCCGCTTCGAGCAGCCGCATGCATAATCGTAGACGCCCTGGAGATAGTGAGGCTGTTTCGTTAGTAATTCATTGTCAAGAAGAAGCAAGTGTTTACTTGAAAGTGGAGTCGTTTCAATATAACTGCCAGGGAAACTATAGGTGGTCCCAGGAGACGACGTCAAACGGGTGCTTCGAAGTTATCAGCAGAGTGAACCGAAGCAGAGATGTAGGCCACAGGAATATCAAACATTCTTCATATCGTCTATAATGTGCCTGGAATATGGACGATACTATATGATAAAAGTGGAAGAAACAGAGAGTATTAGTGCTATCTGGCCTGTGAATTTTGTTAGTGGAGTCAATCTTTGGTGAACATGCAATGCTGTCACACTTAATAACCAAATTATTGGGCGCCTCATTCCTTCTTTCTCGGAAAATACATTGTAACATCACCGTTTACTGGTTGTTCAATGTATTTCCATATAACTAGAGAGTTTGGAAACACATTGCTTTCTGGTATTGCTTCAGGAAAGCTATTCTTTTATAAATCACGCTATCTATCTATCTATCTATCTATCTATCTATCTATCTATCTATCTATCTATCTATCTATCTATCTATCTATCTATCTATCTATCTATCTATCTATCTATCTATCTATCTATCTATCTATCTATCTATCTATCTATCTATCTATCTATCTATCTATCTATCTATCTATCTATCTATCTATCTATCTATCTATCTATCTATCTATCTATCTATCTATCTATCTATCTATCTATCTATCTATCTATCTATCTATCTATCTATCTATCTATCTATCTATCTATCTATCTATCTATCTATCTATCTATCTATCTATCTATCTATCTATCTATCTATATATGTATCTGCCTGCCTGCCTGCCTGCCTGCCTGTCTGTCTGTCTGTCTGTCTGTCTGTCTGTCTGTCTAATTTTCGTCTTTTCATCAATGTAAGACCTTCTCAAGGAGAGAAAAAGCTTTTAAAAAATAAGCAAGCAAATAAAAAAAAAACATGACGGATTTACCATGGTGGAGCCAAGCGTGAAGGAAAAGCGAAGCGGGATGGCCTTTCTTGTTTCGCTACAATTTTTTCTTTTTCTTTCTTGCTTTTATTATCTTTCTATATATTCTTCACGTACCATTTTTTGGTGCCTGTTTCTTCCTCGTTCTATTAACTTTTTTTCCTGTGTCTAGTTTTTCTCTTTTTATTTTCATTTGTTCTCTTGCTTTCTAACTTTCCCTGCTTCTTTTTCTGTTTTTGTTTCTCTCTTTTGTTCCCTTCCTGTCTTGCCCTGCGTTTTTTCTATCTCTTTCTCGGATTCTTTCCTCCTTTTCCTTCCTCTGTGTTTATACATTTCTCTATTTTATCTCTCTCTCTCTTTCTTTCTATGACCTTCGTCCTCTTGAGCTCTTTCAATTTTCAATGGGGAAAGAAATACGTGAGCCAGACGGGCAGGTGCCTAAACGGAAGACTACGGGAGCACTACAAGAACGTGTACAAATCAGTGCAAGGCCACCTAGGTTTGCATTGCAGAGATTGTGGATGCCAGCGAGATTTCCGTTAAACTAAGGCGATAGCTAGGCACAATAATCAGATAACACGTGAAATAATATAGGCGTCCAAGATTATCCGCCGAGACGATGAGTGCGTCAGTATGGCTTTTTTGGCACTGACGCAGAAATAAAGGATGTATCCTATTCCGTAATGCTACATGTGTGATAGGTGCGTAGTTCCTCGACATGACTGCTCATTTGAATTGCGCTGTTTAAAATTTTTGTGATTCATTTCTGTATTTAACAGAAAAATGCAAGGTTTGCGATGAAAGGGCAACACTTTCACATATACTATGGGAATGCTCGAGTTTAGATGAAAGCAACGATGAAAACCACGAAGAGGCAGTTTCGGACCGCAGGACACGCTGGGAGGGGGCTCTGCTCAGCTCCTCATTCGAACAACAACTGTGGGCCGTCCAGCGAGCCGAGGAAGCCGCCCGAGCCCAAGGGCTCGTGGCCGACGCCTAGGCCCGCCCCAAATCAACTTCGCTGGACTTCATAAATAAAGTTATTCTTCTTCTTTCATTTCTGTAAATATTTTAAAACAATGAAACGCGATTACATAAAAGCATTATGTGTCTGTCCAATAAACTAACTTGAAAGTTTACGCATGTGTCCGTCTAGCCCTTCATCCCAAGGGTTCGTCTTTTAAGTAGTGCGCAATAAGGTAACAATGAATAGCTACCAACTTGGCCAAGCAAGTACCCTAATCAATTTTCTCTTTCTCTTATTTTCTACTTCTTTTTTATCTCTGTCTCTTTCAAGTGTTTAAAGTGTTTCAACTGAACACGCTTCTCGTTTTGCGCTTGCCCCTGCTGTACTCCTTAGTCAGGCATGCACACCTGTCACGTGAACGCGATCGTGGTTTTTTTTTTTTCTCTACGGACACCAGTGTGTTTACAGCTCGCATAAATTGGTGTGATTTCAAAACCATTCAAATAATAGGAAAAGTAATAACAATTTTCAGGCTTTGACTTCTGGGCAGTCCAGCAAATCCGTGAGACAGCGGAGGGGCAAGGCCTTGATGTCCCGACATGGGGCACTTGAGCGCGGGCCGGTTATCTGTGATACACGGAATAAAGCTTTTCTATCCATTCCTTTCTATAGAAGCTGTGAATATGGCAGTGTATTACACAAAGCAAGAATGAACTCGCTTTTCTTACAAAAACCCACTTTGAAAGACTCCTTCGATGCTGGTCGAAGTCGAACACCTTCCACAGAATACAAATACCTTTTGTTCTATCAGTACGTGGTGTCATGAATAAGAAATGCACTGCTAAAGCCATAATTTCTAACATCGAGAATCGCGCACAAAAGGTTCTGTCCAAAAATGTAGCGCTGCACTGAAAGCCTAACAATAACCTCAACGTTTTGTCTCGTCACAAAGCTCGAAACACAATGGCACGAATACGAAGCAGGTGAGCCATAAACGAGCAGACACAAAAATGCATAACCTTGACCGACGCACGACTCTCTTGGCGTTGGCGTGATTGGAAAGTAAGTAGACGATACGTAAGGGCAGACAGCGATATCGAGAAGGTTACAACACCACTGCGGATCTTACGCGACTCGCTGTATACGGTTCACGGCGTTAACCACCAGCGGTCCGTGACTCCGCATCAAAGAACTTGCCACCACCCTTCTCGCCTACGCTTAGACGTGCATGTATCCTTCATCTAACGCGTTCTCTCGGCGTCGACTTTTCCCCCCGGATCAGCTTCATCATTTCTCGGCCCCGGCACCGCGTTCCCGACAGCGTGCCCGGAGGGAAGCGCCGCTGTTTCCGATGGCTCTACCGGAAACCCCACGTTCTGAAATCGCGTTCGCCTCCACCAACCAACCAGGCAGCTCTGTGTGGCTCGCGTCTCTGCTTTCGGGATTTAGCCGGATCACGGTATATGGGACGGTTCTGTTTCTAATTTTGTTACGCCCATTTCTTCATATAAAAAGACACTGGCGTATTTCCTGCTTTTTTCACGTCTAGACCGGTGAAACACGCGAACACTGAGTTCTCGGTTATTTTTCCCCTTTCACCTCGCCTAGGGATTCTAGGGATGTTGGTTACCTTTTCTCACCGAGACTTCCGATGCAGCGCGGCGAAGCGTTTAACTGTGCCCGTCCTGTGAGACTTGCATTGGCACTGGCCTTCCGTTACTGAACGGGCATTACGCCATACCGGACGCGGTTGTATGCGGCCTCAGCGAGGATTATGCGTAAGCACGAATAAAAGCTTGTGCTTCACGTGTGTTTGAAACACTATCGCAATATTAGAAAGCCAAAAAAGGCACTTTTTTATGTAGTTACATGTTGTTGAGCAATGTGCAGGTTCCTCAATTGAAGCCGTTTCCTCGAAATTCGCTTCACCGGAAGCACTTTCTGGGGATCTAATCCGTAATATTGAGCAAGCAGTGAAGAAGATGCATTATTTTAACTCCGTATGTTGACACTTGCTCTATTTTGTGTAAAAATGCTTGTAAGCGAAGAATTCGTAGAACGGCATCGATTTCGCATTATACAGCATGGCAAAAATATTTAACGCGAGGAGCGATCATGTTTCACTTAGGAGGCGTAAGTAGGTTAAATTACTACCACCACTGGTCATCTTCTTCGGCAGTATTTATAGCAGCGGGATGTCGACAGCTTAATACGTAATAACGATTGCCCAAATTCTTCCATTTTTAATCAATTTCAAGCGTGTAGAAAGCGCGATCTTTTACATTTTCATTCGATTACCTTTCTCTAAATAGGGCAGAACTTCAACCGCATAATGTTCCCCTTACGTTACTGTGGCTACTGCCCAATAAAAAAAAAGCACGAAAAAATGTCTATTCTGTTGGCGCAGTGCGACTTTTCTCAATCATTCGGAAAGAAGAAGACGAAGTGTTGCTGTAGCTGAGTGTTTGCCGTACATCTTCAGACTTATCACTTATTTTCGCAGTTATACGGGGAACGTAGTTCCCTTTTCGGCGGCGATGGAAGTGGACTCATCTGCACGCCCACCTGAGTGGCCGGCGACAGTGCCGGCAGCCTCAAGGAAGCGAAACTGCCTTTCCAATGACAGCGAGGCTACCCTCAATGACACTGCCGAGAACGTCGACAGCTCCGACAACGAATTCGTGACCATCATGAGCCAGAAAGCAAAGTGGAGGATGCTCAAGGCATCCAAGGGCGCATCTGCTGGGAGGGCCCCGCAAAGCCCGCCGAGGTACACCGTCCTATTCTTGCCTACGCAACCATCCATCAACATGAGACTACTGAACAGGCAAGCTGTATCTTCAGAGCTCGGGGCACTGGTGCCGAACAGTATTAAGGATATCAGAGTGAATCCCCGGAAAAATGTTGTAGCAGTGGACGTTACTCAAGTGTCAGCGTTAGATTCACTGAGCAAAGTTACCGTCCTTGGCGGCATGAATGTTCACACTATCATTCCGCTAGGAAATCAGGCAAATACAGGCGTCATATATGATATCGATGTGACCATCTCGAACGAAGATCTACCGATTCTTATTAACCCTGCTAATGATGGGCCCCAAATACTACAGGTGTGCCGTCTAGGAAAGTCGAGATGTGTGAAGATAGACTTTAAGAGTGATTGCCTACCGACACATGTTAAGGTGGGTCATTTCCGACATGCTGTGCGGCCATTTGTCCCTAAGCCGCTTCAGTGCCGGAAATGTCAGAAATTTGGTCATGTGAGCGCCGTCTGTGGAAATCCTACAACATGTTCTCGTTGTGGCGTACCACACTCTGCCGACAACTGTAAAGCCAATTCCTATAAATGCCCGAAATGCCAAGGGCCCCACGACGCCACATCAAAAGAGTGTCCGAAAATAAGGCAGGAAATTTCGGTTTTGAAGAAAATGGTGAGGGACCGTTCGACTCACCGAGAAGCGGTTGCTGTCGTCAGGCGACATCGTTCTCGTCGCCGACGTTCATCTAGAAAGCCTGCCTACAGCATCAAGTCTTCTGTAAAGCCTCCTTTCGTTGAATTGGCTTCACCACCACCGCCGGACAGAAGGAACACGTGCACTGTGAATGCTGCCCCTGAAAATGAGGCTCTGGAAGAAGCATGGCAATCACTTCCAAGGATAACCCCTGCAGAAAAACTGGAACGTGCACCGGTAGCACCACATTCTGCATCTCGCCAAGATGAGGCGACAGAGTGTGACCGAGAAATTTTGACAATGATTAAGTCTTTTATCAATGCCATTCGCACGCTTATAGGCAACACGAACACGCCTACAGCACAATGCGCAGTGCAAGTATTGGATGCCCTGAGTCCAGTGCTTGCCAACTTCGCATAGACGAAATGGCTCTTTCACTGCCTTCATTCCGAGACGAAGTACGTAGTGTGACAGTTTTACAGTGGAATGCCAGATGACTTAAATCACGGATCTCATGTTTTCGACATTACGTTTTCCGCAACAGATTTCCTATATTAGTAATATGTGAACCAAATTTGTCAAAAGCGATAAAGCTTTCTGGCTACGAAGCCTTCGCTTCATCGACTTGTGGTGAGCCCAGCAAAGTAATTATGTATATCCACACAGATTTAACCTACATTCCACATTTGGTGCAACCCCACAACTGAAATCAATACGTGTGCCTCCGCGTTGCAAAGAAGAAGGTAGCCTTCACACTTATCGGCGCATACATCTCACCATCTGGTCAGTTCGATGGTGAAAGACTACATGACATCTTGACCGCTACACCTGGACCTTGGATTGTTATTGGTGATTTTAATGCTCATCATTTGCATTGGGGAAGCACAAAGATCGAGATCGATTCCAGAGGCCGGAAACTTGCTGAATTCGCCTCACGCCACGAACTTAACGTTATGAATGACGGCAGTTCAACGTCTTTGCGTGGTTCGAGATATAGCAGTTGCTTAGATCTTGCATTGGTGTCACGACAATTCGCCCAACAAGTGCGATGGTTCACTGATATTGAGACTCACGGCAGTGATCATATTCCAACGTATCTGAAGGTCACAGGTTTTGCAACTTCCTCCTCATCAACTAATAGAAGAGTTAATTGGACAATGTACAAGGCAAAGGTGGAAGAGGCATGCGATGATATCGCGTGCGGCCTCGAGGAGGTAATGAAAAATGTGATGGAAGAGGTTACGTGCGCCTTTAAATACACATCAAAGCGTACATAATTTGATATAGAACTGCAACGACTACGAACGATTCGTAGGCGGGCGGAGAGGAGGTACAGGCGCACTAATTCGATTCATGACCTCAGAGACGCTCGACGTCTACAAAAGAAAATCCAACGTCGAATGGACAAGCTGGAGGACCAACGGTGGAAGAAATTTTGTGAATCACTCGATCCTCACAAGCCTATGTCCCATATATGGAGGACGGTGCGTGGCCTTGGCTCGACTCCACAACAACGTCCATTCAGCACATTGGCTCTCCATCAAGGCCGCCTGCAGGTTGACGTTGCTGAAGATTTCTGCGTGAGGGTTGCGGGCAATATGGTTACCATGAGTGACGAAGTTCTCGGGGATGTTCCCGTAGCACGAGTTTCTGAACTGAATATGCTTTTCTCACTCGAGGAACTGGATGCAGCTCTAGCCACCTGCAGACGTTCATCGCCACCTGGACCGGACGGTATTAAATACGCTGCTTTGTGCCATCTTGGAAGACGCGGCCGAGACCAGCTACTAAATAGCTACAACCAGTCATGGAACAATGGCGTCGTTCCAGAAAGGTGGAAATCGAGCCGCTTGGTACCAATCCTCAAATCTGGAAAGTCGCCGCTTGATCTGGCATCATATCGACCCATTGCGCTATCCAGCTGCGTGGGGAAAATGATGGAAAGAATGGTTCTGACACGCCTCGAGTGGTACCTTGAACGCTATAATATACACCCAGAGGCCATGGCTGGTTTTCGAAGAGGCCGCTCTTCTATTGATAATGTCATCGACCTCGTAACCTCTGTGCAACAACAGAAATACCCCAAGTGCACCTCGGTTGCAATGTTTCTCGATGTGAAAGGTGCATATGATAACGTAACGCACGATGCCATGCTAGATGCCTTGGCGAAGAGTGGAATTGGTGGAGAAATGTTTCGATGGATTCGGAGCTACCTACAGAGGAGATCCTTCTTCGTGCTCACTGCGGAAGGCCGCACCGTTAATCATTACACCGCTCGTGGCGTTCCACAAGACGGGGTTCTCAGCCCTACGCTGTTTAACCTCACGATCATTGGCCTTGTACAAAGCCTACCTCGATCAGTCAATATCTCTACATACGCTGATGACATATGTATCTGGGCTTCAGCAGTGACACAACTCCAGGTACGCGCACGGCTCCAGAAAGCAGCGAGAATAACGTCGAAGTACCTTCATGATCGAGGCCTCACAATTTCCACCGAGAAGTGCGCCTTAGTACCTTTAATCCGCAAGCCCATGATGTGTTATCCTGTTTCTATCGACAACGTGAACCTTTCGTATATGAGATGTCACCGATTCCTGGGCGCCACTATCGACAAAGATCTCTCGTGGAGTGCTCACATCTCGCACTTGAAGAAGAAGCTCAGCTCTATCACACACGTGCTGAGATTTCTCGCTGGTAAAACGTGGGGCACATCAGTGTCATCTATGCTTTAGCTGTATAGAGCGCTCTTCTTGGGATATTTGCGGTATAGCACGCCCGTGCTTTCTAACGCCGGAAAAACTAACATCAGGGTCCTGCGAAGCATTCAAGGCCAAGTTTTCCGCACATGCTTGGGGCTACCTCGGTGCGCTAATACGTTAGCAACAATTGGTATTGCTAAAGACCATCCGATCACGACATAGATAACTGTCGACACACTCCCGACACATATCCGTCACATATCCAGAGTGCCTAACCACCACCTTGCTAGCTTGCCACTAGAAAGACCAAAGGCAGCGTTTTCCAAAGTTGTTGCGGCTAACCAGAATTCTATCTCGTGGAGATTCTCGCCCGCAACCATACCACTATCTCCAGAGGGGTGCACGAAAAGACCGACTGTGCACCTTGAAGTGCCGGGAATATCTAAAAAGGCAAGCCTGTCATCTGCAGCCCTCAAGCAGATCTCACTGGACCTCTTGCATTTGTCGTATGCTAACCGAATTCATGTTTACACGAATGGTTCGGTCTCGGGAAGTTCGACAGGTGCCTTTGTCATACCATCTCGATCAATCACCGTCAAATTCAAGACATCACACGTCACGACATCTACGGGATCCGAGCTCGCCGCTCTTCAAGCCGCTGTGGAGTTGGTTACGCAAGAATCCCCTAGTAGATGGGCAATTTTCTGCGACTCCAAGGCGGCCCTTCAATGCGTGCGAAGTCTACGACGTGGAAACTACCACCAGATGGTGTATCGTATTAATGAAATTTGTCATCGCGCTGCTGATCAAGGGCATGACATTGTTTTACAATGGTTGCCGGGCCACTGTGGCATCAGTGGTAACCACGTCGGCGACGACGCTGCCCGATGTGCCCACGATGGAGCACCCACATTGTTAATACCCTTGTCAAGAGTAGACGCAGCTAGAGAAGTTCGTCACATTGCGCATAATGCCACGCTTGCGCACTGGAATTCTCCACTTAGCTCCAATCATCACCCTACGAATATTAAGTCATTACGTCAGAAACAACTGCCATCCAAGATTTTTCGACGTGACGCTACAATGCTGTGCCGACTGTGGACTGGGGTAGCGTTTACTAAGTCATTCAGCCATCGCATTGGCATGGCGGATTCATCCATGTGTGAAAGCTGCAACTGTATAGAGACTATTCAACATCTCTTGTGCCACTGTGCCCAATTTGATGAAGATCGCCGGACTCTCCAGTGTGCCTTGAATAGACTCGATGAGCGGCCATTTAATGAAGCAAAGATCTTAGGAGCCTGGTCACGCAGCACATCAGCACAGAAAGCCACACGAGCCCTCCTGAGATACTTGTCAACAACTTCATTGAGGGACCGCCTGTGAAACTCGGCATTGCGTGTGTGATGTGACATGTGTCTATCCTTCTCTCTCTCTTTTACTCCCCCTCCCCCTCCCCATGTGTAGGGTAGCAAACTGGACGCATAGTCTAGTTAACCTTTCCTAAATTCCTTCTCTCTCTTCTCATTCCTTCCAAAGCCTATGTGCGTTCTTGCGAATACTTCTTGTTTTATTCACCTACTCTTGTGGCTCATATCCACTGCGAGGAACTGGCCGAAAATTGAGGGGTCTTGTAAAATCTTATGGAGATTTAGAATACTTCTGAGTTTTGACTTATCAAGTTCCTCTTCGCACAGAGAAGGTCTTTCCGTGAAATCTCGCTAATATCCAATGAAAAAAACTTCATCACTCTCGAAAATGAATGTATGAACAACGCAAGTGAGAAGTTGTTACTGCGTAACTACGGAAGCAAAAAAAAAACAGGGACAGAAAAGAGCGCTGACTTTCAAGAAAGATTTAATATAGGAGTGGTGTACATATAAAGGCAAAAAAAGGGGAAAAATGGGCATGCGTAGCAGGGGACAGTTATCATTCTGTGATAACTGGTTGTCCTTTTACTCTTCTGCCACGTGATATTGCACAGCGTTACCCGGCCTCACGCCTGTAGTGAGTCTTCTTGCAAATAAGTGGTGCGCACCAGTGGGCCTCTGCTCTACTTCTACTCGACAGCCATTCAGGCCCGGGTTCAAGTACGATTCGCTCCTTGATATCCCAGAATGCAATATAGAAAAAAAAAGCAGGAGAGAAAAAAAAAAGCGTTGAAGAACGTCTCGAGAAAACAACATCCCACGAGGAGAACTGGTGGGCTCCCCTGGTATATATATACACGGACCTCATCCTATTCACGGCTGTTGTCGCAGCACATAAGCCCATCGTGTTGTGTTGTCGCTCGCGATGAAACCACAGCCGTCTTCAACACGCCCACACGTCGTACCGAGCAATCGCGATCGCTAGGGAGACAGAAAGAAGCGTTTCTGTACACGTGTTGTCTCTGTTCTCCACGCGCGTCCTTACGTATTACCAGTCGCCTTGTTTCTCTTCGTTCTGCCTTCCGAAAGAGCGTCCGTTCATTCTAGACCACGGCGGTAGCGAGCAGCAAGGACGCTGTCATATCCCGGATCTGGAGGCTCCCACTGACTTGGGTTTGTAGTTGCCACGTGGTTGTGGCGTAGCGGTAAGGAATCTCCACATTAGCATTTATAGGGTCTTGTTTTGCACATTGGCGTCGAGTCACAGGCAGACGAGCACAGGCGACGTGACATTGGAACTATAATTCTACGCTGAAATTGGACATATAAGCAATGGGGAACGGAAAGAAATCCTCAACAACAACAACAACAACAACAACAACAACAACAACAACAACAACAACAACAACAACAACAACAACAACAACAACAACAACAACAACAACAACAACAACAACAACAACAACAACAACAACAACAACAACAACAACAACAACAACAACAACAACAACAACAACAACAACAACAACAATAACAACAACAACAATAACAACAACAACAACAACAATAACAACAACAATAACAACAACATATTCTGCTAATTCATTACAAACCTTACGTAGTGCATGCACATATTGCTTTTAATTTGTTTTCCTTTGTTTTTTCCAAATTTTCCTCATCCTCCTGTGTTTATTCGGTGCCTGTATCATGTAAATGGGATAGCCGGCTACAACGCAGCCTTCTTTCTCATATTTACTTCATATCGAAATAAAGAAAATGGCAGATCCCATGTACAGTGGGAATCGATGATGCGCGAAGTACTAATTAATGATATATCACTTTAAAATCAGCGCCTGGCATTTGTTTTCGTCATCCATTGACATCACGTGATACCAAATTTGGCATATGTGGAGCTAGCGAAACGGCCGCGAGCACGCTATGAGCGTAGCATGAACTCATGTTTTACATGACATGCACGCCATGATTACCATGTTCGGACGTGCCATTTACCTTCGTCGTCTATTCACGGGACTTAATACCATATTTAGTATATATGAAGTTAGCGAAATGACCGTGAACGCACCATGACTTACATGACATGCCTGTCATGATTTCCACGTTAGGGCGTGTTTCTTGTGTTCGCCATGTAGTCATGTCATACCATACCAGTTTTGCAATGTCATGTGAACGAAGCCACCGCAACAGCAGCATGACCATGACATGTAAATCAAGACACACATGATATAACTGTCATGATTTTCACGTTATGACTAGTCACATATATTCGACATACAGTCATGCTATGTAATACAAATTTCGGTATGATCCCAATATCGAAATGGCCACGAAAGCTGAAAGTCGTAGGTGGCTAGATAGACACATAGATAGACAGATAGATACGGTCGAAGTCACCGAAGTTTGCTAAGAAATTCTTCGCGTTAAAAAATAACCACGGCAACAACAACAGTAACCACAACAATTACTTTGTAACGCACAGTACCTAGGTCAGGGGCTTTTCAGGTGCTCTCAAATCACGTACCGCAGTCGCGAAAACTATTGCGCTGCGAGAACCAAATAGCCAGGACAATGAACAAGGCAGGAACGGGGGGTGAGAGGACATGAACTAGTTTTGAGACTATGTCAGATAGCGTTGTGATTTGTACGGTCCTTCTAATATGTATCAGCGAAATTCTGAAGCGGATTTAGCTCCAGGACACCAGGACTTCAGCTATACTGATTTCGACCTCCGAAATCACCAAAATCAGGACACCGATACTGAGAAGTCTTTCATTGTTATGTACCAACAGATAGTGACCAAAGCATGTGCCTCACAATAACAACAAAAAATTTGTTTAGGTCTATTCACGTCTGTGGCAAATGACAACAAATCAGACGAAGCGAGCGAGTCATGTGTGGGCCTTGGGCTGCTAGCAAGAGGTCAACGGCCCACATGTGGGCAACGGGCCGCGTCTTTGATACACCTGCTCAAGGTGATCACGAAAGCAAACGCTTCTTAGCTACGCCTAGCTTCATCCATTGCTGGTGGGCGCACCCACCCTGGTGATGGCCACTTCATTTTTCGAAACTAATGCTCTAATTCTCTTCCTCGCTCACCAGCTTTTCATCTACCGAGTACAATTAGCAATGCAGGACTACCCTGAAAGCATGCTTTTCAGTTTCATGCTTAGCCGTTGCCCCGTTTTGTGGAAAACGAAGCTGTAATGAAACCTTCGTGATGTAAATAAAACTATTTGTGCTCCCCCAACTAGATGTGCAAGTCTTAACTCTCGAATTCTTGTTTCATTTAGTGCAACCTAATAATGTTTACACGACACTCCTATAGCGCGTTGCATGTGCACGTATACGAACATGTTTGCGTGAATCAGCGAAACCACGCGGTTTGCGAGAAAGGACTAGAAAGCTCCAATATGCCAAAAGACCCGCTTGAAAATCTTCGGGTTTTCAAAATGCAGCGTGGCCCATTCCTACTCTACATAATAGGCGAATAGGCATAGAACAAGCAAGGCACTCGGCACACGTGCTAACTGCGCAACCACAAAAGATATCGAGGTCTGTCATTCAGAAAAGAGTTTAATTTTGTCCCTGCTCTCGTGCCGCGAAATGTTCTATGGTCCTTTGCATGAAGCAAAGGAATGACGGCTGCAGAGATTCGTCAGATTAGTGAACGCTACGCTGAGCATGCTCAGTGAGAAGCGCGTATGGGAAGTGGGAAACGCATTCTCGTATTTTAATGAACGATACAAAGGATCCCGTTTTGGTTCGGTTCGCAAATTTTTTAGGGACCTCTTTGGTGTCCCTGAAAAACACAAAGAAACTGAGAAGTTGTGAGTTCACAAATGAAGGAGTGCAAATCATAACACGCTTCTAGACCCGCATTCAGTCTAAGTGCTCCCCCATCGTCATAGCTGAAAGAGTGGGTGCAATGTTATTTTTAGTAAACTTAAGTGAAGCAAAACATACCTCTCGTTTTGGTTAGGCTCTCAGTGTTCTTTAATGTGGTACGTTCAGGAATAATATAAAAGTCGGTCTGAGCAAACCAACGAGGCTATAGTTAGCTTCTGAAAAGTGATGAAAAATTCAAGAGGACATCTTTTGTGCCTTATTTTTTTGTAAGAAAATAAGCCGAATGGTCTAATTAACAAAAGATTCCTGTCTCGGATCTTCCTGTAGGTGTATCGGCTTGGTAATTTGAGGTAATTACATTTTGTAAACCAATTCGCGAACAACGGTGAACGAACGAACGTTCATACATAAGTAATAAACACCGGGCATCTATGATGAGAATTTTTTCCTTGTAAAGAGAGAATAAGCATATGGGGCGTATCTCACCGGCTTTAGGGAGGACACCTTACTGTGGTTCATGTAAATATCCGAGATAAAATGGGTCTTTCTGAAAGGGCCAGCAATCGGAGATGACCTGACTTAGCGGGGGAAAAGAAATAGGTGGTGTTAGTATCAGTGTCTGACGTGAGTGCTCCCGGCTAATCCCAAAGACTCCGTTCCGCTAGTCCGGGGATGGCGTCTCAGATGCCCTCCAGGTTTTTGGTGTATTATTCTTGGCTTTGCGTTCCTTCATGATCCCGTCATTTGGCCCTGTAATATTTCATACACTAGGCCTATGTATGTACTATTAAAGGACAAACAAGCTTTCCGTTACCAAATTTAGAACACAGCTCTGACAGAAATTTCAGGTTTTTGGACTTTCTCGTTCACCCGCTGCATTGTGCTAAGAGTTACTCAGTGCTTCATGTTTTAAGACATATGCAACAAGAATCGATGTATGTATTCAGTGAATGCGAATGTTGGACTAAATCATAACATATATGGTAATAATTTATAAGAATACTGCAATTCTTGTATGAAAACGATGGTGTACTATTTCGTATATAAGAGTTAAACTTCTACGTCCTAACACTACCATATAATTATGAGTGACGCCGTGTTGGAGGAATTTAGAAATTCAAACCACCTAGGGTTCTTTGACGTGCATCAATATCCGAGTACACGAACCTCTATGGAATTGTGGCTCCAGCAGCTGATATTTCATGCCATGGCTCGGCCCAGGAGTCGAGTGCCGCAACCACTAGACCACCTTTGCTGGTATTGTGTTAGCACACATTGGCACCAAATCGTCTCCGTTCGATGTTTAGTTGATGCTGGTAATAATATTTAGACTTGATGAAGGCCTAGCGGCTTCATTATGAGCGCTGTCTCGCTCGCTTCGTCCCTGATAGGTGCACGCATATGGTGCCAGCAGATAGTCTGTAACAATAGGGCACCCGAAGATTTGTAAAAAAAATACCACAACTGGTGTCATATCGGACACGGTCTCTGAATGCGAATATAAAATTCACCAAAACCATTCAGTTGGCTCTTGCAGTAGTATCGTAATATCCATCGTGAACTTACTTACAGCGCAACACCAGAAAAAATACAGGACAGGGGAGGAGCAAAAAAGAAAGAAAAGACGGCTCTTTTGCTCCTTCCCTGTCCTGTATTTTTTCGGGTGTTGCGCTGTAAGTAAGTTCACGATGGATCCTAACCAACTGGCCCAACTTACCGTCTTACTACATTGTATCGTAATATTCCGGTAAATACGTGGACGCAATTAGCAGCAACACACGTAGTCACCATCACCATGCTGACTACATCCAATACACCACAGAAGCACTACAGATGCCTCTCCCGCATTTCTTCGATCAATGCGGTTCTGTGCTTGCCATGGCCATGTATTAAACGCCAACTTTTTAATATCATCTGTCCACCTAACTTCGTGCGTCCCCCAGCATGCTTGTCTTCTCTTCGAACCTACTCCCTCTTAATGAGCCATTATCTTGCCAATGCGCTTCATGCCCTGCTTATGTTCATTTCTTACTCACTCTTAATCAGCCATTATCTTGCCAACGCGCTTCATGCCCTGCTTATGTTCATTCCTTCTTTATTGCAGAAATGGCATACAAGTGGAGCATCAGCGTCCCGTATGCAAGAGGCCCGCGGCTCGCATCTCAGACGTCTCGGAGCCACCCAATTCTCCACCAGATTACAAAAACAAAAACAATTCAAAATGCACAGGCTGATAGAAATGTGATAAGAGGCATGAGGTGGGGCCGCTTACGCATTCCATCACCAAGCAAGGATTGGCCACCTTGGTGCAGTTTTTGGCCCGTACCTCCCACACGAAGACAGAGAGCAATGGTGAGAAATAGCAGCTTTCTAATGCCTTATCGATACACTCCTGGGTGGAATGTTCGTCATGCTTGTTGCTTGCATGACCAACTGGGCAATGAAAAAAAGTCCTGTAACACTAATCCGGGCACACGAACAGATAGACTTTCTTTAGTGATACCCGACAGCAATCCCGGCTCACACGTTATTAATGCTTACGTGTTTTAGGCCTATAGCGTAAACGGGAATTCTCTTCGAGGTGGAAGCAAATGTTCATTCGGGAGCGTGGGCCGTCGTAAGCCAGGAAGAACAATAAAACTTCATGTGGGAGTATGACTGCATGTGCGCGATCAGAACTTATCGTGCTGATTTGCGAAAAAACAAATAATTGAGGAACGAAAAAAAAGCGTATAGAGAAGGGCGCTTGAGCTGCACTAACGTGAAACATTGGGCGGGGCCTAGCATGCAGTGTGCACTGGTGTTTTGCACAGTATTATCTCTGCTAATGAGTAATGAGAGGCAGAAGAGATAGTACACGAACAAAAATATTAAGGACTTAACCAAGGCAATTAACCACATTTATTTAGAGACGTCTCTTTCAGAAGGCCTTTGTGCGTTCCAGGCGTGAAGCCGGGCGTATGAGGAACAATTTTTGAGCTCAACCAGCGTCCTCAAAAAAAAAACTGCGTTGGAATGCAGCTTACTCTAAAGTGCTGCTGATTCATATTCTTCCCATCATCATCATCATCATCATCATCATCATCATCA
Source organism: Rhipicephalus microplus (assembly GCF_043290135.1). Taxonomy (NCBI): domain Eukaryota; kingdom Metazoa; phylum Arthropoda; class Arachnida; order Ixodida; family Ixodidae; genus Rhipicephalus; species Rhipicephalus microplus. Next base: position 290,307,724 of record NC_134700.1, read on the forward strand.
TCATCATCATCATCATCATCATCATCATCATCATCTTCATCATCATCATCATCATCAACAACATCATCGTCGTCATCATCATCATCATTATCCTGACTACATCCACTGCAGGGCAAAGGTCTCTCCCATGTTCCGCCAGGCAACTCGGTTCTGTGCTTGCTGCTGCCTATTTCTACCCGCACACTTCTTAATCTCATCTGCCCACCTAACCCTCTGTCTCCCCCTAACCCGCCTGCCTTCTATAGGAAACCAGTTAGTTATGCTTAATGACCAGCGATTATCCTGTCCACGGGCTACATGCTTGGCCCATGTCCATTTCCTCTTCTTGATTTCAACTATGATATCCTTAACCTCGGTTTGTTCTCTAATGCACTCTGCTCTCATCTTGTCTCTTAAGGTTACACCTACCATTTTCCTTTCCATTGCTCGCTGCGTCGTCCTCAATTTAAGCTGAAGCCTCTTTTTAAGTCTCCTGGTTTCTGCTCCGTAGCTAAGTAGCGGCAAGATGCAGCTGTTAGATACCTTCCTCTTGAGGGATAGTGAAAATCTACCTTCATGATTTGAGAGTGCTTGCCAAATGTGCTCGACCCTATTCTTATTCCATATATACTCAGTCTCAGTTCTCTACGGCATGTAGAAATGGGTGTTTCAGCTCTATTAATGTCGTCGGATATTTGTGGGGCTAAATGTTGACCTCTTCCTTTTTAGTAGATCAGTGGCGATTGATTGATATGGGGGGTTTAACTTCCCAAAACCAGCATATGATTTTGAGAGACACCGTAGTGGTGGGCTCCGGAAATTTCGACCACCTGGGGTTCTTTAACGTGCACCCAAATCTGAGCACATGGGCCTACAACATTTCCGCCTCCATAGGAAATGCAGCGGTCACAGCCGGGATTCGATCCGGCGACCTGTGGGTCAGCAGCCGAGTACCTTAGCCACTATAGACCACTGCGGCGGGGCAGACCAGTGGCGAGTGTAGCACAATAATTTTGCATATATGTTTAAATAAGCCGTGTTTAAAATAGACAAATTTGCCCGAAAGATCTACGTATGTGTCTCAGCTCTCAGACAAGAAACCTGAGCTCCTTGATAACCTTCATCGGGTACTCTGACATCACCGCTAAGCGAAACAATGTTTTACGCTGTTACGACGAGCCTTCGAACCCTTGAGGGATAATGGGATGAATGCGTCCCACTTATTCTTTGTCAGTGAAAGCTGTTCATCACCACCGTGGTGCGTTGCCATCAGCGCTATGCTTTCCTGCTAGTATTTTAGAAACATTTAGAAAACTAAAAAAATATGATTTGCACATTTGCGATGCATGGCATCAGTGATACGCTGAGTTTAAATTTGTTTCATTTTGTTAGATTTTCAAAAGAAGCATTGTCCATTGTGAGCAAGATAGCTGTAATTTTTAATGGTATTTGTTTTTTTCTGGATTATGAGAGAACTAGTTTTAGCATACAACTATGAATTTTATTTCGCAATTAGAGCAGTATATCGGCTATAAACTTGTCAAAGGGCCACTTCAATGAAAAATCAAGCAAACAATTGCTTGGCCCATCTTCACTAAAGGCACAGATAAATGTTTTTTTTTTCAAGTATGATGACTCGATCAGCATACTTGCGTTACAAAAGATCACTTTATTCAGAAGAACTTCCTCGAACTTTTTTTGTTCTTTTTAACACCACGACTGCCATGGAAATGAGGCCAAAAGCTGTGGCTAAGACAGTGTTCCTGGAATTGTGCACTGAATGAAAACAATGACGAGATTGATGCTTTAGACAGTCAGGAAACGAAAGCAAAAGACGAATGTACGAGATATTTGAGAAAACCTAATATGTCAGCCTGCATAGAGATCACGAATATGATTCAGCAGTTGTGAAGGCACTTAAAGGGTTCAATGCATTCAGTGACATCACGTCGATGTAGCTTGCCGTGACTCATAACTACAATTTTACACATGGGACGAAATTCAGGCGTTACTGATGTGCTCGTACTTATCTACACCAATAGAAGGGAAGGAAAGAAGCTAAAATGGTTCGTGTATGCGAAGAACTTAGACAAAGCCACTGGTCTCAAAACAACCGGCAGAGGCGCAGATTCGGTACGGGAAATAAGGCCCACGACGAACCTTTCCTAAGAAAGTGTTTGAAGTGTCTCTGTACACCACTTGCATCGGGCCTTTTCGTGCGAGAAATTTGGCAAGCATATTACTGCTTAGTGTCCTCCTAAGACAATTACAGAAATATTCTCTCACTTTTTCAAAGATGCTGCATGGGCGAATGGGACACATATGCTCCACTTTTTTTCCCGTAAACTAAAGGTAGTATTTTGAGTAAACGTGCTTGGTATCATTTCTAAGCACAAAATTAAGGCAAGAAGAAGATGGAAGTTTGCGATGAGAAATTCGTAAACAGGAAGCAGTGCCGGATTGGAGCGTTAGACTGCATTTTTTAAACGCTGACACTGATTTCCTAAGCGCTTGCGTGTATATGATTCGTAGTCTATCCTCCAATCCAGACAAAGGAGGAGGAGGAGGGAGGCATTGAGCGGCCACCGCTGCGAATTGGGTGAGTCAGAAGAAGGTAATTCATAAAAAAAACAAGTGCATAAGCCCAAGAAGATCATCCTGACGCTTTTTAGGACGGCAAATATTTAAGTGCAGTATAGCGATAGTGCTGGCTTCTTCTCGTGAAGCAAGTCTTGTGTTTGCTGGCACGGGAACGTATGTACATTTGATCCTTGGTTATTTTCAACAGGCATGATAATATAACAGAATAAAGAAAGAGTTTCTTCACATGATATTCAAAACACGTGACTGTCATCTGCTTTCCTGACTTTTATTGTGCAATTGTCGGTCCAGAGATGCCTCAACTGGTTTGTTTTCTCACGCTGAAGGGCCTTTGCAGAAAGGCGCTTTTGGTCTGGAGTGAGGTCATAAATCGCATGCAGAAGTTCATGGCCTGTGCTGTGAAAAAGTCCGAGCACTTTTAATGAAGGTGCAAATGCTTGGGGCTGGCAAACTTAAATTTACTGATAAGTTAAGGAACCCCTGGTGATCTAAATTTCCAGAGTCCTACACCACGGCCCGTCTTAGAATCATATCGTGCTTTTGAGACTTTGGGCCACTACAAATATTCTTAATATTATCTGAGGAAGACAGCTATATCTGCGGAAGACAGCTGCACCTTCCTTGACTTCTTAGTGAATTTAGACTTCTCATTTCTGTAACGAGATCACGCAATAATGTCGCCTCAATTTTTGCAGACAACCGATGCGTGGTGTCTGTGTTCGTATCGGCAATTATGCAACCAATCTTGTCACCAATAACCAAAACAACTGACAGGCAGTTTTCACTCTTTGTCCCAAGGTTTCCTTTCAGCTCAACATTATTGAGTCGAAAATATTACTCAAAATCACGCATCTGGTTACTGAGTTTCTCCCAATACAGCTATATCTCTCACTAGCCACACGAAATCGCAGTCCATCAAATTAGTAAGGAGTCATTTATCTTAAGATGTCGTGTGGGTAGAGAACCATCTCTCAATCTCAAGTATTTGCGTGCTGGCTGGCAATTTGAGCAAATGTCATTGGCTTCACCATTTAACAAAAGATTTGTTTCTCTAGAGTGCTTGAGTTTTGCGCATAGGTCAGTGAAACTTGTGGAGCTCACTCAAACTCACTCACGAAATATATTTCGAGCTTTGGACTCACTCGGACTCAAATTCACACACACAAAAAAATTCCTGAGCCGGACTCACACTCACGAAAGGTTCACTCAACCGGACTCACTTGGACTCAAACTCTCGGCTCGATCTGAGTCTAAATCGATTTGACGGAGTTGACTTATGAGCTCATTAGCCTAGAATTAGCTTCTTCGACCATGGTGTCAACACCAACGCCACACGTAATCAGTGCTCTTCGTGGCGCCGTTTTACATAGTATCTTCGAAAACAATTTCTGAGCGCTTGCAAACCAATAAGGTCATAATTTTTTTTTTGAAAAGGTGACAGTATAAAATATATTTATCAATAACTTCCCTGGAAGTGATGGTGGTGGTGGTGGTAGGGGGGGAGGTCAAGGCAACCCCCTACGTAATTCACCCCTCTGATAAATAAATATTAAAATAATGTATGAACGACACTGCTTTGAAACGCCTCTGAGGAGACGTGAGTATAAACTTGAATCCAGGTAAGGTTGACAGTAACGCTGAAGATGACTAGATAGGATCTCAGGTCGGTAAAAGAAAAAAAGTGAAACTTGCTCAGACTCATTTAAGAAATACATGTTGCGCTTTGGACTCACTTGGCATCAGACTCATCCAAAGTTTCTTGAGCCGGACTCACTGGGACTCATACTCACCGAAATTTTCTGCAACCGGACTCAATGGGACTTAGACTCACGGCTTGATCTGAGTCAGAGTCAGTCCGAGTGAGTCGACTTATGAGCGATTTCACCGACCTGTGGTTGCACATCCCCAAGTGGTAGAAATTTCCGGAGCCCTCCACTACGGCGTCTCTCATAATCATATGGTGGTTTTGGGACGTTAAACCCCACGTATGAATCAATGTTCTTGCGCGTATCAGTAGACCCACGTAGCCCTAAAAAATGGGCTATAGTGATAGTTCAGGCCTCTCGAGAGTGACAACTACTTGACTTTGCAGAAAAAAAATAGAGGTTCTAAGGTTATGTTGCCTTCGTAGCAACCACTGTCTGAAGAATAACTTCGAAAAGTTATGTAAAAACTGAAAATTTCAATTTCGGGCCTACATCGTTATTATATATTTCCGTATTCTGTTACAGAAGTAGGCTGGATAAACGTAGGTAAACGATTTCTAACACTACAGATGACTTTTGTAAGAAGTGCAATTGCTTATTGAATCGAAAACTGCAATTATTCAATGTTCAGAAGATACGGCCCTGCGTTCACATATTGAGCTCTGTCTCTCTGCTGTTCATTAGTTATATTTCTTTTTTTTACAGCTCCCGTCGCGATGCTTTTTCCCCTCACGTACTGTGAGATCCTCCTGATTCGCAGACAATTGATCTAATTTGTTCGGTACTATAATTACCTTTTGCCTAAAAACGTTAGTTATTTGGTATAAATATTTAGTTTGTGGCATTTGATTCGTGTGAAAGTGTCGATCAATTTTTTTTAGTCCAGCCGCAGCAAAAAGAAGAAAAAAAAATGTTGTGGCCACCACCAACACTGCCACAAGTGCAACGTGTACATACCCCGCCATTCAAGCTATCGGTGCAGCAGATGCACAGCCGACGTTATTGAGAAGTCTTCTTCCATGCGGGGCTTCCTCAAGCAATGAAAAGCTTGCCATGCGCTACCGAAATGAGCGCTTTGTGGACGAAAAATACAACTGACGAAGCCCACCAGGTGCAGTCAGCACTGCGTTTACAAGGCCGCTAGAAGCTATAGCGTTCGAAGAATATGTGGCTTCATTATTCGCTCCGCTTGGACTGACTTCCCGAGTTTTTCTTACTGAAACGATGTAGAAAGAGGATGCGCAGAGGCTATCCTGTGACGTCTTTTGCCGGCGCCACTCCCGTGTTTTCATTTCGTAATTTTCTTTTCATACGAACGCATTAAAAAAAAAGAAGGGCGTTAAACTATGCGTTAAACCACGCAAGCCTTGAGACGGTGGAATTCGCCGATTGTGAAGACTAATCTATTTGCTTATACAGAACGAGAAGTCGGTCTTCTGAGTCCTGATTCAATACGTATGGAATCGCACAGCGCAGAATACAGGACGAAATGCATAGAAGCAGGCGCGGACAGTGATGTCCACATATGCTTCCTGGTATATCGTCCTGGATTCTGCGCTCTACAATTCCATACGTTATGGTTGCTTTTAGGACGTTTCTAGGCCTTAGAATAAGAGTTGTTTCGAAGTTGCGTCTAGGTCGTTGCTATGCTTTATTTAGGTGTTCATACGTTTTTTTTTCTACGTGGATTCTCAGCGCAGAGAGGTTCGAGTTCAAACACACAATCAGACAGGACCTGAATGTCCGAACTCCAGAATCGGAAACTCCCGCTGAAACCCAGCGTTCTCACTTCTCATACAGCCCATAACATGGATATGGACATAACATTACATGGATTCAGAGACGCACACGAGCTCAAATAAAGATTTCATACTTGTCATAGATCTACGGGCTCATCACCGTTACGGTGGGCGTTTCGTAACTTCGCGGGGTTTTTTCGCAGCCGCCATTACCTTACCCATTCCAGATAGTGACAATAATGACAATGATGATGATGATAATGATGATGATGATAATGATGATAGCCTTTCATAGATCTACGGCCTCATCGTCGTTAGGGTGGGCGTTCCATCACATTGGGGCTTTTTCGCAGCCGCCATTGCCTTACCCATTCCAGATAGTCACGATGATGACAATGATGATGATGATAATGATGATGACAATGATGATGATGATAGCCTCTCATAGATCTACGGCCTCATCGTCGTTAGGGCGGGCGTTCCATCACATTGGGGCTTTTTCGCAGCCGCCATTGCCTTACCCATTCCAGATAGTCACGATGATGACAATGATGATGATGATGATGATGATGATGATGATGATTATGATAGCCTCTCATAGATATACGGCCTCATCGTCGTTAGGGTGGGCGTTCCATCACATTGGGGTTTTTTCGCAGCCGCCATTGCCTTACCCATTCCCGATAGTGACGATGAAGACAATGGTGACGGTGATAGCCTAAATGCATGGCTGACACCAGGCGGGGGCATTTCCAAGAAATGAGTAATTAGTATTGCGCTATTTGTTGCCTTCTTTTTTTTAGTGGACCTGTAGTGACTAGCGGGACTTAGACGTTTATGATGGTGATAGTTTCTCTTAACCACCGTTTCCTTTCCTGTTCTTTGGTGTTCGGCTAACTATAGAATAAGGGGGACGTACCCAATTTCTGTGGAACATGTCCATATGTTAGTCACGGTACAGAACGCATATTACTGCAGCTTAAACAGCGTCACTGTTAAATATAAAACGTAAATCATACTCCACAGCTCACGGAACATAAATACTCCACAGCTCACGGAACTCACGGAACATATACTCCACAGCTCACGGAACACTACCCATGCAGGGAATCAGCTTGGAACCCACTATGCAGCAGTCAGGCTTAGCCTGCCCATTTCAACGGGGGGGGGGGGACACCACAGTGTGAAGGTCGTATCTTTTAGGACTGTAAATAAACTTTTAACACCCATAAATCCATGCAACAAAATGAATTAAACGTGTTAATTCAACTTGTCGCTGACAGGAACCTGCACATGAACTGTGGCTTTTTGAGATTTTGGCTATCTTCATTGGGGTGTCTACGCTCTGTAAGAACATCATGATGCGTCTTATTCACTTTCGACTGTGTAACAGAAGCATTGTCATGTATTCTACTGCTAGCACCTCCTTTAATTATTTAATGAGGTGGATGACCCGTTAGTTGAATGCGCACTCATCGGAAATTGTATTAATGTTTTCGGAAACAGTATTTTCTAAAAAATATGTAGACTTCTGTCGCCGCTAACTTGCGATTGATGATGTATATGTTAAGTACTAGGTTGTTTCATTTCTAATCAATATCATACACCCACAAGCCTCACATGAAGAAAGTGAAGAAGACGAACTTGTTGCAGTTGCAAGTATGTCGGCTCGCACGAAGGACCTGGAACGTCCGTTACGAAGAATCAGGATTAGGGGAAGACCGATACCAGCCTTGGCCAACGTCAAACGGAGTTCGTTTGCGTCGGATGGAACGTACATAGTTTCTGAAAAGTGCGGACTTTCTAGGGACTTGTCGTCGCATCTGCGGAAGAGAGATCGCCCTAGCAACATCCTCTCGGAAGGCTCCGCTCCGCTCACCAATAGGTCACTTTCAATCACCGATAAGTCGATCTGCCGCAAGGGCCAGGACTCCCCTGAAAACGACACGCCAGTGGTGACTCCAGGTGCCGCGACACGGATCAACGACATCGCTCAGGGACAAAAACGGATGCAAGACGATGCCGAAGAAGTTTCGCAAGAAAGCCAGACGTCTTCGGCGCGAAGCATTTCGAGTGTTACGTCATCATCTCAAGATAGCCGCCCGGCGTCGCCTCTCGCTGCAAATGCACTTGAAAAGACTGAGTCTATAAAGTGCAAATATTCTGCAAGGATAACGTCGAAGCAGTATTTGTCGACCGCAGTGAGTACGGCAGCCTTTTCAACATGCTCTGAGACAGGAGAGACTTCGATGACGACTGCAGTGGATGAGAAAAATACTCCGGCGCAGAGACTGAACAGTCCGCTACTTCTAACTGATGTGAGGCGACCGTTATCGATTAGGGAAAGCGTTGAAACGAACGTCAGAGCGCCTGAGGGTTGGTATAGGGCGATGTCAGCTTTACAATCTAAGAAACAGCCGTTGCAAGCGTCAGCAGCCTTGAAAATGAAGATGGGTACGAGGTATGTTGACGACTCTCCGGGAAACAGTGTGGCTGAGCTAACGGCCCCGAAATCAACACGTAGCAATGACCTGGATGTTTCTGTGAAGGTATTGAAGAAGCGTGCTCCGAAAAAGAAATACGAGGTCAGCCAGGGGAAGGTGTCTATTGCAGCTGCTACGGGAACGAACGACGTGGCGACAACAGCTCGTCGACAGTTAAAGGAACATTGTTCTTTGACTCCCAGTTTTCGCATTTCATATCTCACGGAAGAAGTACCCCTGGAAAGACGTAGTGAGGTGTCTACATTGTCTTTGGATAGCCTGGTCGAAGAGTGGCAAGAGGTGAATGTCCACGAAAAAGGGAAAGAAAAGGTTTATGCCACCGATCGCGGTGACGCTTTCGATGCTGCGGAAACTTTGAAGCGGAACGTAGAGCCAACAAACTCGTGGGGCAAGCCAGAGACTGTAATGCGTAGCAGCTACAGGAGCAAAACTTGGAAATATTCCGAAGCCGAAGCACTTGGACCTGAAGATTCAAACAATACTCGGACGGAAGACGCAGATTACGATTCCGTAAGAGTGCGAAAGGAAATAATACAATATAAAGAATGCCTTTTATATCCCCTCTCCGTTTGTCTCCTAATGGGCTTTATCATGGTAGGAACATTCCTCTTGCTACCGATTGACCCATCGCACAGACTTGAAATCAAGAGTATGACTTCTGCTGTCTGCGTTTCTCCGAGCTGCCTACAAGATGCTTCGTACTTGAACACGCTGCTTTCGTGGGACCGTGTGGACCCTTGCGTCGACTTTTACGCTTTCGTGTGTGACCGTTGGACGAGCCAGTACACCACGTCAAAGTACACAAGTTTTCCAGAAACTTTCGACGATGACTATGCCGCACTTCTTGAGAACAGAATATACTCAATGATCATAAATAAGTCTCTTGAGTCGCACAGTCTTCGACCGATCCGGCAACTCTATGAGAAATGCTTGAGCATCGCACGGACCGATGAGGAAGGGTGGGATCCCATCTTGGAGTTGATGTTCGACATGTCGCTCGAAGGATTCCCTCTGACACCGCCCGTTCGAAGCAGCAAGTCAGTATGGGAGATGGCCGCCAAAGTTCTGCGAAAGACGGGATCCAGTGCAATCTTTGGTGTTGGCGTGGCTGCTCATTCATTGAAGGGCATGAGCCGAGACTTCCTCTCAGTGGAACTTCCAGAAATACTGATGCGCAGCGATGATATCGACATTAATGATGCTACCCAGCTGTACACCGAAGCAATGTTCTGCGCGCTGAAAGCTCTCAGAAAGGAATACTTGCCACCTGTCCACGCTCTCAGTGTCGTCAAGTTTTCGTCCAACTTAGAAAAGCTTGTTCATCGGGTCGGTCTGACAGGAGCAGGAAGACCTGTGGTTGAAGTATTAGACGCATCGTCGGAGCTGTTAATTTTTTTCACCGAACTACTTCAAGGAGCTGAAAACGTTCCTTTCAGTGTTACGGGCTCTGAGGTTGTTCTGCAGTATCCCTCTGCAGTAAGAGACACTATCAGCCTTGTGCACGAAACTGAAGTCCATACGGTCATGAATTACCTCGGTATTAGGCTCATAGCAGAGATGTCGCCTTTCCTGCCCCGTACTGAAATGGTCGACTTCCAGAGCACTCTTCTATACGGCAAGCGTAAGGTTGACGTACCCCGCCCACAGCTTTGCGTCCGTATGATAGAGAAGGCCATGTCCCCTTTGATTGTAGTTTCCGTAATTTCAGAACTTACGGTGGATGGATCTCCAACATTCTTCCCGGGCATTACTGGAGAACTGTTCAAGGGTATCATGCAGCAAATAAATGCCTCGTCGTACTTCGACACTTACTCCCACGATGCCATTCGAAGATTGATGTCCAGGATTGAACTCCGCGTCCTTCGTCCAAACTGGCTGACAGAACCTGTTCTTCTGGAACAATACGTCAATGGTTTTTCTTCAGCGGCCAACCAAAGTGGTTTTCAGTATTACATAGAAAGCCACGAGCACACTTTCATGTCATCTCTTGGACGCAGTTCCTTGCAACGTTGGATGCGTCCCGTGTTCACTACGAACTGCTGGGTCGAGCTCGCACCACCGGCAATATACGTTCCATTGCTGGCCTTCGACATTACCCACAGCTACGGCGTAGGCGTTGACGAGCATCAGCTATCGCGGCTGAGTCGCCACCTTGCGGAATGCGTTCTCCATTTCATATTTGATTACACTTCGGCTATGACAAACGACCATCAACGCTGGTTGTCTGAGCAGTCCGAGAAGCGGTTGCTTGGTGCAGAGATCTGTATGAACGCTTCCGCAGGCCAACCTCTGTTTAGGAGAGTGAGTGACGTTTTGGCCGTGCACTACGCTTACACACTTTTCTGCGAGAGAAGCAAGGGCAAAGAAGCCCAAGTAGTGCGTCTTTCTGTTAACCGGGTCCTCTCATGGCGTCAGTTGTTCTTCGTGAAGCTCATGTTGGAAGCTTGCGAAACGTCGGCGCATTTAGGAAGAACCCGCTCGAAAGTTGGACAAAAATGGACCATGGCTCTACGCAATTCCGACGACTTCGCGGACGCGTACGATTGTCGCCAGGGATCCCCGATGAACACTCATAAGAAGTGCATGCTATAGACTTAAGGAACGCCTTCAAATAGATTTCATTGCTAATAAAGTATTCTTCCACACAGCTCGATTCAATTTTCGTTATATTCTTTTCGGAAATGATGTTTCGCATTGTTATGTGCCTTACAGGCTAACTGCAACGTAATTAGACTTGGCGAAATGGGCTTGAATAACTTGTGCCTCTTAGCAAGTGCAGCGCACAGACAGAAACACGTCAACAGGACGGGTGCTAGTTCTGTCCTCCTTACGTGCTTAGTGCAGTTTTAATACCTAAATAATAGTTGGAATAGCAAAATATGTCGCATGCGTGCAGTGGAACTTGCAATCTGCGGTGTCAAACTCCTTATCTTAATTTTTATTTACAAAGAGGTGGTCTGGCTTCTGCCCCTAATTGTTGGTTTTGTGGAGTGCCTGAGACAACAGACTGCTACCTATTAAATTGTGGAAGATACGCCACATTGCGAAAATTTGCATTAAATGCCATCCTCCATCTCATTAGATTGGAGCTAAGCACTACAATGTACCTTGTGGAAGTAAGAAGGGGGCGCAGTACGTAGCATAGACTGGAGGAGAGAAGAACAATGGATCGCTACCAACTACCCCGAAAGGTTGTTTTGGTGCCCCAAATGTGCTTTCTTTGGAGGATTTGTCCCTAGGAATCAGTGACGGAAAATTTGCCGGCGTCTTGCAAGAGTTTATCAAACGTTCGTGGAGATTCAGACTGTAGACGCGATTAATACTCCCAAACTACTTGTTTCCAAATCGCTTTACTTATGAACTTATTTATTGTTGTGGCTCAAGTTATCTGCTTCATTTTCTATATCCGTAATCTATAATTGTCAATTTAGAATAGTTATTTGCCCCTTGATCCCTCTCATTAGTTAAAAACATAAGCTAGCAAAATAGAAGTATTTCGTTGGAACTATCCGGTTTTTGGACAATCCCCCAGTGTGGGTGCGTGCCACAGATTCGAGGCTGTTTTTCCTCCTGCGTTTGTTCCGCTGTGCTTGCTAAGATGCACATGTTCTACACCCAGCATACACCTTTTCACAGGAGAGAAAAAAAACAACGCCATGATGGGCTGCGTGCGGGAGTACAAAGGCCAAAGGCGCAGCCTTGTCAGTGCATTTCTGAGGGGTCTGTTGCGAAGCGCGCCTCCGAAATCCCACCGCTGACCTCCACTGTTGCGAAAGACGGCGACGCCAACACGGTCCCGAAGGCGCCACTGCTTTCAACTCCGCCGGGAAGGTCACCAGCCGTTTGGTAGCGTATGTTTCTCAGCTCGCGACTGCTTCTGCGCAGAGCTGATAAGACGAGCGGACGAGACGACGGTGAGTTAAACAAGGTTTATGTACAGCATATATACAGAGGCGTTACAATTTCGGCACTGGGGCCGACAGAGACTCGAAGAGCCGAGCTCTCCTCTCTAACACATAGGTCAGCATTTCGCCTAAGACCGCCGACTCACACACATGTCGGCTCTCCGACACGGGGACTCCTCTCACATAGGACCGCCGATCGCGACGCGCCGCAGGGCTTCTTTTATTTGCACCGGGTCCAACCAAAATGTCCAATCAGAAGCGCCGCTGGTCGTCAGGGCAGACTCCTCCAATGGGGTCGCCGCTGGGCCACGTCAGACCCCCAGACACGAAGACGCCGGCTCGCTGTCACGTGCGCTGCTGACTCACTGCACGTGGGCCAGAGAGGCGCCGCGCGTGTTTACGCCGTTGAGTTGTTCGTGTCAGGCAGACTGCGGGCTGGCCTTGACCCAGATTTCCTTTTTCAGGGCACGGACGTTTGACGAGGACTCGCTGGCATAACAGCACCCCCGCCACCAGACAATGCACCGGAAAGACGAGCTGCTTCCACGGGGCTCGGATGTCAGGTGCGCTCGTTCGCCAGGTCCCTCCAGGTTCGCCTCCAGGGCCATGGGGAGAATACAGCTCCAGACTGTTCCGGGAACACATCCCATTCTTGACGACGGATCCCAGCTCCACTGGCTTGTCGCCACAACTTGCTGGCCAACTTCGCTCGTCTCTTCTGACCATCTTCGGTTTCAGCACTTGTCGATGGTTCTGCAGCTTGCTAAGAACGGTTCGACAACAAACAACACACGACACAAGCAAGTACCCTCGGTCACCCGACAGAACACCAGACAAAGTATAGTACAACATATACCTATCTACGTGTCTATCTGAATTTTGTTCCCTCTACATCAAGAGGCACATGTGGGACACAAGACTCTTAAAGTAAGAACTTGAATTTTTCACAATTACAACAACGCAACGAATTAGAATACCACATAAAGTTGGCCCCTTGAGATCACTCTTAACAAAAGCGCTCAGCTCAGGTCGTGATGAGGTCAAAATTTTTCCCCGAGTCGCCAGCGAGAAACCGAAAGGTTGAGAAGGTACTAGCTAGAACGCACTGATCAATGCACCTGCATTAGCGTATAGCTTCACCCCCCCCCTTTTTTTTTGAGCGAAGGTCAAAGTTGCGCTGTGGAGCAACATGCTCCATCTCAGTAACCGGCCACTTTTAGGCGACGATACCTATGCGGCACCAAGAGCGTCTCACACTTGCGACGTTGCACAGGGGAACAACGATACAGCTTGCTACGGATTGACTCCTCACCGCTTAGCTCGATATTGTGTTCGATCACCCTCGTGTTTCCGGGGCGGTCCGAAAATACGTCTCCAAACTCGGAAACAATCCCTTTCAGGTCCTCCTCCTGGACTTCACTTAACCTAGGCTCTAGGGTCAACTTCTCCAAGATTACCTCCGATCCCCTTTCGATTACCTCACTAGAACTCAAAATTTCTGCTTCCTCTTCCTCTGAAGCATTCAACAACAGATTTACGACCGCTTGATGTTGAACGTATGGTTTCATCAAGTTGTAAATTTTGTCCGGCCGCCTTCCTAATTTCACTTCATAATTTGTATCGCAAGGCTTCGTAAATACTTTGGCGGGCCCTTCCCAATCAACCTCAAGCTTGTTCTTTTTGAACGGCTGCAGCAGCATTACCTGACTCCCTACTTCAAAAGCACGCTTCTTCACCGATTCCTCGTAGTGCTCCTTCGACAGCACTTTTGCCGCGTTTTTCTGGCTTTCCACTAGCGCTTCAATTTGGCTTTCCACTAGCGCTTCAATCGAGAGATCCTCACGCTGCTCTCGAATGAGCGTCTCTCGATCAACTCTCGGCCGCTCGCTCAAACTTTCCGCTACAGGCGAGAGCGTTGCAACCCTCTCGCTCTGACTCAATGGCGCCATGTCGTCTCCCCTTTCTACGGAAACCGCGCCGGTCGGTTCGGCGACGGGCCGCTCGCGTGACTGCTCACATGACTCATGCGGAAACTTTCCTTTCTGGGGTTCCGTCGACCCGCCGACAAGGTCACTTGAGAGTTCACCGCATTGAACCAGATCAAGCTGCCGCGATAGCTTCCGCGCTTGCGATCGCGTGAGAGCTATGCACGCTAAGTTGGGGAAGAACGATTTGCCCTGCTCTTTGAGAAGCTGCTCTGAGTTGTTGGAGAAAAGATAAGGAAAACGATCATTTAGCGCGGCAGACACAGCCGCTTCGGTGCGAAGCTTACCGAACGGGCCTTTAATGACAACCGTGGCGATTGGTAAGCGAACACTCTGCTCCTCGGCGACCTGCCTGATCCACGCGCATTCTCCTTAGAAGTCATCCGGAGACACCAATGAAGGATGGACAACGTCCATGGTTGCCGCTGAGTCTCTAAGTGCTCGGCACGTTTTCTCATTCACCCTAATTTCTTGGAGATACAGCTCCAACAACCGAATGTTTTTTTCTGATTCTCGGATCGTTGCGAAGGCAAACTTTTCCTGACAGTTTCTCGCGATGTGTCCTTCCTTTTTGCAGTTGTAGCAGATTAGCGGCTTCCGTTTGTTTTCCGATTCAAATGCCTGTGTGGTAGAAACCTCACTCGATTTCTCCGCTTCTGTTTGCCCTTCCCCTACACTGTCCTTCGTAAGAGACGGGTCCTTCTTGAAATTACGGTGCGGAACGGGTTTCCGTTGATCAGGTTTCCTTGAAAAGCCCTCTTTCCTTTCATCCTTTTCAACGCGCACTGCCCTGCTATGCAACTTTCGGCGAGTATAATACTCCTCAGCTAACTCAGCTGCCTTGTTTAACTGTACTTCCCCAAGTCTGTCCTGCAGCCAAAGTTTGACATCCTCCTCGATGCAGCGGTAGAATTGCTCCAATGCAACGCATTCCACCACTTTATCGCGGTCGTCATAAACACCTTCGCCCTTGAGCCATTCAATCAAATCGGCTTTAAGACGAAACGCGAAGTCAACGTGTGACTCATTCCCCTTTTCAGCATACCGGAACCTTTGCCTGAAACCCTCGGGTGACAACTTATAACGTCTTAAGAGCACTTCCTTAACCTCGTCATAGCTCTCAAACGCTTTCCTCGACAAGCAAGTTATCGCGTCGGACACTTCGCCGGGAAGAAGAGCTAACAGGTTCCGCGCCCAAAGAGACCGCTCCAAAGCGTTTCTCTCACAGACGTGTTCAAACTGGACGAGATACTTCGCCATGTCCTCGCCTACTACGAACGGTGGCAGTTGGTCCCGAATTCTAAAACCGCTGACCTGAACTGTTGGAGAAGCTACGCTAGGCGCCTGAGAACACTGTAGGATTGCCAATTCTAGTCGTTTCAACTCGAGACGCTCCTGTCTCTCGGCCTCCTCGTGACGTTCGCGCCTTTCAGCTTCTTCACGTTCGCGAGCTTCGCGCCTTTCAGCTTCTTCGCGAGCTTCGCGCCTTTCAGCTTCTTCGCGAGCTTCGCGCCTTTCAGCTTCTTCGCGAGCTTCTACTTCTCGCCTTTCAGCCTCCTCACGGCGTGCTTTAATATCCACCCAGGCCTCATCGACTTCCTCAGCCGACACTCCCTCATCCTTCATGATCTCAAGGATCGCTTGCTTTCGTTTCACACGGCCCAAAGTAATGCCGAGTTCCTCACAAATTTCGATGAGTTCTTTCACTTTAAGGTTCTCCATAGTTCACACTAGCCTCTTGCTGTTTGCCCCTGTTAACAATTTACTTGTAGTACCCACTATAAGTCAACTAGCAAGACGCGCAAGCAAATTTTCACTCTCCCGTGTTTACCCCCTCCGCATTAACTTTGGTTTCAAAGCACTTCGACTTTGCTTGAAACGATCAAAGCTCACTCTAATGCTTCACACAGCCCTTCTCTAAACTACTACAACCTGAGCTAGAGTAGTCTGGTGAACTGAGGGGAAAACATCAGGCACTCACCGCATCGATGTCGCTGACGCCGGCCGATCCCGCAGCTGCCAACCACTGTTGCGAAGCCACCTCCGAAATCCCACCGCTGACCTCCACTGTTGCGAAAGACGGCGACGCCAACACGGTCCCGAAGGCGCCACTGCTTTCAACTCCGCCGGGAAGGTCACCAGCCGTTTGGTAGCGTATGTTTCTCAGCTCGCGACTGCTTCTGCGCAGAGCTGATAAGACGAGCGGACGAGACGACGGTGAGTTAAACAAGGTTTATGTACAGCATATATACAGAGGCGTTACAATTTCGGCACTGGGGCCGACAGAGACTCGAAGAGCCGAGCTCTCCTCTCTAACACATAGGTCAGCATTTCGCCTAAGACCGCCGACTCACACACATGTCGGCTCTCCGACACGGGGACTCCTCTCACATAGGACCGCCGATCGCGACGCGCCGCAGGGCTTCTTTTATTTGCACCGGGTCCAACCAAAATGTCCAATCAGAAGCGCCGCTGGTCGTCAGGGCAGACTCCTCCAATGGGGTCGCCGCTGGGCCACGTCAGACCCCCAGACACGAAGACGCCGGCTCGCTGTCTCGTGCGCTGCTGACTCACTGCACGTGGGCCAGAGAGGCGCCGCGCGTGTTTACGCCGTTGAGTTGTTCGTGTCAGGCGGACTGCGGGCTGGCCTTGACCCAGATTTCCTTTTTCAGAGGCACGGACGTTTGACGAGGACTCGCTGGCATAACAGGTCACGCCAATTTGCGCAGCCCTATGAGGACTATGGCGGCGCCCAGGGAGCCATTCCCGAAAAGGTCTATAGCCCAAATTTATGCGTTAAATAATGGCTTGTTGTGCGTAGCCTATCCTCGATAAGTAATGACAAGAACAGAAAAAAAATCTTCCACTGGCGTATTTAATTTACAATCAATGTTGTGATTGTCAGCTAGTAGAACGCCGCGGAGTCCTAGTGGTGTGCCTGCGAAAATTAGAGACCAATGGGAATGACGTAAATTGCAGCTCACCGCCACTCGTGAGCAAAACTGCCTGCAGCCGCATTCCTTTTTTTTCTGTGTCACGCCTCTCTAAGAGTGACTAATTAAGAGTTACCTCGGTTGTATTACGAAATGAGCAGTGGCAGGTTACTGGAACACTTATGTTACAGCCGGGACCATCGTTCACATTTTTCCGTGAAACATAGAGCCCAACAGCGGTGTGTTATCACCGTGAGGTGAGAAGAATGGGAGCTATCACAGAGTGCTGTACTTTACCCGGTGCACTAAATCGAGGATGACTTTGTGTACAACCTGTGTCTCTTCACCACAACACTCTTGAAACGGATAATAATGTTGAGTCCTGACTCAGTGCCTTCAATATTCATCCACTGCAAACCCAACAGTGAAAGTCCCGACCATCGTTTAAAAAATGACTGGTAAAATATATTTGTACTAGACTGTTTTAGTACAGCGTCAAATGCTTCGTTAGCGTGTTCAGCACGTTAACAAATAGTATAACGCTATTCGAAAGGCATTTAGTAGAGTGTATAAGTTATAACCGGTGAAACATCTCCCAAAGCACTGTACATCACTAGACTGCGGCGCAATGTACGCGTGGCATATGAAAGCTCCGAAAACTGATCGGCTTGCTTCCTGTTGCGAGTACTCAAAGCAGCAAAGTTTGATGGAAACACTGCCATGCTCAGTCCAAGGTAACTCAAGCACGTAAACGTATACTTTAAGGAAACAAATGGGGTTCTGTTTGGTTGATTACAATAGTGTCTGGCGCAGCCCGACTAGTGTTTGCAGAAATGCAGCGACGCTTGCAGTACACATGGTGCTGGTGGTGGGAAAACATTTATTCTTAAAAGCACTGAGAGTTGCACTACAAAGGAACATGAGTAGTTAGTTCCCTTATTCCAGAAGTCAACTTGGGGGAGCGCGCCGAACTCAGAATTCATACCGGAAATGATGATATCTTCGTGTCTCTCTAGGATCTGGAGTATCAGCGACAACATGCCACCAGGGCCAAGAGGGCAATCGAACGAAGCCTGATGGTTCCTGGACTAGGGAACCCTCTCACCTTAGGGTGATACCGGGAATTGCTCGGAACACTGTTTCGAAATAAACGGTTATTTCTCTTTCTCTTTCTCCTTCCTACTCTTTGAAGTCAGTCATTAACAAAGCCAGAATACTCGAAGCGTCTACCAGCAGTGTCACTGACTCTGAACGAGCGCGTTCTTCAAGACAGCAGGACGAGAGGATAGGGGAAAAGCGGGCAGCCTATAGTTAGAGAAACACGTTAACTAACCTCTATAAGCACGTGGCCATATTTGTTTTATGGTGTACGTTTGAAATTTTTTTGTCACCACCTCCCCCCCCCCGCCCCTTCCAAAAAGGGCAGATCTCACGTACAGTGGGAACAGATAATATGAGGAACAGATAATATGAGAGGCACGAATTAGAAAGATTCTTATGTCAATTTAAAATTGACGCAACGTTACGAGGCGGACGTAACATATGCCGTACATCACTTCCTAGTGATGGTCATCATGTTTGGACGCGTCATTTACATTTGTCGTCGATTCACGTCACGTGATACCCAATCAGGTATATGTGGAGCTGGCGAAACGGTGGCGAGCGCGCTATGAGCGTAACATGTTGCGAAGTTTTACATGACACGCATGTCCTAATTATCATGTTTGGACGTGTCATTTACCTTCGTCATTTGTTCAAGTTAGGTTATACCAAATTTCGTATATGTGGATCTAGAGAAACGGCCGAGAGCGTGTCATGAGCGTGGTATGTAGTCATGTTATTACATGATAAGCTAGTAATGATTATTGTGTTTCCACCAGCCATATACCTTCATCATCCATTCACTTAACGTAACCCCAAATTTGGTATATGTGAATTTAGCGCAACGAGCTTGAGCGCACCATGAGCGTATGGCCTGTAATCATGACTTACGTAATATGCATGTCATGATTTACACGTTAGGGTTTGTCAGTTATGTTCGCCATGCAGGGATGTCACACCATAAGAGTTTTGCGATATGCCATGTCAATGAAATCACTGCAAGAGCACCAAGACCATGAAATGTCAATCGTGACATTCATGACATACATAGCATAATTTTAATGTTATGATTAATCACTTATGCTCGTCATGCAATCACGTTATGCCTCACCAATTTTGGTATCGATGCCATTATTAAAACGGCCAGGAGAGCTAAAAGTCGTAGACGGCTAGATAGATAGATAGATAGATAGATAGATAGATAGATAGATAGATAGATAGATAGATAGATAGATAGATGGATAGATAGATAGATAGATAGATAGATAGATAGATAGATAGATAGATGGATAGATAGATAGATAGATAGATAGATAGATAGATAGATAGATAGATAGATAGATAGATAGATAGATAGATAGATAGATAGATAGATAGATAGATAGACACGCTCAAACTTCGCCGAAGTTCGCATTTAAAAGCTGACATAAGACGAATGCAAAATACGACGAATGCAACTGAACGAATGCAAAATAAATGTCAGTATCCCAGCAGGAATCATATCCTAGCATTATGTGTGGCAGTCGTGTATTCTACCACAGAGGCACGCCAGGTCTCGGAACTTCTTTGCAAATAGACCTAGTTAGGCACCATTCGCTGAGGTGTAGTTTAGTAGCAGTGTTGAGGGCTACCATCCCAGTGAGCCCCATCGCAAAAACGAGTGCTTCATGTCAGCTGCGGCTTCTGGTGTTGCTAATATCTATGTTGCTGTTGGAATAGTTACGTAACTGCAAACAACTGCCAATATAAAAGATAAGGGGCTGTTTAACGTATGTGCGTCAATGAATTTGTACATATATTGAGGGTCACTTCATAACGTATCACTCAATAAAAATAATAAAAAAACGTTCACCTTGCATTCGCGTGCTCCACATAACAACGATTCCCAAGGTAGGGGGGATCTGCCTTTTTTTTTCTTGAGGAACCAGTTGCTTTTCGAAGCCGAAATTGCGCAGGTTGCAATATCTTTATTTTGACTGCCTATAAATTGTCTTCTTGAAGTGTGCACAATCTTGTTGCAGCATATCTTCAACTACAATTATACATCACTTATATGTGATGTGGGCGCCACACATTCATATGGTGGTGGTGGTGAACAACGTTATTCAAACCAGCTGATTGAGGCGTTGGCATAAGCCACGCCAGGGGTGTTGGAGACATCCCATCTCTCAGCCGCCTGCCATGCTTACTGGATGGCCCATATTTGATCTTCAGGATCTAAGCTGATCAGCGGGTCTTTCCACCGCGCCCCAGAATGTTTTGAGGAGACCGCATGTCCTTCCTGTATTTGTACGTATTTCCATTGTATATGTTCTAGGGTAGCGAGTCTCACGCTGCATAACTTCCACGTGCCATCTGGGTATAAGTCGGCGAAGATTCGGTATAGCTGCATCGGGTTGGGAAATGTTCTGACTTAAATTCGCCTCCTGTTAACCTTCTGAGATCTGTTTAACTTGGAGCTATGAGGTGGAAATCTGTGCCTCGACTTTTGGTAGAATTGGATAGTGTCGCAGAACCCAAACATTCTGTCCCTCTCCTACCACTCCTCTCCTCTCCTTCGCCAGAGCGGTAAGTGAGACCTCGCGCAACGCGGGGAGCTTTCTTGTTGAGGTGGGGAGCGGGAGACTATGTGTGTTCATAAAATTTCTAAATGCGAGACATTACTTAGTAAAACTTCGGTGACTTTGGACTTGTCTATTTATCTATCTATTTAGCCGTCAACGACTTTCAGCTCTCCAGGTCGTTTCGATGATGGTATTCATACCAAAATTGGTATAGGAAAACATGACTGTATGACGATCTGACTAGTCATAACCTGAAAATCATGACACGTATGTTACGAATGTCATGATTTACATTTTATGGTCTTGCTGCTCTTGTGGTGGTTTCATCACGTGACATATTGAAAAACTGGTGACTGGGATGACTGCATGGGATGACTGCATGACGAACATAAGTGGCCGACTCTAACGTGGAATTCATGACACGCATGTCACGTAAGTCATGACTACTGCCACGCTCATGGTGCACTCATGGTCGTTTCGCTAGCTTCACATATCAACATTTGGTATTACGGGACGAGAACGCATGACGAAGGTATTTGACTGGTGCAAACATGATAATATTGACATGCGTGCTATGTAAAACATGACTACTTGCTACGCTCATGGCGTGCTCGCGGCCGTTTCACTACCTCCACATATACCAAATTTGGTTTTGCATGACGTGAATGGACCACGAAGGTAAATGACAGATTCAAACATGATAATCATGACATGCATGTCATGTAAAACATGACTACATGCTACGCTCATAGTGCACTCATGGTCATTTCACTTGTTTCACATGTACCAAGTTTAGTGTCACGTGACGTGAGTGGATGACGATGATATATGACTGGTTCAAACATGATAATCATGATATGCGTGCTTGGTAAGAATATGACAACATAGCACGCTCATGACGCGCGCGCGGCCGTTTTGCTAGCTTCACATATAATAAATTTATATATTACGTCACATAAATAGACCACGGAGGTTAATGACACGTCTAAACATGATAATCATAACATGTCTGTCATGTAAGACATGACTAAATGCTACGGTCATATAGTGCACGAGGCCGTTGCGCTAGCTTCACATATAACAAGTTTCGTATTACTTGAAATGAATGGAATACAAACACAAATGATAGGCGCAGACACAAAAATAATGATATAGTAGTCATGTACGGCTTAATTTACGTCCGCCTCGTAACAATGTGCTAATTTTAATGTGACGTATCAACCTTCCTCGTTCATGCTTCGCATATCATGGATTCCCACTGTATACGTAGAATTTGCCGATTTTTTTCTTCAGCCATGTCAACAGGATGGGTGTGAGCCAGAGATATAGGTCATCCTCGTTATCATAATTTATATTGTGAAATTTGCTTTTTTATTCACAATGGCTGCTGGTGGGAGAGTTTCATACTGTTATTGGGAACTTGTGCTATTGAAAGCAACTAGAGATTGTGCGGAAATATTTTGGCAGCGCGGAGACCAGGGCTTGAAGAGAAAAAATATCTTCAAAAAGCTATTTGTTCTCCTATGCACAGTAGATATCGATACCAACGCCGACAAAATATGTTCTTCCGTTTCACTTGCATTGCCTAAACTTTCTTGGTGGGATGAAAATATCAATATACCTTTCATTTTCCGGTTTCTCTCAGAAGGAAGGATGATTAATACACCACGTTAGCGTGCTATATGAAAACAATATAGTGGCTACCAAGAATTCATTGCATTGCCGCCTCTCGCGCCAGTTTCCCGGTACCTTGTGGCTGCCTGCATACATGATAAAAGTGCCGTAAAGCGAAGTTGTTCTTTTTCACCTTACAATCAGAGCCCGCTTGCAGGAACCGAAATTTACTGAAGTGAACATACAAATCAATATAGAACCTTTCTTCGCAGATGAGGTTTGAGCGACATGTAACACACACGTCCCAAAAGTTTCAAGTACATGCAACAAAATATGAAATATTCGCAACAAGGGCAGCGCACATGGCAGTATTCTGCAGAAAACAAAAACGACCACGGAGGTTTTAGGAACGAAAGCATCTGACCCGTAAACAGCCGATATACGTAAACAGCTCTAAAGAAAACATGTGGTGTACAGGCACTCATACACAGACACAAACACTGTGTGTGTGCACACAGAGATTCGTGATCGCTTGGTCCTTGGCAAAAAACGATACCCAATGACGGCGTAAATCGACGCCCACTCGGAACACCAACGCACGATTAACGTTTTTCTGGCTGCCGGAGGGTTTCCTGTTTACTGTCCTCGGCGTTACGGCCCGCCATACCCATTCCACAAATACTAAAATCCCTGGAATGATCTTAGGAAATTCCGCGAAATTGGTGTTTTTCTCCCAGTATCCCAGAAGGGGCTGGATGCGGGTGTTGACTCAAGTGGGGTCAGCTAGCGTAACGGTGTGGCTTTAGCATGGACTTCAGCTACGCTTTGCGAGGCGATACGTCTGAAGTTGTTTGCAAGGGCTTCATGAATGGGCAGTACGGGTCGCGGAGACAATTGAAAGACCAAACGGAATTCGTGTGGCCTCATTGAGGGCTATTGTAATTGTCGGAGTAATGAATCAAGTGCAGTGGCTATTTGGGCATAACACCGACCAACCCAAGCCTCGAAAGAAATCATTTGCCTTAATGAGAAGACTAGCACAGTGGCGAAAGTTGTCGCCCTTCTAGCGGCAAAAAATCAAAAACAAAAACAAGCATACAAACCAACAAAAACACGCAAACAAACAAGAAAGAAAGCAAACAAACAAACAGCAGCAACAACAACAACAACAACAACAACAACAACAACAAACACCAGGCTTGCATGAAGTAGGCAGCACAGTCACAGTGAAAGCTGGAAGAACGGCCTTTCAGAGCCCGCTGCAAACTCTTTAGGGGCAACTACTACAAATACAATTTCAAGGTACCCACTACATCATAAATCGTTATAATATCTTTAGGCTATATAGGCACCAACTAATTCGCCAATTGCTATCCTGAGAGGAAGAGAGGTATTGATGAAACATTTGCAAGAGATTGTGCGCACTTGGTCGATGCTCAAGTTGGTGATGATGAAGTATTATTGTGGACCCTCGTAATACTTCCTGAGATTTAAATGACCTACAAAAAATGGTTTTTCCCATTCTCTACCTTCCTTCCAATGTTAACATTTACATTATTCGCCGGCTTTTTGGCCAATCTGTTAAATCATATAGGAGCCAGGTGTAAGGAATAAAGTAGCACACAAACAACCCCATCCCTACGCCATTCGCGGTGTAAGACATCTGGTTGTCGTTTTACTCTATACTGCCGCGCTATATCCAATATGTCAACAGAATTCCTTGCTCGACATATGACCTGTACAGGGGGTTTTTGAGAGGGAGTCCCAAGCACTGGCGTTGCTCTGCGGTCGAATACTCACCTGCCGCAAAGATTCAAATATCGTTCGATCTTGGATATTCTGTTTTTCTATCATTTCGCGCGACAGTGGTTACCAAGGCTGATGGTGGGGGCGGCGGGTAGCTACGCCTTCAAAATGAGCTGTCGTGATCTCATACGAGTTTTCGTTGTGATTCATCGCCACCCAAATTGTGTTCGTGTCAGCCACTTTAGTTTATTCGACATGGAACGAAGTCATATCTACGTGATTGGCTACACGTTTTCACCCACCGTAAACACTTTTCTGCAAATAAGGTGACACAAGCGGCCATTACAAATTACCATGACACAAATGATTTATTTATTTATTTACGTGACATTATTTCTTCGCAAGAATTTAGAGTCATAACAATATTATTTAAGAGAACATTTCATCGTCCTTTTTTTTTCAGAAAACACACAGCAGCAAGACGTCTAGTCAGATCACTGCATTAACCATTCAACTTTTGATGCCTTAAGTGACCCCTGTACAGTCTTCATTGAAGTTCAACGTAGTGAACATGTAGTTAGCACCATCTGCGGATCACGCGCTGCAAAAATGATTTTGACTTTTTCGCGAGACACTGACCTGGGGCAAATCATAAGTTACTTTCCTACTACTTGCACGTTTTGTGCATGTTGCATATTCAAAACGCCGAAAGCACGTACTCTTTACTCGTATGTTTTTCATCAAGAGAAGGCAAGCAATTCGGTAAGCCTCTCCGGCTATCTTTTAAAGATGTTCTGTGTTTGTGCAAACGAGCTATTGATAATGACATCCTTATATCGTGATTTAGAACAATAGCTATGTCAATAACAACAAATGCAACACTAATGAAACACACTACTAAAAAAACTATTCTACATAGTAGGTTAGCGTCGTCATAAATGCAGCAGAAAATGTAACTGCGATCACACTGCAAGTTCACTGGCTGCCCTTTACATGACCGTACGTGAGTTTTTTCTTTCATGTAGCATAGGTAACAGTAGTAACAATGGCAGCGCTGGTCGAGTATTAACCCAGGCAAAGCATGCGTTACTAGTCGCTCTTAGTGCCATCATGTCTTAGTTTCTCTTCACTGGTTCATTTAGCTTAGGCTAACAGAGTGCCCAGTCATCCGCTGAAGTTGCTCTCACATCTCTCTCCCCAACCGTCTGCGGTGGAAGGGCCGGGCACTTGCCACTTTTGCCCACCCACTCTTCAATACTCCATTCTCGCTCGCAATCTCCACAACAGGTTCGCATCAGTCTGTGACGCACTGAGGCAACTTTGTTGATTACTATTGCGCAATCTCGCGTGGTCAGTATTTGTCCCGCTTGGTAGGCGCACGAGCGATGGTTGTTTGAGTCGTGTAAGGAAAACAACAACAACAACAACAACAACAACAACAACAACAACAACAACAACAACAACAACAACAACAACAACAACTCATTTATCATTTCCACTCTGTCAACACACCCACACGATTGAAAATTATATCGAAAAGCGTTGAAACAAGCTAACTCTGCCATGCTTACCGAGAAGCAACTTTTTCTCTTAGTTAAAAATACAAAATCAGAGCTCTCACGATACGAAGTGCTCTCAGAATCGTGAATACTGTTTCTTTGCGGCAATAAATGTATTCTGCACACGGCAAAAATAATTTCAGATGTAAGGCATTACAATATCTATGCCAACTGAAATACTCTGAAAAACATTGAAATTCTCCTTGAATGTCGTGAGAACATCCTGGTAGAGGCAATCTTAGATTGCGCCCACGTAGCGGCCATAAAAAGCTTGAGAATTCCTAAAAGGAACGTACGTTCGGCGTTGCGAGTGATACGGTTCCTCAGAAAACCACATTTTTTGTGGCACCAAGCAACCCGCGTCAATGTGCAAGCAGCCCCAAAGTCGGACAGCTGACGATCTGGATGTTATGGTTCACAACTTCAAGCGACAACAGCGAAATACCACGGACATAAGTGCAGTGAATTGCACATCTAAAGGTGGATGCTGCTAGTTTGTACGGAGGTGATGTGAAATGCAATGTTCTGAAGCAGCATATCACAGTTCACCTTTCAATACCAGTGATTCAACCGTGTATAGCATCACTGTTCATTGGTATGTCACAGCTTTTGGAGCATGATTAAATAAATAAAACTTAAGCTCCAAGAGAAAAAGAAGAACGAGATATCAATGGTATTTCGAAGCATTGGTAATGAAATCCAACCAATCAATCAATGGTTATATTTAGAATTTAACGTCCCTAAACTTTAATATATAATTATGAGAAATCGCATAGAGGAAAGTTACTAAAACATCGACCATCTGGTTTTCCTTAACGTGCACTGGCAACGCAGTACATAGGCCTCCTGCGTTACGCCTGTATCGAAATGCGACAGCTGTTGTCCGAGATCGAACTGGCGACATTCGGGTCAGCAGTCAAGTGTCATGAATGATGACTACACCGCAATGGTGGACCATTCAATAAATCGTTTACTGAAGGTGTCCAGAAGCAGGCGTTAAGTCTTAGTGCTGGCACACGCATTATTACTACTAAACAATAAAACGTAGACAGCCTTGTTACAACCGCAGGTGGCTAGGCCGCCCCGCATTGAACGGACAGGCGTCGATCAGCAAAAAGACGTACGTTTAATCGAAGCACGCTAACTTAAAGGAAACGGGGTGGTGGAGAAGGAAGAGGCAATGCTAGCGTTCCACTGGACTTCAGCAACTGGTGGCTTGCAGGTTGCAGCAAGCCTATGGTGGGACATAAGAACAAAGAAGAAATAAATAAAAAAGTTACACCATCTCCCACTTAAGAGAACCACGTGGGGAAGCGAAGCAGCACTGGTGTTCACTTGTGTTTCCATTTGTATGTTTTCATGTGTGTTTCACTTGTGTGGTGTTGGGTATATGTTCTGCCCTGCTTTGTGACCCTCTCCCATTTGTGTGTATTACCATGTGTGTGCCATAAAGTGCCCTGAACACCCAGTGTTGCCAGGAGAGGGCGATGGAGCGAGTACGCGCAGCACTATATGCGAGCGCCCAGCTGTGGCGGAGACAAACGGGAGGCAAGAAACGAAGCGGAGGCAGCGCTGTTCCACCTCTACCCCCTCACCTCAGCCCACCTCCTCGCGCTCACGCGAGGAAAGAGGCGAGAGCTGGTGCATGCGCAGTAGCGGAGCGGACGGTCGCCGAGAAACGGACACAGCTCCGAGCAAAAGCTGCTACGCATATAAAAGTGGCTGGACAGCAGTGTAATCAAGCGTAGGCTTTTACTACGTAGGCCTTGTGAGTACAGCTCTCACGCATACTCGAGTTATGGCTTCTTTCACCTAGGCATTGATCACAAAGTCAAACGCAGAGTTCTAAGTTTGCAGAGGTATAGCAGATAATACTATAACAAGTTTCCGTTAAGTGCAGTTTTAGAGAACAACCATGTAAGCTGATTTAACTAATAGAAAAAAAGCACAAATACAGGCAGAGAAAAAGGCACTCAAGATAAACCATTGGAGAGAAATCAGCGAGGCGTTGCACTTTGTAGTCCACACACCCTATAAATTCGCTTTCAAGTCCACTACGAAAGGAATGCGACGTCTCTTGATATAACTAGATTTGTTCGTCTAGTATCCCCCATCCATCGCCGCTTTAAAAAAGAAAAAAAAGAACAAAAACCTTTGGTGATTCCTTCGACTGTGTATTCCAAAAATTTAGCCATTATCTCGGCGACATGAAAAAACTGTTAGTGGAGCTGGCCCAACGAGGAGCACTTGAAGAAGATATATAAAGCAGGACTTGAACTTGCACCACGCAGCGCATAGCCGGCGGCGCAGCCGCACGAAGCACAGCTGTTCAGTCGACATTCCGGTGCGCCGAAGAGCCCACTCGTGCGAGTATCGGCCACGTTTGAGAACCGTGAGGTGCAAACTCTGTCAGTCCACTTCTTTCTGGGAAGAAGAAGAAGAAAGAGGAGGACGAGTATCGAGGCTTGCGGAATATTCTGCACGTGGGCACGCTGGGCACTTAGATAAAAACCAAGCATAGAAGTAGTGGACGTTTTCGTACGATGAGCGAACGCGTCCATTGAAACACTCGGACACTGACGCACATTCCAAACAAAAGTGGAAACAGAGACTGCAGAGAGACGTGAAGCTTCGCCCTCTTTTGTTAGGGAGGCCAACGGTACTCTACCGAGAACGTGACTGCCCCCAGAAATTCATCTTATCTTCTTTAGTTTAATGGAAAAAAACTGCTATTTGTTTTCTTGGAGGCTTTCCCAAGGACGGCCTGAATAGCTTGGCTGACAGCTGACGAGGATAATTTTGTTGCTGATCTTTTGTGTGTCTCCTTTTGTATAGAAAGTATGAGCTCTGTCGCGTTTGGGAAAAGCGGCTAATCAAACAGTACTTATTGCCCGCTTTTATTAGCGTATACCAAGCGTGCTTGAAATTCAATACGTTGAAGTTAGGGCCTGTAGGGTTCAGAATACGGGAGAAAAAAGGCATGAAAGAAAACTTGTCTTCGATTTCGTAAAGACACCCTTGACTACATGGCGTAAGTAAGAAAGTTAAGTGCGGCTGTAACCCCTTCATCACAGGGCACCCTGTTATGATTGGCATTGATGATGGCTCTGGGGAATTCACGCTCTGTGGTGGGATACTTTGATGACAAGTAGAAATGTAATTTGAAGAATTTTTGCCGTGTCTCCGTGCATATTATTCCGGTGACCCTTGCTCATGGTTAAATTCTTTCTTTTATTATGTACCACATTTATTTATTTCTATTTATCTAATAATATAGATACTTATTAATTTTTTATTACATAGGAATCTTGAATTACCATTCAGTACATCATTAAAAATACCGCAGAGCCTTCTTATTTGTGAAAACTGCCTGCTAGCCGAAAGAAGCTCATATTGTGAACATCTCTCGCGACAGAACATAAAAAAATAAAACGACGCAAAACTCGGGTTCGTTACCAAGCAACTTGTGTACAAGCGAGGCATTTTTTGCATACTGTTAAACAAATATTTCTGCCCCGCCGCGGTGGTCTAGTTGCTAAGGTACTCGGCTGCTGACCCGCAGGTCGCGGGTTCGATTCCCGGCTGCGGCGGCTGCATTTCCGATGGAGGCGGAAATGTTGTAGGCCCGTGTACTCAGATTTGGGTGCACGTTAAAGAACCCCAGGTGGTCAAAATTTTCGGAGCCCTCCACTACGGCGTCTCTCATAATCAAATAGTGGTTTTGGGACGTTAAACCCCACAAATCAATCAATCAACAAATGTTTCTCTTTCCTACCCTTCTTTCAATCTCTCCCATCTCGTTCCCACATGTAAGATAGCAAACTGGTTATCGTGATTACTTGACCTCCCAACCTTTCCTCCTCTGCCATCTATTCTATTCGATTATTCTAACAGTGTTACATGAGTCTCATTTAAGCCACATTTGTCTTACACAAAGCCAAACAGCCGCAAATGCTTTGTAGTGCCGAATAGTTTATTCAAGGTTTACGAAAAGCACGAACAGCGAAGGCACCTCAGAGTTCTGGCTTGGCTTTTCGAGCTCCATAATTTATATCGCTTATACGACGCTATGTTTAGGGACTTACGCTAAATGGCGCTGGAAGAACAGAGAGAATTTTCCGAGAGGCCTGCGCATTATCATTTGAAACACGTGATCGGTTACGCTTTGTGTTGGCTGATATGATTTGTTAAATGCTGGGAAGAGAACTCTTCTTTCGGAATTGTATATTGTTCAGCTGACGGAATGAGACAGACAGACAGACAGACAGACAGACAGACAGACAGACAGACAGACAGACAGACAGACAGACAGACAGACAGACAGACAGACAGACAGACAGACCGATAGATAGATAGATAGATAGATAGATAGATAGATAGATAGATAAATAGATAGATAGATAGATAGATAGATAGATAGATAGATAGATAGATAGATAGATAGATAGATAGATAGATAGATAGATAGATAGATAGAACTGAATTTGTTAATGAGGCAAGACTCGCGAACTCCTCGGGTCTGTTCAGTCTTAAACTCTGGCTAGTATTTTGGCCTTGATTTTTTTTTTTCAAAGGAGTAACCTAGCAACAGGATATGTTTTGATAGTTAAAGAGGAAGAAGAGTAAAATTTTGGACTCTGTGGTTGTTAAAGCGTAGTACCAGTGACGCTTTCATTTGACCTGTGTATTATTTGTGGCATGGGGAGCACTCGGGCATGTAAATAACATTGCGCTGTCCCAAGTGAAGTCTCCATTGATGCTCATAAAAAAGCTTGAAACATTGCTACTTACGAATAGCTAAGTTTTCATAAGCAGACCTAGCAACGGGGTTTATTGCAAGGATGACAGGCAACGTGATTGTTCATTTCGATAGTTCATTTTCGACGATGTTAGGGTATCACGCAGGTTATGTGATTGGCGATAAACCAATTGGCAATAAACCACTCTGGGTGGTTCCGTAAAAAATGTATTTGAGGTGGTCACATTGAATGAAAATGTTGTTGGTTCCAGTAGATACCGATGCTGAGTGCGTCAGGATGAGATTTATATTGTTACGTGATCAACTTGTTGATTGTTTGTCACTTGTGAGCAAATCCTTGTGGTCGATGTTGTCCGCCTCTTTGAGAGTGTTGCGAATGATTCATGTGGCGTTAGCGAACTTTGAAGGTGTTCGCAGTTTCGAACGATTTTTTTTGTTTTCGAAACAGATGCGTTTATACCGAATTCAATATGGTAGTTGGCCCGACATCATTCTTGCTTAGGGGAGTGCGGATTTGCTGAGGAAAACAACACACGACCAAAAAAAAAGTTTTATCCTAAGCAAGTCCGCATTCTTTTAAGCAGGAATTAAACCGAATCGTTTTGCCTTATGGAGTAGTGGTTTTGACGTACTTTGTGTTAATACTTTAAAAATGAACATATAGATGCCTATCATTTGATATCCTGTATAGCCTCGTTGTCATTTTCGGTTCACACAATGTTACTGTGACGTCCGCAAAATTGACACTGAAGTCAATTATAATTAAGAGAAGGAAGTTATAATATTTTATATCATGGCGGCACTGCGAACCACGCTTGTATGACGTCAGTTCGACGATTCGCGTGCTCTAGAGGCGCGGCGCCATATAAAAACCCCCATCGTAGCAAAACTCGGCGAAGACGCAGTTCTATTTGTTATCTCGTGTGCGTTGGCTTCTAAAAACCACGAGTTTCCACTTTTAACGCTCATTTTAAAAGCACAACGCTTTGTTTCTTAAAAGTGCGGCCGCTTGTCTCCGCGGCGAGTGTTGCGCAATGGTGGAGTACGGCTCTGTGCCTCGATATTGCCGTGCTCGATATAGACACAGAACAAAGATGATCTGTGCGCCAATAGTCTTGTGAAGAAGGGACACTGAAGAAGACGACGTGCTTTTGTTTATGTCTCTTGATCATGGATCCTGCATAAAAACACACGCCGTCACTTCTCGGACTGAACGTCTCGGTGACCTGCTTACGTTGAACCGCGACAATATGATATCCCACCGGTGAAAAGAGCGTTAGTTTTCACAACTATCCTAAGGATCCGAAGCTGAGGAAAAAGCGCGTGGTCAAACTTAGATAGAGAAAGCGCCCCACACTTTAATCGAGCATGTGCAGCAAGAACTTCGCTGACAGTAACTTTTGCTTTACCATCCCTATACGCTCCACTTTTTGGCAAGCTTTTAACCGTGTTTCGGCGTCTTGCCAGCAACTCAGCCACTCATTGCACGCAGGCGACTTGCACCAGGTCAGGTGCCATCCCAAAACCTACCGTGAAGGCCCCTAGGCAGATCGCCTCGGGTAAGCGTGCCTTCTGAGCGCAGCTGAGTGGTGCAGGACATCTGGGACTACAGCTTTATTTAGTTGGTGTGCGCACATATATAGGTGGTTTACTTATCAAGACGAGCACGCGCCTAGCGCGCTGCTTACCGTAAGTTCATATGCGAAACCTGCTTCGCTGTTTAGTGTACATTCGCTAAAGGTTGTCACATAACCTTTGTTGCGTGATATATACAATCAGCGATAGCTAGTTGTTATATTCTGATACCCGAGCGATGGCCCTGTGTGGTATTAATATGAACTACTTGATCATATCGCTCTTATATAACAAACATTACCGCAACAAACTGTAGTCGTTTGCATCAGCCAGGGATTGCAACAAGGCGGAACTTGCCTCCTTCCCCAGTCGCACCAGCACCTACCCGTCAAGACTTGTCTTACTGCGATACAACACGGGCTTGTGCCCTGCCGACGCTCATAAGATCAATCCAAGCAGGATTATCTGAAAATCGGTATATTGATGCTGCTCTGCATTTTAGCAGATGCCATGAATGGTCGATTGAATGCCGAAGAAGCAATTTAAATAGCTGCTCAGTAGTAATTATCTCATGCGTTGTCTGCGAAAGCCAGAGTTGCAGTAATCAGCGATTCTCACACCTATCCCCGTGTTCAATGCCACTATCGTTGCACTGCAGGAAACAATATTAAAAAAAAGGGCAGGCGTTCCCTTCTCTTCAGGATTTTTGCGAAAGCTATTGCCCTTCTCAAGGGGGGACGAAGTACATCATAGCACAGAGCAGTACTTCACCCTTGCGAACAACTCAATCGCCACAGGGACCTTGTGTGGCGGGTTTGCCAATCCACGTGCTTGCAGGACCAGAGCCTGCAATCAGGACCAGGTGGTGCAGGACCAGGTGGTGCGATCTCCGTTGACGGCATCGGCTGAACACATTCAACAACGTAACCTGCGTCGTACACCACCACACTGTCGATGAGACAACTCGACGTTTCACTAGCTCTAACTGCATCCTTGTAGATGCAGGAGAAAGGCGCACTTATTGAAATTCCGAAACACTCGAACTGTTTAGTACGCATGGCGGAAACTGCACATTACGAGCGTGAACACCCGCACGAAGTTTCGTTTTCTGACCGCATCGGCGTGCTCATCGGCCATGTGGAAAGTTTCTTGGCCTTGTCGATTGCGCTGCAACTAAAACAAATTCATAATTGCACTCGAAAACATTCGTTGTGGGTGCTAGTAGACCCTGGCGAGGCTGTTCGTTCGATAAAGTTCCCGTCGGAAGCAGAGGATCCGCGCACAGCCCCGCCGCGGTGGTCTAGTGGCTAAGGTACTCGGCTGCTGACCAGCAGGTCGCGGGATCGAATCCCGGCTGCGGCGGCTGCATTTCCGACGAAGGCGGAAATGTTGTAGGCCCGTGTGCTCAGATTTGGGTACACGTCAAACAACCCCAGGTGGTCAAAAATTCCGGATCCCTCCACTACGGCGTCTCTCATAATCATATGGTGATTTTGGGACGTTAAACCCCACATATCACTCAAATCGAAGATGCGTGCACAGGAGCAGCAGGTGCTGCAGCGCGGATGAGGGCGGAGTCCACAAACTGACGTCACACGCGAGAGGGCGCCACTCATAGATCTCGAGGTCAAACGCGAATAAGCCTTGACGCTGGCAAGACTGTGCGTGCGTGCGTGCGTACATACATATAGGCACTGCGCCGTGCTCCCGACCGGGTTGCAGAAATAAAGTGCCTTTTCTCATCTTCTAACCACTACCACCACCACCACATACATACATACATACATACATACATACATACATACATACATACATACATACATACATACATACATACATACATACATACATACATACATACATACATACATACATACATACATACATACATACATACATACATACATACATACATACATACATACATACAAAAAGTAAGGCAGAAAGAGTCAGTGCTTGACTAACATTCCTTGGTGACTATACGTAGTGCGATGTTGCTTCTAATCAGTTCGCTATACCCACGGCTTACTTTCACTTTGCCCACGACCCTTTCTCCGAGCGCTTCGTCTTGTCCGCCTGCTCGCCAATAGGGACAGCGATACAAGACATACCACCACACACGGCGATAGGAACAGGTTAGACGACACCGAGGTGTGGTTACCGATCCCACGGATAAAGTAATCGAAGAAAGGGAATACCGCGCGCATCATCTCGTGGCCATCAGCCACTTGCTTGTGGTCACGAAAGTTATGAGCGTCGCTCCAGAGAGAAAGGAGAAGGAGAAATGAGAAGGAGGAGGAGGATTAGGCACGCTCGGGAAAAAAGCGGGACGAGAGGAAAGAGATGGTGCGAGTTGGGGGAACGAAGTGCGGTCGCCTCCTCTCCCAGGCGAGCGCAGCGACTCCAGAGGGTGAAACCGAGCAGCGCAGAGCGCGAACGCCGAGTCTCGCGCGGCGCGACACAGAGCTGCGCCCACCGCAGTGTTGGTGCCGGCGCTCTTTCGGGTGGTCCGCTTCGGCTGGGCTACGAGGGCGTCAGGTCTGGCAGTAGCTCCAAAGGAGAGAAGTTGTTTCCTTTTTCCTTCGCTTGATCGTTGATTATTTTTGCATTTCATTGTGAAAAAAAAAAACACCCACTGTCTACGAAGGCCCAAATTGCAAAGCAGCTGTTAAAAATTGTGTCAGGTTTCTTGTGGAAAAAGAGGGGGCAGGTTGTGCGTGGACGTCGTTTCTTCTGGACAGTCTTCAGTCGTAAAGGTAAGAGCAAAACATCTTGATTTATGCTGTATGATCGGACTTGCTCCAAATTGCTGGATATATTTGTAATTTGTTTCCAGATTCGTTGAGCAACTTTAAGACAAAAGCTATATTGTTGCTGATGACTTTGATAAATCTCATCGAATGTTGTATTCTACTAGGTAACTTAACATTCTTGCTATCTCCAACTTGTTTAAAATTTGTGGATAAGACGAAACACTGCTTCATACAAAAAAGGTCAAGTCTTTATCCTAGTTAATTATGTGTAGAGTTTGAACTTCTAAGACACCAAGTTTTGTTTAAAGATGATAATTAACTCCTGTAATTTGTTTTTACAGAAGTAGAATAGTTAGCAGTTATGTATATTCTCAAAGTATCGTAACGGTACTCAATCTTCTGTGTTCTTTTTAATTTATCACCACTACATTAGGCAGCATAGCTGTTGTGTGAGCAACATAGAAAAAATGACGTGGAGTGTTTTATTTTTGATCAGACTGCAGCTTTGTGATGAAGATGAAAAGAACATGTTAGAATTTAGATCAGCTGCGCAGTATTCCAACAAACGTTGTTATTGTTACAGACGCATCGCAATGTGACTAAATGTCCGGGATTCGTATTTTCAGCCCGATTTTAGATTGGTCTTATTCCCTTCGACTACCCGATTTCATACCCGTTTTTCGTGGCTGAATTTCTGGCAGTAGTGTTCGCTTTACACAAGTTGGATACGGAAATTACATCAGCTGCTATAATAACAGATTTTGTATCTCTCAGTGCGAAACTTTCTGTTGGTGCTGAATCTTAAGTAACAAATGGATTCCGTGCAATATAGTGCCTGCGAATGTGAGAAAAGTCCGATTAGTTTGGGTGCGTGGACATAAAGGCTTACTTCTAAATGAAATTGCCAATTCCTTAGCTAAGTCGTCAATGAGCGGGCTGATTCTACCGCACTTTCCATCATCCACTTATGTGACTGCTGCTCGATTCCGCAGACGTGTACTTAAGGAAGACTTTAGAGGTACAGCACTGACAAACTCTACCGAATATTGCTGTTTATTATATCCTTGGCGAAGAGCCTTTTGCCAAACTCGTAAACAAGAAGTAGCTGTCACAAGGCTGCGCTGTCGGGCACGAAATCTATGCTTAAATAAACACAGGTCTGCTCAGACACCTTCGCCACTGTGCGCGTTTTGTGGTGAACTGCAAACAATGAATAATTTCCTTTTGGCCTGCAGGTGGTTTAACCCAATACGAAAAACCTATTTAAAAATATCGTTACGTGGTATTGGTATGAATTTATCTGTGTCTGTCATTTTGTCTTTTGGAGTTTTGATTTCTCGGTTCTCCGCTGCGACAGTATGCGTGGCCGTCCGAGACTATAATAATTAAACTAATCAGTTGACTAATTAATCCGCATTATTATCCTAACGTGTCTACAACATTATAGAAGTGTAAACAATCAGGGTATTGCTCAAACTCAAGGAAGAAAAAATTATTTAAATAAATATAGGCATTACATAAGGCACCACAATTTCCTAGGTCATCGGTACTCTCTTTTTTATATAAACTTCGTTATTCTACAACTGCACAGTATTTTATAAAATCACTCAATTCATGGCCAATCCCCCACAGTGGGCATGCACCACGGGCAATAGGGGAACAAGAATGAGAATTTAGCCCAGTCCAAAAGGAAAGAAAAAACTTAAAGCAATATAGGCAATGTCTTGCCAAAATCGCACAGGTGAATATCAACTAATTCAATTTTGGTTCTCGAATGAACGTCCCTGGAGCACTAAATACCTTGCATTTTTGATCACCTTGATTTTCAAGCACTGGCAGCTTTTTGAAAGATCACTGTTTTATTCGATAAAAAAAAACTTTGCATGACATACGCATGGCGGCTGTCGGGGTACTGGGTTGTAATGAAGCATTCATAGCCGGCCACCATTGCATACAGTACAACTGCCAAAAAGAAAACAACATGAAACTTGTAAAAATGTACTGTGCACTTTTCGTGAACCATTCTTTATATTGGGCCGAAATATGATTGGATCAAAATACAAAAAAGAAGAAAAAACATTTCAACACAATTTTATACAGTAATACACAACAAAAACAGTAAAACAGTTATTCGTCTTAGTGCCAATAACTGATTCCCTTGTCCGGCAGTTTTCTACAAAATATTCCAAAAGCAAGCCTACGCTTGTTTAGCTGTCATAGATAACACGTTGCGCACTGATGTTTTACATTCTCGCACCCGCGCTGATTCAGTCTGCTTGTGAGGCTACTTGTGGCAGTTTTCTTTCTGCAATTAGTAACACTTGTATTTCTAAAGACAGCAAGCTTTCGACCTCCAAGCACACGTGCAAATAGTGCGAATAATCGCACTTGAACAGCAATCACTCGCACCTTTGCAGAAAATAATTTCATATTCACAGAGAAGCATAAGGTGATAACGACGAAACGTAGTCTGCTTATCGTTTCCATGCTGACAGAACCGTCGTAGTCAACGTGAATCATAGTGTCATAGCTTCCTATTTACCAACATTTACAAGACATTCTCTGCCTTCGCCCTTTTTTAGTAATTGGAAAGATGGTTTTCTCCCGGAATTCTTTCACGCATGCATTTTTCCCATTCTTTCTTGCACAGGCCCCCACCGTGACACTGCGGCGTCCCTTTCACGGGAGTAAGGGTGATGCCCAACGTCTTGCTGGCCTCTACTTACCTCCTTAGACCCACCGTACAGCTCCTGTATAGGTACTCTCGTTTTGAAACGTATCAAGTGTGTCTCGCGTGCCAATCTTGGATGCATCGTTGAAAACGTCACTCAACCCGAACGAGCGGAGAAGCGCGAGCTTCTCTTTAACGTACTGCTACGCACCCTTACAGCGGGGTCAAGAGCGCGTACGACGCAATGTCTCCGACCGAGAATATGCTGCTGGAGGTGTCCTCTCCGGTCTTCGTCGCCAACGGAACCCTGCCGAGCGTGTCGGTGGCGACGGAGGAACCAGTAGCTTCCCCTGTCACGATCGCCACGCTGGCTTCGCTGTTCGCCGCCATCGGCGTATCGGGCGTGCTGGGCAACGCGTTTGTGGTGTGCGCCGTACTGGGCGACCGAGACATGCGCAGTTCGGTGACCAACTTGTTCATTCTTAATCTGGCCCTGAGTGACCTCACCATATTGCTGGCGTGCGTGCCGGACATCGTGCTCTTCATCCGCAACCGCGGCTGGGAACTGGGCTTGGGCATGTGCAGAGCACTGCGCTTTGTCGAGGTCATGGCACTCTACGCGTCCGTGATGACTCTGGTCAGCGTGTGCGTCGAGAGGTAAGCTGTGCTTTTAGTGCAACGCCGTGCTGCTAACTGTGGTGTTTCAGTGTGTGTAGAAATTGCCCGCTCATCGCGGGGTTTAGGGACCTCTATTCACAGCCATGAAAACTAGACTGCATAGGATGTTGAAGATTGGGCGAGCTCGTGTTACGGTTTTAAAACTTGTTACACTGCTGTCAGGAGTGGGAAGAAACAATTGGATGTTGTGATCCACGCTCTTTGAGCTCGTTTTTCGAACCCTTTGATTGCTTTTTCTTTTTCACCACTCTGAGACAATATTGAAAACCTCACTCTGCCGTGGCTGGAGTGCCAGATGGTCCATTATGTTTATGACGACGCTAGGTAACCTTATGTGGCCAGAAAATAGACGCCAGCTCTGCGCCGAGACAGCCCCTAAAGCCCAGGCATGTTGTTTGTGACGCTCAACTCGGCGAATTAGCAGTTTACTTCGCGAGATTCGCGAGATTAGACATACACAATCCAACTCCTATGTCAAGAGTTAACATTATGTCTTTGCGTCAGAATAGCGTAGCGCTGAAGCCGGCATTACCGATCGATGGGCTTCGCAAACATCAATTCAGCGCGCCCCCATATGTGTGCTAGAGTGGGCGGATGGGGAAAAAGAAAAATGGTTGCTGGGCTCATCTTCCACGTAAAGCAATAGCGTTTCGCCCTTTTGTGTTCATCATCCAGATAAGCAATGTCAGCGGCTGCTTATAGCGCTTGAGTGACGTCTCAGATACCCATTCTGCTTTTATTAAATTTGTTTCAAGGAGAGGTTCGTGCCTAAGTGTTGCTCCGGCAACTCCTATTCTAATGTACATATTAGTATGCACCCCGACATTGTCAATAGCCGTAAAACAGTGCAAAGTTTACACATGATTGGTGTTCACGTGCCTATAGTCCAAGTACTACAGTATAATATATCTGTCTATGCAACGGTAATGTTCCCGAGTCATAAGTGTTCACACACTTACAACTTTCATGTTCTACAGAAGAGTTCGTCAAGATTATCGCACAAAAGTTACAGGGCATTCACCCGCTTCTTAAGCGCAGCTGTCACAAAAAAATGTGGATGAGCACGAAATCATGAAAAACACTGTGACCAGACGTATCTGTAAATAATTAAAAATACAAACAATGATTTTTTATCAAACCAATTAGGCCGCCAGCCGCAATTGCCAGGGGCGCCCTAGACGGTGGACACCACCCACTTACCCAGAAACCTTATAGTCAGGAACGTTTTCACTGATTTCTCTAAAAACTGCCCCTATGCATGTGCAGTGACACTTTTAAAAGTTTCGGTCGGCCATGAGCCCAAAAGTTTCACTTATGATAGCGGCCGACCCATCAGCTTTTCTCTCATAGTACACCTCTCGCTCTTTATCTTCTTATAAGAAACATTCTAATTTTAATATGTAGAAGAAGTTGTTCGGTGTCTTTCACGCCTTCATATCAGCATATAGCGAATTATTTTCTTTTCTTGTCCTAAACAAGAAGCTCCTAGTGCTCACGAAGTATTGAAAGTGTCGCGTAACTTTGTTGATTCAGTAAATATTTCGTTAACACATGCGATGAACCACCTTGTTCTGATATCGGGCATATAAGACAAACAAGGCGTCTTTAATTGAAACTCATAAAAACGAATCTTTAACGTACCCAATAAAAACTCCAAAACAGTTCTTCTGGAGGAGAAAAGAACAGAAGCTTCGTCGATGGGTAGAGTAACAGAATGAATACAGAATCAGTGGTTCTTTGCCGTTGACTGCTAAGAATAATATAAACATTGTAATGTGTACTTGCTGACAACAGGCATACTTCAGAAGCTACTTTG
The DNA here is from genome assembly GCF_043290135.1 of Rhipicephalus microplus. Classification (NCBI taxonomy): domain Eukaryota; kingdom Metazoa; phylum Arthropoda; class Arachnida; order Ixodida; family Ixodidae; genus Rhipicephalus; species Rhipicephalus microplus. Next base: position 290,347,912 of record NC_134700.1, read on the forward strand.
TGGCAATCCCTCTTCGACTTCAACCTAAGGAGAGGCTGGGAAGATTTTCTGGGTACATCCTTAGTTTAAAGAAATCATGCTTAGACAATCGCCACTTCTACCTTACCCGGCAACTCTCAAAAGGAGACGAAGAGGTGTATAGTGGGAGGGATGAGTTTGTTTATCGTTCGAAATAAACACAGGTGGACTTTTGAAAATGTACGCACAAAAAGAACTTTTGGTCAGTGAGGAATCTTAAACAACAGACACATGAACAAAATAAATCTGTAATTATTATAAAGCAGGTGGTATCAGCAAAAGTGGAGCAATATGTATGGCATAACGTAAGGCAAGTAAATGGTGGCAAATTAATGAATAAAGTTTCGAGAAAGGGTGGGCATACTCTTACAAATATTTTGTTGCGTGTTTTGAGCAGAAAAAAAGAATATATAAGAACACTGAAGCGGCAAGGATGCAAGCATATTATGCGTTGAACTAGCATGCATGGATGATGGATCCTTAAATCCGCGTCAGCGCACGCAAAACCCTTGCGCTTGAGAGCAGTGCACTTAGATTTATATGCAAGATAAAGAAAACCAGCCAATCGAAACTTGAGGAGCCCTTCACTACGACGTCTTTTTAATCGTATTCTAGTTTTGTGACGTAAAACCCCAAAGAATGGTGTTTTTTTAGCTCGCCTGTGTTGCATGTGTCTACACGAAACAAGGTAGATTGAACTTTCGGGTGTGGTCATCGGTAACATTAGGTCCATTGTTTCGGAAATAATTAATTTTCTAGTAAATTTCGCAGTATAGTTTTTTTATCATTTTCTCTAAAGCTTCATTGCTCGTCATTAGTTTTCTACGGCTGCATGCAATAGCCCTCTCTGCACCCAGAGAGTACTTATAAAACTTGATGAGACTGCAGCATACCGTTAATTGACTCGCATAGAAGTGCGGTTTCACGAAGAAGCTTTGATCCCTGTAAGCACTATAATATCACGTTATTCCACAGAGCCTCCTTCCATCCATTTATTATCACTCGACCATCGGAAGAATCCGAGGTAGACATACTTACAGAACGCAGTATATGAAAGGGCTTGAAATCCTTAAAAACGTTTGTATATGCTGCTGAAGGTTATTCATCGCAAGTTTAGTGTCAACAAAAACATCAAAGACGGCCGTCATTTTCTCAATAACCTCTTACTCACGCTTCTTTCTGAAGCAACCTTTCTGTACTTTCTTGTTTGCTGACAGGGTGCTCAATGTGATTATCGCTGTCCTCCCATCCTCTTCTCCGCCATCTCCTTCTGCACCTTTCTTTCCTTATAAGTTACTAAAAAAATGCATGAACCATGAATTAATGATGCAGTAGCAATGCATAAAGTTTTCGAAAACGAGAGACGAATGATTGTTGCTTAGATGGTATACATGCGGAAGAGGGGAAGGGAGAGGGTGCATTGGAGCATACGAGCAGGGACTGCATAATCTTTTTCCACTGAACGTTCGAGAAAATTCTTTCGGTCGTAAAGAAAAGTGAAACTCAGTCGTACAACTACATACATAACTAGAAGTGTAATAGCGCGGCTGACTCTATTACTTGAGACCTCTAGGTGCTATTGTACGAGAAAATTCGTACAATGTGAATGAACGGTCTCTATAGAGAATAGAAAACAGAAGCTGCTTCCAGAAAAAAAATCGCAGCTTCTTTACCAGTTCAGGAATTCGTACTACAATACATGAAACAAGTACGTTACCTCTGTACAACAAAATAACAATTACGAAACACGGCACAGTGTGAGATTTCTCACAACAAATTTTGAGTCCTAAGGTGCTTCCGTTTGCTTCTTGAGCGTGCTCGGGCCCAGAGTGAATCATTGCTCTTCGCAAGGAGAGCAAAGCTTTGCGATGACACTATTTCGCATGTCGGAGCACTCGCTGCACAGAAGGAGTGCATCCTGAAGTCAGAGAAGGAAACCAAAGCAATGTTGAAACATCTGCAAATGGGTTTCTATAAAAAAATAAAACCGTTGTTATTCACCAATCGACTAGCACCACATCACACCATGAAAAGCATGAAGAGGAAGAACGCATAATAATGCTCTTAATTTCTCTAATGTGCTCTTGATTTCGAACTATGCCATGTGTTTTTTTATCCCATGTTTATTCTTCAGTATGTTTTCCAAAAAAATATCTTCTAATAAATATTCTGATAAAAGCTTACTTCCTCTGCATTGCATTTGTTTGTACTTAACTTGAATCAGGTGCCGACTGTTTTAAGTTGTTCGCCAGCATGTGCCCTAAGCATAAGCGATCTATACTGTAATTTTTATTACAAGATATCAGTTATGAAATAATTTGATTAGAAGACACGTTATGTGCCATTAAGTATCTGCCAAGTTTTAATGTGTTTATTACATTATTCATAAAATGCACATATAAACATACTGGACATGGTGCTCTGCAGCTAATGAGCACCGTTATTGGGAAACCGTAAAAGAAGGCGATGCAGGTTTCGCATGCGTCAAACATTTGTCTTCAATGCAGGCTTTTGTGTCCGCATGTTCTTTTTCTAGTCATGATGTTTATTTCTTTTGGTATCTATCTATCTATCTATCTATCTATCTATCTATCTATCTATCTATCTATCTATCTATCTATCTATCTATCTATCTATCTATCTATCTATCTATCTATCTATCTATCTATCTATCTATCTATCTATCTATCTATCTATCTATCCTCCTACGTTTGGGTGCTCTCATGAGCACCCCTTTAACTTGGAGTACACCAAAATTATTACTGTTGTGATGACGTTTATTCGAGCAGAGAAGTCGCAACGAGGTCGCGATGGAAAGTGGGCGTACGACAAGTCTGGCAAAGGCGGCACAAATTCTCGCGCAAGCAGAGCACGGGCTTTTTGTTTTCTTCCGAAGGCGTATACGCGTTGGTGCGTATGCTCCACTACAATTCCCCCGGTGTGAAGGGTAGCCATCCTGGCGACTCAGGGAGTAGGCACAATGAGGGGGTCGTAGTAGGGCTCTAGACGGTCGACGTGTATGGTCTAGCGTCCTCGACGGCGCAAATCTAGTGATTGTGTTAATGGCTCGATGATGTAATTCACCGGGGAGGTCGCGTCAATGACACGGTACGGACCATGGTACCGGGCCAGAAGTTTAGAAGACAGGCCAGGAACGTGCGGGGGCACCCAAAACCACACAAGGGAGCCAGCATGAAACGTAGGAGCGATGTGGTGAGCGTCGTCGTGTCGAGTCTTTTGTAGACCTTGAGCCTGACTTGTCAGAGACCGAGCCAACTGACGGCAGTCTTCAGCGTATCTGGCGACTTCCGAATGCGGGGAGCACTGAGATGCATCAGGGCGGTACGGGAGTATAGTGTCGAGTGGGTGGGATGGTTCGCGGCCGTACAACAGAAAGAACGGGGGAAAACCGGTAGCCGCTTGCGTCGCGGTGTTGTAAGCGAAGGTAACAAAAGGCAAGACAGCGTCCCAGTTAGTGTGGTCGGAGGAGGTGTACATCCTCAGCATGTCGCCAAGTGTGCGGTTGAACCGCTCAGTAAGACCATTTGTGTGTGGATGGTATGCGGTAGATTTCCGGTAGATAATGTTGCATTCAGCGAGGATAGCTTGGATGACCTCCGACAGGAACACTCGACCCCTATCACTGAGTAATTCCCGCGGAGCACCATGGCGTAGAATGAAGCTGCGGAGAACGAAGAGTGGAACTTCGTGGGCGGTCGCTGCCGGTAGAGCTGCAGTCTCAGTGTAGCGTGTCAGATGATCGACTCCGACAATAATCCACCGGTTTCCAGAGCTACTATATGGGAGGGGGCCATAGAGGTCTATACCCACGCGGTCGAAAGGGCGAGCCGGGCATGGGAGCGGCTGTAACATGCCAGTAAGGTGCCGCGGAGGTGTCTTGTTCTGTTGGCAAGTGGTGCAAGACTGAACGTATTTCTGCACAAAGCGATACATTCCTCGCCAGTAATATCGTTGGCGCAGCCTTTCGTAGGTTTTCAGGACACCTGCGTGAGCACTTTGGGGATTTGCATGGAAATTCATGCAGATGTCAGAGCGCATATGAGTTGGGACAGCAAGGAGGCACTTCCGACCACCAGGCATGTAGTTGCGGCGGTACAGAATGTTGTCTCGTAAGGAAAAGTGGGCTGCTTGCCGGCATAGCGCTCTCGTGGAAGGAACAGCAGACGGATCGGTAAGGTAGTCGACTAACAAGGCAAGGTATGGGTCATTACGCTGCTCAGAAAGCATGCCAGTGGTGTCGAGTGGTGACAAGGTGGTAAAAGGGGGTGAAAGAGAAACCACATCTGGTGTTAATGGCGATCGGGAAAGTGCATCGGCGTCCGCATGCTTGCGACCGGAACGATATACGACACGGATGTCGTATTCCTGCAATCGAAGTACCCATTGCCCCAGACGTCCGGACAGGTCTTTCAAGGTGGACAGCCAACATAGAGCGTGGTGGTCTGTGACCACGTCGAAAGGACGGCCGTAATGGTGCGGGCGAAACTTCGTAAGCGCCCAGATTATGACCAAACACTCCTCTGTCACGGAGTAATTCAATTCAGCCTTCTTAAGAGCGCGAGTTGCATAAGCGACTACGTATTCGGTTTGGGTGCCTTTCCGTTGTGCCAAAACTGCGCCAAGACCAACGCCACTTGCATCAGAGTGAATTTCTGTGGCAGCAGTGGGGTCGTAGTGGCGAAGAATAGGTGGTGAGGTCAGCAAGCAGCACAGCTGGTGAAATGCGTCGTCACATGCAGGCGACCATGCAGATATACCTTTGCTGTTGGAAAGCAGACTAGTCAGAGGTGCGATGATGGACGCGAAGTTGCACACGAAGTGACGAAAGTAAGAGCAAAAACCAACGAAACTTCTTAGGGCTTTCAGTGATGTGGGCATTGGGAAGTCAGCGACAGCTCGAAGCTTATCGGGATCCGGAAGAACATGGTCTCTTGTGATGACGTGTCCTAAGATGGTTAGTTTTCGGGCTGCGAAGTGGCACTTCTTGGTGTTAAGTTCTAGGCCTGCAGAAGCTAGACACGTCAGAATCTCGTGGTGACGACGAAGATGTGTCGGGAAATCAGCTGAAAAGACTACGATGTCATCTAGGTAACACAAGCAAGTTTTTCACTTGTGGGCCTGCAATATGGTATCTATCATGCGCTCAAACGTCGCAGACGCGTTGCAGAGCCCAAATGGCATGACTTTGAACTCATATAGGCCATCCGGCGTTACAAAGGCTGTTCTAGGGTGATCACATTCAGCCATTGGCACCTGCCAATACCCAGAACGCAGATCCAAGGATGTGAAGTACTCGGCGCCTTGTAAATAGTCAAGAGCATCGTCTATTCGTGGTAGCGGGTAGACGTCTTTCTTTGCAATCTTGTTTAAGCGGCGATAGTCCACGCAAAATCGAACGGTGCCATCTTTTTTCTTTACCAGAACCACGGGTGACGACCAAGCGCTTTGAGAAGGCTGTATGACTCCACGTTTAAGCATGTCATCTACTTGCTCCGTAATGACGCGGCGCTCTTCGGCAGAAACGCGGTAAGGACGCTGTCGCAGAGGCAAATGTGAGCCGGTGTCAATAGTATGAGTGACAGTGGTGGTGCGGCCCAAAGCAGGTTTCTGAAAGTCGAAAGAAGAGCGAAACTTGTTAAGGAAAGCAACAAGTTGGCTGCGATGCGAGGGGGGAAGGTCTGCGTCAATAGCATTGTCGAAGGCTGGCGAGCTTGATGGCTCAGACGCCTCAGTGATTGCGGCAATATGACATGGGGATTCATCGGGGAGAATAATATCATCGATAAGGTCGGCAGGTTGTACATATCCTAAGGTTTCACCACGGAGTAAGCCAACGGGGTAGTTGCAGTGGTTGGTAACCAGCATTACAGTTAAACCAGACGCAATTGTAAGAACGGCCAATGGGAGCACGATGCCCTTGCGTTCATAAAAAAACAGAGATGGCGTAAACACCACCGTGGCGTCAGGTTGCGCCACACATGAAAGGCTAATAGGGATTGAAGCTTCCGGAGGCAAGGTGATGTCGTCGTCAACGATGAGTTTGCAGAGCAGTGGTGGATGGTCGGGCGATGGAAATTCACAACTTGGCACTAGGGACACTTCCGCACGGCAACAATCGATGATAGCTTCATGACCTCATAAGAAATCCCAACCCAGGATGAGGTCATGAGAGCAAGATGGTGGTACAAAAAACTGGACGATGTACAAAACGTCTTGGATGATGACGCGCGCCGTACACACAGCCGAGGAATGAATGCGTTGCGCGCTAGCCGTGGACAGCACGATGCCACAGAGAGATGTGGTCACTTTCTTCAGTTTGCGACAAAATTTTGCGTTCATCACAGAAACGGCGGCCCCAGTATCAAATAACGCTTGTTTGGCAACTTCCTCAACATTGACATCAACAACATTTTGCGGCGAAAATGGAGGCCTTGATAATTGCGCAGAAGTTGCAGTTCTTGCCTCTGGAACTGCACTGATTAGTTTCCCTTCTCAGGAGGTGGTCTACGATGCATAGGAGATGGCGATCGGCGACGAAGAGATGGGAAACGAGAAGTTGATGGGCGACGATCCGAGTCAGAGTGCCTCTGTTCGTATGCAGACGTGGTGGCCTGCTGCGACGCATAGGTAGGAGTTCCAAAGGAGGCGTACGCAGGTGTGGGACGGCGGCGGCAGTAGCGTGCAATGTGGGCAGCGATGCCACACGCGAAGCAGATAGGACGGTTGTCATGGGTGCGCCACTCATTAGATGGACGGAAAAAGCGAGGTGAGGGCCTGTAAACCGGAGGCGCTGCCGGAGGAGGTGGAGCCGATAAGGATACTGGATGCGGTGGGGGCCGCGCAACCACAGCTGCGTAGCTGAGAGGTGAAGATGGTGCAGGTGGTGTGTAGCTGACAGCTGAGAGATTAGATGCTGCTGAAGTACATGCGTAAGGGGCCTGCACTGTAGGTAGGACATCGCAAATTTCAGTGCGTATGGGCTGCTGCAGTGTCGAAGGCAGACTTGCGGTGGATGCGTCGCTATGCGGCAGCAGGGAGAGCTGTCGGGCGACTTCCTCTCTGAAGTCTTTGATCTGAATGATGATGATCAAAGACTTCATCTGATGATGAAGTCTTTGATCTGGTTGGATAGACTTTCTTGGCGAACGTTGGCATTTGCGAGTGCGACAGCCGAGATCGAATCCGGTGGTGAGACACTCTGTCGGGCGATGGAACGCTGACGGCGTACTTCATCGAAGCTCTGGCACAGGCTTACGAGGATTGCCACCGAGGTCGGGCTTTTCGCTAGCAACATCTGGAATGCGCCATCCTCAATGCCCTTGAGAATCTGCCGAATTTTCTCTTCTTCGGGCGTAGATGGGTTAACACGCCTGCAGAGGTCGAGCACATCCTCAATGTAGCTCGTAAACGTTTCTCCAGGCTGCTGGGCTCTGTGGTGCAGACGCTGGTCAGCGTGGAGCTTGCGGACCTCTGGTCGGCCAAACGCTTCAGTTACGAGGATCTTAAAAGAGGACCAGTTGGCGATGGCGGTTTCGCGGTTGGTAAACCAAAGCCTAGCTACGTCTGCCAAGTAAAAGATAACGTAGGCGAGCGTAGAGTCGTCGTCCCACTTGTTGCTGGCGCTTACGCGTTCGTACAAGGAGAGCCAGTCTTCGACGTCTTGCTCACTACTTCCGCTGAAAATCGGTTGGTCCCGCTGGTGAGTAGCGCCGGGGCAGGTAGACGGGGCAGCCAATGGTGCTGGCTCGGCTGGGACGGGCTGGTTGGCGACTGCGTCAGTCACGTTTCGCGGTAGTCTTTAGGCAACTTGCGAGAGCGGAGCTCCAGGACTGCTTGGGGATCTCAGCAACCTCCAGCAAATGTGATGACGTTTATTCGAGCAGGGAAGCCGCAACAAGGTCGCGACGGAAAGTGGGCGTACGGCAAGTCTGGCAAAGGGGGCACAAACTCTCGCGCAAGCAGAGCGCGGGCTTTTCGTTGTCTTCCGAAGGCGCATACGCTTTGGTGCGTATGCTCCACTACACTGTAGTGTAAACAAGGTGACTTGACGAATACGACGCGCTGGTCATGACATGAAAATGTCATAATGACAAATGCTTTCCAAAAAAAAAACAGTGGCACATGCCCAGGGATGGCTTTGTGCCACTGGTATGTGGGTATGTGCCACAGGTGATAGACATTTTATATTGCCCTACGCGTTTCTTATTTTTCACTCCTTTTCCATTCGGTTTTCACCCACAATGCTTGTTAGGAATGACCAGCGCAAACTGCGCCTCATTGATCTAGATGGTTCGTGATTATTGTATATCATTCGGTTAAGATTGCTAGTGAGACGCGAACCCTCGAAATTATTCCAGAGCTTGCGCGACGACCAGTGATAAGTTAAATATTCGATGGCACATGTATAAATGCCAACGCGCTCCACCGCTTGTCAGTTGATCGAGGGCCGACGCTCTCTTCGCCGCTATCAGCAACCGTGTTCATCGCTGTAATCTGACGTTCAGTTTACTCGCCACAACTTTGGCCAACGAAACAGTCTGCTCGTTTCGAACATGTCACGACCCCGTGACACTATCTACCCAAAAACGGCGAGAACACACATAGGTAATTTAACGCTTGAGCGTTGATTGATTGATATGTGAGGTTTAACGTCCCAAAACCACCCTATGATTATGAGAGACGCCGTAGTGGAGGGCTCCGGAAATTTCGACGACCTGGGGTTCTTTAAGTGCACCCAAATCTGAGCACATGGGCCTACAACGTTGCCCAGCCGCCGCAGCCGAGATTCGATCCCGCGACCTGTGGGTCAGCAACCAAGTACCCTATAGCCACTATACCACCGCGGTGGGCCAACGCTTGAGCGTTAAGAAAAAGCTGACATACGCAGCGTTGACAGGACGAATGCAGAATAAATGCCAGAATAAATGCCAGAGTCCCCTTAGGAATCAAATCCTAGCATGCTGCATCGCAATTAAGTATTCTATATACCACAGAGCCCTGCCATGTCTCGGAACTTCTTTGCAAATGAACCCTAAGGTTCGCGAAACGTAGATTCTAGTTGTAGAACAGACTATCAAATTTTATAAACATTACATTTCTGCCATCTGATACATCTGTCATATCGGGTTAACGTAAAAAGGTAGTTAGGCACCATCCGCTGAGGTCAAGTTGAGTATCAGTATTGAGGGCTACCATCCCCGTGAGCCCCATCACAAACACGAGCGCTTCATGTCAGCTGCGGCTTCTTGTGTTGCTAATATACATGTTGCTGTTGGCATCATTACGTTGCTGCAAACAACTGCTAATATAAAAGATATGGGGCTGTTTGAAGTACGTGCGTGCGTGGATTTGTACACATATCGAGGGCCACTTCATAATGTCTCACTCAATAAAAAAATTTAAAAAAACTATTCACCTTGTTTTCGCATACCATGCATAACATTGATTCCTAAGGTACGTGGGATTTGCCGATTTTTTTCTTAGTTCCAAGGCACGAACCATAAACAAGAATCTTCCCCATGGCAATCGTCATCTTTGTTCTCATAACCTTCTTTGTCATACGCGATATCGCTTGTCACCCGCTAGAGAGCTACTACAGTGAGCTACTAGCAAGCACCTGCCGAAGACGACGTTCAACAAGATGGGCGTCTTCTCAGGCATCGAGCAACAGGAACGTCTACTCAGCCATATGCGAATTTTAACGCATTAGCGTTAAAGAGCTCGTTTCGCAGAAATTCCGACGTCGTTGGTTAAGAACGAAAAGTCATAATTTTCACGTGACCGAAAAATTGGGAAAGGTGGAAATCAAAAAAATAATAAAAATTCTGTATCTGAGTGGGGATTGAACTCGGGTCTTTTGCGTTGTGAGCGGGTGTTTTACCACACAGCCAAGCCTCTTTTCTTTCCTTTATTTCCGGTGAAACTTCACACGCGGGAGGACGAGATAATATATTACAATACTCAACGAACATTACAGAATAATTACTACGGCCGTCAAACATTAGTAAAACACATCACATGTACCTTAAGATTGCGCCATAGTAAGCAGGACTTCTACCCTTTCTAACCATAAAAAAAACGATTCTTTTGTTCTTACTACCTCAAGAAACGTTAGTATGCTTTCTTTAAAATACTGCCTTGCGGGTCTCCTGTCAGGGGTACAGTGAAATCAACCCGTTCGAGAGCGTCGTATACTGTGCAAGGAGGTCATCATAATTAAACCAAATGTAATCCATCATAATTTTCGCTGTATTCTCAAAGAGAGGTGTGGCTGCGTGTACATGTCATCAGGTACACATCCACGCCTCTGCCTGTGAATGCAGTGAAAATAGCTTCCTCTGCTTGGAAATAGAGCGAAACTAATTTTCATGCTTTACGAACGCACGCGTCCTGTATGCATGCTTCACAGTACAGCATGAAATGTTCCAGTAATTATGCGTGGTATAGGCGTACATTGCCATCGGGCGTCAGCAGATGGTAATACCATAATGGCTTCATAGTTTAAAGCCAGTCACCTACTACAAAAGCACACACGCTACAGCACCTTTCAGGCCACGTAGTAGGTGACTAGCATGTTCGAATAGATTTCGTATACTAGGAGTCGGAAATGCGCACTAGGAACAGAATATCGCTCTCGCGTTCAACTCCAAGAGGTGAAGCGTAAGGGTCTTCCATTTTTTTCGTTGACACAGGAAGAAGTCCCTGTAAACATATTTCCTTATAAAATTTTGTTTTTCAGAATTAATTTAAGTAATTTATGGTTTCACGTAACTTTGTATTATCCTATATATAGCCAGGTCACTCTTAAATTTTGATTCATTCCTGCGGCAATTGGTTTCTCCCTTGTCCCTTTTCATAGTTAAAAAAATTCCCTCATATTAAGCGCTGGTTTCATCGCCGATACCCAGTAGTTAGTAGGAGCCAAATAGTCAATGCACAAGCAAAGAACCAAACCACTCAGTTCTTGGCCAATTTCCCACAGTGGGTATGAGTCACAGGGCAAGGAGGACGAGAAGAAAAACCACCACTGAGGCGCATGGCTTGTTGACAGCTCATCTAAAGGTACTCCTGTGTATTGAACATAGAGAACGTTCAACGGCTACGTTCCAAAGCTCGAGAAGCGCATTACCCAAGACAGGCGCTCCATCGTGGTGTTTAACCGCCGTACGCCACCGGTGAGTGCACGTCGATGACCACCAAGGTCGTCACAGATTCAACCTGCACCATGTCCACGGAGCGTGAGGAACATAATTTTACCGCCGCGTCGGAGAAAGATAAGCATTTCATGGATGCAAAGGAAATGGAAAAAGTGTTTAAACAAAGACGACAAAGTTTGCCTGTAGTTATGACTCGCGACATGGTTGACTTCCGACTCCACAGCACCCCTGAAGTCACCTCGTCATCGTGCACATCTCTGGTTCCCCACGACTGTGGTGCCTTGAGTATTAGACATTCTCAAGACATTGTAGAGTCACCGCATCGCGCACTAATGGAGTTTCGACCGGAAAATTTTGCCGAGGTTGAAGCGTCATCACAAGCGAAGAAACTAGACGTTCTCAAGCAGTTCTGCGGTGCAGTTGTGCCTACACCAACCAGCGAAGGAATCAAGCAGGCCACATCTTCGGCAGCCAGAGAAATTCTGAGTGCAACAAATAAGCACCAGCTAAGCGATGAACAGTCAGCAGCTGAACTAGTGCAGATGCAGCAGCCACACAAAGTGCACTCACCAGCTGAACGATTGCATAAGCAGGGGCCAAAGGCAAAGAAGTCACCAGCTGAACTACTGCGTAGGCAAAAGCCAACCAAAGAGCAGTCACCAGCTGAACTATTGCATAAGCAAGAACTAATGGAAGAGCAGTCACAAGGTGAACTTGTGCATAAGCAGCGGCTAAATGTCAACCAGTCATTAGCTCAAATCTTCCATAAGCACCAACAGCTAACCGATGAGGAGACGCCTGGTGAACTGCTTAAACAGCGCCAAACCGAAGAGCAGGCACCAGCTGGACTACTTCATGAGCAATGTTCAAAAGTAGAGAAGTTGTCAGCTGAACTGCTTCTTAGGCAAAAAGTCGAGCAGTGGCCAGCAGAACGACTTAAAGGCAAGGACTTATTTGGCCTCAAGGAAACTGCGTCTGCGACAAAAGAAAGCACACTGTTGGAGGCCGAACCACCTACTCCAGATGAGTCAGCAATAGAGCCAGAAAAGCCGGAAGCGTTTTTGCGAGAGCCGCAACCCCGTAGCCTGTTGAGTGGCCCCAACGTCAAGTTAGCCAACATTTCAATGCCCACTTTGCGGGCTCAACCAACGTCATCGGCTCAAGGAGGACCGTTTGCGAGAACGTATGCTACCTCCACCATGAACCTGCTAAGTGCACGTAGGCCGACGCCACCGTTTGCTGCTCAAGCCTCTCGCTGGTCCACTAGCAGAGTAAAACTGTCGAAAAAGGATATGAATTTACAAGACATGTCTGCATTACATGACACGCACCGAAAAAACTTCCCGGAGATACAGCAACGCGAAAGTCGGGAAGAACTGCACAGTCGTCGTCACCTAGAGGAACGGGGCGCGATGGCCAAGGAAAGGAAAGCTCGATCGGTGATCAGTTTCAATTTAAAAAGACCTCACTCAAAGCTAAGCACATCGTCCAGGAAGTCAGGCTCGTACTACTCTACCCGAAGCACTGGCGAAAGCTTGAGCACCACAGCTACACCTACAGTAGACGGAACACAAGTAGTTGTTCGGGCGAGGGAGCGTTCTGCTCACAGAAACGTGGAGCAACAGCAGGAAGCTGGCCGGGAGAAATTTCTTTACTCTGGGGCCTTGTGTCTGGCCTTCGTCCTCGCACTCGTGCTATGTTTTCTGTTCTGGCCCAGAGACAATCCCCCTGCAGTACTGAAGAACAAAATCGATGCCAGATATGGTGCAACCTGTTCTTCGGCCGTTTGCCTTCGACGTGCCTCGTACTTGAACAATATTCTCTCCTGGGACGACGTTCATCCTTGCGAACACTTCGATAGATTCGTGTGCGGTCAGTGGCGAAGTCGGTTCTCCTCGTCTAGCTACCATTCAACTTCAATGGACGACGATTACGTCGAAATTCTCGAAGAGAATGTTCACGCCTTCCTCCAGAACGGTTATAAAAGTCCTAAAGTTGCGCAGCCGCTCAAGATTCTCCATGATGAGTGCATGAACCTAAGGCGCATCGACTACGAGGGCATGGAAGCGCTCATGAACTTGATGGCACAAGTTTCCCTCAGAGGGTTTCCTCTACGGACTACTCCTACAGGGAACAACATTTCTGTTTGGAAGACGGCTGCTAAGCTTTTGCGCAAGACGGGCACCGCAGCGCTGCTCACCATGAGCGTTGCGTCACACCCGGAGGTGAACAACATGGAAGTTGTGGCGTTAGGAGTGCCTGAAGTTTTGACATCCTCCGGCCGCGTTGAATTCAGCGAAGTCATTCGCCTTTACACGGAGGCGTTGTTTTCAGCAAGTAAAATCGTGAAAAGGGAGTACGTGCCCCCAGGAGACATTCTCGCCATAGCCAGATTTGCCAGTAACATCGATCAGCTCGTCCGAGAGGCACCGATAGGATCCAAAGCACAAATTGAGCGGCTCGAAGCACATGCCGAACTTGAAGAGTTCGTTAGCGCTGCTTTTCAGGGTTTTCAAGGGCTTGTTGCCGGTGGCGTTATGACCAACGTGTTAATATGGTCCCCTGAGGCCACGCGCTCTATCTTGGACGTCGTCACGCGTACCGAGCGCCACATCGTGATGAATTACCTCGGCCTTCGGCTCATGATTCAGGCGTCGCCTTTTACACCATATTCAAAGCTGCTCGACTTGCTGAGCGTATTCATCTATGGCAAGACTGGAACGGTACCATCTAGATGGCGACTTTGTGTGCATGTGGTGGAGAGAGCGTTACGTCCGCTCACTTTCGCTGCTGCGTTCGCTAACCCAAGGCTTGGCAAGGCCACTACCAACTTGACTACCATGGTCGACACAGTCTTTTCCGAATTACGGCACGAAATTGACGAGTTACCTTACATAGCGGTCTCATCAAAGCGTCAAATTCGTGAAATTCTTTCGATGAGTGATGTCAAGGTGCTCGGACCTAGCTGGATCATGAGCGTCAGGCCGGTCACCGAATATGTCAAACACCTGCCTGACGTCACCAAATCACGTTGGGGACTCGACACATTCGTCGCCTACCACGAATACACCTTCTTCCAGGTCTTAATTCGCGGCTCTCGGGCGCGTTGGAGTCGCTCCGTATTCAGCACCGACTGTTGGCACGAAATGCATCCGAGAAGCGTGTACGTTCCGTTGCTCGCTTTCAATCTGTCCCAGGCATTAGACGAAGGCAGCGTCGATGGTTTGCAGTTGTCACGGCTCGGCCCTCGACTGAGCCGCTGCCTCTTCGATATGCTTATCAAAGAAGCCGGCTCACCGAACAGCCCCGAGAGTTGGCTCAGGGGCGACACGTGGACGAAGCTCCTCGCCGCCGAAGCCTGTCTCGAAGGTCGGCGAGACTACGTGCACCTATCCAGGTTCCGAGACGTCCTCGCTGCACGCGTCGCCTTCAGGGCCTTTTTGAAGACCATTGGCGGCAAAAATGACGACTACGCGGTAGTGCTTCCCAGTGGACGAGCCATGTCCGGTGAGCAGATCTTCTTCGCCTACCTTATGCTTCAGTACTGCGAGAGGAACGACGGCTTCAACCAAACAGAAAGAGGCCTTTCCAGCACAGACTGGGGCGCTGCACTTCGTGACAGCGTCGAATTCCATAGAGCGTACAACTGTACGCAACTTTCGGTGGGGAAGAAGTCCGTACAATGCGAAGCTTGAAAAATAAAAAATAGCTCCAATTTCTGATTAACCTTCCTGCCATTCTTTCCTTTTAATCTCTCTCTCTCTCTTTCTTAATCACTCACTACTTTCAGCGTTTTTTTCAACGCGAATTAGCTACATATTTTTTAGAAGGTTGCCTAATTAAGACCTAATAAGAGTGGCCAAAATAGCGAACGAGTAGTAAACATTTTATATACACGAGTATGCAGTGCAGTTCATTTTGCGCGCAGCCGCGAATGAGCTTAGCTGGCACATTGATTTGCAGAAGTCGGTTCTCGCAAATCGTAGCGTGAATTGTACGCGCTAATTACAACATAATCTACTTCGCGTATTCCGAACTGGAAGTAACCGTATAAAGCAAGTCTCTTGTACGCTCGTTGAAATGCGCCTGAATTTTGCCCCGCACCTGATGCGACATAGCAGTGTTTTCTCATAACGGTGCATTGAGTTAGTGTAAGCCTTTCGGCCCCAGACGCACAACTATTGTGTCTTCACATTAAAGTATTTATGCGAGGAATTTCAATACGGGAAACCTTGTCTTATTTATGATAACAGAGTCAAGATCGTTGGAACGTTTTAGGACGTCGTTACAACTCTGCTTATTTAGTCTTCAATGATGAATCTCAGCCTATTTACCCACAACGACTTAAGGAAGAAAAAACACCATCTTTAAGGTTTAGGGAACCGCTTAGACATCGGTGAGTACTTAACCTGTGCACCAAACAGTGTGCTCTGTGAAGACGTGCGCACCTACTGCTTACCATCACAGGCAAGCCAGCCAGTTTATTGGCGGAATAGTGTGCGTAAGAACGGTGTTAAAACACAAGCACGTAGTGGTGTCTTAGCCCTTTATACCTTGCAGCTCTTCTAGTTGTACTTCATCAGCCGCTTAGAATTGTTCCAATGAGCAAAAAAAAAAAACGTTCTCGTGTCATACTTGTGCTCTTTATGCAATGAAATAACTGTATTATTGGACCAAACTGATGAATTATTTATGCGCTGACAAATGAAATCTGTCTACGGCAGCCAAAGCACAAAGGCAGTGAACACAACAATAAGCACTGTAAAAAAATTCAGGGTGCTCTGCTTTTTTACGCGTTTCTTTTTGTATTTTTTGTTTTTACTGTCGCTCTATCTGATCAGAGACATAGAGCTAAGTTAGAGCTAACTGTAATTACTTTGTTTACGTCATACAAACGTTCAAAAGACGAGAGAAGCGTGACAATTCAAATAGCCACGAAATACTGAAGGTGCATATCGAAGGAGGTATATTACGACTGAGCATATGCCAAAGTTAAGTAAGCACTTTTCACAAAGCGCAGAATACTGCAACACGCAAGTATAAAAGTAATTGCACTGTCGTAATTGTGGAGAATGTTCAACTAAAAATTGGCCATCACGACAAAGCATATGTCATTGAGGTTAGTTTTGAATTATATACGTGCAAGATGCAACACTCTCTTTGCGCACCGACCAGAAACAGTGAGATTGCTTTCAAATAATAAGAATAAGCAAAGAAAACTGTGAAAGAATATTCCTTTACACCTGGACTCGTATTGACAAAACACACTTTCACTACCGGCAATACTCGCAAGAGAACTTTTCAGCCAATCCTGATGACTGACGTAATAATATGGTAGGCAGATTGCCAGTGAGGGATAACATGTGCGAAAGAAAGTTTCATGAATTCGGCCCCTGTTTGCTTTCTGCGCTAACAAGCTTGGATGGAGAAAATGTAATCACATGTCGAGCAAGAACTGCGACAAGATACAGGGAAATTTATGTTGGTCACTTCTTGAAATGTTAGAAGAAGGTGCTTATAGATTCGACATTTGAATTTATGTCTGGACTTATGATGGCATATTAGCGCAGCCTTCGCACTTTAATCAGCATTCTGCCTATATCACTGACTTGTGACGCACATGTTAGTAACCATCCATACTTTGTCTGATTATGGTTAGTGCCATTATAAGCTAAGAACCAGTTGAAAAGATTGAAATTCACAAAAGATGCTTATTTTGCATTGCCTGTTTCGTTTAATGTTGAGCGCGGTATCACGTGATATTTGAAATCCAGCTAGTTCTCGCAAGGTCCAACCATCCACAGCTTCGACTTGACGTTGTGGTCTTCGAGACGGAACTATAAGTTTGGCAATGTTAGATATACGCTATAAAATGGTCTAATACGTATCTTGCGGAAAACAATAGATCACAAACAACTTGCATGTAGCTTTATCAGGCGCCAATAAAATTCTTGCATCAGTGCATGCGGTAAGTTCTTTTATTTTTAAATTCCAAAATCTTGTACTCAGGCAAAGTAATTCATGGCACCACAAGCACACATGCAAATTGGCTTCATGTATAAATTTTATCAATAAATCCTTCAATGGTTAAACAGGCCGTGAATCGAGTGGTCAAAGTCCAATGGACGGCCAGACCTGAAGCCGGTGGTGAACAGAGGTGGCACAGATGGCTTAACTGTGAACCTGCACAGAGGTGGCGAAGATGGGTTAACTGTGAGCTTGCACGAAGGCTGGGAAAAAGGCTAAACTGGAGGCCTTGTAAGGAGTGGGGTTCGACGGGTCTCGTTACGGTAGCTGGCTCCCCCTTTCTGTCCTCATTCTAGCGAGGAGGACGTACTCTCACAAGAAGGAGCGTAGGTTTATTTACGCGGTGGAGGAATGAGTGAACGAACGTTTTTGTACACAAGTCTTCGGTTTTTATGGCCTCTCGTCTCCCAACACTGAGGCCTTCAGAAGGCGTTTACAAAGCTTCCACGAATCAGGTGTCGATGTCTCAGCGTTACAAGAAAGGGAGAGAAATTGGGCCGCATGATTGATTCCTTAGAGCGGAGAATGACCGAGATGTCCCATGGGGATGCACCACCAGCGCACCACAGATTGAAGATGTACCGGCCCACGTCTCGGAGACTCAATTCTGTAACGCAAGGCGAGGAGATATAGTCCAAACGAGGGGCGGGGAAAGGTTGGCGCTCTCGGAGCGGATGGTGACCGCTATCACAAACACCTGCAGGTTGCAACGCTGTGTTCAGGTGCTGGATCGATAAGAGCGTCTCCAGCTGTGTCATCTCATGCGGTCAGACATCGCGAAAGAAAGAGATGTTCATGATACCTCCGGGGGGGGGGGGGGAGGGTCCCGTACCCCAACCACAGCGAAATGCTTGGCCCACTCGACCACGTGGGGGCAAGCACCACTCGGAAAACGTGCTGGTTCCATGCCTCCAACCAAGTACTGATACCGGGGAGGCAGTGTGCCGGCCGACAAATTCATTCACAATGGCGTCTGCCACCGTGAACCAAACTTCACAGCCTTTGCAAGTCTAGAGCTATCTATGCATTTATTTCCTCTGTTCTATTGGCGGCGTTTCATCTCTCTCGATGTGTATATTGTTGTACAGTACAACCATGTTTACATTGACGGCCATCACTTTGTTGTACTCCTAACATATAGACTATTGACAATATCTCATCTGACAGAACTCTGCCTGCTTTAAGTTGTCCGGTATTAAATACTGTTGTAGACTGCCTTGTACTAAATCCTTTTGGCGCTTTGATAAGCTGCATATCAAAGAGAACGTTTTTTTTACTACCACTTCTCCGTCACAATCGCTGGAGGAACTTTAGTCATCATTCAGTAAGCGCATATACACTGCGTGACTGAATAAAATATGGCAGCCCTAAATAACAAGAAGTAATAATTAAAAAAAGCATTTGTTAACAATGCTACCGTTGAAGTAAACGTGCGCCGTATCACAAGAACAAATAAAGATGAACATTTTCGTAAGAAAACTTTCCGGCCAATTACGATGTGGGACATGTCGTTAGTGAACCCGGCTGAACGGTTAGATTGCATTTACGCAATAAAAATGGGTAGTCTCGGTCCCATAACAGTAACAGCGGGAACATTTACTAACAATTTAGGAATAAACGATAACATAGAAAGTAATAAATTACCAAATTTTTTATTAATTATTGTCTTGCTCACAGAAAGAGCCCGAAAAACTAGGACTAAATATTACATAATTGCTTCGCAATACGCAGTCCGTACAAACACGAATATTTCGCTACCACGACGAGTCTTAATCATCTCAGCAATCTCTCAACGCTTCTGCTTGCTGCTCGAATATCCAAAGGCCTGGCGCTGTTCTTAGAGAGCGCCTCTGTTTCCACACAAGCTCCAGCAAACGTACTTGCGCTTCGTGTCTTCAAGGCACGCCCCCAAGCGTGTCATGCAGCGCCAAAGGATCCGCTTCGGCAAAAGGCGTTCATCTCTTTCCGCTGAAAGAGACCAAGGTCAGCGGAAGCACGCCTGTCATCGCGTCTCAACTTATAGCCGCTCCAGTTTCCCAACAGTACATATCTCTCTGTATATATACACGTCTGGTGCACTCTGCAAACACTCATTTCGGTGACAGTCGACATCACACGCTTCACCGAGCACCTCCGCCGAGATTTTCGATTTCACCCACCGACACGATAAGTGTTTGCTGCTCGTTTCCAAAGGGCAGGGCGATAGAAGCCGCGCCGCGTTTGCTGGAGGTTCGTCCTCGAAAAGGCGCGAGTGGACATTGCGGAAGCACTGGTTAGACAAACGAAGAAGAAGCTGACAAAAGACAAAAGAATAGATGCGACCGAATCTGGAGGAAATGGAGTTGGCCGTGAACATTTCTCGAATTGAAATTTCGTTTCGGATGTCAGACGGAGGATTGCAATCATAGTAAAAAAATAGAGGACTCAATGTGAGCGACAAACAAGTCCAGATGATTCAATAAGGTTAGGCGTAGCTGTAGAAGGACGCAGTTCTATAGCAAAATTGACAAGAGTAATGTCGGAACGTTAAAGCGGGGGCCTTTTCTTGTAGCAACTTTCACTGGTTTCGTATGACTGCTGTTGCTAGCGGTTACCGGGTTGGTGCTTTTATCAATAGTTGTGTTCACAGTTTTCACACGAAGTTTTTAGGGACGTACATCAGACATTATCGGACGTGAAATGACACGTAAGTAAGGCTGTATGTTCGTCTTCCTTGACCGCCCTTAAACGTGTTGTTCTTCTTTCGTAGTGATGAACGCAATTGAACATCCCGTGCAAGAGCTATTCGCATACCCCGCAGTCGAACCCAATATTTGCACCCCTAGATTCTGATAGGTGACTTCTGACTGAATGCCAGTGTTGCTAGGTTGAGTTTTTTTACTACTTATGACAAAGAGAATCCTGTGAAAAATGAAAGAAAAAAGTAAATCTGATCCAGCGTGGACTGCTTCATCGGTTTACAAATACCTTTTTTTTCCCTGGCGCAGTCATCTGGCTAGGTCAAGGATGATGGAAGTTGCCATCACAAAATTTTAATGGTGCTTTACATCCCCCAATTTTTATGTTTATAGATCAGGTTTACTGAATTCGCCTTTGTGTTTTTTCTGTAATCAGGACAAAAGAATTGACTGGTCATTTTCTTATAGCTTGTCGTCGATTTGAATTATTGAGTAGGAGCATACTAGCACCACCTCTGCAAAAACTGGACCTGGTTTTTCCTTCGCTTTGCTTTCCTCGATACATGACACGTACCCACTTTGGGGGATTGGCCAAGAATGCAACGTAGAGACTGTTAAATGTTATTTTAGGTAAGCTATGAAATTTAAAAAAATAAAGAAACGAAATGGAAATAATACGTCAAATATTCAATTTAACTACAAGTAATATTCTTTTGAGCCTGTATTCCAGATTGCCGTAATGATCTGACAGGAATAATTTTGAGAACTTAAGTTTTAACTTAACAAAATGGCGAAGAATTTTACATGCTTGTTAAAAATGGTATTTGTTGAGTAGTTATAATGAAATTACACATGGCATCAAAGGCGTCCTTGTGGCTGTATCCCACACCTGAAGCACCGAAGCTTAAAACATTTTCCTTCGATAAGGTCAAGCCTATTTTTGTAAAAGGAGTAATTAGATTTCGAGTTGTGATACGAGAATATCTTGCACATGACAAAAAGTATTGTGCGATATTTTCCAGTTTTCCGCAGAATTGGCAGAGGGGTGATATCGTCGGACCAGCCCTGTACCACTGAAAGTTTAATAGGGGGCACATGACATTAAAATCTGGCGATGAGCTCTGATTGTCGAGAATGGCTCCACTGCGATTTCTGTGGATATTTTAGGTGATTATATCCCGCACACGTGGTTATTGTTTCCATTCTATCTGTAAGGATAGCTGATCTTCTAAACCTGATTGCGGTGAAGTATTCTACCACCGGTAGAACCTGATTTATTGGGAGTTCTAGCGATGAGCGAGCTAAGACGTCGGCTATTTCTTTTAAATGTTAACCCACAGTGACCTGGTACCCATACTAATTTCGGGTACCTCAGCTGAGATATAACTAAAGATCGTAACGTCCTGATGGCACGAGAGGTATGAGAATTTGTAAGAGCTGTGCATACTGAGAGTGAATCAGTAATTATTATTGCTCTGTTTTTATTCCTCGGATGTTTTCGCAGTGCCATGATGACTGCCATTAGCTCCGCCTCAAAAACAGGAGTGAAATCGGCAAGCCTCACAGCGAATGACCAGCCAAGTGATTGGGAGATTATTCCTACGCCTGCCCTTTCCTCATTGACGGAAGCATCTGTGACTATTATGTTACGTGTCTGTGTATGCTGCAGGAAATCTGCTAGGCTGTTCTCTAATAATTAGCGGGATTTAAATTTAGATTACAGAGGAAAGATCTCATCATATTCAATACTAAGAATATGGTTTTAGATATCAGATGCAATTACGTCACTAAGGTTGACATTTATACTTGTCAGTTTCTTTTGTACATAGATTATCCGCGGTGTGTGAAAACGAGGCCAATGAGCCAGGAAGAACGAATCTGGGTCACTGATGAAAACGTGTTCAGCTCTTCTCACTGGTAAGCTGTAAAATTTTAGAAATGTCTGTACTGTTAACAAGCGGAATCGGCAGAGCAATGTAGGCAGACGCGCTTCCTGATGAATAGCATTAATTGCTGTAAACCTAGGGAGCCCCAGGCACAAGCGCAGATCTTCCGGTTCCAATAGAACCAGCGGCTTAGTTTTGTACGTAGGTCCTCCTGAAAACAAGACACATCCGAATTGTAATATTGGGCGCATATACATTTCTATACCATTAACATGGTGTCTCTACGTTGACCAAATTTGTGATTACTCATTCTACGCAGCAACCCTAAAGCCCATTGAGCCTTAGCCTGGAACAATTAGAACGTCTTCTCCTTTCGTTTGGGCCCCGCCGCGGTGGTCTAGTGGCTAAGGTACTCGGCTGCTGACCCGCAGGGCGCGGGTTCAAATCCCGGCTGCGGCGGCTGCATTTCCAATCGAGGCGGAAATGTTGTAGGCCCGTGTGCTCAGATTTGGGTGCACGTTAAAGAACCCCTGGTGGTCTAAATTTCCGGAGCCCTCCACTACGGCGTCTCTCATAATCATATAGTGGTTGGTTTTGGGACGTTAAACCCCACATATCAGTCATCAATCCTTTCGTTTGGGGCAACTTCTGCGGGGTACAGCCACAGAGATGTTTGCTTTGCCGTGCAGGACTGTTTCACTACGTCTAAACGAATCTCCGGCAAAGTTTGGCATAGATAATGTTTCTCATTACTAGAAATTGACACTTTAAATCAGCAACTAATTACAATTAATAAATTGTGGACGTAAGAATAACGTAATGCTGTTATTATGAGAAGAATTCAACTTTTACTCTGCCAATCTCCTCTTGTGTGTGTGTGCCATGTGCGGAGGACAAAATAAAGAAGAACTCACTTTATCATTAACATTGTTCTGATTATCTATTTAATTTAAAACTACAAGCTCTTGGCCTTTCCCCCAGAGGGGTATGTGTCATATTCTGTAAGGCTCGAACAAAACCAAACAAGGAGCAGACGTTAACAGCAGACACCTTCGAATTCTGCAGTTTAACGTCTTTGCGATGTGCGCTGGTATTGTCTTAACATTTTACAGTTCTGTCATTGGATATATGCGCGAAGACGACGTTGTAATCTAGGACCACAAAATAGTGCACTGAATATCGTCCATGTCGAGGTCTGCGGAGCAGCACAGCGATTATCGTTCTCAGCTGTCATAGCATCTTCTATCACAGTTATCTCAATTAGGTACTCCGTGAAAGAAGTGGGACAACATTTTGGTAAGTTTTAAATGCGGTGAGACCAATATAAAGAAGTGGGATTAACGATGGCGTGAAAGAAAGAGTGTACGACAAGAGCGAACCGAAGTTCGAGCTCTCAATCATTGTCTTTATAAAATAACAATACTTTTTGAAATAATTATAGGATCTAAAACACAGAAGCTGCCGGGCCACTGATACGCATAAAATAAAGCTTGGGTTAGCAGCGCGACAACGGAAGGAAGACACTCCTCCACAGATCCATCCATCGGTCATTATTCCAAAGCGTATGGAGGCCCGTGTGTCTTGTGCGTGCTATAGTTTCAAGAATATGCGGTTGGACGTTGATTGATCGTTCGCAGCTGCGACACTTCGATTTAAAGGACGGGATGTACGCATCTTTTATGACCGCGTGTCTAGAGTAAAGAAATGGAAGAGTGAGAAAAGATCAAAGGACACTTCTTTGTTTACTGTTGGGTTAGAGGAGTGACAGCATTTTTAGCCATGGTGAAAACCTCTTCCACCCACTCATAGTGTCAAGATTTCCATTAGCGACGAGCAAGAAAGTATAAATCTATGCTTATCATCTGTGGAGATTCACTCGCTGTAAGCAAACGTATGCGTCATTACACTGAGAACTGAAAATACTTGAATTGATGTGCAGGCGAGCTTGCATGTAAGAGGCAGCTACGAAATGCTCAGATAATCGCATTTCCAGCCAAATGCACATTTTACGGGAAGCGTGGTCGAAGACCAGAAGCAGTTGACAACCGACCCACTGGGGCCGCCTAATGCCCTTGCTTCAGTACATAAAGAGCGCTTCAACATTGTTATTCTTTTTGACAATCCACATGACGCGGTTTGTCTTGTACTGTGAAGGATTGCTTAGAGGTTGTTCTCTTTTTTTTATTCCAATATCATTGTCAAGCACTGTCGTTAACGGAGAGTGTTGGCTACCTCCTTCCTAAGCAAAACTTCATTGTTCTTCGATAAGGACTGTGGGGTCTTGCATCTCAAGAGTCACGGTATGGTTATTACAAAAGCCGCAGTGAAGGGCTTCGTGAATTTAAACCGCCAGATATTGTTAAACGTGCACGTAAATGTAATCACATGGGACGCTAGTATTTTGTCTACAGATACAAGCTTGGCCACAAATTTGGGCTTGATGGTTCTTTTTTTTAATCCAGTTCTGCGTGTGGTAGCTACGCTATCTTTTTACATTTAAATAGGCACCCGGCAATGGAGTTTAAGAGATCTGATGGTAGCACCAGAACGCACAGCCTAGCGAGTAGACGCAGGAAAACCGCATTTGCCTATGCATATTATTTTTTTTTAGTTGAGAGCAGGGGGGGGGGGGTCACGGCTTGTTATGTAAGCGCCCAGGAAGCCTTTTTTTGAAAACGTGCCAAAAGGTCATCGACACTTAAGCGTTCTCCAATTCTGATCGACTATAACATTAAAAAATATTCCTTTACATGAAAGTGTGGCTTAAGGCAAAGGGTTGCACTCATGAAACACAGTCGTTGAAAAAAACAAACTAGCATGACAAAACGAACATGCTGGTGGCTGTCACAAAACGAGCGCTCAAAAACGGGCGCACCACCGAATTCTCGTGACGAAGCGCCGAGAGGTCAACGACAAAGAAATGAAAACAAGCATACAGGGACTCCCCGGGCGCCCGTCCTTCTCCCCTCGGAAGCGTGGGTTCGCAGACGAACCTCCTCTCATCGGCGCCCGAGCAAGCCCTCAAATGTTCTAGATGGAAAGGGGCGGGGTGATGCCGGGTCGAGTCCGTCGCGGACGGCCTTCGAACCGTCTCGCCCTCTCCCCAGCCTTCGCTGCGTATCGCGCCGACGAAATGAAGAGAACTTTCTGGAATCTCGCGCGGAAGGTATTTAATGGAGCAGCCGAGGTGAGAGATCAGGAGAAGACGGAAGTTAGTGCCAGAGTGCGTAGGGTATCGCGCCGTGTAGTCGGCGAAGGTTTTGTCCGTAGTTACAAAGCAGGAGAAGATTTCCACATGAGGGGTGAAGGCTCGAGCTACAAGCAAGAGCGTGTGTCTACCGCTATCGAGCGAAGACGCGTGACAACAGCTGCGTGTGTGAAGCCGACGTCTTTCCGGCAAAGAAGTTTGAAGCTTGGAGAGTGGCCAATTGAAGACGCGAGGTTTCCTGGAAGAGAAACTTCGGCGAGGTTTCCTGGAAGAGAAACTTCGGGGACAGCGGAACGACAACAACGCTGGACTTTGAGTGAGTGATTCTCGGAAGAGTATCATCCAGACTTTTGTTCCAAGAACTTTGGACTGAATAGGTTTTCTATCTCTTTAGTCTTTAAGTGTCTTGGTTGTTCAATGCATGCGACTGCATTGTAGTGTGTATTGTTGTCTGTGTCCGTTGTTTCGAGTGTGGCTGATTGTAGTGTGTAGTACGTTGTTTGATTGGAGACATATTGTACTCAACTATTGTGGAGTGTGCATACTTGTGTATTGTTTTGATCTGTCATTATTGAGAATATAATTTTGTTTTGTTTATCAACTCTCGGCTCTGACTTGTTTTTTGAGCCACAGCCGGCGTCCGCTGGCGCGCCAAAAAGGACAACTTCTAAATTGTCCACGCTTTCGTGGTGCGGTTTTGGGGGCCGATACTTCGGCCCCTGGAATTAGCCCGGCGATCGCCTCCCTAATTAACAGGACTCGTGACAGTGGCCTCTTGGTCTGTCTGCGCTCTTTTCAAGCTTGGTAACCCCTTCAACTTTGTCATCCAATTTTATAGGTCAACCAGTGGTCAAAGTAAGCATTTGGTGTTTTCCCTTGGTGTGGCATGCTGCATCTCATAACGAGTTAAGCTTGCAGTTGGGGCCCTTTCTGGAACTTCGCGAGGTAGCAGCTGAACGTAGCCGTGCGTTGCGCCTCCGAGCTGACGACGGGCGGCTCGGCCCGCGTGTGCGAGCCGAAGCAACAAAGGAGCTCGAAGAGTGGGAAACTCGAGCGCAGTCAGCCAACGAGGCCACGCAACACCTTTACCAGGAGTATTATCGGCGCACCATTGATCTTGTTTCAGGTCAGGGGATTTTTAGGACATTTCACTAAAGTGACTGAATGCCTTATTTCAGGTGTAGGCGATATAGCTGATTTTATGCTGCTCAGTTAACACTCCTTCGGGCTAATTTGTGGATTTTATGCTACTATTAGTTTGTGTGTGCCTTCACCATGTGTCAGTGATGCCATTTAAAAAATGCTGTATAATAAATGCAAAGCCGGCATCCACACATGATGGCAGTCACTCTCATATAATTGTGCAGGGCCATTTGTAAACCCTCAAGTAATTTTTTTCGTGATATCTTTGTTACCCCGTATAATATTTTTATCTCTGTAGCTAAAAATTTGTACTGAAAACAAAGAAACAAAAAAAGATGCGCAAAGTTTGTACTAAGTTCCACAAAGCTTGGCAGAGCTGAAATGTGGTAATACATAGATTTGCTATCCTGACTCATTTGTTGTAATTGGGCAATTGCGATATTGCTTTTTTTAGTAAAAAACTTCCAATGTGTCACTTTTCTTGTCATTTAAAAAGTGGCTTTTTGTGTAACAGGAAACGAACCTTGAGATCTTGAGATAACTGGTATGGATATCACGTGCAACAATGTGCATAATGCAGATTGTTAAAACACAAAGGTCTAACCTTATCTGGAGATAATTCTCCAACACCCTCTGTGCACATGATGTAAGCAGTTTGTTGCATGCCACTAATGTGCATAAGGCTGTGTGGATATCGGAACAAAATGAGGTATGGCTTCAGCAAAAGATGTGCACGAAGGCTTGCTCATTGTATGAGCATTAAACTTTATCAACATTTTGGAGTGCTAGCTGACCTGGTGGATGCAACTGGCATTTTTTTGACATACTTGTCATTTTTAGTTAGTCTGGCTAGTCCACTTCATTTCTCGTTTTTTCGCAGAATGCTTTCTATAGCTTACGTGGCCTGCTGGCTTATGAGTAAAAATAACATAATTTTATCAGACAGGTGTACTGTTTGTTGGTGGGAGGACGTGGCAATGTCAATGGTAAATTTGGTCAAAATGTTTGCCCTTTTTTCAATAAATTTTTTTTCTCCAATTTTGATACCATGTTTTACCTTGGGGTTAATTATTAGACCAGTATACGTAAAAGAAGTTGGGAAACAATCATTTTACTGGTAGGCTGTCATCAGAAGGTATGTGAGAAATTGGGCTTTAGAAAATGCAAATCTCCAGCTTCCCTTGGCGCAGTGTCACCATATTGGCACCATCATAAAAAGGACAGATCGGAGCTTAAGATAGCTACAGAGGTGCATTGCACCAATGAAAAATAAAGCCAGCTTCCTTCTGAGTTCTTTTTCTTATCTTTAAGCTGCATTTTTTTTAGCTTCGTTTTCTCAGCTTTAATTTTTTGAGCAGTTGCTGTAAGTCATCCCTGTGCCATTTCGCAACAAATGAAGATATAGCAATTCCATTTTCTGCACTTAGATTCTGAGACATTTGTTAGTGCTGTGAAGCTAACCATATTTGTGTGCACATCATACAGATTTTTATTTTATTTGGCTTTTTGTAAAAGGTGTTAGTAAGACAATATGCCCAGGACATTTAAAAAATCTTTTTGTGTGCTCACACAATTATTGAAAAATAAACCAAATACAGTAGACTCTTAGTAAATGGAACCTGAAGGGACCGGGAAAATATTTACCGTTTAACAGGAGTTCCGTTTACTGAGAGGTGAATATGAGCGCAGAATACAAGCCCGAAACCAAGCATTGCAGAGGCAGCAGTTCCGTTTAACAGATTTCTGTTTACTGAGAATCTACTGTAAACCAACTAAAGACGTTTTGCATTACAGCACAGAATGGGCCCTTGTGAATATTTTATGCAAAAATTTTGATAAGCTCATCTCTAATTAATTAATTTTGGGATGACGATGAGAGTATAACAGGTGTTGTAACTAAAGAACTACACTGGTTTCAGTTATGATATCAGCTTAACAAATTACATCTGTATGGCAAATTTTGTCAGATAATCTGCATAGATAACAAGAGCAGTTTTTATTGCCACATCCCCACTTAATGCTATGATTGAGTAGCAATTGAGACCATGCCACAACAAGCATGAAAAAGGAGCTGAAGTTGCTTTGTTATATCTATTTGTACACTTTAGTTGTTGCTTGCCCTTTCAGCCAGTATTGCCCTTGTGGTGACACGTATCCCAAAGGAGTACGGCCACTAGCGTGGGTCCGGTCTAGCGAGCCGCAGGGCACGCGTGAACCGTCGCCGTGGCGAGAACACGATACTGCTCAATGTCGCAACACCTTATTGTCTGTGGCAACTCCAAACGCAGTACAGCCATTGCAAAGGTGCGGCGGGAAAGCAAATAGGCTTATTCACGCCACTGGCATAAAAGTACTACACAGGGTGCCATGAGCACGTCTTCGTTGTAAAGATTATCCACGGAAACACCGGGACCAAGGCCCCGTTGCTCGAGCGAGGGCAAAGGCGCTCTCATTGTCTTCGGAGAGATACGGGTCGGCGTAGCCTGGCCATGCACTAGGAACCCGCACCACTCTTCGGCCTAGCGTTCGGAAGGGGGGGGGCGACATAGGGTAAGCGTTCACCGCGGGTGCAAGGCGCTGTTGGCGAAGTCCTAACGAGTTTCACAGGGAGCTGACGGACGGAAAAGAAACGCGTGCTTACCCCCTTGTCGTCCCCAGAGAGGTCTCTGCTCGCTCCCGACTCAGCGCGCGAAAACCTCTCGGGAGACTTCGTGCGCGACGCCACAGTCAACATCCGCTTCCGGGTGAGGGTGTTAAACGTCACTCTGCTCTCCCAACGTGGCAGACAGCGGAGAAGGGGAGACATGTCGGGACATCAGAATGGCAGAAAAGGCGGCAAAGCCCGCGCAAAGGCAGCGGGCTAGCCTCAGGGCAAGTGCTGTAATGTACGCGGATGACACAGCGCTAGTTTTCACCACCCCGTCACTTCATACTGCGGCACATATTTTAAACGACGAACTTTTAAAAATCAGCGAGTGGTTCACAACAAATAGGCTTACTTTAAACACCGATAAAACCAAATATATAGTTTTTAAATCCCCTTGCAAGCCTGTAGAATTCACTATGGGCAAGCTGAAGATCAATGATAAAGAAATAGAAAAAGTCGGTAGGATCTCATATTTAGGCGTAATGCTGGACGATGCGTTAAACTGGAAGCCCCATTTAGACACACTGGGGAAGAAACTTTCCTCTGTCTGTTTTAGCCTGACCAAAGCTCGACAGCATTTTGAAACTGATATCTTACGCAACATCTACTTCTCTCTGTTCCAATCTCAGATAACATATTGCATCAAGTGTTGGGGATTCACCCATCACACATACATCAAGCACATAATATGACTACAAAAGAGAGCCTTGAGAATAATAAACCATGTTACCCCTCGTACACCCTCTCAGACTCTATTTTCCAAAACCGCAATAATGCCCGTGCTTACGCTACGGGATTATTGTATAACTCTCTTGGTATATAAAATAATCTGTAACAACTTCCCCTTTCCTAGAACTATTTTTCAAACACCAGGTAAAAGTAGTCGCTCTGCCTCCGAAGGCAAATTTTTAACCCCCCTCTCTAATAACACATACGGACAACGCCGTCTTAAGTACGCCGGGGTTAAAGTTTGGGATGATCTCCCGTCATCCGTTTTACAATCAACCAGGGTAGATCAGGCGTTAAAAGACATCTTTTTGCATCACACAACATCCACCTTATCGAAGAACAAAAAAGTAGGAAAATAACATCAACTTATAATACCTTGTACATGTTTTTCCTACTGCTGCTGTTTTGGGGACGATGATAAAAATTGCAGCCTCTACCACTGACGATGTACTGCAGTCCTGACGTGTGGTCTTCTGTATGTGTGTTATTGCAATGAGAACTATACGCAGCTGTCTTATTTATAGTTTTTGTATAAAACGAGCGTTTGTTTTTAGCACTGTTTTATCTCGAATGTATCTTTCCTATTCATACACATGCTTTTTATGGACAATTATTGGAACACCTGTATATACTACATTTCCCCCCAAACATGTGATTGTACATACATAGCCCCTGATTCATTTGTATTATGTTTTGAATGGATCCATTACTAACCAATAGGCTAAGGATCCAGACATTTATGCATGTATTTGGTGAAAATGAAAAAGAGACAATAAACAATCTTGAATCTTGAATCTTGAATTCCCACACCCTCCAACAGGAGGAGTCAAAAGTTCTTGGTGAGTTAAGCGGCGCCACTTAAAAAATGTGCTCACATTTATAAGGCTGACAGCTTCCAACACTGCTGAACAGCGGAAGTAGTAGCAGTGGCACGCTACATGATTTCAGCCTATCTGGCACTAACTGTTCATTAAACCTTAATTATGTACTTTCTGTAATATTAATCTATAAGCACATTTGCTCCTGATTGTGCTTGTATTAGAATTTCAAGAAAAATGACATTTGCTGAATAAATCAATATTAGTTCATTATAACATTGGCCAATATAATTAGCATTAACAGTGTGCATAACATATTTTCTTGCATACAAGCCTGGTCAGAAAATGGAAAAATGTGCCTTAAAAGTGTGGTTGTAGGCTGTGCGTTGGGGTTATAGGCAGTTTTTTTTTGTTAAGTTTGGGGAGCCTAATATGTGCAGTGATAGGTTATATGCGAGAAAATATGTAATATTTGCTTGTTATGTTTTTCTTATGTCAAAAACTAAGTGATACTTAGATATAGGTTATTCACTTTCATGCCACTCAATGCTGCCATCGGAAATGCTGAAAACAAAGAAAAATGTGGAATAATTTTTGCTGCACAATTGCCTTAAGGCTGTTGCACTGACCGAGTTCCAGTTGTCTGAGCTGTGTTTGAAATTTCATTGTGTAAATTTTGTGCAGAGCAGAGAAACAGG
This sequence comes from Rhipicephalus microplus, assembly GCF_043290135.1. Lineage (NCBI taxonomy): Eukaryota > Metazoa > Arthropoda > Arachnida > Ixodida > Ixodidae > Rhipicephalus > Rhipicephalus microplus. The sequence goes on from NC_134700.1 coordinate 290,378,941, forward strand.
ATGCTTGAAGACCAGACAAAGTTCGGTCGGTCGACGTTTGAACTGTACGGTATGCAGCGCCTTCAGAAGCTGGAAGTGTTTGTCTGCCAGGAGCGGCTCAAACTGCTCGCTGCCATCAAGATCACCCGAGAGCTGCAGCATGGCAGAATCACCAAAAGGGTGAGCTGCAAAGAAAGGAGTTTTGTATTACATGTGCACTTCAGAGTTTCACATGCTTCTCAACATGCACGTGAAAGCACACTTGATCCATCACAGTGTCCATGATATCATGGAACAGTGCTTTCAAAGCAGGTGATACCTGTCATATATACCAAAAGCTTCAGTTTACATGCGTGAAAAAGTAAAGGTGAGGAAAAAAAGTGGAGAAAAACCAACTGTTGTGCTAGCAGCCTCCTGAAAATCTGCTAGCATTTATCTTTTTGCTACATCAAAGTTTTAGTCATGAATTTATAGTAGCTTTCTCTTTACAAACCTTTAGGGCTACAGAAATGACAACATTCGTAGAGCATGTTCGGAAACATCCCTTTTGACTGTTTGTTGTGTGGAACATCTTGCATAACCCCCTTTTTTTTTTCCTAATATAATATTGCCTTAGCATGCAAGTTGGAAACCACGGGAAATTTTCAAACATTTCCTGGGCTTTCTTTTAAACTTGTGAAAAAGAGGTGTGTATGCAGTAGATAATATGTTGCAAATCATTGTGAGTGTAATTGTAAAGCCAGTAATTAGTTCAAGAACTATGTACTCAAGACTAAGGGCTCAATTACAGCACTGCTGACTTGTTTAGGTGGTTGGTTACAACATGCAATTCTTTCACCTTTCATAGAAGGCCTTTTCATAGTAATTGGCTTGAAATTCTCCTCACATTAATGGCATGTGAGAAGTATAGCAGAAGAGGGAGTGTAGTAGAATGTGCAGCATGTCTTGTTCTGCTGCAGCTGGAACAGCAGGCATTGCGCGGTCAGTGCACGCTGGAGGAAATGGAAGAAGAGGTGTACCGTTCTCAGCTGGGCATATTCGATATAAGCTTGGAGATGCTCAAGGAGGAGGAGGACATACTGCGAAGACAGAAGGACATCCTCGATCGCGCTTGGCAAGGTAATAAATCCTCGCACTGCTCATGCGTTGTGTTAGTGTTGATCAGGTACTTCAAGAAAGCACAGTTGACGGTGTACCGAATTTTCCTTTCTGAATAAAATGATAAAACTGAGTCCTACGTAATCTTTTTCAGTTATTTGAGTGCCTCAGCTTTAACTGCATCAAAATGGCAGCAAACCAGTGCCCTTGTTTTGACTTTGGGCAATGTGGTGCGATGTCACAAAATGCACACATGTTGGAAACTGTTTAAAATGAAGAGCTTCAGCTGCGATGTTCATGCTGGCATAAAACTCGCTTGCTACTTTGTGATGAGTGAACGATCAATTGCCAGCCATTTTTTTGCTGGTGAAAAAATTGTGCACATTGTGGTGTTGGGATGGTAGTGCATATTAAGATATTTAATTGTTCAGAGCACGTTTTGATATTTAAGACATGGGTGTATTAAAATGTGGCCATATTGGAAACAAAGTCTCGAATTATTAAAATTCAGGCTTTTATGCTGCTCTTAAACGAAATCGGTACAATATTTACATGGTCGTAAAAAAATGCAATGATTTAATAGACACTTGCTTGTTGTTTTCTTGATACTTTTGATAATCTGGCATTTAGTTAATTTGGAAATTTTTTGACAGTACTGCATTTCAATGATGACCTCCCTTAAGTTTTTCTTGGCTTCATTGCTTGTTGGTTTCGTATGGTTATACATAGCTTGCCATAAATGGGCCGCTCAACCAATTTAAATTTTTATGTTCATAGGTAGCGTTGCGCCATTTACTATGCACCCCTCTTTTAAAAGAGAACTGCGACATTCTAGGCTGCACCTTCTTGAAAAGCATAGTTTTAGGCAGCTTATATATGCAGTAGCCTTTCTAAAATATTTTGCACCTGATATATGAAGGAATGCATCATGAAACATATCAAAAATTGACAAAAGAAATGTAATGGAAGCCAAGAAATTCAGCTGCTATAGTACTGCTAAAGATCAGATTGAGTCATGAACATGATAACCAGCATCGACTCAGCTATGTGAAGTTCCTTTTATGTCTAAACTACAAGATAGATTTTCAACCTGTGCGTGCAGACCTAGACATACAAGCTGTTAGTATTGTATAAGTTTTTCTGACAGTGCTATGTTATTTGGAATCTTCAATTTTTGACAATACTTTTGGTTTGGACTTTGGTTTGATGCAGAGGAGCTGGATGAGGGCATCTTTTATGATGCAGTCGAGGAACGAGATCAGATTGAGGATAAACTTGAGATGGAGAACAGTGGCCCCATGTCGAGGCGAGACCGACTCAAGCTTCGTCTCAACAGGCTTTACAGAAAGCGAGCCATCCTCAGAAACAAGCGGGTAGGTGGGCGTGCATTCCCCTTTAGGTATCTGCCTGCAATCAGCCGTTTGTAGTGGTAGAGAAGCAAGCTTTTCTTTGTATGTCAATAACACGGTTGGTCACAGTTGTTGCTCCAAGGAAACAGTGGGGAAACATGCTGAACTCATGGGTAGGAAGTGTGAAAATGAGAGAATAAATTGGTTTGACTCTTTCATTATCATGCAAAAATGGTAATCTTTCATGTGTAGTTTCGAAGGTAGTTTTTGTAGTTTGGAACATAGTCTAGCACGCATCGCAGCATATCAAGTTATGCAAAATTAAATGCTTTTTCCCAAAAAATGTAAGTGTTAGCACAACAAATATATTTTGGAATGAATAAAAACATAAAGAGTGAATAATTTTTGGTTGCCAGCTGGTAAACAGTGTAATGAAGAACACTATATATGCAAAAATATTCAAAACGGAAAATTCAGAATATACATTTTCAAGATAAATGACCCAGGAACTGTAGAAAAGATATTAAATATTGTACAACATGTTTCTATTGACATAGACTAAGAAAAATCAGAACCGAAGTGCTGCTACATTTCTCATGCCAGGCAGTGAAGCATTGCTTGGTTTTTTTGTGAGACACAAGTGACATCGTACACGTTTCTCAGTAAATGTATTTATTTATTTTTTTTGCGATGAGAGTTTGCAGGTGTTCGGCTATAAATGGATACCCGTGATGCAAAAAAATTTGATGTCCAATAAACTTCACTTTTTCGTGTAGCATCACCTCTTCCCATGAGCCACCTCACTTCGCATAGGTTGGCTTTCCAATATATGCATCCAAGCATATTTCTTTGAATTTCTGCACATCGTATTAAAAAAAAAATATACATGTATATCGTGCGCGGTCCTGGAACGTCTCATACTGCTCCGTAGTCAGGGCTAAAATGTACTCTGGTGGCCCTGTCGTGAGGAGAAGCTCTACAGCCGACGCCAGCGTATCGCGCCCCAGCGGCATGTGGACCTCACACGTAACCAGAGTAGCTATGAGATTCTGCGCAAAGGTCAGCAGCTACACACTTGCGGCAGAGGAGACAACTTGAAGCCGTAAAGAAAAACCCACGGACAGCTGCGGATGTCTCAGGCTGATGCAAAACATCATTGCCATAAAACTTGAAGCTGAGGTGCTGTCATCCTCGAACTCTTCGTCCTCACTCAATTCAGGTGCACTTGCAAGACAGTTTAAAGTGACACGTGCTTTTTATAGCACAGTTGCACACGCAAGTGAGCGTGACTACAATGCCATTGGAGCGACTAGAGACACTAGATGCAACCCTGTGTCTGATATAACAATTTAAACGAAATCAAAGGTGTTGAAAACTGTATGAGAAGGCCACCTCCACACTTTATACATGCGGTGGACCTTCGGGAATATTTTTTGTATAACAAATTTTCCAACTCCCAGCAAGAGCTTTCCATAAAAAAGTTGGCATAAATGTCTGGCAATTATTAACGCTCAACACTGTCAGATTGCGAAGCTGACACCTTAATTTGATATGCGACTTGCAAAGGCTCTTTTGATTACATAACCTTGATGTTACAGTTGCATAAAAATGAGGGGCACACACTTCTGTCAAGTGCGCTAGTCAAGTGCATTTTCCCAAGACACCTCCATTGGTATGTGCAAAAGTCTGTCAAAAATCACTATGTTGCCAGAACAGGCAGATTGAAGTTGATTCTGAAAGGCAATTAGAAGGACTAATTACTAGGAAGTTTTTGATGCTCGAGAAACAAATTAAAATGCCAAAATTGGCAATCCAAAGCATCGATCACCAGTGATCGATCTGAATAGGCATGATAACGAGAGAGTTAATTTCTAACTTATCAACTATAAATGTGTACAATAAAACAGCCTTGTATTGTGTGGTCTGGGTGGACAAGTGTAATTTGTCTTTGTTCTTGGTCTCTTCCTATGTTCTTGACTGTTAACAGATTAGTCTTCCTCCTCTCATTTTGTATTTTAAGCACTTCATTAGGGCAGAGTTGAGAAACAACTTGTGTGTAGTGCTTCACACATGTGCCTTTAGCAAGTGTAATGTATTTAAAATGAGAACAATGTGCCTAGCAAGACTTCCACGATGACTGGCGTGAGTTAGGGGATATTCTGTGGATGAATTGCAGTTTGCCGAGTTGCGTTTATGAATTTCCATTGCAGTTGCTCAAGTGGTGTTGTAATTGCAATCCTTTCTTTGCATCTCAGACCCTTTGGGCAGTCCTAGTAACCTGCACTGGCAGAAAACAACAGAAAAAACTTCATGTTTGTCAGGGCTTCTAGCATCGCCCGTACTTTCCAAATCTCAGGCTTAACTGTACATGACTGCCTTTCATAGTCATGGCCACTGATGTCTGAGGCTGTGTCATATGTGACCTCTCCTATCTGCTATGGGTCTTCATGTGTGAAACAAACAGTACTTCAAGATAAGATCAGATAAAGTATGAAGAATGGTGAACTTTGAAGGAAAGTTGGGCAAACCATAGTGCAGGGTCTTGGCAGGTCACATGCTTGAAGCTACTGCATCAGAGTGTTACATGTGTGACATAAGCGATTGAATTGTACAGCCCAGAATACAGGACGAAAGGCAAGAAGCATGCAGTCCTGTATTCTGTGTCGTACAATTTATTACATTATAAACAAAAGCAACTAGCCTGACTTCCTGCTCTGCTATGCATGTGACATCTTAAGGCAAGAAAGTAAACTAAGCGTATATTTGGTTTATTTTTCCCCTTACTAATATAAACTCAGTCAGGTAGGCCAGTCACCTGTTCGTCATTTATGGTTTGCAAGTTTGGACACCCAGCTACCAAATGTTAAGCGTTGTTAGACATTTTACTGATAAATTAATATTTTCAGAGCTATGAAATATAGTAGAAATTTCTACAGAATATAAATTCAGCTTGTTCCTCATCTTTCTTCACTTCTAGACATATCTTTGCATGCTTTGGAGCAGTTATGAGAAAATTTTTATGTCTCAATTATGAAATAGCTCATTTGTAAGAAAGGCGTAATATAGGGGGTATCCTTGATCCGCAAGAGGGCAACACCATTGCCACGCCATTTTGAAGGTCCGTTCATGTGCACCGTGCTGCTGTCCATGTTTTGGCATGCAGAAAGTGTTCCGGAGGTTTCAAGCATCCATGTTGCTGTGCAGATTTGGAACACAGCGTATGCAGCGAATTTTATGCGTGTGTGGCAAACATGCAGACCTTAAAATGGCGACCCCCAACGCTAGCGATCCTCGTAGATGACGTCAAGTGCATAACCCCTATACCAACATTCCTTTCATCGGTTAAAAATACCAGGTAGTCAGAGTAGAGATTGTTAGTAATTTCCTAGTATCTCTTCCCATTTTGTATTTTTTATTATAGAAAGCCTGCATTGCTGAACACCAGAAAAAGGTAAAGAGAAAGGGAGAAAAGAAGAATCGTATCAAGCAGCATCACGCTGTCCATATGGTAAGTTTGAAACATATAATTTGTAGAGATTTAAGTTGCTATGTGCATGTTATGTTCTGCTTATGCATGATGCGATGCAATTTGACAAATGAGTATTAAAACAGATATATTTTTTGTAGGTTAAGGTTAACTTTATGTCTGTTATTGTGGCTTTGCTTAGTTTGTTTTCGGTCATCAGCCTTGAATTTTCTAGTAAAAGTGTACATTTATTTGTCTTGCCTTTATTGTGTCATTAGTTTTTTTTTTGGGTGTGTGTGTGCATGGGTGTATCTGTCCAGCTTGACTGCTTTGTTCTTGTAGTTTGCCTGTTCACGGGCCGGTATTTGTTGATGACTGACATGAATGGGCATTTTGCAGAGACGAGAAGAGATACGCAAGACGTTGGAGATGAATCACGAACGCATTGATAGTGAGCGCAGGAAGACACTGGAAAGGCTCAGGGAATACAAAAAGGTATGTCAGCAGGTGTTACAGCTGAAGCAGTGCAGGTGTAAAATGTGGAGAGCTGCGAAATCAATGTAGAATATTTTTTTTTCATTTTTATTGGTGTATGTAGTTGAGAAAATTGGTGAACATTCAAGCTTCATCAGAAAGATTTGGAACGGAATAGCGTTTTCTGCAATACACGCTCTTCATCGCAAAATCATAGGAGGGCAGTGTCATCTTCCCATAATGCTCATAACCGCAGGTTGCAGTGGTTGCGAAGTGCTCTAAGAGCAGCGACAATGTCAGCGGAACCCTCAAGGTCTTAAAATACTAGTGCATATGCTCATTTGCTAGGTTCTCTTTGATTCAGCTTTAACTGCTGAGTCATTGTGGCTGTTAGGCCTGTATGGGATTTCACCTTCGCCCTGTAGGCCTAAGCTCAACTTCCATCCACACCCAAAATTTTTTCAGTTTAATTACCTTGCTTGCAGGAGCTCCGCCAAGTAATATGCCATCAGTCTGAGCATGTCTGTTATAAGAGTTGTCAGTTCCGCTTGGGGGATTCTTTTTTTCACTGGGTCGCTTGTCGAATTTTCCAGTCGCTTGTCACATTTTTTGGGATTATTTGCACTTTCCTGCAAATATAGTATAGTTAATTTAGTCATAATCTCATCACCAATGTGTGCATTTGTTGTTGACTAATAGTATGTTTGTTGATGACTGAGCAGATGAGTGCATAGGCAAACGCAGGGTTCCCCATTGAGAGGGGCGAAAATTCATCGCAGCCCCCTCCCCCCCACTCGTCCAGCGGGTGCGGCTGCCCCCCCTGAGCCCATGGTTGAGTGTTTGACCATACATTAGGGGCAATTCATGTAAACATTCAGTCAAACAAACGTTGAGGAAAATCACAAGTAAGGTTAGTCATGCGCTGGCAAATGTGCCTTCAACCAAATGGAGAAACTACTCAAGCAACAACGTTTAGTAGTAGCTACACTATATGCTTTTGTTCATGGTACATAGTTTTTTTTCAGCACAAGGCAATTAGGTGATTTTTCAAACTACCCTTTGTGAGTGACATTTAAAGAAATAATGATTAGAATTATTCTGAATAATGGGAAAATACATTGCGTCTACTCTTTTGGGCTTCTTTTAGGGGTGAAGCACCTTAGTCTCGACCCCTGTTTGGTGTCCATTGTCACGGCTACATTATTTGGGACAACCCTCAAGTATAGTGTACAATATAGTTGAAACATATGTGAGACACAAAAAAAGATTTAATAATAGTCTTATATTAATCATAATTGCGAAAGAACAATATAAACACCTACAAGCGCAAACCCTTTATACTAGTCAGCGACTCCGACGTATGGAGCTCGAGAGCTGGCTTCGCCTACTTGTCATGATTCACTTCGCGAGATGCGGGGATTTTTTGTGATGAGTATTCACTTATTTGCTTGGTAGCATATGGCAAAACTGCCTGTTGCTATTTTTAGCATCCATAAGAATTTTTTGCTCATTTTGACTATGGCAGATCTTCTGCATCTTAACACTCTAGCGGTAATTTGATACTTGCGCTTAATATTGAAAAACGATTTCCTGTAGCGTACACTTGAGTAGTGTATATTCATACGTGATCAGCACAACTTAAGTGCAACAGCCTACACTAGTTGTTAAGGAAGCAGTTTAGAAAAAATTAAGGCAGCAGTTTAGGAATGTTGGGATCCTTAGATGTTCATCAGTGAGAAATATGAAGCTAAGCTGAATTTATGTGTTGGATTTCTGGATTTGAATGTCGTTGATCTCGCTGGGTTTCGGACTTTAGGAATGTCACTTAATGTAGTGCATTTGGTGAGCCGATAAAATTCGAGACACACAAGACTGGCTGGCTATGGTGCACTGAGTGCGTGTGCTACCTACTTGTGAATTCATGGATAAAGACACTCATTTGGGACTACTGAAAAAGTTAATGTTGCATACTAGAGCAATTATAGATGCAACCTAGTGCAACCTTGCAATCACCAACTGCTGTGCTGCACTCACTGTGTTTAGTTGCATAGCAAGCATACGTCTTTTATAATCTTGTCATCTAATACATTCATTGCAAAAAGCAAGTGGGATAGTACGGTAGTGAGATTAGTTTCCGACATTGTTACAGCAACTGCTTTTGTGCCGTTAACTACGCATGACTTCATATGTGCTCCAACTGATGCAGAAATATCAAAATGGCAAAAGAAATGCTGATGGCACTCTGCTGGAGCCTAGTGAAGAGCGGATATCGAGGTCACCATCTCCGAGGAGCCCAAGGCAGAGCTCAAAACTCCAGAATGGCACTGCAGCGGACAAAAGAAAAGCATTCAAAAACTCCTCCGAAAACACCAAGACCAAGAAGGATGACCTGTCTCTGCCTGTACCCCCTTCATTACCACCGCCTGCTGTGCAACTCCCACCGCCACCACCGCCTCCTCCTCCACCGCCTCCGCCACCACCACTGATGCCAGCATTAACGGTGAGTCCGTATTGCAGTGTATCTGAAAAACAGTTAGGCCTGGGAGAGCATAGGTATTATTTGTAGTCTTCAGCGTTAATGTTGCAGTAAGAATGTAAATGGAAATGAATTAAAGAAAACAAAATGTCTCCCTTTCTCTTGGTGGGATTCGAACGCACAATTGGCAAAACGTGTCCAGTCTTGTACCAACTGAGCTACAATAGAAGGCGCTTCTATATCCATTTCCTTGGGTAAAGAATTTTTGTATATGTAACCGCTTGAAGGGTTAGACAATGCCTCCCGTTGCCAAGGCAACAAGTGGGGGACCTTCTTTGTGGGAAAGGGTACCATGGGTCACATGATTTTTGCATGAGGTGGAAGCTGACCAATGAACCCTTACTAACCTAAGGCCGGCCTGGGTGAGGCCCTTTCTGTGAAGGAAGAAGGGGAAATTTTTTCGGTGGTCTGATTTCTTCTGCGATTTGTCGTTAACGTCAGTGGCGGGAACTCTCCTGCAGAAGATCAAAAGCAGTAAGCAATCGGTGGTAGCAAGCACGGGTACTTGCATCGTAGGACTTGCAGTGGTATTTTATTTTCATAAGGTGACCCAGAACCTCAAAAAGGTGGCAAGCAGGTATGATCTCCTTGTTCTTTCTGCCCCCGTAAAGCCATCTCAGCTCTGCCCTCGCACCACTGCTGAAGGATCCTCAGGCTGTGGTGTTAAACATGCTTCGGCTTACTCTAAATGTGAGGCCGGAGTTATCTACCAATTCCCCTGACTTGTGGCAGGTATTACGTTGAACGTATGAGCCATGCAATATGACCGTATTCTAGTGAAAAGAAAAGAACTCTCACGTGTTCCTGCAAACTGCAACGTCTGCAAATGCTAACCACAATTTCATGAGGTGATGATCCTGGGTTAGAGCAAGTATTACACAGCATGTGAGTAACTAGAAGCCTTTCATACAGGAAAACCCCCGTTGATTCAGACTTCACGGGACCGGAGAGAAAGTCCGAATTACCCGTGGGCACCAACTATCACGAGTACGAACAAACCACTTGAAGAATGTCTCCTACACCATCAGACTTTCATTTCTTAAAAAGTCTGTGATAGCAGTTTGCTTCACGAACGCAATGTGCGACGCAGTCACAATTTTGCGAAGTTCCTGCAGGTGGCTTAGTCTGCGCACACTGTCTGAGGAAAACATGCACATGTCCTCCAAAACGGCGAACGCATGCGCAGCCTCTGTCATTATGTGGCGTCGACGCTCGTCAGCATCACTTACATCCTCGTCAGCCGATTCCACTTCGCTGTCCAAGACTTCTTCAACGATATCGCTGTCGGTCACTGTGCCGGCCACGGCAACCAAGGGGCACATGAGCTGGCATGATGCTCACATAGCGGCCATCTTGCTCTTCGCCACTTTCCTCACCGGCCACCACACCCGGATTAGCAGCGTCGTGCACGAAGGTCATGCCTAAAGCAGTTTGCGACTACTGCAGGCTGTGTGTTGTTCCACATGTATGTCAGCATTTAGATTGCGCTTAGCAGGCTTACTTCGTACTGCTTGCCTGACTCCATGCAGAGCAACATCCGCTCGAGTACCTATCGTTGATAGCAGCTTTTCACGAACTGTATGATTCCCTGGTCCATCGGCTGCAAGGGAAGCCGTTGTGTTCAGAGGCAGAAATAGCAGTTCAATGTTCTCGAGCCCAGACACATTTGTGTGCGTACTACAGTTGTCTAGCACGAACAACACCTTCCGAGCCTTGGCCGCAAAGCGGCGGTCGAGCTGATGCAGCCAGGCTTGAAAGAGTTCGGCAGTCATCCAAGCCTTTCTGTTGAACCGGTAGTCGACAGGCAGCTGCTTAATATTCTTAAAACATCTTGGCTTCGCAGCCTTCCCGATCACTAGCAGCGGCAGCCGCTCTGTACCGGTCATGTCAGCAGCCAAAAGAACTGTCACGCGCTCTTTACTTCGTTTTTCATTGACGCACAGGTTCCCCTTAAACACAATTGTCTTGTCAGGCACAGCCTTATAGAACACCGCTGTCTCATCATTGTTGATAATGTTGCACGGCTCGTACGTAGAAAGGCGCGTGGATAGTCCAGACCACCAGTCTTGCACTACACTTTCATCAACTGCACCTCTTTCACCACACACGTTGCGGAACACCAGCCCATGTCGCTTCTTGAAGTGGTCGAGCCAGCCTTCCAACGCACTGAAAAAGTCAATGTTCATGATCACCGCAAACTTCCCTGCTTGTGCGCAGATAAGGAGGCCGCTCAAGGGCAAACGCGCATTGCGCGAGACGGCGAACCAGCGCAACAGTGCTTCTAGCTTGAAATGCGCTGCCGTTCAAAGCCTCTTCTTTTGGTCGCCAAGCATGTACCCATCATATGCTTTCATAATCTGCTCTTCGTTCTTCACGCAAGTGCTCAGTGTGCTTTTCTTCACATTAAACTTTTCCATCACTTCTTTTCGAGATGCTCCCGCTTACAACGGCTTCAATATTTTCACCTTCGCAGCCAAATCCTTTGCTTCGTACTTCTCCCTCTTCGCTGCGGGAGTTGGGGCGGTTGGGGCCGCAGGAGACGGAGGGGAAGCCTTCCAGGCGTTGCTTGCGCGGTGGTCACGCGCACGCGAACGAAGTAGACAACACACACACACCCACACACGCACACACACGTGCATGCGCTCGCGCGAAAAAAAAGCACTGTGATAAAAATGAAATAAAAACCGGCGAACTCTTTAAAGAACAGCAAATAGTAAGACGGCAGATAGAACTGATCATGTACAGACAAATAGTTTAAAGCCCACTAGAGGTGAGCAATTCAACTCAACCGTCACGCAAACGGGTTCGACGCGCAAGAAAAAACGAAACTCAAATCCGTGGGTTGCTAGTAGCTGATGACAGTAGCGATGCACTGCCTTCCATTTTGGTTGTTTAAACCACCCTGTGTTTTTTTTTGTGCCTTCGAGATGTACTACCCATGAACGAAGTTTTGAATCAGACCGCAATCCGGTCCTAAATTTGTCTAGGTACACGGTCGATTTGGCCGATAGAATCCGCTGCTGCTTCCCCGTCACGACTCGACCGCAGTCGGGTGTTCGAATTAACCAAAGTGCGGTCGAATTTGTCCGAATTAATGAGAGTTTTCAGTCATAGAACAATGTAAATTTTGTACGTGACCAGTTGCCATGGCCGAAATAACCAAAATTCCAAATTAATGGGGGTAGAATTAACGAGATTTTACTGTATCAGTAAATTGGGGGATGAATGTATGAGTGACACGTAGATAAAATTGCTATCTTCTGAGATTAGATTGTTTGAGAGGTGGGTAGGTTAAGGAGTGTTGCTAATCTGTGCATGTGTGGGTCATTTATATATATCGCTCTGCTTCATACTTGGAATAAACCAGCTGGAAGTGCCACCCATGTTGCCGTGTTTGTGTCTTTCTTGTGTCTGGGGTTTTTACTAGCGGGAGAATATTATGCAGTGACTTGTTCTGCCATCTAGTAACATAGTACTGTAGACTCTCAGTAAGTGAAACCTGAAGGAAACGGGAAAATATGTTCTATTTAACAGGAGTTCCGTTTACTGAGAGAAGAACATTGGTGCAGAATACAAGCTCGAAACCAGGCATAGCAGAGGAAATAGTTGCATTTAAGCAGTAGTTCCGTTTCACAGAATTCATTTTACTGAGAGTGTACTGTATAACACTTTTGTACTTGTAAACTCTCCCAATTTATGCAGAAGACACCTGGATCTTGAGTAATGTTTCCGATTGTTTGGGCACAACCACAGATCTCCCCGAAAAGAAGTGTAGCCCTATCGTGAAAAGGAAATAATGTCAAAAAAATTCCGCCTACATCTTCCCAGGGGGAACTCGAGTAAATGCGTCGCAAAGGTGGGGGGGGGTATCCAATGAGTCTTGCATAATTGAGTATGGCTTGGGAATTCTTAAATCCTTATTATGTTCATTTATTAAATGAAGAAGAAGCATTATCTTCAACGACTGGTGGGATGCTGATGTGCAATCCAGCGCCTACATATATGGGGTGGCCAGGGAATGGTTGTGCAGCTCGAGCAGTCTGTTTTTACTAGCAGACGCTGCCTGCGTCGGCCTTTCGAGGTGAGAGAGGCATGTGGCACGATACGCAAGGCACAAGCATGCGTAGTGGGGGTTGGACATCACTGCCAACCGACGCACAACGCAAGACATCGTGCGACTAAGAAATGCTCCGCATATTAATGCAGTGTTCTGCAGTTTTCTTGGCTTGGTCTTTCACACCCGACATGCTCAGGTCACCTCGCTGCAGTACATTGGTGACATGTAGGGAAGCTTATTAAAACTGAAAGAGGCCTACTAGTGGTCACGAGACGTTGCAAATTTCCTGCTTTATTACACACACTTGTGCGCCCCATATAATCATGACTACCTGTATGATTACTGATGTCTAAGAACTTCACTGAACTATACTGGCTATCATTCAGAGTTTTGTGTAATGTTGCTGCAGCCTTTAGAAACAATACATAAAAACATAAGCCAGGTTTTTTTGTCGTATATTTTACCCCTCCTCACACTTTACCGATATCCAAAGCTTTGAGATGCCCAAGTTGGCAGGTATGAACTTTGCAACAGTTTGTAAAACCTCGAATGAGGCTACATTGCTCAATACCTGCAAAGTGCTTGACACTGCATTCATTTCTGCAGTGCATGGGGGGATCATTGCAAATTTTATGAGTTTTAATATTATTACATTGTGCTCCAAGTGATAGGGTTATATAGCTGAATACTGCTTGCAGGCAGTTGCATATTGAGAGGTTTACTGGATCTGATTGTCCATTGCAGCCAGCTGCCCTAAATCCCATTCCACTGACAGCACTCAAGAAGCCTGGACCAAAGCAAGATCTGTCAAAGCCTAACCAAGCACTCTAGCAAGACTATCAACCTCGCAGAAATTCTTGCTGCTCGTGGCAAACTCAAGAAAGCCGCTAACTCTGACGATGACAAAAATAGAAATTCAGGTAGTCATCTTTGTTATAATTTCACGCAACGCCATCATTGAAGAGCACCTTTACAATTGTAATTCATTCATGCTTTTTTGTTTTTTTTTCAGCAACTGGAGGTCAGTCCAAGGACTTCAATGCAGTTCTTAAAGCAGCTCTTACAAAGATTAACATTGCCTCTCATGGACCTGATAACTCCGACCATGAGAGTGAAAACAGTGATTTTGAGTAGGTTGCACCCCATAAAATTTTAAAATGCTGAAGTTTGCACTTCAATTTCCGTCCTTAACAGGTCTTGAATGCATTGCAATGCAGATTATGCGCAGCTTTTATATTTGTGAGTGCTTTTGTGGTGCTGTGTTCGTGCACATAAGCAGTCTGCAGTAGTCAAAACACTTCTTTCCTCGAGCATTGAAAACTGGGTGAGCTAGTAAGGGTTCATCTTCTGCACACTTTCCTAGAAGATGAACAGCTTTCCTCATTGTGAATGCTCAATGCATCAGATCGTCTGCAGCATTTTGCTTCATTAGGTGGAGTTATTGCTGTAAAGGTGTGCTCGTAATATTTGCTTCACAGAAATTAATCACTCATAAATCTCTGCATGAAACGCGTGTAGCTGTCTGTGAGGGTCTTCATTTTACGACGGAAAGGGGGCAAAGTTATGTTTGATTTTGTGCTTGTTTAACTGTGATCAGCGCTTTAAAAAAATTAGGGCAGACCCTGAACTTCTTGAGATTATAGTCATTGCAAGAATTCACATTTTTTTGCAAAGCTATTTATAATAGGGCTTGCTGCTACATGCCTGTCAAGGGAGTGAAAAAATTTTTGCTTCCCATTTGCCATGTAACATTTTCATGCGTTAGGCTGGTAACAAGTATACACTGGCAGTCTTCTCATGCCTTGTTAGGTGAGAAGGTGTACATCAGCTATTCTCTGCGCTTACTTTGATTTACAAACTCCTCTAATCAATGTTTGAAATTTTTCTGGTATTTCAAAAAAATTGTGCATGTGAATAAACCGCCGGTCTCGTCGCTCTTGTGCTTCTCCACTTCAAGGCGCAACTAGTGTTACCTCTGGCCTATAGAGCTTCAGAGGCAAGCTAATCTCCTCTACAACTTGTCTCCGAAAATTCTCTTTGGGGGTTAGGTGCTGTTGTTGTGGTTGGAGGGCTAATGCTTTGGGCAAGGAAGGGCACATAGGGAGTCATTATGTGGTGTACAGTTATGTCGTTCACCTCTTCAGAGCCTAGACAGGGCTGCTGGAGATAAAAAGAGTGAACTAGTGTGTGTTTTTTCTTTGTGCTAGCCTTTGTACAAAATGGTGACCAAACTGATTTCAGTGCATATGCGAATCTGTTTGAGTGCGATGGGGTGGAGATATGTGAAGACGCGAGGGTGAGGAGCGGAAAAACAGGTGATGGCCCGTTCTACAATCGCCGTGCTTATGATTTCAAGTGCAGCTGTGTGGTTTGGACTCTTGGGTCAGTGCACTATGTTCCTGTTAAAACGTGTTGGTGTGATATGACATACAGCCTATTAACGACTGCTTGCAGCTTTGTGAAGCATCCTGTCTGTGTGGCTGGTCATGGCACTGGTGTGCATCACCTTGGAAGATTATGTATGTGACACTGTTGTCGAATGCCAAGAACTGCTCTATTTGCAAAAATGTAGTGGCATTGCACTATTGATGTTTCTTATTGTTTTAGGCACACAGTGTCTGTTGGCATAAAAAGTGCAAGATTACGGCATAACCTAATTTCACAGTGTCAGTGGTATTCAGTGAACAATGTTGGCTGTGTTCTGACGAGCGTGATACCTCTGTTGAAAGAGAAAAGCTAGTTATAAATTATTTGTAGTGGTAAGAAGTTATTATATGTGGTGAGATCATTTATATATTACATGTTAGCTTGATCAAGTAATATAGAATCGAAGAGTTCTTGTGTGGTTGTTTTTTGAACACCAGTTTTACGAGACCGAGTTGTTATATGTAAATACCTTTGCGTTTAGCATCATACTCGGAGTGTGTCAAGATATAGTTGTACATTTTCTATTCTGTAATTTTGTGTACATTGAGTCTTGATGCATCTCTACTCTTGTGTGGCTGCTATTTTGGCGGCAGTTCTGAAATAATTGGTTCCACCGAAAGGAAGAAACAACTTTCATGTGACCTTTTTATCATGCATGAACTTGGCTTTGTGCTGTCTATACTTGTGGTTTTAGTCTGAAATGGTCTCGTGAACATTCATTTCATGAGTGCACTGTTATGTGTTGTGTTTCCACTGGTGTGTCTGAAAATATCTTAAGAGTTTGCAGGCTGAATGTTGACTCCCCTTCCCGCAAGATAACTTGAGATATCTTTTTTGTAATTTAATGCCTAAATAACAAAAATACCCTTACTATCTCTTTTATAACTTGTCAAGGTGGGGGCTGCATCTTAATGTGAAATAGTTTCTACTTTATGAGTGTGCACTAACCCAATTTCTTTTTACTCCATGCTTTCAGCTTTTTACATAAAGTGTAGCATATTTTTTTGTGTGCATGCACAAAAATGCCACTGCTATGCCTCACCTCCCCCTCCCCCCTCCCTTAATCAGTTGTTCAAATGCAGTCATTTGCACAGCGGTCTTGTAAATCTATAAACCATAGAGTATAGTTAAGTTGAAAATGTCTTAAATTGATGTAGCATATATTTTTTTCTGTCAAAATTCGAATTAAAATTTCATTTACTGTATTGTTTTTGTTTTCGTGGTGTACTGCAAAATGCAGGTTTTGGATACAATTAAGGCAGATTCTTCAAAGAATCTGGAAACTTTAAGGTTAGAAACTTTGGTTGAAATATTTGTCTCAAGCTTTAGCAAACACATCTGCAGGAAAATTTCTCTTGGTTTATTGATTACTACAAAGTTTTGTTCAACATGCTGGCAAAAAATATTGGCTTTGTGCTTTGTAACCTGTGTTTGTGTACCAGGGCTTGCTGGGTACAAGTGCTTTAAGAGTCTTGGAGTTTATAGTGGGTTACAGCCTAAGAATAAATGCAAGCTCCATTGCCATCCCCCCCTACAGGCAGAATTTTCATAAATGTCGCACTAATTGCAGTCGCTTAATTATGTGATGTTGGGACCTTTTACGTATTTCAGGCAAATGACTTGGCTGTAGAGGCACGTGTTGTTCATTGCGACAGTTTTCGATTGCAAAACATTGCTTTTTCGCTAATTTCATAAAAAATTACAAGTTCACTGCTCAGCCAAATGCAACATTTTAACAATAAACGATGAATCTTTAATTTATTATATGCATAGTATTTGAATTAAAAGCAAAAAAGTTGTTATGGTTTGAACAGAAATCGCCAATCATTGCTCTGTTGCACAGGTAAATGACAGGGGAACTGCAGTACTGGGGGCAGATCGGGTATTTATTCTTAGATTGTAACCGACTATAGTAAAACAGCACTCACTTATTTTTATTACAGTGCATGCCTTCTTTTTCTGTGATCTCAACTCAAATTCTTGCTGAATTTTTCTCTGTTGCATTATGTTGACATTCATATTATATGCATGGTTTTGATCCCAGTTGCTTTAACTAAAATGTTGCATATTTTTCAATATTTAGAACTGTGCCTCGAGCCTTCCTGAAGGTATCGCTCAAATATCTCACCTGCTCTTTCTTCATTTCAGACACTTCAGGTGACATATAAATTGCTCCATGAGGCGCCTTTTTTTTGGTATATGTACTGTATTGATGACTGCTGTCTATTGTCTCTTTCCAACTATTTCAAGATCTTGACATATATCTGTACTCGTTGTTTTTGTTGAACTCGGTTTCTACTGGCCTATTCTAATGTGCGAGTAGTTGCCCAGTCAATTTATGCAGCATCTGTTCCTTTGATAAGTGTATAAACTTGAGTGCTCTACAACCTGAATGTCTAATATTAGCACAGGGCTATGTTTTGCTGGCACCTTTTAAGTGCCAGCAAAAAAGTAAACAAAACTCAGAAAATTACTTTTTTGTTGTTGTATATTTAACAAGTGTTCCGTTCTTTGCTGCATCAAAATTTGTTTAGCATGCTGGTAGTAATCTTGCAACCCATCTTTGAAACTCTAAATCACGGAGTTTATCACAAAAATACCTAGAGGGCAATCTGGCGCCGCCTTCTATTCGAAGATCTTAAGGGGCGCCGTTGGAATGCTGGGAATGACGGTACAGGTGCCTGCGAGGCTTGTGTTCGCCGATGTGAAGAGAGGTTTTAACTTAAAAGTGGATACGACTCCCCAAATAAAGCTTCTCAAAAACAAAAGTTTTATAAGTGGATATCATTTAGGCATAATATATTCCAAAATGGAAGTCCACTGAGCTCTGCGGTATAACCAAGCGGCGAAATAAAGAAACACACAACTAGCAGTGACAGAATTAATCCTGGCTTTTTCGTCTGCCTGCCAAGTTTAGCACCCATTCATTACCTTCTACGCTTCGTGAAATTGAGCATCAATGCAGAAGTTCTCAATGTTAAATAAAATTTGTTTTTGTGAAACGATAAAAAATAAAGAGCTTACTTTGTGCTCCTTTAGTAAGAAATCAACCATTTTAACACAAGGAACGCATTGAAGCTAGATGCGTCTTAGAGGTGTTCAGACTCTTCGTGAACGATACAAATCATAGTCAAGTTCGAAGCTCACATTTCCCGGCATTCCCATGCATCCAACAGCTTGCAGCGCCACTTTTCCTTCTAGGTAAGTGTAACAAACTCTGTGCACTAAATAGCCGTGCGCATTAATTGACATATGAGTGCTTATGATGGGCAGTCTACTGCTGCCTTTCATCCCTGGACACTGCAGTCATTGGAAATGCTTTCATGAAGAGTACACCTGCGTTTCAGCGAATTGAAACCCATTGCTTTGTTACATAAGCAAATATAGCTTGAAACTGCCGCTTTTACTTCTGTGGTATGAATGAACTCACTAGGCGGTATAGTGGCCAAACAGCAGGCTATCCAGAATGCTAAATTGGTGTGATAGGACTGGTCTCATCTTTGGCACCTTTTGCAGAAGATATTGTGAACATGCAAGACATGACATAAGACATGACAAGCATCACATATTATGGGTTAATCAATTGCATTTTTTAATATTAGAAAGACAACTTCGAATACTTTTATGCCTTGAGCATAACTTCATTTGCTTGTCATTGCCAAGCGGTGCAAAGTGCCTGAGTGTGCTTGGAGTTCCTGCCTAATGTGAATTCCAAAGTATTGGTGGACCATGTACTGGTGCAATAAGCCTGTGTCCTTCTAGGCAGTGCAGATACTTTTTCACAAAGTCAGGCTGCTTGCTGGAACTGATGAACATGCTTTTGGTCACAACACAATCAAGAATAAAGCACAAACAATGACAGGAATTTGTGGCCAGCTACCATTGATGGAACGCTTGGGAGAGCTTTTGTATCACAAGCATTTGCAGATTGCATTGTGCTTACGCAGCAACTTGCTTGTTTCCCCTCTTTATATATGTGTATAATATATGCCTGTATACAAGCTAGTGAGCTTGTCGGAATTGTGTGGCTGTGTGCTAGTTTCTTGTAAATTTCTTAGTACGGCAACAATCTGTTAGTCATTTCCATAAAGAATGAAAAAGAAAAGTGAAAGTAGCGCAGACAAATATGTAAATGAAAAACACAAATTGTTGTGTTCATCATTTTTTTGCCTGTACAATACCTTCACATTGTTTTATTTGAGATGTGTACACTTCAACCTGCCCGCCTCTCAGTTTTGAAGCAAATCTGTTGACAGGCTTGAATTCCATTCTTTTCCATTCATTCAACAGGTGTTAATGCAGGCTAGCACTTGCCATATTTTGTGGATCAGTGCTAATATTCGGTTTATGTTATGATTTGATGTTTACATTTCTGTGTACCACACTTCTGCATGACTAATTAACAATGCAAGTTTTGTAGCATCGATGAACCAACCTGTACCTAGCATGTTACTTCTGTACAATACAGCACCTGACAGTTGTGCGTTGAAAACAAGCTAGCTTCTCTGTGCTTTAACATTGATGTTTATGATATGCTACGCTTGAGGTGTTGACAACAAAACTTCAGTTGCGTGATTTTGAACATCTCGCTATATTTGTACCATGGCTTCAGTTTTGGTGAAGTTTCTGTGAATGTGCTAGGTGATGAAACAAGAGTTGAGCTGTGAGTAACAGTGGCCGTTGATAACAAATTGTGGCTGCACAGTTTGCAGGAGCAATAGCATAAATTGAGACACTATTGATAGAAGAAAAGAATTGCAATTTGCTAGCTTCATGGACTGAACGTGCAGTGAATATACTCTTTCTTTTTATCTCATAATAAAGCTGTTCTGTTTTTACAGGCATTGCCTCTGCTATACATGAGTGTTTGATGGCATGTGCTGGCATTATTGTCAAGCTGGTGCTTCGGAGCACCAAATTACAAGGCTATGAAGGCTGTCATCCGAAACTGTTGCAGTGCAGTTGCTATGCTTTGTCCTCACACTGGCTGCAGTGAACTGTATGCCCTTTTAAAATGTATATGTTCTAGGAAGCATATTTTTGCCTTTGTTGTGCATAATAAAGCATCTATCGCTTATTGCCCTTATTTGTGTTGCGTGCCTAACGTTCAATATCGATAGCATTGTTGCAATGTAATATTAACATGTAGATGTTGGGGTGGAACGAGCTTATTGAATTAGCTCTATAGATCCTAAAAAAATCTCATCCCAGTAAGATAGAATCACAAAGAGAACTGGTACCTGTAATTTAAACATCAGGCCGCCATTTTGGGGTGGTCTAAATATTTAAAATTTTGTATACAAAGCAAAATTTTTATAGGAATACTTGACTCAAGAATTCACTATTTGGAATTGCTGCGTAAATACTGGTTTCATTTGTATTTTTAAAACGACACTGAAATGAAAGAACGAATGTCTTTATATCGATAATTTCTGTACAACGAAACTATAGTGAGATTAATTTGACTGTGTCTTGAAAAACGGAGAAAAAAATTAAAATGGGAGTTTACTATTAAGGTTCGCGTTGAAATCTCCACACCTGACGTCACAGATTTCAGTCTTTTTGTCGCATTTCGGCGGCACTGCAGTGTCTTCTTTAAAATAGGCTACTGGCACCATTTTTCGGAAGTGTGTATACTCTGCGATACAAATCTCCTGGTGGCGCACCTACAAATATCGACGCCAACATGACGATAGGCTAGTGATTCTGGTGACTTCGCGCGCAGGTCTGAATAGTTGCGATGATGTCAGGTACCAAAGTTCTCAAAATTTCCGCTTGCATGACATCAAAACATTCAAAATGGTCTCTTTTGCGTCATCAACGAAGCCATGGTGCGAAGCGGCCGTGGAAACTCCCGGTATCTTGCACGAGCACGTGACGAAGAGCTCATACTGTGTTGTGACGTCAGCGTACAGTAGCAACCACCACTATTTTTGAAAACATGCTGTAGTTACTTTTACAGGGTGCACACACAGCTGTACATAGTCTAGGCTCTTGAGGGCTCGGCCTTTCATTAAACGCAAGAAGCGACAGCTCAAAAGTTCCGCGTCACTACCCATTTAAGCATTGATTGAGGGAAGAAGAATGATGGAAGGACTGCCCTGAATATCCGCTTGTAAAGGGAAATCCCTAATTACTCGCGAATTACTTTCCCGGAGCGTGGCGTATCCATATCCCCCGCCTTTATACACTTTTTCCACGGGGGCCATCTGTTCTGTAGAGGGTGCTTCACTGCAGTGTTATTGTGTATGCGGCGGAGATTGTTATACAGGTTGTCAAAGCAGTGATTCTTAATCTTACCGTCTCATTGACATTAGTTCGCAGAAATCAAATCAACCTCGCCGTGGAAAACTTTCATACACTGCCGAAATTCGGTTAAATAAAATTTCAATAAAGATTACAACACTACCTAATGCGAGAGTTGGGCGCAGTTCTGCACGTGCTTTCGTTTCGCGATTTACTGGCAGACGCGGGCAGTGTCTCTTACGGCAGGTTGCAAACGTAGCGAAATGTAACGCGAGTGCCTTGCTGATCGTCGACTTCGAGATCTCGAGAGCCTGCGCGTGGGCGCGATTCACAACAGCCTCCCGCGCCGACAGACGGCGCACCGATCGGGCGGCGGTTCACGCCACTTAGGCGTAGCTCGTGATGAAGCGCTAACCATATCTCGCTCGGTCCCAGAGTGCCCAATTGTGTACCGCTGCTTGAAAGGCTGCAGACCACCACAATTCGATATCCGCGTGTCCAAGTGTGTCTTGTAACAATAAGCATGAGTTGCTTTCGCTAAGCGCCGTGAAGTGGCGCCTTGTGTCCAGTCATATTCAGAAAGCGAGTGAACCAAAATGGCTGCGTACCGCACGAGCGCTTGACTGTGTCCTCGTTATAAGTGAAAACTTTTTTTTATTAGTTTTAGCGTGAACGACAACGTCTATAGTGCATCTCTTTAACTGTGCATGCCCTGAATATCATATTGATTGTAATTTCGGTCTGATACGTTTGTTGCACGCAGTTATAAAGACTTCAACAAAAATTCAGGAGTACCCAAATGGGTACCATCACATTTTGATACAACTGTTCAATTTTCTGAGTTCATAATACTTCTGTGTTGATTTTTAAGGGCACGAAGCCAAATAATCCAGTCGGCCGACAGCTTTTTTCACTAGTGCAATCTCGGAACTAAGGAGGCTATAAAGTCAAAGGCTAAATATCACTCCTGCTTTGATTTTAGACACCAGTCATAACCTCTGCTAGGTTAATTCTGAATGGGTCTATTTTATCTTCACCGTCTCCAAACCTCAATGTAGTTCAGCCTCATTTTTTATAGCTGTAGGGTGAATGCCTTTACAGAGAAATACCAGTAGTTGAACCGTTCATTCCTCCTCTCCACACGCACCACGCTGTGTCTCTTCGTACTTGCCTTGGTACAAGTTGTTATGGTTGAATTAACTTTATTATGCTCCAGAGTACGCGTCATTTTTCGTAGATCTTTTCTTTGCCAATTTTCTGGTTTTCGTTGGCTAAGCGACGCGCCCGACTCTGGCCTCAATTTGGGGTCTCGCGCGGCACTCTGGCTTCCTCTTCGCCGTTTTACCGTCCTTTAACTTCGTTCGCTGCCACTTTTCACTGTGTCCTCCGAGTAACGACGGACGAGACGCACCGACAATGCAAGAACTGTTTTTCACAATTCCAGTTTACAAATCCGTTAGAGCGAAAAAAGAAAAAAAAAGAAATGAAGAAAGAAGGAGAAGAAGAACAAGAGAGAGAGAGAGAAAAGAAAACCGGATATAGTAGCTATGGAAATTGCCGACGTTAGTTCACTAATTTCATAAGTTTACAGCTTGTATAAGAATGTTACCTCGTCAATGACAGTGTTCAAAAACTCCTCACAAATAACAGCTGAGCCATTGAAGGATATCAAATAATTTTCCCGCTTATGACCTATCGCGATATATTTATCGCATTTCTTGTTGACAAATTATAGAATTGTTAGCTTGATAGTGTAGGTTTTCCATTAAATTTAGCAGTTCCAAAGAACAAAAAGATAAGCGGTTAAAATAAAAAGAATGAGAACTCCCGCGCCATGTAAAGACTACATATGAAAACCGTTTTTCTACACCCAGCAACGCCACAAGCCAAACTTGTCAAATCGGTGCGCTATAAAGGAAAATTTTGCCCACGCAACACCTTTTGGACCTTTCGTTTGTGTATTCATGGTACGTGCGCAAATTTTTCATTATGCAGCCAAACCAACTAGCCCGCCATTATCGGCGCGCTATGGCACTGAGACCGGTTGTGCTCCAATTACTGTCTGCGGAATAAAGCGACAGAAATATGCAAGTGCATGCAGATAGCGGGCAGACTAGTTGTCGCCTGGCTGTCATATATTTTGCAGCCGCGCCATCATGACGTCGCGCTGCTCGCCGGAACGATCACTAATAGGCATGTCATGAATACGTCCTATTGTCGTCAGCTGCACTCTAGCGTGGTAAATATACAACTTGGAAAAATTGCGATTGAATGACACGGAACAGTGTGATAATGCGAGTTTGTTTCTAAAAGGGAGGGCCTATAAACATATCGCGAAAATAGGACTGTTGACGAGAACACTCGACAACGCGAAGATATGTAAGCAAGGTTACTAGCGTGGCATAAAATGTGAACTGATATAATCAAGGGAGTTTACGGTGCATGCACTACAAAGTCAGTATACGCGTTCGAGAACCATCCGTGAGGCCTTGTATATGTACCGCAGAGAGACAGACAGGCAGACAATGAACATTATTGAGGTTAAAATTAACACTTAAGAGCAGTAGAGTGAACGGCGGAAAAATTGTCCGATACTTTTTAAAATATATGCATGCGAATACTTTTAGCAAAAGCTTTGATTTATTTGTTGGAATGTATTAACGCGTACCTTGGCCAACTAACTATTCAAGGTATGCCTTAGTATCTCAGCTTGATTGTGATAATGATTAGCAATAAGCAAATTATCAACATTTGAAGTATTAATTTTTTGAAAATTTCAAAGCCCGTTGAGATATATCTAACGGTGTACTCGCAGAAATGAAAAAAAAATATGATAGCAGTGACTGTAGTGGTTGAGTTTTCGTAAAACATATCTGGGACAGTTTTTTTTACATGTTCCTCTCATGCTAGACTTATCCGTCGTTGTATACATCCACCTAAGTATCATAAGATGGCTGTAAGGCGAAAACTGTCCTTACTTTCTTCACACGTCACGAAAATGCGGTGGTGCTATTGTCGGGTGTTCCGCGCGGTGGGCAAAGGCCGCCGTGCCTACTGCTGTTGCTGCTGTGTTTTCGCTGGCGCGTGCGCTGTTTGTCGTGTACCGATGCGCTGTCACGGTTGTTTGCGCGGAAAGGAAAGAAAGATGAATTAGGCATTTTTTTCTTTCTTGGGGTACTACGATGTGAAGATTTTGGTCTGTCTGTCTGTCTGTCTGTCTGTCTGTCTGTCTGTCTGTCTGTCTGTCTGTCTGTCTGTCTGTCTGTCTGTCTGTCTGTCTGTCTGTCTGTCTGTCTGTCTGCACATTTGTTTGTTTGTCCACCGTAAGGATACCCCAAATGGCACCAAGCGATACCCGGTAATGGCTAACCCCATCCGCAGCGCCCACCAATATTGCTCAAGTTTCAGCGTTCATACTTGTGCGATTGTCAATTAAAAAGCAATTATTGTACATATCTGAGCCAACACAACACGCCAATATTTTGTATATGTGTCTTTATATTAGAGAAGGCACACATAAATAAATCTAAGGGCCGTATAGCGCTAATCACGCAGCGCTGACAGTGCAACGCGAAGCTCAAAAAGGCATGTTTTTGAGCATCGCGTTGCGCTGGCATCGAGTTGGAAACACGCTTTGGTAAGGCGACACAGTGATGAACCTACCCGTCGCTTTGCGTTCTACACCTTATTGCCTCCGAGACAGGCGCGCATCTTTCTCCGTGCGTGCGCACGTCTTCCTTCGTTTTCTAAGATAACTGCCAGATAGCGCTCGTGTATAACGTGCCTCGATATACTCGTTCACCTTCGCTGAATGAATCGAGACTCTCTAACGCAGTGCTTCCAGAATACAATTCACCAATTTTCTCGCGCAGAACATCAAAGTAGCGTTTTGTTAACTTTCTACACACGCATGACTATCGTCTTTCGACGACATTTGCAGTGACACATGCAGATACGGAGCCAATTTTTATGTCTACATTTTTCTGTTTACGAAGACCGTCGCAAGAAAATTAGCCACGGCTGTAAAACGCGCTAACTTGCCTCGTCGGTGATGTTATGGAGCCGATTACCTAGCAAACATTATTCGCTTTGTCATCGTATTGTGGCGCATGACATTTAAAAAAATAAGCATTGCGTGGAGGCAGAAAGAACACGTTTACCTCGAAGCAAGTTAACGTTGTGGATGTATTATTGTCATATGCGAATTCATCATGACTGCTATTGTTGATATAACTTCTACAAGTCTTAGACGTGTCAAAAGGATTTCATTGTACTCGCGTGAACTAAAGGTGTCACTCTGTCATCGAGCATGTGTTTTCTTCTGCGTGGACATGGTTCATTATAGCTATTTCGAACATAACTTTAAAACGCTTCATGAAAGAGAAGCAAAATGCAAATGCGACACCGCGAAATGATTCAAAACTCTGTGAGATGCACTCCGCTATCAGTAAAGCACCCTGCTCAGCAAACACTCACAGACTTCCCGTTGAATGCGTGTTTTGGGGGTATTTGAAATCTGAAGCGTTGTTCCGAGAAGAAATTATATGGCTTATCGATCGTTCCGAGTGATGTATACTGAGGAACGCTGATAGAAGGAGACTCGTTCGTTTGGTTTCTGTATGCTACACGAAATCGTTCCTGTGCTATTCTTGACGAAATCAAGCTTTTATCTAAGGCTTCTCATTCGAGAACCGTTTTTGAATTTTGGCGCGAGAAGCCATTTGTTCAAGCGTCGCTTTCGGGCGGGTCTGATCATCCCTCTTAGCATTTTCACTTGAACAACTTGCGTAGGTAGAAGATGAATCTCTTGAGCCGGGCTTCTTGGTTCATTTGCATAGTTATGAACATCTACGTGGTCCTACGTTCAGTGTGTCGCTCAATTCAACACGTTAAGTGTCTTTGTTCCACTCAAAAAGACAAAAAAATGAAGGAAGACTGGGGCATCTGTGATTGCAAGCATTGATCGGTATGGTTTATTTAAAGAGAGCTTTTTAATTAAAGGTGGGAGTCAATTATACAGCTGCTTTGTGGCTCAGAAACGGGAAACAGTTCTATGCGTGTCGTTTGGATCGTGCACGTTCTCGCTTATGAAAGAATTTTTTTCGCACCGAACTCCGCGCACATGCGCACAATGGATTCAACAATGCAGAAATCGTGCACAGAAGTGAAGATATTGCTTGCGCAATTGCTGTTTGAGAATCGTTGATTAGTTTGGCTGATATGATAAGCAAGTAAACCAGAGAAAAAAAAGCCTTTTTTTTTCTTGCTACCACAAAGGACTTGTTGCTCTTCAAAGAAAAAAAAAAAACTTTCACCCCCATGGCGTCAAGCGCAAAGACCGTTCGGTAGATACTATATGCAAATATCGTTTCGTAAGATTCGCATGGATTTATGTAATGCCTTTTATATGTAATGTAATTCTTGCCTGTCTCCTTACACACTGTTTTATTGCATAAGTGCACTGCGACTGTTTTATTGCTTAAGCGCACTACGACCCCTTCTCTTGCACTGCTATGCGTACTCCGCCCGTAACGCAACAGCAAGTAAGCCGATATTAGGGAGCTTTAGAATACCATTTGCAAGCGCTGCGGGCGTTGCGGGCGTAGCGAGCGCCGTATGAGATTTAGTATAGCGTTTTCCCTGCTTCGAACCGGAACGCACGATTGCAGCGACACCGTAGCCTCGAAACCTGCGCTTGCGGGCCACATGCGGGCCGCCATCACCGCACGCAATTTCGGATTTTTCGCGTGCGGTCCGCGAACGCGAACGCCGACTCGCGTTACGACGCATGCGCAGTGGTAGCGACCACACCGCAAGGGCTCGCGGTGCGCTATTCTAAAACTCCCCATTGGGTATAAAGAAGTAGGTTCTTACATTTGCCCCCAGCAAAGCTGCTATATGCTTAATGTAGGCACTTTAAGCTCCCGTTACTAATTGCAGCTTTTATTGACTGTTCATCGTCGCAACCCACTTGTGAACTTATTAATTTCAGCTCGATACCAAGCTGGCAAGGCGTTGGCAACAGAGACAACGGAGGTACCAGAACGAGCCTACGGAGGGTTTAACGTGTGTGATGTGTGGGTCGTGTGCCTAGTAGCTAAGTCGAAGGCAAACTTGAAAGAGTGAAAATTTCGTTACCAGCTAGCACCGAACTATGGCTAAATGAAACGACAGAGAGCGAATGGTTCTGCGCAACGAATCTCTTTACACCGAACACTCGCAGTTCATTATTATAGTATTTTCGAAACTGCATTACTGAAACAATGCTAGTTTGCGATATGTTTTGTTGACGTGGTATTGAATAAGAAAAACAAATTATAATTAAATTACAAAATCAAATATTGGCTAATCTCCCTGAGTGGGTATGAGCGATGTTTGTGGATTAATCATAATCATCGTCATTATCAGCGCGAGGCATGCTTTGTCTCGCCGTGAACGCGCTACTGAGGGCAGCTGCATCACATCTCCAAGAGACGATCATCTCAAGGCGCACACAGCCAATCGCTTTTGCAACAGGCTCCCACTTTGACGCTTCTGCTGGAACGGCCTTCACGGCATGAGCAGCACTACCGAATAAGCATCATCCAGTACTGACGAAGACAAGTCAAAGGCCGACTCTGAACATGGCACGTCCAGAGTGAAGTCGTTGGCCGCATACAGCGAAGCTCGACCCGAGACGGCGTCCAGCGTGACACCTGGGAGCCACGCTGCGCAAGTACGCGAAGCGTCTAATTCTGCCAGCGGGGAACTACATCGAGTTTGCCGCAATCCGCTTCTGGACTTGATCCTGTTCTTGTGGAACAAAAGAGCGCAGGCACCTCATCGAAGGCCGAGGAGAATCGGGTCGCTATGGAACAAAAGGCCCGACCGAAAGGCGGGAACGTTAAAGCAGAGCCGGTCTCCCGCAAGCCCGACGATGAAGCAAGCCGTGGTCAGCTTGGTTCAGGTGCACCACAGAACAAAGAGGTGAACCGTAGTTCCCCAAAGCCTACTGAAGAAAATGCTTCAGCTGCGATGAAATCATTGGTCGGAGAGCATGCTGGTTCCTTGGCCTCTGGCAGTTCCACTACCCCCGAGAGCAGAACACAAGCTATAGCCACAAAGGAAAAGCGAGGATCCCTCAGGAAGCAAACCTTCAAGTTCTGGCACCGATCCAGGGACGTCTGATGGACTGACTTCAACGAATGGAAAAAACGCAGCTGCGCTATCGGCGGATCAAGTCCGAATTAATACCGTGAAAGAGAAACAGTTGGAATTCAAGCCCGCGGCCCGTGTGGGAGACAGCTTGGGAATCAGAGGTGAAGGCTCTGGTCCGGCACAGCCGCGTAAAGCTCCGAGACAGGACGCAGTAGCGAGTCACTCATTCACATTCGACACAAACGAAAACCTGTCGACAGCACATAAGACCAAAGAAACCCCAGGCACTGAAGGCGAAGACAGATTGGTGAGAAACAAAACGGGTGCTCGTGTTTTTGATTTTAAGAGTCCTATCAGGACCAAAAGCCAAAAAGGAGGTGATCGTGACACGTCGACTGATTCGACCCTTTCATCCATCGAAGAAGCGACGAGCGCAACGAATGCGGAGAAAAGCTCCACGGTGAAGGAACACGGACCGCATAGTTCTTTTAAGCCTAATGATACCGATGAAGTTTCCCATGCTGAAAGGCACCATCGGCTTACCGAGGCAGCGTTAAAACGCAAGCGATTGGATGATTTATCAGTTGATTCTACAAGACAATTAAGCGTGAGCTTTCATCCTCAGTCAGTTAGAGAAAATGTGTCTGAGAACGCCGTGGAGAAATGCGAAGTGAGGTCAGGAATGAATGTTCAAGAAGGATTATGTAAGGAGAGCAGCAACCAGAGGACACCCTCTCAAACTTCGAACATGATGCCGTCACCATCTTCGGCGCATCTTCCTTTTGGTAAAAGTAGTACGTTTTCTGTAACTAAAATACCTAGGTCTGATCTACATTACAATGCACCGGCAGCTGCTACTTCTACGAAAAGAAGAATTTCGGCTGCGTCGATCTTTACCCCCGACAAGGGTTCACCAAACACTGTCAAGTCGAAGTTGGTTCTCGATGACCTGCCTGCGACAGCGCTGAGCGCTGACCGTGTACATTGTACAGGAGAAGGGGCGAGCAAGACAGACAACAATGAAAGCAAAATCACAGCCGAGAGGACTAGTTCGAATGAGCTGCTGCACGAAAATCATCATTATAACAAGAAGCTCTCCTCAAAATTTCATCATAAGGGAAGCAAAGCATCACCGGAGGGTGACGTAGAACACGTTCAATCAACTGCCCGCTTCGGTGTGAGCGCCAAGTCGGAGTCGAACAAAGAAGCAAGCCTATTAGGTCGAAGAGCATCGCGCGCGTCGACTGCAAGGAGCTCGCGCAGCCACAAGAGTACGATGCCTCCTATGCTGCCAGACATGGCACACGGAGACAATATTGCGATCGCCGAGCCAGGCATTCCTAGAGTGAACCAACCAGCGCCCTCAGAACGCTACCTGTATTCGATGGCTATATGCCTGGCCATCGCGCTGGTGTTGTTCCTCGGCTTTCTCTTCTGGCCGTCAAGTAAGCATCCAACTCGAGACGAAGATAGTGCGCTTGGTCGGCACAGCGTGAGCTGCAGCTCCTCCAGCTGCGTACAAAACGCCGTATATCTCAGCAACCTGCTGTCCTGGCGGGACGTCAACCCATGTAACGATTTCTACGCGTTCGTTTGCCGGCGCTGGAAAAGCCGCTTCGCTACGCCTTTGAAGGACACATCGGTTTCGACGGACGATGATTACGCCGCCTTCCTCGAGGACGTACTCTACACATCGATTCGCAATGACTCCGGAAGCTCGAAGATACTGCGGCCACTAAGATATCTCCACGACAAGTGTATGAATGTCAAGTTAATCGAGGATGGGGGCTGGAACGCACTTCTCGAGCTGATGTCAGATCTGTCTCTGGACGGCTTCCCGCTGACGCCACCTGTGCGGGACAGCCTCTCTGTGTGGTCGACAGCCGCGAATATATTGCGCATGTCAGGTTCCGCTGCGTTGCTCAGCGTAGGCGTCGCGTCTCATGCTGCATCTCCTAAAACAAACATCGTCTCGGTAGGACCTCCCGAGCTTCTGATTACTGCAGCGAACGTGGGCGCCAACGAAGCGATCAGGTTGTACACAGCTGCCGTCTTCGCTGCAATCAAGGCGCTCAAGAAGGACTACGTACCTCCCGTGGAGATCCTTGCCATAGTGAAATTCGCCAGCGATCTTGAGAAACTGGGTCAGTCCAGGATGAACACAGATGCTTCAAAGATCGATATCCTGGACTCACGGTCGGATATGTTTGAATTTCTGACTGCAGTATTTCGAGAACGCGAGAAGTCCATTTTTACCGGTGCGAGGTCATACATCGCAATCCATTTACCCGAATTCGTCAGTGACGTCATAGACATGGTTGCAAACTCAGAACCTCACACCGTCATGAATTACTTGGGAGTTCGGTTGATGATCCAAATCGCTCCATTTATACCGGAAGCTGGGCTGACCAACTTCTACACTACAATGGTCTTTGGCAAACACCAAATGGATCTGCCTCGTTGGCAGCTGTGCGTGCGTGCTACGGAAAAAGCCCTGTACCCGCTTGTTCACAGCGTCTTATTCCACGACACCCGGCTTAAAGCATCCATGCCATCCATTGTCGAAGTCGTCAGCAAAGCAATCGTCGCATTTATTGCGGAGGTAGACGCTTCGTCATTATTCGAAGACAGTTCCAAGGCTGCGATTCATCGCATCCTGTCGAAAGTCGCAGTAAATATCGTCAGCCCTAGCTGGATCAACGACACTGCTTCTATAGCGAACTACATCGATGGTCTTCCCGCTTTGAAGGCGACGCGGCGCGGGCTGGAGACGTACGTGGCGTTCTTCCAGCACACATTCTTCGATACCTTGAGCAGGGGAACGCGCACACGATGGAGCCGTTCCATCTTCAGCGCTACTTGCTGGTACGAATCGTACCCGAGGACCATCTACGTCCCTCTAGTCGCCTTCAACGTGACACAGGCGTTTCAAGGGAGCGACGATGACTACGTGCAGCTGTCGCGCTTGGCCCCGCGACTGAGCAGATGCTTGCTGGATATGCTTATGGAGGAGAGCAACTCGACGGATGGCACCGTTCGTTGGCTCACAGAAACGTCCCAGTCGAGGCTGGCTGGTGCCGAGAAGTGCCTGCGGGGTCGCGCGAACAGTGAGGGCTTGCGGCGGCTCCGCGACGTTCTCGCCGCACGCGTTGCCCTCCGACTTTTTCGGAAAAGCGACGCTGCCAAGCAGGACCTCGTGACGTCGCTGATGAACGGCCGCGTCATGACCAGCACCCAAGTGTTTTTCGTCTACCTCATGCTACAGTCTTGTGAAACGGTTGACGGACCTGAGCACTCTTGGCCAGCAGGTGTTGACGACTGGAGTATCGCGCTTCGCGATAGCGGCGACTTTAGCAAAGCGTTCAATTGCACAACTGGGTCGCCTATGAGCACGAAGCAAGGGTGCGTTGGTTGAACGTGCACTTGTCGGCTCTGCGATGGGGCTCGCGAATGCGAACACTTCGTTTGAACCTTGACGCTATTTTCCGTGACTACGTCTATTTTTTCAAGTTAGGGCGACAAAATCTAATCTGCAACGATCGGATACAACTTGTTCGTGCTTTTTTGAGCTCTGTAATGTTTTATTTTTCCCACATACTTTTTCAAAACTTTGTCTATTCTATATATAGCGCGTATGCACTATAGCATCACTAGTCCCACGACGAGAGTAGTTTATACCGCGAGGTCATGTCTTCTATCCCTGCCGGGACAGTACGCAACAGCCATGAATCGATTGTGATGACTTCGTGCTTAGCCGAGTCATTGAAAGCAGTCCCGTGCGATATCGTACCCGAGTGAACAGTAGCCCAAGAGAATGTGAACTGACGTATATACTTTCTTAGCAAGCTTTGAGTGCAAATTTCATTTCTTTACATAATTTTATTATACAAGAGTGCTGGGATGGTGTCAGTGGTGGCACATATACTCTGTTTTCGTGACTGCCCCTTGAGTGTTATGTACTGCTGGGTGGTCATACTTCGAGCGGGCGACCAGGCAGTACATAACCTGGCTTTAACTCAATTGAATAAAGGGCGAATATGTGTTCCCCGCTCGACGTGTCAAGTCCATACGACCGTGAGACGAATCTCTAAGTGCATGCACATGAAAAAAAAGAAAGCTAGGAAGATGATTCAGACTGTAAAACCAATCATTACTCCTAAAATACTTGTTTCCCAATTGCTTTCTTTAGTCATTCATTTATTTATTGTTGTCGCTGAAACTATCTGTTTCATTCCATATATCCGTAATCGCCGACGCCTTTTCATCTTCGTTAACATGAAATGTCGTTCCGTCACGCACTCGAACATTGTGTTTCAATGCAATGCATGTGAAATATCTGCAATCAACATACATAACAAAGCCAATCGGCACTTTGAGGTTGCAAGCCTGACATATTAGAGACGCATCCTATGCTACTCGTTGCTTCAAAAGCGACTTCTATCGTTTTATACGTCTCACGATACCATTAATAGAGTGGTAGTTTTGTCCCGTGGGCCTTTTACGCGCACAGTTGTTTCTATAAATATTACTGACAGTTGTGGATGCAGAATATGCAATGCAAACACACTATATCCACGTACTAGATCGAGCAGAGTACGCGTACTTATGTTGTCATCCTACGTATCTTAACATTTGGCACCAGGTGGCCATACATGGGAGTTATTTTGAAGGGGTCAGCGTTTATGCGTGAAAATACCAAATCGAGGTGGATCTGCAAAATATTACCGCATCTTTCAAAGTATAACCGCATGCTGCGCTCTAAATTCGCCTCTTACCGTTCTTCGCGTTTGCCCATTTCCACTACTTGGTTCATTCTTTCAAATGTGTGAAATATCATCCATTGATTCGCAAAATGATTGACGAACACAATCACTGAACAAGCTGACACAAACGCGTCACAAATTGCGTGTTTTTTCTCCTCGATTACACTGCGCAGCAGGCGCCTTGAAGCCGCAAAGGGATGGGCCTCGAACCAGAAGTATCCGTAGCAGACGACGCCCCGTCTTGCTATCCACCTATTCAGTCAAGGTCACCTTTGATTGGCTTTCGCTGGACGTGCAAAGGAACGGTTCTACTTGATTCAGTAAATAAGAATAAAATAAAATAAAGACGAAATAACAAGTAAGCATTCCCGAAAATTCACGCGATACCCCTCCCCTCCCACTATGCGACGCATTTACTCGAGTTACACCCCGTGGAAACATGTGGGCGGCATTTTTTTTTATTAGCAGACGCTGCCTGCTTCGGCCTTGCGAGGTGAGAGAGAGGGAAGGGAGTGACAGTTTTGAGGGTGTCTTCCTGAGCTGGCACGGGACTCTATCATGCACATAATAGAGTTTCATACAATTATTGTATGAAACTCTATGATTCACAGTAAAAGTGTTGAGCATAACCGCCGACGCCTAAGCGCGACATTGTGCGACAAAGAAATGCTCCTCATTTAAAAGTATTCAGGCGCTGAACCTTTAATGCATTCGCGAATCACAAAGTCATTGGCCAGTTATACGCCACACTTCCTCGCCGGGTTCATCGTTGAACCACGGGGACAACCGAATGCCACTGACAGTTCGGGATCGTTTCCAAGTGCGGCGTTCCACTCGAGTTCCGAGCTTGGAGCGGCGTCTTCAGCGGGCCTGCTTTCGCAGGACTGCAGCACCAGCAGGACGAAGAAAAGTTGCTTGGCGGTAAGCAGTTTGCCGTTGGGAAGGCTAAGCGTAAGCCCGCTTCCGGACGCATTCACGCTTCTCTGAAACTGTTCGTACGCGAGACGAACCGACAAGCTACGCTTGACAATGGCGAGAGGCTCCCTTATGTTGCCTCGCCCTGCGATTCTATTGAGACAAGCCTCACTACTTTCTAGCTTATGCTTGGTCGCTTCGTCCAGCCACCACTGCAGATGGTCGTTCGCGAAGGCGGTATGTCCTAAGAGCATCTCCAGAATGCACTCTTGCACACGAAAGCCGGCCCGGGAGACTTGCAGAGACTGGGTATCAGGGTGGGACCAAAGAGTCTCGTTGAATGTCAGCAGCGGAACGTACAGAGTGCGAGGGTTCAGCTCGTGCCAGCATTCGGTCGCGAAGATGGACCGCGTCCATTGCTGCGAAAAGCCACGAGACAGGGAGTAGAGAAAGCTGGCTTCGTATACGGCCGTGTATGACTGCAGAGCCGTGTGTGCTGGACGTATGGCCGGTAGAGTTTGAATGTAGGCTTCCATAGCAGAGCTTTCACTCACCCAAGGGGGTCCGAGTACTCTAAAATGCGTCTTGCTCAATACGTCTCGGAAAGCTGCCTTAGAGAACGCAGTGAAGTACGACGAATCGTCCACGCCGCGGAGAAATTCCTGCGCTGCTTCGCCGACGAAATCAGCAAACTGCGACGATGACGCGTGCAGGTTCTGGTACGTAAAATACGAAGCGTACATGAGGGGAGCTAGCGCTTGTTCCACAGCTCGAAGACAGATTTTCCAACGGGGTGATGTCATCGTAGGCCGGGCTGTAAGAAAAGTGTAGAACACCTGCGCCAGGCCTGTGTTGGGAATGAACGCCGATACCTGTATCATAAATCGTAGCGCGAGATAGTTTATGGCCGTGTGTAGTTCGGTGCTCTCCACGAGTTGGATAATCCGTCTTATAATATTCGGTGACGATACCAATACGTCCGAGTCCAGTTTGTCTGTATATCCGGGCCAACGATCGTAAAAGACACTGGACATAAACTGGGCAATGGGCGATGAGGAGTTCGTTGTGGACATGGTTATTGCCACACTTACTGCACTGTGACTAATGGCGTTCTCATAGCTGGCGGCAAATCTCGCGATTTCTAACAGGTTTTCAACTGGAACGAATCTTTTTTTCAAAGCCTTGACTGCAGAAAATATGGCGTTTGTGTATAGTTTGACGACACTGTCGGTACTCATAACACCGTGCCGAGGCAATTCTGGAGGGCCTACCGCTAGAATACTATTTGGCGAACCTGATGGAACAGCGCCGACGGTTATAGCAAATAAAGCGGTGGTTCCTGTCTTCCTCAGAAGCCGTCCAGCAGACTTCCACACTGACAGGCTCCTTCAAACCGGTGGCGTCATGGGAAATGGTCCAACCGACGCATCTGACATTATTTCTAGCATTGAGTCCCAACCGTCACCGTCTATTTGGTTCTCGCCCATGCACTTATCCATCAGATCTCTCAGCCATGTAACGCTTTTCAAATTTTCCGCCTTGGTTTGCAGCATAGCGTACACACTCCGTTCGAGACTTGCGATGCTGTCATCGTCTTGGGTGAAAAAGGACGAATGAGGCACCTCCAGGTGCTGACTCTTCCACCGGTGGCACACGAACATGTAGAAGTTGCCACAGGGTGGATCGTCTTCCCAAGAAAGCAGCTGGCCGAGGTATTCAGCGTCTTTTACACAATAGTCGGAGACACAGACAAGTGAATCATGCGAGCCAGCTTTGTTTCTACCATGTGTCGATGCCAAAAGGTAGAAAACAATGAACAGAAGCACTACGAAAACGCCAAGCAGAAGGAACGCCACGAGGTATTCTTTGTAATCAGGTTCACCTTCTCTGCTGACTACCCTGAGGTCTATGTCTGCAATGTTGTTAGCAGCTAATGATTCGTTCTTCCGTCTTGTCGCCGCCGTGGATCGCCGCGCGGATCGAGTAGATGCCGTGACAGGTGGTACCGCTACTGCTTGGACAGGTTGTCGATCATCAGGAGATTCATTTTCGGTCTCCGAAGGCAGAGCAACCGCGGCACTCCCGACGTTTTGCTTCGTCATCGAGCCTTGATCTCCCGTACCTAAGAATTGTGCCACAAGCTTTGATATTGCTTCGGCCATATCAGATGTGACAGCGGGAAGCTCTCTAAGATCATCATCTTCGGATAACTGTTCTATGTCTTCCCGGTTCGGCAGCTCTCTGCTCGTAGCCTGCGTGCCTGTAACTGCTGGCGCTGTCTCATGCTTAAAGGAGTGGACGTCTCTTGTGTTCAGCACAGGCTTCCGAGTCGCGTGGATGACAAGGTTGCCATCACGACTTGACAGGCAGAAGTTCTGCGGTGAGCAAACGTCTTTGGGCACGCTGGGTGTCGTTCTAGCGGCTGTCAAACGAGTTGTTGAGAACGTAAGACCTTCAGATGGCGTCGCATACCCGGACTCAGGGATCTTGTCGCTTCTTGCGCGGACTTGCTCTGGCGCCGTTGACTTGGGTGGTGGTTTAGACTCTGTAGAATGGAAAGAGTCCAACAACGAACTTATTGCTGTGCTCTTACTTTGTTTCGGCTCTCTGAGTCTAGCCTGGTAACGCACTCCTCGTCGACTCATAACTGCGGTTAAATATTGAAGTAAAACTGCCTATACGTAGAGTGCCGCTGTTCAAGCCTCGACAATGGCGCCAACTTCTTCTTCTTCTTCTTTAACAATTACGCAGCGTTCAGAATAATCAAATGTAACGTTCAGTAAGAACACATCCACGCACAACATCGCACATTTTACATTATCAAAGAATTTAGGCTGCGATGAATTCCAAACAGTGGCGTAGACAGAAGTTTCTTTCGGGGGGGGGGCACTACCTTGGAGTGAAGTGGGGGTCGGGCAGGCAGATGTGGTCGAGTGTTACTTTGTGCTCTATATGCAATGACAATAACATTTTTTTGGGGGGGGGTTAATGCCTCTTATTACAGACACCATGCTGTTAATAAAGTGTAACAAATGAGTGGTAGAAGTTGCAGAGGATTGCTTAAAAAGTTCGGCACATCCCACGTACCTTGGGAATCGTCGTTATGAGAAGCATGCCGAGGGAAGATGAGCGTGTCCCAATTTTTTTTAATTGAACGACACGCCATGAAATACGCTAAATATATGTACAAACGTCGCACTCACAGACATATGTGAAAAAGTTGCAGATGTTTATATTACCAGTTGTTTGCACTTGCGCAACGATACAAACAGGAACATGCGTATTAGGAACACCAGAAGCTGACATATGAAGGGCTGATGCTCGCGAGGATGCTGGCCCTGGACACTGCTAACTTATAAGTCAACTTCGGTGCATGGTACTTAACCACAACCGACGTTAACCCGACGTGACGGCTGTATCAATAGAGTACATATGTAATGTTTATGAAATTGTATAGGCAGCACTGCAACCACTATTAATATTTAACGAAGATTAGCATGTATTTGAGAAGTAGTTCCAAGATCTGGCGTAGCTCTGCGGTAGCATGCTTCCTTGCCATGCAAAATGTTTGGATTCGATTCGAGCTGGGACCCTGACATTTATTCTTTGCATTCTTGACGCTGGCACTTCAAAATTGCCCAGGTGTGTTCTCGTCGCTCCTCGGTAGATCTGTGGTACATACAAGCATATCACTGTCACATACTCGCTCGTGGGTACGTGCCACTGTCTGGCGGGAAGTGTTTGACTGCGCACGCGACGAGAATGTGACATTATTCATGTTCTGACCAGCACGTCATATTCGTCAAACCATCTTACCCTCCCATGCTAATTATCACGAGAGCACACAAAGGTAAGCGGCTAGATGGATAGATAGATAGATGGATATGGCTAAGAAATTTTAAATGTTTCTTTTTAGTTCCGTTACTCTAAGGATCCTGCCACCTGGTTCTTGCTCCTTCCCCTTTGTGGGTGTGTGTCAGTCATATGGGGTTGTCGTCGTCGTCGTCGTCATCATCATCATCATCATCATCATCATCATCATCATCATCATCATCAACAACAACAGCAGCAGCAACAACAACAACAATAACAACAACTGCAACGAATTCATGTTTGCTTATTCAGAACCTGACCATAAGATACATGTCTAAATATAGTCAACAGTTCGACAAAACCTCGTCTGTTAAGGTACGATGTTGCACATACGGAAATTGTCACTGACCAGATAAAAAATTGCCAAATTTTTGGCAAAAATAGCTGTATTTCTTCTAGAAGCTTTACTATATAGTTACACACATCGAAGAAAATTTGACCACCTGTGGTTCTTTACGTACACACAAATCTGAGCACATGCGCCGACCGCATTTCGCCTCCATCGAAAATGCAGCTGCCGCAGCTGAGATTCGATGTCGCGACCTGCGTGTAAGCAGCCGAGTACCTTCGCCACTAGACCGCCGCGGCGGGGCTTTATCGTGTTCTACTTTTGAGAGTGAAGGACAAGCGTCCTCTCTTTTTTCCCTCAAAGTTATGGACCAACCAGTCCAGCGACAATTACATCTTACTTACATTTCTTTGATAGCGCCCAGATTTTCGTCGCATTTTTTTTTCTAGCACGGTGCCGGGGCTACAAGTCACACATATATTGCCCCTGCTTCGTGTTGTGCAAGATGTGTTGCCTTCTGTATTAAAAATGATCTGGTGCCCCTATAAAGGTGCGAGGATTGTTTGTATCAGTCAAGCTTCCAATAAGCCATGCGACGAAGATACGCTCCTTTCCTGTGCCTCGTTTATTTCTTGGCGGTGCTTAGGTGTATCATTCTTTCTCTAATATTTTTGTACCATTCAACCCAGTCCAATATTCGCTATAGTAAACTCACGACAGTCGGAGCATCTGGTGTCCATCTTCAGAATAGTGGAAGGGTCCTTCATATTTCTTCCTTCAATCGGGCTCATATTATTGCGGAAATGTTCCAGAAATAGTCACAAGGACGCAGCACAAGTGAGCGTGTTAATAGAGTTTATCGGAAATTGTGTGTACGAGTGAAATTGTTCGAAGATTCGCGCTTTTTTTCGGTTTTTAAAAAAAGGAAAAAAATACTCTCGTTTGGGTATACATTTCCCAGAAGAATGTTAAAAAAATCACTGCATATCCACGGAGTAAATGATGATGAGTGGGGCGAAGTGCTTGAGGGTTTCATCTCAAAACCGTGAACAGTCAACGAGTATCGCCCACTACATCACAAAAGACATCACAATCACTGTATATACCAAAAATTTTATTTTTCAGAAGTGGTAGCTCCACGTCACTTTCGTTCTCCCTTCAATATAACGGCTTTATGGTGGGTGAAGTGGTGGATCAGTGATGGAGCGTAGTGGGATGTTTGCAAGGACGAAGCAATCGGCACTTTGCAAAAGTGCTACTATAGACGGTCACGTACAAACAAGATATGGGCACAGTGTGGGGCAATCTATGGTTCTTTAACGCGCACATACGAGTACACAACCGTCTTGCATTTCATATTGGCTACTTCTCAACAGTATTTGCTTTATGGTTGGTGAAGTGGTGGATCGGGGATTGGGCGTAGTGGCATGTTTGCAAGGACGAAGTAGTGGGCAGTTGGCAAAGGTGGAACTAAAGGCGGTCACGTACATACATGCATGTGATGGACAGACCAAAGCTTTTAAGAGCTTCGCCCCTACAAAAAACCATGGCTGATCTCACCGTCATAGGAATCAGTATAAGACTATATGGAAAGTTTCTTCATAGAACTAGTGCCTATTGTGTAGTGACGTATGAGAGTTTGTACGATGAATGTTCGACGTGGACGAACCCATACTTGACGCTTATAGAGGCGCCTCTCAGCCGCGGGGACTAACACCCGCGATCTCGACTTGACCATTCTGGGCACTATGCCCAGAAAAAGAATATTGTGAACCCCGTGCAAAGATGACATGAACAAGCACGCATTAAACACCGGTAAATAGCGCGAAAAACCACGTGGATACACAGAGTGCACGTGACGTTGACTCTGAACAATTGTAGAGTTGCTGAGAGTCAGCGCTGTGTGCGTGTACACTTTCTGCGCATCTTGTGGTTTTCGCGCGCTGTTTTCTGATCGCGCACAACCAACAAGCCCAGTTCTCTGCACTTTCGAAACACTGGTACTCGATATGCGGGTCTTCCCGGCGTCGTCGGTTGCGGAGAGAAACGGAACGCTGAGCGATGCTGTGCAGCAAAGGGTAATGATTCTACGCCTCCGCTTATGCATACGCTATCGCCTTCAGCAACGGGGCAGGCAGAGGCTCGTAGCTTGAACCGCAAGCACGTCACACGTCTCGCTGGCCTCTGCCTCTCTCCACCAAGGCACTACCACACAGTGACCATGCCATATTCAAATGAAGGCCTTGCGTACGCAGGCGGTGTATTAAGGTATAGTCGCTTGGGAGGTATAGAATTACTAAACATTCGGCGAACGCTTGTTAAAGAAAAGCTGTATATTAATGGCGGCCACAATCCATAGCTTGCTCGTTTTGATAAAGTTATCTGGCAACGATGCTTGTATAGTAAAGTACGACGCTAATCTCATCACCCACATCTTTTCTTTTTTTAGTCGTCCTGTTCGGTTAATTTTACGTTGACGACATCCCCCCCCCATCTTTAAGCGTTCTTCACATGCTCCACGCCCTAATTAAGCTGCCCCTTGATGCTTCTTAAAAAAACTTTTTCGACAGCATACACTCGTCAATATTGCCACTTGTATACAGGAGGCACTGGTCACACGTGTTCCATTCTTTTACATTGTCGTTTTAACGCCCCATTACTATGTAACTGCTACCTCGCGCAAAGCGTGTCCGAATGATTGCGATCTATCGAGATAATGTTGGAATGTTCCAAATCAGATTACATGCTCCGCGCAAGCATTACACTTAGTTCTTCAACTTTCGCGGCCGCTAGCGATAACACTGGAATCTTCAATGATTTGGTGTTAAAATCAACGTACTTGACAGTTGATCGATATCGATGGCCGACGCTCTGTTCATCACTATCAGTGCAAGTATGTATTGCGGTAACCTAACTTTACGTTTACCAGCCACCAAGTTCAGTCAAATAAACAGTTTCCTTTTGAAAATACAGACTGTGGCCTTCGCCAACGTCACGATCGCGTAAAAATATACTCCCAGTTAAGTTAAATGTGTGCTTTAGTTTTATTTATACAACATGCTATAGACAAAGTATTGTAGTAATGGCTGTTGATGATGTTATCACAAGGCTTCGCCTACAAGTGTGCTCGAGGAACTTAATGTATGGCCACATCCTCGTATAGCCTTTGATAATAATCTCTTCCGCCCATATTCAATAAACTGATCCTTTCATAGGGGTCCACTCCATTGCTGTTATAGGCTTGCGCGCACTTAGCGAAAGCAGAAGGCGATTTTTCACAAGGATATTGGATAGATTTGTCGCCTCGCGCACTTCGAAATGTAGAAAAAGAAAGCAAATGGCAAGTCATAAAATCCGCGAGAAAAAAGGTGCACTTTTAATTTCACAAGTATTATTCATTTACTTATTTATTTACAATACTGTAAGCCCTCGCGGGCTGTTAAAAGGGCGGGAATGTAGATTATACATTATAAAAATGCAGTACTACGTAAAAATAGACTCGAAATGACGCTGAAAAACTTCAGCTGACTCCCAATCGATAAATTCACTGGTATTAAGCTTGTTCCAATAATTGTATACGAGGCAGAAAGGAAAACTTGAGCACGTCAGTTATCGAGGCATTACAAGATATCTACCGCGCTGCTGAGCCTGAGGAATATTCATAGACGTGACGCGGTTGCAAGGCCAATCGTGTGTTGGTGGTGCGTTTAATTAAAAAAAAACCTGTGCTAGCGTATATACGGAACAGCCTTTAATGCAGACTGTTAATTATCAACAAAAACTGGGGAGGAGTGAAGCATGCAGGGAAGGATGTGTCAGCATCACTTATTACGTGGTCGGGCTAACTGTAACCTTTTTTATTTTCAGTGAAACGTGGGCGAGCAGTGCTATTTACCCAAATTTTGTGGCACGATCCTGTTTATATAGAAACCGTGACTGCATGACATGCTGTCACGATGTTATGCACCGGCAAGTCAAGACCACGCAATGATTGCGTCACAAACTGTGTCGACCTCGTGTTTTTTGATGATGTGATGAAAGGAAGACGTCATCACGCCAAGTTAGCATTATGATTGATCATGACTGCATGACACACTGTGACGACAGGGGACGCCGACAGGTTGAGCTGCGAAGGTTATGCTCGTGTAACAACTAAACTGCAACGTACATGGAAAGCTCAACTGCTACTCGTAAGTGGGGGGACTGAAGTGACAAAAAGGTGCCCCACTTGGGCTCCCCGAGAAGCGTATCAGAATGGATATCTGCTGAATTTTAACGGAACTTTTTTCATAATTCAAAAGTGTGTTTTCCAGCACAGCGTGTTCACCCATATAATCCACGAATGGACCTTCCTTATTAGCTCATCACCGCTGTCTTATT
Source organism: Rhipicephalus microplus (assembly GCF_043290135.1). Classification (NCBI taxonomy): domain Eukaryota; kingdom Metazoa; phylum Arthropoda; class Arachnida; order Ixodida; family Ixodidae; genus Rhipicephalus; species Rhipicephalus microplus. The sequence continues at coordinate 290,421,930 of NC_134700.1, forward strand.
ATTTTATACTATCGTAATCTTTGTATCATATCCTTATTTATATTAGCGTATGTATGTCTTGGCATTATGTTGCACTTTTTGTTTACACATTAGAGTTCTTTCTGCGTTATGTATGATGTTTTGTATTGGACTTCATGTTTTGTATGTAAAATAAGTGCAAGGATTGTATGGTGCTCTGCTGTATGTTAATAATAATAATAATAATAATAATAATATAATAATAATAATAATAATAATAATAATAATAATAATAATAATAATAATAATAATAATAATAATAATAATAATAATAATAATAATAATAATAATAATAATAATCTATGGGTTTTTAAGTCAAGAGATCTGAGTCTACATCCACCACGTACGTCGTATAGTGCAAGAAAACTGCGCCTAAAAATGCCGTTTAAATGAAGTGGCTGGACGCCATTAGTTAAGCAAACTGCCTAGCAGTGAAAATGGTTTTACAATTGAGAACAGGGTAGGAATTGTGGGTTGTGCTTACAAATCCTGTTACGCGGAGGATAACCATCGTCGTCACCGACGACATTAACGACCAGGTTTCTCGGTAGTTCCAGCTTCAACATTACCGCATAACAAACAAACAAACAAACAAACAAACAAATAATCACAACGTAAACGTGTTTATCTAACGCTGGCGCAAGAGTTGGCCGGTAGTTTGATCAACGAGAGCGCGGGACGTCCACGTGCGAGGAGTGATAGAGATGAATCGACTAGATGTGACAGAGAGAGTGCCGCACTACACCGTTCGTTCCTCTTAGCTACAAAACAAACGAACAATGAATAAAAATTTTGCAACACTTGTTGGTAAGATCAGGCAGCGTGATACAACAAAAGCTCGTCGATTCGAACTTGGTTAATTAAAAAATCGGATAATTTGACATTGTTAACCTGTTTCGGGCAGCATATGCATTGTTCAATGGCATATACTTTCTACTGCGGCATCCCTCGTACACGAATCGTGGTTTTAGGACACAAAACCGAAAGAATGATCAATCAACCTGTGCACTGGAAACCCATCGTTCCTGCCAAATCTCCTATTTAAGCGTTGTTTCCTCGCACAACATGTTTCCGAAATTCGAGTACCTATTAAAGCTCCAACGTACAATGACCTTCCACGAATAATAATAATAATAATAATAATAATAATAATAATAATAATAATAATAATAATAATAATAATAATAATAATAATAATAATAATAATAATAATAATAATAATAATAATATATATATAAAATAATAATTTATTGTACACATTCATAAGAAATACTAAGAAACAGGCCTGTCTAAAGTCCCAAGTACTTATGCGACTAGGCCCGGCAGAGCCGGTTACAGCGATGTGGATACAAGGTAAAAAAAAAAAACTATTGTTGGTTCTTTGCCAACGAACAGACAAATGATTGACACCGCTGCTTTTTTACAGGCAGTAAATAAAAAAGAGGAACAAAGGAGGGACCCAGAGCATACTTGGCTTACAAGTAGACCATCTGATTTTACAGCTCAGCCAGTAATTTCTTTAATTGCTTTTTTGAACTCGCTGAAAAACAAAACAATTCAGGTAGTTCGTTGAAAATGCTCTGAATATACACACTTATACATGCTTCTTCATATCTGGTAGAAAACCTGGTTACTATAAAACGCTTTTTTTCTCTCAGAGGTCGACGCTTTAGATGTGGCACTTTAAAGTCATCACACCAATTGTATCTCAGCACAACTGTTTCGTGCCGCTTCAACGCCGCACGAAACGTTCTCGCTTGAACAGTGCGAATAGATGGACCTGTGGTGAGCGTCGGAACACGCGCCTCCACGTAACACAAACTACGTTCGCTGAGCTCTGCGTGTTATCTCTTACACAGTGTTTTTGTATATGCGTAAAACATCCTCCCTTGTACGCTTTCCTCCTCCTCTTCTCCTTTCTCTACTTTTGCGGCGGCGGCCCGCACTCGCTGGCGCCACAGCTTGGCAGACGGAGAATACACAACTATACCGCACGGACGTCTTGTCTCGCGGTCAGTCAATCCGCCGCATGCCCTATACAGACCACCGCATCAATTTCTACGATGCTTGGGTCATCGACACGGAGAGTGGTCACACAAAAACACAGTTCTTAGAGTCCTGGCACATCCAAACAACGCCTGGAAATGTTAACCGCTCAACGGAAACCTTACCCAGTGTATACGTGCGTGCACGGTCGACAGAATTAGTGGTAAAAAACACCACAGCAACAACAACGGCGGAAAAAAGGACGATGGAGTGGGCGACACCACCAAGAAAAATCGCTAGCTTCGGAGCCGGCCGAGCAGTCACCCCTGAAGAAGGGACCGAATCGGTCCTGAAACTTCGAGTCTGTTTACAGTCTTTAAGTCTCATCTTTGGCTGGAGAGTTCATGTTAATGGTATGAAAGTTCATCTAGCTGGACAGATATCTGTCGAAGATGTTCACATATAAGTGTTATATATGTACCTACTCTTGTGACTATTGAAGTACAAAAACCTGTGTTTATGTTCCAATATAGGATACTGATGTCACCAGTACTGCTCTTTTTATCTCTTGTGTTTATTTGCTTTGCAATGATACGCCTATGTAATATTACGCACTTTCTAAACCTTGTTGTAATCTTTTTTTTTTCAGTGTTTCTCTTAGTCCTTCTTAATGTGATTGTGTACTTATGCTTCTTTTTTTTGCCAATGCAGTCGCTCTGTGTGAAGAATGTACGGTGTGGTGCTAGAGGCCTTGTCAGGTGACTCATGATGTCGCCTTTCATCTCCTGCCCCACAGCAATCATGTATTGTTAAATAAATAAATAAATAAATAAATAAATAAATAAATAAATAAATAAATAAATAAATAGTCATATTGGGGTTTTCGCACGTAAAACCTTGATGTTATTACTAATACAACGACGTGCTAGCACGGGTATAAATTTCCCGGCAAATCACTTGATTGCAGCAACTGATACGGTGAATGACGCCAGCATGAGATCTTTGAAGTATTTCCGTACGTAAATAAGAAACAGATGATTGTGCCAGCGTGCCGTGATTATTACTACGCCGAAATGAAACGTTGCATTTATACAACAGATAATGCTGTTTGCTACATCATGATTCAACTTTGGTTCATGAAATTCTTGGCTTTTGCATGCAAAAACACGAGGCGATTATGAGGTATGAGGCAGTAGGGCACTATGAAATAAGTCTGATGATCTACGTTTCTTAAGTGAGCACACACACCTGAGCACACAGATGTCCTTGTGGTTCACGTCTATCGAAATGCATCTGCCGTTTCCTGGAATCGAACACGACTGTCGTGAGCGATATGAGCTCGAATACGTCACCGCGTGGCAAGTAGCCTCAATACCAAGATAACGTGATACGTGGATGGCACTGCCGAAACCATACGAGAACAGGGGGGGTGCTCTTCCACTGTCTGTTGGCGCTCCCGCTTCGCTATAGCGTTGCAAGCAAATGGCAGATGATTGCGTGCAATCTGCCGCTAACGACGATACTACGAATAAAATGCACGAAAAGCAAAGTAGGTGAAAGACGCGCACCCCATGCGTATCCAACACGGCCTACATATAATACAGGCATGGTATCACGGCAGCCTGCGTCACAGCTGACATCTCAGCAGCTACATGAGTGATTCAGTGGGACTGTGCGCGCTTCGCAAGTTCATATCACCGCTGGCAGCCACGAGCATGCAATAAGTTGCCGTTTTGTAGCAGGTGGGAGTGTCAACAGATACCCGAAGCGCGCCACCCTCTTTACTTTGCTTTTGACAACGGCCGCTTTGAAACAGCCAATGTATACGGTTCGAGCTATTCGCCATGCGCTCGCGTCTTCGAACTCATATTGGTCATGGTAGTACCTACCTTTTTTACAAATTGTTCCAAAGTTAATAACAATAATAATAGTTGAGGTTTAACGTCCCAAACCACATTATGATTATCAAAGACGCTGTAGTGTAGGGCTTCGAAAATTTCGACATCCCAGAGATCTTGAACTTACTCCTAATAGTAAGTGCATGGACTCCGACGATTTTTGCCCCCATCAAAAGTGCGGCCACCACGGCCGGGATTTTATCCCGCGAATTGCGTGTCGGAAATTCATCTTTTTAACCGCTAGCCCACCGAAGCGTCCCTTCGCTCTATTAAGGTGAAAACGCAACAAAGATAGGTTATTAGTGAGCGTTTTGTATCTGTCCACCAGCCTTCGTCTCATATATAGCGTTGTTGGTCGAGGTTCCTTGAGTACAGCCGCCTGATTCTATAGCGTGCGCAGCAGTGACGTTTCCTTACGTCCGTACCATAGGATGGAACGCAGCAGCAGCTAGAAAGTTTTGCGGGCATGCACTTGACCAAGCCTTTTTTTTTCTTTAGGGGCGAAGCTCCTTGAGGAGGGGGGGGGGGGGGGTTGGTCGTCACCTGTATGTATGCATGCATGTAGTAACCACGTCACAGCATATCCGAGGAGTGAATAATGATGAGTAGGGCGAAGCTTCGGAGGGTTTTATTGGGAAACCACGAATTATCCGCTGGCCGCGTCCGTCCATAGTCTGTCTGTTTGACGCACGGACGGACGCATGGACTGGCGCACGAATGAACGTATGGGCGGATGGACGGGTGGATGCATGGATGGCTGCATGGACGAATGGACGCACGGACGGACGGATATAGGCATGGACGAACGAATGGATGGACGGATGAACGGAATAGCGGACGGACTGACGAACTGATTCACGCTACGCCCCACGCATCATCAATCACTGCGTGGATATGGTGTGATTTTTTTGTTGAAATTATTCCTGTAGTATCGTGAAGGTACACACAAAAAACTGCCACTAGAGCATGTTAGTTAAAATTTGGTCGGCCGTTTTTTTATCTACGCCCACAAAGTTCATCCTGGCATAGCCACTTTCTGTGTATCTCATACGTGAATGGTGGCACGTAAAAGAGCTCATAATTTAATTAACTCAGAACTTGTGGCAGCGCTCGTGATCAGTGCACCATCGCAAGTCTGAAGGCGGCCTTTTAGCGATACTTTCAAAAATATCCTCAATATCTTAAAAAAACAGAAGCATGCATTTTGCGCGCACATACTGAAAATAGTTTGCATCTTAAAAATTGTGCGTTAACGTAGCACTTTTGCGGATTTCTGCATTTTACGTGGGTTAAATGAAGGTGACAACGCTCACGACGCACTTGCTGCCAAGGAACATGAGAAGCCTCGAGAACATTCCACGCACGGCTGCAGCATGCTGGCGCAACTTTCTTAAAATATTCTTTTCTACATTGCCAGTCACGCTGATCGATGTGATAATGGCGTCGTGGAAACGCCCGACAGTGACGTAGACGAGATTCACTAATGTGCGAATAAAGAAAAATTTCCAGGCATATCTACGCATGCACCAAGCATCATGAGACTATGATTCTGGTGGTCAGGTATTATTTTCCCGGGGTATATGAAACTGCCGTTCTGCTTTCTGCTCTCAACTTTAGTTGTGCGCTACGGAGTTATGTGTCGCATTACTGTTGTATTTGCCCACTGAAAGAGCCTTTACTTGGTGACGTGGTTCCCGGGTTGCCTTGCGTCTTCTATACGGACTCCAGAAGAACTCGCTTCAAAAACAAGCCCCCGGGAAATGCCGCAATGTGTTCTGGTGGTATAGCAAACACTTCTGAGAGCTCGACATATGCCAGAGTACCAACTTGCCATGGACACTAATTTCAACCCTCAAGTTGCTCCCGCACGACAACTACCGCCCTTCACGCAAGCTTCTGAGATATGTGTCAAACTTGGCAAGTTTTCACATGCCTCACGCTAATGGCGCTCCATTGAAGCCGGAGAAGCGAACTTACAAGATACAAGTCATGGCTGCAGTGGAGTCGCTTTTCGTTGTGCGCGTTTACTAACCGTCAGCAGAAGCCTGGACAAAAGACGTTGATTCATGGTGAACATCAATTCGACGACCGCTGAGGACAACCTTCTTCACGGAGTGCTTGGTCATGGGTGAGCAAGTAAAATAAGGAATTCTCCGAGCTCGTGAGGGTTGTACACAGCTTATTCTGCCAGTTCAGTATCGTATACATAAGGTATATCTAATTAGTACGCGCTAAGTGTTTTGTTTACGCGCAAAAGGTTACGTGAGGTTACCTACAGCGTAAAATTAAGTACGGATCTTTTCTGGGCGGGCCGCGGCCATGTGTCGGGTGTTCTCCGTGACAAACTTCGAGAGGACGGGCCGCGTAGCTGGTGCGAAGACGCATATCGCTTCAGTTCAGTTAGGCAAGCAGCTGACACATAGGCAGGGCAACTTGATAGCCTCTTAAGCTCGATAGCTTTGTTAATGCTATCAAACTTCTTGAGGTTGCAGATCATTGAAGATCAGCGCTTCCTTCCGCAGCATATGTGAGCGGTGGTCAACCTTGTCTCATTTCAGCGTGTGTGGGTGGGCAGCCTGTTTGCCCATTACTGTGGTACGCGCCTCGTTTGCTTCGTTGGAAGCGCCACCCGCTTTGGTTGACTTTTGGTAACACGGTCCGCGTACGCTTGTGAACCACCTGGGGTTCTTTAACGTGCACCCAAATCTGAGATGTGCAATAGAACACATCACATGGTGTATGAGCCAGGTCACGTCTCTCACATCTAGCGTCGTATATATATATATATATATATATATATATATATATATATATATATATATATATATATATATATATATATATATATATATATATATATATATATATTTGGAAGTCTTGGTTTGGAAGACCTTTATTAGGCCCGAAGAACCGGCAGCCGACAGCTGAGATGAACGGACCAAGATGATGATGCTACGTGACAACGATGAGGATGCATGAGCAGCACATGATAATGATGATAATGTACAGATGAAGAGGATTGGTATACTAAATGCCCACACTAATTCCCCCCACGTGAAAGCGGCCAGCCTGGCGGCGGCAAGTCAAGGGGACAAAGAACGTCGCATGAAGGGCTTCATACGGGAGACATGGACGACCTCAGTAGTTCGATAACGGCGATCAGCTGGGGCTACAAGTGGCGTCACGCGATAATTCACTGGTGAAGTTTCTTCGAGAACTGTGTACGGCCCGATAAACCGTGGCTGGAATTTGTCGCACAAACCAGGTGTGCGAATAGGTGTCAAAAGAAGCACTTCGTCTCCAGGTTGAAAGGCTACAGCACGATGGGATTCATCATAAACCAGCTTTCTGTCTTGCTGTCGGGCTTCAGTGTTTATACGAGCACGTTGGCGGCTCTCTGCGAGCCGTAAAACGTATTCCTCTGAAGAGGATGGAGATGAATCCACATGGCAGGTAAAGAAAGAGACGTCCAGGAGAGAAGTAGGGGAGCGTCCATAAACTAGGTAAAATGGTGAGTAGCCGGTTGTCCGCTGAATAGCCGTATTGTAGGCGAAAGTGACGAATGGTAGGACTACATCTCAGTTCTTGTGGTCTGGTTGAATGTAGGCGGTGATCATGTCAGAAAGAGTGCGGTGGAATCGCTCAGTGAGGCTGTTAGTTTGGGGATGATAACTAGAGGCAGTCTTGTGAGTTGTGCCAGAAGCGCGAATGCCCACACTAATTCCCCCCACGTGAAAGCGGCCAGCCTGGCGGCGGCAAGTCAAGGGGACAAAGAACGTCGCATGAAGGGCTTCATACGGGAGACATGGACGACCTCAGTAGTTCGATAACGGCGATCAGCTGGGGCTACAAGTGGCGTCACGCGATAATTCACTGGTGAAGTTTCTTCGAGAACTGTGTACGGCCCGATAAACCGTGGCTGGAATTTGTCGCACAAACCAGGTGTGCGAATAGGTGTCAAAAGAAGCACTTCGTCTCCAGGTTGAAAGGCTACAGCACGATGGGATTCATCATAAACCAGCTTTCTGTCTTGCTGTCGGGCTTCAGTGTTTATACGAGCACGTTGGCGGCTCTCTGCGAGCCGTAAAACGTATTCCTCTGAAGAGGATGGAGATGAATCCACATGGCAGGTAAAGAAAGAGACGTCCAGGAGAGAAGTAGGGGAGCGTCCATAAACTAGGTAAAATGGTGAGTAGCCGGTTGTCCGCTGAATAGCCGTGTTGTAGGCGAAAGTGACGAATGGTAGGACTACATCTCAGTTCTTGTGGTCTGGTTGAATGTAGGCGGTGATCATGTCAGAAAGAGTGCGGTGGAAACGCTCAGTGAGGCTGTTAGTTTGGGGATGATAACTAGAGGCAGTCTTGTGAGTTGTGCCAGAAGCGCGAAGAAGTTCGTTCACTAGTTGTGAAAGGAAGGCCCTTCCACGGTCACTGAGCAATACACGTGGAGCACCATGACGCAGTATAATGGCTCGGAGGATGAAATTGGCAATTTCAGAAGCTGAACCGGTAGTGACGGATACCGTCTCGGCGTAGCGCGTCAAATGGTCAACGGCTGTTACTATCCATCGGTTTCCAGCAGCACTGACTGGAAGGGGGCCATAAAGATCGATGCCTACAACTTCGAATGGTGTGGCTGGGCACGGAAGAGGCTGTAGTGTACCGGCTGGAGCAGATGTGGGTAGTTTTCTAGATTGACAGGTAGTGCAGGACCCAACGTACCGAGCTACACTAGTGGTAATACCTGGCCAATAAAACCGACTTCGAAGGCGATCGTAGGTTTTGTGGTAACCAAGATGACCTGCCGTCGGATGGTCATGAAGTGCTTTGAGGACTTCGGACCGAAGTGATCGGGGTAGAACGGGAACCCAGCGCTGACCGTCAGGATGGTAAATTTTGCGGTACAGCACCGAGTTGTCCAGCTTAAACTGCGAGAGTTGGCGACGGAGCCTCGCATTAGGTGGACGGGAACTGCCAGTGAGGTAGCCTATAATACGTCGACAGTATGGGTCAGCTAGCTGTCGAGAAGAAAAATCGTGCGGGTCGTCCGAAGGCAGCTGGTCCATAGAGGCGAGAGAGCAAACCGCCGTAGACGTGGTCTCCGAGGGCGTGTTGTGCAAAGTGATTGCGGAAACGCTGAGGGGAGCCGCTGGTAGTGGGCAGCGAGAGAGAGCATCGGCGTCGCTATGCTTTCTGCCACACTTGTATACGATGTCAAAATCATACTCTTGTAGGCGTAGAATCCAGCGGCCGAGGCGTCCCGACAAGTTCTTGAGTGTCGAAAGCCAACATAAAGCATGGTGGTCGGTCACGATGGTGAAATGGCGGCCATGAAGATAGGGACGAAATTTCTGCACTGACCAAACGATGGCGAGGCACTCCTTCTCGGTGATTGTGTAGTTCCTCTCGGCTGCGGAGAGGACGCGGCTGGCGTACGCAACGACTCACTCTCGCGAAGAGTTGTCGCGCTGGAGGAGCACGGCTCCTAAACCGTGGCCGCTAGCGTCTGTATGGAGGAAGGTCGGTGCACCAGCGTGAAAGTGAGAAAGTACAGGATCGGTCGTGAGGGCACTCTTCAATTTGTCGAAAGCCGATTCACATTCCTGAGACCACTGAAAGGGCGTACCTGAAGCAAGTAGCTTATGCAGTGGTGCGGCTATGGAGGCAAAGTTTTGTATGAATCGCCGAAAGTAAGAGGCAAGACCAAGGAAACTTCGCAAATCTTTCGGCTTGTCAGGGCGAGGGAAGCGAAGGACCGCAGCAGTTTTCTCAGGGTCTGGACGAATTCCGTCCTTGCTCACAACATGACCGAGGACCTTGATAGATCTGCTGGCGAAATGGCACTTCTTGGTGTTAATTTGAAGACCAGCGCCCGCAAGGCAAGTCAGGACCTCGTCCAAGCGTTGCAGATGTTGAGAAAACGTCGATGAAAATACAACAATGTCATCGAGGTAACATAGGCAAGTTTTCCACTTCAGGCCACGCAGTACGGTGTCAATCAAGCGCTCAAAAGTTGCGGGCGCATTGCATAGACCAAACGGCATAACATTGAATTCGTATAGGCCGTCCGGGGTTGCAAACGCAGTTTTTTCTTTGTCCTCTTCGTGCATGGGGATTTGCCAATAGCCGGAACGCAAGTCGAGGCTTGAAAAGAATTCAGCACTTTGTAAAGAATCGAGGGCGTCGTCGATACGTGGCATGGGGTATACGTCCTTCCTAGTGATCTTATTGAGTGCTCGGTAATCGACGCAAAATCGTACGGAACCGTCTTTTTTACGCACCAGAACCACTGGAGACGACCAAGGACTGGTTGAGGGTCGGATTATCTCCCGTTGCAGCATATCGTCTACGTTTTCCTCAATGATTTTTCGTTCGGCTAGGGAGACGCGGTACGGACGACGATGCACAATGGATGTTCCGTCGGTCTGAATACGATGTGCTGTAGCAGTTGTCTGACCCAGGCTGGATGAATGAACGTCAAAAGAGTTTGCATGCTTTTGCAACAAATCAAGCAGCTGCTGCTTCTGCGAGTCTGCCAAGTCCTTGTTGATGGCTGCTGTAAAGGCCGAGGAAGCAGCGTGATCTCCAGGATGGCCTTTAGAGGAGGCAGGGGTAAGAGGCACGACGCATACAGGCTCCAGATCGGCAACGCAGGCGACAGTAGTGCCCCGCGGCAGTAAAATTTTATATGGTGTGGTGTTCGTAGCAGCGAGGACAGCTGATCCATCGTTGAAGCGAGCCACACCTGATGCGAGAGCTATGCCTTTATCAAGACAACGGGGCGATGGAGTGACCAAAATGTCACCAGAGTCGACGTCGTTGGACAAAACTGTGACTAATTGATGTTCGTTCGGGGGTAACTCGATGTCTACAGCAGCGATGAGTCGAAGTGGCCTGTAGGTTTCGTCACTAAGCAAGTGGTCTGTGTCAGTAAGATGGACGACACGTTGTGCACAACAAATAGCCGCGGAAGCAGACGAAAGAAAGTCCCAGCCTAAAATGAGTTCGTGGGAGCACGGGGACAGGACAGCGAATTGTATGTGATGAAGAATGTCGTCGATTAGCACACGGGCAGTACAGAGAGCGGAAGGGCGAATCATCGTTCCCTGGGCTGTAACCAGTGTTGGTCCATCATAAGGCGTCGTGACTTTTCGAAGACGGGTACACAAATCAGCACGAATAATAGAAAACCCAGCCCCAGTGTCCACCAAAGCATCAACGTCCACTCCCTCAACTGAGACTGCAATCATATTGTAAGGGCGCGCTGGAGGAATTGGAGTACTGTGAAGGAATGCAGTTTGTCCTCCAAAAACTGCATTGCTTAGTTTTCCGGACGCCGATCGGAAGCGAGGGAAGCAGGCTGAAGAGGAGAAGAAGAGCGACGGTAGGGCGATGGTGAACGGCATATGGTTGATCGAAGACTACTGCGCAGTTCACCGGATGCTGGCGGAGATGGAGACCGACCCGGCGGTGACGAATAACGACGGCCCTGGTACAAGGCTCCTGCGATATAGTCTCGTTCGCGTATGTCGTACCCTCGGCGCTCATCTTGCTGGCGCTTGTGGCAAAAGCGTGAAATGTGACCACAATAGCCGCAATAATAGCACGTAGGGCGAGTCGATCGATAAGGAGGGTGGTAGCTTGTGTTAGATGCACCGGGAGAGAGAGCAGTGAGAGGGACAGATGATGGCTCAGGCATTGGTGATAAAAAGCTCGCGGCAAAGCTTCTGGGAGGGGCGGCAGCAGCCGACGCGTACGTTCGTGGTGGCGACGTCGAGCTGACGGTGCCTGATGGTGCGGCGACGGCATGCGAGAACGATGGGAGAGTACGATTGACAGTGGGCTGCAGGTGGGCCATACGGGTCATGGACGTAAGCTCCTCCCTGATGACATCCCGCAATGACGTTGAAGAAGGTTGAATGGTACATACTGAAGGTAGTGTGAATCCCATTGATTCTAATTCTTCGCGTATTATCACCCTTATAGTTTCTCGTAGGTTTGGATCAGTCGTAATACGGGCCGCGTCACTGTCCGGTTGTAGGCGCATCGACTCAAGTTCTTCGAGGCGCTGACAGGTTGTCGCAACGTCAGCAACGGTAGCCGGATTCTGGATTGCAAGGGCATTGAATGCGACGGGTCCAATCCTTTAAGAAGCTGGCGTACCTTGTCTGACTCTGTCATTGGGGTGTCAACCCGGCGGAAAAGTGAAAGGACATCCTCGATGTAGTATGTATACGACTCCCCGATGTGCTGTTTCCGAGTCGCAAGAGCTTTCTTTGCAAGAGCTGAACGAACAGCCGGTGTGCCAAAGACATGGCGAAGCTGATCTTTGAAGGCTGACCAGTCAGGGATGTCGATGAAGTGGTTGAGGAACCACGTCTTCGCAACACCCGTGCGGTAGAATGACACGTAAGCGAGTTTGTAGGTATTATCCCACCGGTTAGCAGCGCCGACACGTTCGAAATCGTCCAGCCATTCCTCCGCATCTTCCCCGCGCATACCAGCGAAGGGATAGGGCTCACGCTGGAGGCTGTTAATGACGTGAAAAGGCGCGGCACGCGGTGGCGGAGTGGGAACGGTTGCAGCACCGACCTCTTCTTGGTGCGACATATTTCCGGACACCTGGCCCAAGTGGCGGCCTGAACGTAGCTCCATGGGGTAGAGTGGTCGAGAGGATGACGGGGGATCCAACAGCACGCTCCACCACGTATGAAGTCTTGGTTTGGAAGACCTTTATTAGGCCCGAAGAACCGGCAGCCGACAGCTGAGATGAACGGACCAAGATGATGATGCTACGTGACAACAATGAGGATGCATGAGCAAGACATGATAATGGTGATAATGTACAGATGAAGAGGATTGGTATACTAAATGCCCACAATATATATATATATATATATATATATATATATATATATATATATATATATATATATATATATATATATATATAATATATATAACCCACAATAAAACTAAACCATGAAGACACATCACACAGCGCCAAGCATTTTTTTTTGCAAAAAACAGCGAAAAATCCTAAAATGGGATGCGTCTGTGAGAGCGATAGTTGATTGTGGGAATAGATTCCGTGGGGATGTGGTTTTTGGAATGGAGGCATGTGAATAGGTGTCTTTAAGCTATATTCTTTAGCTTTTAATTGATAAAACTCACCCGGTAACTAGGTGAAACTTCATCAATAGGAGAATATGCATGCAATCAAGAGCACAACAACAAGGCAACAAAAAGCGTCTTCCTCTTCTCTTGGGTGCATGTTTATCAATTTTGTCTCGCAAGCCGTATGAGGTATTAGCAGCTTATCTTTACAATAAAAGCTTCAAGGCGTCATCGGGTGTACGTGTGTAAAGGAAGAAGTGATGCTTTCTAGAGCTAACAGTGCTCAAAGTATATGCTTGTTCCAGATGACATTTCGTCCGTACTAGCTCCGCGTTATCCTTGTGGTTCGCGTGCTAAAGATTGGAATGCGCGCGAAATCTATAAGTGACGTTTACCTAACGCGGTGGGTATTTTTTCGTAATCATACATGCACGCGGGCTTTTTTTATTGTCACTCCTAAAACAATATAGAAATTAGATATATAAATGCCTCCAGCACGTGACGCTGTAGGTTCAACAAAAAATGACACATTCTTTTTGCTTCTCTTCTGAAAAGGCACAAAATTTCGATAACGTGTTCATTCGACAGCTAAAAAGAAAATACCGCGTCCCATTGTACTTCTCTTCGGCCGCGCCTGTATAGGTACGCGACGTTTCTCGACGCTGATCAATAAGACGTCATTCTGTTCCCGCTCTTCGAAGTAACGTTCTTTAGAAAAACAGTTCGTTGAAAGAATCGGTAAACCCTCACCCCTCACATTTATGACATTGTCTCACACAAGCAAATATTATTCTTTCTCCATGATCTGACGTCTATTCTCTCCCAGGAATTTTGAGTCATTGTCCTCATCGGGGATATATTGCAAGCCGGGTGAATATAATGGTGGTTGTTGTTGCAGACTTTGTTCTCCATTTATTTTCCTTTGCAGAATTTGGTATTGGAACTTCGCCATTTCAGAAACCGATAGACTTAGTGTCTTAGAAAACTAGAAAAGTGAGCGTCGGCGGCGTAGGCGTCAACACGAGTGAAGCAAAGGACAATGATTATGTGACAGCATGACCGTGATACGTCATCGTGATATCACATGATGGCTTAATCCATGACGTCATAATGACATCACTATTACGTAACCTAGCAAGACGTCATGCGATAACGTCATTATAGTCCCGCCGCGGTGGTCTAGTGGCTAAGGTACTCGGCTGCTGACCCGAAGGTCGCGGGTTCGATTCCCGGCTGCGGCGGCTGCATTTCCGATGGAGGCGGAAATGTTGTAGGCCCGTGTACTCAGATTTGGGTGCACGTTAAAGAACCCCAGGTGGTCAAAATTTCCGGAGCCCTCCACTACGGTGTCTCTCGTAATCAAATGGTGGTTTTGGGACGTTAAACCCCACAAAATCAATCAACGTCATTATAAAAGGTGCGCTGATCCAGGAGGCACTGCAAACGTCCTTGAGTAGCAAGAAACTTCCAATAACAGATCACGGAGGCCATGCAAAAACACGTTACGTGTACAAAGTTTTAGGGAAGAAGGTGTGGGGAAAGGATGGATCAGTACAACTGACTGTCAAAGAAAGAAAGAGGTTGGCGTTTGGTGTCCTGTGGTCTTAGGCAAATGCGTATGTGACCGGTCAAGCTTTATTTTTCAGTGCACCAGGAATCCTCAGCCGTACCTTGAAATTGCACAGTTCTGGCATTGTTGGCATGATGAGAGAAACACGTATAAAAAAATCAAGCAACAAACATGTAAGAGAGCAGCGTTCGAAGTTTTGCGCTGTTCTATTGCAATGATTTTTTATATACGGCGTTACGCTCATTGAATATTGTACTTGCTTTACAAGACATGTGTTGTGTATGAATCGAAGCAGTGTTATGTTGTGTCTTTTTGTTGCCCACGCCATATATTTGGTGCTCGAACCCACATTATACATTCACACAGCAAATGAAGAAAGCCATAGCAAGTGAAGGATAGGTTCAACGAACAGGTATAGGTGCCTCAGACAGGGCGGCTGGCGTTTGATAGAGGAAACTATATTCGTCAAAGTCATTTTAAAAGTATACGTCCTCGTATCGGAACGACGGCCAGCCTGGCTGAGACGCGTATACCTGTTAGTTCAACCTGTGCGGAGATTTCCGACCGCCGGCTTTTACCATCACTACAAGAGGTTGAGAGGAGTTACAAATATTGCACGTTTAACTGTCTTTTGCGCGCGATTTCCAAGCTCTAAGTGAGCTGGATTAAAAAAAAAGTTCAAGGATACTCCCCAACGAGAGTTGCTGTCGTATGACAGAAGCGGTACACGAAACGCGAAGACCTTATAAGGAAGCAAACTCGGTATGCAGCACCCTCTCCGTGTAAGACAGGCACAATGACGGCTGTAACAGGAAATTGTGCAATTTTCCGGCACGAATCGTGGTAAATCAGAGCCCTTTTCGTTCATTTATGCCCGACGTCCTTGCGTGGTTGCGTGCCATCTTTACGCACGGAAACGTACGGGTAAAAAAAAAAGCCTTCGTAGCACGTAGGAAGGGATACTTTGAGGGATGTCAATGATTTCCTTCATACGCGGTCACGGTCAATTGAATGTTGTCGGTCGTAATTGACATAATGATAAACAGAGGAGCCTGTCTCGCTTCGTGCAAGCGACGACAGTCACTTTCCATTTGGTTGATGCTTACTACTTTACTACCATACAAAATAAAGGAAGAAAAGAGAGGACCTGATTGCTTTGGTCATGTTGTACGCCCAAATGACTGGGAGCATTACTTTGAAAGGTGGCCGGAAGTTCGCGCGTGCTTTTTTACTGGTAGGTACACAGCGGCCGAAATTGTCTGCCTTCAACAGGAGCCGTAAACGAATGCTGTAGTTATATCGGATGCTGGACGTACTTCGCTGAGGCCGTGCAGGGATAAGCTTCTTGAAGGCAAGGGAAGTACGCATTCGCCTGCGGATCAGCTGCACTGTGGATACGTGCTGGAAAGTGTGTGCAGTTATGCTTCCTGCCTCTTTCTCATTTGCCCTCTCATTGTCCCTCTACGCGTATGGCAGCCATCTTGACGTAGTGTTTTTGGTCAACCTCCCTTTTCTCCATTACCACCTCTCTTTCTCATTTTCATATTGATTTCTGAAACACTCGAGTCTTATCGTTATTTATCAGCCGATCGATTAGACATTCATTCATAAGTATTTAGTAGCTTGCAAACAAAGCGCGGCCCCCTTGCACTCTGCCCATCTTCTGCCGGTATTTCGCTCCTTTTTCTTGCTTCATCGTTTGTTGATAGTTTCTTTTTTAAGGCGATGCGCCCGTGACTTCCCAGCATAGATCAAGGAATCCCATTCCCTACCCGGCTCCCTTCTTCGTTCTCCACCCACGCTGCAGTGTTCGCCCTTCACGGCTCACTCGCGCACCAGCTATACATACTCACGTCGTATAGCGACGCCCCTCTATCGATACACGTCATCGCTGACGGCTTGTGAGAGTGGGATCTGACGAAATAGTGAGGCTACATGCAATGGCGCATGAGGATCTCGTCTGTGCTTTCAAAGCGGCGCGCAGTGCTTGTTGCGACTGCTAGGAATCCTGCCATCCATCTTAACCGTATAATCTGGCGCGGCAACCGTATCAATTCTTCTAGGTGTACTGCTGACTGTATACGTCGCTCAGGACGTTGCCCTTCCCCAGTGAGCGAGTGGTTGCGATAACAGTAGCAGCAACAACTATAGGCACCCCAGGGGCATTCGTGAGATGTATAGGCTGTCATCGAGATAACCTTCGTTAGGAAACCCGTCCTAAGTAGAGATGAAAAGCATTGGGACGCAACTTTGAGCATTTGCACATCGTAGACGAAGTGTAGCGTTTGTAGGCTTTACTCTTGACACGTCGGTGATCTCACAAATGTCTGAACTGTCTGGGCAAAGAGAATGACGAGTCCCTGTACTGCGCATAATCACTCTTAGCCGCAGCTGGGTGTTTCTCAGGCTGAAGCCCCAACGAACATTCCATTTTTTATGCCTTCTTGTTCGGAATATTGCTGTTTCTTTCGCCTTCCTTAAACGGCGTCGTTGTAGGTTAAAAGCTGTTTTGCGTATGAAGGAGCCAACAACAAGAGTGCTCGTCCCAGCACTCGTGTCATCGTCATTTTTAATACAGCACACTGTAATTACTCAGTATTGTTGTTGTCCTTGTTGTTGTTGTTGTTGTTGTTGTTGTTGTTGTTGTTGTTGTTGTTGTTAACTTTGTCTAGAGGGTTCAAGATGGAAGTGAGTTGAAATACGTGACGTCCATAGCATGGCAGTGAATTTTTCTGTGAACGCCACTGGACATAGGTTCATTGATTTCGTAGCAATAGATACGTCGGTGGTGTTCTCTCGATGTTTGTTTGTTTTATGAAAGGCATTACAACGTGGGGGCATGACGAACTTCGCGTAATGATATGATACGCCGGGCTTTATACGATAACCTAGATTAAACTAAATAGTCCACTTCGCGCCAAATTCCCAATCAAAATGAAGAAGAAAAACATATAGACACCGCACGTGCTCGAAGGCTGCAAAAAAACAAAACAAAAAGGCATGCACGGCTGTTCACGAAGTGCACCACTGGAATGGTTTACGAAATTGCTCTACCAGATAGGAATAGCTATGTTGGCTATACGGGGCGCTGCGTTAATGATCGAGCAATGGAAGAATAAGGACGGCTCGCATCTAAGCGTGCATGTCACAGTTTGTAGATGCACACCATACTTCACGCAGATTAGGATCCTAGGAAGAAGTAAAAGCAAGTTCGCATGGGAAACTTTGGAGGGAAACACGTTATCATGAGAGCATGTGTCCGATAGCGTGATTAAGTAAGAGAAGGACTGATCATGTTGTGCATGTGTCGACAAAAAGATGGTTTATATTAGCCTGTTTCCTCAAGGAATAAACAGTTGTAAGTGAGCGCCTGTGGTGTCTATGTGTTTTTATTCATCTGTGTGGTTGTAGATTCAGCGCGAAGTTGAGTAATCTAGACATGCACCAACTTGCCCAACCACGAGTTCTACTAGACGATAACCTAATTTCTAATAAACACAGATAAAAAGCTACATAAAGCTTATATGTTGTGACGAAAGTAGAAGTGCTGAAAAATAAACGTATAGAAGGGTTTTTCTTGTTAAATATATTGCATCGTGTATATTTTTCTTTTGATGAAAACTGGCCTTGGTATGTGTCACTTTTGTATCAAGCGTATTGCAAGGCGGAAGTTGTTTTGCGATCTTTGGTCATACTCATGATGGCAGCAATGAAGCAGTACACTGTACCTCTTTCGCACGAGAGATACTGGGTTTAATTCAAAGATTCGCTTGACACCTACTTCTTTTGTCATTGTGGAGAGATGAATTCCGACCTGGCGCTTGGTAGCGTATCAGTACTAATCTCGATAAGTTTGCGTATTTTTCTTTCTCTCTGCTGTCTTCCTCTCTTCCACAATTAGGCAGCATGCTGCCTTGTATGCATTGCAAATAATTGGCGTCTCTTCTAAACCCAAAACACAATCTCTTAAGCTCGTCTTTGGGTCGCTCCCTCTCACTACCCTTTTTATAATTCTAAATTTATGTAGGTGTGAATCCATGAGTTATAATACTTCGTTGACATTAAATATAATTGGCATGGTCTTACTTTGCTAACAATTGGTAGCATTTCTATAGTTTGCAGTTTTCATGTCATTTACTCAATCCCGCATTTCATCATTACCACCAGCCTGACTACGCCCACTGCAGGACAAATGCCTCTTTCACGATCCGCTAATCAAGCCGGTCTTGTCTTTTCTGCTGCCACGTTATTTATACCTGTAAACTTTTTAATCTCATCGGCCCTCCTAACTTTCTGTCTCGCCTTCGTGTGCTTTCCTTCTCTGTTAATCTATTCTGTTACCCTTATTGACCAGTGGTTATCCTGCCTGCAGCTTCGGTTCTATAAGTACCTGCGTTACGAAGAGTAACTGCATACTCCTAAAGCCACATTGTCTTCCATAGCTCATCGCGCACTAAATGATATCTCCACAAATTATGTGCACCCTTAGAAGCTTAACACTAGCCCCGCTGCGGTGGTCTAGTGGCTAAGGTACTCGGCTGCTGACCACAGGTCGCGGGATCGAATCCCGGCTGCGGTGGCTGCATTTCCGATGGAGGCGGAAATGCTGTAAGCCCGTGTTCTCAGATTTGCGTGCACGTTAAAAAATCCCTGGTGGTCGAAATTTCCGGAGCCCTCAACTACAGCGTCTGTCATAATCATAGGGTAGTTTTTGGACGTTAAACCCCACAAATCAATCAATTCAAATAAATCAATCAATCAGAAGCCTAACAATATGCTCAGTGTTTTGTCTTGTCCGCGAGCTCAAACCAAATGTAGAGAGTACGAAGCCGACGAAACGTAAACCAACAAACACGAAAGTGCATAACCCTGCCAGACACACGACTCGACAGGATTGAAAAGTGAGTAGGCCATACATAGGGCCACATACCAAAGTTGAGATGACCGCAGTATACGACTGCGACTCGCTGTACCGTTGACGGTCGGCGTTAACCACCAGCGGTCCGTAACGGAGCATCGGCAAACTTGTCGCCATCTTTCTCGCTTATGTTCATACGTATATGCATCCTTCGTCACACGCACTCTCTCGGTGTCGACTCTTGGCGCCGGCTTAGCTTGCTTTATCGTTTCTCGGCACCACGTCCCGGACCGTGTGTCCGGAGGGAAGCACCGCCGTTTCCGACGGCTCTATCGACTCCGCCAACCAACCAGGCAACTCAAAGTGGCCCGCCTACCTTCTTGCTTGATTTAGCCGGATCACTGCATACGGCTAGATTCTGTTTCTAATTTTGTTTGGACTCTCTCTCTGTATAGGAAAATTCCGGCAGTATTCTTGCTGCTGCACATCTCGACCAGTGGGACAAGAACGGCAACTTACTGCAACAGTGACACTGCGTGCTTGGTTTCTTTTCTGTTTTCGCATTTTCGCCTCGTTCACTCGTTCAAGGAATGCCAGTTACTTTTTCTCGCCGAGGCTTCTGATGCAGCGCGACGAAGCGTTTAACTGAGCGCGGCGTGCGAGGCTTGCACCGGCACGCCTTCCGTTACTGTTCGGGCGTTACGGGCTGCCGGACACGGTTGCATGCGGCCTCGGCGACGTTTTATGTGTCACCATGAATGCTTCGTCTGTGTTAGACACGTTATTGCGAGATTAGAAAGCCGAAGAATGGCATCGTTATGCGAACATGTGTTTTTTAGCAAGGAAGCTGCGCCTGTTGGAGCTGTTTCCTAGAATTTCGCGTCGTTGGAAACACTCTCCGTGGAGCTCTATCCGTTATATTGAGCAAGCATGGAGGAAGATCGTGCATTGCAAGCCTATATGTCGAAAGTTTGTGCATTCTTTGTGTGAGAAATCACCTGTTCATGGAGGATCACACTAGAGCAGAAATCTCGCAATATACCACCTTATATTTATGTAACTCTAAAATTATTTTTTGTTAAGATGTAGGAAACAGGTTGAGTATTTACAACAACTGGTCATAGTTTCAATTGTACATAGATGTTCGCAGTATAAGGCTCATGAATGATTTGTCAAATGCTTCCACGATTAATGCAATGCAAGCATGCGATGGATGCGCCGCTTATATTTCTAGCCGACTACTTTTCATTCAACAGTCGGACAGAATTTAAGCTGCAATACTGACCTTCCATTGCTACGTCTGCTGCAAAGAAAAATATGTTCGTCGGGTTGGTTTATGCACCTATTCTCAAATTTCCCAAAGCTCATTTGTAAACTTGTAAAACAAACTTAGTTGGCGAAATTTCCCGCCACCACGTACGAAACTCACGAGCCCGCAGTCCACCACGCTCTGATCCAAATGGAATCGTACACATCTCCGCTGATATTTAAAGTATTTATGAACAGCATTGAGCCAAACTGCCCTAACTGCATGGAACGACGGAGTACGCTCCCCCACATGCAGTGGTCGGCACTTCATGACGCCTCGCTCAACTCTTCTGAGACATGGATACCGGTGGTCACCAGCCCGGACAACAACGTCTAAAACATTGGGCTGTCCAGAGGGCCCATGACTTGGCAGCGCGGCTCACCCTGCCCATCGGCATATGTGGGTGCGGCCCGCGTCTGAACGTCCTCAATTGAGGGAAATGGGCCCCTCACGGCTTCAATAAAGTTCTTCGGCTGATTGACTCACAAAAGCCGGCGTGTTGCAGTACAAGAAAGCACACACAACGTTCAGGTGGCATTTTCCCACCATAAAGCATAACAAAACGTGTCCAAGAGTGGTTGATTTATGTAAGGAGGGCAGCCATAAAACATTTATTGCTCATGAAGCTGGAGTACGAGAATAATTTGAAAACATGTCTCTTGTGTCTTTTAGCAAGCAAAATATTAATTGGTAAAATCGTGGTTTATCGCTCACTCAAAGAATTAGTTATAACGCAAAAGTGGAACATGTCTTTATAAAAATAGTGCTTATTGTGTAGTGATAAATGAGAGTTTGTACAATTTATATTGGCGTTTTGCACCTATAGCACCGTTTGACGTGGACACAGTCACGTTGACACCTATAGTGGCACATCCCCATCGCGACGACTAACACTCATGATCATTTATCTGCTGTGGTGACTGAAGTTTTAAAAGGGCCTCTCTGTAACCTCTTTTCTCTCCTTCATCCCTACCCCAGTGCGGGGCAGCAAACCGGATGTACATCTGGTTAACCTCCCTGCCTTTCCTTGCATCTTTATCTCTCTCTCTCTCTTTCTCTCTAAAGGGGCCCTGCAAAGCTTTTCGAGCATGATTAGAAAACACTGCTGATCGGTAGTGGAGGCTCCCAATAACACGAGAGCCAAATATTATAGCTCAGCACGCGGCCTAGAATTCACAATAAATTATCAAATTCAGCTAAAAATTACTTTCTCTTCTCTTGAAAAATGACGGAAGACGCTCAAAAATTCCTCGTAGAAGGCCATATATCAGCTATTGGCTGATTTGAACATGGCGTGCTCGATCGTTACAGGGATGACCGTGAGGGGCTACTACTTGTCCACGCGTACGCGCGTAAACACACTGAAAAAGCCGCGTATTAAAAAAAAGAACAAGTGCTCAAGGTCGCGAGGCGCACTTGACGTATTTTCTTTGCCCCTGCCATCCCTCCCTGCTTAGCTTCCAGCGCTTTGATCGGCACGAGAGAAAAGAGAATGCATTTGCAGCGTGTGACAAATTTTTGTAACTCCGCTCGTACCGGACGAATTCTTAAAATTCTTGCGGCGTTGAATTTGTGAGGCAATAAGCTATTTTAGTGAATTTACTCCATGATTACTGAAGAAATGTATTTCAGGGCCCTTTTAATGTATACCTGAACACATTGTATCGGTAATCATGCACAACAATGACGTCAATAAGAACACACTAAGCACTGCTACTCAATATGCGGGTCTTAATATATCGTCAATTATGCTGTTTCCTGAAACCCCAGTAGTATGCGTGAGGCCAGCGCTCACGCATACTGCGCTTCAGCAATGCGGGACGCAGAGGTTCGTAGCATTGAGCCACGAACGTGCACCAGCGTCTCACGTCCTGCTGGCCTCAGTTTCGCTCCACCAATGTACTACGCTTCTGCCGACATCATTGCCTTGCTGCAGCAGTTTTGTCATATGAGCCGGTGCTATCACCGTCGATGTAGTCCGCGGTGAAACATCGTTGGTGCATGTGGAAGCTGCACGACTTTAACAACGAGCTGTCACGCGCTAACATGAAGCGAAATGCAAAGGGCAGAACTGTGTCGGCGACACTCTGATGCTCACTTGGTCAGAGTTTTCCCCTGCTATCTAAAACCTTTAACCACGGCCTCCAAGCCTGCGCACCGGCGTGCAGTCTCTGACGCCATGCTTTAACTGCGTCATGCCGCATTACTTCTCTTGAGCACTCACAGGCGGTAGCATCACCCCACTTCGCCAACAGAGAGCGTGGAGCGAGGGAGAATGTGGGAAAGAGATAAGGTGTGTTCGCACTGCGGTTTCAGCTATTGCCTCAATCGCTCAGCCGGTAGAGCTTCGGGTGCTCTCCGTCATTCCCTAAAGAGCCAGAGGCTCGACGCCCGGAGGGGCAACTTTTTCTAGAAAGTTTTTAGATTAAAAGGAACTCTGAGTAGCCTGTGTGATGCTGTCCCTCCGTGTTTCCGTGCGTACGCACCGCACCACGCTCCCCTCGCCGCAAGTGTTGGGTAGGTGCCAAGTAGGTTACGCCTTCCCTTGCAGTGCACGGTTACGTCTCTCTCCCTCGCCTGCCACGTTCTCGCCGTGTGTCACCTCTCTCTCACTTCACCATCTCCACCGCTAGCAACGTTCGAGAGCATATCGAGTGAACCCTCTTTCGACTCATTTATCGCGATGGAGAGGACGCCGGAAAGGGAAGCTTCATCACCCGCCGAAATACGCGCCGAAGCGATTTGGTCTAACCCGGCCGTCGTTGGCATTGCGAGGGTTAGCAGAGCTGATCATGTTCGCGATTGCTGACCTCGCGTCTGCAACACCGACGAGGTGCGAGCCAGGCAAGCCGAAGACAATCATCGACAGTGGAAGACCAACAGCACTGGCGAGGTGCAAGTAAAGCTGACTGATCACGTTCGAGAATGGAGACGGCGCGCATGTAACACCGACGAGACGCGAGCCAAGGGAAGCCGAGCGAAAACGTCTTCAACGCTAAAACTGTTTCTTGGGTGAGTTGGTTCATGATTATTTAGACTGATTTATCAGCGCAAAAAAGACAGGTCACATAAAAAGACACACACACCGCGCTGACAGCGTGGTATGTATGTTTCTAAATGTCCCGTCTTTTTTGCGCTGATAAATCAGTCTAAATAGTCTTCAACGCGTCGGTAAGACCGACGAGACGTGAGCAAAAGTAGCCGAGTGGAGAGAGAAAGAGGGAATAAACTTTATTTCAACAGGCAGTCCAGGGTTTCATTGTGGCTGGAGCCCTCTTGTAGAGCACCACTGGCCGCGGCGGCTTGAGGGGTCTGGTCTAGGGTCACCAGTTGGCTCCCCAGTGCCAGCTACAGAAGCCGTGCTTTCCAAGACCACGTTGTGAGTGTTTCGCATGAACGCACCAGCTTAGATACTGCATGGGCTGGTTGCTCTGAACATTGGTAGGTGATGTGTGGCTGTGTGGTCGCTACACCAGGGACACATCCATGTTGTGTATAGCTGAGGAAAAATCGCGTGTACTCTTGATATGTGCGGATATGTGTTTGTTTGAAGGCGGCGTCAGTACCTGGCTTGCTGGCTGCTTAAGTTTAGGTGTGGAAGGGCGTACTCCTCTTTTGTAAGGCGTTGGTTTTCCAAGATCTGCTTGCTTGTTGTGTTGTGTTCTTCATGGGGCTTGAGAGGTGCCCTGAGGAAGGTCTTGCGTAAGCGCCGACAACGGAAGGCCAACGTCGGCAAATTCTCGACGTCGTCGTCGTCGTTGGCAACGTCTCAAAAGCGCCGCGCGCTCTCTGTCGAATCGCCTGCTGATCGCCATGCGTAGCGCTGCTACTTCGAGTCCCATCACAGTCCCCTTTGAGAAGATGTTGTAAATTTTTTTAGGAGCGAAGCTCCTTATGGCGTGGCTTGGGCGTCTTTCGTATGTAACCACCAGTGGCACATACCCGAATTAGGTATAACACTTTACCTCCAAGGTGGTGCCAGTGAGAGATTTTTTCTGTGCGTTGTTTAACAATAAAAAATAGTGCTCAGTGTACATGGCAATGGCTGCTAATGGGGAATGAGAGACATGAGCATTCGGCTTTTAGTCAACGCGCACACTGCGATCCCCATTAGCAGCCATTGGCATGTACATTGAGCACTATCGGACAAGAAAGGGATGCTACATTATACTCGCTGGGTGAAACCTCCTTAGCTTTAGAAAGGTTTAGCGAGCATTGAGCCGCAGTGCCATGAATACAATGAACTTGTATATACCATGAATGAACTCAAGGTGGTTAAAAATGAGTAGATACGAAGCGCAAGCCGTAAGAAAGTAAAAGCCGAATTCTCCTGTCTCTCATTTCTCATTAGCAGCCATTGGCATGTAAATTGAGCCCTATCTGACAGGGAAAGGTTGCTACGTTATACTCGCTGGGCGTAACCTCCTTGGTTTTCGAAAGGTTTAGCGAGCGTTTGGTCGCAGTGCCAGGAATACAGTGAACTAGAATATACCAAGAACTCGAGGTGGTTAAAGGTGGGAAGTGGACCCAAAGCGCAGGCCGTAAGAAAGTGTGCGTGTGCCACCTCTCGTTTATTCCTTGGAATGTGCGCTGGATGGCGGTGCTTCTATATGGGGAATATATGATAAAAAGATGCGAGATGGGACTTGGAGTGTTGAATAGATGAACGAACGGACACACAAACAGATGCATGGATGGACGCATGAACGGACACAGGGGCGGATGCACGAAAGAACGCAGGGACGGGCGCACAAAAAGACGCATGGACGGTCACCCAGACGGACGCATGGACGGACGAATGCTTCGCCCCACTTTCCATCATTCACTCCGTGGATATGCTGCCATTTTTTTTATAATTTGGGTGCCACGTGTGGGGTATCAAAATGGCGAGCAAACCGCTAGGCTACGCTCCTGGAGCGAACGGACACAGCAGACGCGGTCGGTACAAACCAAACAACATACATACATTTATTTAACCAATTTAGACAACGATATCGTCCGCCGAATCGATACATCAATCGGTATTAACACGCTAGGACATCGTTACACAATAACATGACAAACACACTAACACACCTGAGGCGGTGTCGCCAACGCTCGACTTCCCACGAGGGCCCCGGCGCGCAGGCCCGCAGTGCCACGCGCAGAAGAGACTCGCTCAACTCTCGCCCGCCACCAAGGCTTGCTTCCGCCAGGGGTCACTGCCGGCGATACCACTGTAATAACCATGATGATGATAGTGCTGCTCAACACGAACACAACGCCATCTGTCGCCCGGCGGTTGTCACCCCCGAAATGCGGCTTTTGGCCGAGACACGCTCGCCACGCGGCGCAAACAACTATACAGGAGGTGTCACACTCCCACACAGGACACGAGGGTCCGCAGGGAAATGAAGCGGCCCACACCCCAGGGTGACACTGGGCATAGCTCGGGGCACTGTTTCGAAAATAAACGCTTACTTCTCTCTCTCTCTCTCTTAGTAGCACCAATTTTACAATGTCATGTCCTTGATGGATATACGTGACTGAAGTCAAGCGGACCCCGGCATAAAGCACTTACATGTCAAAAGAAAGTGCCATAGACACGTCTGCGAAATACCGGCCCCACTAGTAAAAAAAATCCTCCCACATATTCCCCCGGAGAAACTCGAGCAAATGCGCCGCAGAGTGGTGGGGGTATCGCGTGAATGTTGCGTAATTGGGTATGGTTTGGGAATTGTTATTTCGTTTCAGGGGCGAAGCCCCTTATGCCGTGGGTCGTACGTCCCATGTCGTCGTAGTAGCCAGTTGCATTGCATTTAATGTCAATAAAAACGGTGTCACGGCATATCCACGTAGTGAATGATGATGAGTGGGACGAAGCATCCGTCAGCCCGTCTGTGCGTCCGTCCATTCGTGCGTCTGCGTTTCTCCCGTACTTAGTTTGATGATCGACTAGGGTGATTAACTTCCCTGCGGAAAGTTTCGTGCCGATCGTCATCATTCACCTCGTGGTTATGCTGTAATTTTTTTGTTCTTATTTATTGAATGAAGGGGACGCGTTTCCTTCAACGTGTGGTGGGATGCCGATGTTGGGTTGTGCCTTACGCCCTTGAATGAAATACAAGTAACGGCATCTATTATTAGTCTCTCCTGTCCTCCTCTCCTGCGCTTTTCCCCGACGCTCGGTGCTCCCTTTGGCCGAAAGCTATACGTGCCCCTCGCGCGCGTTTTTGCTTGCTCGTTTTTTTGTTTTTTTTAGACTCCAGCTCGACGAGCTTCGCATGTGGGGAGTGGGTATCGCTCCTCTTCTACGGAATTCCGCTGCGTGGTTTCTGTGCGTATGTGTTTGCGATTCCCCTTTGGTGCACTTGTGGTTACTGCATACGCTAAACTGCCGGCAAGCTTCTTTTAGATTACGTTTGAGAAGCGAGACGCTCCATAGTGGAAGATCTGGCTGCATAGAATCTGCTGGCATGAAAACCATGTCGATTGTGCAAGGTACGCGGGCATCTTTTTGTCTTTTTACATTTCACTAACATCGTTAGGTTTTCGTCATTCCAAGGGTCACATAAGGAGGTTTTGGGACGTTAAACTCCACATATCGATCAATCAAGGGTCACATATTCATATTGAGTTTGTGGACGCGAGCATGCGGCGCGAGGTGCGAGACGCGAGCATGCGCAGTGCAGGTGTGGACGACACCACGGACGCCGGATTTGAGAGGATTTGCGAGAAGGCGCAACTATATAATGCAACGCAATTAAAAATGCGACGACAAACGTTGTGCAATGGCAGAGCTCTGATACTCGGACATCTTTCAATTTAAGGAATATTTAGTGTTGAGGGACACTTGCGAGGTCCCGCGATCACAATATGAGGTTTTTGTTCTCAAGTAACACGTCGGAGCCCCGCCGCGGTGGTCTAGTGGCTAAGGTACTCGGCTGCTGACCCGCAGGTCGCGGGTTCGAATCCCGGCTGCGGCGACTGCATTTCCGATGGAGGCGGAAATGTTGTGGGCCCGTGTGCTCAGATTTGGGTGCACGTTAAAGAACCCCAGGTGGTCGAAATTTCCGGAGCCCTCCACTACAGTGTCTCTCATAATCATATGGTAGTTTTGGGACGTTAAACCCCACAAATCAATCATTCAGTAGCACGTCGGAAGCTTGCAGATTTCTCACGAGGGCTTTTGACCAGCATCACAGGAAGCCTCTTATCAGGCTTTAAAAACAAGGGCTCAAAAGCGGTTCAATCAGCAAAACACCCGAAGAAAACCACAGCGGTCATCGTTCATGTGCGTAAGGCGACACAAAATTTGAAGAAAATTAGGAGCAGGCGAGGCGTTAGGATGTGGCCTTTTGCCATACATAAGTTTGGTAGTCTGTGTCAGCAAGTAAATCGAGAGATCAAGACGAAAAGATGCATTAAAGAGTATCGGGAGAAGTTTGTTGAATGCTGTGATGGTGTTGTCTGTAAGATTTTTCCTTCTTGCGAGCGTTATTACGTTGGTCAAACGCGGTGCCCTATTGTTCGCATGCTGGCGCACTAAGACAAGGTTAAAAAAAAGCCATAATCAGTCCACTGTCTCTTCGTTGTAATAGTAGTAGTTGTAACTTTATTTCATTTCTTAAAATAGATTTCATTTCTTGAAATGATTCAGATTTCCAGCCATCGTTTAAAGATTAGACTTTCCTGTCAATATACCACGACGAACACGCGTGTGCCTTTTCTGAATATTGTTATCTCTACAACGGCGGCAAGGCATGTGTAAGCCTTGCTTCGATTTCCACCTTCCCAATGAGGTTGATATTTATGTCGAATGGGGCATTTTTATTGCCCCTGCGCAAGCTGATACTTATTTTTAGCTTTTCTGTTTCATTGCGATTGTGGTGGAGTCACAATCGCAATGAAACAATATATATGTAAACAAGAAGAGTAAAAATAAAACATACTTGGTTATTAGCCAGCACCCATGTTTATGTCTTGTCAATGATAATAAAATAATAGCTGGTGTTTTACGTACCCAAACCGCGATGTGATTATGAGAGACGCCGTAGCGGAGGGCTCCGGAAATTTTCACCATCTGATGTTCTTTAACGTGCACTCGCATCGCACAGTTCGCGGGCCTGTACTATTTCGTCTCCATCGAAATGTGACCGTGACACGGCCGAGATCGAACCCGTCAACTTCGGGTCAGCAGCCGAGCACCTTATTCACTGTTCCACCTAGGCAGACTGTTTATGTCCTGTTTTTGTTCCGTATTTTCGGTACTGTTCTCTAAATCATGAACCAATCAGCCCACATGCATATTTAGTAGACAAGTCTTAATCAAAAAATGATTTAGTAGTTAACTTGTGAAGATAGCATTCGGTACTCGAAGGTTGGCCGTGCCCGATTTGATTTATTAGTAGAGATTAGACGTTTAATCTGCCTAGCAACGAGCGTTACTAGACAGAGCATATCGTGAGCTGCCCGGCTACGTACTAATAGTGCCACAGCTAAGGCATTGTCTAATGGAGGGCGAGTTGCCTAAGTTCTTTACTAAAATGTCTGATCATTCCGGCATTCAGGCTTTCAGACGGTGCAGGCTAAGTAGTTGGAAAAAAGAAATTACGCAGTATCAGTGATGAACCGTCCAAAAACATTTCAGTGAGAAGCGAAAGCTGCTCTAAGATACATCTCAATAATGACCTCTTCAAAGAAAGACATGTTGTAATCGTGATTGTTTATTGTCCTCTGTAGAATATCAACAGAAGATACTTGCTGGCAGGCAAGACGATAGCACAGACAGACAGACAGACAGACAGACAGACAGACAGACAGACAGACAGACAGACAGACAGACAGACAGACAGACAGACAGACGGACGGACGGACGGACGGACGGACGGACGGACAGACGGACAGACGGACAGACGGACAGACGGACAGACTGACAGCCGGGCGGACGGGCGGGTGGACAGACAGACAGACAGACAGACAGACAGACAGACAGACAGACAGACAGACAGACAGACAGAGAGACAGACAGCCGGGCAGACAGACAGACAGACAGACAGAGAGACAGACAGCCGGGCAGACAGACAGACAGACAGAGAGACAGACAGCCGGGCAGACGAGCGGGCGGGCGGGCGGGCAGATCTCAGTGCCAGCCTTCAATAATGGCCGACAAACTGTTAAGATAATAAAAATGGTATCAAGGATCTCGTATCCCAGAAGCATGATGTGATTATGAAAGACGCCACAGTGCAAAGATCCGGAAATTTCGACCACTCCATGTTGTTTAACGTGCACTGAGATAGCTTAGAACACGGTGCTCCAGTACTAATTTCGCCTCAATCGAAATGCGAGCGTGATGCCGATATCACACCCGCGACTTCTCCAGACTTCTCAGACAAGCATCAACCACATTCTCTTAATACTAGAGAATGTGGTTGATGCTTGTCTGAAAGTACTAAAGCGTGTCCACGCGGAAAGTCGTCACTGTATAGTTTGCACTTGCGAAGCAGTTATAAAATTGGGTCCATATTATTTGGGCTTTTTTTGTTGTAAGGTGTACAAGGTGGCGCGTCATACATTGTAGTGCATGTGCCATATGTTGTGTCGAAAGAAAACGTCGTTAATGGCGAGGCCAGGGTTTATTCGCATCCTAATAACTGTTGTATTTGTGTTGTCTTTTAGCGCAATCAACTGAGGACAAGTGTTATTACAATAATGCGTCGCGCGTGCTTTCGACGCAAGTTACATGCAGTGCACTTAGTCAATAACCTCGCAGCTACGCAACAATCTTGCGATACAACCGGTAGTGCGCTACAGCCAACGCATGGCGCAACGTTTGTGGTATCAACACAAACAAATTAAGCACCCACTCTATTCAAGTACCTTTCATCCTCTGTCACTATTGGGTGACTTGATCTATTGGGGAACATGTTTGCACGCAGTCGCTACTCAGTAACAGCACAGTATACTCGCAGAAAATGAACCATGTCGTCCATTACGTATTAGTATATTGCTGCATTTTTCAATACATCTACAATTGGCGCTGAACATATAATTGCACATAATAATATCGATCTTTGGTATGTAATTCTTGAAGAAGGCTTTGAACCTTCAAGGAATAAGTATGCACCATTATACATTGAGACACTTCGTTTGCGCGTTCATGGGCGTTTCGGGACTGCAGCTAAACTCGGCCGGGAACTGTTCGGTGTTCCGAAGTGCGATATTCCACTCTCTACCAGCGTTGGGAGCATGGTTCTCTGACCCACCGCCCTTTTCGCAGCTCTGCAGCATCAAGTAGATGAAGAACAGCTGCTCTCCTGTCAAAAAGCGGTTCGGAGGTACTGAAAGAGCAAGTGGGTGCTCAGACATTCTGGCGGCCTTAACAAAACGCGTGAAAGAAAAGTTAGCTTCAAGCACATCGCGGGTTCTTTCGAAGCGATCTATCAGTGAAGCTTCAGGTGAGCTTAGGCATGCCTCAAGCTCCCGTAGTTTGTCCTTGGTTTTTCCCTCGAGCCATTGGTCATAAACTCCTGTCGAAGCACGTGTCTTTGAAATGAGCGCATCGAAGGCGCAGCGCATCAGACGAGGTCCCGCACGAGATAACTGCATGGCATCCGCGCCCTTGTCCTTGGCTCTCGATACGTTAAACACCAGCAAGGGAACATATATGGTGTCCGGGTAAGGCTCGTACCAACAGTTTGGGCTGAAAGTGGAACGGCTCCAACGCTGTGCCGAACCACGTGCGAGTGATGCCAGGAAAGTGCGCTCGTGGTAGATGACGTAGGTGTCAAGGGCGTTGCTCTCGCCTGCAGCGCCCACCTGGAGCGCCTGAATGTACGCATCGATTGCGACGCTGTCGCTCAGCCACTCCGGTCCGGCGACTACCAGGCGCGTCGTGTTCAGCACGCTTCGAATAATGTCCTTGGACGCTGGCGTGAAGTATGTAGATTTGTCAATGTCGTTCCTGAATTCCGTGATAACATCTTTCGTGAAGTTTCGAAGCCCGGAGATGGAGACGTGCTCGTTGAGATCCGTGAGAACACCCAGGTTCACCACTGGAAAAAGAGCCTTTTCCGCGGCTCGCAGGCACAGTTCCCAGCGAGGCAAGTTGCCCCTACGCTTTCCGTAAAGAAGCGCGCTATCAAATTCGGTGAGTCCATAATGCGGGATGAACGGGGAGACCTGAGTCATAAGTCGAACGCCGAGGTAGTTCATTACGGTGGCGATGTCAGTGTCGTCAGCGAGCTGTACTATCCCGCTCACAGCGGGGGCAGGTTGAATCATGGCTTCCGTTCTTTCACCAGAGTAAAGAGTCGAATTGACATCCTTGAAGATTTCTTGCAGGAAAATGGCAAGCGGCGGCAACTTCTGCAAGTTGACCATAATGGTGGCATTGTCCGTGGGCGTCACATCGGCGAGCTTCTCCAGGTCGGTCGCGAATTTGACGATGTTCAAAGTGAACGACGGTGGCATGTACTGCTTCTTCAACGCTTTCATAGCCGCAAAAGCAGTGCTGGTGTAAAGACGAACGGCCTCATTCACGTCGATACTGTCATTATTAGTTATCGTATCGGGGAGCCCTATAGACACTATGGCGGCGTCTAGCGTTGAATGAGTGGAACATACACCGACTCCGAGCAACGATGCGGTTCCTGTCAATCGAAGTATCTTCGCTGCCGTTCGCCACACTGAGAGAGTCTTTCTTACCGGTGGCGTGAGTGGGAATCCGTCGAGAGAAACACGAGACATAAGCTCGAGCAAAGGATCCCATCCGGTATCCTCAATGCGTGTATTGTCCATGCACTTTCGATGAAGGTCAATGATTGGCTGCAGCTGGCTGTTCTTTTGCGATGATTCTTCTTGAAGGTAGGCGTAGAATTCACCTTCGAGGAAAGCCGCAAGATCGTCGTCCACTGAAACGAAGGACCCTGGAGATGGTGTGGCGTAGCTCCCTTCCCACTGTCGACAGACAAATGCGCGAAAATCGTCGCATGGGTTAACTTTGTCCCACGAAAGAAGGCGGCTAAGATAGACCGAGTCCCTAATGCAGCTTGGTGACTCACAAGTGACCTTTTGATGGTGTTTATGGGGACTGGCGTGTGGTGCCGTACTGTCACGTGGAAGGAAAATAAAGATGACGACCAGTCCAAAGCCCACTAAGAGGAATGCTGCTAACGGATATAGAACATGCTCCTCGCTGGATATTCTGCCGCCGTGCACCTCGTAGTCCTCAGGGCTGGCGGCCTGGAACAAGGGTGCATGGGCTTTTTCATACTTGACGGACCCTCTGTCACCGGGTGCTACGCTTGAGCGCGTGGTGGCAGAAGGACGCCTACATGGAAGCCAAGTCCCGTTTCTGTGCGACTCCGCGATGTCGACTAACGTTAAGGCAACGGTGGGCCTGGTTTTAGTGCTGATGGCGGCTTGCTTGCACTGTTCACGGCTAACGAGGTTAACATGTTTGCTAGATTCTGTGATTTGAGACGCTTTGAACGACGTCGAGCGGTGTTTGGAGCCTGGAGATAAGCTCCTTTTATGTTTCCCTGCCAAGAGGCGTCTCCCAGCGTGCTTTTCCGAATGCTTGTGGGGATCGCCCAAACTGATCCTGCTAGGCGGTCGCCCGGATCCATGACGTGTGAGGTGGGCAGGATCCCTGTATTTATTCGGTTTGACATCGGCTACCTCTAGGTTTTCAGACGTGGGCACACGCAGAAGAGGGTGCTCTACTTCAAAGGCATCACCAGTTGAACTGTGTTTTTTGCCGGGTGTAATGTCGCCAGTAAGTCTAGGTGCGGAAGTTTTTGCGTCATCTAATTTGTGCAA
The DNA here is from genome assembly GCF_043290135.1 of Rhipicephalus microplus. Classification (NCBI taxonomy): domain Eukaryota; kingdom Metazoa; phylum Arthropoda; class Arachnida; order Ixodida; family Ixodidae; genus Rhipicephalus; species Rhipicephalus microplus. The sequence continues at coordinate 290,455,489 of NC_134700.1, forward strand.
TGCTAGGTTGGTTTCCAACAGCGATGTTGACTTTGCGGACCGTAATGTGCCACCAACAGATTTGGCGGCTTCTTTGACCTCTCTGTTATCACGAGCTATTGTCTTGCGTTTCTTCCGAGAAGTTAGAGAACGATGAGGAGTTACCTTTTGAACGCTCTTGCGGCTGGACGTGGTTATATCCGACTGGCCATCCGGTAAGGTGATGTGCTTCTTCGAAGCCATCTTCTGAGGCGTGAGCTTTTCCCAGGAAAGCTTCTTTGAAGGCCTTTCCGTGCTCGCTGGTGCCTTCTGTCTGGAAGTGTTCTTGCCTGCCGAATACTTTTCGAGTTGCTTGATTGAGGGTGAACTTCCTGCGGCTTCTGGCTTTGCCTTTGCAACTGACGTCCACATCTTTGTCTTGGCAGGCGACTTCTGCTTGGTATTGTGCAGCATATCTTCCGATGTGGAAGGGAAGCCTTCGCTAGAGCTTGACATGCTTGCGGTTTTACGACTGATGCCCTATCTTGCTTCTTTGAAGCACCTCCTTCTCAGCGCTCGCGCTTGTTGTGAACGCTCATGGACGATGATGATTCCCACGGGGGTATTTGACAAAAAATATGTAGTTGTTCTCTAAAGTTACTGTCTTGACATTAAATAACGATGAAGGATGAAAAAAAGAACATTTATAGTTGGGACACAAAATCAATAATCAATTCTAATATTTTATTGTCTTTTTGAAATAGTATTATTTCTTGTTCATATTTTGACTTCATATCTGCAGTTTTGTAGTCATGTGATCTGAAGAGACAATATTTTTAATTTGAGGATAATTCTCAACTCATTATTATTGTTAATCCACAGAATATAACTAAATGTTTAGGAATTTTTTCGTTAACTCAGATGGGTTCGAGGTCAACGAAAAGTTTAAGATTTTTTTCGTTAACTCAGGTAGGTTCCAGGCTAATCTCCCGCCTAGCTGTGTCTCACGTATACAAGATCGGCATACCGTCACACGCAAATGTAGAAATATCTGAACTTGACGTTATGCGATGTGTCATTGTCCTAATTCAGGCACCCAATATGCGATACAGAAAAAATAAAGAGAAGAAGACGAAAGAAATGATCAACGTCATGAGAAAATAACATTCCATGCGGGAAAGTACTGGGCTCTCTCGGAATATACGCCGACGTCTCCCTGTTTGCAACTATTATCACCGCACAGTAGCTCATCTTGCTGGGTTGTCGCCCGCGATGAAACGACGGCCGTCTTCAACACGCCCGTACGTCGTATACCGAGCAGTGACAATTGCTAGAAAAAAAGAAGAAAGCGTTTCTGTACACGTATTGTTTTTGTTCTTTACACGCGTGTCCTTACATATTATGAGAGTCACCTTGTTTCTCTTTGTTCAGCCTTCCAAAAGAGCGTTCGTCCATTCTCGCCTATGATGGTAGCGCGCCGAAACGACGCTGTCATATCGTGGATCTGGAGGCTCCCACTGATGTAGCCTGCCATCCGGTGGTCGCTTAGCGGTAAGAAATAGGAGCATTGGCATTTATAGTGTGTTGTTATGCGCATCGGCATCGTGCCGCTGGCGGACGAGAGTAGTTCATGTGACAACGGAAGTATAATTTTACAAGGTGATGGAATATATAGATATTGGAGAATAGAGGGAAATCCTCTTCCTTAACAACAACGATGACAATGATGACGCCGACAACGGCTGAGGATCGTTTGCAAATGTTGGCCAACAGTCCACAGTGGGTATGAGCCACAAGTGAATGTCAACAAGAACAAGAACAAGGATCGTTTTGCGGCATACCAACTCGGGATACCCTAGAGCAAGGGTCTCGAACGCAGCTCTGTTTACAGGCCACAGTCACAAAAACTGACTTTCGGAAGGGCCAAGACAGTTACGAAAACAAAAAAAAAAGTTGGGAGGAGGAACAGATAGGCTGTCCTGAATGGCATATAACGTTGCCATTTGAAAGAATACCTTCCCCATATCTCATGTATGGGCCACTTCTGAAGTGGATTTGTTACAAAGATCGACACTTTATAAGATGACTAAAATCCGGACGCCGATTATGAAATGTAGTTTTTGTTTCACTGTTGTGTATCAATCTGCGATGACAACATGGGGTGCATCGGCCAATAAAATGCTTTAGATCTATCTCGGCCGCGGCTGTCGCATTTCGATCAAGGCGAAATGGTATTGTGCGAAGCGGGTGCACGTTAAAGAACACCAAATGGTCGAAATTCCCGGAGCCCTCCACTAAGGCGTGTCGCATAATCATATATAGGGGTTTTTACATGTAGAGCCCCAGTTATTATTAATAAAATGGTTTAAATAGGTCATGCCTATGTAGCTCGCGAACATACTGAAAATAATAATAAAAGAGGGGGACTCTAAGACTTCGCCTTTAGAAATTGAATGTAATAGCGAAGTCCTGTTCATAGGGCGTACTTCAAACACCTAATGCGTGAAACCTTTTCGAATTTGCTATGTACCCCCTACGTAGCCTGAAGGGAATAGGGGCAGTTGTGTGTGTGCCTTTTGTAGTGGGGTACCCGCTTTCATCTATGGGGCCATTATGAAAATCACATATTCTGACGCCCTTTGACATGTTTATAGTTATATGATGACATGATGGTAGTTATGGCATGATGGCATGACATGATGACATGATGGCATTACATGATGGTAGTTATAGCACGAGAACAGAACGACAAAAAAGAGACAAGAAGGAGACTTCGCCTCCTTCTTGTATCTTTGTCGTCGTTTTGTTCTCGCTCTATAACTACCCTCATGTCATACCAACTAGCCCAAACTGCCACACTTTTAAGCCCTTTGGCAAAGGACGCTTGTACCATGCATTATTACTGCAATACTTCATGTTGCAGTGTGAAGCATGTATAAAAGATGCGTGTGTTTGTGAAGCATGAAAACAAATTTCAATGCATTTCCAAGCAGAACAAGTTATTTTCACTGTTTTACAAGTAGAGGCGTGGCCATGTGGTGGAACATCCGCTTGCCACGCAAGCGACCCGGGTTCAAACCCCACTTAAACCCAAACAACCCTGGTTTGGTCCCCACTCTGCTCGAGAATTTTTAGGGACGAAGCTTCTCTTAGTCTAGCCTTGTCCTGCGTATGGCGTAACCGAGAGAAGAAGAGACGAGAAAAAAGGAAGGCAGTATTTCTCGAACAGTATAATAGACGGCGCTGTCTCATAGAAGTTCGTATAAACAGCAGTTGAGTGAGAATATTCTAGATGGAACTGTACTGCTACTGTCCGATTGGTTGCTGCGCGAATTGTGCCTGGGTGCGCGAAGAAGGAGTGCCTTCCCCAGTCTATTGGATAGTCGCGATACGTGGCGGATTGGTGGTGGAGAATGGATCAAGAAGACCGGCGGGCACGTTGAAGACGTTTGGCGCGCGTCTCGTCGGTGTTACCCGCGCGCCGTCTGCATTCTCAAACGCATTCGAACGCATGGACAGACAGACAGACAGCAGACAGACAGACAGACAGACAGACAGACAGACAGACAGACAGGCAGACATATGGACGGACGGGCGCACGAACGGACGCATGAATGGACGCACAGACGGGTGCATGGACAGACACAGATGGATGAACGGACGATTCGCTCCCTCATCATCACTCACTCCGTGGATATGCGGGAATTATTTATCGTTTATTTATTTTATTTGCATCGTTCTAAATTTTTCGGTCACGCATGAGATGATTTTTTGCTCACAACCAACGACGCCGACGCCGGAATTTCTGCGAAACAAGCTCTTTAACGCTATCGCGTTAAACATATTGTTACGGGTAACTTATTTAATAATATAAATACGATGCACTGTGCTCGGCGCACAAGATGGCGACAGTTCATAAACAACCAGCCACCAACGTCGTCTTTCTCTTTCTTCCAGACAGGCTGTGCCGGCTGTTGCGTATCATAACCCCCCGGTGGTAGAAGCACCGTCTCGGTGCTTGAGCGACTCGGATGCGGTAGAAGGAGGGTGATAGGGCTTGAGTCGAGCTATGTGCACGATGTCACTCGAAGGTGACGATGATGACGTTGAATCGGCTGGAACGATCTCGTATGTAACGTCAGTCACCTGGCGAACGACGCGGTATGGTCCAGTGTAGCGTGACAGCAGTTTTTCAGAAAGCCCTACACGCCGAGTCGGGGACCAGAGGAGGACAAGGGAACCCGGTGAAAAGTGCACGTTTCGATGATGGGAATCGTAGAGCTGTCTTTGGCGCTCCTGTGAAGCCTGCAGGCGGCTGCGGGCGAGTTGGCGTGCGTGGTCGGCTCGCGCGATGGCTTCGCCGACATACTCAGTGACCGAGGGCAGCAAGGTGTCAAATGGTAGGGCGGGTTCTCGGCCGTATAGAAGATGGAATGGTGAATAGCTGGCAGTGTCGTGACGTGACGAATTATATGCGAACGTCACAAATGGCAAATGAACGTCCCAGTCCCGGTGGTCGGCCGCTACGTATTTAGAAAGCATGTCGGTTATGGTGCGGTTGAGGCGCTCCGTAAGACCGTTCGTTTGTGGATGGTACGAAGTGGCAAACTTGTGCTTGGCAGAGCAAGAGCGCAGGATTTCATCAACGACAGCTGATAGGAAGGTGCGGCCCCGGTCAGTGAGAAGTTGGCGTGGAGCTCCGTGTACTAAAATAATATCATATACCAGAAAGTCCGCCACATCGGTTGCGCAACTCGTCGGAAGTGCTCGTGTGATAGCATACCGTGTCACATAGTCAGTGGCGACAGCGATCCATTTGTTGCCTGAGCTGGAGATCGGGAATGGGCCAAGCAGGTCGAGGCCAACTCGAAAAAAAGGTTCGATGGGAATGTCGATCGGCTGAAGGAATCCAGCTGGTAGGGAAGATGGCTTTTTGCGGCGCTGGCAGGGTTCACAAGCGGCGACGTAGCGTCGAACAGAGCGGGCAAGACCAGGCCAAAAGAAACAACGACGTACACGGTCGTATGTGCGAGAGACGCCCAAGTGGCCCGCCAAAGGAGCGTCATGAAGTTGGTTGAGAATAGTCGCACGAAGATGTGCTGGTATGACGGGGAGCAAGTCACGGCCATATGGATCGAGGTTACGGCGATACAGGATGTCGTCTTTTACCAGAAACATTTGTAGAGATGCGTCGCGAGGCCTTGACTCAAGTTTGCCAATGATGGTTCGCAGGGAAGCATCCAGACGTTGTTCGTGCCCAAGGTTGAGTAGCTGCGTCACAGACAGAAGGTCTGGAAAGGTGTCAGTATGGGCAGCCTCTTCCACGGGGTAGCGTGATAAGCAATCAGCATCTTGGTGTGACCGCCCTGTTTTGTACGTTACGGTGAACGTGTATTCTTGTAATCGCAGGGACCAACGAGCGAGGCGTCCTGTGGGATCCTTGAGTGAGGCCAGCCAGCAGAGCGCGTGATGGTCGGTGACTACCCGGAATGGACGCCCGTATAAGTATGGGCGAATTTTGGCGACTGCCCACACGAGAGCGAGACACTCACGTTCCGTGATTGAATAGTTGCGCTCGGCTGTAGATAGCAGGCGGCTTGCATATGCTATAACACGGTCATGTCCGCGTTGATGTTGCATTAGCATTGCCCCGATGCCATGCCCACTAGCGTCAGTGCGAACCTCGGTTGGAGCTGATGGATCAAAATGGGCTAAAATCGGCGGTGTTGTAAGGAGCGTCGTGAGCTGGGAAAAGGATGAGGCTTGATCAGCGCCCCAGAAAAACGGGGTGTCCTTCTTCAGGAGGTTTGTGAGTGGGCGTGCAATGATCGTGAAGTCCTTAACAAACCGTCTAAAGTAGGAGCACAAGCCCACAAAACTGCGAACGTCCTTTGTTGACTTCGGAACAGGAAAGTCCGTGACGGCGCGAATTTTCTCTGGATCCGGGCGGACTCCTGCGGCATCGACGATGTGGCCAAGTACGGTTATTTGACGACGAGCAAAGTGGCATTTCGACGAGTTCACTTGAAGTCCGGCTCGACGAAAAACTTCAAGAATCGCCGATAAACGCTTGAGATGGGAGTCGAATGTGGGCGAGAAAACGATAACGTCGTCTAAATAACATAAGCAGGTTGACCATTTAAACCCTTGGAGCAACGAGTCCATCATTCTTTCGAATGTGGCCGGCGCATTACAGAGACCAAAGGGCATAACTTTTAAGTGATAAAGCCCGTCAGGAGTGACGAATGCGGTCTTCTCACGGTCCATCTCATCCACAGCGATCTGCCAATAGCCAGATCAAAGGTCGATAGTGGAAAAATACTTAGCACCGTAAAGGCAGTCTAAGGCATCGTCGATTCTAGGCAACGGATAAACATCTTTCTTCGTAATTTTGTTGAGATGCCTATAATCTACACAAAAGCGCCATGTTCCATCCTTCTTTCTGATCAGGACGACAGGAGAAGCCCAGGGGCTACAAGAGGGTTCGATTATGTCTTTTGCAAGCATCTTTTCGACTTCCTGTTGTATGACTGTGCGCTCGGACTCGGAAACACGGTATGGACGTCGGTGAATGGGACTCGCGTCACCGGTATTGATGCGATGAGTAACAACACTCGTTCGGCTTAAAGCCATGCTGGCGAAGTCGAAAATGTCACTGTAGGACTCCAGGACGTGACGAAGGGCTTCCGCTTGATCAGGAGCGAGGTCTGATGGTACCATGTGGTCAACGTCGACGCCCGATGAACGTGTTAGAGTTGGTTCAATGTCTGAGGTGCAGCAATCATCCACTGTGAAGGGTTCAACCGTATGGTCTTGTAGAGCAGTAATTTCGACCAGGGAGATACCTTGTGGAAGAATTTGGGCAGTGAGGGCAAAATTGACAATAGGAAGGCATGTGCTGTTTCCAACGATTGTCAAAATGGTGTGCGGAACAGTGACGCCATGCGTAAGCATCACGGCATGAATTGGTGCCACCATGTAATCGCCGTCAGGTACAGGTGGTGTAGAGAAGAGGTCGATATGTGTGACACAGTTAGGCGGAAGGCGTGCGAAATCAATGCAGCAAAGGCGACTTTGGGGTGGGTTGGTCAGATCAGAAAGTAGAGGCATTTCAAGGTCAAGACAGCCGGCTGAACAATCTATACGGGCCGAGTGAGCGATTAGAAAATCCATGCCTAGAATTACTTCATGAGGACAATTTTCTATAACGGTGAAAAGAACAGCAGTGCTTCTATCGGCGATAATCACACGGGCAGAGCACATGCCAATAATCGCGGCAGTTCCCCCGTCGGCGACTCGAACGGCTCGGTTCAAGGCGGGTGTGACAACTTTCTTTAGGCGGCGACGAAGAGCAGCACTCATTATGGACACATGCGCGCCGGTATCGATCAATGCGCGCACAGGTACATTGTCTAATGTAACGTTCAACAGATTCCGGGTCGTCGGTAATGTTACACGAGGATTTCTTGCAGAGGTCGTCGTCAATGCAGCTTCACCTCCAGAAGCTGCACTGCCTAGTTTTCCGGTCGGGGGCGCTGCGAATAGGTCGGAGAGGCAGGACGGCGTTGTGGGGGCGAACGAGATTGACGGCGAGCAGGGGATGGTGAGCGGGCGTAGCGAGGTCTCGTCAGAGGTGCGGCAGAATCAGAAGATGTGGTCGGCATAGGGGAACCAAAATCAAATGTTGAGGACGACTGGTGGTCAGAAGTGGCTTGGGTAGGAGGCCCATAGCGTGCCGGCGGAGCCCAGTGATTGCGGCAGTGGCGAGCAATATGACCGACACGTCGGCAGCTGAAGCAGATGGGCTTGTCGTCCAGTGTACGCCATTCGGACAAATTGCGCTGTCGAGAGTAGTTGGACCCAAATCGAGGAGCGGATGGACGACGATAAAAAGGCTCGGCAGAGTAGACGTTGAATGGGGTGTAGGCCGACGTCCGATAATTCTTGACGAACGACGGCTTGTATCAGTGAGATCGTGGTCGGTGAAGGATCAGGCGTTGGAAATGGAGTAGCTACTGGTTGGGCTGCCTCGACCTCACGACGAATGATGCGGGTGAGGTTGTCACATCGGGGAACTGGGCGGACGAAGTCATCACAAGAGGAAGTAGCAGCTGTGTTCGGCAGGCGCATGATGCCGTGGGTGACGCGGCGGGCTTTAGCCTGTTCTAGACGGCGGCACTCTGTCAGGATCGTGTCGATTCTCGTGACATTATTAAAAACCAGCAGGTTGAAGGCATCGTCAGTAATCCCTTTGAGGACATGGTTAACTTTTTCTTCTTCTGACATGCGCTGGTCGACCTTGCTACAAAGCGCCAAGACGTCAAGAATGTATGAGACTTACGATTCAGTAGACGTCTGGGCGCGAGTGGCGAGAGTCTTCTTGGCAGCGAGCTGACGACCAGATGAATCGCCGAAAAGATCACGGATCTTCGATTTGAAAAGATCCCAGCTTGTGATTTCGGCTTCGTTGGTTTCGAACCATGTCCGCGGCGTGCCGTCGAGGTAGAACACAACATTGGCGAGCATGAGCGTGGGATCCCAGCGGTGGGTAGCACTGACTCGCTCGTACCGGTGCAGCCAGGAGTCAACGTCGATGGTGCCGTCAGCGGAGAAAGTTCCAGGATCCCGCAGGGGTGGCAGGGTGACTTAGGCTGTCGACTCGGATCGAGAGACCGGTGGGGATGAGGCACTGGCAGTTGAAGTAGCCGAAGAGTCTCCGGTGTTGCGACCGCTGCGCGTCTCCATCGAGGTACGGGAGTCGTCCACCTCCACCAATAATGTTACGGGTAACTTATTTAATAAATTAAATACGATGCACTGTGCTCGGCGCACAAGATGGCGACAGTTCATAAACAACCAGCCACCAACGTCGTCTTTCTCTTTCTTCCAGACAGGCTGTGCCGGCTGTTGCGTATCAATATGAAGAAAACAAGTCATGTATGGACCACATGTTTGAGATGTTTGCTTTAGGTGATGGCAGAAATAAACAATTGTTAGGTTTATCTCTATCCTGCTCTGGTTGACGAATGTACCGCCGTGATTATGAGTCCGTTTGTCAAAATGTTTACTCAAGCGGCATACCTTGGTTCAAGCTTTTCATCCAGCGTATACAAGAAGAAATACAGGACTACACAACAAGAGCACTCTTCAGTTTCAAGCTGAGCCGTTGCCCTGTTTTGAAGAAAACGAAGCTTTCTTAAAGGGGCTTGCAACACTTTTCGAGCATGGTCAGAAAACGCTGCCGATCGGTAGCAGAGGCTCCCGACAACACGCGAGCCAAATATTATAGCACATCAAGCGGCCTGGAATTCACAATAAATTATCAACGTCATCTAAAAATTACTCTCTCTTCTTTCGACAAATTACGTTAAATTCCCAAAAAATCACACGTCAACGACCCATCTATCAGCCATTGGCTGTTTGAACATGCTGCGCTCGCTTGTTACAGAGATCGCCGCGAGAGACCGTTACTTGTCCTCGCGTACGCGCGCGATCACCCTGAAAAATCCGCACATTCGAAAAACAAACGAACAAAAGTGCTCAAGGTCGCAAAGCGCGTGTGACATTTTTCAGTGGCCCTGCCATCCCTCCCTGCTCAGCTTCCAGCGCTTTCGTCGGGACAAGAGAAGAGAGAATGCAATTGCAGCACGCGACAAACCTTTGTAACTCCACTGCCACTGGACAAATTCTTGAAATGTTTGCGGCGTTGAATTCGTGAGACAATAAGCTCGTCCAGTGAATTCATTCCACGGTTACTTGAAAAACTGTTTCAGGGCCTCTTTAAAGCTTTCAAGATGTAAATAAAACTATCTTTGCTCACCCAGACACGTGTGTAACTCGTAACTTTCAAAGTTCTTATTTCATTTAGTAGAACTTAGAATGTTAACTCCGTTCTTTGCACGTGTGCTTAAGAACGTGTTTGCGTGACGCAGCCAAGCCACGTGGGTTGATAAGCACTCGTGGGCTCCAAATGAATGTGCCAGAGAACCCAATTGAAAATCTTCAGGGGTCCCTATGCCTGCTTTGTATAAAGGCGAATATATATAGAACACTCAAGGCGCGCGCGAAGAAATACTTGTTTGAAGCTATAGGGATGTTTAAGTTCGAGGACTGGAAAATGCATTCCGCATACATACGTGCTGCGTTTCTAATGCCGCATTTCGAGAGAACAATACCAAGGTTCTACGCTCAGCTACACTCATCAATATTTTTGAGATCCTTTCCGTGACGAACAACCTGAGAATTCGTGAGTTCGCAAGTTAGGGCGTGCAAGCCTCAACACTTTTCGAGAATCTATATCTCAGTAAGTGCTCCTGGATCATCCTACAGTTGGAAAATTTCGTACAATTTTGTTTTTAACCTAGCAGTGCTAATTAAATGAAGCAAACCATACTTTACTTCATGGTTTGGGTCTTGGTGTTCTTTATGTAGTGTGTTCTGCAATACTATATATAGACACCGATCGGTGCAAACCATCGTGGTTGGTTAGCTTACGTTATTTGTTTTTGTGAAAGAAAAGCAAGACAAGAAGCCTAATTAGATAAAAAGTTTTGTCTCAGCTGTTCCTTAGTCTATTGACTTGGGAATGGAAGCTTACATGTCCAGGTATTGAGAGATGAACGAAGGTTCATAAGAGTTAACCACCAGCTTTCCTTCTTTCTTTCTTTCTTTCTTTCTTTCTTTCTTTCTTTCTTTCTTTCTTTCTTTCTTTCTTTCTTTCTTCCTTCCTTTCTTTCTTTGTTTCTTTCTTTGTTTCTTTCTATCTTTCCTGCTTTCTTTCGTTTTTTTTCTTTCTTTGTCACCTACTCAAAATGAGCTTATGGGGCGCCTCCCACCGGCTAGGACGCTTTACTTTGGCTCGAGAAACTATTCGGGATGAGTTGCGCACTTCTTGGAAGTGCCAGAAATCAAATCTGACCTGTCTTTGCAGGATGAAGATTAACCCGTTGGTGGTGTTTGTGTCGGTGGCTTATGTGAGTGATAGCGGCTAACCCCAGAGGCTCCGTTCCACCAATCACTAAACTGGGGATGGCGAATAAGATGCCCTCCAAGGCTGTGATATATTTTTCGTTGCTTCATCATCCCGTCCTCTCGCACTGTAATATCTCGTACTCGAGGGCTATGTCTGTACCAAAGGCACAACGAACAAGCTTTGCTTGACCAATTTTGGGGCACAGCTTCTAAATAAATGCGTTGTTTTATGATTTTCTCGCTATCCCGCTGCATTGTGCTTAGGATTACTTAGTGCTCAAAGTGTTAGGAAGGACGGTTATGAATGTTCGCATGTGTTCAAGCCGCTGTGACACGGAGCCATAGATCTACTATGTGAACAGGACCATTGTAGTATAACATAGTAAATAAAATTATCTTTTAAATTAATACTTTAATGGTAGTGATAGAATAGTAGTATATTATTTCATATACAACTGTTGACGCTTTGCGTTCCTCAATGGCAATAAAATTTTTGATGACGTCGGGCAGAAACGCTCCAGAATTTCGCACTAGCTGTGATTCTTTAACATGCGTCTAAATCTAAGGGCACAGGTCTTTAGAGCATCGCATTAATCGAAATCTGACAGCAGAAACCGGGATTCAATCCCACGACCTTTGACCTTCGGCTCAGTAGTCGAGCTTCATAATCACTAGACCGCTATGGCGGGTAGTATATCAATTCACTTGGCTCAGATCAGCTTCAATTTGTCAGCGATTGATGGCTGTTTAATTATGTTTTGCCTATAGCGGCTGGTACTTCGAACGCTGTTTAACTCGCTTCATGCCTACTATGCGTATTTATAACGCACCAGCGGATGACGTGTAATAACTAGAGGCACAAACATTTGTTGTGAACAGTTGTAGCAAATGGTCACTGATAGCGAATTGAATATTTGTCGAGATCACTCAGTTAAATTGTGAGTTGGTAATGTAAGATTCCATCAAAGGCGTACCGGCTCGTAGCCCCGGCCACGCGGCCGTGGCCGGAATGGAAGGTCATTCATCGTGACCTGTCTCGCTGCGTCCACTGCAGGACAAAGGCCTCCACACGTTTCGCCAACAAGTTTGACCCTTTCCTTGGTGGGGCCACATTATCTTCGCAACCTTCTTAATCTCATCTGTCCATCCAATCTTCCGGCTCCGGATAGCACTTGCCTTTTCTTGAATTCCACTCTGCCCCTCTTCATGACCCGCGCTTATCCGTTTCATGCCCACTGTTGCTCTGGGGCAACAACCCCAAAATAATTTTTTTCAGCAAGCAAACCCTTCTCGTTACCTTTCTGGTACTATATGTGGTAAGAGAAAAACACTACCAAGCGTATCGAGCTATAAAAGATGCCTAAACATAAATGCATCACGATTTGTTTGTAGTGTTTTGTTTCAGCGTCTGACAGGTGTTAAAAAAGCTCCACACACGGAAGGAAATTTATTCGACTACGACTAAACAGGATGCTACTGCGACATCTGTTATACTTGAAATGACTCAGAAGGCGTTGTAGGACATTTATGAGCGCGCTGATTAGTGTGACCGCAAGTTACATCAAAGAAATAGGGATACCAAATGGGTTGTTGCTCAGGAAGAACATTGGGCATATATTGGAGAACAAGCAGAAATCGGGTCACGATTGTAATAATTTTCAGTGTGCCGAGCAATTAGACTTGATGTTTTTAGTGAGGCAGAGAGAGAAATATTTCATCGTCAAGACCGGTTAACGCTCCTTTCATCCTATCCTTCCTCGTCTGTGTCACTCCCAGGACAAGCACGCCAATATCTCCAGCATAGCAAAACAAAGAAACTATTTAAAAAAATGTCCGCGTGGTTCAATGCCCTTTTTATTTTCACAATAATGAATCTAAAAAGACCGTTTTTATTATACAAAATGGCCAGATATGTTTGCTTTTTTAGCTTTGGAATGTCTTTTCTAGGCTATCCAACATAAGACTTGTCCCCAGGGCATGTGTAAACCAAAGTTTTAGGATCGATACGTATAAATGTCATTCTTGGATATAGTGCAACGGGCATATACACCTTATTTCAGGCTGCTACAGCTGGAAGGCATTCCATGTGAACTAGTACCATAGGTGCCCGATGTTGCTCAGGAGCAACAACTGATTACTCGCCTCTAAATACTGATAACTTTTTTTCTGAAAACGTTAATGGCATATTTGTTCATTTTCCTATGCATACCAGACCTTTCTTATTTTTTTATTGAAACGAAATTTTGCGCATCAAAGGGTTATCTTGCCACTGGGCTACATTCAATGATGATGATGACGACGACGACGACGACGATGATGATGATGATGATGATGATGATGATAGCCTTTATGTATGTGTCGTTTACCATCGTCATCTGTTCACGTCCGGTGATGCCAAATTTAGTATATGTGGAGCTAGCGAAACGGCCGCGAGCACGCTATGATCAGGGTATGTTGTCATGTTCTTACATGACACATGTGTCAGGATTATCATGTTTGCACCAGTCATATATTTCTTCATCCATTGACATCAGGTAACACCAAATTCGGTATATGTGGATCTAGCAAAACGGCCGCGAGCGCACCATGAAGGGCCCAATATACTCCAATGAAGCATTGACGCGCGTGCACGCTAGGCACAGCGCCCCGCCGCGGTGGTCTAGTGGCTAAGGTACTCGGCTGCTGACCCGCAGGGGGCGGGTTCGAATCCCGGCTGCGGCGGCTGCATTTCCGATGGAGGCGGAAATGTTGTAGGCCCGTGTGCTCAGATTTGGGTGCACGTTAAAGAACCCCAGGTGGTCTAAATTTCCGGAGCCCTCCACTACGGCGTCTCTCATAATCATATAGTGGTTTTGGGACGTTAAACCCCACATATCAAATCAATCACGCTAGGCACAGCGACGCTACGTTAGCGAAACGCGAGCGCTCTATAGTCTGACGCCAGGCGCGACAAGCGCCCGTCGGCGAAGCCCGACGGCAACCAGCGCGAAATGCGACATGCTACATTTCGCGCCGATGCGTTACCCAGACAATACAGCGTCTCCCTCTTTTCGTGACGGAGAGACGCCGGACGTGCTGAAACGCGCATGCGTAAAACCAACGCAGCGCGGAACGCGCCTACGAGTATATAAATGGCAGCATAGAGTTTTCTAATATTAACTAGAGGGGACTCTGGCTGTCTTCCAATTCTTAGACAGCACGTAGACAGTCTACGCAGACTGCTTAGAAGACAGAAATGAGCCAAGCTGTCCGAGAATTGGAACATGTCTGAACGGCTTTTATGCGAAGATGCGCCAGCTCGCGTCGATAAGAAAAAAAGCTAAAATAAACAAACGTAACAATTGTATTTTCTGGCCTATTTCGTGTCGAAAGCGAAAACAAAAAAACGTTACCCACATTGAACTTCTGGGGAAGCGTCTGCTTGTGTACAGATGACCATTCCGACGAGATCCAATCTATCTGAGCGATTCGCTGAGCCGCCATCTTGTTTAGACAGCAAAGTGGCCTGCATCGTATTTTTCTACGATGCGGTCTTCTCGGAGCTGTCTTTATTGCCGGCTACGTGAGAATTGGAATGGGACTTAAGATGGCCGCTGTTCATTTAGCAGTCTATTTAGCCCTCTACGGTGAGTGTTGGAACACACCCTCTATCGCTTCAATTGTTCAGCAACCATGAAAATTATGGGTAGTACACGCATTTGCCTAGTGTTCGTACTTGTGGCTTCGTTCATTGTTGTGTTTCGGTTGTATTTTGAAAGAAAGATTCAACCCTTTTGAACTTCGTGACCCGATTTGGAAAGGTAAGTCTAGTAGAATTAGGTGGTGTAGCGCAACCGCTGTACATTTGCTCATTTTAGGGGCGAAGATTATTATAGCGACACCCGTTCGTCCCTCGTAGCCGTTGTAGTGTGTAACAAGTATAACATTTTGACCTCCAAGGTGGTGCCGGTGAGAGATTTCTTCTGTGCGTTGTTAAACAATAAGAAATAGTGCCTAATGTACATGCCAATGGTTACTAATGGGGAATGAGAGACAGGGGCATTCGGCTTTTAGTTAACGCGCACGCTGCAATACCCATTAGCGGTCATTGGCATGTACATTGAGCAATATCTGACAAGAAAGGGTTGCTACGTTATACTCGCTGGGTATGACCTCCTTAGTTTTAGAAAGGTTTAGCGATCATTGAGCCGCAATGCCATGAATACAATGAACTAGTATACACCATGAATGAACTCGAGGTGGTTAAAGGTGGGAAGTAGATACAAAGCCCAAGCCGTAAGAAAGTAACAGCCGAATTCTCCTGTCTCTCATTTACTAATAGCAGCCATTGGCATGTACATTGAGCACTATCTGACAGGAAAAGGTTGCTGCGTTATACTCGCTGGGCGTAACCTTCTTGGTTTTAGAAAGGTTTAGCGAGCGTTGGGCCACAGTGCCATGAATACAGTGAACTAGTATATACCATGAACTCGAGGTGGTTAAAGGTGAGAAGTAGACCCAAAGCGCAAGCCGTAAGAAAGTGTGCGTGTGGCACCTCTCGTTTAGTCCTTGGAATGTCCGCTGGATGGCGGTGCTTGTGTATGGGGAATATATGATGAAAAGATGCGAGATGGTGGTACTTGGAGTGTTGAATAGATGGATGAACGGACACACATACAGGTGCATGGAAGGACGCATGAACGGACGCAGGGGTGGATACATGGACGAACGCAGGGACGGACGCACGAACAGACGCACGCACAGACGGGCGGATGGACGCATGGATGGTCACACAGACGGACGCATGGATGGACAGAAGCAAGAACGAATGGACGGACGAATGCTTCGCCCCACTCTCCATCATTCACTCTGTAGATATGCTGCCATTTTTTTTTGTTTCGGGAAAAAATAGCTTCAAGCCACATGAACACACATGGAGCCAAAAGCTGGCCAGAAGTACGAAGATTAGACAAATCTGTACTACCCATCATTCCCATGCTCGCTGAAGCGCCTTGCGTTGCAGCTCTTACAGACATTATCGCCTGAGTTCCCTCTAGTGTATATTAGGAAACTCTATGTATGGCAGGACCGGCGCCTGGCGTGGCAACGCCGGCGTGACGCGACGAAATGAACGCCGGCGAGCATGCGCACCGCATCCCGTCAAAATGTATTGGCGCCTTGACTGTGGAATGTAGTCATGCTCTCACATGACACACATCTCACGATTATCATGTTTGCACCAGTCACATACCTTCGTCATGCATTGGCGTCACGTAATACGAATTCAGCATATGTGAAGCTAGCGAAACGGCCGCGAGCGCATCATTAGTGTGGCATGTAGTCATGTTGTTACATGACACGCATTTCGTGATTATCATGTTTGGATGGGTCATTTACCTATGTCGTCCATTCGCGTCACGTAATACCGAGTTTGGTACATGTGAAGCTAGCGAAACGGCCACGAGCGCATCATGAGCGTAGCATGTAGTCATGTTGTTACATGATACGCATCTGATGTTTATCATGTTTGCACCAGTATCATACCTTCGTCATCCATTCACGTCCTGTAATACCAAATTTGGTATAAGTGAAGCTAGCGAAACGGCCACCAGCGTGTCATTAGCGTGGCATGTAGTCATGTTGTTACATAACACGCATCTCATGATTATCATGTCTGCACAAATCAGACACCTTCGTCATGCATTCACGTGCCGTAACAGCAAATTCGGTATATGTGACGCTAGTGAAATGGCTGAGAGCGCATCATGAGTGTGGCATGTAGTCACGTTGTTACATGATACGCAAGTCATGATTTTCATGTTAGAGTCTGTCGCTTGTGTTCGCCATGCAGTCATGCCATACCATACCATTTTTGCAACATGCCATGTGAACAAAACCACCGCAAGAGCTGCAGTACCATAAAATGTAAATCATCACATTCACGACATACATGTCATGATTTTCACGTTATGACTAGTCAAATATGTTCTTCACACAGTCATGTTGTCCCATACCAAGTTTGGTATTGATACTATTATCGAAAAGGCCAGGAGAGGTAAAAGTCGCAGGCGGCTAGATAGATAGATAGATGGATAGATAGATAGATGGATAGATAGATAGATAGATAGATAGATAGATAGATAGATAGATAGATAGATAGATAGATAGATAGATAGATAGATAGATAGATAGATAGATAGATAGATAGATAGATAGAGTGATAGATAGATAGATAGATAGATAGATAGATAGATAGATAGATAGATAGATAGATAGATAGATAGATACGCTCAAAGTCGCCGAAGTTCGCTAAGAAATTCTTCGCATTTAAAATAAACAAAAGTACTTCTAAGAAGAAAATGATGATGTCGAGGCTTCCTAAATGTGCTTCGCGTAGGCACTTTCTGTGCAGAAATAAAAAGCAAGTATACAAGCAGCGGACGTCTCCGTACAAAAACTAAAGCACCAATTCAAACATTTTGTGCACTGACGCACATCACAAATTCAGATGTAGATAGAGACTGCGAAGAGACGCGGATCTTCGCCCTTTTTAAGGAAGGCCTTCGGTACTTGAGAACGTGACGGCTACCAGAAATTCAGCTTTTATTCTTTAGCTTGAGCGAGAAAGCCCTTATTTGTTTGTTTAGGGGCTTTCCCAAGAACAGGCTGGCAGCCTAAGGGGATCATTGTCTCGCTTATTTCTCGTGTGTGTTTATTTCGAGGATATGAGCTGGGTCGTGTTTGGGAGAAGCTGCTAATCAAACAGTGGTTCTATTTGCTGCTTTTACTGGGGTACGAAACGTGCTTGAAATTCATTCATGTGAAGTTTGGACGTGTATGATTCGGAAGGCGTGAAGAAAGGCAATGACGCAAAGGCGCCTTCAACCTCCAAACAACTTAGCTAAAGCAAGGAAATAAAATGTATGTGAGACTGTGTTACTTTGTCATTACAAGCACGACGGCTGGATAAGAAAACTTGGATCATCTCCCGCTAAATGGAATCATGTGTCGATGCGAAGCAGCGGGTGCTAACGCTTACACTGGCGGTGACGGTGACGATGGCGTTCATCAAGTGAAAGCCAAGTAAAGGTGTCCTTGACTGTATTCCGAACGCGCGATCCAGTGCCTGTATATGCCGGTGGCCAGAGAATGGCTGTGAAGCACGGACGATTGGTTGCTTACTACCAGACGCTCTTGCTGTGCGATCGTGTGTGTGTGGTGTAGCTTGCCTTATGTTTCCTGAGTTCGAGTACGATTCTTTGATGCGCGTAGTGGCAGATAGTTTTTGAGTGGTGTGACGTCGCGAAGCTGTTGTGTGCCGCTGAGCTGCTAAAATGCAAAAGAAGGACGCTTTCTTGAAGTACAACGTACTGCTGTGTGAGATACAGTGTCGAGAAGCTTATTGAGAGGCGTATCATGTGTAACAAAAGCCCTTATTTTTGTCACAAACGAGCGCTGAATCAGACGCGGGCCGCCGTCTCCAGACTACAGCATCAAATCACCGTCCAAACGATTCCCTTCAAGGATGCACGCAACGAAACAAAAAAAAAACAAGCACCAGAAGGCACCCATGACGTGCATTTACCCTGTACACCCGCGGCATCCAACCAGTACAGATTGGGAGAATTCGAGACATTGTAGCGGGGCCTGCGACCGTCTCAGCAGAAAAACCGGCGTGACAGAACCCTTTCACCTGGCTGTCACAATTACTTGGAATGTTCGCGAAACCAGTAAGAATACAAACTGGAGGTGAATTTGGGTAGGATGTGTGGTGAACTCAACCAATAAGTTGTGATGTTTGAGCGGTATCAATGAGTCGTGTAATGCAGTCAGTCGATGTTGAAGAATCGAGTTATGACGCCGCTGAGTACTAAGTTGAAGAGTGTCGCCAGGACGACAAGCGCTGGAGTTCGTTCCAGTGTTTCCTTGAAGAAAAATATTTGAGACACGTTCGAAAAATGGTGGAGTGCACACTTGTGGTGAACATTCAAGGCCGCTAAGTGTTCTTGCGCAGCTTATAATTCGTGATATTGCATTTGTAGCGAGGTTAGTTTGTACCAGTGGTTCTTAATACCTTCTAAGTGATTTCGTGAGTTGTAATTGGTACCTGCCGAGTGTTAAAGTTTGTGTGATGCTTGTACCACCTTTACTGTGATTACGTTTTGTTTGTGTTGTAAGCTTTTGTTTTGAACTCGGTCTGTCAATAGACCACAACCGGCGTTGTTGATGCACTAAAAGAACCTACATTTAAATTGTGCGTGATTTTACGGCGCGTTTTGGTGAGCCGATACGTCAGCCCTTGGAATCTGCCCAACGATCACTACCCAATAATCGAAATCCGTGATCCTTTTCATTTCAGGTGAGTCAGAAGGGCTGCATTCATCGAGAGTAATAAAGCAAGCTCTGCAAAAGATTTAACCTCCTAGGACAAACTTTTGACATATGTGGTGTAATAGGCACTTCCAATAACGATTGAGAATCTAACCTGTGATGTACAACTACGAAATCTGTTATTTACGGCCTACTGCTGCGCCTAGCAATGCATGCCAAGCGTTTCTCCTGGGAGGAATGGAGGCGCCAGAGCAGGTACGAGGTGAACTATATGCCCGGGACGACGCTTCAGCGGAACACAACAGGCCGCACCTCCTTGTCTTATCCAGCGGCCGTGTCACAAGACACTAGGTGTCGTCAGCACTGGCGCTTCGACGTGCTTTAGTTTGATAGCTTTCTTTTTTATTTTTTCGTATTGTTCCTTTTGCAGTTTTGTCATGTCTTGGCATAAAGAGGAGGTGCCTATAACGGTTCACCTTACTTCCTTTGGCTCCAAATGGAGCACAAAAAAAAGAGCACTTTGCGCGACACGTTCAGTCTTTTTTTTGTTCAATTACAAAAGAAAAGAACAAAAAGAAAAGCTGTCACATCTGTGAATTGCATGCATTGATCGGTTCGATTTATTTAAAGATAGCTTCGTAATTAAAGATGACAGCTAACTATAGAGCTGTTTTCTGGCTCAAAAACAGAGAACAGTTCTGTACGTGTCGTTCGATCTGGTTCTAGTTCATGAAAGGAATTTTTGATACCAAACACATGTGCAGACTCAAACGGGCAGAAAATTTACGTGCTCCTACACAGAAGTGAAGATATTACGTATGATTGTGCTGATCGCGCTTCGTTGATCAGTTCAACTGATAAGGAAGTACACCGGAAAAAATATCGGTATTCTTTTTGTTGTTGCTGCTGCAAAGAACCTGCTGTTGTCAAAAAAAATCACAGCATATCCACGGAGTGAATGATGATGAGTGGGGTGAAGTGCTGGAGGGTTTCATCGCTAAACCATAAACCATCCGCGAATATCGCAAACTATATCATCAAAGACGTGAAAAACACTGCATATATTTATACTAGAAGCTTTATTATTTGTAAGTGGTTCCGTTCCACCACTTCCGTTCCCCCTTCATTATAACGGCTTTATTGTCGGTGAAGTGGTGTATTGGTGATGGGGCATACTGGGAAGTTTGCAAGGATGAAGTAGTGGCCAGTTGGCAAAGGTGGAGCTATAGGTGGTCACGTACATACATACAAGCGATGGAGAGACCCATGACTTTAGGAGCTTTGCACCTAAAAAAACTTTCATGTCCTTGGCGTCAAGGGTTAAGACCGTTGGGGAGATAGTCTGTAAATATAGTTTCCTATCAATCACACGCATTCATGTAAGGTTAATGAGAACTAGCAGACAACTGAACTTGCAGAACTAGCAGGCAGTCTCATTAGTACTGTGCTTGAATGATGAAAATAATCCCATAAATTTACGCTTATTTCCTACATTTATTGAATAAGTTCATGTAACGTAGTTCTTGCCTATCTTTTTCCACTGCTTTAATGCGTAAGAGCTTTACGGCTACTTCCCCTGCTTTTCCATGCGTACTCTGTCCGCTACGTTAGAGCAAGTGGGCCAATCTTGTATATTATGCGGGACCTACATTTGCTCCTGCAAAACTGCTCGGTGTAGGCAGTAGCCACGTTAACAACAAGTTCCTAATTGCTGTTTTTATTCAAGAGCTCGAAGTGAACTATAGAATATCCTCGTGCCGTTTTACAAAAATAACAGCACAACGTATAGTTCAATACTATTTACTTAATCACATTTTTCCGGAGCCAGATAAAGAAGTAACATCAGTTATTCAGTCAGTCAGCTTTGCCTGCCTGCTGTAAAAGAAACAAGAGACAGCGGTCTTGCTGTGGGCCAGCTTTTCTTATTTTGACCTCGTCATTTTCTTCCTCGTGCTAGTCGACCACGAAGGCCCAAGCTACGCGTCTGCTCATTGTCATCAGACTCGGCCATGACTGCTAATAAGCGAGCCATCGACAATGTATCTTGTAGCCGATGCTGGCTGTGGCGCTGTGGTTGGTCGATACAACGCTGGAGCTTGGCTCGGTGCTTTGCCGATGACGCCTCTGCTGGTCAATCTGCAATTTGGTTTGGACAGACAGAAGTGTGTCTCGAAGACGAAAGTGACTGCACCACGATAATCAGTTTTCGTCAGGCACGATGAAGTTAATGGGCACAGCTAGCAACCACACATTTGGCGGATGGCCTGGACGGTGTCGTGAAGTAAGCGCTGAACGCAACACCCAAGAGGAAAGTTGGCGCTTCTTCGGGATGAAAGATGGCATGTCAATAGGCTCTGTGTTCAACGGCAGTGCAACTTTCGTGCGCTTGTCTCAGGGAGCCTCGTCGCGAAACATGAAGTGATCGGGGTCGCATTCGATCCACGAATGTTCTTGAATTAACGGAAGCGGCTCCGGTTGGTCTGCGAGCACAGTGACACGTGCCATCCGCTCTTCTGGCACCTTCGGGAAAGGAGCGCCATAGACAAGAGGTTCTGGCCACCATGCACGTCTGGTCGTGGTCTCTGATACCATAAAGGAACTCGACATCCTCAACGGGAAGCCCTGCTCGCAGCTCATGTTTGACACGGGGCCTTTTGTGCAACGTGCTGCACAGGGGAATTCTGTTTCTTGCTTCTCAGAAGCTCGATCTCTGGGAGAAAGCTGGTTGGTGCAGGGAAAAGCTGCACCTCCTATACGCTTTTTTTGAAAGGGCTGCCAGAGATAGGAGGACATTAACAGTGGCGCCCCTCTGGAGCCAGGCCACCGAGAGATGGCTGGCCCATCGAGTTGGTACACATCGCGACTCCCGTGTATCACGGAACGGTGACGGCGGCAATGTGAAATGCGACTGAAAGCAGCAATGAGCCTTCCACTCAGTTCTACCCTGGAACGTTGATCGAAGCCTTCTTACTTGTACCACGCTTTGGCAGCCCTGCGAAGGTGCGCTGGGGCCACCACCATTTCTCCGGGTCCGATCAGGCCTCGCCACCTCCTAGAGTGTTGGCGGCTATCAGCCAACTTTTGGTGTCATCTGGAAACCAACGAAACATTGACAGTTCCCATGAAGCCGGTGACGGCAGGTTGGCGGGCGATAGTCCACAGTGTGCCCACACCAAGCAGCCCAGCGTCTCCGAGAGCTCCGTGTGGGAAAACTGCAGCGCGTGGTGATTCTCGTTTGAGCTGGTCTCAAGTTTTTGTGAGGCGGGCCACCGCGAACATGGCATTGGTTGCGCACAATGTTGTCAAGATGGCAGGAGACAGCTGGGAGCTCGACGTTATGAAGGCGTTAGTCGTGACGAGGAGGTGCGTGGTGGTATGCTGCGGCTTCACGGTGCTCTCGGGTGACTCGCACGAAGAGCCAAGGCCGGCATCTGCGGAAGGTAGAGCGACTTCGGTACGCGTGTTGGTACGGTGCATGCGCGTGGATGGGGTCTTTTGAAAACCAAGCTTTGGTCAGAATAACGGAAACGGCTGGGATCCATGCCATGGAGGCTTCAACGACGTTCTCAGGTAAGCGGAACCCATGTAGTGTCGTGCCGTGACCTGGTACACTGGCGTCAATGAAGAGATGTTGAGCTGCCATGGAAGCCTAGACGCCGACCACGGATGCCGTTTGAAGCACCGACAGGTTGCCAGGCATCGAAGATGCATGTATGGTGTCCCTAGTGAGAGGAGCCCTTGCGCATGGTTGGCACTTCGTATTGCGTCACTGGGCAAGTTCCCCGGAACCACAATGGAGGCCTCGATGCAGTCAGCTGGTGGTGGGAATGATACTTGCGGCAGCGGTTGCCTTGCGGGTTCCATCAGCGAGAGGACGCGGCGGAGTTCCGCTGTAGGACGCATTACCTCAAGCGGGCTACTGGGATTCGTCAAAGGCTTACGACGACTGCGCCATTGTACAAGAAGCAAAAGACAATGCTCTTGCTGCAGGCTTGCGTGCTTGCTTGCTTGATCCTCTCTTGTGGCCCCTACCTACTAAGGAAAATTGGCCAGGCCTGCGGTTATTATAAGTGAACAATTTATAAATTTAGAAGTATGCAGGCTAGAGGCATATGATTACTTTTTTTTAACAAGACGGGATTATTTTGGCACAATGTGAGAAAAAATTTGAAAGAAGAGAAATATTAGGTCCACTGTTCTTATTCTGACCTCGCCTTTCTCTTCCTCGTGCTAGTTGAGTCAAATGGCCCAAGCCACGCTGCCACTCATCGTCACCCCACTATCTAATACATACATACATGCATACATACATACATACATACATACATACATACATACATACATACATACATACATACATACATACATACATACATACATACATACATACATACATACATACATACATACATACATACATACATACATACATACATACATACATACATACATACATACATACAGATAGGATGGTGTGAATTACAGTTAACTATAATTCACCGAGTTGCGCATCGATGGTTGTGTTGCTGGCATAGCGAGATCAGATTGGAACATACACAGAACAACACAGAAAATGTAAAATGAGCCACTATTCAAAGCCACTAAGCCTAGAATGGTTTTTCACTTTGTAGTTGTCTAATTTTTTTTGAAGAAATGAGAGACACTCTTTAAAAGGTGCTCGAGAGATTCTGGCCTACGAGGAAGCGGGATGGCATTGTCTTGTATGAGTTTTCCGCAGCACTTAGCATCCCATCCACGTCTTCTAGCATCTTGGGAAGACAGTGATGAAGAGGGCTTTGCCATTGTGCTTGATGAACGATGTAGACGTGAGAGGATATGGGTGAAAACTTTTTTTTTTGCTTTTTCTGTTGGCGATAACGTTGCCACAAAAAATTGCTTGCATTCGTTACTTTCTTTTTTAGACGCTTTCTTCTTGTCTGCTGCCGACGGGCTGGTGAGATATGATGTTCAGGCCAAGAACTGTCAAGCACTATTCCTATTCTTCAACTACCTATGTCGAAGAGGAAGGCTTTGTGAAAAAAGCAAGAAAGCAATCATGATTGCCGAACAAAAGAGAGTTAAGGAAAACGGGTCACTGTGAAAGGTGTTTGCCAGTACCATCACGCTCCTCGGCTGATGAAGACCTTTAGATGTAGATTGCTCATTGAAGTAAATACGTGCCAAAAAGTTAAAGAAAAGGCTGGAGGAGACAGCAATTTTAAGCGATTACTTCGTCTGCAAACGCAGTTACTCCGACAGCCGCATGGCGTGTTGCTTTCACATGCTTTTTTAAGGAGTGAATGCCTTAGGACCTAGCCTTGTCTTCCGTTGTGGGGACCGTATAGAACCGTCGCTATAGTTGAAACATATGTGAGAAAGAGGTTTTAAAATATGTAGAATTCAAGGTACACATGTGCTATAGCTAATTATAAGCTAAAAGATTGTTGTTCCCAGTGAAAATGGCCCATACAAAAGAGTATTGATGAGTTTACCCCTACTAAAATGTGCTTCTGCTGAGGCTGGGCAAGGACACGTGTAACACAAAGGCACATGCCCAGCACTATAGGTCCCAACGACTCATCCATATTAAAGCGATATTTTGCCACCGGAAGATGGCGGGTTAATGGATTCACTTTCGACACATATCTTCCACACCAGCAATTTTCCCAATCCTCCTTGAATAGACTAAAATGATTGGAAAGTGAAATAAGTTTACAAATCTTTTTATACACTTTGTCACTCAATTTACACTACATCGGGACGAAGTATCGTTTCTGATCGATACGATGTCCAGAGCTTCGCCCACTCGTCCTGATTCGCGACGCGGAAATGCACAAATTTTTTCTTCATTTCTGCGTCTAGTCACAACAAGAGCATTGGCAAGAAGCCAGCAATTAAATCACTGCTGCGAAAAAACAAAGCTCTGTCTGATACATGTGTGTCTTCCTTTTAATAAAATAAAACGTAGTTGCGAGTTCAGCGTCCTTTCGTCGCTTCTTCCGTCTTGGTGTGTATGTTTGCGCCGTTTTTACATCCAAGCTATCATTACTATGTACTACCTTTTTCTATTGTTGTAAAATGTTAAGTTTATCATTCAACTGTTTTTTGCGTCTCTGCAAGTTTGATAGTTGTATACGTAACGTCGTATGCAGAGTGCGTCTTGTTTAACTTTTTTTAATGCATCTGTTCATGTACCTTTCAGCTCCGAGTAAGCGTTTAAGTCTATTACTTTATCTACGCTGACTTATTCATAATAAAAAGAAGTTGCTTAGCCATGATATATATCAAATGGTAGCGATAATGCTACTGTTAAAACTGCAAGATACCAGCCTAATATGGAAGCAAACGCGCTCTGTACTATATGCGTCCAACTATGCGTAGAGTAGAGATGGGACATTTCCTCAAACTCGGCAATAACTCCGAGGCCGATAGCTTTCATAAAATCTAGGAAAGTGCCACTGGCCATTGAATTCGGTCAACGGGACACTGGTCGACTTTAGGTTGGGCGACTCCTTTCAGACGGCACACTCACGTCAGTGCAAAGCCATTGACTCTGGATGACTGCACGGAAGCAATTTCCTGAGTCGCTTCCGCGTCAGAAGTGCAAAAGCGTGCAGCGTCCTGCCGAGATTTCCAGGAATGATGCCACGTTGACGCAGCGTTGTGGAAGAGTGCGACGTGGGTGCAAGTAGCAAGCGCAGCATCGGATAAGAGAGAGTTGCATGAGGAAAGAGAAAACCAAAACTCGGAAACTTGGGGCTCGCCGAGAGATATGAAAGGTTTGATGTTTTCTTAACCCCGGTATCGTCAAATCGATAGATTGTGGTGAGAAGCTCAAGCAACTGCCAAGCCTG
Source organism: Rhipicephalus microplus (assembly GCF_043290135.1). Classification (NCBI taxonomy): domain Eukaryota; kingdom Metazoa; phylum Arthropoda; class Arachnida; order Ixodida; family Ixodidae; genus Rhipicephalus; species Rhipicephalus microplus. Next base: position 290,481,582 of record NC_134700.1, read on the forward strand.
AGCAACTACTGTTATTATCAAACTTTGGATGCATTATGAGTAGAGAATATACACATATTTCCAACCTGCTCCCCTTTCTTATGCTTTGAAATTGTATGATTTATGAACAAAATCTACACGCTTCCTTGCAGTCATCAATTGAAGACGGCAGTAAATATACATTAGTGGAAATTCCGTGAGATTTTGCCTGCTGAATGTTTTTTTTGAAGATACATCTATAGCTAATCACAAAAAGTTTAAAAATTTTTACAGTATTGTTACATAGCATGCCAAAGTTCCCAGGTTTGGCTACTTTGTACCGATCTGGCTATTTGTTTATGCTAGAGGCGGCTGAAAAAAATGCCTCGTCTACTTAGATCCTTTTTGGTGACTGTCATTTACCCCTGATTTCAACGAAACTATCACTATCTGGTGACGTCGCAGCCATGTGTGTCACGTGAGTGTGCTGCCAAAATATGGCGAAGAAAGTGTTCCCCCCACTGTGCAAACATACTTTGGCACTTTTGATTACACATATAACCACCTCTAATGAAAAAGACGGCTGAGTGGCCTAAGCAGTTCAAGGGTCTTTTCTGGTGCTCATAATATAGACAACAAAAAAGAAAGAAAAGGAGCTGCATGTTGATAACGTGCCAATCAAGCTTGCATAATGTTTTTGGATGCCTAAATGTGATTTAGGGAGAGCTGTTGCGTAGGTCCTGATCTCGCAGGTCATCTAATGCTAAATGCTTGATTGAACCACAGTTCGCAGTGAACGAAAATCGAACGTGCCTAACATGACAGGGCACTCTGTGCTCATCGACATTAAACATCGGTTACCAGAAGTTAAAAAAAAAATGCGATGAAAAAACAGGACAGGAAAGCCGTGGAAGGCGATGATACGTGTTACGTACGCGCAGTAACACTTTAAATTGGCTCACATCCTAATAATCCATAAGGTGATTCACTTGGGAGCACTAATCATAATTATCAGAAGTATTGTGGGGTACAGACACACGAAACAGCTTGCTTGGACAACGAACTCTTCTTACGAACTATTAACTAGGTTAACTACATAATTTTGACTTTCCGGAAGAAAGTTTTGGCGATGCTATACGGAAATAAGTGAAAAGGGAAGTCAAGGGAGAACCAGAGCACTTGGTGGTCACATTAGTTCTCAGAGGAACTAAACACTAAACATTATACATCGGTGGGGTAAAATGTCACAAAAAATTGGAAATTATCAAATATTTTTTCTTCGCTCTTTATCATTGACTGTCAATCCAGAAACTTTTCTTTGGGTACAAGGTATGTGCTGCATAAATATAACCATGTTGTTACACTTAAGAGGGCTGTTTTAAAGATTAAAAAAATGGCAGATCCCACGTACAGTGGGAATCGATGATACGCGAAGCACGAATGAGGAGGGGTGATAGGTCACTTTCAAATCAGCTCAAAGTTAAAAGGCGTAGGTAAATTATGCCGCACATGACTTCCATGTCATCATTATTATGTTTAGACGTTTCATTTACCTTCGTCATCTATTAAGGTCAACCGATACCAACTTTGGTATATATGGAGCTAGCGAAACGGCCGCGAGCGTGCTATCAGCGTAGCATGTAGTCATGTTTTACATGAAATCCATATCATGATTATTATATTTGGACGTGTCATTTACATTCATCGTCCATTCACGTCACGTAATACCAAATTTGGTATATGTGGAACTAGTGGAACGGCCGCGAGAACGCTGTGAGCGTAGCTTGTAGTCATATTTTACATGAAACGCATATTACGATTATCAGGTTTGCACGTGTCATTTACCTTCGTCGTCCATTCACGTCACGTGATACGAAATTTGGTACATGTGGAGCGAGCGCAACGGCGGCGAGTGCATCATGAACGGCCCAATATACTCCGACGCAACGTTGACGCACGCGCAGGCTGGGCGCAGCGACGCCACGCTAGCTGTCACAGAACGAGCGCTAAAAAAGAGCGCGCCGCCAAATCCTTGCGACAACGGGCGGCAGAAACGCCGCGAGGTAAAAAGAAAAAGAAAAGAAAGCAAACATCCAAGGCTCCCGGGCGCGCGCTCTCCCCGCAGAAGCATGGCTTCGCAGAAGTCAAAAGAGAAAAAAAAAAGAAAACATCCAAGGCTCCCCGGGCGCGCACTCTTCCCGCAGAAGCATGACTTCACAGACGAACCTCCTCATCCCACATCGGCGGCCCAGAAAGCCCGAGATATTTCTAGAACGAAGGATGCGGGGTCAGACCGAGTGAATCATTCTCCGGAGAGGGCAGTCGAACCGTCTCGTGCCTCTCCCCAGCCTTCGCTGCGCGTCGCGCCGACGAAATGAGGAGAACGTTCTGGAAGGTAGCGCGGAACGTATTTAATCGAGCAGCCGAGACGAGAAAGCAGGAGAAGACGGAAAGTTAGCGCCGGAGCGCGTAGGGATTCCGCCGTGGAGTCGGCGAAGGTTCTGCCCGTAGTGACAGAACAGGAGGAGACGGAAGTGAGCGCCAGAGTGCGTAGAGATTCCGCCGTGTAGTCGGCGAAGTTTTGGTCCGTAGGGACGGCTCGAGCTACAGGCAAGAGCGTGGGTTTACCGCTATCGAGCGAAGACGCGGGCAACAGCTGCGTGTGTGAAGCCGACGGATTTCCGGCGAAGAAGCTTGAGGCTTGGAGAGTGGCCATTTGAGGACGCGAGGTTTCCTGGAAGAGAAACTTCGAGAGCTACGGAACGACAACAACGCTGGACTTTGAGTGAGTGATTCTCGGAAGGGTATCATTCAGACTTTTGTTCCAAGGACTTTGGACTGAATAGGTTTTCTATCGCTTTAGTCCTTAAGTGTCTTGGTTGTTCAATGCATGCGACTGCATTGTAGTGCGTATTGTTGTCCGTGTCCGTTGTTTCAAGTGTGGCTGATTGTATTGTGTAGTACGTTGATTGATTGGTTTGATTGGTGACATATTGTGTGTAACTAGTGTGGAGTGTGCATTTTTGTGTATTATTTTCGATCTGCCATTATTGAGAATATAATTTGTTTGTTTATCAACTCTCGGCTCTGACTTGTTCTTTGGGCCACAGCCGGCGTCCGCTGGCGCACCAATAAGGACCACTTCTAAATTGTCCACGCTTTCGTGGTGCGGTTCGGGGGGCCGATACTTCGGCTCTTGGAATTAGCCCGGCGATCGCCTCCCTAATAAACGGGACATGTGTGACAATTAATCTGGCGTCCGCGACATAGGACCTTTTGGTGCACAGTGTGTCCAAAGTAGTGAGAAAGAGCCTCGAGTTGTTGATAGTGCTATCGGAACGATTTTGTGTGTTGTTCAGTGTTCTCGTTAACGAGTGCAGGGGAGTGCTCCGATAGACTGATCTAGGCAGATACTTTTTGCACGCGGCAAGGTTTTATTTGCGAGACACCATGGATCTCGAAAAGTTAGTTGCTCTTGGTAAAAAGATGGGTCTTTCTGGCGCCGAACTACGGAAGTGGGTCACCCAGAGGGAAAAAGAAGAAAAAGCAGCCGAGCTGGAAAAAAAGAGGTTGGCGGTCGAAAGAGCCAAAGCGGAAAAAGAAGCTGAGTTGGAGAGAGAGAGGTTGGCAGCTGAAAGGGCGAAAGAAGAAAGAGAGGAAAGGGAACGGCCGCGACAGCACGAGATAGAACTCGAGCGGCTCCGTTTGCAACAGCGAAGTGAAACTCCGGTCCAAGCTAGAGTTGAAAGCAGCGAACGAGAGGATCACGGCTTCCGCTTGAACCCAAGCAAGCTGCTCGTAGCGTTTGATGAAAGGAAGGACGACCTAGACGCGTACCTCCACCGATTTGAGACGATTGCAAAGAGCCAGAATTGGCCGGAACATCAATGGGCAACTGCTTTGAGTACCTGCTTGAGTGGTGAAGCGCTCAGTGTGTACGGTAGGCTGACGCCGACCGATGCAGCCAACTATGCAAAGGTGAAAGCTGCTTTGTTGAAGCGATTTAGATTCACTGTGGAAGGATTCCGGGACAGATTTCGGACAGGAAAGCCAGCTGATGGTGAGACGGCTACGCAGTATGCCGCCCGACTTTGCCATTATTTCGACCGATGGATTGAACTTTCAGGGACCGCACAGGAGTACGAGGAGCTTAGAGAGCTCCTAATTAGAGAACAATTTCTTACTAGTTGCCACCCAAGCCTGTCACTGTACTTGAAAGAGAGGAGAGCTAAGTCACTTGAAGAAATGCTTGAATTGGCTGATCAATTCTTGGAAGCGCAAGGTGGAACTAATTTGGCCAAGGTCAAGAAGGATTGTCCCGATGATTCGAAGAAACTGGCTCCCGAAGAAAAGAAGCGTGCACCAGAGAGTATTCCGCGATGTTTTTTGTGCAACCGAGTGGGTCATCGCGCGAAAAACTGTCGAACGATCTTTACGAGCCCTAGGGTAGTAAAATGTTTTAAGTGTGGTCAGACTGGACACAAAGCGGATGCATGCCGAAACGGAGCGAGTCAAACTCACCAGGTATCCTGTGTGCAAGCGGCACCGAAATCTGATAATAATGCTGTCAGCGATGGATTCGTAGAGTTGAAAAATGGGGAAAAAATTCCTATCGTGGGTGCTGTAATGTCAAAACAGCCAACCGGTGTTACGAAAGGAATGCCAGCGCTGCCTGGAAAAGTTGCGGACAAAAAGATTACGGTGTCAAGAGATACCGGCAGCTCCACTGTTATCGTGAGGAGAAATTTGGTACGGGAAAGTGAGTTGACAGGCAGAACGAAACCGGTTTGCCTAATTGACCGTACGGTTCGGATGCTTCCCGAAGCAAAAATTGAGGTTGAAACCCCGTACTTCAGCGGGAAGGTTACTGCGTTATGCATGACGACCCCCCTGTATGACCTTGTCATCGGAAACATCGACGGGGCGCGAGGGCCAAGTGATACAGAATGTTTGGGAGAAGACCCGAAGATAGAGCCCTCGCCAACACAGCGGCCGCGAGATACAGTGGAGGAGCATCCCGTGACGGGTCTCACTAGAGCCCAAGGTGAAGCTGCGGCGCAAGAGACAGCGAAGGAGAAGACGATCTGGTCGAATAAGTTCACGTGCCGAGCAACCGGACTTACGTCGGAACGACCTCAACCGACCGACAGTGTAAAGGAGACGGAGTTGGCCAGCCGGGCAAAAAGTAGAGGCATGATCAAGCGGGTAAATAAACAGACAGGACCCGTCGAATGTAATGACGCGTTAACGGTGTCGGAAGAGACAACGATGGCTGAGACGACGCCTCAGATATCGTCGTTGGAAAGGGCTCGCCGAAAAAGAACGTGGAAGCACAAGAAGAGATCGAGCGAGCACCGCAAAAAGGGGCGCAAGCGCTGTTCGAAGTACTCAAGATAGGTGCTGAGGTGGAATCAGAATGTGTTTGGCAGGGCTGAGTGACATATGTTGTGTTAATGTTCTTGTTATCCTGTGTCACAAGTGTCGAAGTGTTGTGATGTGATGTGATGTATTGTACAATTGTTGCAATGAATGAACTTTGTACATTTGTATAGTTGGGAATTTGTGGTGGAGTGTTGTACTCATGTGCCTGTGGTTATATTTCATGTGTTGTGGAATTGAACTACAATGTAAGATTGTATTAAGTGATCTATTGTGAATGTGAAGTGTTATGAGCGACTGATGGTGTTACAGTCTGTGAGAGTGTGTGGTGACTTTTCGCGCTCGTTTGTGTGGTTTTGAATATTATGAGATAATATTCTTAAAGTGGGGGGCAGTGTCACAGAACGAGCGCTAAAAAAGAGCGCGCCGCCAAATCCTTGCGACAACGGGCGGCAGAAACACCGCGAGGTAAAAAGAAAAAAAAAGAAAGCAAACATCCAAGGCTCCCGGGCGCGCGCTCTCCCCGCAGAAGCATGGCTTCGCAGAAGTCAAAAGAGAAAAAAAAACATCCAAGGCTCCCCGGGCGCGCACTCTTCCCGCAGAAGCATGGCTTCACAGACGAACCTCCTCACCCCACATCGGCGGCCCAGAAAGCCCGAGATATTTCTAGAACGAGGGATGCGGGGTCAGACCGAGTGAATCATTCTCCGGAGAGGGCAGTCGAACCGTCTCGTGCCTCTCCCCAGACTTCGCTGCGCGTCGCGCCGACGAAATGAGGAGAACGTTCTGGAAGGTGGCGCGGAACGTATTTAATCGAGCAGCCGAGACGAGAAAGCAGGAGAAGACGGAAAGTTAGCGCCGGAGCGCGTAGGGATTCCGCCGTGGAGTCGGCGAAGGTTCTGCCCGTAGTGACAGAACAGGAGGAGACGGAAGTGAGCGCCAGAGTGCGTAGAGATTCCGCCGTGTAGTCGGCGAAGTTTTGGTCCGTAGGGACGGCTCGAGCTACAGGCAAGAGCGTGGGTTTACCGCTATCGAGCGAAGACGCGGGCAACAGCTGCGTGTGTGAAGCCGACGGATTTCTGGCGAAGAAGCTTGAGGCTTGGAGAGTGGCCATTTGAGGACGCGAGGTTTCCTGGAAGAGAAACTTCGAGAGCTACGGAACGACAACAACGCTGGACTTTGAGTGAGTGATTCTCGGAAGAGTATCATTCAGACTTTTGTTCCAAGGACTTTGGACTGAATAGGCTTTCTATCGCTTTAGTCCTTAAGTGTCTTGGTTGTTCAATGCATGCGACTGCATTGTAGTGCGTATTGTTGTCCGTGTCCGTTGTTTCAAGTGTGGCTGATTGTATTGTGTAGTACGTTGATTGATTGGTTTGATTGGTGACATATTGTGTGTAACTAGTGTGGAGTGTGCATTTTTGTGTATTATTTTCTATCTGCCATTATTGAGAATATAAATTGTTTGTTTATCAACTCTCGGCTCTGACTTGTTCTTTGGGCCACAGCCGGCGTCCGCTGGCGCACCAATAAGGACCACTTCTAAATTGTCCACGCTTTCGTGGTGCGGTTCGGGGGGCCGATACTTCGGCTCTTGGAATTAGCCCGGCGATCGCCTCCCTAATAAACGGGACATGTGTGACACTAGCAAAACGCGAGCACTCTATAGTGTGATGCCAGGCGTTACTGGCGCGACCAGCGTCCGTCGGCCCGGACCGGTAGCAACCGGCGCGAAATGCGACATGCTGCATTTCGCGCCGACGACGTTATTTAAACAGCACTGCGTCTGCCTCTCTTCGTGACGGAGGGGCGCCGTGTGCACTCAAACGCACATGCGTCAAAGCAACGCAGCGCGGCGCGCACCTGCGAGTATATGGCATGCAGATCCACAATGAAGGTCAGTGGGCAGATCCAGTGATTTCTACTAGGGGGATATCGGTGCCTGGCGTGGCATCGCCGGCGTGACGCGATAAAACGAACGCCGGCGAGCACGCACGCCGACTCACGTCGAAGTGTTTCGGCGGCTTGAATGTGGCGTGCATTAATGTTCTTACATGACACGCATCTCATGATTATCATGTTTACACCAGTCACATACCTTCGTCATCTATTGACGTCACGCAATACCGAGTTTGGTACATGTGAAGCTAGCGAAACGGCCACGAGCGCATCATGAGTGTAGGACGTAGTCACGTTGTTACATGACACGCATGTCATGATCATCATTTTTGGACGTGTCATTTAGCTGTGTCGTCCGTTCGCGTCACGTAACACCGAATTTGGTACATGTGAAGCTAGCGAAACGGCCGCGAGCGCACAATGAGCGTAGCATGTAGTCGCGTTTTTATATGACACGCATCTCATGATTATCATGTTTACACCAGTTACATAGCTTCATCATCCATTCAGGTTCCGTAACACCAAATTCGGTATATGCAAAGCTAGCAAGACGGCCGTGAGCACATCATGAGTGTGGCATGTGGTCATGTTAACGCATGACACGCATGTCATGATTTTGATGTTAGGGTCTGTCACTTGTGTTCACTATGCAGTCATGTCATAACATACCAGTTTTGCGACATATCATGTGAATGAGACCACCGCAAGGGCAACAAGACCATGACATGTAAATCATGACATTTATGGCATACATGACATGAATTTATGGTATGACTAGTCAGTTATGTTTGCCCTACATCCATGTTATATCATGGTATCGATACCATTATCCAAACGGCCAGGAGAGCATTTTAAATGTCGTAGGTGGCTAGATAGATAGACAGATAGATAGATAGATAGATAGATAGATAGATAGACAGATAGATAGATAGATAGATAGATAGATAGATAGATAGATAGATAGATACGCTCAATGTTGCCGAAGTTCGCCAAGAAAGGCTTCGAATTAAAAAAAAAAGGTGTACCAGACGTCTCATTTTGTCCCAACCTGCGTTGAAAAGCGAGACACAGCGTGAAGCAAACAAAGACACCGTGAAAAAATTAATTCCTTCAGGATTTGTAGTGGAAGCACCAAAAATTCCCTCCGTAGGCCCTTACACAGTCTTCTTCAGCCCACTCCTTGCGCTCCATGGACGCAAATAATCCTGACAGAACACAGCACTGTGTTGCTCCAAAAGTCCCAGCAAATCAAGAATCCCCCGTTTTCTTGTGTGCTAATGGTGTCTCTTATTGAACGCTTGCACCTCATTAGATTCAATGATTGGAGGCTAGGTATGCTCTGAGGCATCTTCTTCGCCTCTTTTTGCAGTTTTGATGCAAAACTGCACGGGCATTTTATGGCTTTCAACTTCGTCAGCCTGGCTTTGTGAGGCGATGAATTTCGCATTCTCTATCGCTAGTTGTTTTTATATTTTGGTATGAAAAATATCTTATTAAAACTGCCAAGGCGTATTTATTGTTAGCTTGACTTGGAGATTCTTTCAGTTTTATTTTTTTTTTCATGCGTCTCTTGAGAGCATCCTTTGGGAAAGCATAACATCCTCGATGTAGCGCGAATAGTGTTTGTCATATATCCTCAAAAGCAGTCAGCGCTTTTTGATGTCGTTTTCCACCCACGAAGCTCTACATAACACTTTATTGTATGTCCTTACCCGCCTAGACAAAAAATAGAATATATAATTGGTATGAGTGAATAGTTCACCTAATAGGACACCTATAAAGCCTTCTGATGTCCTTTTGTCGCATTTTGCCCCTCCCACACGCCCGAATTAAAAAAAAAGTACGCTATGGTGGCCTACACCAAATGAACCAAACTTTTGGTGGTATGTACCTAGTGGTGTAAAGTAACAAAATAAATACTTAGGTTTTTTGTACAGATGTTGGAGTAGCTTTATGCACCAATCCGAAAATTTCTCCGAGCAAAATTTTGCCGCTTTTTGTCGGGTCACAAACACACCGACACCAACCACGTAATTTTTCTTAATCAATCGCTGTGAGCAATGAACAACTTTTACGCATAAAAAGCCAGACAACTACGAGCACCTAACGCTGAAGTAGAGAAACAAAAAAAAGTGCTTTCTGTATTAGCTACAGAAGTTGGCAGAGTCAAAATGTCGCGTTTTGCCCCGTGTCTCATTTTGCCCCACCCTACCTTACATCTCTGAAGGGTTAACTTGTCGCCTCGTTGGTTGAACCCCCCTACAATATTGCCACCTGCTTCTAGTAGTGGGTCGTATGCCAAGGTGAAGGCACACACCACGAAGAAGAAAGAAGTGCGCGTGAACCCCCGCTCTAGAAGACAAGCCCAACCGGCGCGCTTGGTTAGAGCCCTGTTGCTCGGACATCAATAGACCTTGTCGACATCCCCTGGAGCGACGTGACAATTGGTGGAGGTGCGGGGTAGCCCCTCACGGATGTTTCAAACCCCTCCTGGAAGCAGCACCACAAGCCCAGTGCGAGTCCACACTCCCGTTCATCGGACAAGCCGCAGGATCAGGGGATTGCCACCCGAAGCTGACCCCACAGTTCACACCAGTATGATGAGCACGTCCGTTCAAACCACTTTAACAGGAACGGGAAACCCCCCGGTGACTCGGTACACCCTCGAAAGTCCACAGGTTCCGACACCGTTTCATGGCACCGAGCTCGAAGACGTCGAGGACTGGTTGGTCGACTTCGAACGCGTGGCTGCTTTGAACGACTGGAACGACGCGGCGAAACTACGGCGTGTGTACTTCTATTTGGAGGATGGAGCACGTACCTGGTACACGAATCACGAGGAACAGATGACATCGTGGCCCGAATTCCGCCGCCGGCTGTTGGACACTTACAGAAGTGCTGATCGCCACGAACGAGCGGAGCGAGCGATCCAGGCCCGCATCCAGATGCCCAACGAAACTGTCATGACATATGTGGAAGATATGACGCGCCTGTTCCGACGGGCTGATCCAGGTATGACAGAGGAAAAGAAGTTGCGTCACCTAATGCGAGGAGTTAAGGAGCAGCTTTTCGCTGGCCTTGTACGGAGCCCTCCGAGCACGGTCGCCGAGTTTTTGTCTGAAGCCGTCACGATGGAAAAGATGCTTCAGCATCGATCCACCCTGTATGACCGGCAAGTGAGCACGTCCACTGCTCAAGTTCCCACGACTTTTGGGAACAACACCGAGTGTCTGCGCGACCTCATCCGCTCTATAGTACGCGAGGAGCTGCAAAAGGCTGCCACACCACCACTACCTACGGTGAGTTCTATTGCAAGTATCGTCAAGGACGAGCTGCATCATGCCCTGCGTGACCCTGTGAGTCTGGATAACGCCGCACTGGCCCCGGCTGACTACCACCGTGCGACTTATGCGGAAGCCTTGAAGCGCCCAGCTTCCTCTTCCCCGCTGTTTGTTCAGGCACCTCCTACAGTTTCACTTCAGTCGGCGCAGCCTCTACGGTACTACGAGAACACACGCGCGCCCCCACCCCTCGTTTACGCCAACCCTGTGCATCTTGCGGAACAACCAGCGCACTACCTTGACGACAGACGTGCTTCGCCTCGGAAATCTGATGTTTGGCGCACTCCTGATCGCCGGCCTTTGTGCTTCCACTGCGGTGAAGCGGACCATTTGTACCGCCAGTGTCCATACCGGCGCCTCGGGCTGCGCGGCTTTTCAGTATATTCAGCGCCTCCTCGGTATGGCCAGCGACCCCGGGACATTGAGGACTACCTGGCTCAACAGCGCATGCCACCGCCTTCTGGACGGCAGCCGCGCTCACCGTCGCCGAGGCGCTTTTCATCTTCGCCACAGCGCCATGCTGGCGCACGGTCCCCCAGTCCCCGCCGGGAAAACTAACGCAAGCGACCCTTGGAGGCGAGGTCGCCGGCAGTCGACGTGCTGAAGACCTCCGATCGACGCTAACAGTAAAGGGTGTGGATTCGACTGAGCGATATGTGCGGCTTTCTCTGGATATACCGGTGCTGATAGACGGCTATGCAGTAGGTGCTTTAGTTGATACCGGGGCTGACTATTCTATACTAAGCGGGAAAATGACCAGACTACTAAAGAAGGTAATCACGCCCTGGCATGGCTCTGTGATTCGAACGGCTGGTGGCCACACCGTCTCTCCGCTTGGAACCTGCACGAGCAGAGTTCGGGTCTGCGGTTATACTTTTGTAGCAAGTTTCCTTGTGCTCCGTGAATGTTCACGCGACGTTATTCTTGGTGTTGACTTCCTGCAGGAGTATGGCGCTGTCATTGACCTTCAAGAGAATCGCATCACCTTCTCAGCCGACCGAGCAATCGACAAGCAGGACGACCAACAACGTGCCGACATTCTTCGTGTTTCTGCTGAAAGTATAACGCTTCCTCCAAGAGCCAGTGTTATTGTCGACGTCACATGCTGTGGATTGCGAAATGGTGAAGCGATTGCAGAAAGTAATTTTGAACACTTGCTGTCTCAAGGTGTTTGTGTGGCTAGGAGTATCATACAGCTACGTGATGGCCGATCTCAACTGCTCGTTACAAATTTCAGCAACGAACACCGACACCTTTTTCGTGGCACTTCGTTAGCGTTTGCAGATGAATTAAGTACCATTCCCATCTGCTTCTCGTCGGACGCAGTGGAGGCCGCCGATACGTCTCTAAACAATATCGACATTAATTCTAACCTCACACCAGAGAACCAGACAGCACTGCAAAAACTCTTGCTTGAATTCAAGTCATGCTTCGCTGCTTCCTCTAAGGTGCGCCAGACTTCGATCACTAGGCACAGAATCATCACTTACGACGACGCTCGCCCAGTACACCAACAGCCTTACCGTGTGTCAGCGAAGGAACGAGAAGCCATTCGTACGCAAGTTCGAGAAATGCTTGACGACGGCATCATCGAGCCTTCCAACAGTGCATGGTCCTCTCCGGTCGTCCTAGTCAAGAAGAAAGACGGAACGCTACGTTTTTGCGTCGATTACCGGAAGCTGAACAGCGTGACTAAAAAGGACGTGTACCCGCTGCCACGCATCGACGACTCGTTAGACAGATTACGCCGCGCCCACTATTTTTCCTCTTTGGATTTAAAAAGCGGGTACTGGCAGATCGAGGTTGACGAGCGAGATCGCGAGAAAACTGCCTTTGTTACCCCTGATGGCCTGTATGAATTTCGAGTCCTTCCTTTTGGTTTGTGCTCAGCGCCCGCAACCTTCCAGCGAATGATGGATACTGTGCTTACTGGTCTGAAGTGGCAAACTTGTCTCGTATACCTTGATGATGTTGTCGTTTTTTCTGAAACCTTCCAGCAACATCTTCATCGCCTCAGGAGTGTGCTACAGGCTATTCAATCAGCAGATCTTACACTCAAACCGCAGAAGTGTCACTTTGGTTATGAAGAGCTCAAATTCCTTGGCCATGTAGTCAACGCGAAAGGAGTTCGACCCGACCCCAACAAACTTGCCGCTGTAGCCGCGTTTCCGCATCCTACAGACAAAAAGGCTGTTCGACGCTTTCTGGGCTTGTGCGCCTACTATCGACGATTTATTAGAGGGTTTTCGAAGATAGCGGAACCCTTGACTCGCCTTACACGCGACGACACACCGTTTGTATGGGCTACCGAACAACAGGCTGCTTTTGCCGAGCTACGACAGCGGATGCAGTCAGCCCCTGTTCTTGCGCATTTTGACGATGATGCTGACACAGAGGTGCACACTGACGCCAGTAACATCGGCCTCGGCGCAGTGCTCGTCCAGCATCAACACGGCAAAGAACGAGTCATTGCCTATGCCAGCCGCTCACTGTCCCGTACCGAGGTGAATTACACGACCACAGAAAAAGAGTGTCTTGCAGTAGTGTGGGCGATCACGAAGTTTCGCCCGTACCTCTATGGTCGTCCATTTAAAGTGGTGACGGACCACCATGCCCTCTGCTGGTTGGTAAACATTCGTGATCCCTCTGGACGACTGGCCCGATGGAGCTTGCGTCTACAGGAATTTGACGTTACCATCGTATATAAGTCTGGACGGAAGCATGAAGACGCTGATACGCTGTCGCGTGCACCCATACCTTTAGTCAATCAAGAAGAAGACGACGATGATGGTTTCCTGGGCGCCCTTAGCTCATCTGACTTGAGCAGACGCCAGCGAGAGGATGAAGAGATTCGACCGCTCATCGACTATCTGGAGGGTCATAGCGCCGTTATACCTCGCCATCTATTTCGTGTCATGACGTCTTTCTGCCTCCGAGGTAATGTCCTGTATAAAAAAAACGCCCGTTCTACGAGCCGCGCTTACCTCCTCGTCGTTCCGAAGGACATGCGGGACGAAGTCCTCTCCGCGTGCCATGATGAACCCACATCTGGTCATCTAGGTTACTCGCGAACGCTCGCCAGAGTAAGTGAGGCGTACTACTGGCCCGGACTTTCAGCAAGCGTGAAGCAGTACGTTAAAAGCTGTCGTGAATGCCAGCGTCGAAAGTCGCCACCAAGCAAGCCGGCTGGATTACTTCAGCCAATTGATCCACCCCACAAGCCATTTGACCAAGTCGGCATGGACATTTTCGGCCCATTTCCTTTATCGTCCGACGGCAACAAATGGGTCATTGTTGCAACTGACTATTTGACCCGCTATGCTGAGACACAGGCGATACCACGAGCCACGGCTTCTGAGGTAGCACAGTTCTTCATGTGCCACATTGTTCTGCGCCACGGTGCTCCATCTACAGTGATAACCGACAGAGGAACAGCGTTCACTGCACAACTTATTGATGAAGTTTTTCGGCTAAGTAACACTAGGCATCGAACGACGACTGCTTACCATCCGCAGAGCAACGGCTTAACCGAGCGACTAAATAAGACAGTCACAAACATGATCTCCATGTACATCGACGTCCAACACAAAACATGGGATCGCATTTTGCCTTATGTGACGTTCGCTTATAACACCGCCGTTCAAGAAACAACCCGATTTACACCGTTTCGCCTTCTCTACGGCCGCGAAGTTCAGACGATGCTGGATGCGATGCTTCCTTATGAAGGCGCTGATCGATTAACAACTGACGCAGAAGAATTTGCAGAGCGTGCCGAGGAAACTCGCCAGCTCGCCCGGCTACACATTGGTCAGCAGCAACAGGTCGATGCACGACGTTACAATAAGCGTCACAATGACGTATCTTACAGTCCGGGAGACCAAGTTTGGGTTTGGACCCCTGTTCGGCGCCGTGGCCTCTCCGAAAAGTTGCTCAGCAGATACTTCGGTCCGTATAAAGTAATACGCCGCGTGAGCGACGTAAACTACGAAGTGGTTCCGGACGCTACGTCGTCACGATGGGCACAACGAAAACAACCGACCTCTGACATAGTTCACGTGGTGCGCATGAAGCCCTATTTTGCGCGTTCCTAAAAGACCACTTTTCCTGTGTTTTTTTTTATTTGTGCTCAGACGATTGCCTCATCATTGGTGAACTTATCGCGTCTAACATTTGATTATTGGTGCCCTTTTTCATTGTTTAACCTACTTTGTTTTGGTTTTTTTTTCAATAACTTTACAGCATCGGGACGATGCTCTTTCTTTTTTTTGTTGAGGAGGAGTATTGCCACCTGCTTCTAGTAGTGGGTCGTATGCCAAGGTGAAGGCACACACCACGAAGAAGAAAGAAGTGCGCGTGAACCCCCGCTCTAGAAGACAAGCCCAACCGGCGCGCTTGGTTAGAGCCCTGTTGCTCGGACATCAATAGACCTTGTCGACATCCCCTTGAGCGACGTGACAATATGATGCCCTGTGATATGCATGCCAGACTAATTTTATGGTGGAGCTACTGCACAGAGACGAATAACATGAAAATGGGACACTTTTTGAAACCAGTATCTACGTTAACCTCACAGCACTGCAGCTAGTAGCCGAGCACATGTACATGCCCTCTTACACACTGGCGGACTCGAAGAGAAACAGGGGTAAAATTTAGAAGCCATGGTTTGCGAAATCTGCCTTAAACCGTAGTGATCCCATGTAAACATACATATGACCCCCCATAAACGCGCATGATGGTTGTAAATCTTGTGATCGATAACCATTGTGAGCCAAGAAAATTTAAAGGAAACCCTACGAGCTACACCTTTCATGATGATACATACATACATTGTAAAGAGAACAATAATTTCTAAATGACTGGAATTACAGCCGATACACACTCACGGATCAGACTAGGCCACCGACAAGCGAAATGTTGAATGATGCGTAACAATGCATAGGTTTCGCTCCCTCATGCACTCCAGGAGGAACTGCGTCGAAAAATTGTAAACTAACCCCCGTATTCAAAAACGCTCCTCGGCTCGAATTCCGTCCTTCATTTGACTGAGTTGAGCACTGTGCCATTGCTCGACTGAAATTGGTGCTGTGCGTGTCAAGAATCGCTGCAGAATATTGCCGATATGCAGTGACTTGGTCCCCCTAGAGACGGCGCTCCCATCGACTTTTTCAAGTCAAGGTGAAGCATTGTGTGAAGGACCATCCTGGAATACGGCGGGAAACATTCGATATAAGATGAAAAAAGAAATAAGGATACAAATTATTAATTACCGTGAGCAGAAAAAAAAAGAAAAAAAAAGGTTAGGCCTGGTGCGACTTGGGCATTCTTTTTTTTTCTGTGCAAATGACGTCATAGACACAGAGAAAAGCACTCGGCACGTTTCATTCGTCAGTGCTCGACACGATCTGTCCTCTCACAGAAGATCAGTCAAGGGCTTACTGAAATTTTTTCGTAGACCATTGATTAGGCACTCCCGCTCCTGTTATTTTTCTTTTTTTCACGAGCGCTCACCTTTTCTCCTCTTTCCATCTAATCTTTCTCCCCTCTCCCCTTAGTGCAGAGTAGCAAACCGGATTCCACAATTCTGGTGAACCTCACTGCCTTTCACTCAATTAATTCTCTCTCACTCCACGTTTACTCGAAAATAAGGACGATTCGTAGCAGTAAGCGACTATCTTTAACTATCAAGTGCTTTAACATCTGCATCCTGGACTATCAAGTGTTGCGTCATCTTTGACAAGAATGTATAGTTCGTTAATCACTTTGCGAGACTTCCGCTTTAGGAACAACTGTTCATTATTTTTACCTCTGAAATTACCTTTGTTAACATTCTTCTCACTATTATAGACACTTTTTGTGGTTACAGTTACGTACAATGACATGCTGCAGCAATTTATTTCTTGCTGTCAAAATAGATCCACCAATCGAAAGCACGTTCGGTTTTCGTGTGGAAAGACCACCACTGGAAAGGTACTGTCAGTAGGATGACGATACTGTCACGAGGTCATGACGTTGATGAAGACAGCAGTCGAATTCTTCCAGGTGAAACTCTTGATTTGGCTGAACTTGCGGCCGGGAAAATGAAAACTCACTACACTAAGCACTTCATGCTGTGCACTGATATCTGCGAAGAGAGCGTCGGCCGTAGAAGATCTGACAAGTGGCGAATCGCGTCGGCAGTTGTACATGTGCCGTCGAATATGCCAGCGCTATTGCTAGCGGCCATGTAAGTCTCAGAATAATATGCAATGTGCGATCGACGGGCAAAGCAGAAATTCCTCTCCGCCTCGAGCTTGATCGTTAATAATAAGAATATATGTGGTTTCACGCCCCAAAGCCCCCATAAGATTATTAGAGACGCCGTATAGTGGAGGTCTCTGCAAATTTCGACCACCTGGAGGAGCTTGATCGTTCCTTGAGGCATTTGATGCCAATAAGGATTACTGAACATGGAAGAAGTTGCACGTCGAATGATCATCATCATCATCATCATCATCATCATTATCATCCTGACTACACCCACTGCAAGGCAAAGGCCTTTCCCACGTTCCGCCAATCAGCATGGCCCTGTGCTTTCCGTTGCCACGTTGCACCTGCCTTCTTTTGATACTGATCGAAATACCTAACTTTGTCACCCCTTAGTGCATTTACCTTCTGTGGGAATGCAGTCAGTTACCCTAATTTTCAGTGGTTGTCGTGCCTACGTGTATGCTATAAGTGCCTGACTCATGTCCATTTCTTCTAGATTTTAACTGTGATATTTTAAACCCCTGTTTGTTCCCTGACCCGCCCTGCGCTCTTCTTGTCTCTTATCACATATCACATATCATTTTCCGTCGCTCGCTGCCTCATCCTCATTTTAAGCTGAATGCTCTTTGTAATCTTCCATGTTTCTGCTCCGTGGGTAAATACGGGCAAGAAGCAGCTGTTATGTACCAAATGAATACAACGGGATGTAACTGTTAATGAGCCCATTTATGATGCTGCCTAACGCCAAATATTTCAGTTTTCTTGATAGACGGGTTTTGTAATGACGGAAGATTCCTTCCCACAACCACCACTTTCATTTAAGCTTCATCATTATTGGTTGAATTGATCGTCAGCGGTGCAAACTTCCATCGTACTCCGTATTGAAAAGAACCGCCAATTACGTTTCCCTGAAGCACTTGCTAGCTGTACGAGTGCGCTGTATTTCATATTGCGCTTGCAGAGCAAGGAGCGCGGTCTCGTAGTGCACGTATTACGAGGATCACAAAGTTGTCCGTAGAAAATGTTGCTGCGAAAGACTCGAGTTCAAAATGCTACAGGATAACAACAAAGGCACCCTAATCGCAGGCTAATATGAATTTGGTGAAACAAATCATTATCATTTATGGTGTCGTTATGGAATGTCGTTATGTGCACAATGTGTTTTCTTAGAAAACGAAACGCGTTGTAGCAGCAGACAAGTGTATTGCATGAAAATCAGTCTGCTGCCTCTAGGATTCGTCACGATCTTGGTAGCTGATTATTTCCGAAAGTTTTTTTTTCTTCATCGTCCTATTGTCTTGATTTTACATGACCCCATATTTGTCGCACCATCCTTGTTTTAATCTAAGATATGCTGGAGAATATGCTATTTACAGCTGGCCGGATCAAAGAACTTTTGAATACCGACGAGGCGTTTTCCAATTACCCAGTTCCTCCTTAACTTTCTTTTTCTTCCGTTACCTGGCTCATCATTCTCCATTCTACTTCTTGTAAGAGGCTTGATCGAACGCGCCCCTATAAAACTGATGAAAAGCTAAGGGTCATGTTTCCGCTACTAGAGCCGCCCGTTTCTTTTTTTCTCCTGTATTTTGCCAGGGAATTTCGCAAAAAAAAAAGCGGTGATTGGTCGCCGACACGTCTCGTTTACTGGCGAAGCTTCGCGAACGCTGTTGCCGCGTCGGCTGCGGGCTAGGTAAACACATTCTCTCGTAACTCTTTGCCAGCGCCTGTAGTGGCGGAGAAATTTCTCGAAACTGAGGCTCATCAATCAACGCAACGCACATAATGAGACGATGCTCCTCTCTCTCTTCTCTCTCTCCTCCGATATTTGTGTGCATTGGATTTATGCCACTTCCCCAGCAAGCGGCAGGCGCACATCTGACGTGCTTAATCCGCCTATAACTAAACAGCCCGAGGCAGTACTGACGTTGTTTTGCTGATTTTTCCAGTTCGATTGAAGTTATTGGCACGCGAGCAGGCCTCTCGTATTTCGGCAGCACGCTGACCCCCCTAGGTGAACACGGTTCTTTATCTATTTGCAGGTGTCTCTACCATATGATGAATTCTCGGATCGGTTGCCTAATTTTGCTCGTTAATCTGATCTCTCACACTCATGTTGTTTTTCTTACATGATTTACTATTTTGCATGTGTGTAATTTTTCATACCGCATGCATTTAGTGGGTTTTCAATATGTAGTATGCATTTACTATCGGTGTCAAATGAAACACGAAGAGCAGCCAGCCCTATATAAACGGTATAGTGTGCACCGTCCAGCCAGCCCAATTGACAATTAGGCGTTCTGTTTTAAAACACAATGCATGTTCATGTTGCATGAACAGTACGCATTGTGTTATTGTTTTTGCTTGCTGATGTTCAGATTTTCTTCCGTACCGATACACAGTCTGAACCTCACTTATAACCTTGTTGCACAGACAGCCTAAACCATGGTTACGCTAACTACGGTTACGTTAACCACTGTTCGCTGATGTTACACGGCACACGAAACCGTGGTTATGCCGCTAACCACATTTTTAGGAACACCGAGTTAGCCGGCGTCTGTTAGGCAGATAACCGAAAAAAATGGCGGTGCCCACCACCGATGAGTGCATGCCGCGAGCAGGCATGGTGTTTTAACGCGATAGCGTTAAAGAGCTCATTTCGCAGAAACCCCGCCGCCAGCGTCGGCCCCGTTGGTTGTGAGCGAAAAATCATCTTTGTGTCTGTGACCGAAAAATCAAGCTACCGAGATAGCCGTGGGAGGCCGCTACTTGTCCACGCGTCTTGCGCACGCTTTCACACTGAAAAAGCCACGCATTCGAAGAAAAAAAAAAGCTCAAGGTTACGAGGCATGGTAGTTTCTTTGCCCTCCCCCCCCCCCTACGTAGCTTCCAGCACTTTCGTCGGGACGAGAGAAGAGATAATGCAATTGCAGCATGCGACAAACCTTTGTAACTCCACTCGCACTGGATGGATTCTTAAAAATTTCGCGGCGTTGAATTAGTGAGTCAATAAGCTCTTCTGGTGAATTCATTCCTTGGCTACATGAAAAAAGTGTTTCAGGGCCCCTTTAACACATTTTGTTGGACAGGTGTCACGATGTAAACGAGCCCATTCGGCGATAGTAGCGCGCGATGGTTGAACCTACTGTGTGCGTGTTTGTGTGCGTGCGTGTGTATGTAACAAAACATACGAATAAGTATGTACTTAGCGGTTGAAGGGTGCTCTAGGGGCCGGATTTAGTTATCGCGTTCAACTCTTAAAGGCGAAGCTTAAGGGTCCCCCAACTAGTTTTTTTTTCTGTCGCGAGAAACGCGGTATGCGTTTCCAGCTAGCTGAGTAACATCAACGAAACGTACTTGGCGCTAACCGTGGTTCAACGTGGTTAACCGTGGTTGGTCGTACCAGCGCTTAGCTTGCCTGTGTAACTTGGGTATTAGTTGGCCCCTTGTGCCACCGTTAATTTTTTTCTTTTTTTCACAGAATTATGCAGAAACGGACGCCGCAATGATACCGAACATAGTCACATCACATGCTAAGTCCTTGTGGTGTGATTAAGCATAAATGGAAGTTTGTGAATAACGTGACGTAGCATCTCTATACGGCGCCAGCGTCGGTAACCAAGCGCTTGACCACTCTATAGAACCGTCATTAAGCCTGCAGAATACCTTGCTACGCGTAATGGCAGTAACGCAGATAAATAAACAAAATAAGTAAGTGTTTCGCATGGCAAATGAAAGGAATGGGAAGCTAGCACGCATGTCCTAAATATGGAGATATATAAATACTTAGATAAATGCAGAAGCAGACGGACTCACAAAAGTGGAAATACTTATTATGGACAGCAAGAGCTAGCGGGACGCAAAATGTTCGATAATGCTGAATTCCCGTTTTGTCTGGGAATTTAATTGCAATAAAAGTTGTCCATTCTGCACAGGCCATTCAACTTTAGTGTTACCAGCTTGATTAGAAGCATTAAACACTGATATAGCAGAAATTTGAATTACTTGCGGATGTAACGTCCTGCAAACTTCCGTTGCTGATAGTACGTATGTACGTATGTTTACGTACGTACATACATACATACTGTTGCGAAGCGCGCCTCCGACGACGTTACGAAGGGCGCCTCGAAATCTCACCACTGCAACCACTGTTTTGAAAGACGGCGACGCCAACACGGTCCCGAAGGCGCCACTGCTTCGAACTCCACCGGGAAGGTCACCAGCCGTTTGGTAGCGTATGTTTCTCAGCTCGCGACTGCTTCTGCGCAGAGCTGATAGACGAGAGGACGAGACGACAGTGAGTTAAACAAGGTTTATGTGCAGCATATATACAGAGGCGTTACAAATTCGGCACTGGGGCCGACAGCTTAGAGACCCGAAGAGCCAAGCTCTCCTCTCTAACACATAGGTCTGCTCTCAAATGGGTCTGCTCTAAGATCTGCTAACACATAGCTCAACTCTCTATCACATAGCTCTCTTCTCTGACACACAGCTCAACTCTCTATCACATAGCCTTCTTCTCTGACACACAGCTCAACTCTCTATCACATAGCCCTCTTCTCTGACACACGTCTGCTCTCATATAGGACTGCTGCTCGCGGCGCGCCGCAGGGCTTCTTTTATATGCACCGGGTGGATTCTTTGAGTAAACAAATGTCCAACCAGAAGCGCCGCTGGTCATGAGGTCAGACTACTCCAATGGGGTCGCCGCTGGGCCGCGTCATTCTTTCTCATCGAATCTGGAGAGGCTGCGCTGCAGGTGGCTGCACCCAAGGACGAGTGACGTCGCCAGGCATTGCGTCAGACCCGCCAGACAGGAAGGCGCCGGTTGCTTGCTCGACGGGCTCGCTGGCTTAGGTGACTCACTGCACGTGCGCAGCAGAAAGGCGCCGTCGCGTGTTGACGCCGTTGAGTTGTTCGCGTCAGGCGGGCTCGCGGGCTGGCCTTGACACAGATTTCCCTTTTTCCGAGGCATGGACGTTCGCTGCGGACTCGCAGGCATAACAGCACCCCCGCCGCCAGACAATGCGCCGGAAAGACGAGCTGCTTCCACGTGGCTCGGATGTCAGGCGCGCTCGTTCGCCAGGTCTCTCCAGGTTTGCCTCCAGGGCCATGGGGAGAATGCAGCTCCAGACTCCGTTCCGGGAACACATCCCATTCTTGAGGACGGATCCCAGCTTCACTGGCTTGTCACTACAACTTGTCGACCAGCTTCGCTCGTCTCTTCTGACGATCTTTGGTTTCAGCACTTGTCGATGGTTCTTCAACTTGTCAAGAACGGTTCGACAATAGACAACACACGACACAAGCAAGTGCCCTCGGTCACCCGACAGAACACCAGACAACGTATAGTACAACATATACCTAGCTACGTGTCTATCAGAATTTCGTTCCCTCTACATCAAGAGGCACATGTGGGACACAAGACTCTGAAAATGACAACTCAATTTTTTTACACGTACAACAATGTAACGAATTAGAATACAACATGAAGTTGGCTCCTTGAGCTCACTCTGGACGATAGCGCTCAGCTCAGGTCATGATGAGGTCAAAATTTTGCCCCGAATCGCCAGCGAGAAACCGAAAGGTGGAGAAGGTACTAACTAAACGCACGGCTCAATGCGTTTGCATTAGCGTTTAGCTTTCCTTTTTTTAGCGAACGTCAAAGTTTTGCTGTTGGAGCATCATGCTTCATCTCAGTAACCAGCCACTTTTAGGCGACGATACCTATGTGGTACTAAGGGCTGCCCGTACTTACGACGTTGCACATCTGTGTAACTACAATATGGGAGTCCAGATTTCTCATAAAAAGAAACATTCCTTCTCAGCTCCTTCTTCTGGACTTCACTTAACCTAGGCTCTAGGTTTAACTGCTCCAAGGTTACCACCGATCCCCTTTCGATTACATCACTAGAACTCAAAATTTCTGCTCCCTCTTCCTCTGAAGCATTCAACAGCAGATTTGCGACCACTTGACGTTGAACGTATGGTTTCATCAAGTTACTGCGGTAAATTTTGTTCGGCCACCGCCCTAATTTCACTTCATAATTCATATCGGAAAGCTTCATGGGTGCCTTCCACTTGTCCGCGAATTTCCCCGCTCTCTGACAAGTGTCGCATGAGCGTACAAAGTCTTCGATATCCTTTCAGCATTTCGGCCAATAAAACTCAAGGGAAACTCTAGCCTTGGTCTTTTTCATGCCGAGATGCCCTGCCCATGCGTTTTCATGCGCCAGTTTCAATAGTTGGCGACGATACTTTTGTGGCACCAAGAGCTGCTCATACCTGCGACCTTGCGCATTTGTGTAGCTCCGATACAAAAGCCCTGCTTTTTCAAAAAAAAGACACATTCTTTTTCTTTTTTCCCATGTTTACGCTTTCCATTAGCGCTTTAGTCGAGAGGTCCTCACGCTGCTCTCGAATGAGCGTTTCTCGATCAACCCTCGACAGCTCACTCCAACTTTCCGCTACAGGCGAGAGCGTTGCAGCCCTCTCGCTCTGATTCAATGGCGCCATGTCGTCTACCCCTTCTACGGAAACCGCGCCGGTCGCTTCGGCAACGGGCCGCTCGAGTGACTGCTCACATGACTCACGCGGAAAATTTCCTCTCTCAGGTTCCGTCGACTCGCCGCCAAGGTCACTTGAAAGTTCACCGCATTGAACAAGATCAAGCGCCTGCGAAAGCTTCCGCGCTTGCGATCGCGTGAGGGCCATGTACGCTAAGTTGGGGAAGAACGATTTACCCTGCTCTTTGAGAAGCTGCTCTGAGTTGAGAAAAGATAAAGAAAACGATCGGGAAGCGCGGCAGACACAGCCGCTTCGGTGGGAAGCTTAACGAACGGACCTTCAATGACAACCATAGCGATTGGTAAGCAAGCACTCTGCTCCTCAGCGACTTGCCTGATCCACGCGCATACTCCTGCAAAGTCATCAGGAAACACCAATGAAGGATGGACAACGTCCATGGTTGCCTCGGAGTCTCTAAGTGCTCGACACGTTTTCCCATTCAAACTAATTTCTTGGATATACGGCTCTAACAACCGCATGTTCTTTTCCGATTCTCGGATTGTTGCAAAAGCAAACTTATGCTTACAGTTTATGGCGATGTGCCCTTCCTTTTTGCAGTTGTAGCAGATTAGTGGCTTCCGTGATTCAAACGCCCGTGTGGTATCAGTGCGTTGTTTGGGAACCTCACTCGATTTCTCCGCTTCCGTTTGCCCTTCCCCTACAGCGTCCTTCGTAAGAGACGGGTCCTTCTTGAAATTACGGTGCGGAGCGGGTTTCCGTTGATCAGGTTTCTTTGAAAAGCCCTCTTTCCTTTCATCATTTTCAACGCGCACTGCCCTGCTATGCAACTTTCGGCGAGTATAATACTCCTCAGCTAACTCTGCTGCCTTGTTTAGCTGTACTTCACCAAGTTTGTCCTGCAGCCAAAGTTTGACATCCTCCTCGATGCAGCGGTAGAATTGCTCCAATACAACGCATTCCACCACTTTATCGCGGTCGTCATGAACACCTTCGCCCTTGAGCCATTCAATTAAATCGGCTTTAAGACGAAATGCGAAGTCAACGTGTGATTCGTTCCCCTTTTTAGCATACCGGAACCTTTGCCTGAAAGCCTCGGGTGACAACTTATAACGTCTCAAGAGCACTTCCTTAACCTCGTCATAGCTCTCAAACGCTTCCCTCGACAAGCAAGTTATCGCGTCGGACACTTCGCCGGGAAGAAGAGCTAACAGGTTCCGCGCCCAAAGAGACCGCTTCAAAGCATTTCGCTCACAGACGTGTTCAAACTTGACGAGATACTTCGCCATATCCTCGCCTACTACGAACGGTGGCAATTGGTCCCGAATTCTATAACTGCTGACCTGAACTGTCGGAGAAGCTGCGCTAGGCACCTGCGAACACTGTAGGATTGCCAATTCTATTCGTTTCAACTCGAGGCATACCCGTCTCTCGGCCTCCTCGCGCTCGCGACGTTCACGCCTTTCAGCTTCTTCACTTTCGCGAACTTCTCGCCTTTCAGCTTCTTCACGTTCGCGAACTTCTCGCCTTTCAGCGTCTTCACGTTCGCGAGCTTCTCGCCTTTCAGCTTCCTCACGTTCGCGAGCTTCTACTTCTCGCCTATCGGCCTCCTTGCGGCGTGCTTTGATATCCGCCCAGGCCTCATCAACTTCCTCAGCCGACACTCATTCATCCCTCATAATCTTAAGGATCGCTTGCTTTCGTTTCGCACGACCCAAAGTAATGCCGAGTTCCTCACAAATTTCGATGAGTTCCTTCACCTTAAGGTTCTCCATCGTTCACACTAGCCTCTTGCTGTTTGCTCCTGTTAAGAATTTACTTGCCGTACCCACTATAAGTCAACTAGCAAGACGCGCAAGCAATTTTAAACACTCCCGTGTTTACACCCTCCACATTAACTTTGGTTTCAAAGCGCTTCGACTTGGCTTGAAACGATCAAAGCTTACTCTATTGCTTCACACAGCCCTTCTCTAAACTACTATAACCTGAGCTAGAGTAGTCTGGTGAACAGAGGAGAAAACATCAGGCACTCACCGCATCGATGTCGCTGACGCCGGCCGATCCCGCAGCTGCCAACCACTGTTGCGACACACATGTCTGCTCTCACATAGGGCTGCTGCTCGCGGCGCGCCGCAGGGCTTCTTTTATATGCACCCGGTGGATTCTTTGAGTAAACAAATGTCCAACCAGAAGCGCCGCTGGTCATGAGGTCAGACTCCTCCAATGGGGTCGCCGCTGGGCCGCGTCATTCTTTCTCATCGAATCTGGAGAGGCTGCGCTGCAGGTGGCTGCACCCAAGGACGAGTGACGTCGCCAGGCATTGCATCAGACCCGCCAGACAGGAAGGCGCCGGTTGCTTGCTCGACGGGCTCGCTGGCTTAGGTGACTCACTGCACGTGCGCAGCAGAAAGGCGCCGTCGCGTGTTGACGCCGTTGAGCTGTTCGCGTCAGGCGGGCTCGCGGGCTGGCCTTGACACAGATTTCCCTTTTTCCGAGGCATGGACGTTCGCTGCGGACTCGCAGGCATAACAATACATACATACATACATACATACATACATACATACATACATACATACATACATACATACATACATACATACATACATACATACATGCATACATACTTGCATACGTACATGCATACGTACATACATACATACATACGTACATACATACATACATACTGCATACATACATACATACTACATACATACATACGTACGTACGTACATACATACATACCTTCATAAAGAAAAAAGGATTGGTTTCGCGGTAATGAATTCGCTAAAGAAGGTTCATTTACTGCCACAAGCAGCCGTGCTGTCGAAAGAACTTCACAACCACCCCATAAGAACGGGAACAAGCAGCGCTAAGGACAGGATGGTGAAAGAACGACACACGAGCTGCTGTTAGAGAAAGGAAGAATCCGCAGGGGTAGAATACGCACAGACATAGACGAAGCATACGGAGAAGAAATCTTAACAAGCTTTGCTTTTCACGCCGTGTAGGAACAGTGGCGAAGGAAAGAACGCGAATAGTGCCGTATCTGCATTATCGTCTGTTTAGCATTTCCTTTCTAGATGTTGTACACTTGAATATCATGAAAAGTGGCCATATATATCTATTGCACTACCAGCAGCCATCCTAGCATGAACTTAGGTCAGAGAAAGACCGAGAGAGAGGTTCATGAAAGGATAAGAAATATTATTGACACTATTTTCTGCCTCCTGGTCTGAGCGCTTTTAGGGATGAAGAAGAGACGCAAAGATGATAGAAAGAAGAAGATAGAAGCGTGGGGGCAAAAGAGTCTTTTCACCTGCGCCGTTGGCACGAAGCTAGAGCATTCGTGGCGAGGTCTGAAGAAGCAAGGAACTCAAGGAAGTTCGGGTGGTTTGTATCTTCGAGCGTTGGGAAAAAGGGCGTCCTCCACCATCGCCGCAGCAAGACCGAGCAGGCGACAGCGGCCCCCGATCCCGCATCGTTGTTCGGCCAGGGCAGGGCAGGAGCGAATAATATGATCCAGTGTTTCTTCGTCTCCACATCTGCGCACGCAGAGAGCTTGATGAAAACAGTGCGCCTAACTGTTCACTTTTGTATATATACCTTCCACCTCCCCCTTGCCCTATCCCTCTTGATGGCGGACGTGCCGAAAGTGATTTCACTTATACTGCGCGGGACGTGTAAGCCTTGGGGTTCCCGACATCAATAAAGGGAAGACAAACGAATAACTTTCACAGAGATGCTGTTTACAATTAGGTTCTAGTGCCAGATAGCTCCCGCGCTGGCTGTATTCTGTGTCTTTGTATAGTCTTTTGTTTGGAGCAGGCGGCGCACGTATTGGCACCCTCATACACATTAAAATAAGAAGAAAGACGAAAGAACAAGCGCATTTGCACTGCGACGGTCGTCTCGCCGATGGAGTCAAACTATGTATATGTAAGTATGAACCTATATAGTGTCAGATACAGAGCGCCATCTGTCGAAACATATGACAGCTGTGTTGGAAACTTCTGCCTAAGTGGCAAAGAGTCGTGAAATACGGCCTAGTAGGTGAACATGCAACTGCTAAGGTGGACAGATGATTAGAGCGCGAGCACGCACGCACGTGTTACAGGCGCTCAAGGCAACACCCAGATAGTCGTATACGCAAGGAAACACACTTGGCTTTTTCGCGCGTAACACCACCTCTTCTGTTTAACAAGTTCCGCCATTTTAATCAATCAATCTTTAGAT
This sequence comes from Rhipicephalus microplus, assembly GCF_043290135.1. Lineage (NCBI taxonomy): Eukaryota > Metazoa > Arthropoda > Arachnida > Ixodida > Ixodidae > Rhipicephalus > Rhipicephalus microplus. The sequence continues at coordinate 290,509,166 of NC_134700.1, forward strand.
TATCAGACACATTTGCGCCGAGTAAAAGCCAATATTATATATATATATATATATATATATATATATATATATATATATATATATATATATATATATATATCTGATGTTACCTGATCCTCACCAGCAGCTTTGCCCCTTTGCATGCTCTCCAAAGCTTTTCTGACTTCTTCTATCATTACTGGTGGGGTGTAATCTGGGTTACTGCTAGTTCTTATAGTATTAAGGTCGTGGTTGTCTCGGCTACTGTACAGTTCTCTGTAAAACTCCTCCGCTATTTTAACTATCCTATCCATATTGGTGGATAGGATATTAAACACTCTGTATATATATATATATACAGAGTGTTTAAAGAAATGTGCCCAAATTCTGTTTAAAAATCAGCAAAAGACAATATTTTCTCGCTGTCTTCACAGTTGGTTTTTCTTTAGGAGCAGCCATATTGAGAAGTAAATAGGAAGGTAAATGAACTACCTTTTACATTAGTGGAGTGCAGCAGTTACGTCAAAGAGAAGAATTGTAGTCCTTGATGCGAAAAACTCATTTCTGCATTGAGATTTCAGAAAAGTGGCCTCTAGTAATAACGACGAATGAACAGAATTCTCCTAAATTTTATGGTGAAACTGTAAAGATGAAATAATTTCTGTAATGGCCCCAGGTATGGAGCTTAAGGCGAAATCGAAAATGCCAAAAGAAGCTGTTGTGTTTCTTCGCTTCTCGACTACGAAGGTAACTGAAGTGCTTATAGTTAGATGAGGAGCTGATACTGATACTGGTGCAAACGAAAAGATATATATATATATATATATATATATATATATATATATATATATATATATATATATATATATATATATGTAGCGAGGCCTCCGAACTCTGAAATGGGTCGCACTCTTGAATACCTTCTAGTGGGGCTACCCAACAAGGACGCCGCTCGCGCTGAGAGCCCGTGCTTGGCTGTGACTGTCGCCATTGCATATTCTCGCTCGTTGCCGGCTAATAAACGCCTTAACAATTTGGTGGAGAGTCCTGCGATCCCTGTCTATGCCTTTGGAGCTACGATCACGTACCCTGCCATCTACTATGTACCACGACGCTTCTCAGCAAACCCCTCCTCCAACGCCACCCCCTTGTCCCGGTGTCCCCGGAATCCGCGATCCACCCATCTTCACTGGCGCTGATGGCACTGACGTGGAGGACTGGCTCGCCATTTACGAGCGCGTGAGCGTCCCCAACAAATGGGACGAGGACGGCAAGCGGACGGCAAACTTGGTGTTTTACCTTGCCGGTATCGCCAGTTTGTGGTACAACAACCACGCGTCCGATTTTGCCACCTGGTCCGATTTCAAGACCACAATCGTTAACGTCTTCGGCCGCCCTGCTGTTCGCAAGCTGCAAGCCGAGCAGCGCTTGCGTGAACGTGCTCAGGAGGCTGGTGAGTCATTCACCAGCTATATTGAAGATGTCCTGGACCTATGTAACAAATCCAATCACACCATGTCCGAGTCTGACAAGATCCGAAACATCATAAAGGCATTGACGATGATGTCTTCACGATGCTGCTCGCCAAAAACCCCGGCACGGTGGCTGAGGTCATCACACTGTGCCAGAGCTACGAGGAGCTCCGCCGGCAGCGTTCGATGACCCGACGCTCCTCACCACGAGCTGCAACTCTTGCTGGCTTGGAGGCCAGTTGTGACCAAGTGGCGTTGATGGCAGACCTGAAGACCTTTATCCGTGAGGAAATCGCGCGTCAGTTCTCGCTCCTGCCCTTTGCCCACCAACCTGCTGTTCAACAATCGGCTACTACCCCTCTCCCTCCCATCCGCCGAGCGATCGAACAGGAAATAGCGGAGGTAATGCCGGCTTACCACCCCCCACAGCCTCCGGCTCCTGCGCCCCTGAGTTACGCGCAAGTGGTCGCCAGTCCGCCCCAAGTCGTTCCAGCAACCGCCCCTCTGACTTACGCCGAAGCTGCCGCTCGACCTCCGTCCTTTGCAGCGGGTATGCCCGCTACGTATGTTGATGTAACCCCTCAGACTCAGCTTCAGTCCACCATGCAGCCACCGTTCCGTCCATCGGCCCTTACGACATGGGTGAGACCTACCCCGGTAAACAGATGGCGCACACCCGACAACCGGCCCATCTGCTTTGCCTGTGGTTACGCCGGTCACGTAGCCTGTTATTGCCGTCGCGTACAGCCGGCTCCGATTTCTTCCCCTGTTGCTGGCCAACTCAGCCGTCCTTATCACGAAGAACCGCCGTCAATGTCACCTCGGTCTCGCCCAGGTCCATCTCGAAGATCGCCGTCTACACGACGTCGTTCCCTGTCCCCCATGCGGCCAAGTGCGGCTGCTCATGTGCGGGAAAACTGGTCGTCGCAGTCCCCGAGGCAAGGACTGCGACGCTATTGCAATGTGAAAGCCCTCAGAGCAGCCCCTCGAATGTCATTGACGTGCTTGTGGACGGTGTTTGTGCATCGGCTCTTATTGACACTGGAGCTGCCGTATCAGTTATGGACGAAAAACTCTGCCGCTTACTTCGAAAAGTGACGACGCCACTTTCTGGGTTATCCCTCCGTACTGCAAGTTTGCACCGCATTCATCCTACAGCAGGGTGCACAGCTCGCGTTGTCATCCAGGACGTTCTGTATGTCGCCCAGTTTATCATCATTCAGGCATGCTCTCATGACGTCATCCTGGGATGGGACTTTCTCTCCCGCCATGACGCCGTCATTCATTGTGCCGCCGCCGAAATTGAGCTCTCACCCTTCTCGCATTTGACGCCGGAAGACAGTCCCCCGACACTGAGCAAGATTCTAACGAAAGACGATACAACAGTGCCTCCAAACTCGACGACGGCTGTGTCTGTCTACTGCGCTGGTCTCTCCGACACCATTGGACTTGTTTCGCCATCTGACCGCGCTTGCAGCAGCAAAGGGTCTCTAGTACCTTTCGCGACCATGCAGGTCAACCAGGGCAACACTACTATTTTTGTAACCAACCCGTCCTCGTACGCTGTTACCTTGCTTCGAGGGGAATGTCTCGGCAGAGTGGAACCAGTCGACGACGCACAAGTCCTGGACGTACCCGATGACACGCGCGGTCCCAGGTCGTGTACCATCAATGCTGTTTCCACTTCTGATTCGTCATCTGCTGATGTATTTGGCCCCTCCATCGCTGACAACCTTACGGCCGTACAGCGTTCCCAACTTCTGGACCTGTTGCAAGAATATCGTTCTTCTTTCGATGTCGGGCGAAGTTCTCTCGGTCGCACGTCCGTTGTTACGCATCGCATCGACACTGGTGCCCATCCACCTTTACGGCAACGTCCATATCGCGTGTCGCCTGCTGAACGTCGAGTAATTAATGATCAGGTTGACGATATGCTCCGACGCGACGTTATTCGGCCCTCGGACAGTCCATGGGCGTCTCCTGTTGTTCTTGTTGCGAAGAAAGACGGTTCTGTGCGGTTCTGTGTGGACTACAGACGGCTCAATAAGATCACTCGCAAGGATGTTTATCCACTGCCACGCATCGATGACGCGATCGACAGCCTTCATGGAGCCGATTTTTTTTCTTCTCTCGATCTGCGCTCGGGGTACTGGCAAGTACCCATGGCTGACGACGCTCGACCAAAGACCGCCTTCGTCATGCCAGACGGCTTGTACGAGTTCAACGTCATGCCGTTTGGTCTATGTAATGCACCCGCGACCTTTGAGCGCATGATGGACACCGTTCTGCGCAACTTGAAATGGTACACGTGCTTGTGTTACCTCGACGATGTCATTGTCTTTGCTCCGGATTTCTCCACGCATCTTCAACGTCTGAAAGAAGTTTTCGCACGTGTGAGCAATGCCGGCTTGCAACTAAATCTGAAAAAGTGCCGCTTTGCAGCACGGCAACTCACCATACTGGGGTACGTCGTGTCCAAAGACGGCATTCTTCCTGATCCTGCCAAGCTTCAGGCCGTGGCCGAATTCCCCAAACCTGCATCTGTCAAAGAACTGCGTAGTTTCGCGGGCCTGTGCTCATACTTCCGACGCTTCATACGAAATTTCGCCACGATTATATCACCGCTGACGAAGCTCCTTGGAAGCAACGGGCCCTTGAATTCGTGGTCATCCGAGTGCGACGACGCGTTCGCGAAGCTCGGCCATTTGTTGACGTCGCCTCCCATTCTACGCCACTACGACCCTACAGCCCCAACGGAGGTGCACACGGACGCCAGCGGTGTAGGCCTCGGCGCTGTCCTGGCGCAGCGAAAACCCGGATTCCCTGAATTTGTCGTAGCATATGCAAGCCGTACGCTCACGAGAGCCGAGAAAAACTACACCGTCACGGAGAAAGAGTGCCTGGCGATCGTCTGGGCTCTTACAAAGTTTCGACCTTATTTGTATGGTCGCCCATTCGATGTCGTCACCGACCATCATGCACTATGCTGGCTTTCCTCATTGAAGGATCCCTCAGGCCGTCTCGCCCGTTGGGCTCTTCGCTTACAAGACTACGACATCCGCGTGCTGTACCGCAACGGACGCCAGCATGCTGACGCCGACGCCCTCTCGCGCTCCCCTCTGCCTGAAGGTGATGTGCTCTGCTCAGTATCCTCGGCTGCTGTTTCTGCCATTGATGTTGACATCATCGCTACCGAACAGCGAAAGGATAATTGGATCGGCCCGCTCATCGACATGCTCTCTGATCCATCCGCAACGCCATCCACGCGTGCCTTGCGTCATCAAGCTCGCCATTTCACCATCCGTGACGGCCTTCTACACCGACGCAATTACGACGCCGACGGCCGGTAGTGGTTACTCGTGATACCCCGCAGTCTGCGGTCAGAAATATGTGAATTCTTTTATTCTGATCCGCAATGCGCGCACTCTGGGGTATTCAAGACCTACCACCGCATTCGACAACGCTACTTCTGGCTGCTACGTACCGCTATGTACAGCAGTTCGTTCGCTCTTGCCTCACTTGCCAACGCCGTAAACCGTCAGCCCACATGTCGCACGCCAGTCTGCAACCGTTACCTTGCCCTGACCGTTCTTTGGGCGCGTAGGTATCGATTTGTATGGACCACTTCCTCTGACGTCGGCTGGTAACCGCTGGGCCATCGTTGCCGTTGACCATTTAACGCGATACGCCGAAACCGCCGCTCTCCCTGCGGCTACTGCGCGCGATGTTGCGTCCTTCCTGCTGCATCGATTTATACTGCGCCACGGACCACCCCAAGAGCTTCTTTCTCAGCGATCGAGGCCGTGTCTTCTTGTCGGAAGTCGTCGAAGCCATTCTGACGGAGTGCCATTCTGTCCACCGCAAAACTACTGCTTACCACCCGCAGACGAATGGCCTCACCGAACGCTTTAACCGCACCCTCGGCGACATGCTTTCTATGTACGTCGCTGCCAACCACACTAATTGGGATAATATACTGCCCTTCGTCACCTACGCCTACAACACCGCCCCTCAGAGCACGACTGGTTTTTCACCTTTCTACTTGCTGTACGGAAGGCACCCGTCGCACACCATGGACATGATACTCCCGTACACGCTGGATCCATCTGAGTGTACACCTATTTCCGAGACAGCCAGGCTTGCTGAAGAGTGTCGCGAGCTTGCCAAGACTTTTACGACGCAAGAGCAAGAGCGGCAGAAAAGTATTCGTGATGGCTCCACCTCTTCTGAGCCCACGTTCCTTCCTGGTGCGCTTGTATGGCTCTCGATCCCGACCTCTGCAGCTGGCCTCTCTTCCAAACTACGTCCCAAATACGAAGGCCCCTACCGTGTCATCGAGCGCACCGCACCCGTCAACTATCTGATCGAACCCGTTGAACAATCTTCGGACATGCGCCGCCGTGGGCGAGACATCGTCAACGTGGAGCGCCTGAAGGCTTATTATGACCCGCTCATAGTAACAAGCTGTTAGGTCGCCAGGCGGCTCCCTCTTCGTCCCCGGGGTGATTGTAGCGAAGCCTCTGAACTCTGAAATGGGTCGAACTCTTGAGTACCTTCTAGTGGGGCTACCCAACAAGGACGCCGCTCGCGCTGAGAGCCCGTGTTTGGCTGTGACTGTCGCCATTGTATATTCTCGCTCGTTGCCGGCTAATAAACGCCTTACCAATATATATATATATATATATATATTGGTAAGGCGTTTATTAGCCGGCAACGAGCGAGAATATACAATGGCGACAGTCACAGCCAAACATATATATATATATATATATATATATATATATATATATATATAGGCAGGCATGGTGGTTGAGTGGCCGTAGCGTTGCATATATTCCAGTAGATCCTCCGTGAGCGGTCCTAGAGTCTGGCCCAGACTCTAGGCCGAAATGTCGAAATAAACCACGTTGTGACCGCTCACGGAGGATATACTAGACTATATATATATATATATATATATATATATATATATATATATATATATATATATATATATATATATATATATATATATATATATATATATATACATTCTCGGAGCGTGCAGAGCGCGACAGGGCGGAAATGTGCGATGCAAAATTGTTAGAACGGGGGTCGCAGACAAGCCATAGCTGGCTTCATCGACATAGCTGTCGACATAGCTGTCGACATAGCTGGCTTCATCAGTTAGCGACCGCGGTTTTCTCCAGGCGTGAATATGTGACTCGGAAGTTTCTTTTCAAATTCCTTCCATGTGTGAGCACAACGTTATTGCTCAAACATAATGGAAGCTGTTACACATTACGTTTTAGCGCCGGTTGTGAGCTGGTATATAAAGTGGTTGGTGCATCGTGACGGATGAGCTGTCAGTTGCCTGTCGTTTTTTTTTGTACGAAAGAAGATCGTGTACTGAAAGAAGTAAGGGTAGAGGCTGGTTCGTAATATTGGAGGGGTGCTAGCATGCTTCGGTCGAATTAAACACGGAAATCTGGTGCCATGGTAGCTTTAAAAATGAAATCGCAGGTTGACGGAAATAGCGGCCCCGACAACGATTAATCAAGAAAACGAAAGCGAATGGGTGTGATACACATTTATTTATTGCTTTCTTGATAATTGCGATTATTCGAATTTGTTTACTTCGGAAAAATTTTCGGTCCTATGCAATTTGAATGAACGAGGTTTTACTGTATATTGGACAAGGGGACCGGGCACTTCAGCCATGAGGCTTTTATTTTCATGACCCGTACGTTCAAAGCCCAAACAGCAAAAGAATATTGTGATGTATCCTGGCTATATCGCATGCTGATACCCATCTTAGCTGGATTGCCGGCAGTATTTAGCCGTGTTTCGCCTAAGTCGACGCGCATCGCTCGATTCGGCGTCAATTACACGCTTCTGGGCAAGGATATGGAATGCGGGGCACGAAGAACGCACTCTGCACCAGCGTTGTGTCCTGGCAACGCTGGTGTAGTGTCCTAATTCACACCTTGCTCTTCACTGCGAACAAATAGCGCGGCTGTGACATTGCTTGCTACAGTGGTCGCACCATCTTTCTCGCCATCCAGGCCTTCATTCCTCAGCGTTTGTCTCCAGGGTGAATTTTATCAACCTTGCGTTTCTTGTACATACGGCTAGATGTAAGCGATGCTGCAACTTCTGCTTTTATACGAGTGTAACATCAGTATTATGCGGAAGCGTGGGTGATCGCAATGCAAGTATCCGGTAAAGGGCCCCAAAGGTCATGGGCGCGAACTTTTGTATATCGAAGCCACCATAACGTGCGCAGCTTCGATTTCCTGTTTACACACTCTGTTGGACTTTGTTATAGCGAACACTACTATGGCGCACCATTGGTTATAGCGAACGTTGGTTGGTCACGCTTCATTTTCGTCACGTTTATTCTTTTTATAACATAGCTTAAAAAGTAAAATAAAACGTTAGGTGATCTGGTGTAGGTGGTTGATAAACAGAGGGGCGTCAAAATATCAGAGCGTCGTCTGTGCTCTTCCTTTCCTTGTGCGCTGTATTTTCTCGCCCATCCTTTTATCAGCAACCCAAAACGTGAGAGTGGTCGCCATATCGGCTGTAGCGAGGAAATCCTTGGTTTTCGAGAAGCTTCAAACAGGTAACATTGAGTTAAACGTAAAGCAAGTATAGAAAGACCTTCAAAACCTGACTAGTTCAAGAGGTGTTTTTAACAGCGAAAAAATGTTTAAAAATAGAGTGAAGATTTGACAATTTTTTATGAAGGCAACTTTCTTCTTCTTTAGGTCATCTTCGTGTTACCATCTTCACAACTTAAAATCTCGCAAGAAGCGTATATATATATATATATATATATATATATATATATATATATATATATATATATATATATATATATATATATATATATATATATATATATATATATATATATATAGTGGGTGAAAAGATAACTTGCCGTGGGCAGGATCCGAACCTGCCCATGGCAACTTATCTTTTCACCCACTTTTCTTCTCATTTAGATTCCAATCGGCCTAATAACTTCCCCTATACCTGCCTTGGCATTTGTGCCTGTTACATCTCATATATATATATATATATATATATATATATATATATATATATATATTGTTAAGGCGTTTACTAGCCGGCAACGAGCGAGAATATACAATGGCGACAGTCACAGCCAAACACGGGCTCTCAGCGCGAGCGGCGTCCTTGTTGGGTAGCCCCACTAGAAGGTACTCAAGAGTTCGACCCATTTCAGCGTTCGGAGGCTTCGCTACAATTACCCCGGGGTCGAAGAGGGAGCCGCCTGGCGACCTAACAGCTCGTTACTATGAGTGGGTTATAATAAGCCTTCAGGCGCTCCACGATGACGATGTCTCGCCCACGGCGGTGCATGTCCGAAGATTGTTCAACGGGTTCGATCAGATAGTTGACGGGTGAGGTGCGCTCGATGACACGGTAGGGGCCTTCGTATTTGGGACGTAGCTTGGAAGAGACGCAAGCTGCAGAGGTCGGGATCGAGAGCCATACAAGCGCACCAGGAAGGAACGTGGGCTCAGAAGTGGTGGAGGCATCACGAATACTTTTCTGCCGCTCTTGCTCTTGCGTCGTAAAAGACTTGGCAAGCTCGCGACACTCTTCAGCAAGCCTGGCTGTCTCGGAAATAGGTGTACACTCAGATGGATCCAGCGTGTACGGGAGTATCGTGTCCATGGTGTGCGACGGGTGCCTTCCGTACAGCAAGTAGAAAGGTGAAAAACCAGTCGTGCTCTGAGGGGCGGTGTTGTAGGCGTAGGTGACGAAGGGCAGTATATTATCCCAATTAGTGTGGTTGGCAGCGACGTACATAGAAAGCATGTCGCCGAGGGTGCGGTTAAAGCGTTCGGTGAGGCCATTCGTCTGCGGGTGGTAAGCAGTAGTTTTGCGGTGGACGGAATGGCACTCCGTCAGAATGGCTTCGACGACTTCCGACAAGAAGACACGGCCTCGATCGCTGAGAAGCTCTTGGGGTGGTCCGTGGCGCAGTATAAATCGATGCAGCAGGAAGGACGCAACATCGCGCGCAGTAGCCGCAGGGAGAGCGGCGGTTTCGGCGTATCGCGTTAAATGATCAACGGCAACGATGGCCCAGCGGTTACCAGCCGACGTCAGAGGAAGTGGTCCATACAAATCGATACCTACGCGCCCAAATGGACGGTCAGGGCAAGGTAACGGTTGCAGACTGGCGTGCGACATGTGGGCTGACGGTTTACGGCGTTGGCAAGTGAGGCAAGAGCGAACGAACTGCTTCACACAGCGGTACATCCCGCGCCAGAAGTAGCGTTGTCGAATGCGATGGTAGGTCTTGAATACCCCAGAGTGCGCGCATTGCGGATCAGAATGAAAGGATTCACATATTTCTGACCGCAGACTGCGGGGTATCACAAGTAACCACTGCCGGTCGTCGGCGTCGTAATTGCGTCGGTGTAGAAGGCCGTCTCGGATGGTGAAATGGCGAGCTTGACGACGCAAGGCACGCGTGGATGGCGTTGCGGATGGATCAGAGAGCATGTCGTTCAGCGGGCCAATCCAATTATCCTTTCGCTGTTCGGTAGCGATGATGTCAACATCAATGGCAGAAACAGCAGCCGAGGATACTGAGCAGAGCACATCACCTTCTGGCAGAGGGGAGCGCGAGAGGGCGTCGGCGTCAGCATGCTGGCGTCCGTTGCGGTACAGCACGCGGATGTCGTAGTCTTGTAAGCGAAGAGCCCAACGGGCGAGACGGCCTGAGGGATCCTTCAATGATGAAAGCCAGCATAGTGGATGATGGTCGGTGACGACATCGAATGGGCGACCATACAAATAAGGTCGAAACTTTGTAAGAGCCCAGACGATCGCCAGGCACTCTTTTTCCGTGACGGTGTAGTTTTTCTCGGCTCTCGTGAGCGTACAGCTTGCATATGCTACGAAATATTCAGGGAATCCGGGTTTTCGCTGCGCCAGGACAGCGCCGAGGCCTACACCGCTGGCGTCCGTGTGCACCTCCGTTGGGGCTGTAGGGTCGTAGTGGCATAGAATGGGAGGCGACGTCAACAAATGGCGGAGCTTCGCGAACGCGTCGTCGCACTCGGATGACCATGAATTGAAGGGCCCGTTACTTCCAAGGAGCTTCGTCAGCGGTGATATGATCGTGGCAAAATTTCGTATGAAGCGTCGGAAGTATGAGCACAGGCCCATGAAACTACGCAGTTCTTTGACAGATGCAGGTTTGGGGAATTCGGCTATGGCCTGAAGCTTGGCAGGATCAGGAAGAATGCCGTCTTTGGACACGACGTACCCAAGTATGGTGAGTTGCCGTGCTGCAAAGCGGCGCTTTTTCAGATTTAGTTGCAAGCCGGCATTGCTCCCACGTGCGAAAACTTCTTTCAGACGTTGGAGATGCGTGGATAAATCCGGAGCAAAGACAATGACATCGTCGATGTAACACAAGCACGTGTACCATTTCAAGTTGCGCAGAACGGTGTCCATCATGCGCTCAAAGGTCGCAGGTGCATTACATAGACCAAACGGCATGACGTTGAACTCCTACAAGCCGTCTGGCGTGACGAAGGCGGTCTTTGGTCGAGCGTCGTCAGCCATGGGTACATGCCAGTACCCCGAGCGCAGATCGAGAGAAGAAAAAAAATCGGCTCCATGAAGGCTGTCAATCGCTTCATCGATGCGTGGCAGTGGATAAACATCCTTGCGAGTGATCTTATTGAGCCGTCTGTAGTCCACACAGAACCGCAGAGAACCGTCTTTCTTCGCAACAAGAACAACAGGAGACGCCCATGGACTGTCCGAGGGCCGAATAACATCGCGTTGGAGCATATCGTCAACCTGATCATTAATAACTCGACGTTCAGCAGGCGACACGCGATATAGACGTTGCCGTAAAGGTGGATGGGCACCAGTGTCGATGCGATGCGTAACAACGGACGTGCGACCGAGAGAACTTCGCCCGACATCGAAAGAAGAACGATATTCTTGCAACAGGTCCAGAAGTTGGGAACGCTGTACGGCCGTAAGGTTGTCAGCGATGGAGGGGCCAAATACACCAGCAGATGACGAATCAGAAGTGGAAACAGCATTGATGGTACACGACCTGGGACCGCGCGTGTCATCGGGTACGTCCAGGACTTGTGCGTCGTCGACTGGTTCCACTCTGCCGAGACATTCCCCTCGAAGCAAGGTAACAGCATACGGGGACGGGTTGGTTACAAAAAAATGGCAGCATATCCACGGAGTGAATGATGGAGAGTGGGGCGAAGCATTCGTCCGTCCATGCGTCCGTCTGTGTGACCGTCCATGCGTCTGTTTGTGCGCCCGTCCCTGCGTTCTTTCATGCATCCGCCCCTGCATCCGTTCATGCGTCCATCCATGTATCTGTTTGTGTGTCCGTTCTTCATCTATTCAACACTCCAAGTCCCACCATCTCGCATCTTTTTATCATATATTCCCCATATAGAAGCACCGCCATCCAGCGGACATTCCAAGGACTAAACGAGAGGTGGCACACGCACACTTTCTTACAAACTGCGCTTTGGGTCCACTTCCCACCTTTATCCACCTCGAGTTCATGGTATATTCTAGTTCACTGTATTCATGGCACTGCGACCAAACGCTCGCTAAACCTTTCGAAAACCAAGGAGGTTACGCCCAGCGAGTATAATGTAGCAACCTTTCCCTGTCAGATTGGGCTCAATTTACATGCCAATGGCTGCTAATGAGAAATGAGAGACAGGAGAATTCGGCTTTTACTTTCTTACGGCTTGCGCTTCGTATCTACTTCTCACTTTTAACCACCTTGAGTTCATTCATGGTATATACAAGTTCATTGTATGCATGGCACTGCAGCTCAACGCTCGCTAAACCTTTCTAAAGCTAAGGAGGTTACACCCAGCGAGTATAATGTAGCATCCCTTTCTTGTCCGATAGTGCTCAATGTACATGCCAATGGCTGCTAATGGGGATCGCAGCGTGCGCGTTGACTAAAAGCCGAATGCTCATGTCTCTCATTCCCCATTAGCAGCCATACGCATGTACATTGAGCACTATTTTTTATTGTTAAACAACGCACAGAAGAAATCTCTCACTGGCACCACCTTGGAGGTCAAGTGTTATACCTATTTCAGGTATGTGCCACTGGTGGTTACATACGAGGGACGCCCAAGCCACGCCATAAGGAGCTTCGCCCCTAAAATAGCAGTGTTGCCCTGGTTGACCTGCACGGTCGCGAAAGGTACTAGCAACCCTTTCCTGCTGCAAGCGCGGTCAGATGGCGAAACTAGTCCAATGGTGTCGGAGAGACCAGCGCAGTAGACAGACACAGCCGTCGTCGAGTTTGGAGGCACTGTTGTATCGTCTTTCGTTAGAATCTTGCTCAGTATCGGGGTACTGTCTTCTGGCGTCAAATGCGAGAAGGGTGAGAGCTCAATTGCGGCGGCGGCACAATGGATGACGGCGTCATGGCGGGAGAGAAAGTCCCATCCCAGGATGACGTCATGAGAGCATGCCTGAATGATGATGAACTGGGCGACATACAGAACGTCCTGGATGACAACGCGAGCTGTGCACCCTGCTGTAGGATGAATGCGGTGCAAACTTGCAGTACGGAGGGATAACCCAGAAAGTGGCATCGTCACTTTTCGAAGTAAGCGGCAGAGTTTTTCGTCCATAACTGATACTGCAGCTCCAGTGTCAATAAGAGCCGATGCACAAACACCGTCCACAAGCACGTCAATGACATTCGAGGGGCTGCTCTGAGGACTTTCACATTGCCATAGCGTCGCAGTCCTTGCCTCGGGGACTGCGACGACTAGTTTTCCCGCTCATGAGCTGCCGCACTTGGCCGCATGGGAGACAGGGAACGATGTCGTGGAGACGGCGATCGTCGAGATGGACCTGGGCGAGATCGAGGTGGCAAAGACGGCGGTTCTTCGCGACAAGGACGGCTGAGTTGGCCAGCAACAGGTGAAGAAATAGGAGCCGGCTGTACGCGATGGCAATAACGGGCCACGTGACCGGCGTAACCGCAGGCAAAGCAGATGGGCCGGTTGTCGGGTGTGCGCCATCTGTTCACCGGGGTAGGTCTCACCCATGTAGCAAGGGCTGATGGACGGAACGGTGGCTGCATGGTGGACTGAAGCTGAGGCTGAGGGGTTACGTCGACATACGTAGCGGGCATACCCGCTACAAAGGACGGAGGTCGAGCGGCAGCTTCGGCGTAAGTCAGAGGGGCGGTTGCTGGAACGACTTGGGGCGGACTGGCGACCACTTGCGCGTAACTCAGGGGCGCAGGAGCCGGAGGCTATGGGGGGTGGTACGCAGGCATTACCTCCGCTATTTCCTGTTCAATCGCTCGACGGATGGGAGGGAGAAGGGTAGTAGGTGATTGTTGAACAGTCGGTTGGTGGGCAAAGGGCAGGAGCGAGAAATGACGCGCGATTTCCTCACGGATGAAGGACTTTAGGTCTGCCATCAACGCCACTTGGTCACAACTGGCCTCCAAGCCAGCAAGCGTTGCAGCTCGTGGTGGGGAGCGTCGGGTCATCGAACGCTGCCGGCGGAGCTCCTCGTAGCTCTGGCACAGTGTGATGACCTCAGCCACTGTGCCGGGGTTTTTGGCGAGCAGCATCGTGAAGGCATCATCGTCAATGCCTTTCAGGATGTTTCGGATCTTGTCAGACTCGGACATGGTGGGATTAGATTTGTTGGATAGGTCCAGGACGTCTTCAATATAGCTGGTGAATGACTCACCAGCCTCCTGAGCACGTTCACGCAAGCGCTGCTCGGCTTGCAGCTTGCGAACAGCAGGGCGGCCGAAGACGTTAACGATTGTGGTCTTGAAATCGGACCAGGTGGCAAAATCGGACGCGTGGTTGTTGTACCACAAACTGGCGACACCGGCAAGGTAAAACACCAAGTTGGTCAGCTTGCCGTCCTCGTCCCATTTGTTGGGGACGCTCACGCACTCGTAATCGGCGAGCCAGTCTTCCACGTCAGTGCCATCAGCGCCAGTGAAGATGGGTGGATCGCGGATTCTGGGGACACCGGGACAAGGGGGTGGCATTGGAGGAGGCGTTTGCTGAGAAGCGTCGTGGTACATAGTAGATGGCAGGGTACGTGATCGTAGCTCCAAAGGCATAGACAGGGTTCTTAGCACTCTCCACCAAATTTTTAAGGCGTTTACTAGCCGGCAACGAGCGAGAATATACAATGGCGACAGTCACAGCCAAACACGGGCTCTCAGCGCGAGCGGCGTCCTTGTTGGGTAGCCCCACTAGAAGGTACTCAAGAGTTGGACCCATTTAAGCGTTCGGAGGCTTCGCTACAATATATATATGTAGAGAGAGAGAGAGATAGAGAGAGAGAGAGAGCTTTTATGCGGCAAAGCGCAGATTGTCTTCCATGTCTTATGACGCAGTAGTGCATGTGGGCTCTATTCTATGTCCAGCATGCAAAGGCAAAGCATCCGCGTAGGAGTAGATACAAACATGCAGTTTCTTTTTTTTTGCGTGGACAACAATCGCACAGCTGTCGACACATATGTCTAGAATGACGGAATGTCGCGCACGAAACAGCACAGGCGGCATCTGCAGATCGACCCAGGCCACATCTGAGCATGCGCGTCGGCAATGATGCGCCTCCCTATAGCAGTTTCCGCCTTCTTTTAATGCCGCGACTGCGGTACGTGATGTGGCCCTCACAAGCGCTGTCAACTGTATACCCCCCCCCCAGAAAAATTGGAATCACCTTGAACAGCGCTTGTTATACGGTGGATTTGTTCTCTGTTTGGGGTACTAAATCATAGCGATAACAGTTCACGTCTGGTTTTCTGAATTTTTTGTTTGTTTTTCACTTAACCGCTCAGAGCGCTCTCGATGTTACCAAAGTGGTTGTGGCATTCGTGGTGATCAACAAGGATGAAAAGTACAAAGGAGGCACTTTGTTGGTGCCGCGCATGCTCTTATGTGAAGGCACATGTCGCTCGTCCAGTTCCTATAGCACGACGCTCAGTCGTTCTAGACAAGGGAATTGAATGTAGAACGCATGTGTTGCGCAAGCGTGTAGGTTTAATAGTGTAGCGAGATGTCTTTACCACCGTTCATCTGACTGTGAACTAATGCGCCCGATGATGTGCAATATCATTACTATTGGGAGTGGTGTACTTTCATGAGAGGTGTGAACGAGTACTTAGAAGAACCTTGTCGAAAAAACTCGAGAGCAAACGCCCAGCGGTTCACAAAAGCCATCGTCGAAAACGAAGCAGAACAAGGAAGCCGGGTGAGTTAACCTGCTACAGTGTTTGATCTGCATTTCTGCGCCGTCGTCAGCAGGTAGCTGTTATTACTGTCCTCCTTGCTTTGTTCGCTCATAACCTCGCCCGTAGCACTGGTTGCCCCTTTGCGATGCCAGGCCAGGCATGGCTGTTGACCTTTACGGTGCAGGTTCGATGCCGGCTGCGGTGGTCTCATATTCAATGAAGGTGAGATGGCTATGCACGCCTATTGTATATGCAATCAGCGCTGTTGATGGCTCCAGAAATTCAGGCCACTTGAGATCCTTTCCCGTGTGCTGATATTGCACGTCATGGAGCTTTGTTATCTAGCCGTCATCAAAATGCAAGCCACCGGCCTAATTTTACTTGCGTCATCAGAATCACCAGCCGAGCAAGGGCCTTGTTATAAGTATGATGTAAGCGCATAAAATTTAATAATTTGCTCATTTAAAAGTTGTGCAACGTTTTTTTTTTCGTGCAGCCCCTTGAGGGAGTACTGGCTCTAATTTTATAACTTTAACAGCTCGTTAATTTGACCGATATAACACTGTTCGTGGTAGATCAGCTGAGCGCGAACAAGAAATTTTTTAGCAACACCGGAAAAAGGGGTGGTTAATTACAGGACTGTAGGCAGAGCAATCGCGTTTGATTGCAGCTGAAATCCTGATTTTTATTTTTGAATTCGTTTGGTCAATGCGATGCGAGTCCCTCTTATTGCTCCTACATTTAAGTTAATATCTTTACTCGCTGTTCTGGGGTAGATATGAACTGTCAATCACCTGAGACGCATACCCTGGTTGTGCGGCCCGTGCCATACGGCATAAGAGGCTACCATGAAAGCGCCCAGACGTAGGCGGCCAGATAGACAAGTAGATAAGAAACACTCAAAGTGCCTGGTGTTCAATAAGAAATGCTTCGCATTGGGCCCCGCCACGGTGGTCTAGTGGCTAAAGTACTCGGCTGCTGAGCCGCAGGTCGCGGGATCGAATCCCAGCTGTGGCGGCTGCTGGATACGATGGAGGCGGAAATGTTGTAGGCCCGTGTGCTCAGATTTGAGTGCACGTTAAAGAACACTAGGTGGTCGAAAATTCCGGAGCCCTCCACTACGGCGTCTCTCATAATCATATGGTGGTTTTGGGACACTGAAACTCACATATCAATCAAATCAATGCTTCGCATTGAAAACGTAAAAGAATAAGGTTCCGTTTCTGAATTTGTCTGAGGATATCAGGACCGTCGCGACGACAAGCGTGAGCAGCGAATGCCATGGGACGAAATTGCGACTCAGCATGCCGAAGTAAAGAGCTATCCTCGTCGATTGGCTCATGTACGAGCGTTGTAATTCGATTTGCTCAACGCATTCGGATTGGCTTCGAGCTGCGCGCAAAGCGTGGAAATATTGACCATAGACGGCAGAAATTGTTTGCGAAGACACACAGAAACCTATTGCCTATAAGCCATTTTTATATCTATACGCTATTTCTTGGCCCTATTCCTCTCCCTCGTACTTAGTATCAAACCGGATGCTGAAATGTGATTAACCTCCCGGCCTTCCTCTTCATCGCTCTCTTTCAATCTTTGTGTGATCGTGCATACGTGGTAACGTAACGAGCCATTGCGCAGAACTTCTCGAGTGACAGATGTCGCCCAGACCAAATCTTTCGGAACACAATTTCGTGACCGGAAACCAATATCCCCGGATGTCTGCCAAATTGTCAGTCATAGCTACAAGCATAGCGTTTACGAAGTCGTTCTGTATTCGCGTAGGAGTAAAGAAGTAAATGACTGACGCGTATTTAGATCAGGTTCCCCGCGACGCCATTGTGTCCGACTTGCAGGACTTGTGGGGATACACAATGCTGTGTGTCGAGCAGATGACAACGACCACCAATGTTTGATTTTATTTTATTCATTTATTTATTTAGAGGTACGCAGACCAGCATTTTGGTCCAGGCGGGAGAGGCATAAGAAACATCAAGTGATTCGTAGCAGCAAAAACACACACAAGGACACATGTATCTATACGCTAACAGAGGTCACATATCTGTGAAACAGCAACAAAACTTATAACACATCTGAACACTCTAATCACCAAGTAGATAACTTTCCACCGATATAGCGAAATTATCAGCCGAAAAAAAAATGTCATGAGGCAGTGAGTTCCAGTCATCAACTGTTCTGTGAAAATAACTATATTTGTTAGCATTAGTTCGTGCAAGTGTGGGTGCTAAGGATCGATCATGTTTACGGCGGGTATTCCTAGCAGTCGCTGGCTGAACGCAACAATGCGTCTACATGAAACGCTGATGGTGCACCCCGCCACTGCCCATATATAGCGTTACGAGACGCGCGCCAGATCAGACTATTTCGCCTAGGGCTACATGTGCAGAAGCTCCGCCGCCGTTGCTTTCTTGTCAGTGCAAAGTTGTCGCAATATACGACGGAGAGTGGTGCGTGGGTTTAGGGCTGTTAGCGAGCAGTCGGGACGCGCAGTATAGTCGAATATAGTTCAAACACAGAAAACGCTAACGAGAAACACGTCAAAACTTTACCTCGATTAGATTATAGGTGAGTGGTAAGTATTTTCTCGCAAACATGCTCCCCCGCGAGCTTTTTATTGCCGTTTTGCAAACGTTATAGAAGGTAGATACCACCTGAATGTCACCGGTATGCGACGCTGTAGACTCAGTGAAAAAGGACACATTCTCTGTGTTTTTCTTCTTACAGAGCAAGAAAATTCGATAGCGCACTCATCTGACAGCTGAGAAGATGTTAAACACAATGTCCCATTGTACTTTTGCTGTGCTGCGCCGTGTGACGTTTCTCCGAGCTTTATCAATGCAGCCGTCATTCTCTTCCCGTTCTTTGAAAGGAAAACTTCTTTAGAATAACATTTCGTTCAACTACCCGACAGGCCAGCGACGCTATGTGTCACTTAAACAAATATCCTTCTTTCACTGTGATCTTGCGCTTGTTCTCTCTCACGACTGCGGTGTCGTGGTCTCCACATGGGCACAGGTGACGGGCCAGGTGAATCCAATGAGAATTGTTTTTTGGAGACTTAGTTCTCGATTTGTATTCCTTCGCAACGTTTTTATTGCAGCTTGGCCGAGTTTTAAGGCGAAATGCTTAGATGCCCCATAAAACGCGAAATGTGACCGTCACAGGCGGAGGCGTCAACACGGGGTATGCCACAGATTAGTTCATGACACAATAACCTCTTTATATGGCGTCATCACGATGTTACAGGGTGCCATATTTGTGATGTCATCACGGTGTCACTATGGCGTGACATAGCGTGGCGTTGCGTGATGAGTCTATCGCATGACATCATCGCTTGATGAAAGCTGTGTCAAGCACGGAGTCAGTGCGAGATCCTGGGGTGTGTGAGAGAGCTTTAGGGGTGGGGAAGGGGGATCAATGCAATAGACTGAGGAGAAAATGGATGTCGCCGCCGTATTGTATTAGGCGTCTCAGTAAGGGTGGTGCGAGTTTCATCTTTTAGGGGTGAAGCTCTTACGTCGTGGGTAGTTCCCTCCTCTTTGGTCGTAGTGGTGTGCATAGCCACCTCTAGTTTATGAGTTGCTCAATAGATAATGTTGTGTGTATATGTCCTTGAAAATAATATAAGTAGATAGCGTTAGTGGTTTTCAAAGCATATCCGTGGAGTGAATGATGATGAGTGGGGCGAAGCGTCCGCCCGTGCGTCCGTCTGTGCTTCCATTCGTCCGTCAATGCGTCCATGCTTCTGTCCGTCTGTCCGTGAGTCCTTCCGCGCGTTCGACCATGTGTCTGTCCACCCATGCTTTCGTACGTCTGTACATGCGTCCATGGTTCTGTCCGTCCGTCCTTCTGTCTGTCGTGCTTCCGTCCATCCACCAGTTCGTGCGACCATCCGTGCTTCTGTCCATCCGTCCGTCCTTCCATCCGTGCGTCCGTCCGTCCATCGATCCGTGCGTTCATGCTTCCAGCCGTCCGTTCGTGCTTCTGTTTATCCGTGCATCTGTTCGCTCGTCCGAACGCACGGAGAGAAAGATGGACATGGACAGATGGCAGATGGCACGGACAGAAAGATGGAAAGATGGATGGAGGTTTCGCCCCACTTATCATAATTCACTTCGTGGATGTGCTATGACCTTTTTTAATCGCCGAAGAGTCTCCAACTGTATGGCAATGGCACGGTTCACTTCTTGTTGGCATGATACCTATTCTGTAAAATCTGGGTCATGTATGAAGTGAATGAGGTTTATTCCGTAGTTTTGTCACATGCCATATGGCCGGACATATATTCCACGTGATCTCTCTATTCAGCAACTGAAGAAAGACGTAGGAAGTGAGAGAGAGAGAAAAAAGGTTTATTATGAGATGAAAGCTAACAGGTCGTCCTGAATCAATTTTCTGACCTGCTACTCAGCGTTTGGTAGGGAAGGAGTTGGTAACGAAAGTAGAGAGAAGAAGAAGGAGATGATGAGGGGCCTCAAACGACCGACGTTTTGAGAGGGGGAGAACTACATTTGTCAGTCTTTTGACAAAGATAGGCCCACTTATCGAAAGGTCGGCTAGCCTATCATGAGCATCTGTGCCTGTTAGTTCAACTTATGCACACATTACGTTTCCAACATCAGCTTTCACCTTTACCATCGTAGGTAGAGAAGAGTCACAAATCTCTCTCGTTTCTCAGTTTCGTTTGTGGTATGCGCAATTTCTAAGCTCTTAATGAGTAGGGCTGAAAGGTTCACAAATACTTGCTATAGCGAAATCTTTCGTCAAAGTGACAGTAAGATGGGAGACAAACAAAGCATAGAACGAGACGCTGTATGCCTATATAAGAACACAACTCGGCGTATGCAGCGACTGCTCCTCGTCAGACTGACACAATCGTGCAATATTTTGGTGAGGTTTTTGCCCTGTATGGCGGGAAATCGGTGCCCTTTTCGTCCATTTATGCTCGACGTCTTTCTCGCGGTTGCGTGCCGTCTCTGTCCACAGAAATGTACGAATAAAGAAGCGTTTGTGGCAGGCAGAATAGGAAACGTTGAGGGACGTCAGTGATTTGCTGCGTACAAGGTCACCACCATTCTCTTGGTGGTCAGTCTTCGGTGGAACCTGTCTCGATTCACGGCGGCGACAGCAATCGCTTTTCATTTGGAGAACGGTTACTGCATTCCAAATAGAAAGAAAAGAGGGGATTTAATGTAATTCCACCACTAAAGGCTGTCGCGGATTAGCAAGGAAACTGCACGTACGCTTGTAGATTATGAACAGTATTCTTGCGTGTCGTGAACTGTATGCTTTCTTTCTTTTTTTGCCCTCTCAGTCTTTTCCCGACGTGCAGAGCAGCAATTTCGACGTATAGTTAACCTCCCTGCATGTCCTGTATTTCTCTTCTCTTATACTTCTTTCTGAATCAGGCAACCAGTTTTTTATTACTTAGATTAATCAATTAATTGACCAACCAATCACTAACTCATTAAATGGCTTCAAACAAAGCGGGACCCAAGTGCACTTCGTGTCCTTTTCTTACTTTGTCATTAGTCAGTAAGTCGCGCTTTTCTTAAAGCGCGACGAGCTTAGGACTTCTCGGCGTATAGATTCCCGTTCCCCCTCCGGCTCGCTTCTTCATTCTCGATCCATGCTGCAGCGTTGGTCCTTCTCACTCGCGCATCAGCTATACATAGTTCCGCCGTAGCGGTGTGCCTTTATCGATACACGTCATCGCTGGCGGCTCGTG
The DNA here is from genome assembly GCF_043290135.1 of Rhipicephalus microplus. Classification (NCBI taxonomy): domain Eukaryota; kingdom Metazoa; phylum Arthropoda; class Arachnida; order Ixodida; family Ixodidae; genus Rhipicephalus; species Rhipicephalus microplus. The sequence goes on from NC_134700.1 coordinate 290,530,623, forward strand.
ACAGCGGGATCTGACGAAATAGTGAGGCTACAAGCAATAGCGTGCTCACGATCCCGTCCATGCTTTCAATGCGGGCGAAGGTTGTTGCGATGGCTAGGCACTCTGCCATCCATCTGAACCGTATAATCTCGCGCGTGAACCTTGACCGTATTCTTAACCATATACGCCTTTCAGGACGTTGACCTTGAGTATAGCGAGCGACCGGCAGTAGAGGTAACAGCAGCAACAACTATAGCCTCTCCACGAGTATTCGTGAGATGTATAGGCTGTCATCGCGATAACCGTCGTTAGGAAACCCGTCCTAAGCAGCGATGAAAAGCATCGGGACGCAACTTTGAGCATTTGCTTATCGTAGACGGAGTGCGGCGTTCATCCTGCAGGCTTTACTCTTGACACGTCGGTGATCAAAGCGACGTTGGAACGTTCTGCAGGCAAAGAGCACGGCGAGTCCTGTACTGCGTATAATCACTGTGAGCCGCAGCTGGGTGTTTCTCAGGCTGATGCCCCATCGAACTTCTCATTTTTATGCCTACGTGTTTCAAACATGGCTGTTTCTAGAACTTTCCTTCCACGGTCTAGTTGTTTGGTGTGTATTAACAAGCGAACTACAACGAACGACCAGCGAGACACTGCTCGTCTCAGCACTGACTCCATCGGCGACGTTATTACTGTAAACTGTAATTACTGTACCCTGTCGTTCCTGCAGACTGTCTCGATGGTTCGGGAGGAAGGTGTGTTGGAAAATGTGCTATGAATTGCTTGCCGGTAAAATTCCCTTTGAATGCTGCAGGAGATTCGCGTCGGTTGACTGATTACCACCTGGGTATACCTGAGCAACGTATATGTTGCCAGTATTTTGTCAATGCTAGTTTTTTTTTCGTGGACAAGATCACAGCCTGTGACGTTGACAAACCTTAGAAAAATTACACAGTGCACCATGCTTTGCATGGTACTCAAATTCATGTTAAGAACACAAAAAAGCTATATAAAATGTGTATATATTGGGATTATTGATTGATATGTGGGGTTTAACGTCCCAAAACCACCATATGATTATGAGAGACGCCAATATATTGGGATGAAGGTATACCAGTACGAAAGAGGAATGTATATAACATTTGTTTCGTTAACAACGTTTATTCGCGTGGATCTTTTTTTTTTCGATAAAAGCTGGCCTTGGTATATATTATTTTTGTAATATGTGTGTTGCGAGGCTTGTGTTATGCATCGGATACACGTTTCTGCAAACAGAAACAGAAAGCAACACAAGCAGGCTTGTTTATTTTCATGCAGTTTAGCTGGAGCTTAAAAAGTGCCCTGCCGAGCGTGAGAACTTTTGAACTACTTGAATTTTTCTTGTTAATTCATTGCTGTTTTGCCATCCGCATGGTGTAAACCTCTCAGCGTGCGGTATTTTCTGGCTGTTTTTTTTCTTGAATAACGAGAATTTTCGCGTCAGGTGTGATAGAACGACGACCAAGATGAAGAAAATGGAAGAAGAGGATAAATGGAATGAGGGAATTTTTTTTATCATACTCTGACCGCCGCAACGAAGAAGTAGAATGTAGGCCATGGACGTGGGAGGTACTGGGGTCGATTCTAAGTTCCGCCTGGCACCCACTTCTTTTGCCACTATGGAGAGAGGTACTCTGACTTGGCACCGGGTTGGGTACTGGTACTAATCTCGATACTTTCGCATACTTCACTTCTCAATGCTGTCTTCCTCTCTTCAACGACACGGCGGTGGGCTGCCTTGTATCCATCAAAAAGTGGCGTCTCTTCTAGCCACAAAACATAACCTTACGTGGTCGCCTTTGGGGCACGAATATTTCCACTTTAGCCTTTATATAGGAATTTAAAAAAAATCTACCAGCGTAAATCATGGAGTAATCCTTGCTTTACAATAAGTGAAGTCAGCATGTTGTTATTCATTTATAGGAGTAGTTGCATTTCTCTCATTTAAAACTTCCTAGTTTCGCTCGCTCCGGCGAAAATCAGTGCTCCCTCCCATCTGTTTCATTCTAGGCCCGACTGCCACTAGCTTCAAATTGTTATTTCCACGGTCATAATCTCAAGATTTGATATCCTAATTGTCCTAGTCAGTATATAGTATGATAAAGGAAACTAAGAGGAAGGAAAGTTATTGTTTGTGCAGCCAATGTCTCGGTGCGATACATACACCTACATCTTCCTTAAGTATTTGCTATGTTGATAGGAATCAACATAGGTAACTAGGACTTGAGTAAGCAAAAGTACAAAACGATAAAAAAGGCCAAGTGTTAAGGTAGCAGCAAAGCCGGCATGTGTCCTCTTGGTGAAATTCAGCGGCACCGGGCGCTCCAGAGCGCGCTCACTGTAGACAGCGTGTGTGCATGGCTGAACGAAGATGCCGTCGGGCTTCGCTGGAGCGCTGTCGTCTCGGCGAGTGAGTGCTCGTTATTTCCGCTATTCCATCAAAAGCCACGGCCGGGCGTAGCTGGCGGCGACAGCCGATGCCACCGGACTGCGTTGGCTTTCCCTTTATGGCTTTCCCTCGTCGAAAAAAAGAGGGGTGGGGGGCTTGACTCGGCTTATAGAAGCGATCGCTTCCTGGCGTGGGAAGATGCATACACGCACGCGCTAATAATACCGACCAAGTGTCCACTCAGAAAGAGAGAAAGAGAGAGAAAGAAAACGCATAAAGGTCATCTGGGCAGAAATCTGTTTGTTAACCGCCACTGCCCACGCGGCTAGCAAGGCAGCGCGCTACGATTTGCGCAGAACGGTGGAAGGCCTTTGCATATGTGGTAAAGCCCACTCGTCCAGCCTACGCTTGGAGGACATGAATACCCCCGGAAAGTGGCGTCTCTCACTTTTTACGATGTAGACGTAGCAGAAAAAAAGTCAGGTTTTTGTGTTTGACTAATGCGACGTGTTTTCATTTCGTGCTGCCCGAAGAACAGAATGAACGAGAAAAAAAATTCACAGGGAGACTTGTGCGCTGGATTCTTTCTGCGTTTCTAGAATAAGAATGAATATGTATAGAATACTCCTTCTTAGTGTGTCACCATTTTACACGGTAAAGGATATGTTTTTCGAAAAATTCTTCGAAAGCTTGTAGCGAAATATACTTCTTAGTTTACCTTGATTTCAGGTGCAGGAACATACGAGGTGCAATGTTCGACATTGTGATCACTACAAAAATTTCATGCAGTGTTTTATATTAAAAAATATCTTTCCGCTGTCCTCTTTAGTGTCAATTCGGGGTACATACGTATTCCGGTTATTTCCTAATATTAGAAAAAGCTTTAGACATTAGCTTTCACACAAGTTACATTTCCTCATGTATATGCAGTCTGGAAGCTTCATACTGCCCGTATAACATGACCGGGTGCGACGATGACGACGACGATGACGACGACGATGACAATAACAACAACAACAACAACAACAAAACAACAACAAAAACAACAACAACAACAAAAACAACAACAATAACAAACAACAGATGTAGAACACAATTTATCCGTTCGACAAAAGGTAACGTATTACAGAATGTGTGCGTGAAAATGACAGATATCCAAGAAAGTATGCCAAGCATACCAATATTCATAAAAACTAAGTAAAACACTTTGGGTTGGTTTCATGTATTAAATTAAATTTTTTTCCTTCTTTGTTTTTGGCAGTGGGATGCTGAGACGCGCCGTGAGCGCAAAAGTCCCGATTAGTGTTGTGCGTACATTCTTTAAAGGGCTCCTGAAATATAGCATTATATAAAATATAATGAGGGTATATATATATATATATATATATATATATATATATATATATATATATATATATATATATATATATATATATATAAACCCTCATTACAAGCCATATCTTCTCCTTGCCCATTGTTTTTCCATAAAACACGTGGAATGTCAGCACTTAACGCTTTTCGACTGCACGCCGCTATCTCCACTGGCACAGTCACCAACGCTGAAAACGAAGTGAAATCATTCTATTGCGCATGATATAGACATGCGTGTCAAGGCAGAACGACCGTGCGACTGCATGGCGAAACAGCGTGTGCTATAATTACCCACAAATAAATTTTGAACATCGAACAATTGATAGCTTATTTACTTTTGACACCACGTGAAAAATCGGCTAGCGCCACGCATCGGCCACAAATACTGGAAACGCTGGAATAGAATAATGCGCTCGTTCTTGGTATTTTCAAAGGTTGTTTAGGGCCCCATTGAGGTTCAGTTACGACAAAGTGTCTGGTTGTTTTTATTTTTTGTCTCGCTAAAATACGACCACTGCAATGTCCTGTAAGCGAACTACGTCCTCGAGCTTTGCAGCGTGACCACCTTGAAATGCCAGGATAGCCCCATCTGGCTTAAAGCTCAACAATAATAGACATGATGAGGTACAAGGAGCAGAGCAACAGCGAAAAAAACTTCGGCAAAGATAACAACGTTAACGAAAGCTTTACGTTAAAAACTTCAATAGAATGTCGAAAACAGCGTTAAGAATTTTGTCTAAGATGACAAGCCATGTATGTCAGCTTAACGAGTACTATTCTTTTAAATATTGAATATGTTATAACGAGTAACCAGCTCATTTAACCAGTAGATATCTCCATTTGTGTACATATTTCTTGTGCTTAAAAGAGATTGAAAGGTGTTTGCGTCGTCCTGGCTTGTAATCTTTTCTGAATTGCTTCGCCAGGAGGTGCTCTTTGGCGTCATCGAAAGTTCACGAGAAATACCACCTGTCCGACTTCTTTTAATCGAGAAAGATGAAACTGCAACGGCCGGAGAAAAAATGAAGGACAGAACAACAAGAAAGAAAAAAATCGAAGCTCGCGCTATTGCGAGAATCAGTGTGAAGAGGAACTCTCGTTTTCTTTCTTCAAGCATTACGCAAACGCGCAAGTAATAACAGAAATGCTTGGGGCGCAAGTTTGGTGCCATTTTCCGAAGGAGGCAGGGCTAACTACCCAAGGGTGATGAATTATTCACAACGTTATGTGGCCATGCAAATTTCGCTCACTTTGCGTCGTTGTTGCCCAGTGTGCTACGGTGTTGCAATATACAGGGTGGGAAAGTAACTACCTAATAAGGATTGTTTTCGTACTTTATGTCATTTAACCAATTTAAACTAAGCGAAATGGATTTGTTTATTAAACTTTAACACACTAATACATGTCTTACAGATGTCTTTTGTGGTGTCAGTGATGTAATCTCAAGGTTGTGCATCCACACGTTATTCGGGACAAATTTTTAGGAGGCTGGCTATCCATGTTCCTCTGAAATGGCTTGCAAGAAGCTCTGAGGCGCAGCGCATTGTTCCTCTGTGCAGTTATGAAGTTGAATGTGTCTTGATGACTATTTTATTATTCAGTGCATTCGATCTAACAACTGAAATATCGCCCCGCAGTGGTGGTCTAGTGGTTAAGGTACTCGGCTGCTGACCCGCAGGTCGCGTGATCGAATCCCGGCGGCAACGGCGGCTCCATTTTTGATGGAGGTGAAAATGCTGTAGGCCATGTGCTCAGATTTGGGCGCACGTTAAAAATCTCCAAGTGGTCGAAATTTGCGGAGCCCTCCACAACGGCGTCTCTCATAATCATCTGGTGGTTTTGGGAAGTTGAAGTCCACATATCAGTCATCATTAACAATTGAAATACTACTTTGCATCAGTGCAAACGCCATGGAATTCCAGTATTCGAGTCGGCATATCAAGTTAGCGGGGTGTGCAGCGATGAGAAAGGGTGAACACGTGAGCGCGTGACCAGTTTCACTGTCAGTGCCACGTACGTAACACCAGAGTCCTTCATTGCTTTTAAAGGACTCTGGTAACACCTGTCGTAGACAACATTGCACATGCGCAGCAAGTGCTCTTCCATGCCGACTTTCCACCACGTACATTCGTCATGAATACGCTTGTTCGTCGTCTGCTAGCCGTATTTTCGTCTAATTAGCTGATGCATCCTGCATTTCAAGTTTTTACTTCTTTCTTCAGTTTATTCTATAAATAGTTCAAGCGTAAATTGTTTTATACTTATTTTTTGTATTCACGTACCAATTTTTAATAGAGATGAACCTTGAAATTCATAACACGCCAGCTTAGCCGACAAAAATGCGGCTAGCAGACGACGAACAAGCATATACTTAACGTGGCGCATGTGGTAGAAAGTGTGTATCACCGAGCACATGGTGCACACGTGCAATGTTTCCGACTGTGGGTGATCTGCGGCGCTGATAGTGCTGTTGGCTACGCGCTCCCGTGTTCGACCCATTCGTGCTCCCTGCTGTACTAAGAAGTTTGCTATCCTGGCAGCCCTACCCCACTTACGGGAAAACTTGCTGTCTTGTAGTATTGAAAAAATAGAGAGTTTGTTTATCCAGCTTTGTTTAATTAAAGATGTCCCAATCAATCAATCAATCAATCAATCAATCAGACTTTGTTTCACAAGAACGACATGTTAAGCAAATACAAGCCGCTCGACATATGTTAGACGCACATTATAAATGTAAAAACGCTCTTAATATCTAGCACAGCTTCTGGCGAATTTATGGCTGATTATGACACATTTTGTATGACACACATTGTAGAAAAATGACGACCCCCTTTTCCCGTATTTTGGGAGAAATGTGAAGAGCTTGGTGACACAGCTTGAAGGAAACGTTGCGCCACCTTTTCTCGGCACTTCAGTAAACAAAAGAAACGTCCTTGAATTACTAGTTATAGCAAAATATTTGAGAATATCCCTCTTCCATCCTCTCTGCTACTTTATAACATCCCCAATTGACGCATTTGATCCACATTATAGGTTCACCTAGAAATTGCAGAGTGCTTATGCGCCAACCTTTGCATTCATCTCCAACGTATAAACAGCAACGCAAAAAAAGAAAGGCAGAAACTGTTACCAGCTAAGCTTCTTAAACAATAGCTATATTGCGAATTTAACCAGAGATAGTGAAAAAAAAAAGAAAGCTACGTTACTCTCGTACCTGTGGTGGTTTGTATGTCTTTTCTGCCCTCATTTATCGCACTTTTTTCTTAAACGATGAGCAGCCAACTATCCGATAAGCCCACCTTAAAAAAACAACAACAACACTTTCTCGTATTTGTTCACCCCCCTGCCCCACCTCTGTTGAAACTCCCATGATAAAGCCTGGGAAGTGGGAAAACAAGGCGCAGCTCAATCTTCACATGATTTCAAGACACGTGCCACGCTTCAAAAGGGCACGAAATGATTTTGTTTAGGCTAAGGACTCATACCTATCTGATTATTTTTTAAGAAAAAAAAATGGCCTCAGTGACATCGAGGAACAATCCTCATGCCTAGTAAGCCCTCGTTTTGAGCGCAAGAAAAGCGAAAAGTTCAAGTGTTGTACGATACTGATCCAATATACTCTGCTCTGCCGAGAAGACGGCCGAAATATGCGAAATTCACTATAGAAGCCTGCAGATGATTCATTAAAATGTGTGCCACTAATCGCTTCTGGGAAGAATTCATTCGAGCATGCGAAGCCAGATAGAGGCGCCCATGCAGCATTCATTCGTAGTATATTCCAGTTTAATGGAGAACACAAAGAGCCAAGCCAAGCCATTGATTCTAAATCGTAAAGGTCATGAGAGTATGAACGTGCGGTATGAGACGGGGACCGATTCTAATGGACACCCTCCTACTCTTCGAGTACCAATACATTTTGCTATCTCCTCCACTTCGAGCAGCCGCATGCATAATCGTAGACACCCTGGAGACAGTGAGGCTGTTTCGTTAGTAATTCATTCTGAAGGAGAAGCAAGTGTTTACTTGAAAGTGGAGTCGTTTCAATATAATTGCCAAGGAAACTATAGATGGTCCCAGGAAACGACGTCAAACGGGTGCTTCGAAGTTATCAGCAGAGTGAACCGAGGCAGAAATGTAGGCCACAGGAATACCAAACGTTCTTCATATCGTCTATAATGTGCCTGGAATATGCACGATACTATATGATAAAAGTGGAAGAAACTGAGAGTATTAGTGATATCTGGACAGATTTACTGGCCTGTGAGTTTTGTTAGTGGAGTCATTTTTTGGTGAACATGCAATGCTGTCACACTTAATAACCAAATTATTGGGCGCCCAGTTCCTTCTCTCTCGGAAAATACATTGTAACATCACCGTTTACTGGTTGTTAATTGTATTTCCATATAACTAGAGAGTTTGGAAACACATTGCTTTGTGGTATTGCTTCAGGAAAGCTATTCATTTATAAATCACGCTATCTATCTATCTATCTATCTATCTATCTATCTATCTATCTATCTATCTATCTATCTATCTATCTATCTATCTATCTATCTATCTATCTATCTATCTATCTATCTATCTATTTATCTATTTATCTATTTATCTATCTATCTATCTATCTATCTATCTATCTATCTATCTATCTATCTATCTATCTGTCTGTCTGTCTGTCTGTCTGTCTGTCTGTCTGTCTGTCTGTCTGTCTGTCTGTCTGTCTGTCTGTCTGTCTGTCTGTCTGTCTGTCTGTCTGTCTGTCTGTCTGTCTGTCTGTCTGTCTGTCTAATTTTCGTCTTTTCATCAACGTAAGACCTTCTCAAGGAGAAAAAAAGCTTTTAAAAAATAAGCAAGCAAATAAAAAAAATATGACGGATTCACCATGGTGGTGCCAAGCGTGAAGGAAAAGAGAAGCGGGATGGCCTTTCTTGTTTCGCTACAATTTTTTCTTTTTCTTTCTTGCTTTTATTATCTTTCTATATATTCTTCACGTACCATTTTTTTGGTGCCTGTTTCTTCCTCGTTCTATTAACTTTTTTCCTCTGTCTAGTTTTTCCCTTTTTATTTTCATTTGTTCTCTTGCTTTCTAACTTTCCCTGCTTCTTTTTCTGTCTTTGTTTCTCTCTTTTGTTCCCTTCCTGTCTTTCCGTGCGTTTTTTCTATCTCTTTCTCGGGTTCTTTCCTCCTTTTCCTTCCTCTGTGTTTATACATTTCTCTATTTTATCTCTCTCTCTTTCTTTCTATGACCTTCGTCCTCTTGAGCTCTTTCAATTTTCAATGGGGAAAGAAATACGTGAGCCAGACGGGCAGGTGCCTAAACGGAAGACTACGGGAGCACTACAAGAACGTGTACAAATCAGTGCAAGGCCACCTAGGCTTGCATTGCAGAGATTGTGGATGCCAGCCAGATTTCCGTTAAACTAAGGCGATAGCTAGGCACAATAATCAGATGACACGTGAAATAATATAGGCGTCCAAGATTATCCGCCGAGACGATGAGTGCGTCAGTATGGCTTTTTTGGCACTGACGCAGAAATAAAGGATGTATCCTATTCCGTAATGCAACATGTGTGATAGGTGCGTAGTTCCTCGACATGACTGCTCATTTGAATTGCACTGTATAAAAATTTTTCGATTCATTTCTGTAAATATTTTAAAACAATGAAACGCGATTACATAAAAGCATCATGTGTCTGTCCAATAAACTCAGATGAAACTTTGCGCTTGTGTCCGTCTAGGCCTTCATCCCAAGGGTTCGTCTTTTAAGTAGTGCGCAATAAGGTAACAATGAATAGCTACCAACTTGGCCAAGCAAGTACCCTAATCAATTTTCTCTTTCTCTTATTTTCTACTTCTTTTTTATCTCTGTCTCTTTCAAGTGTTTAAAGTGTTTCAACTGAGCACGCTTCTCGTTTTGCGCTCGCCCCTGCTTTACTCCTTAGTCAGGCATGCACAACACCTGTCACGTGAACGCGCGCGTGGTTTTTTTTTTCTACAGACACCAGTGTGTTTACGGCCGGCATAAATTGGTGTGATTTCAAAACCATTCAAATAATAAAAAGTAATAACAATTTCATGCTTTGACTTCTTGGCAGTCCAGCAGGCCCGCGAGAGAGCGGAAAGGCAAGGCTTTGATGTCCCGACATGGGACACTTGAGCGTGGGCCGTTTATCTGTGATACACGGAATAAAGCTTTTCTATCAATTCATTTCTATAGAAGCTGTGAATATGGCAGCGTATTACACAAAGCAAATGTAAACTCGCTTTTCTTACAAAAACTCACTTTGAAAGATTCCTTTGATGCTGGTCAAAGTCGAACACCTTCCACAGAATACAAATACCTTTTGTTCTATCAGTATACACGAGTTGTCATGAATAGGAAATGTACTGAAAAGCCATAATTTCTAACATCGGGAATCGCGCACAAAACGTTCTGTCCAAAAATGTAGCGCTGCACTGAAAGCCTCAACAACAACCTCAACGTTTTGTCTCGTCACAGAGCTAGAAGCGCAATGGAGCGAGTACGAAGCAGGTGAGGCATAAACGAGCGGACACAAAAATGCATAACCTTGACCGACGCACGACTCTCTTGGCGTTGGCGTGATTGGAAAGTGAGTAGACGATACGTAGGGGCAGACAGCGATATCGAGAAGGTTACAACACCACTGCGGATCTTACGCGACTCGCTGTATACGGTCGACGGCGTTAACCACCAGCTGTCCGTAACTCCGCATCAAAGAACTTGCCACCACCCTTCTCGCCCACGCTTAGATGTGCATGTATCCTTCATCTAACGCGTTCTCTCGGCGTCGACTTTTCCCCCCGGCTCAGCTTCATCATTTCTCGGCCCCGGCACCGCGTTCCCGACAGCGTGTCCGGAGGGAAGCGCCGCTGTTTCCGATGGCACCACCGGAAACCTGACGTTCGGCAATCGCGTTCGCCTCCACAAACCAACCAGGCAGCTCCCTGTGGCTCGCGTCTCTGCTTTCGGGATTTAGCCGGATCACGGTATATGGGACGGTTCTGTTTCTAATTTTGTTACGCCCATTTCTTCATATAAAAAGACACTGGCGTATTTCCTGCTTTTTTCACGTCTAGACCGGTGAAACACACGAACACTGCGTTCTCTGTTCTTTTTCTCCTTTCGCCTCGCCTAGGGATTCTAGGGATATTTGTTACCTTTTCTCACCGAGACTTCCGATGCAGTGCGGCGAAGCGTTTAACTGTGCCCGTCCTGTGAGACTTGCATTGGCACTGGCCTTCCGTTACTGAACGGGCGTTACGCCATAACGGACACGGTTGCATGCGGCCTCAGCGAGGATTATGCGTAAGCACGAATAGAAGCTAGCGCTTCACGTGTGTTCGAAACACTATAGCAATATTAGAAAGGCAAAAAGGCACTTTTTATGTAGTTGTATGTTGTTGAGCAATGCAGGCGCCTCATTTGAAGCCGTTTCCTCGAAATTCGCTTCACCGGAAGCACTTTCTGGGGATCTGTATCCGTAATATTGAGCTAGCAGTGAAAAAGGTGCATTATTTTAAGTCCGTATGTTGACAGTCGCTCTCTTTTGTGTAAAAATGCTTGTAAGCGAAAAATTCGTTGATCAGCATCGGTTTTGCATTACACGGCATTGCAGAAATATTCAACGCGAGGATTATGTATCACTCAGGAGGCGTAAGTAGGTTAAATGACGACCGCAGCTAGTCATCTCCGTCAGCAGTGCTTATAGCAGCGACACGTCGACAGCTTAATACGTAATAACGATTGCCCAAATCCCTTTTTTTAATCCATTTCAAGCGTGTAGAGTGCGCGATATTTTACATTTTCATTTGATTACTTCGCACTAAATAGTTGCAGAACTTCGACCGTATAATGCTCCCCTCCCATTACTGTGGCCACTGCTAAATAAAAGAAAAAAAACGCGAAGAAATGTCTATTCTGTTGGCACATGCAGTGCGACTTTTCTGAATCTTTCCAGAGCCTATGTGCGTATTTGCGAATACTTGTTCTCGTTTTTGTTCACCTACTCTTGTGGCTCACACCCACTGCGAGGAACTGGCTGAAAATTGAGGGGTCTTGTCAAACTTTATGGAGCTTTAGAATACTTGTGAGTTCTGACTTATCAAGTTCCTCTTCGCACATGGAAGGTCGTCCAGCGAACTCTGGCTAATATCCAATAAAAAAACCTCAATAACTCTCAAAAGACCGGAATTTACCTGCCATTGTTCATTCTACTCTTAACTAGCCCAGTGAAAGTTTCTAAAATGAGTTTAGGTAAATAACAGGTAAAAATCCGCCGACAATCACGATGCGTTATAATTCCATTCCTGAGCGCATGCAGCTTCGTGTTCGGGCAAGCTGAATTGTGTTGCAAGTTTTGGCTTTCCGCAAGGTATTGACTACGTCATAAATTAAGAGTTTTGTGAAGTATGGCGTTACCCATTACGCCATTATTCGTCTTTCTACGTATATGTAAATAAGCGAAATACCCGCCACATATCTGTAAGGTACTACGTGCACTCCGCTGATGCTGCATGTGGCTGATGACGATCAAGAATTATGGCTGACCAGCACGCAGTGGGTGCGAAGTGCTAAACCAAACACTCCTTGACAGTTAGCATTCTGTGATAACTGGTTGTCCGTTTACTCTTCTGCCACGTGATATTGCACAGCGTTACCCGACCTCACGCCCGTAGTGAGTCTTCTTGCAAATAAGTGGCGTGCACCAGTTGGTCTCTGCTCTACTCCTACTCGACGGCCACGCAGGCCCGGGTTCAAGTACACTTCGCTCCTTGGCATCCCAGAATGCATTATAGAAAAAGAAGCACGAGAGAAAAAACAAGAAGCGTTGAAGAACGTCACGAGAAAATAACATCCCACGAGGAGAACCGGTGGGCTCCCCTGGTATATACACCGACCTCATCCTATTCACGGCTGTCGTCCCAGCACATAAGCCCATCGTGTTGTGTTGTCGCTCGCGATGAAACCACAGCCGTCTTCAACACGCCCACACGTCGTACCGAGCAATCGCGATCGCTAGGGAGACAGAAAGAAGCGTTTCTGTACACGTGTTGTCTCTGTTCTACACGCGCGTCCTTACGTATTACCAGTCGCCTTGTTTCTCTTCGTTCTGCCTTCCGAAAGAGCGTCCGTTCATTCTAGCCCACGGCGGTAGCGCGCAGCAACGACGCTGTCATATCCCGGATCTGGAGGCTCCCACTGACTTGGCCTTGTAGTTGCCACGTGGCTGTGGTGTAGCGGTAAGGAATCTCCACATTAGCATTTATAGGGTCTTGTTTTGCACATTGGCGTCGAGTCACAGGAAGACGAGCACAGGCGACGTGACATTGGAACTATAATTCTACGCTGAAATTGGACATATAAGCAATGGGGAACGGAAAGAAATCCTCAACAACAACAACAACAACAACAACAACAACAACAACAACAACAACAACAACAACAACAACAACAACAACAACAACAACAACAACAACAACATATTCTGCTGATGCATTACAAACATTATGTTGTGCATGCACATATTGCTTGTAATTTTTAGGGGCGAAGCTCCTTATGGCGTGGCTTAGGCGTCCCTCGTATGTAACCACCAGTGGCACATACCCGAAATAGGTATAACACTTGACCTCCAAGGTGGTGCCAGTGAGAGATTTCTTCTGTGCGTTGTTTAACAATAAAAAATAGTGCTCAATGTACATGCCAATGGCTGCTAATGGGGAATGAGAGACATGAGCATTCGGCTTTTAGTCAACGCGCACGCTGCGATCCCCATTAGCAGCCATTGGCATGTACATTGAGCACTATCGGACAAGAAAGGGATGCTACATTATACTCGCTGGGTGTAACCTCCTTAGCTTTAGAAAGGTTTAGCGAGCGTTGAGCCGCAGTGCCATGAATACAATGAACTTGTATATACCATGAATGAACTCAAGGTGGTTAAAAATGAGAAGTAGATACGAAGCGCAAGCCGTAAGAAAGTAAAAGCCGAATTCTCCTGTCTCTCATTTCTCATTAGCAGCCATTGGCATGTAAATTGAGCCCTATCTGACAGGGAGAGGTTGCTACGTTATACTCGCTGGGCGTAACCTCCTTGGTTTTCGAAAGGTTTAGCGAGCGTTTGGTCGCAGTGCCATGAATACAGTGAACTAGAATATACCATGAACTCGAGGTGGTTAAAGGTGGGAAGTGGACCCAAAGCGCAGGCCGTAAGAAAGTGTGCGTGTGCCACCTCTCGTTTGGTCTTTGGAATGTCCGCTGGATGGCGGTGCTTCTATATGGGGAATATATGATAAAAAGATGCGAGATGGTGGGACTTGGAGTGTTGAATAGATGAACGAACGGACACACAAACAGATGCATGGATGGACGCATGAACGGACGCAGGGGCGGATGCATGAAAGAACGCAGGGACGGGCGCACAAACAGACGCATGGACGGTCACACAGACGGACGCATGGACGGACGAATGCTTCGCCCCACTCTCCATCATTCACTCCGTGGATATGCTGCCATTTTTTCCCTTTGTTTTTCCTATTTTTTCTCGTCCTCCTGTGTTTATTCGGTGCCTGTATCATGTCAATGGGATAGCCGGCTAGAACGTAGCCTTCCTTCTCATATTTCTTTCATATCCGAATAAAGAAAATGGCAAATCCTATGTACAGTGGAAATCGATGATGCGCGAAGTACTAATTATTGATATATCACTTTAAAATCAGCGCCTGACATTTGTTTTCGTCGTCCATTGACATCACGTGATACCAAATTTGGCATATGTGGAGCTAGCAAAACGGCCGCGAGCACGCTATGAGCGTAGCAGGAACTCATGTTTTACATGACATGCACGCCATGATTACCATGTTCGGACGTGCCATTTACCTTCGTCGTCTATTCACGGGGCGTAATACGATATTTAGTATATGTTAAGTAAGCGAAATGACCGTGAACGCACCATGACTTACATGACATGCCTGTCATGATTTCTACGTTAGGGCCTGTCCCTTGTGTTCGCCATGTAGTCATGTCATACCATACCAGTTTTGCAATATTTTATGTGAACGAAACCACCGCAACAGCATGACCATGACATGTAAATCATTGATTGATTGATATGTGGGGTTTAACGTCCCAAAACCACTCTATGATTATGAGAGACGCCGTAGTGGAGGGCTCCGGAAATTTAGACCACCTGGGGTTCTTTAACGTGCACCCAAGTCTGAGCACACGGGCCTACAACATTTCCGCCTCCATGACATGTAAATCATGACATACATGATATAACTGTCATGATCTTCACGTTATGACTAGTCACTTATAATCGTCATACAGTCATGCTATGTAATACGAATTTTGGTATAGATTCCAATATCGAAACGGCCACGATAGCTGAATGTCGTAGGTGGCTAGATAGACACATGGATAGACATACGGTCGAAGTCACCGAAGTTTGCTAAGAAATTCTTCGCATTAAAAAAATAACCACGGCAACAACAACAGCAACAACAACAATTACTTTGTAACGCGCAGTACCTAGGGCACGGGCTTTTCAGGTGCCCTCAAATTGCGTACCGCAGTCGCGAAAACTAATGCCCTGTGAGGACCGAATAGCCAGGACAGTGAACTAAGCAGGAACGGAGGGTGAGAGGACGTGAACTAGTTTTGAGACTATGTCAGATAAGGTTGTGATTTGTACGGTCCTTCTAATATGTATCAGCGTAATTCTGAAGCGGATTTAGCACCAGGACACCAGGACTCCAGCTATACCGATCTCGACCTCCAAAATCACCAAAATTAGGACACCGATACAGAGTGGTCTTTCCCTGTTATGTACCAACAAGTAGTGACCAAAGCATGTGCCTCACAATAACAACAAATATTTGTTTATATCTAGTCACGTCTGTGGCAAATGAAAACAAAATCACACGAAGCGAGCGAGTCATGTGTGGGCCTTGGGCTGCTAGCAAGAGGTCAACGACCCACATGCGGGCAACGGGCCGCGTCTTTGATACAACTGCTCTAGGTGATTACGAAAGCAAACGATTCTTGGCTACGCCTAGCTTCATCCATTGCTGGTGGGCACATCTACCCTGGCGATGGCAAGTTAATTTTTAGAAACTATTGCTCTAATTCTCTTCCTCGCTCACCAGCTTTCCATCTACGGAGTACAATTAGCAATCAGGACTACACAGAAAGCATGCTTTTCAGTTTCAAGCTTAGCCGTTGCCCCGTTTTATAGAAAACGAAGCTGTATTAAAACCTTCGTGATGTAAATAAAACCATCATGTGCTCCCCCAACTAGATGTGCAAGTCTTAACTCTCGAAGTTCTTGTTTCATTTAGTGCAACCTAATAATGTTTACACGACACTCCTATAGCGCGTTGCATGTGCACGTATACGAACAAGTATTGCGTGGGTTGCGAGAAAGGACCAGAAAGCTCCAATATCCGAAAAGACCCGCTTGAAAATCTTCTGGTGTTCAAAATGCAGCGTGGCCCATTCCTACTCTACATAATAGGCAAATAGGCATAGAACAAGCAAGGCACTCGGCACACGTGCTAACTACGCAACCACAAAAGATATCGAGGTCTATCAGTCGGAAAAGAGTTTAATTTTGTCCCTGCTCTTGTACCGCGAAATGTTCTGTGGTCCTTTGCATGAAGACAAAGGAATGATGGCGGCAGAGATTTGTCAGATTAGTGAACGCTACGCTGAGCATGCACAGTGAGAAGCACGTATGTGAAGCGGGGAACGCATTCTCGTATTTTAATGAACGATGCAAAGGATCCCGTTTCGGTTCTGCTCGCTAATTTTTTAGAGACCTCTTTGGTGTCCCTGGGAAACACAAAGAAACTGAGAAGTTGTGAGTTCACGAATTAAGGAGTGCAAATCATAACACGCTTCTAGACCCGCATTCAGTCTAAGTGCTCCCCCATCGTCATAGCTGAAAGAGTGGGTGCAATGTTATTTTTAGTAAACTTAAGTGAAGCAAAACGTACCTCTCGTTTTGGTTAAGCTCTCAGTGTTCTTTAATGTGGTACGTTCAGGAATAATATAAAAGTCGGTCTGAGCAAACCAACGAGGCTATGGTTAGCTTCTGAAAAGTGATGAAAAAATCAAGATGACATCTTTTGTGCCTTAATTTTTTGTAAGAGAAAAAGCCGGAATGTCTAAATAACAAAATATTTCTGTTTCAGATATTCCTGTCGGTCTGTCGGCTTGGTAATTTGAGGTAATTACATTTTGTAAACGAATACGCTAACAACGATGAACGAACGAACGTTCATACATAAGTATTAAACACCGGGCACCTGTGGTGAGAGTTTTTTTTTTTCTTGTAAAAAGAGAATAAGCATATGGGGCGTCTTTCGCCGGCTTCCGGGAAAACACCTTATTGTGGTTCATGATAATATATGAGATAAAATGGGCCTTTCTGAAAGGGCCAGCAATAGGAGCTGACCTGACTTAGCGGGGGAAAAGAAGTGGGTGGCGTGAGTATCACTGTCTGACGCGAGAGCTCTCGGCTAATCCCAGAGACACGGTTCCACTAGTCCGGGGAAGGCGTCTCAGAGACCCTCCAAGTTTTTGGTGTATTATTCATGGCTTTGCGTTCCTTCATGATCCCGTCGTTTGGCCTTGTAATATTTTGTACACTAGGCCTATGTATGCACCAATTAAACCACAAACAAGCTTTCCGTGACCAAATTTAGAACGCAGCTTTGACATGGTTTTACGACTTTCTCGCTCACCCGCTGCATTGTGCTAAGGGCTACTCCGTGCTTCACGTTTTAAGGCAGATGCAACACGAATCCATCTATGTATTAGGTGAGGGAGAGTGTCGGACTAAAACATAACAAATATGGTAATAATTCATAAGGATAATGCAATTCTTGTATGAAAACGCCAGTGTACTATTTCGTATGTAACAGTTGAACTTCTACGTCCCAGCACTACAATATCATTATGAGGGACGCCGTGTTAGAAGGATCCAGAAATTCGGACCACCTGGGGTTCTTTGACCTGCATATATATCTGAGTACATGAACCTCTATGGAATTTTGGCCCCAGCAGCCGGGATTTCATGCTGCGGCTCGGCTCGGGAGTCGAGCGCCGTAACTACTAGACCACCTTGGCTGGTATTGTGTTGGTACATATTGGCACCGAATCATCCCCGCTTGATGTTTAGCTAACGCTGGTAATAATGTTTAGACTTGATGGAGGTCTATCGGCTTTACCACGCCAGCACTGTCTCGCTCGCTTCGTCCCTGATAAGTGTACGCATATGGCGCCAGCAGATAGTCTGTAATAATAGGGCGCTCGAACATCTGTTAAAAAAATGCCACAAATGGTGGCATATCGGACACGATGTCTAAATGCGAATTCACCAAAACCATCCAGTTGGCTCTTGCAGTAGTATCGTAATATTCCGTTAAATACGTAGACACAATTAGCAGCGACATACATAATCATCATGATCCTGGCTAAAACCAATACACTACAGAGGCACTACGCAGGCCTCTCCCACATTTCGTCGATCAATCTGGTTATGTGCTTGCCATGGTCATGTTTTCTGCGAAAACTTCATAATCTCATCTGTCCACCTAACTTCCTGCTTCCACCGACATGCTTGCTTTTTCTTCGAACCTCCTCACTCTTGAAGACTAGCCATTATCTTGCCAACGCGCTTCATGCCCTGCTTATGTTCATTTCTTCTTTAATGCAGGAATGGCGTACAAGTGGGGCATCAGCGCCCCGCATGCAAAAGGCCCGTGGCTCGCATCTCGGACGTCTCGGAGCCGCCCAATTCTCCACCAGTTCACAAAAAAAATAAATCAAAATGCACAGGCTGATAGAAACGTAATAAGAGGCATGAGGTGGGGCCGCTTACGCATTCTATCACCAGGCAAGGATTGGCCACCTTGGGGCAGTTTTTGGCCCGTAACTCCCACGCGAATACAGCAATGGTGAGAAATAGCAGCTTTCTAATGCCTTATCGATACACTCCTGGGTGGAATATTCGTCATGTTTGTTGCTTGCATGACCAACTAGGCAATGAAAAAAGGTCCTGTAACACTTATTCGGGCACACGAACATATAGACTTTGTTTACTGATACCCGAAAGCAATCGCGGCTCACACGGTATCAACGCTAACGTATTTTAAACCTATAGCGTAAACGGGAATTCACTTCGAGGTGGAAGCGAATGTATATTCGGGAGCGTGGGCCATCGTAAGCCATGAAAAACAATAAAACTTAATGTGGGAGTAAGACCGCATGTGTGCGATCAGAACTTGCCATGCTGATTTGCGAAAAAATAACTAATTGGGGAGGAAAAAATTGCCCGCAGCTTCCCTCGGGGGAACACTGAGGAGGATGCGGAGCATATAATTGGTTAACGGGGTGTTAAAGTGCGACTTACTTGGGTCGATGGCTAAATTGGTTAACGTGGTTGTGAAATGGGGTGTTAAATTGCGGCTTCCTTGGGTCGATGGCTGAATTGGTTAACGTGGTTGTAGGAGGGGGTGTTAAATGAGTGAACACGTACACACGTATGCGAAAGGGCGGCGCTGGTCGAAGGGACGTCGGTCATTGTGTTTGTGGATTCGTTGGAATTCATTTCACCGCGACCTTGGACGTCGACGCGCCGTACAAACCAAGCGACGAGCGGCAACTGAGCGAGCGAGCGCCGACCTTGAGTATATATACAGCGCGACGGCGCATGCACTGTCAGCTGTTGAATGTTCTCGAAGCGCGACGGCGCATGCGCGTCCCCTGGAGAATCAGGAGAA
Organism: Rhipicephalus microplus; assembly: GCF_043290135.1. NCBI lineage: Eukaryota > Metazoa > Arthropoda > Arachnida > Ixodida > Ixodidae > Rhipicephalus > Rhipicephalus microplus. The sequence goes on from NC_134700.1 coordinate 290,550,199, forward strand.
TTGTAGAATGTTCTCGAAGGGGAGAAGCGCGCGCGGCACAGATGGTGGGTGACGGTGCATGCGCGCGTCAGCTGTCGAATGTTCGAGAAGGGGGAGAAGCGCAACGGCGCATGCGCGCGCGTCAGCTGCCGATGTTCTCGAAGCGCGACGGTGCATGCGCGCGCGTCAACTGCCGATGTTCTCGAAGCGTGACGGCGCATGCGCGCTACATTATACAGCTAGCGAATGTTCGTGAAGAGGAGAAGCGCACGCGGTGTGTAGAGGAGGAATGGTGCACAGATGGTGGAGGAGTGAAGCGCGCGGTGTGTGTAGAGGAGGAAGGGATGCACAGATGGTGGAAGAAGGAGGAGGAAGCTTGCGGACGATGCCACACTACAAGCCTCGAGTATTAGATGCTTCGCATCTAAAAAAAGCGTGTAGAGAAGGGCACTTGAGCTGCACTAACGTTAAACATTGGGCAGGGCCTAGCATGCAGTGTGCACCGGTGTTTTGCACAGTAATATCTCTGCTAATGAGTAATGAGAGGCAGAAGAGATAGTACATGAAGAAAAATAATAAGGACTTAACCAAGGCAGTTAACCACATTTTTTTTAGAGACATCTCTTTGAGAAGGTCCTTGTGCGTTCCAGGCGTTAAGCCGGGCGCATGGGGAAGAATTTTGAGCTCAACTAGCGTCCTCGAAAATACTGCGTTGGAGTGCAGCTTACTCTAAAGTGCAGCTGATTCTTATTCTTCCCATCATCATCATCATCATCATCAACAACATCATCATCACACTGACTACATACACTGCTGGACAAAGACCTCTCCCTTGTTCCACCAGTGAACTCAGTCCTGTGCTTGCTGCTGCCAATTTATACCCGCACGCTTCTTAATCTCATCTGCCCACATAACCTTCTGTCTCCCCCTAACCCGCTTGCCTTCTCTAGGAATCCAGTTAGTTACCCTTAATGACCAGCGTTTATCCTGTCTACGTGCTACATGCTTGACCCATGTCCATTTCCTCTTCTTGATTTCAACTATGATAACCATAACCCCGGTTTGTTTTCTAATGCACTCTGCTCTCTTCTTGTCTCTTAAGGTTACACCTATTATTTTCCTTTCCATTACTCGCTGCGTCGTCCTCAATTTAAGCTGAAGCGTCTTTTTTAGTCTCCTGGTTTCTGCTCCGTAGCTAAGTAGCGGCAAGATGCAGCTGTTATATACCTTCCTCTTGAGGGATAGTGGAAGTCTATCTTCATGTTTTGAGAGTGCTTGCCCAATGTGCTCGACCCTATTCTTATTCCATATATGCCCAGTCTCAGTTCTCTACGGCATGTAGGAAGGGGTGTTTCAGCTCTATTAATGTCGTCGGATATTTGTGGGGCTAAATGTTGAACTCCTCCTTTTTAGTGGACCAGTGGCGATTGATTGATATGGTGGGTTTAACTTCCCAAAACCAGCATATGATTTTGAGAGACACCGTAGTGGTGGGCTCCGGAAATTTCGACCACCTGGGGTTCTTTGACGTGCACCCAAATCTGAGCACATGGGCCTACAACAGTTCCGCCTCCGTCGGAAATGCAGCGGTCACAATCGGGATTCGATCCGGCGACCTGCGGGTCAGCAGCCGAGTACCTTAGCCACTATAGACCACCGCGGCGGGGCAGACCAGTGGCGAGTGTAGCACAATAATTTTGCATATATGTTTAAATAAGTCGTGTTTAAATATAGACAAGTTTGCCCAAAAGATCTACGTATGTGTCTCAGCTCTCAGACAAGAAACCTGAGCTCCTTGATAACCTTCATCGGGTACTCTGACATCACCGCTAAGCGAAACAATGTTTTACGCTGTTAGGACGAGCCTTCGACCCCTTTAGGGATAATGGGATGAATGCGTCCCACTTATTCTTTGTCAGTGAATGCTGTTCACCACCACCGTGGTGCGTTGCCATTAGCGCTATGCGTTCCTGTTAGTGTTTAAGAATCATTTAGAAAACGAAGAAAATATGATTTGCACATTTGCGATGCATGGTACCAGTGTTACGCTGAGTTTAAATTTGTTTCGTTTCGTTAGATTTTCAAAAGAAGCATTGTTCATTGTGAGCAAGATAGCAGAAATTTTTAATGGTATTTGTCTTTTTCTGGATTCTGAGAGAACTAGTTTTAGCATACAACCATGAATTTTCTTTCACAATTAGAGCAGTATATCGGCTATAAACTTGTGAAAGGGCGACTTCCATGAAAAATCAAGCAATTACTTGCTTGGCTTATCTTCACTAAAGGCACAAATAAATGTTTTTTTTTCAAGTATGATGACTCGATCAGTATACTTGCGTTACAAAGGATTACTTTATTCGAACTCGAACTCTTTTTCGTTCTTTTTAATACAACGACTGCCATGGAAATGAGGCCAAAAGCTGTGGCTAAGACATTGTTCCTGGAATTGTGCACTGGATGAAAACAATGACGAGATTGATGATTTAGACAGTCAGGAAATGAAAGCAAAAGACGAATGTACGAGATATTTGAGAAAACCTAAGATGTCAGCCTGGAGAGATCACAAATATAACAGAATAAAGGAAGAGTGTCTGCACATAGAATTTGAAACATGTGACTGTCATCTGCTTTCCTGACTTTTATTGTGCAATTCTCGGTCCAGAGATGTCTCCACTGGTTTGTTTTCTCACACTCAAGGGCCTTTGCAGAAAGGCGCTCTTGGTCCGGAGTGAGGTCATCATTCGCATGCAGAAGTTCATGGCCTGTGCTGTGAGAAAGTCCCAGCACTTTTAATGAAGGTGTAAATGCTTGTGGCTGGCAAACTTAGATTTATGAACAAGTTAAGGAACCCCTGGTGATCGAAATTTCCAGAACGCTCCGCCACGGTGCGTCTCAGAATCATATCGTGCTTTTGAGACTTTGGGTCACAACAAATATTCTTAATATTATGTGAGGAATATCTTCGGGAGAAAGCCGCACTTCCCTTGACTTCTAAGTGAATTTATACTTCTCATTTCTGTAACGAGATCACGCAATAATGTCGCCTCCATTTTTTGCAGACACCGATGCGTGCTGTCTGTGTTCGCATCGGCAATTATGCAACCAATCTTGTCACCAATAACTTGAACAACTGACAGGCAGTTTTTACTCTTTGTCCCAAGGTTTCATTTCAGCTCAACATTATTGAGTCGAGAACATCACTCAAGATCACGCATCTGGTTACTGAGTTTCTCCCACTACAAGTATATCTCCCACTAGCCACATGAAATCGCAGTCCATCAAATTAATAAGAAGCCATTCATGTTAAGATGTCGTGTGTGTAGAGAACCATCTCTTAATCTCAAGTATTTGCGTGCTGGCTGGCAATTTGAGCAAATGTCATTGACTTCACCATTTAACACAAGATTTGTTTCTCTTGAGTGCTTGAGTCTTGCGCATAGGTCAGGGAAACTTGCGGAGCTCACTCATACTCACTCACGAAATATATTTCGAGCTTTGGACTCACTTGGACTCAAATTCACACACACACACACACACACACACAAATCCTGAGCCGGACTCATACTCACGAAAGGTTTGCTCAACCGCACTCACTTGGACTGAAACTCTCGGCTCGATCTGAGTCTAAATCGATTTGACAGAGTTGACTTATGAGCCGATTAGCCTAGAATTAGCTTCTTCGACCATGGTGTCAACACCAACGCCACACGTAATCAGTGCTCTTCGTGGCGCCGTTTTACATAGTATCTTCGAAAACAATTTCTGAGCGTTTGCAAACCAGTAAGGTCATTGTTTTTTTGGAAAAGGTGACAGTATAAAATATATTTATCAATAACTTCCCTGGAAGAGTTGGTGGTGGTTGTAGTGGGGGGGGGGAGGTCAAGGCAACCTTCTACATAATTCACCCCTATGATCAATAAATATTGATATAATGTATGAACGACACTGCTTAGGAATGCCTCTGAGGAGACGTGAGTATAAACTTGAATCCAGGTAAGGTTGACAGTAACGCTGAAGATGACTAGATAGGATCTCAGGTCGGCAAAAGAAAAAAGTGAAACTTACTCAGACTCACTCAAGAAATACATGTTGCGCTTTGAACTCACTTGGCCTCAGACTCATCCAAAGTTTCTTGAGCCGGACTCACTGGGACTCATACTCACCGAAATTTTCTGCAACCGGACTCATCGGGAGTTAGACTCACGGCTTGATCTGAGTCAGAGTCAGTCCGAGTGTGTCGACTTATGAGCGATTTCGCCGACCTGTGGTTGCACATCCCCAGGTGGTCGAAATTTCCGGAGCCCTCCACTACGGCGTCTCTCATAATCATATGGTGGTTTTGGAACGTTAAACCCCACATATCAACTAATGTGGTTGCGCGTATCGCTAGACCCACCTAACCCTAAAAATGATGAGCTATATTGGTAGTTCAGACCTCTCAAGAGTGACAAATACTTCACTGTGTAGAAAAAAAAAAGAGGTTCTAAGGTTATGTTGCCTTTGTAGCAACCACTGTCTGAAGAATAACTTCGAAAAGTTATGTAAAAACTGAAAATTTCAATTTTGGGCCTACATCGTTATTATATATTTCCATATTCTGTTACAGAAGTAGGCTGGATAAACGTAGGTAAATGATTTCTAACACTACAGATGACTTTTGTGAGAAGTGCAATTGCTTATTGAATCGAAAATTGCAATTATTCAATGTTCAGACCATACGGCTCTGCGTTCACATATTGAGCTCTGTCTCTCTGCTGTTGATTAGTTATAGTTCTTTTTTACAGCTCTTGTCGCGATGCTTTTTCCCATCACGTACTGTCAGATCCTCCTGATTCGCAGACAATTGATGTAATTTGGTCGGTAATATAATTACCTTTTGCCTAAAACGTGAGTTATTTGGTATAAATATCTAGTTTATGGCATTTGACTCGTGTGAAAGGGTCGATCAATTTGTTTAGTCCAGCCGTAGCAAAAAGAAGAAAAAAATGTTGTGGCCACCACCAACAGTGCCACAAGTGCAACGTGTACATACCCCGCCATTCAAGCTATCGGTGCAGCCGTTGCACAGCCGACGTTATTGAGAAGTCTTCTTCCGTGCGGGGCTTCCTCAAGCAATGAAAAGCTTGCCACGCGCTACCGAATTGAGCGCTTTGTGGACGAAAAAATACAATTGACGAAGCCCACCAGGTGCAGTCAGCACTACGTTGACAAGACCGCTGGAAGCTATCGCGTTCGAAGAATATGTGACTTCATTATTCGCTCCGCTTGGACTGCCTTTCCGAGTTTTTCTTACTGAAACGATATGGAAAGAGGATGCGTCGAGAATATCTTGTGACGTCTTCTGCCGGTGCCACCACCATGTTTTCATGTCATAATTTTCTTTTCATACGAACGCATTGGTAAAGAAAAGAAAGGCGTTAAACTATGCGTTAAACCACGCAAGCCTTGAGACGGTGGAATTCGCCGATTCTGAAGACTAATCTATTTGCTTATACAGAACAGGAAGTCGGTCTTCTGAGCCTTGATTCATTACGTATGGAATCGTACAGCGCAGAATACAGGACGAAATGCAAAGAAGAAGGCACGGACAGTGATGTCCACATATGCGTCCTGGTATATCATCCTGCATTCTGTGCTCTACAATTCCATACGTTATGGTTGCTTTTAGGACTCTTCTAGGCTTTCAATAGGGGATAAAAGTTGTTTCTAAGTTGCGTCTAGGTCATTGATACGCGTTATTTAGGGGTTTCTACATTTTTTCTACGTTGATTCTCAGCACAGAGAGGCTCGAGTTCAAACACACAGTCAGACAGGACCTGAATGTCCAAACTCCAGAATCAGAAACTTCCACTGAAACCCAGCGTTCTCACCTCTCATACAGCCCATAACATGGATATCTATTCAGAGACGCACATGAGCTGAAATCAAGATTTCATACCTCTCATAGATCTACGGGCTCATCGTCGTTAGGGTGGGCGTTCCATCACTTCGGGGTTTTTCTCGCAGCCGCCATTGTCTTACATATTTCAGATAGTGACGATGATGACAATGATGATGACAATGATGATGATGATGATGATGATAGCCTCTCATAGATCTACGGCCTCATCGTCGTGAGGGTGGGCGTTCCATCACTTCGGGGTTTTTTTCGCAGCCGCCATTGCCTTACATATTTCAGAGAGTGACGATGATGACAATGATGATGAGGATGATTATGATTATGATGATGATAGCCTCTCATAGATCTACGGCCTCATCGTTGTTAGGGTGGGCGTTCCATCACTTCGGAGTTTTTTCGCAGCCGCCATTGCCTTACATATTTCAGATAGTGACGATGATGACAATGATGATGAGGATGATGATGATGATGATGATAGCCTCTCATAGATCTACGGCCTCATCGTTGTTAGGGTGGGCGTTCCATCACTTCGGGGTTTTTTCGCAGCCGCCATTGCCTTACATATTTCAGATTGTGATGATGATGACAATGATGATGACAATGATGATGATGATAGCCTCTCATAGATATACGGCCTCATCGTCGTTAGGGTGGGCGTTCCATCACTTCGGGGTTTTTTCGCAGCCGCCATTGCCTTACATATTTCAGATTGTGATGATGATGACAATGATGATGAGGATGATGATGATGATGATGATAGCCTCTCATAGATCTACGGCCTCATCATTGTTAAGGTGGGCGTTCCATCACTTCGGGGTTTTTTCGCAGCCGCCATTGCCTTACATATTTCAGATAGTGACGATGATGACAATGATGATGATGATGATGATGATGATGATGATAGACTCTCATATATATACGGCCTCATCGTCTTTAGGTGGGCGTTCCATCACTTCGGGGTTTTTTCGCAGCCGCCATTGCCTGACATATTTCAGATAGTGACGATGATGACAATGATGATGACAATGATGATGATGATGATGATAGCCTCTTATAGATCTACGGCCTCATCGTCGTTAGGGTAAGCATTCCATCACTTCGGGGTTTTTTCGCAGCCGCCATTGCCTTACATATTTCAGATAGTGACGATGATGACAATGATGATGACGATGATGATGATGACGATGATGATGATGATGATGATAGCCTCTCATAGATCTACGGCCTCATCGTCGTTAGGGTGGGCGTTCCATCACTTCGGGGTTTTTTCGCAGCCGCCATTGCCTTACATATTTCAGATAGTGACGATGATGCCAATGATGATGACAATGATGATGATAGCCTCTCATAGATCTATGGCCTCATCGTCGTTAGGTTGGGCGTTCCATCATTTCGGGGTTTTTTTGCAGCCGCCATTGCCTTACATATTTCAGATAGTGACGATGATGACAATGATGATGATGATGACGATGATGATGATGATAGCCTCTCATAGATCTACGGCCTCATCGACGTTAGGGTGGGCGTTCCATCACATTGGGGCTTTTTCGCAGCCGTCATTGCCTTACCCATTCTCGATAGTGATGATGATGATGACAATGATGATGATGATAGCCTAAATGCATGGCTGACACCCAGTTCGGGGCATTGGCCAAGAAATTAATAATTAGTATTGCACTATCTGTTGCCTTGATTCTTTTATTGTGGACCTGTAGTGCGTAGCAGGACTTACACGTTTATGATGGTCATAGTTTCCCGCAGCCACCGTTGCCTTTCCCGTTCCTTGGTGTTGGGCTAACTATAGAACTAGGGTACGTACCCGATTTCTGTGGAACATGTTCATGTGTTAGTCATGGTACAGCACACATATTACACGTAGACGCTCTGTTCTTACAAAGCGTCTACGCTCTGTAAGAACAGCATGCTGCGTCTTATTCACTTTCAATTGCGTAACATAAGGATCGTCATGTATTCTACTGTTAGCATCTCCTCTAGTTATTTAAGGAGGTGCATGACCCGTTAGTTGAATGCACACTCATCGGAAATGGTATTAATGTTTTCTGAAACAGTATTTCTTTTCTAAAAAAATATGTAGACTTCTGTCGCCACTAACTTGCGATTGATGTGTATATGCTAAGTACTAGGTTGTTTCATTTCTAATCAATCTCATACACCCACAAGCCTCACATGAAGAAAGTGAAGAAGACAAAGTTGTTGCAGTTGCAAGTATGTCGGCTCGCACGAAGGATCTGGAACGTCCGTTACGAGGAATTAGGATTAGGGGAAGGCCGATACCAGCCTTGGCCAACGTCAAACGGAGTTCGTTTGCGTCGGATGGAACGTACATAGTTTCTGAAAAGTGCGGACCTTTTAGGGACTTGTCGTCGCATCCGCGGAAGAGAGATCGCCCTAGCAACATCCTCACGGAAGGCTCCGCTCCGCTCACCAATAAGTTGCTTTCGATCACCGATAAGTCGATCTGCCGCAAGGGCCAGGACTCCCCTGAAAACGACACGCCAGTGGTGACTCCAGGTGCCGCGACACGGATCAAAGACATCACTCAGGGACAAAAGCGGATGCAAGACGATGCCGAAGAAATTTCGCAAGAAAGTCAGACGTCTTCGGCGCGAAGCATTTCGAGTGTTACGTCGTCGTCTCAAGATAGCCGCCCGGCGTCGCCTCTCGCTGCAAATGCACTTGAGAAGACTGAGTCTATACAGTGCAAACATTCTGCAAGGATAACGTCGAAGCAGTATTCGTCGACCGCAGTGAGTACGGCAGCTTTTTCAACATGCTCTGAGACAGGAGAGACTTCGATGACGACTGCAGTGGATGAGAAAAATACTCCGGCGCAGAGACTGAACAGTCCGCTACTTCTAACTGATGTGAGGCGACCGTTATCGATTAGGGAAAGCGTTGAAACGAACGTCAGAGAGCCTGAGGGATGGTATAGGGCGATGTCAGCTTTACAATCTAAGAAACAGCCTTTGCAAGCGTCAGCAGCCTTGAAAATGAAGATGGGTACGAGGTATGTTGACGACTCTCCGGGAAACAGTGTGGCTGAGCTAACGGCCCCGAAATCAACACGTAGCAATGACCTGGATGTTTCTGTGAAGGTATTGAAGAAGCGTGCTCCGAAAAAGAAATACGAGGTCAGCCAGGGGAAGGTGTCTATTGCAGCTGCTACGGGAACGAACGACGTGGCGACAACAGCTCGTCGACAGTTAAAGGAACATTGTTCTTTGACTCCCAGTTTTCGCATTTCATATCTCACGGAAGAAGTACCCCTGGAAAGACGTAGTGAGGTGTCTACATTGTCTTTGGATAGCCTGGTCGAAGAGTGGCAAGAGGTGAATGTCCACGAGAAAGGGAAAGAAAAGGTTTATGCCACCGATCGCGGTGACGCTTTCGATGCTGCGGAAACTTTGAAGCGGAACGAAGAGCCAACAAACTCGTGGGGCAAGCCAGAGACTGTAATGCGTAGCAGCTACAGGAGCAAAACTTGGAAATATTCCGAAGCCGAAGCACTTGGACCTGAAGATTCAAACAATACTCGGACGGAAGACGCAGATTACGATTCCGTAAGAGTGCGAAAGGAAATAATACAATATAAAGAATGCCTTTTATATCCCCTCTCCGTTTGTCTCCTAATGGGCTTTATCATGGTAGGAACATTCCTCTTGCTACCGATTGACCCATCGCACAGACTTGAAATCAAGAGTATGACTACTGCTGTCTGCGTTTCTCCGAGCTGCCTACAAGATGCTTCGTACTTGAACACGCTGCTTTCGTGGGACCGTGTGGACCCTTGCGTCGACTTTTACGCTTTCGTGTGTGACCGTTGGACGAGCCAGTACACCACGTCAAAGCACACAAGTTTTCCAGAAACTTTCGACGATGACTATGCCGCACTTCTTGAGAACAGAATATACTCAATGATCATAAATAAGTCTCTTGAGTCGCACAGTCTTCGACCGATCCGGCAACTCTATGAGAAATGCTTGAGCATCGCACGGACCGATGAGGAAGGGTGGGATCCCATCTTGGAGTTGATGTTCGACATGTCGCTCGAAGGATTCCCTCTGACACCGCCCATTCGAAGCAGCAAGTCAGTATGGGAGATGGCCGCCAAATTTCTGCGAAAGACGGGATCCAGTGCAATCTTTGGTGTTGGCGTGGCTGCTCATTCATTGAAGGGCATGAGCCGAGACTTCCTCTCAGTGGAACTTCCAGAAATACTGATGCGCAGCGATGATATCGACATTAATGATGCTACCCAGCTGTACACCGAAGCAATGTTCTGCGCGCTGAAAGCTCTCAAAAAGGAATACTTGCCACCTGTCCACGCTCTCAGTGTCGTCAAGTTTGCGTCCAACTTAGAAAAGCTTGTTCATCGGGTCGGTCTGACAGGAGCAGGAAGACCTGTGGTTGAAGTATTAGACGCATCGTCGGAGCTGTTAATTTTTTTCACCGAACTACTTCAAGGAGCCGAAAACGTTCCTTTCAGTGTTACGGGCTCTGAGGTTGTTCTGCAGTATCCCTCTGCAGTAAGAGACACTATCAGCCTTGTGCACGAAACTGAAGTCCATACGGTCATGAATTACCTCGGTATTAGGCTCATAGCAGAGATGTCGCCTTTCCTGCCCCGTACTGAAATGGTCGACTTCCAGAGCACTCTTCTATACGGCAAGCGTAAGGTTGACGTACCCCGCCCACAGCTTTGCGTCCGTATGATAGAGAAGGCCATGTCCCCTTTGATTGTAGTTTCCGTAATTTCAGAACTTACGGTGGATGGATCTCCAACATTCTTCCCGGGCATTACTGGAGAACTGTTCAAGGGTATCATGCAGCAAATAAATGCCTCGTCGTACTTCGACACTTACTCCAACGATGCCATTCGAAGATTGATGTCCAGGATTGAACTCCGCGTCCTTCGTCCAAACTGGCTGACAGAACCTGTTCTTCTGGAACAATACGTCAATGGGTTTTCTTCAGCGGCCAACCAAAGTGGTTTTCAGTATTACATAGAAAGCCACGAGCACACTTTCATGTCATCTCTTGGACGCAGTTCCCTGCAACGTTGGATGCGTCCCGTGTTCACTACGAACTGCTGGGTCGAGCTCGCACCACCGGCAATATACGTTCCATTGCTGGCCTTCGACATTACCCACAGCTACGGCGTAGGCGTTGACGAGCATCAGCTATCGCGGCTGAGTCGCCACCTTGCGGAATGCGTTCTCCATTTCATATTTGATTATACTTCGGCTATGACAAACGACCATCAACGCTGGTTGTCCGAGCAGTCCGAGAAGCGGTTGCTTGGTGCAGAGATCTGTATGAACGCTTCCGCAGGCCAACCTCTGTTTAGGAGAGTGAGTGACGTTTTGGCCGTGCACTACGCTTACACACTTTTCTGCGAGAGAAGCAAGGGCAAAGAAGCTCAAGTAGTGCGTCTTTCTGTTAACCGGGTCCTCTCATGGCGTCAGTTGTTCTTCGTGAAGCTCATGCTGGAAGCTTGCGAAACGTCCGCGCATTTAGGAAGAACCCGCTCGAAAGTTGGAGAAAAATGGACCATGGCTCTACGCAATTCCGACGACTTCGCGGCCGCCTACGATTGTCGCCTGGGATCCCCGATGAACGCTCGTAAGAAGTGCGTGCTATAGACTTAAGGAACGCCTTCAAATCGATTTCATTGCTAATAAAGTATTCTTCCACACAGCTCGATTCAATTTTCGTTACATTCTTTTCGGAAATGATGTTTCGCATTGTTATGTACCTTAGAGGCTAACTGCAACGTAATTAAACTTGGCGAAATGGGCTTGAAGAACTTGTGCCTCTTAGCAAGTGCAGCGCAACAGACAGAAACACGTCAACAGGACGGGTGCTAGTTCTGTCCTCCTTACGTGCTTAGTGCAATTTTAACACCTAAATAATAGTTGGAATAGTAAAATATGTCGCATGCGTGCAGTTGAACTTGCAATATGCGGTGCCAAACTCCATATTTTAATTTTTATTTACAAAGAGGTGGTTTGGCTTCTGCCCCTAATTGTTGGTTTTGTGGAGTGCCTGAGACAACAGACTGCTATCTAGTAAATTGTGAAAGATACGGCACATTGCGAAAATTTGCATTAAATGCCGTCCTCCATCTCATTAGATTGGAGCTAAACACTACAATGTACCTTGTGGAAGTAAGAAGGGGGCGCTGTACGTAGCTTCGACTGGAGGAGAGAAGAACAATGGATCGCTACCAAATACCCCGAATGGCTGTTTTGGTGTCCCAAATGTGCTTTCTTTGGAGAATTTGTCCCTAGGATTCTTTGACGGGAAAATTGCCGGCGTCTTGCAAGAGTTTATCAAACTTTCGTGGAGATTCAGACTGTAGAAGCGATTAATACTCCCAAGCTACTTGTTTCCAAATCGCTTTACTTATGAACCTATTTATTGTTGTGGCTCAAGTTATTTGCTTCATTTTCTATATCCCTAATCTATAATTGTCAATTTTGAATATTTATTCTCCCCTTGATCCCTCTCATCAGTTAAAAAAACGTAAGCTAGCAAAATAGAAGTATTTCGTTGGAACTATCCGGTTCTTGGACAATCCCCCAGTGTAAGTGCGTGCCACAGATTCGAGGCTGTTCTTTCTCCTGCGTTTGTTCTGCTGTGCTTGCTAAGATGCACATGTACCACACCCAGCATACACCTTTTCACAGGAGGGAAAAAAACAACGCCATGATGGGCTGCGTGCGGGAGTACAAAGGCCAAGGGCGCAGCCTTGTCAGTGCATTTCTGAGGGGTCACGCCAATTTGAGCCGCCCTAAGAGGACTATGGCGGCGCCCAGGGAGCCATTCTCGAAAAGGTCTATAGCCCGAATTTCTGCGTTAAATAATGGCTTGGTGTGCGTAGCCTATCCTGGATAAGTAATGGCAAGAACAGGAAAAAAATCTTCCACTAGCGTATTTAATTTACAATCAATGTTGTGATTGTCAGCTAGTAGAACGCCGCGGAGTCCTAGTGGTGTGCGTGCGGGAATTAGAGACCAATAAAAATAACGTAAATTGCAGCTCTCCACCACTCGTGAGCAAAACTTCCTGCAACCGCATTCCTTTTTTTTCTGTGTCACGCCCCTCTAAGAGCGACTAATTAAGAGTTACCTCGGTTGTATTACGAAATTAGCAGTGGCAGGTTGCTGGAACACTTATTTTACAGCCGGGACCAGCGTTCATATTTTTCCGTGAAACATAAAGCCCAACAGCGGTTGGTTATCACCGTGAGGTGAAAAGAATGAGAGCTATCACAGAGTGCTATACTTTACCCGGTGCACAAAATCAAGGACGACTTTGAGTACAACCTGTGTCTCTTCGCCACAACACTCTTGAAACGGAAAATATAGTTGAGTCCTGACTCAGTGCCTTCAGTATTCATCCACTGCAAACCCAACAGCAGGAATCCCCGACCATTGTTTAAAGAATGACTGGCAAAATATATTTGTACGAGGCTGCTTTAGCACAGCGTCAAATGCTTCCGTTAGCGTGTTCAGCACGTTAAAAAAAGTGTAACGCTATTCGAAAGACATGTAGTAGAGCGTATAGGCTATAACCAGCGAAACATCTCCCAAAGCGCTGCACATCACTACACTGTGGCGCAATGTACGCGTGGCATATGAAAGCTCCGAAAACTGATCGGCTTGCTTCCAGTTGCGAGTACTCAAAGCAGCAAAGCTTTATGGAAACACTGCCATGCTCAGTCCAAGGTAACTCAAGCACGTAAGCGCATACTTTAAGGAAACAAATGGGGTTCTGTTCGGTTTATTACAATAGTGTCTGGCGCAGCTAGACTAGTGTTTGAAGAAATGCAGCGATGCTTGCAGTACACATGATGGTGGTGGTGGGAAAACATTTATTCTCAAAAGCACTGAGAGTTGCACTACAAAGGAACATGGGTAGTTCCCTTAATCCAGAAGGCAACTGAGGGGAGCGTGCCGAACTCAGCATTGTTGCGAACGACGGGCCGATCCCACCGAAGCCACCACTGTTGCGAAGCCACCTCCGAAATCCCACCGCTGACCTCCACTGTTGCGAAAGACGGTGACGCCAAAATGGTCCCGAAGCGCCACTGCTTCCAACTCCGACGGGAAGGTCACCAGCCATTTGGTAGCGTATGTTTCTCAGCTCGCGACTGCTTCTGCGCAGAGCTGATAAGACGAGCGGACGAGACGACGGTGAGTTAAACAAGGTTTATGTACAGCATATATACAGAAGCGTTACAATTTCGGCACTGGGGCCGACAGAGACTCGAAGAGCCGAGCTCTCCTCTCTAACACATAGGTCAGCTTTTCGCCTAAGACCGCCGACTCACACACATGTCGGCTCTCCGACACGGGGACTCCTCTCCATAGGACCGCCGATCGCGACGCGCCGCAGGGCTTCTTTTATTTACACCGGGTCCAACCAAAATGTCCAATCAGAAGCGCCGCTGGTCGTCAGGGCAGATTCCTCCAATGGGGTCGCCGCGCCATGCGTCAGTCCACCAGACACGAGGACGCCGGCTCGCTGTCACGTGCGCCGCTGACTCAATGCACGTGGGCCAGAGAGGCGCCGCGCGTGTTCACGCCGTTGAGATGTTCGCGTCCGGGCGGACTGCGGGCTGGCCTTGACCCAGATTGCCTTTTTCAGAGGCACGGACGTTTGACGAGGACTCGCTGGCATAACAGCATTCACATCGGAAATGATGATATCTTCTTGTCTCTCTAGGATCTGGAGTATCAGCGACAACATGCCACCAGGGCCAAGAGGGCAATTGAACGAAGCTCGATGGTTCCTGGACTAGGAAACCCTCTCACCTTAGGGTGATACCGGGAATTGCTCGGAACACTGTTTCGAAATAAACAGTTATTTCTCTCTCTCTCCTTCCTACTTTTTGAAGTCAGTCATTAACAAAGCCAGAATACTCGAAGCGTCTTCCAGCAGTGTCACTGACTCTGAACGAGCGCGTTCTTCAAGACAGCAGGACGAGAGGATAGGGGAAAAGCGGGCAGCCTATAGTTAGAGAAACACGTTAACTAACCTTTATAAGCATGTGGCCATATTTGTTTTATGGTGTACGTTTAAAATTTGTTTTGTTACCACATCCCCCGCCACCCCCCTCCAAAAAGGGCGGATCCCACGTACAGTGGGAACAGATAATATGAGAGGCTGTCACACATGTCCCGTTTATTCGGGAGGCGATCGCCGGGCTAATTCCAAGAGCCGAAGTATCGGCCCCCCGAATCGCACCACGAAAGCGTGGACAATTTAGAAGTGGTCCTTTTTGGTGCGCCAGCGGACGCCGGCTGTGGCCCAAAGAACAAGTCAGAGCCGAGAGTTGATAAACAAACAAATTATATTCTCAATAATGGCAGATCGAAAACAATACATAAAAATGCACACTCCACACTAGTTGCATACAATATGTCACCAATCAAACCAATCAATCAACGTACTACACAATACAATCAGCCACACTCAAAACAACGGACACAGACAACAATACGCACTACAATGCAGTCGCATGCATTGAACAACCAAGACACTTAAGGACTAAAGAGATAGAAAACTTATTCAGTCCAAAGTCCTTGGAACAAAAGTCTGAATGATACTCTTCCGAGAATCACTCACTCAAAGTCCAGCGTTGTTGTCGTTCCGTAGCTCTCGAAGTTTCTCTTCCAGGAAACCTCGCGTCCTCAAATGGCCACTCTCCAAGCTTCAAGCTTCTTCGCCGGAAATCCGTCGGCTTCACACACGCAGCTGTTGCCCGCGTCTTCGCTCGATAGCGGTAAACCCACGCTCTTGCCTGTAGCTCGAGCCGTCCCTACGGACCAAAAACTTCGCCGACTACACGGCGGAATCTCTACGCACTCTGGCCCTCACTTCCGTCTCCTCCTGTTCTGTCACTACGGGCAGAACCTTCGCCGACTCCACGGCGGAATCCCTACGCGCTCCGGCGCTAACTTTCCGTCTTCTCCTGTTCTGTCACTACGGGCAGAACCTTCGCCGACTCCACGGCGGAATCCCTACGCGCTCCGGCGCTAACTTTCCGTCTTCTCCTGCTTTCTCGTTTCGGCTGCTCGATTAAATACGTTCCGCGCCACCTTCCAGAACGTTCTCCTCATTTCGTCGGCGCGATGCGCAGCGAAGGCTGGGGAGAGGCACGAGACGGTTCGACTGCCCTCTCCGGAAGATGATTCACTCGGTCTGACCCCGCCCCGTTCGTTCTGGAAATTTCTAGCGCTTGCCCGGCCGCCGCTGTGGGGTGAGGAGGTTCGTCTGCGAAGCCATGCTTCTGCGGGGAGAGCGCGCGCCCGGGAGCCTTGGATGTTTGCTTTCTTTTTATTTCTTTTTACCTCGCGGCGTTTCTGCCGCCCATTGTCGCAAGGATTTGGCGGCGCGCTCTTTTTTGCGCTCGTTCTGTGACACTGCCCCCCACTTTAAGAATATTATCTCATAATATTCAAAACCACACAAACGAGCACGAATAGTCACCACACACTCTCACAGACTGTAACACAATCCGTCGCTCATGACACTTCACATTCACAATATATCAGTCAATACGATTGGACATTGTAATTCAATTACACAACACGTGAAAACACAACCACAAGCACATGAGTACAACACTCCACCACACATTCCCAATAATACAAATGTAACAAGTTCTCTCATTACAACAATTGTACAATACTATACATCACATCACAGCACCAACACTTCGACACTTGTGACACAGGATACCCCAACATTAACACAACATATGGCACTCAACACTGCCAAACACATTCTGCTCTGACCTCAGCACTTATCCTGTGTACTTTGAGCTGCGCTTGCGTCCTTTCTTGCGGTGCTCGCTCGATCTCTTGTTTTTCCTCGTTCTTTTCCGGCGAGCCCTTTCCAACGACGGTATCTGAGGCGGCGTCTCAGCCATCGTTGTCGCTTCCGACACCGTTAACGCGTCATTACATTCGACGGGTCCTGTCTGTTTATTTACCCGCTTGATCGTGCCTATACATTTTGCCCGGCTGGCCAACTCCGTCTCCTTTACACTGTCGGCCGGTTGAGGTCGTGCCGACGTAAGTCCGGTTGCTCGGCCCGTGAACTTATTCGACACGATCGTCTTCTCCTTCGCTGTCTCTTGCGCCGCAGCTCCACCTTGGGCTCTAGTGAGATCCGTCACGGGATGCTCCTCCACTGTATCTCGCGGCCGCTGTGTTGGCGAGGGCTCTATCTTCGGGTCTTCTCCCAAACATTCTGGATCACTTGGCCCTCGCGCCCCGTCGATGTTTCCGATGACAAGGTCATACAGGGGGGTCGTCATGCATAAAGCAGTAACCTTCCCGCTGAAGTACGGGGTTTCAACCTCAATTTCTGCTTCGGGAAGCATCCGAACCGTACGGTCAATTAGGCAAACCGGTTTCGTTCTGCCTGTCAACTCACTTTCCCGTACCAAATTTCTCCGAACGATAACAGTGGAGCTGCCGGTATCTCTTAACACCGTAACGTTTTTGCCCGCAACTTTTCCAGGCCGCGCTGGCATTCCTTTCGTAACACCGGTTGGCTGTTTTGACATTACAGCACCAACAATAGGAATTTTCTCCCCATTTTTCAATTCTACGAATCCGTCGGTGACGGCATTATTATCGGATTTCGGTGCCACTTGCACACAGGATACCTGGTGAGTTTGACTCGCTCCGTTTCGACATGCATCTGCTTTGTGCCCAGTCTGACCACACTTAAAACATTTCACTACCGTAGGGCTCGTAAAGATCGTTCGACAGTTTTTCGCGCGATGACCCACTCGGTTACACAGAAAACATCGCTGCATGCTCTCTGGTGCACGCTTCTTTTCTTCAGGAGCCAATTTCTTCGAATCATCGGGACAATCCTTCTTGACCTTTGCCAAATTAGTTCCTCCTTGCGCTTCTAAGAATTGATCAGCCAATTCAAGCATTCCTTCAAATGACTCCGCCTTCCTCTCTTTCAAATACAGCGACAGGCTTGGGTGGCAACTAGTAAGAAATTGTTCTTTAATTAGCAGCTCTCTAAGCTCATCGTACTCCTGTGCTGTCCCTGAAAGTTCAATCCATCTGTCGAAATAGTGGCAAAGTCGGGCAGCATACTGCGTAGCTGTCTCACCGTCAGCTGGCTTTCCTGTCCGAAATCTGTCCCGGAATCCTTCCACAGTGAATCTAAATCGCTTCAACAAAGCAGCTTTCACCTTTGCATAGTTGGCTGCATCGGTCGGCGTCAGCCTACCGTACACACTGAGCGCTTCACCACTCAAGCAAGTACTCAAAGCAGTTGCCCATTGATGTTCCGGCCAATTCTGGCTCTTCGCAATCGTCTCAAATCGGTGGAGGTACGCGTCTAGGTCGTCCTTCCTTTCATCAAACGCTACGAGCAGCTTGCTTGGGTTCAAGCGGAAGCCGTGATCCTCTCGTTCGCTGCTTTCAACTCTAGCTTGGACCGGAGTTTCACTTCGCTGTTGCAAACGGAGCCGCTCGAGTTCTATCTCGTGCTGTCGCGGCCGTTCCCTTTCCTCTCTTTCTTCTTTCGCCCTTTCAGCTGCCAACCTCTCTCTCTCCAACTCAGCTTCTTTTTCCGCTTTGGCTCTTTCGACCGCCAACCTCTTTTTTTCCAGCTCGGCTGCTTTTTCTTCTTTTTCCCTCTGGGTGACCCACTTCCGTAGTTCGGCGCCAGAAAGACCCATCTTTTTACCAAGAGCAACTAACTTTTCGAGATCCATGGTGTCTCGCAAATAAAACCTTGCCGCGTGCAAAAAGTATCTGCCTAGATCAGTCTATCGGAGCACTCCCCTGCACTCGTTAACGAGAACACTGAACAACACACAAAATCGTTCCGATAGCACTATCAACAACTCGAGGCTCTTTCTCACTACTTTGGACACACTGTGCACCAAAAGGTCCTATGTCGCGGACGCCAGATTAATTGTCACACATGTCCCGTTTATTCGGGAGGCGATCGCCGGGCTAATTCCAAGAGCCGAAGTATCGGCCCCCCGAATCGCACCACGAAAGCGTGGACAATTTAGAAGTGGTCCTTTTTGGTGCGCCAGCGGACGCCGGCTGTGGCCCAAAGAACAAGTCAGAGCCGAGAGTTGATAAACAAACAAATTATATTCTCAATAATGGCAGATCAAAAACAATACATAAAAATGCACACTCCACACTAGTTGCATACAATATGTCACCAATCAAACCAATCAATCAACGTACTACACAATACAATCAGCCACACTCAAAACAACGGACACAGACAACAATACGCACTACAATGCAGTCGCATGCATTGAACAACCAAGACACTTAAGGACTAAAGAGATAGAAAACTTATTCAGTCCAAAGTCCTTGGAACAAAAGTCTGAATGATACTCTTCCGAGAATCACTCACTCAAAGTCCAGCGTTGTTGTCGTTCCGTAGCTCTCGAAGTTTCTCTTCCAGAAAACCTCGCGTCCTCAAATGGCCACTCTCCAAGCTTCAAGCTTCTTCGCCGGAAATCCGTCGGCTTCACACACGCAGCTGTTGCCCGCGTCTTCGCTCGATAACGGTAAACCCACGCTCTTGCCTGTAGCTCGAGCCGTCCCTACGGACCAAAAACTTCGCCGACTACACGGCGGAATCTCTACGCACTCTGGCCCTCACTTCCGTCTCCTCCTGTTCTGTCACTACGGGCAGAACCTTCGCCGACTCCACGGCGGAATCCCTACGCGCTCCGGCGCTAACTTTCCGTCTTCTCCTGTTCTGTCACTACGGGCAGAACCTTCGCCGACTCCACGGCGGAATCCCTACGCGCTCCGGCGCTAACTTTCCGTCTTCTCCTGCTTTCTCGTCTCGGCTGCTCGATTAAATACGTTCCGCGCCACCTTCCAGAACGTTCTCCTCATTTCGTCGGCGCGATGCGCAGCGAAGGCTGGGGAGAGGCACGAGGCGGTTCGACTGCCCTCTCCGGAAGATGATTCACTCGGTCTGACCCCGCCCCGTTCGTTCTGGAAATTTCTAGCGCTTGCCCGGCCGCCGCTGTGGGGTGAGGAGGTTCGTCTGCGAAGCCATGCTTCTGCGGGGAGAGCGCGCGCCCGGGAGCCTGGGATGTTTGCTTTCTTTTTTTTTCTTTTTACCTCGCGGCGTTTCTGCCGCCCGTTGTCTCAAGGATTTGGTGGCGCGCTCTTTTTTGGCGCTCGTTCTGTGACAGAGGCACGAATTAGAATGGTTTTTATGTCAATTTAAAATTCACGCAACGTTACGAGGTGGACGCAACATGTGCCGTACATCACTTAGTAGTGATGGTTATCATGTTTGGACGCGTCATTTACCTTTGTCGTTGATTCACGTCACGTGATATCCAATCAGGTATATGTGGAGCTGGCGAAACGGTGGCGAGCGGGCTATGAGCGTAGCATGTTGCCAAGTTTTACATGACACGCATGTCATAATTATCATATTTGGACGTCTCATTTACCTTCGCCATTTGTTCAAGTTACGTGATAGCAAATTTCGTATACGTGGATCTAGAGAAACGGCCATGAGCGTATCATGAGCGTGGTATGTAGTCATGTTATTACATGACAAGCTAGTAATGATTATTGTGTTTCCACCAGTCATATACCTTCATCATTATTTCACTTCACGTAGCCCCAAATTTGGTATATGTGAATTTAGCGCAACGACCTTGAGCGCACCATGAGCGTATGGCCTGTAATTATGACTTACGTGATATGCATGTCATGATTTACACGTTAGGGTCTGTCAGTTATGTTCGCCATGCAGTCATGTCACACCATAAGAGTTTTTCAATATTGTCACGTAAGAGTGAGGGTTGCCCGAAGACAGGAGACCAGGAGGTTAGTAGAAATAGGAGATCCGTTTATTTGGCGGACTTGCGCCCACTAAAGGAAAACAGACACACCGGCTTAGCGGGAGGCGAACTGCGCGTTCGACGGCCGTCGGGTAACAGAAATGTCCCACTGGAACGCAAGGCGCGTTCACCATCCGAGATACAGTCACCGTAGCGTCTGGCGCTATGTCGTTATCAACGAATGGTCGACGTGCGGGCCATCATCTTCGCAGATGAGACGCGGTGCATCCTGGACCACGATAAGGCCGCGTGCCGGCGGTATCGGCATGCGCAATACTATCCGCAATGCGCCTCGCGGCATTGCTCCCCTCCTCAACGTAAGCATCGACCCGATGCTTTGTTTAAAATAAAACCAAAACAAAAGGACAGCCTGTGCGAAAGTAAATGGCAAACAAGTACTAATCACGCACACATAAACAAAACAAGAGATGCAAACAGGGAGCCTCCTTTAGCGCGCATGATAGGGCTTCAAACGGGCGACGTGTACCACTTCTTGTCGTGCGCGGCGTCGTTGGGAGGAACTAGCCCCATCAGGGACCACTTCATAGTCCACTTCACCCACTTGACGGATGACTTTGTATGGGCCAAAATAACGGCGCATGAGTTTTTCGCTGAGTCCTCGGCGGCGAACTGGCGTCCAAACCCAGACTTTGTCGCCTGGCTTGTATGTTAAATCGCGTCTCCGCAGGTTGTAGCGTCTTGCGTCGTTTCGCTGTTGGTCTTTTATGCGCATACGAGCAAGCTGCCGGGCTTCTTCTGCGCGCTGAAGGTAGGCGGCTACGTCTAGGTTGTTTTCATCGGTGACATTAGGCAGCATGGCGTCCAGGGTAGTAACGGCATTCCTCCCATGGACGAGATTAAATGGTGTCATTTTAGTGGTCTCCTGCACCGCGGTGTTGTAGGCGAAGACCACGTAAGGCAGAATTAAGTCCCAGGTCTTGTGTTCTGTGTCCACGTACATAGCGAGCATATCGGCAATGGCCTTGTTCAAGCGTTCCGTGAGACCATTTGTCTGCGGATGGTACGCAGTTGTTCTTCGGTGATCTGTATGACTGTAATGTAAGATTGCCTGAGTAAGATCAGCCGTAAACGCCGTTCCCCTGTCTGTTATTAGTACCTCAGGTGCGCCATGACGGAGGAGAATTGATTCGACAAAAAATTTGGCAACTTCTACGGCTGTGCCGTTCGGGAGGGCCTTAGCTTCAGCGTATCGGGTAAGGTAATCAGTGGCCACTATAATCCACTTGTTACCGGATGTTGACGTGGGGAAAGGTCCAAGCAGGTCCATACCAATCTGTTGGAATGGTCTCGACGGGGGTTCAATTGGCTTGAGAAATCCAGCTGGTTTTGTTGGAGGTCTCTTCCGGCGCTGACATTCGCGGCAACTCTTGACATACCGCGCAACATCTGAGGAAAGGCGGGGCCAGTAGTATCGTTCTTGAATTCTGTGGAGTGTACGTGTAAAACCGAGGTGGCCTGCAGTGGGTTCGTCATGTAACGCTTGTAAAATTTCTTCTCTGAGGCTGCTTGGGACGACAAGAAGGTAAGCTGCCTTATTCGGTGCGAAGTTCTTTTTAACTACCACCCCGTTTTGCACACAGAAGGAGGATATCCCACGCTTGAACAATGCAGGCGGTATGGAGGCCTTTCCTTCGATGTAGTTGATCAACTGTTGTAGGATCGGGTCTGAGCGCTGCTGTAATGCAAAGGTGCTGCTGCTGATAGGCCCAAGAAAGGCATCGTCGTCTTCATGGCTTGGTGGTGCGCCGACAGGGGCTCTTGAGAGGCAGTCTGCGTCGGAGTGCTTACGACCAGATGTGTGGACTACCTTCACGTCAAACTCCTGAAGCCGTAGGCTCCATTGAGCGAGCCGGCCAGAAGGGTCTTTCAAACTGGCCAACCAGCACAACGCATGATGGTCCGTTACGACCTTGAAGGGTCTGCCATATAAGTATGGGCGGAATTTCGAGGTGGCCCATACTATCGCAAGACACTCCTTCTCAGACGTGGAATAGTTTACTTCCGCTTTCGACAGTGAGCGGCTTGCATACGCGATGACACGCTCGCAGCCCTTGTGCTTCTGAACGAGAACGGCACCTAAGCCGATGCTGCTGGCGTCTGTATGTATCTCAGTTTCGGCATTTTCATCAAAGTGACCCAGCACAGGCGGCGACTGTAAACGTTGTTGAAGTTCTGTGAATGCCTCACGTTCCTCAGCTTTCCATTCGAAAGGGGCGTCCGACTTGGTGAGCTGCGTCAAAGGGGCAGCAATGTGTGAGAAGTTCTTGACGAAGCATCGGTAATAGGCGCACAGTCCTAAGAATCGGCGCACTGCTCTCTTATCTTGTGGTTGAGGAAACTGTGCGATAGCGGCTGTCTTCTCGGGATCTGGTCTTACGCCATCTTTGCTTATAACATGGCCAAGGAACTGTAGTTCTTCATAGGCAAAATGGCACTTTTCTTGCTTCAGTGTCAGCCCTGATGACTTAATTGCGTCCAGTACTGTCCGGAGCCTTTTCAGGTGGTCGCTAAAGTTGGAGGCGAAGACGACCACATCGTCCAGGTATACGAGACATATTTGCCACTTGAGACCTGCCAGTACTGTGTCCATTAGACGCTGGAAGGTTGCTGGAGCGGAACAAAGTCCAAATGGCATCACTTTGAACTCATACAATCCATCCGGCGTGATGAAGGCGGTTTTTTCTCGGTCTCTTTCATCAACCTGAATTCGCCAATACCCTGTCTTCAGATCAATGGACGAGAAGTACCTTGCATCACTGAGACGATCTAGGGTATCGTCGATCCTTGGTAAAGGGTACACGTCCTTTTTGGTTACACTATTCAACCGTCGGTAATCGACGCAAAACCGAAGACTTCCGTCTTTCTTTTTGACAAGGACGACTGGTGCCGCCCATGGGCTTTTCGATGGCTGAATTACATCGTCGTGTAACATTTCCTCAACTTGCTCTCGGATGGCCTGACGTTCACGTGCCGACACACGATAAGGGCTTTGATGGAGAGGGCGGATGTCTTCTTGTGTTATGATTCGATGCTTTGCCAGAGAAGTGTGTCGGACCTGTGAGGTTGTGGCGAAACAGTCGTCATAACGTCGAAGGAGGTTCTGGAGCAGTTGCTGCTTGCATTGAGGCAAGGAAGGGTTAATGTCGAATGACAGCTGCGAGTTGTGGGTCTGTGGGGTGATGGTCGCTGGATTCGAGAGGACGAGGGTATCACTGACTTCCGCGATTTCATCGAGAAAGGCAATGGTCGTGCCTTTGGCCAGGTGACGGTGTTCTTGGCTGAAATTTGTTAGCAGCACTGGGCCCTGTCCATTCCGGAAGTCCGCAATGCCTCTTGCGATTGCGATATCACGGCCAAGCAAAAGTTGTATGTTACCTTCGACGACGCCATGAGCATTTTCGGCAGTACCAGTGGTTACGGGGATTAGGGTCGTTGATCGGGGTGGGACGCTCACGTCATTCTCGAGCACACGGAGGGCTGCGCGATTATGTGGTGCCGAGTATGAATTTATGGCTTCATCCGAGGAAAGTTTGATGGATCTGGACGCCAGGTCAATAACCGCGCGATGTTGAGTCAAGAAGTCCATGCCGAGAATGACGTCACGGGAGCATTGTGGGAGCACCAAGAAAGTGACAAGGTATGTGTGACCATCGAATGTCACCCTTGCAGTACATCGCCCCGATGGGGTGAGGAGGTGACCTCCCGCTGTGCGGATCTGTGGGCCGTCCCAAGCCGTCTTAACCTTCTTCAGTTGTGCTGTCAATGGCCCGCTGATGACCGAGTAGTCAGCTCCTGTGTCAATCAAGGCAGTTACCGGGTGGCCGTCGATAGATACTTCAAAATCGGTGGCACGTGGGCTGGAGTTGCGCGTTGGTTTTGGGTTCGGGTCACGGCTTCGTCTTGTTGCTTCGTTTTGCTTCGTCTCGCGGCTTGGGTTGTTGTGCGTTATTGTCGTCGTAGATGATGTGCTGTCGTCATATATGGTCGTCGGTGGAGGGTCTTCAGCTTTTCCTCTTGAAGCAACCTCACCTCCAAAGGTTGCTGGTTTTAGTTTCCCCTACGGGGGCTTGGGGACCTTCTTCGTTCGTTGTTGCTGCGGTTCGGTGACGTGAAGCGTGGGGATGGCGGTGATGGAGAACGGCTGGGCAGGTACTCTGTATGGCGCAAGTAGTCTTCGATTGCCGGAGGTCGTTGTCCAGGGCGTGGCCGTGGTGCCTGAGATGAGAAGCCATGCAGTCCCATCCGCCTGTAAGGGCAGTGTCGAAGAATGTGGCCGGCCTCACCGCAGTGAAAGCATAGGGGGCGGTCGTCGGGAGTTCTCCAGGTGTCGCATTTTCTTTGGCTCGGGCGTCTCTCGTATATAGGGTGGGCGGGTAAGGGCGGACGGCTACTTTGGGCTGCAGCGTACCGTCGAGGACTGGGCTCGTTTCGTCGGGGTGGCCTAGTGTTCACTGCAGCGGCGTAAGTCATTGCTTCGGCCTCTGTTCGAGTCGTCGCTGATGAAGAGCCAAGCGCCTGCTGGACTTCATCACGCACTATGTCCTAGAGAGATGCTCCTTGGGGGGGCTGGGGGGTAGGCGGTAGCAATCGGCGTAGTTCTTCCTTAACCACTTCACGAATAGCTTCCCGCAGATCGTTGGTGGTTAGCCCACCTCGAATCGGTTCCGAGTAGAGCGAGCTGAGCTGGAACGGGCGGTTGTATTGCCGAGTCCGGGCGTCCAGGGTCCTTTCTATGGTGTGCGCTTCGTCAGTAAATTCGGCGACTGTTTTAGGAGGGTTCCTTATGAGACCGGCGAAAAGCGACTCCTTCACCCCTCGCATTAGGTATCCGACCTTTTTGTCTTCGGTCATGTCTTGGTCCGCTCGCCTAAAAAGACGTTTCATTTCTTCGACGTACACTTTTAGGGTCTCATTGGGCTGTTGGGTCCTCGATTCTAGCAGCAGCTGGGCCCTTTCTTTTCGCATGATGCTGGTGAAGGTCCTGAGCAACTCATTCTTCAGAAATTCCCAGGTGGTCAGTGTGGTTTCATGGTTTTCATACCACGTTTTGGCGGGGCCGTCCAGGGAAAAGTAAACGTATCGCAGCTTCATTTCTTCATCCCACCTGTTTATGGTAGCCACGCGCTCGAATTGGTCGAGCCATTCTTCTGGGTCTTCAGCGGCATAACCATGGAAAGTTGGGGGCACCCGCGGCTGCTGCAGCATGACAGGGGTAGGTGATTGTGGGGTGCTCATGGTGGCTGTGGAAGCGTCCTTTCGTGGTCGCGTGGGGTTCGGTAGCGGTCCCAGCTCAGGTGGCAGGTTTCGGAGGCGGCGACTGCTTCGAGTATCTGTGTCTTCAGCGTCCTCGTTCTCTGCAGTGGCTGTTTTAAAGTCGTTTTCGTGCATACCCCGCACCTCCACCAGATGTCACGTAAGAGTGAGGGTTGCCCGAAGACAGGAGACCGGGAGGTTAGTAGAAATAGGAGATCCGTTTATTTGGCGGACTTGCGCCCACTAAAGGAAAACAGACACACCGGCTTAGCGGGAGGCGAACTGCGCGTTCGACGGCCGTCGGGTAACATAAATATCCCACAGGAACGCAAGGCGCGTTCGACGGCCGTCGGGTAACGGAAGTGTCCCACTGGAACGCAAGGTGCGTTCGACGGCCGTCGGGTAACAGAAATGTCCCACTGGAACGCAAGGCGCGTTCACCATCCGAGATACAGTCACCGTAGCGTCTGGCGCTATGTCGTTATCAACGAATGGTCGACGTGCGGGCCATCATCTTCGCAGATGAGACGCGGTGCATCCTGGACCACGATAAGGCCGCGTGCCGGCGGTATCGGCATGCGCAATACTATCCGCAATGCGCCTCGCGGCAATATGCCATGTCAATGAAATCACTGCAAGAGGAGCAAGACCATGAAATGTCAATCATGACATTCATGACATACATATCGTAATTTTATTGTTATGATTATTCACTTATGCTCGTCATGCAATCATGTTATGCCTCACCATTTTCGGTATCGATACCATTATTGAAACGGCCAGATCTAAAAGTCGTAGACGGCTAGATAGATAGATAGATAGATAGATAGATAGATAGATAGATAGATAGATAGATAGATAGATA
The DNA here is from genome assembly GCF_043290135.1 of Rhipicephalus microplus. Lineage (NCBI taxonomy): Eukaryota > Metazoa > Arthropoda > Arachnida > Ixodida > Ixodidae > Rhipicephalus > Rhipicephalus microplus. Next base: position 290,577,121 of record NC_134700.1, read on the forward strand.
GATAGATAGATAGATAGATACGCTCAAACTTCACCGAAGTTCGCATTTAAAAGCTGACATAGGCAGCGTTAACTGGACGAATGCAAAATAAATGTCAGTATCCCAGCAGGAATCATATCCTAGCATTATGTGTGGCAGTCATGTATTCTACCACAGAGACACGCCCGGTCTCGGAACTTCTTTGCAAATAGACCTCAATGTTCATGAAACGTTGACTGTAGTTGCAGTACAGGTTATCAAATTTTAGAAACATTACATTTGTACTGCTATGATACAGCCGTCATGTCGGGCTAACCTAAAAGGTAGTTAGGCACCATTCGCTGAGGTGTAGTTGAGTAGCAGTGTTGAGGGCTACCATCCCTGTGAGCCCCATCGCAAAAACGAGCGCTTCATGTCAGCTGCGGCTTCTGGTGTTGCTAATATCTATGTTGCTGTTGGCATAGTTACGTAACTGCAAACAACTGCCAATATGGGGCTGTTTAACGTATGTGCGTCCATGAATTTGTCCATATATTAAGGGTCACTTCATAACGTCATCATCATCATCATCATCAGCCTGACTACTTCCACTGCAGGACAAAGGCCTCTCCCATGTTCCGCCAGTTAACCCGGTCCTGTGCTTGCTGCTGCCAATTTATACCCGCAAATTTCTTAATTTCATCTGCCCACCTAACCTTCTGTCTCCCCCTAACCCGCTTCCCTTCTCTGGGAATCCAGTCAGTTACCCTTAATGACCAGCGGTTATCCTGTCTACGCGCTACATGCCCTGCCCATGTCCATTTCTTCTTCTTGATTTCAGCTATGATATCCGTAACCCCCGTTTGTTCCCTAATCCACTCTGCTCTCTTCTTGTCTCTTAAGGTTACACCTACCATTTTTCTTTCCATTGCTCGCTGCGTCGTCCTCAATTTAAGCGGAACCCTCTTTGTAAGTCTCCAGGTTTCTGCTCCGTAGCTAAGTACCGGCAAGATACAGCTGTTATATACTTTCCTCTTGAGGGATAGTGGCAATCTACCTGTCATAATTTGAGAGTGCTTGCCGAATGTGCTCCACCCCATTCTTATTCTTCTAGTTACTTCAATCTCGTGGTTCGGCTCTGCGGTTATTACCTGCCCTAAGTAGACATAGTCTTTTACAACTTCAAGTGCACTATTACCTATCTCGAAGCGCTGCTCCTTGCCGAGGTTGTTGTACATTACTTTCGTTTTCTGCAGATTAATTTTAAGACCCACCTTTCTGCTCTCCTTGTCTAACTCCGTAATCATGAGTTGCAATTCGTCCCCCGAGTTACTCAGCAATGCAATGTCATCGGCGAAGCGCAGGTTACTAAGGTATTCTCCATTGACTCTTATCCCTAACTGTTCCCATTCTAGGCTTCTGAAAACCTCCTGTAAGCATGCGGTAAATAGCATTGGGGAAATTGTGTCCCCCTGCCTTACACCCTTCTTGATTGGTATTCTGTTGCTTTCTTTATGAAGCACTATGGTAGCAGTTGATCCCCTGTAGATTTCTTCCAGAATGTTTATATATACTTCATCTACGCCCTGATTCCGCAGTGTTTGCATGACGGATGATATTTCTACTGAATCAAACGCCTTCTCGTAATCTATGAAGGCTATGTATAGTGGTTGGTTATACTCTGAGCATTTCTCTATTACCTGATTTATAGTATGAATGTGGTCAATTGTTGAGTAGCCTGTTCGAAATCCTACTTCATAACGTATCACTCAATAAAAAAAAACATTGACCTTGCAATCGCGTGCTTCACATAACATCAATTCCCAAGGTAGGTGGGATCTGCCTTTTTATTTTCTTGAGGAACCACTTGCTTTTCGAAGCTGAAATTTCGCAGGTCGCATTATCTCCAGTTTGACTGCCTATAAATTGTCTTTTTGAAGCGTGCACAATCTTGTTGCATCATATCATCAGCTGTAATAATACATCGTTTATATGTGATGTGCGTACCACAAATTCATGTGGCGGTGGTGGTGAACAAGGTTATTCAAACCAGCCGATTGAGGCGTTGGCCTAAGCCACGCCAGGGGTTTTGGAGACACCCTATCGCTCAGCCGCCTGCCATGCTCACTGGATGGCCCATATTTGATCTTCGCGATCTGAGCTGATCAGCGGGTCTTTCAACCGCGCCCCAGGATGTTCTGAGAAGACCACATGTCCTTTCTGTATTTGTGCGTATTCCCATTGAATATGCTCTAGGGTAGCGAGCCTCACGCTGCATAATTTCCAGGTGCCATCTGGGTATAAGCCGGCGTAGATGCGATATGGCTGCATCGGGTTGGGAAATGTTCTGACTTGAATTCGCCTCCTGTCAACCCTCTGAGATCTGTTTAACTTGGAGCTATGAGGTGGAAATCTGTGCCTCGAATTTTGGTAGAATTGGATATTGTCGCAGAACCCAAACATTCTGTCCCTCTCCCACCACTCCTCTCCTCTCCTTCGCCAGAGCGGTAAGGCCGCGTTCACACTGAGTATTCCGGCCGCCGAAAGTTCTCCGAATCCGGTTCGGCAGCGGCAAAATTCGCCGAAAGGGCCCTCTCCGCGCCGATCGCTCTCGGACCGATTTTTGTGGCGTCTGCCGCCGAATCGGTCACCGCGGACCAATAGGAGCGCTAGTCAAGGAATTTTAAAAAATGGCGGCCAAGGCCTACTCACTTGTTATGCCGCAGTGCACATAACTGAATGTTGAAACCAATGGGAGTTTAACCTACTCTGTGCCTACTTCACGTCCGTATTTTGTGGAAGAGGTGACCGAGCTTGCTGTTTGCGTGACTGAGCTTGTTGCGGTGTTGCCGAGCAAAACGAACCCGCCAACGCCGCTGGCGTCGGTGGTTTTTCTGCTCTTCGTGCATTACAAGACAGCCACTTGCCAGCAAAGTTGGCCATACTGTCTTTTCTTGCTTCCTGCGTACGAGAATCATTGAAGTATACGCCACCGGATAGCGTAGTGGCGTTTGCGAGCCGCGACAACAACCGGGTGACAGCGCATCCATCCCGCGTTCGCCCGGTGGTAGATGGCATATTCGGCGGCGCAGGGCGCGTCCAGTGCGAACGACGCTGCGTTTCGGCGGCAGGGGAATTTCGGTCGCTGTAGAAAGCGGATGATTCAGTGTGAACTAGGCATAAGTGAGACCTCGCGCGACGCGGTGAGCTTCCTTGTTGAGTTTGGGAGCAGGAGACTTACAATCATGTATGTCCATTAAATTTCTAAATGCAAGGCATTACTTAGTGAACTTCGGTGACGTTGGACTTGTGTATTTGTCTATCTATTTAACCGCCAACGACTTTCAGCTCTCCTGGTCGTTTCGATAATGGTATTCATACCAAAATTGGTATAGGAAAACATGACTGTATGACGAGCATAAATGACTAGCCATAACCTTAAAAGGACGACATGTATGTCACGAAAGTCGTGATTTACATTTCATGGTCTTGCTGCTCTTGTGGTGGTTTCATTAACGTGAAATATTGAAAAACTGGTGACTGGAATGACTGCATGAGATGACTGCATGACGAACATAAGTGGCCGACCCTAACGTGGAAGTCATGACACGCAAGTCACGTAAGTCATGACTACATGCCACGCTCATGGTGCGCTCATGGTCGTTTTGCTAGCTTCACATATCAACATTTGGTATTACGGGACGAGAACGCATGACGAAGGTATAAGACTGGTGCAAACATGATATTATTGACATGCGTGCTATGTAAAACATGACTACCTGCTACGCTCATGGCGTGCTCGTGGCAGTTTCACTACCTCCACATATACCAAATTTGGTTTCGCATGACGTGAATGGACGACGAAGGTAAATGACAGATTCAAACATGATAATCATGACATGCATGTCGTGTAAAACATGACTTCATGCTACGCTCATAGTGCTCGTGGTCATTTCACTAGTTTCACATATACCAAATTTAGTGTCACGTGACGTGAGTGGATGACGATGATATATGACTGGTTCAAACATGATAATCATGACATGCGTGTCTGGTAAAAATATGACAGCATACCACGCTCATGACGCGCGCGCGGCCGTTTTGCTAGCTTCACATATGGCAAATTTATATATTACGTCACATAAATAGACGACGGAGGTAAATGACACGTCTAAACATGATAATTATAACATGCTTGTCATGTAAGACATGACTACATGCTACGGTCATATAGTGCTCGAGGCCGTTGCGCTAACTTCACATATAACAAGTTTGGTATTACTTGAAATGAATGGACTACAAGCACAAATGATAGGCGCAAACACAAAAATAATGACACATAAATCCCGTACGGCTTAATTTACGTTCCCCTCGTAACAATGCGCTGATTTTAAAGTGACGTATTAATCTTTCTCATTCATGCTTCACATATCATCGATTCGCACTGTATACGTAGGATCTGCCAATTTTTTTTCAGCCAATTCAATAGGATGGGTGTGAGCCAGAGATAAGGGTAATCCTTGTTATCATCATTTATATTGTGAAATTTGTTTTTTTCGCACAGTGGCTGCTGGTGCGAGAGTTTGATATTGTTATTGGGAACCTGTGCTATTGAAAGCAACTAGAGATTGTGCGGAAATGTTTTGGCAGTGCAGAGACCAGAGCTTGAAGAGAGAAAATATCTTCAAAAAACTATTTGTTCTCCTATGCACAATACTAATTCCGTATGATACCAATTCCGACAAAATATGTTGTTCCATTTCACTTGCATTGCCTAAGCTTTCTTAAGGGGATGAAAATATCAATATACTTTTCATTTTCCGGTTTGTCTCAGAAGGAAGTATGATTAGTACACCACGCTGGCGTGCTATATGAAAACAATATAGTGGCTACCAAGAATTCATTGCATTGCCGCCTCTCGCGCCAGTTCTCCGGTACCCTGTGGCTGCCTGCATACATGATAAAAGTGCCGTAAAGCGAAGCTGTTCTTTTTCACCTTACAAGCAGAGTCCGCCTGCAGGAACCGAAATTTACTGAAGTGAACATGCAAATCATTATAGAACCTTTCTTCACAGATGAGGTTTGAGTGAGATGCAACACACACGTCTCAAAAGTTTCAAATACATGCAACAAAATCTGAAATATTCGCAACAAGGGCAGGGCACATGGCAGTATTCTGCGGAAAACAAAAACGACCACGCAGGTTTTAGAAACCAAAGCATCCGACCCCTCAATATACGTAAACAGCTCTAAAGAAAACATGTGGTGCACAGGCACTCATACACAGACACAAACACTGTGTGTGTGCACACAGAGATTCGTGATCGCTTGGTCCTTGGCAAGAAACGATACCAAATGACGGCGTAAATCGACGCCCACTCGAAACACCAACGCACGATTAACGTTTTTCTGGCTGCCGGAGGGTTTCCTGTTTACTGTCCTCGGCGTTACTGCCCCGCCATATCCATACCACAAATACTGAAATCCCCGGAATGATCTTCCGAAGTTCCGCGAAATTGGTGTTTTTCTCCCAGTATCCCAGAAGGGGCTGGATGCGGGTGTTGACTCAAGTGAGATCAGCTAGCGTAGCGGTGTGGCTTTAGCATGGACTTCAGCTACGCTTTGCGAGGTGATACGTCTGAAGTTGTTTGCAAGGGCTTCATGAATGGGAAGTACGGGTCGCGGCGGCACTTGAAAGACCAAACAGAATTCGTGTGGCCTCATTGAGGGCTATCGTAATTGTCGAAGTAATGAATCAAATGCAGTGGCTATTTGGGCATAACACCGACCAACGCAAGCCTCGAAAGAAATAATTTGCCTTAATGAGAAGACTCGCACAGTGAGGAAAGTTGCCACCCTTCTAGCGGCAAAAAAGCAAAAACAAAAACAAGCATACAAACAAACAAAAACACGCAAACAAACAAGAGAGCAAGCAAACAAACAAACAAACAGCAGCAGCAGCAACAACAACAACAACAACAACAACAACACCAACAACAACAACAAAAACAAACACCAGGCTTGCATGAAGTAGGCAGCACAGTCACAGTGAAAGCTGGAAGAGCGGCCTTTCAGAGCCCGCTGCAAACTCTTTTGGGGCAACTACTACAAGTACGATTTCAAGGTACCCACTACGTCATAAATTGTTATAATATTTGTAGGCTATATAGGCACCAACTAATTCGCCAATCGCTATCCTAAGAGGAAGAGAGGTATTGATGAAACATTTGCAAGAGATTGTGCGCACTTGGTCGATGCTCAAGTTGGTGATGATGAAGTATTATTGTGGACCCTCGTAATACTTCCTGGGATTTAAATGACTTGCAAAAAATGGTTTTTCCCCTTCTCTACCTTCCTTCCAATGTTAACAATTACATTATTCGCCGGCTTTTTGGCCAATCTGTTAAATCATGTAGGAGCCAGGTGTAAGGAATGAAGTAGCACACAAACGACTCCATCCTTACGCCATTCATAGTGTAAGACATCTGGTTGTCGTTTTACTCTATACTGCCGCGCTATATCCAATATGTCAACAGAATTCCTTGCCCGACATATGACCTGTATAGGGGGTTTTCAAGAGGAAGTCGCAAGCACTGGCGTTTCTCTGTGGTCGAATATTCACCTGCCGCAAAGATTGAAATATCGTTCGATCTTGGATATTCTGTTTTTCTATCATTTCGCGCGACAGTGGTTACCAAAGCTGATGGTGGGGGCGGCGGACAGCTACGCCACAAAAATGAGCTGTCATGATCTCATAAGAGTTTTCGTTGTGATTCATCGCCACCCAAATGTTATTCGTTTTAGCCACTGTAGTTTATTCGACACGGAACGAAGTCGTACACTACGTGATTGGCTACACGTTTTCACCCGCCGTATGCACCCATTTGCAAATGGGGTGACACAAGAGGCCATTACAAATTAACATGACACAAATGATTTATTTATTTATTTACGTTACACTATTTCTTCGCAAGAATTTAGAGCCATGACAAAATTATTTAAGAGAATGTTTCATCGTCCTTTTTTTTCAGAAAACACACAGCAGCAAGAGGTCTAGGCAGATCACTGCATTAACCATTCAACTTTTGATGCCTTAAGTGACCCCTGTACAGTCTTCATTGAAGTTCAACATAGTGAACATGTAGTTAGCACCGTCTGCGGATCGTGCGCTGCAAAAGTGATTTCGACTTTTCCGCGAGACACTGACCTAGGGCGAATCATAAACTATTTTCGTAGTACTTGTACGTTTTGTGCATGTTGCATATTCTCGATGCTGAAAGCACAAACTCTTTACTCGTATGTTTTTGATCAAGAGAAGGCAAGAAATTTGGTAAGCCTCTCAGGCTATCATTTAAAGATGTTCTGTGTTTGTTGAAGCGAGCAATTGATAATGTGATCATTATTATCGTAATTTAGAGCCATAGCTATGTCAATAACAACGCATGCAACACTTATGAAGCACACTGCTATAAAAACTATTCGACATAGTAGGTTTGCATCATCAGAAATGCAGCAGAAAATGTAACTGCGATCACGCTGCAAGTTCATAAGCTGCATGCACTTTATATTGCCGTACGTGAGTTTTTTTTTTTTGCCGTAGTAACATAGGTAACAACACTAAAAATGGCAGCGTTGTTCGAGTATTAACTCAGACAAGGTATGCTTTATGACTCGCTCTTAGTGCCATCATGTCTTGGTTTTTCTTCGCTGGTTCATTTAGTTTAGGCTAACAGAGTGCACAGTCTGCCGCTGAAGTTAACGCACTCACATCTCTCCCCAACCATCTGAGGTGGAGGGTCGGGCTCTTGCCACTTTTGCCCACCCACTCTTCAATACTCCATTCTCGCTCGCAATATCCACTACAGGATCGCATCAGTCTGTGACGCACTGAGGCAACCTTGTTGATTAACATTGTGCAATCTCACGTGGTCAGTATTTGTCCCGCTTGGTCGGCGCACGAGCGATGGTTGTTTGAGTCGTGTAAGGAAAACAACAACAACAACAACAACAACAACAACAACAACAACAACAACAACAACAACAACAACAACAACTCATTTCTCATTTCCTCTCCGAGAACACACCCACACGATTGAAAATTATGTCGATAGGCGTTGAAACAAGCTAACTCTGCCATGCTTACCGAGAAGCAACTTTCTCTCTTAGTTAAAAATACAAATTCGGAGCTGTCACGATACGAAAAGCTCTCAGATTCGTGAATACTGTTTCTTTGCGGCAATAATTGTATTCGGAACACGGCAAAAATAATTTCAAATGTAAGGCAATGCAATATCTATGACAACTGAAATACTCTGAAAAACATTGAAATTCTTCTTGAATGTCGTGAGAACATCCCGGTGTGGCAGCAAGCTTAGATTGCGCCCACGTAGCGGCCATAAAAAGCTTGAGAATTCCTAAAAGGAACGTGCGTTTGGAGTTGCGAGTGATGTGGTTCACCAAGCAACCCGCGTCAACTCGCAAGCAGCCCCAAAGTCAGACAGCTGACGATCTGGATGGTATGGTTCACAACTTCAAGCTACAATAGCGAAATACCATGGACATAAGTGCAGTAAATTGCACATCTAAAGGTGGATGCTGCTAGTTTGTACGGAGGTGACGTGAAATGGAATGTTCTGAAGCAGCATATCACAATTCACCTTCCTATACCAGTGATTCAACGGTTTATAGCATCACTCTGTTCATTGGTATGTCACAGCTTTTGGAGCATGATTATATAAAAAAAACTTAAGCTCCAAGAGAAAAAGGAGAACGACATATCTATGGTACTTTGAAGCATTGATAATGAAATCCAAGCAATCGATCAATGGTTATGTTTAGAACTTAACGTCCCTAAACTTTATTATATGATTATGAGAAATTGCGTAGAGGAGGGTTACTAAAACATCGACCGGTTTTCTTTAAAGTGCACTGTCAACGCAGTACATGGGCCTCCTGCGTTACGCCTCCATCGAAATTCGACCGCCGTGTCCGGGTTTAAACTGGTGACATTCAGGTCAGCAGTCAAGTGTCATGAATGATGGCTACACCGCAATGGTGGACCATTCAATAAATCGTTTACTCAAGGTGTCCAGAAGCAGCCTTTAGGTCTTAGTGCTGGCGCATGCAGTATTACTACTAAACAATAAAAGGTAGACAGCCTTGTTACAACCGCAGGTGGCTAGGCCGTTCCGCATTGAACGGACAGGCGTCGACCAGCAAAAAGACATGCATTTGTTCGAAGCACGCTAACTTAAAGGAAACGGGGCGGTGGAGAAGGAAGAGGCAATGCTAGCGTTCCACTAGGCATCAGCAACTGGTGGCTTGCAGGTTGCAGCAAGCCTATGGCGGGACATAAGAGCAAAGAAGAAATAAACAAAAAAAGTTGCACCATCTCCCACCAAAGGGAACCATGTGGGGATGTGAAGCAGCACTGGTGTTCACTTGTGTTTCCATTTGTATGTTTTCATGTGTGCTTCACTTGTGTGGTGTTGGGTATATGTTGTGCCCCGCATTTGTTACCTTCTACCATTTGTGTGTGTTACCGTGTGTGTGCCATAAAGTGCCCTGAACACCCAGTGTTGCGAGGAGAGGGCAATGGAGCGAGTACGCGCAGCATTACATGCGAGCGCCAAGCTGTGGCGGAGACGAACAGGAGGCAAGAAACGAAGCGGAGGCAGCACTGTTCCACCTCTACCCCCTCAACTCAGCCCACCTCATCGCGCTCACGCGAGGAAAGAGGCGAGAGCTGGTGCATGCGCAGTAGCGCAGCGGACGGTCGCCGAGAAACGGACACAGCTCCGAGCAAAAGCTGCTAAGCATATAAAAGTGGCTGGACAGCAGTGTAATCAAGCGTAGGCTTTTTGCTACGTAGGCCTTATGAATACAGCTCTCACGCATGTTCGAGTTATGGCTTCTTTCACCTAGGCGTTGATCACAAAGTCAAACGCAGAGTTCTACGTTTGCAGAGGTATAGCAGATAATATTATAACATGTTTCCGTTAAATGCAGTTTTAGAGAGCAACCATGCAAGCTGATTTAACTAATAGAAAAAAAAACAGAAATACAGGCAGAGAAAAAGGCACTCAAGATAAACCATTGGAGAAAAATCAGGGAGGCGTTGCACTTTGTAGTCCACACACCTTATAACTTCGCTTTCAAGTCTAGTAAGAAAGGGTTGCGACGTCTCTTGATATAACTAGATTTGTTCGTCTAGTATCCCCCATCCATCGTCGACTTAAAAAAAAAGGAAAAAGAACCTTCGGCGATTTCTTCGACTGTGTATTCCAAAAATTTAGCCATTATCTCGGTGACATGAAAAAACTGTTAGTGGCGCTGGCCCAACGAGGAGCACTTGAAGAGAATATATAGAAGCAGGACTTGAACTTGCACCACGCGGCGCATAGCCGGCGGCGCAGCCGCACGAAGCACAGCTGTTCAGTCGACATTCCGGTGCGCCGAAGAGCCCACTCGTGCGAGTATCGGCCACGTTTGAGAACCGTGAGGTGCAAACTCTGTCAGTCCACTTCTTTCTGGGAAGAAAAAAGAGGAGGACGAGTATCGAGGTTTGCGAAATGTTCTGCACGTGGGCACGCTGGACGCCCAGATAAAAACGAAGCATAGAAGTAGGGGACGTTTTCGTACGATAAGCTAACGCGTCCATTGAAACACTCGGACCCTAACGCACATTCCAAACAAAAGTGGAAACAGAGACTGCAGAGAGACGTGAAGCTTCGCCCTCTTTTGTTAGGGAGGCCAACGGTACTCTACCGAGAACGTGACTGCCCCTAGAACTTCATCTTATCTTCTTTAGTTTAATGGAGAAAACTTCTATTTGTTTTCTTAGAGGCTTTCCCAAGGACGGCCTGAATAGCTCGGCTGACAGCTGATGAGGATCATTTTGTTGCTTATCTTTTGTGTGTCTGTTTCTGTATAGAAAGTATGAGCTCTGTCGTCTTTGGGAAATGCGGCTAATCAAACAGTACTTATTGCCCGCTTTTATTGGCGTATACTAAGCGTGCTTGAAATTCCATACGTTGAAGTTAGGGCCTGTAGGGTTCTGAAGACGGGGAAAAAGGGCATAAACGCAAACGTGTCTTCGATTTCTTAAAGACACTCTTGACTACATGGCGTAAGTAAGAAAGTTGAATGTAGGTGCGGCTGTAACCCCTTCATCACAGGGCACCCTGCTATGATTGGCATTGATGATGACTCTGGGGAATTCACGCTCTGCGGTGGGATACTTTGATGACAAGTAGAAATGTAAATTTAAGAACTTTTGCCGTGTCTCCGTGCAGTTATTTCCGGTGACCCTTGCTCATCGTTAAATTTTTTCTTTTATTATGTACTATATTTATTTATTTGTATTTATCTAATAATATAAATACTTAATAATTTTTTATTGCATAGGAATCTTGAACTACCATGCAGTACATCGTTAAAAATACCGCAGAGCCTTCTTATTTGTGAAAACTGCGTGCTAGCCGAAAGAAGCTCATTTTGTGAACATCTCTCGCGACAGAACACAAAAAAAAACGACGCAAAACTCGGGTTTGTTACCAAGCAAATTGTGCGCAAGCAAAGCGTTTTTCGCATACTGTTAAAGAAATATTTCTCTTTCCTGTCCTTCTTTCAATCTCTCCCATCTCGTTCCCACATGTAAGATAGCAAACCGGTTATTCTGACTACTTGACCTCCCAAGCTTTCCTCCTCTACCATCTATTCTATTCGATTATTCTAACACTGTTACATGAGTCTTATTTAAGCCGCATTTGTCTTACACAAGGCCAAACAGCCACAAATGCTTTGTAGTGCCGAATAGTTTATTCAAGGTTTACGAAAAGCACGAACCGCGAAGGCACCTCAGAGTTCTGGCTTGGCTTTTCGAGCTCCATAATTAATATCGCTTATATGACGCTACGTTTAGGGACTTACGCTAAATGGCGCTGAAAGAACAGAGAGAAATTTCCGAGAGGCCTGCGCATTATCATTTGAAACACGTGATCTGTTACGCTTTGTGTTGGCTGATATGATTTGTTAATTGCTGGGAAGAGAATCCTTCTTTCTGAATTGTATATTGTTCAGCTACGGAATGAGACAGACAGACAGACAGACAGACAGACAGACAGACAGACAGACAGACAGACAGACAGACAGACAGACAGACGGACAGACAGACGGACAGACAGGCAGATTGACAGGCAGGCAGGAAGGCAGGCAGGAAGGCAGGCAGGCAGGCAGGCAGGCAGATGATAGATAGATAGATAGATAGATAGATAGATAGATAGATAGATAGATAGATAGATAGATAGATAGATAGATAAATAGATAGATAGATAGATAGATAGATAGATAGATAGATAGATAGATAGATAGATAGATAGATAGATAGATAGATAGATAGATAGATAGATAGATAGATAGATATAACTGAATTTGTTAATGAGGCAAGACTCGCGAACTTCTCGGTCCAGATGAGCCTTGGCTAGTATTGTGGCCTTGATTTTTTTTCAAATGAGTAACCTAGCAATAGGATATGTTTTGATAGTTAAAGAGGAAGAAGAGTAAAATTGTGGGCTCTGTGGCTGTTAAAGCGTAGTACCAGTGACGCTTTCATTTGACCTGTGTATTATTTGTTGCATGGGGAGCACTCATGCATGTAGATAACATTGCGCTGTCCGAAGTGAAGTCTCCGTTGATGCTCATGAAAAGGCTTGAAACATTGCTAGTCACGAATAGCGAAGTTTTCATGAGCAGGCCTTGCAACCGGGTTTATTGCAAGGATGACAGGCAACGTGGTTGTTCATTTCGATAGTTGATTTTCGACGATGTTAGGGCATCACGCAGGTTATGTGATCGGCGATAAACCGATTGGCGATAAACCACTCTGGGTGGTTCCGTAAAAAATTTATTTGAGGCGGTCACATTGAATGAAAATGTTGTGGTGTTTCTTGAGAATGTTGGTTCCAGTAGATACCGATGCTGAGTGCGTCAGGATGAGATTTATATTGTTACGTGAAGAACTTGTTGGTTGCTCGTCACTTGTGTGCAAATCCTTGTGGTCGATGTTGTCCGCCTTTTTGAGAGTGTTGCGAATGATTCATGCGGCGTTAGCGCATTTCGAAGGTGTTCGCAGTTTTGAACAATTTTTTTTTGTTTTCGAAACAGATGCGTTTATACCGAATTCAATATGGTAGTTGGCCCGACATCATTCTTGCTTAGGGGAGTGCGGATTTGCTGAGGAAAAGAACACATGACCAAAAAAAAAGTTTTATCCTAAGCAAGTCCGCATTCTTTTAAGCAGGAATGAAACCGAATTGTTTTGCCTTATGGAGTAGTGGTTTTGCCATACTTTGTGTTAATACTTTAAAAATGAACATGTAGATGCCTATCATTTGAATTCCTGTATAGCCTCGTTGTCATTTTCGGTTCATACAATGTTACTGTGACGTCCGCAAAATGACACTGAAGTCAATTATAATTACGAGAAGGAAGTTATAATATTTCATATCATGGCGGCACTGTGAACCAAGCTTGTATGACGTCAGTTCGACGATTCGCGTGCTTTAGAGGCTTGGCGCCATATAAAAACCCCCATCGTAGCAAAACTCGGCGAAGACGCAGTTCTATTTGTTATCTCGTGTGTGGTGGCTTCTAAAAACCGTGAGTATCCACTTTTAACGCTCATTTCAATAACACATCGCTTTGTTTCTTAAAAGTGCGGCCGCTTGTCTCCGCGGCGAGTGTTACGCAATGGTGGAGTACGGCTTTGTGCCTCAATATTGCCGCGCTCGAAATAGACACAGAACGAAGATGATGTGCGCGCCAACAGTCTTGTGAAGAAGGGACACTGAAGAAGAGGACGTGCTTTTGTTTATGTCTCTTGCTCGTGGATCCTGCGTAAAAACACACACCGTCGGTTCTCGGACTCAACGTCTCGGTGATCTGCTTACGTTGAACCGCGACAATATGATATCCCACCGGTGAAAAGGGTGTTAGTTTTCACAACTATCCTAAGGATCCGAAGCTGAGGAAAAAAGTGCGTGGTCAAACTTAGATAGGGAAAGCGCCCCACACTTTAATCGAGCATGTGCAGCAAGAACTGCGCTGACAGTGACTTTTGCTGTACCAGCCCTATACGCTCCACTTTTCGGCAAGCTTTGAAACGTGTTTCGGCGTCTTCTCAGTAATTCAGCCATTCATTGCACGCACGCTACAAGCGTAGGCGACTTGCACCAGGTTAGGTGTCGTCCCAAAACCTATCGCGAAGGCCCCTAGGCAGATCGCCTCGGGTAAGCGTGCCTCATGTGCGCAGCTGAGTGGTGCAGGAGATCTGAGTCTACAGCTTTATTTAGTTGGTGTACGTACATATGTAGGTGGTTTACTTATCAAGACAAGCACGCGCCTAGCACACTGCTTACCGTAAGTTCATATGCGAAACCTGCTTCACTGTTTAGTGCACATTCGCTAAAGGTTGTCACATAACCTTTGTTGAGTGATATATACAATCAGCGATAGCTAGTTGTTATATTCTGATACCCGAACGACGGTGCTGTGTGGTATTTATATGAACTACTTGATCATGTTGCTCTCATATAACAAACATAACCGCAACAAACTGCAGTCATTTGCATCGGCCAGGGAATGCAACAAGGCGGAACTTGCCTGTTTCCCCCTGCAGTCGCACCAGCACCTACCCCTCAAGAGTTCTCTTACTGCGATACAACACGGGCTTGTGCCCTGCCGACGCTCATAAGTGCAATCCAAGCGCGATCATCTGAAATTCGGTATATTGATGCTGCTCTGCATTTTTGGCAAATGCCATGATTGGTCAATTGACTGCCGAAGCAGCAATTTAAATAGCTGCTCAGTAGTAATTATCTCATGTGTTGTTTGCAAAAGCCAGAGTTGCAGTAATCAGCGATTCTCACACCTATCCTCGTGTTCAATGCCACTATCGTTGCACTGCAGAAAACAATATTAAAAAAAGACTAGGCAGGCGTTCCCTTTTCTTTAGAATTTTTGTGAAAGCTAATGCCCTTCTCAAGGGGGGACGAAGTACATCATAGCACAGAGCAGTACTTCACCCTTGCGAACAACTCAATCGCCACAGGGACCTTGTGTGGCGGGTTTGCCAATCCACGTGCTTGCAGGACCAGAGCCTGCAATCAGGACCAGGTGGTGCAGGACCAGGTGGTGCGATCTCCGTTGACGGCATCGGCTGAACACATTCAACAACGTAACCTGCGTCGTACACCACCACACTGTCGATGAGACAACTCGACGTTTCACTAGCTCTAACTGCATCCTTGTAGATGCAGGAGAAAGGCGCACTTATTGAAATTCCGAAACACTCGAACTGTTTAGTACGCATGGCGGAAACTGCACATTACGAGCGTGAACACCCGCACGAAGTTTCGTTTTCTGACCGCATCGGCGTGCTCATCGGCCATGTGGAAAGTTTCTTGGCCTTGTCGATTGCGCTGCAACTAAAACAAATTCATAATTGCACTCGAAAACATTCGTTGTGGGTGCTAGTAGACCCTGGCGAGGCTGTTCGTTCGATAAAGTTCCCGTCGGAAGCAGAGGATCCGCGCACAGCCCCGCCGCGGTGGTCTAGTGGCTAAGGTACTCGGCTGCTGACCAGCAGGTCGCGGGATCGAATCCCGGCTGCGGCGGCTGCATTTCCGACGAAGGCGGAAATGTTGTAGGCCCGTGTGCTCAGATTTGGGTACACGTCAAACAACCCCAGGTGGTCAAAAATTCCGGATCCCTCCACTACGGCGTCTCTCATAATCATATGGTGATTTTGGGACGTTAAACCCCACATATCACTCAAATCGAAGATGCGTGCACAGGAGCAGCAGGTGCTGCAGCGCGGATGAGGGCGGAGTCCACAAACTGACGTCACACGCGAGAGGGCGCCACTCATAGATCTCGAGGTCAAACGCGAATAAGCCTTGACGCTGGCAAGACTGTGCGTGCGTGCGTGCGTACATACATATAGGCACTGCGCCGTGCTCCCGACCGGGTTGCAGAAATAAAGTGCCTTTTCTCATCTTCTAACCACTACCACCACCACCACATACATACATACATACATACATACATACATACATACATACATACATACATACATACATACATACATACATACATACATACATACATACATACATACATACATACATACATACATACATACATACATACATACATACATACATACATACATACATACATACATACATACATACATACATACAAAAAGTAAGGCAGAAAGAGTCAGTGCTTGACTAACATTCCTTGGTGACTATACGTAGTGCGATGTTGCTTCTAATCAGTTCGCTATACCCACGGCTTACTTTCACTTTGCCCACGACCCTTTCTCCGAGCGCTTCGTCTTGTCCGCCTGCTCGCCAATAGGGACAGCGATACAAGACATACCACCACACACGGCGATAGGAACAGGTTAGACGACACCGAGGTGTGGTTACCGATCCCACGGATAAAGTAATCGAAGAAAGGGAATACCGCGCGCATCATCTCGTGGCCATCAGCCACTTGCTTGTGGTCACGAAAGTTATGAGCGTCGCTCCAGAGAGAAAGGAGAAGGAGAAATGAGAAGGAGGAGGAGGATTAGGCACGCTCGGGAAAAAAGCGGGACGAGAGGAAAGAGATGGTGCGAGTTGGGGGAACGAAGTGCGGTCGCCTCCTCTCCCAGGCGAGCGCAGCGACTCCAGAGGGTGAAACCGAGCAGCGCAGAGCGCGAACGCCGAGTCTCGCGCGGCGCGACACAGAGCTGCGCCCACCGCAGTGTTGGTGCCGGCGCTCTTTCGGGTGGTCCGCTTCGGCTGGGCTACGAGGGCGTCAGGTCTGGCAGTAGCTCCAAAGGAGAGAAGTTGTTTCCTTTTTCCTTCGCTTGATCGTTGATTATTTTTGCATTTCATTGTGAAAAAAAAAAAAACACCCACTGTCTACGAAGGCCCAAATTGCAAAGCAGCTGTTAAAAATTGTGTCAGGTTTCTTGTGGAAAAAGAGGGGGCAGGTTGTGCGTGGACGTCGTTTCTTCTGGACAGTCTTCAGTCGTAAAGGTAAGAGCAAAACATCTTGATTTATGCTGTATGATCGGACTTGCTCCAAATTGCTGGATATATTTGTAATTTGTTTCCAGATTCGTTGAGCAACTTTAAGACAAAAGCTATATTGTTGCTGATGACTTTGATAAATCTCATCGAATGTTGTATTCTACTAGGTAACTTAACATTCTTGCTATCTCCAACTTGTTTAAAATTTGTGGATAAGACGAAACACTGCTTCATACAAAAAAGGTCAAGTCTTTATCCTAGTTAATTATGTGTAGAGTTTGAACTTCTAAGACACCAAGTTTTGTTTAAAGATGATAATTAACTCCTGTAATTTGTTTTTACAGAAGTAGAATAGTTAGCAGTTATGTATATTCTCAAAGTATCGTAACGGTACTCAATCTTCTGTGTTCTTTTTAATTTATCACCACTACATTAGGCAGCATAGCTGTTGTGTGAGCAACATAGAAAAAATGACGTGGAGTGTTTTATTTTTGATCAGACTGCAGCTTTGTGATGAAGATGAAAAGAACATGTTAGAATTTAGATCAGCTGCGCAGTATTCCAACAAACGTTGTTATTGTTACAGACGCATCGCAATGTGACTAAATGTCCGGGATTCGTATTTTCAGCCCGATTTTAGATTGGTCTTATTCCCTTCGACTACCCGATTTCATACCCGTTTTTCGTGGCTGAATTTCTGGCAGTAGTGTTCGCTTTACACAAGTTGGATACGGAAATTACATCAGCTGCTATAATAACAGATTTTGTATCTCTCAGTGCGAAACTTTCTGTTGGTGCTGAATCTTAAGTAACAAATGGATTCCGTGCAATATAGTGCCTGCGAATGTGAGAAAAGTCCGATTAGTTTGGGTGCGTGGACATAAAGGCTTACTTCTAAATGAAATTGCCAATTCCTTAGCTAAGTCGTCAATGAGCGGGCTGATTCTACCGCACTTTCCATCATCCACTTATGTGACTGCTGCTCGATTCCGCAGACGTGTACTTAAGGAAGACTTTAGAGGTACAGCACTGACAAACTCTACCGAATATTGCTGTTTATTATATCCTTGGCGAAGAGCCTTTTGCCAAACTCGTAAACAAGAAGTAGCTGTCACAAGGCTGCGCTGTCGGGCACGAAATCTATGCTTAAATAAACACAGGTCTGCTCAGACACCTTCGCCACTGTGCGCGTTTTGTGGTGAACTGCAAACAATGAATAATTTCCTTTTGGCCTGCAGGTGGTTTAACCCAATACGAAAAACCTATTTAAAAATATCGTTACGTGGTATTGGTATGAATTTATCTGTGTCTGTCATTTTGTCTTTTGGAGTTTTGATTTCTCGGTTCTCCGCTGCGACAGTATGCGTGGCCGTCCGAGACTATAATAATTAAACTAATCAGTTGACTAATTAATCCGCATTATTATCCTAACGTGTCTACAACATTATAGAAGTGTAAACAATCAGGGTATTGCTCAAACTCAAGGAAGAAAAAATTATTTAAATAAATATAGGCATTACATAAGGCACCACAATTTCCTAGGTCATCGGTACTCTCTTTTTTATATAAACTTCGTTATTCTACAACTGCACAGTATTTTATAAAATCACTCAATTCATGGCCAATCCCCCACAGTGGGCATGCACCACGGGCAATAGGGGAACAAGAATGAGAATTTAGCCCAGTCCAAAAGGAAAGAAAAAACTTAAAGCAATATAGGCAATGTCTTGCCAAAATCGCACAGGTGAATATCAACTAATTCAATTTTGGTTCTCGAATGAACGTCCCTGGAGCACTAAATACCTTGCATTTTTGATCACCTTGATTTTCAAGCACTGGCAGCTTTTTGAAAGATCACTGTTTTATTCGATAAAAAAAAACTTTGCATGACATACGCATGGCGGCTGTCGGGGTACTGGGTTGTAATGAAGCATTCATAGCCGGCCACCATTGCATACAGTACAACTGCCAAAAAGAAAACAACATGAAACTTGTAAAAATGTACTGTGCACTTTTCGTGAACCATTCTTTATATTGGGCCGAAATATGATTGGATCAAAATACAAAAAAGAAGAAAAAACATTTCAACACAATTTTATACAGTAATACACAACAAAAACAGTAAAACAGTTATTCGTCTTAGTGCCAATAACTGATTCCCTTGTCCGGCAGTTTTCTACAAAATATTCCAAAAGCAAGCCTACGCTTGTTTAGCTGTCATAGATAACACGTTGCGCACTGATGTTTTACATTCTCGCACCCGCGCTGATTCAGTCTGCTTGTGAGGCTACTTGTGGCAGTTTTCTTTCTGCAATTAGTAACACTTGTATTTCTAAAGACAGCAAGCTTTCGACCTCCAAGCACACGTGCAAATAGTGCGAATAATCGCACTTGAACAGCAATCACTCGCACCTTTGCAGAAAATAATTTCATATTCACAGAGAAGCATAAGGTGATAACGACGAAACGTAGTCTGCTTATCGTTTCCATGCTGACAGAACCGTCGTAGTCAACGTGAATCATAGTGTCATAGCTTCCTATTTACCAACATTTACAAGACATTCTCTGCCTTCGCCCTTTTTTAGTAATTGGAAAGATGGTTTTCTCCCGGAATTCTTTCACGCATGCATTTTTCCCATTCTTTCTTGCACAGGCCCCCACCGTGACACTGCGGCGTCCCTTTCACGGGAGTAAGGGTGATGCCCAACGTCTTGCTGGCCTCTACTTACCTCCTTAGACCCACCGTACAGCTCCTGTATAGGTACTCTCGTTTTGAAACGTATCAAGTGTGTCTCGCGTGCCAATCTTGGATGCATCGTTGAAAACGTCACTCAACCCGAACGAGCGGAGAAGCGCGAGCTTCTCTTTAACGTACTGCTACGCACCCTTACAGCGGGGTCAAGAGCGCGTACGACGCAATGTCTCCGACCGAGAATATGCTGCTGGAGGTGTCCTCTCCGGTCTTCGTCGCCAACGGAACCCTGCCGAGCGTGTCGGTGGCGACGGAGGAACCAGTAGCTTCCCCTGTCACGATCGCCACGCTGGCTTCGCTGTTCGCCGCCATCGGCGTATCGGGCGTGCTGGGCAACGCGTTTGTGGTGTGCGCCGTACTGGGCGACCGAGACATGCGCAGTTCGGTGACCAACTTGTTCATTCTTAATCTGGCCCTGAGTGACCTCACCATATTGCTGGCGTGCGTGCCGGACATCGTGCTCTTCATCCGCAACCGCGGCTGGGAACTGGGCTTGGGCATGTGCAGAGCACTGCGCTTTGTCGAGGTCATGGCACTCTACGCGTCCGTGATGACTCTGGTCAGCGTGTGCGTCGAGAGGTAAGCTGTGCTTTTAGTGCAACGCCGTGCTGCTAACTGTGGTGTTTCAGTGTGTGTAGAAATTGCCCGCTCATCGCGGGGTTTAGGGACCTCTATTCACAGCCATGAAAACTAGACTGCATAGGATGTTGAAGATTGGGCGAGCTCGTGTTACGGTTTTAAAACTTGTTACACTGCTGTCAGGAGTGGGAAGAAACAATTGGATGTTGTGATCCACGCTCTTTGAGCTCGTTTTTCGAACCCTTTGATTGCTTTTTCTTTTTCACCACTCTGAGACAATATTGAAAACCTCACTCTGCCGTGGCTGGAGTGCCAGATGGTCCATTATGTTTATGACGACGCTAGGTAACCTTATGTGGCCAGAAAATAGACGCCAGCTCTGCGCCGAGACAGCCCCTAAAGCCCAGGCATGTTGTTTGTGACGCTCAACTCGGCGAATTAGCAGTTTACTTCGCGAGATTCGCGAGATTAGACATACACAATCCAACTCCTATGTCAAGAGTTAACATTATGTCTTTGCGTCAGAATAGCGTAGCGCTGAAGCCGGCATTACCGATCGATGGGCTTCGCAAACATCAATTCAGCGCGCCCCCATATGTGTGCTAGAGTGGGCGGATGGGGAAAAAGAAAAATGGTTGCTGGGCTCATCTTCCACGTAAAGCAATAGCGTTTCGCCCTTTTGTGTTCATCATCCAGATAAGCAATGTCAGCGGCTGCTTATAGCGCTTGAGTGACGTCTCAGATACCCATTCTGCTTTTATTAAATTTGTTTCAAGGAGAGGTTCGTGCCTAAGTGTTGCTCCGGCAACTCCTATTCTAATGTACATATTAGTATGCACCCCGACATTGTCAATAGCCGTAAAACAGTGCAAAGTTTACACATGATTGGTGTTCACGTGCCTATAGTCCAAGTACTACAGTATAATATATCTGTCTATGCAACGGTAATGTTCCCGAGTCATAAGTGTTCACACACTTACAACTTTCATGTTCTACAGAAGAGTTCGTCAAGATTATCGCACAAAAGTTACAGGGCATTCACCCGCTTCTTAAGCGCAGCTGTCACAAAAAAATGTGGATGAGCACGAAATCATGAAAAACACTGTGACCAGACGTATCTGTAAATAATTAAAAATACAAACAATGATTTTTTATCAAACCAATTAGGCCGCCAGCCGCAATTGCCAGGGGCGCCCTAGACGGTGGACACCACCCACTTACCCAGAAACCTTATAGTCAGGAACGTTTTCACTGATTTCTCTAAAAACTGCCCCTATGCATGTGCAGTGACACTTTTAAAAGTTTCGGTCGGCCATGAGCCCAAAAGTTTCACTTATGATAGCGGCCGACCCATCAGCTTTTCTCTCATAGTACACCTCTCGCTCTTTATCTTCTTATAAGAAACATTCTAATTTTAATATGTAGAAGAAGTTGTTCGGTGTCTTTCACGCCTTCATATCAGCATATAGCGAATTATTTTCTTTTCTTGTCCTAAACAAGAAGCTCCTAGTGCTCACGAAGTATTGAAAGTGTCGCGTAACTTTGTTGATTCAGTAAATATTTCGTTAACACATGCGATGAACCACCTTGTTCTGATATCGGGCATATAAGACAAACAAGGCGTCTTTAATTGAAACTCATAAAAACGAATCTTTAACGTACCCAATAAAAACTCCAAAACAGTTCTTCTGGAGGAGAAAAGAACAGAAGCTTCGTCGATGGGTAGAGTAACAGAATGAATACAGAATCAGTGGTTCTTTGCCGTTGACTGCTAAGAATAATATAAACATTGTAATGTGTACTTGCTGACAACAGGCATACTTCAGAAGCTACTTTGTGGCAATCCCTCTTCGACTTCAACCTAAGGAGAGGCTGGGAAGATTTTCTGGGTACATCCTTAGTTTAAAGAAATCATGCTTAGACAATCGCCACTTCTACCTTACCCGGCAACTCTCAAAAGGAGACGAAGAGGTGTATAGTGGGAGGGATGAGTTTGTTTATCGTTCGAAATAAACACAGGTGGACTTTTGAAAATGTACGCACAAAAAGAACTTTTGGTCAGTGAGGAATCTTAAACAACAGACACATGAACAAAATAAATCTGTAATTATTATAAAGCAGGTGGTATCAGCAAAAGTGGAGCAATATGTATGGCATAACGTAAGGCAAGTAAATGGTGGCAAATTAATGAATAAAGTTTCGAGAAAGGGTGGGCATACTCTTACAAATATTTTGTTGCGTGTTTTGAGCAGAAAAAAAGAATATATAAGAACACTGAAGCGGCAAGGATGCAAGCATATTATGCGTTGAACTAGCATGCATGGATGATGGATCCTTAAATCCGCGTCAGCGCACGCAAAACCCTTGCGCTTGAGAGCAGTGCACTTAGATTTATATGCAAGATAAAGAAAACCAGCCAATCGAAACTTGAGGAGCCCTTCACTACGACGTCTTTTTAATCGTATTCTAGTTTTGTGACGTAAAACCCCAAAGAATGGTGTTTTTTTAGCTCGCCTGTGTTGCATGTGTCTACACGAAACAAGGTAGATTGAACTTTCGGGTGTGGTCATCGGTAACATTAGGTCCATTGTTTCGGAAATAATTAATTTTCTAGTAAATTTCGCAGTATAGTTTTTTTATCATTTTCTCTAAAGCTTCATTGCTCGTCATTAGTTTTCTACGGCTGCATGCAATAGCCCTCTCTGCACCCAGAGAGTACTTATAAAACTTGATGAGACTGCAGCATACCGTTAATTGACTCGCATAGAAGTGCGGTTTCACGAAGAAGCTTTGATCCCTGTAAGCACTATAATATCACGTTATTCCACAGAGCCTCCTTCCATCCATTTATTATCACTCGACCATCGGAAGAATCCGAGGTAGACATACTTACAGAACGCAGTATATGAAAGGGCTTGAAATCCTTAAAAACGTTTGTATATGCTGCTGAAGGTTATTCATCGCAAGTTTAGTGTCAACAAAAACATCAAAGACGGCCGTCATTTTCTCAATAACCTCTTACTCACGCTTCTTTCTGAAGCAACCTTTCTGTACTTTCTTGTTTGCTGACAGGGTGCTCAATGTGATTATCGCTGTCCTCCCATCCTCTTCTCCGCCATCTCCTTCTGCACCTTTCTTTCCTTATAAGTTACTAAAAAAATGCATGAACCATGAATTAATGATGCAGTAGCAATGCATAAAGTTTTCGAAAACGAGAGACGAATGATTGTTGCTTAGATGGTATACATGCGGAAGAGGGGAAGGGAGAGGGTGCATTGGAGCATACGAGCAGGGACTGCATAATCTTTTTCCACTGAACGTTCGAGAAAATTCTTTCGGTCGTAAAGAAAAGTGAAACTCAGTCGTACAACTACATACATAACTAGAAGTGTAATAGCGCGGCTGACTCTATTACTTGAGACCTCTAGGTGCTATTGTACGAGAAAATTCGTACAATGTGAATGAACGGTCTCTATAGAGAATAGAAAACAGAAGCTGCTTCCAGAAAAAAAATCGCAGCTTCTTTACCAGTTCAGGAATTCGTACTACAATACATGAAACAAGTACGTTACCTCTGTACAACAAAATAACAATTACGAAACACGGCACAGTGTGAGATTTCTCACAACAAATTTTGAGTCCTAAGGTGCTTCCGTTTGCTTCTTGAGCGTGCTCGGGCCCAGAGTGAATCATTGCTCTTCGCAAGGAGAGCAAAGCTTTGCGATGACACTATTTCGCATGTCGGAGCACTCGCTGCACAGAAGGAGTGCATCCTGAAGTCAGAGAAGGAAACCAAAGCAATGTTGAAACATCTGCAAATGGGTTTCTATAAAAAAATAAAACCGTTGTTATTCACCAATCGACTAGCACCACATCACACCATGAAAAGCATGAAGAGGAAGAACGCATAATAATGCTCTTAATTTCTCTAATGTGCTCTTGATTTCGAACTATGCCATGTGTTTTTTTATCCCATGTTTATTCTTCAGTATGTTTTCCAAAAAAATATCTTCTAATAAATATTCTGATAAAAGCTTACTTCCTCTGCATTGCATTTGTTTGTACTTAACTTGAATCAGGTGCCGACTGTTTTAAGTTGTTCGCCAGCATGTGCCCTAAGCATAAGCGATCTATACTGTAATTTTTATTACAAGATATCAGTTATGAAATAATTTGATTAGAAGACACGTTATGTGCCATTAAGTATCTGCCAAGTTTTAATGTGTTTATTACATTATTCATAAAATGCACATATAAACATACTGGACATGGTGCTCTGCAGCTAATGAGCACCGTTATTGGGAAACCGTAAAAGAAGGCGATGCAGGTTTCGCATGCGTCAAACATTTGTCTTCAATGCAGGCTTTTGTGTCCGCATGTTCTTTTTCTAGTCATGATGTTTATTTCTTTTGGTATCTATCTATCTATCTATCTATCTATCTATCTATCTATCTATCTATCTATCTATCTATCTATCTATCTATCTATCTATCTATCTATCTATCTATCTATCTATCTATCTATCTATCTATCTATCTATCTATCTATCTATCTATCTATCTATCTATCTATCTATCTATCTATCTATCTATCTATCTATCTATCTATCTATCTATCTATCTATCTATCCTCCTACGTTTGGGTGCTCTCATGAGCACCCCTTTAACTTGGAGTACACCAAAATTATTACTGTTGTGATGACGTTTATTCGAGCAGAGAAGTCGCAACGAGGTCGCGATGGAAAGTGGGCGTACGACAAGTCTGGCAAAGGCGGCACAAATTCTCGCGCAAGCAGAGCACGGGCTTTTTGTTTTCTTCCGAAGGCGTATACGCGTTGGTGCGTATGCTCCACTACAATTCCCCCGGTGTGAAGGGTAGCCATCCTGGCGACTCAGGGAGTAGGCACAATGAGGGGGTCGTAGTAGGGCTCTAGACGGTCGACGTGTATGGTCTAGCGTCCTCGACGGCGCAAATCTAGTGATTGTGTTAATGGCTCGATGATGTAATTCACCGGGGAGGTCGCGTCAATGACACGGTACGGACCATGGTACCGGGCCAGAAGTTTAGAAGACAGGCCAGGAACGTGCGGGGGCACCCAAAACCACACAAGGGAGCCAGCATGAAACGTAGGAGCGATGTGGTGAGCGTCGTCGTGTCGAGTCTTTTGTAGACCTTGAGCCTGACTTGTCAGAGACCGAGCCAACTGACGGCAGTCTTCAGCGTATCTGGCGACTTCCGAATGCGGGGAGCACTGAGATGCATCAGGGCGGTACGGGAGTATAGTGTCGAGTGGGTGGGATGGTTCGCGGCCGTACAACAGAAAGAACGGGGGAAAACCGGTAGCCGCTTGCGTCGCGGTGTTGTAAGCGAAGGTAACAAAAGGCAAGACAGCGTCCCAGTTAGTGTGGTCGGAGGAGGTGTACATCCTCAGCATGTCGCCAAGTGTGCGGTTGAACCGCTCAGTAAGACCATTTGTGTGTGGATGGTATGCGGTAGATTTCCGGTAGATAATGTTGCATTCAGCGAGGATAGCTTGGATGACCTCCGACAGGAACACTCGACCCCTATCACTGAGTAATTCCCGCGGAGCACCATGGCGTAGAATGAAGCTGCGGAGAACGAAGAGTGGAACTTCGTGGGCGGTCGCTGCCGGTAGAGCTGCAGTCTCAGTGTAGCGTGTCAGATGATCGACTCCGACAATAATCCACCGGTTTCCAGAGCTACTATATGGGAGGGGGCCATAGAGGTCTATACCCTCGCGGTCGAAAGGGCGAGCCGGGCATGGGAGCGGCTGTAACATGCCAGTAAGGTGCCGCGGAGGTGTCTTGTTCTGTTGGCAAGTGGTGCAAGACTGAACGTATTTCTGCACAAAGCGATACATTCCTCGCCAGTAATATCGTTGGCGCAGCCTTTCGTAGGTTTTCAGGACACCTGCGTGAGCACTTTGGGGATTTGCATGGAAATTCATGCAGATGTCAGAGCGCATATGAGTTGGGACAGCAAGGAGGCACTTCCGACCACCAGGCATGTAGTTGCGGCGGTACAGAATGTTGTCTCGTAAGGAAAAGTGGGCTGCTTGCCGGCATAGCGCTCTCGTGGAAGGAACAGCAGACGGATCGGTAAGGTAGTCGACTAACAAGGCAAGGTATGGGTCATTACGCTGCTCAGAAAGCATGCCAGTGGTGTCGAGTGGTGACAAGGTGGTAAAAGGGGGTGAAAGAGAAACCACATCTGGTGTTAATGGCGATCGGGAAAGTGCATCGGCGTCCGCATGCTTGCGACCGGAACGATATACGACACGGATGTCGTATTCCTGCAATCGAAGTACCCATTGCCCCAGACGTCCGGACAGGTCTTTCAAGGTGGACAGCCAACATAGAGCGTGGTGGTCTGTGACCACGTCGAAAGGACGGCCGTAATGGTGCGGGCGAAACTTCGTAAGCGCCCAGATTATGACCAAACACTCCTCTGTCACGGAGTAATTCAATTCAGCCTTCTTAAGAGCGCGAGTTGCATAAGCGACTACGTATTCGGTTTGGGTGCCTTTCCGTTGTGCCAAAACTGCGCCAAGACCAACGCCACTTGCATCAGAGTGAATTTCTGTGGCAGCAGTGGGGTCGTAGTGGCGAAGAATAGGTGGTGAGGTCAGCAAGCAGCACAGCTGGTGAAATGCGTCGTCACATGCAGGCGACCATGCAGATATACCTTTGCTGTTGGAAAGCAGACTAGTCAGAGGTGCGATGATGGACGCGAAGTTGCACACGAAGTGACGAAAGTAAGAGCAAAAACCAACGAAACTTCTTAGGGCTTTCAGTGATGTGGGCATTGGGAAGTCAGCGACAGCTCGAAGCTTATCGGGATCCGGAAGAACATGGTCTCTTGTGATGACGTGTCCTAAGATGGTTAGTTTTCGGGCTGCGAAGTGGCACTTCTTGGTGTTAAGTTCTAGGCCTGCAGAAGCTAGACACGTCAGAATCTCGTGGTGACGACGAAGATGTGTCGGGAAATCAGCTGAAAAGACTACGATGTCATCTAGGTAACACAAGCAAGTTTTTCACTTGTGGGCCTGCAATATGGTATCTATCATGCGCTCAAACGTCGCAGACGCGTTGCAGAGCCCAAATGGCATGACTTTGAACTCATATAGGCCATCCGGCGTTACAAAGGCTGTTCTAGGGTGATCACATTCAGCCATTGGCACCTGCCAATACCCAGAACGCAGATCCAAGGATGTGAAGTACTCGGCGCCTTGTAAATAGTCAAGAGCATTGTCTATTCGTGGTAGCGGGTAGACGTCTTTCTTTGCAATCTTGTTTAAGCGGCGATAGTCCACGCAAAATCGAACGGTGCCATCTTTTTTCTTTACCAGAACCACGGGTGACGACCAAGCGCTTTGAGAAGGCTGTATGACTCCACGTTTAAGCATGTCATCTACTTGCTCCGTAATGACGCGGCGCTCTTCGGCAGAAACGCGGTAAGGACGCTGTCGCAGAGGCAAATGTGAGCCGGTGTCAATAGTATGAGTGACAGTGGTGGTGCGGCCCAAAGCAGGTTTCTGAAAGTCGAAAGAAGAGCGAAACTTGTTAAGGAAAGCAACAAGTTGGCTGCGATGCGAGGGGGGAAGGTCTGCGTCAATAGCATTGTCGAAGGCTGGCGAGCTTGATGGCTCAGACGCCTCAGTGATTGCGGCAATATGACATGGGGATTCATCGGGGAGAATAATATCATCGATAAGGTCGGCAGGTTGTACATATCCTAAGGTTTCACCACGGAGTAAGCCAACGGGGTAGTTGCAGTGGTTGGTAACCAGCATTACAGTTAAACCAGACGCAATTGTAAGAACGGCCAATGGGAGCACGATGCCCTTGCGTTCATAAAAAAACAGAGATGGCGTAAACACCACCGTGGCGTCAGGTTGCGCCACACATGAAAGGCTAATAGGGATTGAAGCTTCCGGAGGCAAGGTGATGTCGTCGTCAACGATGAGTTTGCAGAGCAG
Organism: Rhipicephalus microplus; assembly: GCF_043290135.1. Taxonomy (NCBI): domain Eukaryota; kingdom Metazoa; phylum Arthropoda; class Arachnida; order Ixodida; family Ixodidae; genus Rhipicephalus; species Rhipicephalus microplus. The sequence goes on from NC_134700.1 coordinate 290,605,493, forward strand.
TGGTGGATGGTCGGGCGATGGAAATTCACAACTTGGCACTAGGGACACTTCCGCACGGCAACAATCGATGATAGCTTCATGACCTCATAAGAAATCCCAACCCAGGATGAGGTCATGAGAGCAAGATGGTGGTACAAAAAACTGGACGATGTACAAAACGTCTTGGATGATGACGCGCGCCGTACACACAGCCGAGGAATGAATGCGTTGCGCGCTAGCCGTGGACAGCACGATGCCACAGAGAGATGTGGTCACTTTCTTCAGTTTGCGACAAAATTTTGCGTTCATCACAGAAACGGCGGCCCCAGTATCAAATAACGCTTGTTTGGCAACTTCCTCAACATTGACATCAACAACATTTTGCGGCGAAAATGGAGGCCTTGATAATTGCGCAGAAGTTGCAGTTCTTGCCTCTGGAACTGCACTGATTAGTTTCCCTTCTCAGGAGGTGGTCTACGATGCATAGGAGATGGCGATCGGCGACGAAGAGATGGGAAACGAGAAGTTGATGGGCGACGATCCGAGTCAGAGTGCCTCTGTTCGTATGCAGACGTGGTGGCCTGCTGCGACGCATAGGTAGGAGTTCCAAAGGAGGCGTACGCAGGTGTGGGACGGCGGCGGCAGTAGCGTGCAATGTGGGCAGCGATGCCACACGCGAAGCAGATAGGACGGTTGTCATGGGTGCGCCACTCATTAGATGGACGGAAAAAGCGAGGTGAGGGCCTGTAAACCGGAGGCGCTGCCGGAGGAGGTGGAGCCGATAAGGATACTGGATGCGGTGGGGGCCGCGCAACCACAGCTGCGTAGCTGAGAGGTGAAGATGGTGCAGGTGGTGTGTAGCTGACAGCTGAGAGATTAGATGCTGCTGAAGTACATGCGTAAGGGGCCTGCACTGTAGGTAGGACATCGCAAATTTCAGTGCGTATGGGCTGCTGCAGTGTCGAAGGCAGACTTGCGGTGGATGCGTCGCTATGCGGCAGCAGGGAGAGCTGTCGGGCGACTTCCTCTCTGAAGTCTTTGATCTGAATGATGATGATCAAAGACTTCATCTGATGATGAAGTCTTTGATCTGGTTGGATAGACTTTCTTGGCGAACGTTGGCATTTGCGAGTGCGACAGCCGAGATCGAATCCGGTGGTGAGACACTCTGTCGGGCGATGGAACGCTGACGGCGTACTTCATCGAAGCTCTGGCACAGGCTTACGAGGATTGCCACCGAGGTCGGGCTTTTCGCTAGCAACATCTGGAATGCGCCATCCTCAATGCCCTTGAGAATCTGCCGAATTTTCTCTTCTTCGGGCGTAGATGGGTTAACACGCCTGCAGAGGTCGAGCACATCCTCAATGTAGCTCGTAAACGTTTCTCCAGGCTGCTGGGCTCTGTGGTGCAGACGCTGGTCAGCGTGGAGCTTGCGGACCTCTGGTCGGCCAAACGCTTCAGTTACGAGGATCTTAAAAGAGGACCAGTTGGCGATGGCGGTTTCGCGGTTGGTAAACCAAAGCCTAGCTACGTCTGCCAAGTAAAAGATAACGTAGGCGAGCGTAGAGTCGTCGTCCCACTTGTTGCTGGCGCTTACGCGTTCGTACAAGGAGAGCCAGTCTTCGACGTCTTGCTCACTACTTCCGCTGAAAATCGGTTGGTCCCGCTGGTGAGTAGCGCCGGGGCAGGTAGACGGGGCAGCCAATGGTGCTGGCTCGGCTGGGACGGGCTGGTTGGCGACTGCGTCAGTCACGTTTCGCGGTAGTCTTTAGGCAACTTGCGAGAGCGGAGCTCCAGGACTGCTTGGGGATCTCAGCAACCTCCAGCAAATGTGATGACGTTTATTCGAGCAGGGAAGCCGCAACAAGGTCGCGACGGAAAGTGGGCGTACGGCAAGTCTGGCAAAGGGGGCACAAACTCTCGCGCAAGCAGAGCGCGGGCTTTTCGTTGTCTTCCGAAGGCGCATACGCTTTGGTGCGTATGCTCCACTACACTGTAGTGTAAACAAGGTGACTTGACGAATACGACGCGCTGGTCATGACATGAAAATGTCATAATGACAAATGCTTTCCAAAAAAAAAACAGTGGCACATGCCCAGGGATGGCTTTGTGCCACTGGTATGTGGGTATGTGCCACAGGTGATAGACATTTTATATTGCCCTACGCGTTTCTTATTTTTCACTCCTTTTCCATTCGGTTTTCACCCACAATGCTTGTTAGGAATGACCAGCGCAAACTGCGCCTCATTGATCTAGATGGTTCGTGATTATTGTATATCATTCGGTTAAGATTGCTAGTGAGACGCGAACCCTCGAAATTATTCCAGAGCTTGCGCGACGACCAGTGATAAGTTAAATATTCGATGGCACATGTATAAATGCCAACGCGCTCCACCGCTTGTCAGTTGATCGAGGGCCGACGCTCTCTTCGCCGCTATCAGCAACCGTGTTCATCGCTGTAATCTGACGTTCAGTTTACTCGCCACAACTTTGGCCAACGAAACAGTCTGCTCGTTTCGAACATGTCACGACCCCGTGACACTATCTACCCAAAAACGGCGAGAACACACATAGGTAATTTAACGCTTGAGCGTTGATTGATTGATATGTGAGGTTTAACGTCCCAAAACCACCCTATGATTATGAGAGACGCCGTAGTGGAGGGCTCCGGAAATTTCGACGACCTGGGGTTCTTTAAGTGCACCCAAATCTGAGCACATGGGCCTACAACGTTGCCCAGCCGCCGCAGCCGAGATTCGATCCCGCGACCTGTGGGTCAGCAACCAAGTACCCTATAGCCACTATACCACCGCGGTGGGCCAACGCTTGAGCGTTAAGAAAAAGCTGACATACGCAGCGTTGACAGGACGAATGCAGAATAAATGCCAGAATAAATGCCAGAGTCCCCTTAGGAATCAAATCCTAGCATGCTGCATCGCAATTAAGTATTCTATATACCACAGAGCCCTGCCATGTCTCGGAACTTCTTTGCAAATGAACCCTAAGGTTCGCGAAACGTAGATTCTAGTTGTAGAACAGACTATCAAATTTTATAAACATTACATTTCTGCCATCTGATACATCTGTCATATCGGGTTAACGTAAAAAGGTAGTTAGGCACCATCCGCTGAGGTCAAGTTGAGTATCAGTATTGAGGGCTACCATCCCCGTGAGCCCCATCACAAACACGAGCGCTTCATGTCAGCTGCGGCTTCTTGTGTTGCTAATATACATGTTGCTGTTGGCATCATTACGTTGCTGCAAACAACTGCTAATATAAAAGATATGGGGCTGTTTGAAGTACGTGCGTGCGTGGATTTGTACACATATCGAGGGCCACTTCATAATGTCTCACTCAATAAAAAAATTTAAAAAAACTATTCACCTTGTTTTCGCATACCATGCATAACATTGATTCCTAAGGTACGTGGGATTTGCCGATTTTTTTCTTAGTTCCAAGGCACGAACCATAAACAAGAATCTTCCCCATGGCAATCGTCATCTTTGTTCTCATAACCTTCTTTGTCATACGCGATATCGCTTGTCACCCGCTAGAGAGCTACTACAGTGAGCTACTAGCAAGCACCTGCCGAAGACGACGTTCAACAAGATGGGCGTCTTCTCAGGCATCGAGCAACAGGAACGTCTACTCAGCCATATGCGAATTTTAACGCATTAGCGTTAAAGAGCTCGTTTCGCAGAAATTCCGACGTCGTTGGTTAAGAACGAAAAGTCATAATTTTCACGTGACCGAAAAATTGGGAAAGGTGGAAATCAAAAAAATAATAAAAATTCTGTATCTGAGTGGGGATTGAACTCGGGTCTTTTGCGTTGTGAGCGGGTGTTTTACCACACAGCCAAGCCTCTTTTCTTTCCTTTATTTCCGGTGAAACTTCACACGCGGGAGGACGAGATAATATATTACAATACTCAACGAACATTACAGAATAATTACTACGGCCGTCAAACATTAGTAAAACACATCACATGTACCTTAAGATTGCGCCATAGTAAGCAGGACTTCTACCCTTTCTAACCATAAAAAAAACGATTCTTTTGTTCTTACTACCTCAAGAAACGTTAGTATGCTTTCTTTAAAATACTGCCTTGCGGGTCTCCTGTCAGGGGTACAGTGAAATCAACCCGTTCGAGAGCGTCGTATACTGTGCAAGGAGGTCATCATAATTAAACCAAATGTAATCCATCATAATTTTCGCTGTATTCTCAAAGAGAGGTGTGGCTGCGTGTACATGTCATCAGGTACACATCCACGCCTCTGCCTGTGAATGCAGTGAAAATAGCTTCCTCTGCTTGGAAATAGAGCGAAACTAATTTTCATGCTTTACGAACGCACGCGTCCTGTATGCATGCTTCACAGTACAGCATGAAATGTTCCAGTAATTATGCGTGGTATAGGCGTACATTGCCATCGGGCGTCAGCAGATGGTAATACCATAATGGCTTCATAGTTTAAAGCCAGTCACCTACTACAAAAGCACACACGCTACAGCACCTTTCAGGCCACGTAGTAGGTGACTAGCATGTTCGAATAGATTTCGTATACTAGGAGTCGGAAATGCGCACTAGGAACAGAATATCGCTCTCGCGTTCAACTCCAAGAGGTGAAGCGTAAGGGTCTTCCATTTTTTTCGTTGACACAGGAAGAAGTCCCTGTAAACATATTTCCTTATAAAATTTTGTTTTTCAGAATTAATTTAAGTAATTTATGGTTTCACGTAACTTTGTATTATCCTATATATAGCCAGGTCACTCTTAAATTTTGATTCATTCCTGCGGCAATTGGTTTCTCCCTTGTCCCTTTTCATAGTTAAAAAAATTCCCTCATATTAAGCGCTGGTTTCATCGCCGATACCCAGTAGTTAGTAGGAGCCAAATAGTCAATGCACAAGCAAAGAACCAAACCACTCAGTTCTTGGCCAATTTCCCACAGTGGGTATGAGTCACAGGGCAAGGAGGACGAGAAGAAAAACCACCACTGAGGCGCATGGCTTGTTGACAGCTCATCTAAAGGTACTCCTGTGTATTGAACATAGAGAACGTTCAACGGCTACGTTCCAAAGCTCGAGAAGCGCATTACCCAAGACAGGCGCTCCATCGTGGTGTTTAACCGCCGTACGCCACCGGTGAGTGCACGTCGATGACCACCAAGGTCGTCACAGATTCAACCTGCACCATGTCCACGGAGCGTGAGGAACATAATTTTACCGCCGCGTCGGAGAAAGATAAGCATTTCATGGATGCAAAGGAAATGGAAAAAGTGTTTAAACAAAGACGACAAAGTTTGCCTGTAGTTATGACTCGCGACATGGTTGACTTCCGACTCCACAGCACCCCTGAAGTCACCTCGTCATCGTGCACATCTCTGGTTCCCCACGACTGTGGTGCCTTGAGTATTAGACATTCTCAAGACATTGTAGAGTCACCGCATCGCGCACTAATGGAGTTTCGACCGGAAAATTTTGCCGAGGTTGAAGCGTCATCACAAGCGAAGAAACTAGACGTTCTCAAGCAGTTCTGCGGTGCAGTTGTGCCTACACCAACCAGCGAAGGAATCAAGCAGGCCACATCTTCGGCAGCCAGAGAAATTCTGAGTGCAACAAATAAGCACCAGCTAAGCGATGAACAGTCAGCAGCTGAACTAGTGCAGATGCAGCAGCCACACAAAGTGCACTCACCAGCTGAACGATTGCATAAGCAGGGGCCAAAGGCAAAGAAGTCACCAGCTGAACTACTGCGTAGGCAAAAGCCAACCAAAGAGCAGTCACCAGCTGAACTATTGCATAAGCAAGAACTAATGGAAGAGCAGTCACAAGGTGAACTTGTGCATAAGCAGCGGCTAAATGTCAACCAGTCATTAGCTCAAATCTTCCATAAGCACCAACAGCTAACCGATGAGGAGACGCCTGGTGAACTGCTTAAACAGCGCCAAACCGAAGAGCAGGCACCAGCTGGACTACTTCATGAGCAATGTTCAAAAGTAGAGAAGTTGTCAGCTGAACTGCTTCTTAGGCAAAAAGTCGAGCAGTGGCCAGCAGAACGACTTAAAGGCAAGGACTTATTTGGCCTCAAGGAAACTGCGTCTGCGACAAAAGAAAGCACACTGTTGGAGGCCGAACCACCTACTCCAGATGAGTCAGCAATAGAGCCAGAAAAGCCGGAAGCGTTTTTGCGAGAGCCGCAACCCCGTAGCCTGTTGAGTGGCCCCAACGTCAAGTTAGCCAACATTTCAATGCCCACTTTGCGGGCTCAACCAACGTCATCGGCTCAAGGAGGACCGTTTGCGAGAACGTATGCTACCTCCACCATGAACCTGCTAAGTGCACGTAGGCCGACGCCACCGTTTGCTGCTCAAGCCTCTCGCTGGTCCACTAGCAGAGTAAAACTGTCGAAAAAGGATATGAATTTACAAGACATGTCTGCATTACATGACACGCACCGAAAAAACTTCCCGGAGATACAGCAACGCGAAAGTCGGGAAGAACTGCACAGTCGTCGTCACCTAGAGGAACGGGGCGCGATGGCCAAGGAAAGGAAAGCTCGATCGGTGATCAGTTTCAATTTAAAAAGACCTCACTCAAAGCTAAGCACATCGTCCAGGAAGTCAGGCTCGTACTACTCTACCCGAAGCACTGGCGAAAGCTTGAGCACCACAGCTACACCTACAGTAGACGGAACACAAGTAGTTGTTCGGGCGAGGGAGCGTTCTGCTCACAGAAACGTGGAGCAACAGCAGGAAGCTGGCCGGGAGAAATTTCTTTACTCTGGGGCCTTGTGTCTGGCCTTCGTCCTCGCACTCGTGCTATGTTTTCTGTTCTGGCCCAGAGACAATCCCCCTGCAGTACTGAAGAACAAAATCGATGCCAGATATGGTGCAACCTGTTCTTCGGCCGTTTGCCTTCGACGTGCCTCGTACTTGAACAATATTCTCTCCTGGGACGACGTTCATCCTTGCGAACACTTCGATAGATTCGTGTGCGGTCAGTGGCGAAGTCGGTTCTCCTCGTCTAGCTACCATTCAACTTCAATGGACGACGATTACGTCGAAATTCTCGAAGAGAATGTTCACGCCTTCCTCCAGAACGGTTATAAAAGTCCTAAAGTTGCGCAGCCGCTCAAGATTCTCCATGATGAGTGCATGAACCTAAGGCGCATCGACTACGAGGGCATGGAAGCGCTCATGAACTTGATGGCACAAGTTTCCCTCAGAGGGTTTCCTCTACGGACTACTCCTACAGGGAACAACATTTCTGTTTGGAAGACGGCTGCTAAGCTTTTGCGCAAGACGGGCACCGCAGCGCTGCTCACCATGAGCGTTGCGTCACACCCGGAGGTGAACAACATGGAAGTTGTGGCGTTAGGAGTGCCTGAAGTTTTGACATCCTCCGGCCGCGTTGAATTCAGCGAAGTCATTCGCCTTTACACGGAGGCGTTGTTTTCAGCAAGTAAAATCGTGAAAAGGGAGTACGTGCCCCCAGGAGACATTCTCGCCATAGCCAGATTTGCCAGTAACATCGATCAGCTCGTCCGAGAGGCACCGATAGGATCCAAAGCACAAATTGAGCGGCTCGAAGCACATGCCGAACTTGAAGAGTTCGTTAGCACTGCTTTTCAGGGTTTTCAAGGGCTTGTTGCCGGTGGCGTTATGACCAACGTGTTAATATGGTCCCCTGAGGCCACGCGCTCTATCTTGGACGTCGTCACGCGTACCGAGCGCCACATCGTGATGAATTACCTCGGCCTTCGGCTCATGATTCAGGCGTCGCCTTTTACACCATATTCAAAGCTGCTCGACTTGCTGAGCGTATTCATCTATGGCAAGACTGGAACGGTACCATCTAGATGGCGACTTTGTGTGCATGTGGTGGAGAGAGCGTTACGTCCGCTCACTTTCGCTGCTGCGTTCGCTAACCCAAGGCTTGGCAAGGCCACTACCAACTTGACTACCATGGTCGACACAGTCTTTTCCGAATTACGGCACGAAATTGACGAGTTACCTTACATAGCGGTCTCATCAAAGCGTCAAATTCGTGAAATTCTTTCGATGAGTGATGTCAAGGTGCTCGGACCTAGCTGGATCATGAGCGTCAGGCCGGTCACCGAATATGTCAAACACCTGCCTGACGTCACCAAATCACGTTGGGGACTCGACACATTCGTCGCCTACCACGAATACACCTTCTTCCAGGTCTTAATTCGCGGCTCTCGGGCGCGTTGGAGTCGCTCCGTATTCAGCACCGACTGTTGGCACGAAATGCATCCGAGAAGCGTGTACGTTCCGTTGCTCGCTTTCAATCTGTCCCAGGCATTAGACGAAGGCAGCGTCGATGGTTTGCAGTTGTCACGGCTCGGCCCTCGACTGAGCCGCTGCCTCTTCGATATGCTTATCAAAGAAGCCGGCTCACCGAACAGCCCCGAGAGTTGGCTCAGGGGCGACACGTGGACGAAGCTCCTCGCCGCCGAAGCCTGTCTCGAAGGTCGGCGAGACTACGTGCACCTATCCAGGTTCCGAGACGTCCTCGCTGCACGCGTCGCCTTCAGGGCCTTTTTGAAGACCATTGGCGGCAAAAATGACGACTACGCGGTAGTGCTTCCCAGTGGACGAGCCATGTCCGGTGAGCAGATCTTCTTCGCCTACCTTATGCTTCAGTACTGCGAGAGGAACGACGGCTTCAACCAAACAGAAAGAGGCCTTTCCAGCACAGACTGGGGCGCTGCACTTCGTGACAGCGTCGAATTCCATAGAGCGTACAACTGTACGCAACTTTCGGTGGGGAAGAAGTCCGTACAATGCGAAGCTTGAAAAATAAAAAATAGCTCCAATTTCTGATTAACCTTCCTGCCATTCTTTCCTTTTAATCTCTCTCTCTCTCTTTCTTAATCACTCACTACTTTCAGCGTTTTTTTCAACGCGAATTAGCTACATATTTTTTAGAAGGTTGCCTAATTAAGACCTAATAAGAGTGGCTAAAATAGCGAACGAGTAGTAAACATTTTATATACACGAGTATGCAGTGCAGTTCATTTTGCGCGCAGCCGCGAATGAGCTTAGCTGGCACATTGATTTGCAGAAGTCGGTTCTCGCAAATCGTAGCGTGAATTGTACGCGCTAATTACAACATAATCTACTTCGCGTATTCCGAACTGGAAGTAACCGTATAAAGCAAGTCTCTTGTACGCTCGTTGAAATGCGCCTGAATTTTGCCCCGCACCTGATGCGACATAGCAGTGTTTTCTCATAACGGTGCATTGAGTTAGTGTAAGCCTTTCGGCCCCAGACGCACAACTATTGTGTCTTCACATTAAAGTATTTATGCGAGGAATTTCAATACGGGAAACCTTGTCTTATTTATGATAACAGAGTCAAGATCGTTGGAACGTTTTAGGACGTCGTTACAACTCTGCTTATTTAGTCTTCAATGATGAATCTCAGCCTATTTACCCACAACGACTTAAGGAAGAAAAAACACCATCTTTAAGGTTTAGGGAACCGCTTAGACATCGGTGAGTACTTAACCTGTGCACCAAACAGTGTGCTCTGTGAAGACGTGCGCACCTACTGCTTACCATCACAGGCAAGCCAGCCAGTTTATTGGCGGAATAGTGTGCGTAAGAACGGTGTTAAAACACAAGCACGTAGTGGTGTCTTAGCCCTTTATACCTTGCAGCTCTTCTAGTTGTACTTCATCAGCCGCTTAGAATTGTTCCAATGAGCAAAAAAAAAAAAACGTTCTCGTGTCATACATGTGCTCTTTATGCAATGAAATAACTGTATTATTGGACCAAACTGATGAATTATTTATGCGCTGACAAATGAAATCTGTCTACGGCAGCCAAAGCACAAAGGCAGTGAACACAACAATAAGCACTGTAAAAAAATTCAGGGTGCTCTGCTTTTTTACGCGTTTCTTTTTGTATTTTTTGTTTTTACTGTCGCTCTATCTGATCAGAGACATAGAGCTAAGTTAGAGCTAACTGTAATTACTTTGTTTACGTCATACAAACGTTCAAAAGACGAGAGAAGCGTGACAATTCAAATAGCCACGAAATACTGAAGGTGCATATCGAAGGAGGTATATTACGACTGAGCATATGCCAAAGTTAAGTAAGCACTTTTCACAAAGCGCAGAATACTGCAACACGCAAGTATAAAAGTAATTGCACTGTCGTAATTGTGGAGAATGTTCAACTAAAAATTGGCCATCACGACAAAGCATATGTCATTGAGGTTAGTTTTGAATTATATACGTGCAAGATGCAACACTCTCTTTGCGCACCGACCAGAAACAGTGAGATTGCTTTCAAATAATAAGAATAAGCAAAGAAAACTGTGAAAGAATATTCCTTTACACCTGGACTCGTATTGACAAAACACACTTTCACTACCGGCAATACTCGCAAGAGAACTTTTCAGCCAATCCTGATGACTGACGTAATAATATGGTAGGCAGATTGCCAGTGAGGGATAACATGTGCGAAAGAAAGTTTCATGAATTCGGCCCCTGTTTGCTTTCTGCGCTAACAAGCTTGGATGGAGAAAATGTAATCACATGTCGAGCAAGAACTGCGACAAGATACAGGGAAATTTATGTTGGTCACTTCTTGAAATGTTAGAAGAAGGTGCTTATAGATTCGACATTTGAATTTATGTCTGGACTTATGATGGCATATTAGCGCAGCCTTCGCACTTTAATCAGCATTCTGCCTATATCACTGACTTGTGACGCACATGTTAGTAACCATCCATACTTTGTCTGATTATGGTTAGTGCCATTATAAGCTAAGAACCAGTTGAAAAGATTGAAATTCACAAAAGATGCTTATTTTGCATTGCCTGTTTCGTTTAATGTTGAGCGCGGTATCACGTGATATTTGAAATCCAGCTAGTTCTCGCAAGGTCCAACCATCCACAGCTTCGACTTGACGTTGTGGTCTTCGAGACGGAACTATAAGTTTGGCAATGTTAGATATACGCTATAAAATGGTCTAATACGTATCTTGCGGAAAACAATAGATCACAAACAACTTGCATGTAGCTTTATCAGGCGCCAATAAAATTCTTGCATCAGTGCATGCGGTAAGTTCTTTTATTTTTAAATTCCAAAATCTTGTACTCAGGCAAAGTAATTCATGGCACCACAAGCACACATGCAAATTGGCTTCATGTATAAATTTTATCAATAAATCCTTCAATGGTTAAACAGGCCGTGAATCGAGTGGTCAAAGTCCAATGGACGGCCAGACCTGAAGCCGGTGGTGAACAGAGGTGGCACAGATGGCTTAACTGTGAACCTGCACAGAGGTGGCGAAGATGGGTTAACTGTGAGCTTGCACGAAGGCTGGGAAAAAGGCTAAACTGGAGGCCTTGTAAGGAGTGGGGTTCGACGGGTCTCGTTACGGTAGCTGGCTCCCCCTTTCTGTCCTCATTCTAGCGAGGAGGACGTACTCTCACAAGAAGGAGCGTAGGTTTATTTACGCGGTGGAGGAATGAGTGAACGAACGTTTTTGTACACAAGTCTTCGGTTTTTATGGCCTCTCGTCTCCCAACACTGAGGCCTTCAGAAGGCGTTTACAAAGCTTCCACGAATCAGGTGTCGATGTCTCAGCGTTACAAGAAAGGGAGAGAAATTGGGCCGCATGATTGATTCCTTAGAGCGGAGAATGACCGAGATGTCCCATGGGGATGCACCACCAGCGCACCACAGATTGAAGATGTACCGGCCCACGTCTCGGAGACTCAATTCTGTAACGCAAGGCGAGGAGATATAGTCCAAACGAGGGGCGGGGAAAGGTTGGCGCTCTCGGAGCGGATGGTGACCGCTATCACAAACACCTGCAGGTTGCAACGCTGTGTTCAGGTGCTGGATCGATAAGAGCGTCTCCAGCTGTGTCATCTCATGCGGTCAGACATCGCGAAAGAAAGAGATGTTCATGATACCTCCGGGGGGGGGGGGGGAGGGTCCCGTACCCCAACCACAGCGAAATGCTTGGCCCACTCGACCACGTGGGGGCAAGCACCACTCGGAAAACGTGCTGGTTCCATGCCTCCAACCAAGTACTGATACCGGGGAGGCAGTGTGCCGGCCGACAAATTCATTCACAATGGCGTCTGCCACCGTGAACCAAACTTCACAGCCTTTGCAAGTCTAGAGCTATCTATGCATTTATTTCCTCTGTTCTATTGGCGGCGTTTCATCTCTCTCGATGTGTATATTGTTGTACAGTACAACCATGTTTACATTGACGGCCATCACTTTGTTGTACTCCTAACATATAGACTATTGACAATATCTCATCTGACAGAACTCTGCCTGCTTTAAGTTGTCCGGTATTAAATACTGTTGTAGACTGCCTTGTACTAAATCCTTTTGGCGCTTTGATAAGCTGCATATCAAAGAGAACGTTTTTTTTACTACCACTTCTCCGTCACAATCGCTGGAGGAACTTTAGTCATCATTCAGTAAGCGCATATACACTGCGTGACTGAATAAAATATGGCAGCCCTAAATAACAAGAAGTAATAATTAAAAAAAGCATTTGTTAACAATGCTACCGTTGAAGTAAACGTGCGCCGTATCACAAGAACAAATAAAGATGAACATTTTCGTAAGAAAACTTTCCGGCCAATTACGATGTGGGACATGTCGTTAGTGAACCCGGCTGAACGGTTAGATTGCATTTACGCAATAAAAATGGGTAGTCTCGGTCCCATAACAGTAACAGCGGGAACATTTACTAACAATTTAGGAATAAACGATAACATAGAAAGTAATAAATTACCAAATTTTTTATTAATTATTGTCTTGCTCACAGAAAGAGCCCGAAAAACTAGGACTAAATATTACATAATTGCTTCGCAATACGCAGTCCGTACAAACACGAATATTTCGCTACCACGACGAGTCTTAATCATCTCAGCAATCTCTCAACGCTTCTGCTTGCTGCTCGAATATCCAAAGGCCTGGCGCTGTTCTTAGAGAGCGCCTCTGTTTCCACACAAGCTCCAGCAAACGTACTTGCGCTTCGTGTCTTCAAGGCACGCCCCCAAGCGTGTCATGCAGCGCCAAAGGATCCGCTTCGGCAAAAGGCGTTCATCTCTTTCCGCTGAAAGAGACCAAGGTCAGCGGAAGCACGCCTGTCATCGCGTCTCAACTTATAGCCGCTCCAGTTTCCCAACAGTACATATCTCTCTGTATATATACACGTCTGGTGCACTCTGCAAACACTCATTTCGGTGACAGTCGACATCACACGCTTCACCGAGCACCTCCGCCGAGATTTTCGATTTCACCCACCGACACGATAAGTGTTTGCTGCTCGTTTCCAAAGGGCAGGGCGATAGAAGCCGCGCCGCGTTTGCTGGAGGTTCGTCCTCGAAAAGGCGCGAGTGGACATTGCGGAAGCACTGGTTAGACAAACGAAGAAGAAGCTGACAAAAGACAAAAGAATAGATGCGACCGAATCTGGAGGAAATGGAGTTGGCCGTGAACATTTCTCGAATTGAAATTTCGTTTCGGATGTCAGACGGAGGATTGCAATCATAGTAAAAAAATAGAGGACTCAATGTGAGCGACAAACAAGTCCAGATGATTCAATAAGGTTAGGCGTAGCTGTAGAAGGACGCAGTTCTATAGCAAAATTGACAAGAGTAATGTCGGAACGTTAAAGCGGGGGCCTTTTCTTGTAGCAACTTTCACTGGTTTCGTATGACTGCTGTTGCTAGCGGTTACCGGGTTGGTGCTTTTATCAATAGTTGTGTTCACAGTTTTCACACGAAGTTTTTAGGGACGTACATCAGACATTATCGGACGTGAAATGACACGTAAGTAAGGCTGTATGTTCGTCTTCCTTGACCGCCCTTAAACGTGTTGTTCTTCTTTCGTAGTGATGAACGCAATTGAACATCCCGTGCAAGAGCTATTCGCATACCCCGCAGTCGAACCCAATATTTGCACCCCTAGATTCTGATAGGTGACTTCTGACTGAATGCCAGTGTTGCTAGGTTGAGTTTTTTTACTACTTATGACAAAGAGAATCCTGTGAAAAATGAAAGAAAAAAGTAAATCTGATCCAGCGTGGACTGCTTCATCGGTTTACAAATACCTTTTTTTTCCCTGGCGCAGTCATCTGGCTAGGTCAAGGATGATGGAAGTTGCCATCACAAAATTTTAATGGTGCTTTACATCCCCCAATTTTTATGTTTATAGATCAGGTTTACTGAATTCGCCTTTGTGTTTTTTCTGTAATCAGGACAAAAGAATTGACTGGTCATTTTCTTATAGCTTGTCGTCGATTTGAATTATTGAGTAGGAGCATACTAGCACCACCTCTGCAAAAACTGGACCTGGTTTTTCCTTCGCTTTGCTTTCCTCGATACATGACACGTACCCACTTTGGGGGATTGGCCAAGAATGCAACGTAGAGACTGTTAAATGTTATTTTAGGTAAGCTATGAAATTTAAAAAAATAAAGAAACGAAATGGAAATAATACGTCAAATATTCAATTTAACTACAAGTAATATTCTTTTGAGCCTGTATTCCAGATTGCCGTAATGATCTGACAGGAATAATTTTGAGAACTTAAGTTTTAACTTAACAAAATGGCGAAGAATTTTACATGCTTGTTAAAAATGGTATTTGTTGAGTAGTTATAATGAAATTACACATGGCATCAAAGGCGTCCTTGTGGCTGTATCCCACACCTGAAGCACCGAAGCTTAAAACATTTTCCTTCGATAAGGTCAAGCCTATTTTTGTAAAAGGAGTAATTAGATTTCGAGTTGTGATACGAGAATATCTTGCACATGACAAAAAGTATTGTGCGATATTTTCCAGTTTTCCGCAGAATTGGCAGAGGGTTGATATCGTCGGACCAGCCCTGTACCACTGAAAGTTTAATAGGGGGCACATGACATTAAAATCTGGCGATGAGCTCTGATTGTCGAGAATGGCTCCACTGCGATTTCTGTGGATATTTTAGGTGATTATATCCCGCACACGTGGTTATTGTTTCCATTCTATCTGTAAGGATAGCTGATCTTCTAAACCTGATTGCGGTGAAGTATTCTACCACCGGTAGAACCTGATTTATTGGGAGTTCTAGCGATGAGCGAGCTAAGACGTCGGCTATTTCTTTTAAATGTTAACCCACAGTGACCTGGTACCCATACTAATTTCGGGTACCTCAGCTGAGATATAACTAAAGATCGTAACGTCCTGATGGCACGAGAGGTATGAGAATTTGTAAGAGCTGTGCATACTGAGAGTGAATCAGTAATTATTATTGCTCTGTTTTTATTCCTCGGATGTTTTCGCAGTGCCATGATGACTGCCATTAGCTCCGCCTCAAAAACAGGAGTGAAATCGGCAAGCCTCACAGCGAATGACCAGCCAAGTGATTGGGAGATTATTCCTACGCCTGCCCTTTCCTCATTGACGGAAGCATCTGTGACTATTATGTTACGTGTCTGTGTATGCTGCAGGAAATCTGCTAGGCTGTTCTCTAATAATTAGCGGGATTTAAATTTAGATTACAGAGGAAAGATCTCATCATATTCAATACTAAGAATATGGTTTTAGATATCAGATGCAATTACGTCACTAAGGTTGACATTTATACTTGTCAGTTTCTTTTGTACATAGATTATCCGCGGTGTGTGAAAACGAGGCCAATGAGCCAGGAAGAACGAATCTGGGTCACTGATGAAAACGTGTTCAGCTCTTCTCACTGGTAAGCTGTAAAATTTTAGAAATGTCTGTACTGTTAACAAGCGGAATCGGCAGAGCAATGTAGGCAGACGCGCTTCCTGATGAATAGCATTAATTGCTGTAAACCTAGGGAGCCCCAGGCACAAGCGCAGATCTTCCGGTTCCAATAGAACCAGCGGCTTAGTTTTGTACGTAGGTCCTCCTGAAAACAAGACACATCCGAATTGTAATATTGGGCGCATATACATTTCTATACCATTAACATGGTGTCTCTACGTTGACCAAATTTGTGATTACTCATTCTACGCAGCAACCCTAAAGCCCATTGAGCCTTAGCCTGGAACAATTAGAACGTCTTCTCCTTTCGTTTGGGCCCCGCCGCGGTGGTCTAGTGGCTAAGGTACTCGGCTGCTGACCCGCAGGGCGCGGGTTCAAATCCCGGCTGCGGCGGCTGCATTTCCAATCGAGGCGGAAATGTTGTAGGCCCGTGTGCTCAGATTTGGGTGCACGTTAAAGAACCCCTGGTGGTCTAAATTTCCGGAGCCCTCCACTACGGCGTCTCTCATAATCATATAGTGGTTGGTTTTGGGACGTTAAACCCCACATATCAGTCATCAATCCTTTCGTTTGGGGCAACTTCTGCGGGGTACAGCCACAGAGATGTTTGCTTTGCCGTGCAGGACTGTTTCACTACGTCTAAACGAATCTCCGGCAAAGTTTGGCATAGATAATGTTTCTCATTACTAGAAATTGACACTTTAAATCAGCAACTAATTACAATTAATAAATTGTGGACGTAAGAATAACGTAATGCTGTTATTATGAGAAGAATTCAACTTTTACTCTGCCAATCTCCTCTTGTGTGTGTGTGCCATGTGCGGAGGACAAAATAAAGAAGAACTCACTTTATCATTAACATTGTTCTGATTATCTATTTAATTTAAAACTACAAGCTCTTGGCCTTTCCCCCAGAGGGGTATGTGTCATATTCTGTAAGGCTCGAACAAAACCAAACAAGGAGCAGACGTTAACAGCAGACACCTTCGAATTCTGCAGTTTAACGTCTTTGCGATGTGCGCTGGTATTGTCTTAACATTTTACAGTTCTGTCATTGGATATATGCGCGAAGACGACGTTGTAATCTAGGACCACAAAATAGTGCACTGAATATCGTCCATGTCGAGGTCTGCGGAGCAGCACAGCGATTATCGTTCTCAGCTGTCATAGCATCTTCTATCACAGTTATCTCAATTAGGTACTCCGTGAAAGAAGTGGGACAACATTTTGGTAAGTTTTAAATGCGGTGAGACCAATATAAAGAAGTGGGATTAACGATGGCGTGAAAGAAAGAGTGTACGACAAGAGCGAACCGAAGTTCGAGCTCTCAATCATTGTCTTTATAAAATAACAATACTTTTTGAAATAATTATAGGATCTAAAACACAGAAGCTGCCGGGCCACTGATACGCATAAAATAAAGCTTGGGTTAGCAGCGCGACAACGGAAGGAAGACACTCCTCCACAGATCCATCCATCGGTCATTATTCCAAAGCGTATGGAGGCCCGTGTGTCTTGTGCGTGCTATAGTTTCAAGAATATGCGGTTGGACGTTGATTGATCGTTCGCAGCTGCGACACTTCGATTTAAAGGACGGGATGTACGCATCTTTTATGACCGCGTGTCTAGAGTAAAGAAATGGAAGAGTGAGAAAAGATCAAAGGACACTTCTTTGTTTACTGTTGGGTTAGAGGAGTGACAGCATTTTTAGCCATGGTGAAAACCTCTTCCACCCACTCATAGTGTCAAGATTTCCATTAGCGACGAGCAAGAAAGTATAAATCTATGCTTATCATCTGTGGAGATTCACTCGCTGTAAGCAAACGTATGCGTCATTACACTGAGAACTGAAAATACTTGAATTGATGTGCAGGCGAGCTTGCATGTAAGAGGCAGCTACGAAATGCTCAGATAATCGCATTTCCAGCCAAATGCACATTTTACGGGAAGCGTGGTCGAAGACCAGAAGCAGTTGACAACCGACCCACTGGGGCCGCCTAATGCCCTTGCTTCAGTACATAAAGAGCGCTTCAACATTGTTATTCTTTTTGACAATCCACATGACGCGGTTTGTCTTGTACTGTGAAGGATTGCTTAGAGGTTGTTCTCTTTTTTTTATTCCAATATCATTGTCAAGCACTGTCGTTAACGGAGAGTGTTGGCTACCTCCTTCCTAAGCAAAACTTCATTGTTCTTCGATAAGGACTGTGGGGTCTTGCATCTCAAGAGTCACGGTATGGTTATTACAAAAGCCGCAGTGAAGGGCTTCGTGAATTTAAACCGCCAGATATTGTTAAACGTGCACGTAAATGTAATCACATGGGACGCTAGTATTTTGTCTACAGATACAAGCTTGGCCACAAATTTGGGCTTGATGGTTCTTTTTTTTAATCCAGTTCTGCGTGTGGTAGCTACGCTATCTTTTTACATTTAAATAGGCACCCGGCAATGGAGTTTAAGAGATCTGATGGTAGCACCAGAACGCACAGCCTAGCGAGTAGACGCAGGAAAACCGCATTTGCCTATGCATATTATTTTTTTTTAGTTGAGAGCAGGGGGGGGGGGGTCACGGCTTGTTATGTAAGCGCCCAGGAAGCCTTTTTTTGAAAACGTGCCAAAAGGTCATCGACACTTAAGCGTTCTCCAATTCTGATCGACTATAACATTAAAAAATATTCCTTTACATGAAAGTGTGGCTTAAGGCAAAGGGTTGCACTCATGAAACACAGTCGTTGAAAAAAACAAACTAGCATGACAAAACGAACATGCTGGTGGCTGTCACAAAACGAGCGCTCAAAAACGGGCGCACCACCGAATTCTCGTGACGAAGCGCCGAGAGGTCAACGACAAAGAAATGAAAACAAGCATACAGGGACTCCCCGGGCGCCCGTCCTTCTCCCCTCGGAAGCGTGGGTTCGCAGACGAACCTCCTCTCATCGGCGCCCGAGCAAGCCCTCAAATGTTCTAGATGGAAAGGGGCGGGGTGATGCCGGGTCGAGTCCGTCGCGGACGGCCTTCGAACCGTCTCGCCCTCTCCCCAGCCTTCGCTGCGTATCGCGCCGACGAAATGAAGAGAACTTTCTGGAATCTCGCGCGGAAGGTATTTAATGGAGCAGCCGAGGTGAGAGATCAGGAGAAGACGGAAGTTAGTGCCAGAGTGCGTAGGGTATCGCGCCGTGTAGTCGGCGAAGGTTTTGTCCGTAGTTACAAAGCAGGAGAAGATTTCCACATGAGGGGTGAAGGCTCGAGCTACAAGCAAGAGCGTGTGTCTACCGCTATCGAGCGAAGACGCGTGACAACAGCTGCGTGTGTGAAGCCGACGTCTTTCCGGCAAAGAAGTTTGAAGCTTGGAGAGTGGCCAATTGAAGACGCGAGGTTTCCTGGAAGAGAAACTTCGGCGAGGTTTCCTGGAAGAGAAACTTCGGGGACAGCGGAACGACAACAACGCTGGACTTTGAGTGAGTGATTCTCGGAAGAGTATCATCCAGACTTTTGTTCCAAGAACTTTGGACTGAATAGGTTTTCTATCTCTTTAGTCTTTAAGTGTCTTGGTTGTTCAATGCATGCGACTGCATTGTAGTGTGTATTGTTGTCTGTGTCCGTTGTTTCGAGTGTGGCTGATTGTAGTGTGTAGTACGTTGTTTGATTGGAGACATATTGTACTCAACTATTGTGGAGTGTGCATACTTGTGTATTGTTTTGATCTGTCATTATTGAGAATATAATTTTGTTTTGTTTATCAACTCTCGGCTCTGACTTGTTTTTTGAGCCACAGCCGGCGTCCGCTGGCGCGCCAAAAAGGACAACTTCTAAATTGTCCACGCTTTCGTGGTGCGGTTTTGGGGGCCGATACTTCGGCCCCTGGAATTAGCCCGGCGATCGCCTCCCTAATTAACAGGACTCGTGACAGTGGCCTCTTGGTCTGTCTGCGCTCTTTTCAAGCTTGGTAACCCCTTCAACTTTGTCATCCAATTTTATAGGTCAACCAGTGGTCAAAGTAAGCATTTGGTGTTTTCCCTTGGTGTGGCATGCTGCATCTCATAACGAGTTAAGCTTGCAGTTGGGGCCCTTTCTGGAACTTCGCGAGGTAGCAGCTGAACGTAGCCGTGCGTTGCGCCTCCGAGCTGACGACGGGCGGCTCGGCCCGCGTGTGCGAGCCGAAGCAACAAAGGAGCTCGAAGAGTGGGAAACTCGAGCGCAGTCAGCCAACGAGGCCACGCAACACCTTTACCAGGAGTATTATCGGCGCACCATTGATCTTGTTTCAGGTCAGGGGATTTTTAGGACATTTCACTAAAGTGACTGAATGCCTTATTTCAGGTGTAGGCGATATAGCTGATTTTATGCTGCTCAGTTAACACTCCTTCGGGCTAATTTGTGGATTTTATGCTACTATTAGTTTGTGTGTGCCTTCACCATGTGTCAGTGATGCCATTTAAAAAATGCTGTATAATAAATGCAAAGCCGGCATCCACACATGATGGCAGTCACTCTCATATAATTGTGCAGGGCCATTTGTAAACCCTCAAGTAATTTTTTTCGTGATATCTTTGTTACCCCGTATAATATTTTTATCTCTGTAGCTAAAAATTTGTACTGAAAACAAAGAAACAAAAAAAGATGCGCAAAGTTTGTACTAAGTTCCACAAAGCTTGGCAGAGCTGAAATGTGGTAATACATAGATTTGCTATCCTGACTCATTTGTTGTAATTGGGCAATTGCGATATTGCTTTTTTTAGTAAAAAACTTCCAATGTGTCACTTTTCTTGTCATTTAAAAAGTGGCTTTTTGTGTAACAGGAAACGAACCTTGAGATCTTGAGATAACTGGTATGGATATCACGTGCAACAATGTGCATAATGCAGATTGTTAAAACACAAAGGTCTAACCTTATCTGGAGATAATTCTCCAACACCCTCTGTGCACATGATGTAAGCAGTTTGTTGCATGCCACTAATGTGCATAAGGCTGTGTGGATATCGGAACAAAATGAGGTATGGCTTCAGCAAAAGATGTGCACGAAGGCTTGCTCATTGTATGAGCATTAAACTTTATCAACATTTTGGAGTGCTAGCTGACCTGGTGGATGCAACTGGCATTTTTTTGACATACTTGTCATTTTTAGTTAGTCTGGCTAGTCCACTTCATTTCTCGTTTTTTCGCAGAATGCTTTCTATAGCTTACGTGGCCTGCTGGCTTATGAGTAAAAATAACATAATTTTATCAGACAGGTGTACTGTTTGTTGGTGGGAGGACGTGGCAATGTCAATGGTAAATTTGGTCAAAATGTTTGCCCTTTTTTCAATAAATTTTTTTTCTCCAATTTTGATACCATGTTTTACCTTGGGGTTAATTATTAGACCAGTATACGTAAAAGAAGTTGGGAAACAATCATTTTACTGGTAGGCTGTCATCAGAAGGTATGTGAGAAATTGGGCTTTAGAAAATGCAAATCTCCAGCTTCCCTTGGCGCAGTGTCACCATATTGGCACCATCATAAAAAGGACAGATCGGAGCTTAAGATAGCTACAGAGGTGCATTGCACCAATGAAAAATAAAGCCAGCTTCCTTCTGAGTTCTTTTTCTTATCTTTAAGCTGCATTTTTTTTAGCTTCGTTTTCTCAGCTTTAATTTTTTGAGCAGTTGCTGTAAGTCATCCCTGTGCCATTTCGCAACAAATGAAGATATAGCAATTCCATTTTCTGCACTTAGATTCTGAGACATTTGTTAGTGCTGTGAAGCTAACCATATTTGTGTGCACATCATACAGATTTTTATTTTATTTGGCTTTTTGTAAAAGGTGTTAGTAAGACAATATGCCCAGGACATTTAAAAAATCTTTTTGTGTGCTCACACAATTATTGAAAAATAAACCAAATACAGTAGACTCTTAGTAAATGGAACCTGAAGGGACCGGGAAAATATTTACCGTTTAACAGGAGTTCCGTTTACTGAGAGGTGAATATGAGCGCAGAATACAAGCCCGAAACCAAGCATTGCAGAGGCAGCAGTTCCGTTTAACAGATTTCTGTTTACTGAGAATCTACTGTAAACCAACTAAAGACGTTTTGCATTACAGCACAGAATGGGCCCTTGTGAATATTTTATGCAAAAATTTTGATAAGCTCATCTCTAATTAATTAATTTTGGGATGACGATGAGAGTATAACAGGTGTTGTAACTAAAGAACTACACTGGTTTCAGTTATGATATCAGCTTAACAAATTACATCTGTATGGCAAATTTTGTCAGATAATCTGCATAGATAACAAGAGCAGTTTTTATTGCCACATCCCCACTTAATGCTATGATTGAGTAGCAATTGAGACCATGCCACAACAAGCATGAAAAAGGAGCTGAAGTTGCTTTGTTATATCTATTTGTACACTTTAGTTGTTGCTTGCCCTTTCAGCCAGTATTGCCCTTGTGGTGACACGTATCCCAAAGGAGTACGGCCACTAGCGTGGGTCCGGTCTAGCGAGCCGCAGGGCACGCGTGAACCGTCGCCGTGGCGAGAACACGATACTGCTCAATGTCGCAACACCTTATTGTCTGTGGCAACTCCAAACGCAGTACAGCCATTGCAAAGGTGCGGCGGGAAAGCAAATAGGCTTATTCACGCCACTGGCATAAAAGTACTACACAGGGTGCCATGAGCACGTCTTCGTTGTAAAGATTATCCACGGAAACACCGGGACCAAGGCCCCGTTGCTCGAGCGAGGGCAAAGGCGCTCTCATTGTCTTCGGAGAGATACGGGTCGGCGTAGCCTGGCCATGCACTAGGAACCCGCACCACTCTTCGGCCTAGCGTTCGGAAGGGGGGGGGCGACATAGGGTAAGCGTTCACCGCGGGTGCAAGGCGCTGTTGGCGAAGTCCTAACGAGTTTCACAGGGAGCTGACGGACGGAAAAGAAACGCGTGCTTACCCCCTTGTCGTCCCCAGAGAGGTCTCTGCTCGCTCCCGACTCAGCGCGCGAAAACCTCTCGGGAGACTTCGTGCGCGACGCCACAGTCAACATCCGCTTCCGGGTGAGGGTGTTAAACGTCACTCTGCTCTCCCAACGTGGCAGACAGCGGAGAAGGGGAGACATGTCGGGACATCAGAATGGCAGAAAAGGCGGCAAAGCCCGCGCAAAGGCAGCGGGCTAGCCTCAGGGCAAGTGCTGTAATGTACGCGGATGACACAGCGCTAGTTTTCACCACCCCGTCACTTCATACTGCGGCACATATTTTAAACGACGAACTTTTAAAAATCAGCGAGTGGTTCACAACAAATAGGCTTACTTTAAACACCGATAAAACCAAATATATAGTTTTTAAATCCCCTTGCAAGCCTGTAGAATTCACTATGGGCAAGCTGAAGATCAATGATAAAGAAATAGAAAAAGTCGGTAGGATCTCATATTTAGGCGTAATGCTGGACGATGCGTTAAACTGGAAGCCCCATTTAGACACACTGGGGAAGAAACTTTCCTCTGTCTGTTTTAGCCTGACCAAAGCTCGACAGCATTTTGAAACTGATATCTTACGCAACATCTACTTCTCTCTGTTCCAATCTCAGATAACATATTGCATCAAGTGTTGGGGATTCACCCATCACACATACATCAAGCACATAATATGACTACAAAAGAGAGCCTTGAGAATAATAAACCATGTTACCCCTCGTACACCCTCTCAGACTCTATTTTCCAAAACCGCAATAATGCCCGTGCTTACGCTACGGGATTATTGTATAACTCTCTTGGTATATAAAATAATCTGTAACAACTTCCCCTTTCCTAGAACTATTTTTCAAACACCAGGTAAAAGTAGTCGCTCTGCCTCCGAAGGCAAATTTTTAACCCCCCTCTCTAATAACACATACGGACAACGCCGTCTTAAGTACGCCGGGGTTAAAGTTTGGGATGATCTCCCGTCATCCGTTTTACAATCAACCAGGGTAGATCAGGCGTTAAAAGACATCTTTTTGCATCACACAACATCCACCTTATCGAAGAACAAAAAAGTAGGAAAATAACATCAACTTATAATACCTTGTACATGTTTTTCCTACTGCTGCTGTTTTGGGGACGATGATAAAAATTGCAGCCTCTACCACTGACGATGTACTGCAGTCCTGACGTGTGGTCTTCTGTATGTGTGTTATTGCAATGAGAACTATACGCAGCTGTCTTATTTATAGTTTTTGTATAAAACGAGCGTTTGTTTTTAGCACTGTTTTATCTCGAATGTATCTTTCCTATTCATACACATGCTTTTTATGGACAATTATTGGAACACCTGTATATACTACATTTCCCCCCAAACATGTGATTGTACATACATAGCCCCTGATTCATTTGTATTATGTTTTGAATGGATCCATTACTAACCAATAGGCTAAGGATCCAGACATTTATGCATGTATTTGGTGAAAATGAAAAAGAGACAATAAACAATCTTGAATCTTGAATCTTGAATTCCCACACCCTCCAACAGGAGGAGTCAAAAGTTCTTGGTGAGTTAAGCGGCGCCACTTAAAAAATGTGCTCACATTTATAAGGCTGACAGCTTCCAACACTGCTGAACAGCGGAAGTAGTAGCAGTGGCACGCTACATGATTTCAGCCTATCTGGCACTAACTGTTCATTAAACCTTAATTATGTACTTTCTGTAATATTAATCTATAAGCACATTTGCTCCTGATTGTGCTTGTATTAGAATTTCAAGAAAAATGACATTTGCTGAATAAATCAATATTAGTTCATTATAACATTGGCCAATATAATTAGCATTAACAGTGTGCATAACATATTTTCTTGCATACAAGCCTGGTCAGAAAATGGAAAAATGTGCCTTAAAAGTGTGGTTGTAGGCTGTGCGTTGGGGTTATAGGCAGTTTTTTTTTGTTAAGTTTGGGGAGCCTAATATGTGCAGTGATAGGTTATATGCGAGAAAATATGTAATATTTGCTTGTTATGTTTTTCTTATGTCAAAAACTAAGTGATACTTAGATATAGGTTATTCACTTTCATGCCACTCAATGCTGCCATCGGAAATGCTGAAAACAAAGAAAAATGTGGAATAATTTTTGCTGCACAATTGCCTTAAGGCTGTTGCACTGACCGAGTTCCAGTTGTCTGAGCTGTGTTTGAAATTTCATTGTGTAAATTTTGTGCAGAGCAGAGAAACAGGATGCTTGAAGACCAGACAAAGTTCGGTCGGTCGACGTTTGAACTGTACGGTATGCAGCGCCTTCAGAAGCTGGAAGTGTTTGTCTGCCAGGAGCGGCTCAAACTGCTCGCTGCCATCAAGATCACCCGAGAGCTGCAGCATGGCAGAATCACCAAAAGGGTGAGCTGCAAAGAAAGGAGTTTTGTATTACATGTGCACTTCAGAGTTTCACATGCTTCTCAACATGCACGTGAAAGCACACTTGATCCATCACAGTGTCCATGATATCATGGAACAGTGCTTTCAAAGCAGGTGATACCTGTCATATATACCAAAAGCTTCAGTTTACATGCGTGAAAAAGTAAAGGTGAGGAAAAAAAGTGGAGAAAAACCAACTGTTGTGCTAGCAGCCTCCTGAAAATCTGCTAGCATTTATCTTTTTGCTACATCAAAGTTTTAGTCATGAATTTATAGTAGCTTTCTCTTTACAAACCTTTAGGGCTACAGAAATGACAACAGTCGTAGAGCATGTTCGGAAACATCCCTTTTGACTGTTTGTTGTGTGGAACATCTTGCATAACCCCCTTTTTTTTTTCCTAATATAATATTGCCTTAGCATGCAAGTTGGAAACCACGGGAAATTTTCAAACATTTCCTGGGCTTTCTTTTAAACTTGTGAAAAAGAGGTGTGTATGCAGTAGATAATATGTTGCAAATCATTGTGAGTGTAATTGTAAAGCCAGTAATTAGTTCAAGAACTATGTACTCAAGACTAAGGGCTCAATTACAGCACTGCTGACTTGTTTAGGTGGTTGGTTACAACATGCAATTCTTTCACCTTTCATAGAAGGCCTTTTCATAGTAATTGGCTTGAAATTCTCCTCACATTAATGGCATGTGAGAAGTATAGCAGAAGAGGGAGTGTAGTAGAATGTGCAGCATGTCTTGTTCTGCTGCAGCTGGAACAGCAGGCATTGCGCGGTCAGTGCACGCTGGAGGAAATGGAAGAAGAGGTGTACCGTTCTCAGCTGGGCATATTCGATATAAGCTTGGAGATGCTCAAGGAGGAGGAGGACATACTGCGAAGACAGAAGGACATCCTCGATCGCGCTTGGCAAGGTAATAAATCCTCGCACTGCTCATGCGTTGTGTTAGTGTTGATCAGGTACTTCAAGAAAGCACAGTTGACGGTGTACCGAATTTTCCTTTCTGAATAAAATGATAAAACTGAGTCCTACGTAATCTTTTTCAGTTATTTGAGTGCCTCAGCTTTAACTGCATCAAAATGGCAGCAAACCAGTGCCCTTGTTTTGACTTTGGGCAATGTGGTGCGATGTCACAAAATGCACACATGTTGGAAACTGTTTAAAATGAAGAGCTTCAGCTGCGATGTTCATGCTGGCATAAAACTCGCTTGCTACTTTGTGATGAGTGAACGATCAATTGCCAGCCATTTTTTTGCTGGTGAAAAAATTGTGCACATTGTGGTGTTGGGATGGTAGTGCATATTAAGATATTTAATTGTTCAGAGCACGTTTTGATATTTAAGACATGGGTGTATTAAAATGTGGCCATATTGGAAACAAAGTCTCGAATTATTAAAATTCAGGCTTTTATGCTGCTCTTAAACGAAATCGGTACAATATTTACATGGTCGTAAAAAAATGCAATGATTTAATAGACACTTGCTTGTTGTTTTCTTGATACTTTTGATAATCTGGCATTTAGTTAATTTGGAAATTTTTTGACAGTACTGCATTTCAATGATGACCTCCCTTAAGTTTTTCTTGGCTTCATTGCTTGTTGGTTTCGTATGGTTATACATAGCTTGCCATAAATGGGCCGCTCAACCAATTTAAATTTTTATGTTCATAGGTAGCGTTGCGCCATTTACTATGCACCCCTCTTTTAAAAGAGAACTGCGACATTCTAGGCTGCACCTTCTTGAAAAGCATAGTTTTAGGCAGCTTATATATGCAGTAGCCTTTCTAAAATATTTTGCACCTGATATATGAAGGAATGCATCATGAAACATATCAAAAATTGACAAAAGAAATGTAATGGAAGCCAAGAAATTCAGCTGCTATAGTACTGCTAAAGATCAGATTGAGTCATGAACATGATAACCAGCATCGACTCAGCTATGTGAAGTTCCTTTTATGTCTAAACTACAAGATAGATTTTCAACCTGTGCGTGCAGACCTAGACATACAAGCTGTTAGTATTGTATAAGTTTTTCTGACAGTGCTATGTTATTTGGAATCTTCAATTTTTGACAATACTTTTGGTTTGGACTTTGGTTTGATGCAGAGGAGCTGGATGAGGGCATCTTTTATGATGCAGTCGAGGAACGAGATCAGATTGAGGATAAACTTGAGATGGAGAACAGTGGCCCCATGTCGAGGCGAGACCGACTCAAGCTTCGTCTCAACAGGCTTTACAGAAAGCGAGCCATCCTCAGAAACAAGCGGGTAGGTGGGCGTGCATTCCCCTTTAGGTATCTGCCTGCAATCAGCCGTTTGTAGTGGTAGAGAAGCAAGCTTTTCTTTGTATGTCAATAACACGGTTGGTCACAGTTGTTGCTCCAAGGAAACAGTGGGGAAACATGCTGAACTCATGGGTAGGAAGTGTGAAAATGAGAGAATAAATTGGTTTGACTCTTTCATTATCATGCAAAAATGGTAATCTTTCATGTGTAGTTTCGAAGGTAGTTTTTGTAGTTTGGAACATAGTCTAGCACGCATCGCAGCATATCAAGTTATGCAAAATTAAATGCTTTTTCCCAAAAAATGTAAGTGTTAGCACAACAAATATATTTTGGAATGAATAAAAACATAAAGAGTGAATAATTTTTGGTTGCCAGCTGGTAAACAGTGTAATGAAGAACACTATATATGCAAAAATATTCAAAACGGAAAATTCAGAATATACATTTTCAAGATAAATGACCCAGGAACTGTAGAAAAGATATTAAATATTGTACAACATGTTTCTATTGACATAGACTAAGAAAAATCAGAACCGAAGTGCTGCTACATTTCTCATGCCAGGCAGTGAAGCATTGCTTGGTTTTTTTGTGAGACACAAGTGACATCGTACACGTTTCTCAGTAAATGTATTTATTTATTTTTTTTGCGATGAGAGTTTGCAGGTGTTCGGCTATAAATGGATACCCGTGATGCAAAAAAATTTGATGTCCAATAAACTTCACTTTTTCGTGTAGCATCACCTCTTCCCATGAGCCACCTCACTTCGCATAGGTTGGCTTTCCAATATATGCATCCAAGCATATTTCTTTGAATTTCTGCACATCGTATTAAAAAAAAATATACATGTATATCGTGCGCGGTCCTGGAACGTCTCATACTGCTCCGTAGTCAGGGCTAAAATGTACTCTGGTGGCCCTGTCGTGAGGAGAAGCTCTACAGCCGACGCCAGCGTATCGCGCCCCAGCGGCATGTGGACCTCACACGTAACCAGAGTAGCTATGAGATTCTGCGCAAAGGTCAGCAGCTACACACTTGCGGCAGAGGAGACAACTTGAAGCCGTAAAGAAAAACCCACGGACAGCTGCGGATGTCTCAGGCTGATGCAAAACATCATTGCCATAAAACTTGAAGCTGAGGTGCTGTCATCCTCGAACTCTTCGTCCTCACTCAATTCAGGTGCACTTGCAAGACAGTTTAAAGTGACACGTGCTTTTTATAGCACAGTTGCACACGCAAGTGAGCGTGACTACAATGCCATTGGAGCGACTAGAGACACTAGATGCAACCCTGTGTCTGATATAACAATTTAAACGAAATCAAAGGTGTTGAAAACTGTATGAGAAGGCCACCTCCACACTTTATACATGCGGTGGACCTTCGGGAATATTTTTTGTATAACAAATTTTCCAACTCCCAGCAAGAGCTTTCCATAAAAAAGTTGGCATAAATGTCTGGCAATTATTAACGCTCAACACTGTCAGATTGCGAAGCTGACACCTTAATTTGATATGCGACTTGCAAAGGCTCTTTTGATTACATAACCTTGATGTTACAGTTGCATAAAAATGAGGGGCACACACTTCTGTCAAGTGCGCTAGTCAAGTGCATTTTCCCAAGACACCTCCATTGGTATGTGCAAAAGTCTGTCAAAAATCACTATGTTGCCAGAACAGGCAGATTGAAGTTGATTCTGAAAGGCAATTAGAAGGACTAATTACTAGGAAGTTTTTGATGCTCGAGAAACAAATTAAAATGCCAAAATTGGCAATCCAAAGCATCGATCACCAGTGATCGATCTGAATAGGCATGATAACGAGAGAGTTAATTTCTAACTTATCAACTATAAATGTGTACAATAAAACAGCCTTGTATTGTGTGGTCTGGGTGGACAAGTGTAATTTGTCTTTGTTCTTGGTCTCTTCCTATGTTCTTGACTGTTAACAGATTAGTCTTCCTCCTCTCATTTTGTATTTTAAGCACTTCATTAGGGCAGAGTTGAGAAACAACTTGTGTGTAGTGCTTCACACATGTGCCTTTAGCAAGTGTAATGTATTTAAAATGAGAACAATGTGCCTAGCAAGACTTCCACGATGACTGGCGTGAGTTAGGGGATATTCTGTGGATGAATTGCAGTTTGCCGAGTTGCGTTTATGAATTTCCATTGCAGTTGCTCAAGTGGTGTTGTAATTGCAATCCTTTCTTTGCATCTCAGACCCTTTGGGCAGTCCTAGTAACCTGCACTGGCAGAAAACAACAGAAAAAACTTCATGTTTGTCAGGGCTTCTAGCATCGCCCGTACTTTCCAAATCTCAGGCTTAACTGTACATGACTGCCTTTCATAGTCATGGCCACTGATGTCTGAGGCTGTGTCATATGTGACCTCTCCTATCTGCTATGGGTCTTCATGTGTGAAACAAACAGTACTTCAAGATAAGATCAGATAAAGTATGAAGAATGGTGAACTTTGAAGGAAAGTTGGGCAAACCATAGTGCAGGGTCTTGGCAGGTCACATGCTTGAAGCTACTGCATCAGAGTGTTACATGTGTGACATAAGCGATTGAATTGTACAGCCCAGAATACAGGACGAAAGGCAAGAAGCATGCAGTCCTGTATTCTGTGTCGTACAATTTATTACATTATAAACAAAAGCAACTAGCCTGACTTCCTGCTCTGCTATGCATGTGACATCTTAAGGCAAGAAAGTAAACTAAGCGTATATTTGGTTTATTTTTCCCCTTACTAATATAAACTCAGTCAGGTAGGCCAGTCACCTGTTCGTCATTTATGGTTTGCAAGTTTGGACACCCAGCTACCAAATGTTAAGCGTTGTTAGACATTTTACTGATAAATTAATATTTTCAGAGCTATGAAATATAGTAGAAATTTCTACAGAATATAAATTCAGCTTGTTCCTCATCTTTCTTCACTTCTAGACATATCTTTGCATGCTTTGGAGCAGTTATGAGAAAATTTTTATGTCTCAATTATGAAATAGCTCATTTGTAAGAAAGGCGTAATATAGGGGGTATCCTTGATCCGCAAGAGGGCAACACCATTGCCACGCCATTTTGAAGGTCCGTTCATGTGCACCGTGCTGCTGTCCATGTTTTGGCATGCAGAAAGTGTTCCGGAGGTTTCAAGCATCCATGTTGCTGTGCAGATTTGGAACACAGCGTATGCAGCGAATTTTATGCGTGTGTGGCAAACATGCAGACCTTAAAATGGCGACCCCCAACGCTAGCGATCCTCGTAGATGACGTCAAGTGCATAACCCCTATACCAACATTCCTTTCATCGGTTAAAAATACCAGGTAGTCAGAGTAGAGATTGTTAGTAATTTCCTAGTATCTCTTCCCATTTTGTATTTTTTATTATAGAAAGCCTGCATTGCTGAACACCAGAAAAAGGTAAAGAGAAAGGGAGAAAAGAAGAATCGTATCAAGCAGCATCACGCTGTCCATATGGTAAGTTTGAAACATATAATTTGTAGAGATTTAAGTTGCTATGTGCATGTTATGTTCTGCTTATGCATGATGCGATGCAATTTGACAAATGAGTATTAAAACAGATATATTTTTTGTAGGTTAAGGTTAACTTTATGTCTGTTATTGTGGCTTTGCTTAGTTTGTTTTCGGTCATCAGCCTTGAATTTTCTAGTAAAAGTGTACATTTATTTGTCTTGCCTTTATTGTGTCATTAGTTTTTTTTTTGGGTGTGTGTGTGCATGGGTGTATCTGTCCAGCTTGACTGCTTTGTTCTTGTAGTTTGCCTGTTCACGGGCCGGTATTTGTTGATGACTGACATGAATGGGCATTTTGCAGAGACGAGAAGAGATACGCAAGACGTTGGAGATGAATCACGAACGCATTGATAGTGAGCGCAGGAAGACACTGGAAAGGCTCAGGGAATACAAAAAGGTATGTCAGCAGGTGTTACAGCTGAAGCAGTGCAGGTGTAAAATGTGGAGAGCTGCGAAATCAATGTAGAATATTTTTTTTTCATTTTTATTGGTGTATGTAGTTGAGAAAATTGGTGAACATTCAAGCTTCATCAGAAAGATTTGGAACGGAATAGCGTTTTCTGCAATACACGCTCTTCATCGCAAAATCATAGGAGGGCAGTGTCATCTTCCCATAATGCTCATAACCGCAGGTTGCAGTGGTTGCGAAGTGCTCTAAGAGCAGCGACAATGTCAGCGGAACCCTCAAGGTCTTAAAATACTAGTGCATATGCTCATTTGCTAGGTTCTCTTTGATTCAGCTTTAACTGCTGAGTCATTGTGGCTGTTAGGCCTGTATGGGATTTCACCTTCGCCCTGTAGGCCTAAGCTCAACTTCCATCCACACCCAAAATTTTTTCAGTTTAATTACCTTGCTTGCAGGAGCTCCGCCAAGTAATATGCCATCAGTCTGAGCATGTCTGTTATAAGAGTTGTCAGTTCCGCTTGGGGGATTCT
This sequence comes from Rhipicephalus microplus, assembly GCF_043290135.1. Lineage (NCBI taxonomy): Eukaryota > Metazoa > Arthropoda > Arachnida > Ixodida > Ixodidae > Rhipicephalus > Rhipicephalus microplus. The sequence continues at coordinate 290,637,358 of NC_134700.1, forward strand.
TTTTTTCACTGGGTCGCTTGTCGAATTTTCCAGTCGCTTGTCACATTTTTTGGGATTATTTGCACTTTCCTGCAAATATAGTATAGTTAATTTAGTCATAATCTCATCACCAATGTGTGCATTTGTTGTTGACTAATAGTATGTTTGTTGATGACTGAGCAGATGAGTGCATAGGCAAACGCAGGGTTCCCCATTGAGAGGGGCGAAAATTCATCGCAGCCCCCTCCCCCCCACTCGTCCAGCGGGTGCGGCTGCCCCCCCTGAGCCCATGGTTGAGTGTTTGACCATACATTAGGGGCAATTCATGTAAACATTCAGTCAAACAAACGTTGAGGAAAATCACAAGTAAGGTTAGTCATGCGCTGGCAAATGTGCCTTCAACCAAATGGAGAAACTACTCAAGCAACAACGTTTAGTAGTAGCTACACTATATGCTTTTGTTCATGGTACATAGTTTTTTTTCAGCACAAGGCAATTAGGTGATTTTTCAAACTACCCTTTGTGAGTGACATTTAAAGAAATAATGATTAGAATTATTCTGAATAATGGGAAAATACATTGCGTCTACTCTTTTGGGCTTCTTTTAGGGGTGAAGCACCTTAGTCTCGACCCCTGTTTGGTGTCCATTGTCACGGCTACATTATTTGGGACAACCCTCAAGTATAGTGTACAATATAGTTGAAACATATGTGAGACACAAAAAAAGATTTAATAATAGTCTTATATTAATCATAATTGCGAAAGAACAATATAAACACCTACAAGCGCAAACCCTTTATACTAGTCAGCGACTCCGACGTATGGAGCTCGAGAGCTGGCTTCGCCTACTTGTCATGATTCACTTCGCGAGATGCGGGGATTTTTTGTGATGAGTATTCACTTATTTGCTTGGTAGCATATGGCAAAACTGCCTGTTGCTATTTTTAGCATCCATAAGAATTTTTTGCTCATTTTGACTATGGCAGATCTTCTGCATCTTAACACTCTAGCGGTAATTTGATACTTGCGCTTAATATTGAAAAACGATTTCCTGTAGCGTACACTTGAGTAGTGTATATTCATACGTGATCAGCACAACTTAAGTGCAACAGCCTACACTAGTTGTTAAGGAAGCAGTTTAGAAAAAATTAAGGCAGCAGTTTAGGAATGTTGGGATCCTTAGATGTTCATCAGTGAGAAATATGAAGCTAAGCTGAATTTATGTGTTGGATTTCTGGATTTGAATGTCGTTGATCTCGCTGGGTTTCGGACTTTAGGAATGTCACTTAATGTAGTGCATTTGGTGAGCCGATAAAATTCGAGACACACAAGACTGGCTGGCTATGGTGCACTGAGTGCGTGTGCTACCTACTTGTGAATTCATGGATAAAGACACTCATTTGGGACTACTGAAAAAGTTAATGTTGCATACTAGAGCAATTATAGATGCAACCTAGTGCAACCTTGCAATCACCAACTGCTGTGCTGCACTCACTGTGTTTAGTTGCATAGCAAGCATACGTCTTTTATAATCTTGTCATCTAATACATTCATTGCAAAAAGCAAGTGGGATAGTACGGTAGTGAGATTAGTTTCCGACATTGTTACAGCAACTGCTTTTGTGCCGTTAACTACGCATGACTTCATATGTGCTCCAACTGATGCAGAAATATCAAAATGGCAAAAGAAATGCTGATGGCACTCTGCTGGAGCCTAGTGAAGAGCGGATATCGAGGTCACCATCTCCGAGGAGCCCAAGGCAGAGCTCAAAACTCCAGAATGGCACTGCAGCGGACAAAAGAAAAGCATTCAAAAACTCCTCCGAAAACACCAAGACCAAGAAGGATGACCTGTCTCTGCCTGTACCCCCTTCATTACCACCGCCTGCTGTGCAACTCCCACCGCCACCACCGCCTCCTCCTCCACCGCCTCCGCCACCACCACTGATGCCAGCATTAACGGTGAGTCCGTATTGCAGTGTATCTGAAAAACAGTTAGGCCTGGGAGAGCATAGGTATTATTTGTAGTCTTCAGCGTTAATGTTGCAGTAAGAATGTAAATGGAAATGAATTAAAGAAAACAAAATGTCTCCCTTTCTCTTGGTGGGATTCGAACGCACAATTGGCAAAACGTGTCCAGTCTTGTACCAACTGAGCTACAATAGAAGGCGCTTCTATATCCATTTCCTTGGGTAAAGAATTTTTGTATATGTAACCGCTTGAAGGGTTAGACAATGCCTCCCGTTGCCAAGGCAACAAGTGGGGGACCTTCTTTGTGGGAAAGGGTACCATGGGTCACATGATTTTTGCATGAGGTGGAAGCTGACCAATGAACCCTTACTAACCTAAGGCCGGCCTGGGTGAGGCCCTTTCTGTGAAGGAAGAAGGGGAAATTTTTTCGGTGGTCTGATTTCTTCTGCGATTTGTCGTTAACGTCAGTGGCGGGAACTCTCCTGCAGAAGATCAAAAGCAGTAAGCAATCGGTGGTAGCAAGCACGGGTACTTGCATCGTAGGACTTGCAGTGGTATTTTATTTTCATAAGGTGACCCAGAACCTCAAAAAGGTGGCAAGCAGGTATGATCTCCTTGTTCTTTCTGCCCCCGTAAAGCCATCTCAGCTCTGCCCTCGCACCACTGCTGAAGGATCCTCAGGCTGTGGTGTTAAACATGCTTCGGCTTACTCTAAATGTGAGGCCGGAGTTATCTACCAATTCCCCTGACTTGTGGCAGGTATTACGTTGAACGTATGAGCCATGCAATATGACCGTATTCTAGTGAAAAGAAAAGAACTCTCACGTGTTCCTGCAAACTGCAACGTCTGCAAATGCTAACCACAATTTTATGAGGTGATGATCCTGGGTTAGAGCAAGTATTACACAGCATGTGAGTAACTAGAAGCCTTTCATACAGGAAAACCCCCGTTGATTCAGACTTCACGGGACCGGAGAGAAAGTCCGAATTACCCGTGGGCACCAACTATCACGAGTACGAACAAACCACTTGAAGAATGTCTCCTACACCATCAGACTTTCATTTCTTAAAAAGTCTGTGATAGCAGTTTGCTTCACGAACGCAATGTGCGACGCAGTCACAATTTTGCGAAGTTCCTGCAGGTGGCTTAGTCTGCGCACACTGTCTGAGGAAAACATGCACATGTCCTCCAAAACGGCGAACGCATGCGCAGCCTCTGTCATTATGTGGCGTCGACGCTCGTCAGCATCACTTACATCCTCGTCAGCCGATTCCACTTCGCTGTCCAAGACTTCTTCAACGATATCGCTGTCGGTCACTGTGCCGGCCACGGCAACCAAGGGGCACATGAGCTGGCATGATGCTCACATAGCGGCCATCTTGCTCTTCGCCACTTTCCTCACCGGCCACCACACCCGGATTAGCAGCGTCGTGCACGAAGGTCATGCCTAAAGCAGTTTGCGACTACTGCAGGCTGTGTGTTGTTCCACATGTATGTCAGCATTTAGATTGCGCTTAGCAGGCTTACTTCGTACTGCTTGCCTGACTCCATGCAGAGCAACATCCGCTCGAGTACCTATCGTTGATAGCAGCTTTTCACGAACTGTATGATTCCCTGGTCCATCGGCTGCAAGGGAAGCCGTTGTGTTCAGAGGCAGAAATAGCAGTTCAATGTTCTCGAGCCCAGACACATTTGTGTGCGTACTACAGTTGTCTAGCACGAACAACACCTTCCGAGCCTTGGCCGCAAAGCGGCGGTCGAGCTGATGCAGCCAGGCTTGAAAGAGTTCGGCAGTCATCCAAGCCTTTCTGTTGAACCGGTAGTCGACAGGCAGCTGCTTAATATTCTTAAAACATCTTGGCTTCGCAGCCTTCCCGATCACTAGCAGCGGCAGCCGCTCTGTACCGGTCATGTCAGCAGCCAAAAGAACTGTCACGCGCTCTTTACTTCGTTTTTCATTGACGCACAGGTTCCCCTTAAACACAATTGTCTTGTCAGGCACAGCCTTATAGAACACCGCTGTCTCATCATTGTTGATAATGTTGCACGGCTCGTACGTAGAAAGGCGCGTGGATAGTCCAGACCACCAGTCTTGCACTACACTTTCATCAACTGCACCTCTTTCACCACACACGTTGCGGAACACCAGCCCATGTCGCTTCTTGAAGTGGTCGAGCCAGCCTTCCAACGCACTGAAAAAGTCAATGTTCATGATCACCGCAAACTTCCCTGCTTGTGCGCAGATAAGGAGGCCGCTCAAGGGCAAACGCGCATTGCGCGAGACGGCGAACCAGCGCAACAGTGCTTCTAGCTTGAAATGCGCTGCCGTTCAAAGCCTCTTCTTTTGGTCGCCAAGCATGTACCCATCATATGCTTTCATAATCTGCTCTTCGTTCTTCACGCAAGTGCTCAGTGTGCTTTTCTTCACATTAAACTTTTCCATCACTTCTTTTCGAGATGCTCCCGCTTACAACGGCTTCAATATTTTCACCTTCGCAGCCAAATCCTTTGCTTCGTACTTCTCCCTCTTCGCTGCGGGAGTTGGGGCGGTTGGGGCCGCAGGAGACGGAGGGGAAGCCTTCCAGGCGTTGCTTGCGCGGTGGTCACGCGCACGCGAACGAAGTAGACAACACACACACACCCACACACGCACACACACGTGCATGCGCTCGCGCGAAAAAAAAGCACTGTGATAAAAATGAAATAAAAACCGGCGAACTCTTTAAAGAACAGCAAATAGTAAGACGGCAGATAGAACTGATCATGTACAGACAAATAGTTTAAAGCCCACTAGAGGTGAGCAATTCAACTCAACCGTCACGCAAACGGGTTCGACGCGCAAGAAAAAACGAAACTCAAATCCGTGGGTTGCTAGTAGCTGATGACAGTAGCGATGCACTGCCTTCCATTTTGGTTGTTTAAACCACCCTGTGTTTTTTTTTGTGCCTTCGAGATGTACTACCCATGAACGAAGTTTTGAATCAGACCGCAATCCGGTCCTAAATTTGTCTAGGTACACGGTCGATTTGGCCGATAGAATCCGCTGCTGCTTCCCCGTCACGACTCGACCGCAGTCGGGTGTTCGAATTAACCAAAGTGCGGTCGAATTTGTCCGAATTAATGAGAGTTTTCAGTCATAGAACAATGTAAATTTTGTACGTGACCAGTTGCCATGGCCGAAATAACCAAAATTCCAAATTAATGGGGGTAGAATTAACGAGATTTTACTGTATCAGTAAATTGGGGGATGAATGTATGAGTGACACGTAGATAAAATTGCTATCTTCTGAGATTAGATTGTTTGAGAGGTGGGTAGGTTAAGGAGTGTTGCTAATCTGTGCATGTGTGGGTCATTTATATATATCGCTCTGCTTCATACTTGGAATAAACCAGCTGGAAGTGCCACCCATGTTGCCGTGTTTGTGTCTTTCTTGTGTCTGGGGTTTTTACTAGCGGGAGAATATTATGCAGTGACTTGTTCTGCCATCTAGTAACATAGTACTGTAGACTCTCAGTAAGTGAAACCTGAAGGAAACGGGAAAATATGTTCTATTTAACAGGAGTTCCGTTTACTGAGAGAAGAACATTGGTGCAGAATACAAGCTCGAAACCAGGCATAGCAGAGGAAATAGTTGCATTTAAGCAGTAGTTCCGTTTCACAGAATTCATTTTACTGAGAGTGTACTGTATAACACTTTTGTACTTGTAAACTCTCCCAATTTATGCAGAAGACACCTGGATCTTGAGTAATGTTTCCGATTGTTTGGGCACAACCACAGATCTCCCCGAAAAGAAGTGTAGCCCTATCGTGAAAAGGAAATAATGTCAAAAAAATTCCGCCTACATCTTCCCAGGGGGAACTCGAGTAAATGCGTCGCAAAGGTGGGGGGGGGTATCCAATGAGTCTTGCATAATTGAGTATGGCTTGGGAATTCTTAAATCCTTATTATGTTCATTTATTAAATGAAGAAGAAGCATTATCTTCAACGACTGGTGGGATGCTGATGTGCAATCCAGCGCCTACATATATGGGGTGGCCAGGGAATGGTTGTGCAGCTCGAGCAGTCTGTTTTTACTAGCAGACGCTGCCTGCGTCGGCCTTTCGAGGTGAGAGAGGCATGTGGCACGATACGCAAGGCACAAGCATGCGTAGTGGGGGTTGGACATCACTGCCAACCGACGCACAACGCAAGACATCGTGCGACTAAGAAATGCTCCGCATATTAATGCAGTGTTCTGCAGTTTTCTTGGCTTGGTCTTTCACACCCGACATGCTCAGGTCACCTCGCTGCAGTACATTGGTGACATGTAGGGAAGCTTATTAAAACTGAAAGAGGCCTACTAGTGGTCACGAGACGTTGCAAATTTCCTGCTTTATTACACACACTTGTGCGCCCCATATAATCATGACTACCTGTATGATTACTGATGTCTAAGAACTTCACTGAACTATACTGGCTATCATTCAGAGTTTTGTGTAATGTTGCTGCAGCCTTTAGAAACAATACATAAAAACATAAGCCAGGTTTTTTTGTCGTATATTTTACCCCTCCTCACACTTTACCGATATCCAAAGCTTTGAGATGCCCAAGTTGGCAGGTATGAACTTTGCAACAGTTTGTAAAACCTCGAATGAGGCTACATTGCTCAATACCTGCAAAGTGCTTGACACTGCATTCATTTCTGCAGTGCATGGGGGGATCATTGCAAATTTTATGAGTTTTAATATTATTACATTGTGCTCCAAGTGATAGGGTTATATAGCTGAATACTGCTTGCAGGCAGTTGCATATTGAGAGGTTTACTGGATCTGATTGTCCATTGCAGCCAGCTGCCCTAAATCCCATTCCACTGACAGCACTCAAGAAGCCTGGACCAAAGCAAGATCTGTCAAAGCCTAACCAAGCACTCTAGCAAGACTATCAACCTCGCAGAAATTCTTGCTGCTCGTGGCAAACTCAAGAAAGCCGCTAACTCTGACGATGACAAAAATAGAAATTCAGGTAGTCATCTTTGTTATAATTTCACGCAACGCCATCATTGAAGAGCACCTTTACAATTGTAATTCATTCATGCTTTTTTGTTTTTTTTTCAGCAACTGGAGGTCAGTCCAAGGACTTCAATGCAGTTCTTAAAGCAGCTCTTACAAAGATTAACATTGCCTCTCATGGACCTGATAACTCCGACCATGAGAGTGAAAACAGTGATTTTGAGTAGGTTGCACCCCATAAAATTTTAAAATGCTGAAGTTTGCACTTCAATTTCCGTCCTTAACAGGTCTTGAATGCATTGCAATGCAGATTATGCGCAGCTTTTATATTTGTGAGTGCTTTTGTGGTGCTGTGTTCGTGCACATAAGCAGTCTGCAGTAGTCAAAACACTTCTTTCCTCGAGCATTGAAAACTGGGTGAGCTAGTAAGGGTTCATCTTCTGCACACTTTCCTAGAAGATGAACAGCTTTCCTCATTGTGAATGCTCAATGCATCAGATCGTCTGCAGCATTTTGCTTCATTAGGTGGAGTTATTGCTGTAAAGGTGTGCTCGTAATATTTGCTTCACAGAAATTAATCACTCATAAATCTCTGCATGAAACGCGTGTAGCTGTCTGTGAGGGTCTTCATTTTACGACGGAAAGGGGGCAAAGTTATGTTTGATTTTGTGCTTGTTTAACTGTGATCAGCGCTTTAAAAAAATTAGGGCAGACCCTGAACTTCTTGAGATTATAGTCATTGCAAGAATTCACATTTTTTTGCAAAGCTATTTATAATAGGGCTTGCTGCTACATGCCTGTCAAGGGAGTGAAAAAATTTTTGCTTCCCATTTGCCATGTAACATTTTCATGCGTTAGGCTGGTAACAAGTATACACTGGCAGTCTTCTCATGCCTTGTTAGGTGAGAAGGTGTACATCAGCTATTCTCTGCGCTTACTTTGATTTACAAACTCCTCTAATCAATGTTTGAAATTTTTCTGGTATTTCAAAAAAATTGTGCATGTGAATAAACCGCCGGTCTCGTCGCTCTTGTGCTTCTCCACTTCAAGGCGCAACTAGTGTTACCTCTGGCCTATAGAGCTTCAGAGGCAAGCTAATCTCCTCTACAACTTGTCTCCGAAAATTCTCTTTGGGGGTTAGGTGCTGTTGTTGTGGTTGGAGGGCTAATGCTTTGGGCAAGGAAGGGCACATAGGGAGTCATTATGTGGTGTACAGTTATGTCGTTCACCTCTTCAGAGCCTAGACAGGGCTGCTGGAGATAAAAAGAGTGAACTAGTGTGTGTTTTTTCTTTGTGCTAGCCTTTGTACAAAATGGTGACCAAACTGATTTCAGTGCATATGCGAATCTGTTTGAGTGCGATGGGGTGGAGATATGTGAAGACGCGAGGGTGAGGAGCGGAAAAACAGGTGATGGCCCGTTCTACAATCGCCGTGCTTATGATTTCAAGTGCAGCTGTGTGGTTTGGACTCTTGGGCCAGTGCACTATGTTCCTGTTAAAACGTGTTGGTGTGATATGACATACAGCCTATTAACGACTGCTTGCAGCTTTGTGAAGCATCCTGTCTGTGTGGCTGGTCATGGCACTGGTGTGCATCACCTTGGAAGATTATGTATGTGACACTGTTGTCGAATGCCAAGAACTGCTCTATTTGCAAAAATGTAGTGGCATTGCACTATTGATGTTTCTTATTGTTTTAGGCACACAGTGTCTGTTGGCATAAAAAGTGCAAGATTACGGCATAACCTAATTTCACAGTGTCAGTGGTATTCAGTGAACAATGTTGGCTGTGTTCTGACGAGCGTGATACCTCTGTTGAAAGAGAAAAGCTAGTTATAAATTATTTGTAGTGGTAAGAAGTTATTATATGTGGTGAGATCATTTATATATTACATGTTAGCTTGATCAAGTAATATAGAATCGAAGAGTTCTTGTGTGGTTGTTTTTTGAACACCAGTTTTACGAGACCGAGTTGTTATATGTAAATACCTTTGCGTTTAGCATCATACTCGGAGTGTGTCAAGATATAGTTGTACATTTTCTATTCTGTAATTTTGTGTACATTGAGTCTTGATGCATCTCTACTCTTGTGTGGCTGCTATTTTGGCGGCAGTTCTGAAATAATTGGTTCCACCGAAAGGAAGAAACAACTTTCATGTGACCTTTTTATCATGCATGAACTTGGCTTTGTGCTGTCTATACTTGTGGTTTTAGTCTGAAATGGTCTCGTGAACATTCATTTCATGAGTGCACTGTTATGTGTTGTGTTTCCACTGGTGTGTCTGAAAATATCTTAAGAGTTTGCAGGCTGAATGTTGACTCCCCTTCCCGCAAGATAACTTGAGATATCTTTTTTGTAATTTAATGCCTAAATAACAAAAATACCCTTACTATCTCTTTTATAACTTGTCAAGGTGGGGGCTGCATCTTAATGTGAAATAGTTTCTACTTTATGAGTGTGCACTAACCCAATTTCTTTTTACTCCATGCTTTCAGCTTTTTACATAAAGTGTAGCATATTTTTTTGTGTGCATGCACAAAAATGCCACTGCTATGCCTCACCTCCCCCTCCCCCCTCCCTTAATCAGTTGTTCAAATGCAGTCATTTGCACAGCGGTCTTGTAAATCTATAAACCATAGAGTATAGTTAAGTTGAAAATGTCTTAAATTGATGTAGCATATATTTTTTTTCTGTCAAAATTCGAATTAAAATTTCATTTACTGTATTGTTTTTGTTTTCGTGGTGTACTGCAAAATGCAGGTTTTGGATACAATTAAGGCAGATTCTTCAAAGAATCTGGAAACTTTAAGGTTAGAAACTTTGGTTGAAATATTTGTCTCAAGCTTTAGCAAACACATCTGCAGGAAAATTTCTCTTGGTTTATTGATTACTACAAAGTTTTGTTCAACATGCTGGCAAAAAATATTGGCTTTGTGCTTTGTAACCTGTGTTTGTGTACCAGGGCTTGCTGGGTACAAGTGCTTTAAGAGTCTTGGAGTTTATAGTGGGTTACAGCCTAAGAATAAATGCAAGCTCCATTGCCATCCCCCCCTACAGGCAGAATTTTCATAAATGTCGCACTAATTGCAGTCGCTTAATTATGTGATGTTGGGACCTTTTACGTATTTCAGGCAAATGACTTGGCTGTAGAGGCACGTGTTGTTCATTGCGACAGTTTTCGATTGCAAAACATTGCTTTTTCGCTAATTTCATAAAAAATTACAAGTTCACTGCTCAGCCAAATGCAACATTTTAACAATAAACGATGAATCTTTAATTTATTATATGCATAGTATTTGAATTAAAAGCAAAAAAGTTGTTATGGTTTGAACAGAAATCGCCAATCATTGCTCTGTTGCACAGGTAAATGACAGGGGAACTGCAGTACTGGGGGCAGATCGGGTATTTATTCTTAGATTGTAACCGACTATAGTAAAACAGCACTCACTTATTTTTATTACAGTGCATGCCTTCTTTTTCTGTGATCTCAACTCAAATTCTTGCTGAATTTTTCTCTGTTGCATTATGTTGACATTCATATTATATGCATGGTTTTGATCCCAGTTGCTTTAACTAAAATGTTGCATATTTTTCAATATTTAGAACTGTGCCTCGAGCCTTCCTGAAGGTATCGCTCAAATATCTCACCTGCTCTTTCTTCATTTCAGACACTTCAGGTGACATATAAATTGCTCCATGAGGCGCCTTTTTTTTGGTATATGTACTGTATTGATGACTGCTGTCTATTGTCTCTTTCCAACTATTTCAAGATCTTGACATATATCTGTACTCGTTGTTTTTGTTGAACTCGGTTTCTACTGGCCTATTCTAATGTGCGAGTAGTTGCCCAGTCAATTTATGCAGCATCTGTTCCTTTGATAAGTGTATAAACTTGAGTGCTCTACAACCTGAATGTCTAATATTAGCACAGGGCTATGTTTTGCTGGCACCTTTTAAGTGCCAGCAAAAAAGTAAACAAAACTCAGAAAATTACTTTTTTGTTGTTGTATATTTAACAAGTGTTCCGTTCTTTGCTGCATCAAAATTTGTTTAGCATGCTGGTAGTAATCTTGCAACCCATCTTTGAAACTCTAAATCACGGAGTTTATCACAAAAATACCTAGAGGGCAATCTGGCGCCGCCTTCTATTCGAAGATCTTAAGGGGCGCCGTTGGAATGCTGGGAATGACGGTACAGGTGCCTGCGAGGCTTGTGTTCGCCGATGTGAAGAGAGGTTTTAACTTAAAAGTGGATACGACTCCCCAAATAAAGCTTCTCAAAAACAAAAGTTTTATAAGTGGATATCATTTAGGCATAATATATTCCAAAATGGAAGTCCACTGAGCTCTGCGGTATAACCAAGCGGCGAAATAAAGAAACACACAACTAGCAGTGACAGAATTAATCCTGGCTTTTTCGTCTGCCTGCCAAGTTTAGCACCCATTCATTACCTTCTACGCTTCGTGAAATTGAGCATCAATGCAGAAGTTCTCAATGTTAAATAAAATTTGTTTTTGTGAAACGATAAAAAATAAAGAGCTTACTTTGTGCTCCTTTAGTAAGAAATCAACCATTTTAACACAAGGAACGCATTGAAGCTAGATGCGTCTTAGAGGTGTTCAGACTCTTCGTGAACGATACAAATCATAGTCAAGTTCGAAGCTCACATTTCCCGGCATTCCCATGCATCCAACAGCTTGCAGCGCCACTTTTCCTTCTAGGTAAGTGTAACAAACTCTGTGCACTAAATAGCCGTGCGCATTAATTGACATATGAGTGCTTATGATGGGCAGTCTACTGCTGCCTTTCATCCCTGGACACTGCAGTCATTGGAAATGCTTTCATGAAGAGTACACCTGCGTTTCAGCGAATTGAAACCCATTGCTTTGTTACATAAGCAAATATAGCTTGAAACTGCCGCTTTTACTTCTGTGGTATGAATGAACTCACTAGGCGGTATAGTGGCCAAACAGCAGGCTATCCAGAATGCTAAATTGGTGTGATAGGACTGGTCTCATCTTTGGCACCTTTTGCAGAAGATATTGTGAACATGCAAGACATGACATAAGACATGACAAGCATCACATATTATGGGTTAATCAATTGCATTTTTTAATATTAGAAAGACAACTTCGAATACTTTTATGCCTTGAGCATAACTTCATTTGCTTGTCATTGCCAAGCGGTGCAAAGTGCCTGAGTGTGCTTGGAGTTCCTGCCTAATGTGAATTCCAAAGTATTGGTGGACCATGTACTGGTGCAATAAGCCTGTGTCCTTCTAGGCAGTGCAGATACTTTTTCACAAAGTCAGGCTGCTTGCTGGAACTGATGAACATGCTTTTGGTCACAACACAATCAAGAATAAAGCACAAACAATGACAGGAATTTGTGGCCAGCTACCATTGATGGAACGCTTGGGAGAGCTTTTGTATCACAAGCATTTGCAGATTGCATTGTGCTTACGCAGCAACTTGCTTGTTTCCCCTCTTTATATATGTGTATAATATATGCCTGTATACAAGCTAGTGAGCTTGTCGGAATTGTGTGGCTGTGTGCTAGTTTCTTGTAAATTTCTTAGTACGGCAACAATCTGTTAGTCATTTCCATAAAGAATGAAAAAGAAAAGTGAAAGTAGCGCAGACAAATATGTAAATGAAAAACACAAATTGTTGTGTTCATCATTTTTTTGCCTGTACAATACCTTCACATTGTTTTATTTGAGATGTGTACACTTCAACCTGCCCGCCTCTCAGTTTTGAAGCAAATCTGTTGACAGGCTTGAATTCCATTCTTTTCCATTCATTCAACAGGTGTTAATGCAGGCTAGCACTTGCCATATTTTGTGGATCAGTGCTAATATTCGGTTTATGTTATGATTTGATGTTTACATTTCTGTGTACCACACTTCTGCATGACTAATTAACAATGCAAGTTTTGTAGCATCGATGAACCAACCTGTACCTAGCATGTTACTTCTGTACAATACAGCACCTGACAGTTGTGCGTTGAAAACAAGCTAGCTTCTCTGTGCTTTAACATTGATGTTTATGATATGCTACGCTTGAGGTGTTGACAACAAAACTTCAGTTGCGTGATTTTGAACATCTCGCTATATTTGTACCATGGCTTCAGTTTTGGTGAAGTTTCTGTGAATGTGCTAGGTGATGAAACAAGAGTTGAGCTGTGAGTAACAGTGGCCGTTGATAACAAATTGTGGCTGCACAGTTTGCAGGAGCAATAGCATAAATTGAGACACTATTGATAGAAGAAAAGAATTGCAATTTGCTAGCTTCATGGACTGAACGTGCAGTGAATATACTCTTTCTTTTTATCTCATAATAAAGCTGTTCTGTTTTTACAGGCATTGCCTCTGCTATACATGAGTGTTTGATGGCATGTGCTGGCATTATTGTCAAGCTGGTGCTTCGGAGCACCAAATTACAAGGCTATGAAGGCTGTCATCCGAAACTGTTGCAGTGCAGTTGCTATGCTTTGTCCTCACACTGGCTGCAGTGAACTGTATGCCCTTTTAAAATGTATATGTTCTAGGAAGCATATTTTTGCCTTTGTTGTGCATAATAAAGCATCTATCGCTTATTGCCCTTATTTGTGTTGCGTGCCTAACGTTCAATATCGATAGCATTGTTGCAATGTAATATTAACATGTAGATGTTGGGGTGGAACGAGCTTATTGAATTAGCTCTATAGATCCTAAAAAAATCTCATCCCAGTAAGATAGAATCACAAAGAGAACTGGTACCTGTAATTTAAACATCAGGCCGCCATTTTGGGGTGGTCTAAATATTTAAAATTTTGTATACAAAGCAAAATTTTTATAGGAATACTTGACTCAAGAATTCACTATTTGGAATTGCTGCGTAAATACTGGTTTCATTTGTATTTTTAAAACGACACTGAAATGAAAGAACGAATGTCTTTATATCGATAATTTCTGTACAACGAAACTATAGTGAGATTAATTTGACTGTGTCTTGAAAAACGGAGAAAAAAATTAAAATGGGAGTTTACTATTAAGGTTCGCGTTGAAATCTCCACACCTGACGTCACAGATTTCAGTCTTTTTGTCGCATTTCGGCGGCACTGCAGTGTCTTCTTTAAAATAGGCTACTGGCACCATTTTTCGGAAGTGTGTATACTCTGCGATACAAATCTCCTGGTGGCGCACCTACAAATATCGACGCCAACATGACGATAGGCTAGTGATTCTGGTGACTTCGCGCGCAGGTCTGAATAGTTGCGATGATGTCAGGTACCAAAGTTCTCAAAATTTCCGCTTGCATGACATCAAAACATTCAAAATGGTCTCTTTTGCGTCATCAACGAAGCCATGGTGCGAAGCGGCCGTGGAAACTCCCGGTATCTTGCACGAGCACGTGACGAAGAGCTCATACTGTGTTGTGACGTCAGCGTACAGTAGCAACCACCACTATTTTTGAAAACATGCTGTAGTTACTTTTACAGGGTGCACACACAGCTGTACATAGTCTAGGCTCTTGAGGGCTCGGCCTTTCATTAAACGCAAGAAGCGACAGCTCAAAAGTTCCGCGTCACTACCCATTTAAGCATTGATTGAGGGAAGAAGAATGATGGAAGGACTGCCCTGAATATCCGCTTGTAAAGGGAAATCCCTAATTACTCGCGAATTACTTTCCCGGAGCGTGGCGTATCCATATCCCCCGCCTTTATACACTTTTTCCACGGGGGCCATCTGTTCTGTAGAGGGTGCTTCACTGCAGTGTTATTGTGTATGCGGCGGAGATTGTTATACAGGTTGTCAAAGCAGTGATTCTTAATCTTACCGTCTCATTGACATTAGTTCGCAGAAATCAAATCAACCTCGCCGTGGAAAACTTTCATACACTGCCGAAATTCGGTTAAATAAAATTTCAATAAAGATTACAACACTACCTAATGCGAGAGTTGGGCGCAGTTCTGCACGTGCTTTCGTTTCGCGATTTACTGGCAGACGCGGGCAGTGTCTCTTACGGCAGGTTGCAAACGTAGCGAAATGTAACGCGAGTGCCTTGCTGATCGTCGACTTCGAGATCTCGAGAGCCTGCGCGTGGGCGCGATTCACAACAGCCTCCCGCGCCGACAGACGGCGCACCGATCGGGCGGCGGTTCACGCCACTTAGGCGTAGCTCGTGATGAAGCGCTAACCATATCTCGCTCGGTCCCAGAGTGCCCAATTGTGTACCGCTGCTTGAAAGGCTGCAGACCACCACAATTCGATATCCGCGTGTCCAAGTGTGTCTTGTAACAATAAGCATGAGTTGCTTTCGCTAAGCGCCGTGAAGTGGCGCCTTGTGTCCAGTCATATTCAGAAAGCGAGTGAACCAAAATGGCTGCGTACCGCACGAGCGCTTGACTGTGTCCTCGTTATAAGTGAAAACTTTTTTTTATTAGTTTTAGCGTGAACGACAACGTCTATAGTGCATCTCTTTAACTGTGCATGCCCTGAATATCATATTGATTGTAATTTCGGTCTGATACGTTTGTTGCACGCAGTTATAAAGACTTCAACAAAAATTCAGGAGTACCCAAATGGGTACCATCACATTTTGATACAACTGTTCAATTTTCTGAGTTCATAATACTTCTGTGTTGATTTTTAAGGGCACGAAGCCAAATAATCCAGTCGGCCGACAGCTTTTTTCACTAGTGCAATCTCGGAACTAAGGAGGCTATAAAGTCAAAGGCTAAATATCACTCCTGCTTTGATTTTAGACACCAGTCATAACCTCTGCTAGGTTAATTCTGAATGGGTCTATTTTATCTTCACCGTCTCCAAACCTCAATGTAGTTCAGCCTCATTTTTTATAGCTGTAGGGTGAATGCCTTTACAGAGAAATACCAGTAGTTGAACCGTTCATTCCTCCTCTCCACACGCACCACGCTGTGTCTCTTCGTACTTGCCTTGGTACAAGTTGTTATGGTTGAATTAACTTTATTATGCTCCAGAGTACGCGTCATTTTTCGTAGATCTTTTCTTTGCCAATTTTCTGGTTTTCGTTGGCTAAGCGACGCGCCCGACTCTGGCCTCAATTTGGGGTCTCGCGCGGCACTCTGGCTTCCTCTTCGCCGTTTTACCGTCCTTTAACTTCGTTCGCTGCCACTTTTCACTGTGTCCTCCGAGTAACGACGGACGAGACGCACCGACAATGCAAGAACTGTTTTTCACAATTCCAGTTTACAAATCCGTTAGAGCGAAAAAAGAAAAAAAAAGAAATGAAGAAAGAAGGAGAAGAAGAACAAGAGAGAGAGAGAGAAAAGAAAACCGGATATAGTAGCTATGGAAATTGCCGACGTTAGTTCACTAATTTCATAAGTTTACAGCTTGTATAAGAATGTTACCTCGTCAATGACAGTGTTCAAAAACTCCTCACAAATAACAGCTGAGCCATTGAAGGATATCAAATAATTTTCCCGCTTATGACCTATCGCGATATATTTATCGCATTTCTTGTTGACAAATTATAGAATTGTTAGCTTGATAGTGTAGGTTTTCCATTAAATTTAGCAGTTCCAAAGAACAAAAAGATAAGCGGTTAAAATAAAAAGAATGAGAACTCCCGCGCCATGTAAAGACTACATATGAAAACCGTTTTTCTACACCCAGCAACGCCACAAGCCAAACTTGTCAAATCGGTGCGCTATAAAGGAAAATTTTGCCCACGCAACACCTTTTGGACCTTTCGTTTGTGTATTCATGGTACGTGCGCAAATTTTTCATTATGCAGCCAAACCAACTAGCCCGCCATTATCGGCGCGCTATGGCACTGAGACCGGTTGTGCTCCAATTACTGTCTGCGGAATAAAGCGACAGAAATATGCAAGTGCATGCAGATAGCGGGCAGACTAGTTGTCGCCTGGCTGTCATATATTTTGCAGCCGCGCCATCATGACGTCGCGCTGCTCGCCGGAACGATCACTAATAGGCATGTCATGAATACGTCCTATTGTCGTCAGCTGCACTCTAGCGTGGTAAATATACAACTTGGAAAAATTGCGATTGAATGACACGGAACAGTGTGATAATGCGAGTTTGTTTCTAAAAGGGAGGGCCTATAAACATATCGCGAAAATAGGACTGTTGACGAGAACACTCGACAACGCGAAGATATGTAAGCAAGGTTACTAGCGTGGCATAAAATGTGAACTGATATAATCAAGGGAGTTTACGGTGCATGCACTACAAAGTCAGTATACGCGTTCGAGAACCATCCGTGAGGCCTTGTATATGTACCGCAGAGAGACAGACAGGCAGACAATGAACATTATTGAGGTTAAAATTAACACTTAAGAGCAGTAGAGTGAACGGCGGAAAAATTGTCCGATACTTTTTAAAATATATGCATGCGAATACTTTTAGCAAAAGCTTTGATTTATTTGTTGGAATGTATTAACGCGTACCTTGGCCAACTAACTATTCAAGGTATGCCTTAGTATCTCAGCTTGATTGTGATAATGATTAGCAATAAGCAAATTATCAACATTTGAAGTATTAATTTTTTGAAAATTTCAAAGCCCGTTGAGATATATCTAACGGTGTACTCGCAGAAATGAAAAAAAATATGATAGCAGTGACTGTAGTGGTTGAGTTTTCGTAAAACATATCTGGGACAGTTTTTTTTACATGTTCCTCTCATGCTAGACTTATCCGTCGTTGTATACATCCACCTAAGTATCATAAGATGGCTGTAAGGCGAAAACTGTCCTTACTTTCTTCACACGTCACGAAAATGCGGTGGTGCTATTGTCGGGTGTTCCGCGCGGTGGGCAAAGGCCGCCGTGCCTACTGCTGTTGCTGCTGTGTTTTCGCTGGCGCGTGCGCTGTTTGTCGTGTACCGATGCGCTGTCACGGTTGTTTGCGCGGAAAGGAAAGAAAGATGAATTAGGCATTTTTTTCTTTCTTGGGGTACTACGATGTGAAGATTTTGGTCTGTCTGTCTGTCTGTCTGTCTGTCTGTCTGTCTGTCTGTCTGTCTGTCTGTCTGTCTGTCTGTCTGTCTGTCTGTCTGTCTGTCTGTCTGCACATTTGTTTGTTTGTCCACCGTAAGGATACCCCAAATGGCACCAAGCGATACCCGGTAATGGCTAACCCCATCCGCAGCGCCCACCAATATTGCTCAAGTTTCAGCGTTCATACTTGTGCGATTGTCAATTAAAAAGCAATTATTGTACATATCTGAGCCAACACAACACGCCAATATTTTGTATATGTGTCTTTATATTAGAGAAGGCACACATAAATAAATCTAAGGGCCGTATAGCGCTAATCACGCAGCGCTGACAGTGCAACGCGAAGCTCAAAAAGGCATGTTTTTGAGCATCGCGTTGCGCTGGCATCGAGTTGGAAACACGCTTTGGTAAGGCGACACAGTGATGAACCTACCCGTCGCTTTGCGTTCTACACCTTATTGCCTCCGAGACAGGCGCGCATCTTTCTCCGTGCGTGCGCACGTCTTCCTTCGTTTTCTAAGATAACTGCCAGATAGCGCTCGTGTATAACGTGCCTCGATATACTCGTTCACCTTCGCTGAATGAATCGAGACTCTCTAACGCAGTGCTTCCAGAATACAATTCACCGATTTTCTCGCGCAGAACATCAAAGTAGCGTTTTGTTAACTTTCTACACACGCATGACTATCGTCTTTCGACGACATTTGCAGTGACACATGCAGATACGGAGCCAATTTTTATGTCTACATTTTTCTGTTTACGAAGACCGTCGCAAGAAAATTAGCCACGGCTGTAAAACGCGCTAACTTGCCTCGTCGGTGATGTTATGGAGCCGATTACCTAGCAAACATTATTCGCTTTGTCATCGTATTGTGGCGCATGACATTTAAAAAAATAAGCATTGCGTGGAGGCAGAAAGAACACGTTTACCTCGAAGCAAGTTAACGTTGTGGATGTATTATTGTCATATGCGAATTCATCATGACTGCTATTGTTGATATAACTTCTACAAGTCTTAGACGTGTCAAAAGGATTTCATTGTACTCGCGTGAACTAAAGGTGTCACTCTGTCATCGAGCATGTGTTTTCTTCTGCGTGGACATGGTTCATTATAGCTATTTCGAACATAACTTTAAAACGCTTCATGAAAGAGAAGCAAAATGCAAATGCGACACCGCGAAATGATTCAAAACTCTGTGAGATGCACTCCGCTATCAGTAAAGCACCCTGCTCAGCAAACACTCACAGACTTCCCGTTGAATGCGTGTTTTGGGGGTATTTGAAATCTGAAGCGTTGTTCCGAGAAGAAATTATATGGCTTATCGATCGTTCCGAGTGATGTATACTGAGGAACGCTGATAGAAGGAGACTCGTTCGTTTGGTTTCTGTATGCTACACGAAATCGTTCCTGTGCTATTCTTGACGAAATCAAGCTTTTATCTAAGGCTTCTCATTCGAGAACCGTTTTTGAATTTTGGCGCGAGAAGCCATTTGTTCAAGCGTCGCTTTCGGGCGGGTCTGATCATCCCTCTTAGCATTTTCACTTGAACAACTTGCGTAGGTAGAAGATGAATCTCTTGAGCCGGGCTTCTTGGTTCATTTGCATAGTTATGAACATCTACGTGGTCCTACGTTCAGTGTGTCGCTCAATTCAACACGTTAAGTGTCTTTGTTCCACTCAAAAAGACAAAAAAATGAAGGAAGACTGGGGCATCTGTGATTGCAAGCATTGATCGGTATGGTTTATTTAAAGAGAGCTTTTTAATTAAAGGTGGGAGTCAATTATACAGCTGCTTTGTGGCTCAGAAACGGGAAACAGTTCTATGCGTGTCGTTTGGATCGTGCACGTTCTCGCTTATGAAAGAATTTTTTTCGCACCGAACTCCGCGCACATGCGCACAATGGATTCAACAATGCAGAAATCGTGCACAGAAGTGAAGATATTGCTTGCGCAATTGCTGTTTGAGAATCGTTGATTAGTTTGGCTGATATGATAAGCAAGTAAACCAGAGAAAAAAAAGCCTTTTTTTTTCTTGCTACCACAAAGGACTTGTTGCTCTTCAAAGAAAAAAAAAAAACTTTCACCCCCATGGCGTCAAGCGCAAAGACCGTTCGGTAGATACTATATGCAAATATCGTTTCGTAAGATTCGCATGGATTTATGTAATGCCTTTTATATGTAATGTAATTCTTGCCTGTCTCCTTACACACTGTTTTATTGCATAAGTGCACTGCGACTGTTTTATTGCTTAAGCGCACTACGACCCCTTCTCTTGCACTGCTATGCGTACTCCGCCCGTAACGCAACAGCAAGTAAGCCGATATTAGGGAGCTTTAGAATACCATTTGCAAGCGCTGCGGGCGTTGCGGGCGTAGCGAGCGCCGTATGAGATTTAGTATAGCGTTTTCCCTGCTTCGAACCGGAACGCACGATTGCAGCGACACCGTAGCCTCGAAACCTGCGCTTGCGGGCCACATGCGGGCCGCCATCACCGCACGCAATTTCGGATTTTTCGCGTGCGGTCCGCGAACGCGAACGCCGACTCGCGTTACGACGCATGCGCAGTGGTAGCGACCACACCGCAAGGGCTCGCGGTGCGCTATTCTAAAACTCCCCATTGGGTATAAAGAAGTAGGTTCTTACATTTGCCCCCAGCAAAGCTGCTATATGCTTAATGTAGGCACTTTAAGCTCCCGTTACTAATTGCAGCTTTTATTGACTGTTCATCGTCGCAACCCACTTGTGAACTTATTAATTTCAGCTCGATACCAAGCTGGCAAGGCGTTGGCAACAGAGACAACGGAGGTACCAGAACGAGCCTACGGAGGGTTTAACGTGTGTGATGTGTGGGTCGTGTGCCTAGTAGCTAAGTCGAAGGCAAACTTGAAAGAGTGAAAATTTCGTTACCAGCTAGCACCGAACTATGGCTAAATGAAACGACAGAGAGCGAATGGTTCTGCGCAACGAATCTCTTTACACCGAACACTCGCAGTTCATTATTATAGTATTTTCGAAACTGCATTACTGAAACAATGCTAGTTTGCGATATGTTTTGTTGACGTGGTATTGAATAAGAAAAACAAATTATAATTAAATTACAAAATCAAATATTGGCTAATCTCCCTGAGTGGGTATGAGCGATGTTTGTGGATTAATCATAATCATCGTCATTATCAGCGCGAGGCATGCTTTGTCTCGCCGTGAACGCGCTACTGAGGGCAGCTGCATCACATCTCCAAGAGACGATCATCTCAAGGCGCACACAGCCAATCGCTTTTGCAACAGGCTCCCACTTTGACGCTTCTGCTGGAACGGCCTTCACGGCATGAGCAGCACTACCGAATAAGCATCATCCAGTACTGACGAAGACAAGTCAAAGGCCGACTCTGAACATGGCACGTCCAGAGTGAAGTCGTTGGCCGCATACAGCGAAGCTCGACCCGAGACGGCGTCCAGCGTGACACCTGGGAGCCACGCTGCGCAAGTACGCGAAGCGTCTAATTCTGCCAGCGGGGAACTACATCGAGTTTGCCGCAATCCGCTTCTGGACTTGATCCTGTTCTTGTGGAACAAAAGAGCGCAGGCACCTCATCGAAGGCCGAGGAGAATCGGGTCGCTATGGAACAAAAGGCCCGACCGAAAGGCGGGAACGTTAAAGCAGAGCCGGTCTCCCGCAAGCCCGACGATGAAGCAAGCCGTGGTCAGCTTGGTTCAGGTGCACCACAGAACAAAGAGGTGAACCGTAGTTCCCCAAAGCCTACTGAAGAAAATGCTTCAGCTGCGATGAAATCATTGGTCGGAGAGCATGCTGGTTCCTTGGCCTCTGGCAGTTCCACTACCCCCGAGAGCAGAACACAAGCTATAGCCACAAAGGAAAAGCGAGGATCCCTCAGGAAGCAAACCTTCAAGTTCTGGCACCGATCCAGGGACGTCTGATGGACTGACTTCAACGAATGGAAAAAACGCAGCTGCGCTATCGGCGGATCAAGTCCGAATTAATACCGTGAAAGAGAAACAGTTGGAATTCAAGCCCGCGGCCCGTGTGGGAGACAGCTTGGGAATCAGAGGTGAAGGCTCTGGTCCGGCACAGCCGCGTAAAGCTCCGAGACAGGACGCAGTAGCGAGTCACTCATTCACATTCGACACAAACGAAAACCTGTCGACAGCACATAAGACCAAAGAAACCCCAGGCACTGAAGGCGAAGACAGATTGGTGAGAAACAAAACGGGTGCTCGTGTTTTTGATTTTAAGAGTCCTATCAGGACCAAAAGCCAAAAAGGAGGTGATCGTGACACGTCGACTGATTCGACCCTTTCATCCATCGAAGAAGCGACGAGCGCAACGAATGCGGAGAAAAGCTCCACGGTGAAGGAACACGGACCGCATAGTTCTTTTAAGCCTAATGATACCGATGAAGTTTCCCATGCTGAAAGGCACCATCGGCTTACCGAGGCAGCGTTAAAACGCAAGCGATTGGATGATTTATCAGTTGATTCTACAAGACAATTAAGCGTGAGCTTTCATCCTCAGTCAGTTAGAGAAAATGTGTCTGAGAACGCCGTGGAGAAATGCGAAGTGAGGTCAGGAATGAATGTTCAAGAAGGATTATGTAAGGAGAGCAGCAACCAGAGGACACCCTCTCAAACTTCGAACATGATGCCGTCACCATCTTCGGCGCATCTTCCTTTTGGTAAAAGTAGTACGTTTTCTGTAACTAAAATACCTAGGTCTGATCTACATTACAATGCACCGGCAGCTGCTACTTCTACGAAAAGAAGAATTTCGGCTGCGTCGATCTTTACCCCCGACAAGGGTTCACCAAACACTGTCAAGTCGAAGTTGGTTCTCGATGACCTGCCTGCGACAGCGCTGAGCGCTGACCGTGTACATTGTACAGGAGAAGGGGCGAGCAAGACAGACAACAATGAAAGCAAAATCACAGCCGAGAGGACTAGTTCGAATGAGCTGCTGCACGAAAATCATCATTATAACAAGAAGCTCTCCTCAAAATTTCATCATAAGGGAAGCAAAGCATCACCGGAGGGTGACGTAGAACACGTTCAATCAACTGCCCGCTTCGGTGTGAGCGCCAAGTCGGAGTCGAACAAAGAAGCAAGCCTATTAGGTCGAAGAGCATCGCGCGCGTCGACTGCAAGGAGCTCGCGCAGCCACAAGAGTACGATGCCTCCTATGCTGCCAGACATGGCACACGGAGACAATATTGCGATCGCCGAGCCAGGCATTCCTAGAGTGAACCAACCAGCGCCCTCAGAACGCTACCTGTATTCGATGGCTATATGCCTGGCCATCGCGCTGGTGTTGTTCCTCGGCTTTCTCTTCTGGCCGTCAAGTAAGCATCCAACTCGAGACGAAGATAGTGCGCTTGGTCGGCACAGCGTGAGCTGCAGCTCCTCCAGCTGCGTACAAAACGCCGTATATCTCAGCAACCTGCTGTCCTGGCGGGACGTCAACCCATGTAACGATTTCTACGCGTTCGTTTGCCGGCGCTGGAAAAGCCGCTTCGCTACGCCTTTGAAGGACACATCGGTTTCGACGGACGATGATTACGCCGCCTTCCTCGAGGACGTACTCTACACATCGATTCGCAATGACTCCGGAAGCTCGAAGATACTGCGGCCACTAAGATATCTCCACGACAAGTGTATGAATGTCAAGTTAATCGAGGATGGGGGCTGGAACGCACTTCTCGAGCTGATGTCAGATCTGTCTCTGGACGGCTTCCCGCTGACGCCACCTGTGCGGGACAGCCTCTCTGTGTGGTCGACAGCCGCGAATATATTGCGCATGTCAGGTTCCGCTGCGTTGCTCAGCGTAGGCGTCGCGTCTCATGCTGCATCTCCTAAAACAAACATCGTCTCGGTAGGACCTCCCGAGCTTCTGATTACTGCAGCGAACGTGGGCGCCAACGAAGCGATCAGGTTGTACACAGCTGCCGTCTTCGCTGCAATCAAGGCGCTCAAGAAGGACTACGTACCTCCCGTGGAGATCCTTGCCATAGTGAAATTCGCCAGCGATCTTGAGAAACTGGGTCAGTCCAGGATGAACACAGATGCTTCAAAGATCGATATCCTGGACTCACGGTCGGATATGTTTGAATTTCTGACTGCAGTATTTCGAGAACGCGAGAAGTCCATTTTTACCGGTGCGAGGTCATACATCGCAATCCATTTACCCGAATTCGTCAGTGACGTCATAGACATGGTTGCAAACTCAGAACCTCACACCGTCATGAATTACTTGGGAGTTCGGTTGATGATCCAAATCGCTCCATTTATACCGGAAGCTGGGCTGACCAACTTCTACACTACAATGGTCTTTGGCAAACACCAAATGGATCTGCCTCGTTGGCAGCTGTGCGTGCGTGCTACGGAAAAAGCCCTGTACCCGCTTGTTCACAGCGTCTTATTCCACGACACCCGGCTTAAAGCATCCATGCCATCCATTGTCGAAGTCGTCAGCAAAGCAATCGTCGCATTTATTGCGGAGGTAGACGCTTCGTCATTATTCGAAGACAGTTCCAAGGCTGCGATTCATCGCATCCTGTCGAAAGTCGCAGTAAATATCGTCAGCCCTAGCTGGATCAACGACACTGCTTCTATAGCGAACTACATCGATGGTCTTCCCGCTTTGAAGGCGACGCGGCGCGGGCTGGAGACGTACGTGGCGTTCTTCCAGCACACATTCTTCGATACCTTGAGCAGGGGAACGCGCACACGATGGAGCCGTTCCATCTTCAGCGCTACTTGCTGGTACGAATCGTACCCGAGGACCATCTACGTCCCTCTAGTCGCCTTCAACGTGACACAGGCGTTTCAAGGGAGCGACGATGACTACGTGCAGCTGTCGCGCTTGGCCCCGCGACTGAGCAGATGCTTGCTGGATATGCTTATGGAGGAGAGCAACTCGACGGATGGCACCGTTCGTTGGCTCACAGAAACGTCCCAGTCGAGGCTGGCTGGTGCCGAGAAGTGCCTGCGGGGTCGCGCGAACAGTGAGGGCTTGCGGCGGCTCCGCGACGTTCTCGCCGCACGCGTTGCCCTCCGACTTTTTCGGAAAAGCGACGCTGCCAAGCAGGACCTCGTGACGTCGCTGATGAACGGCCGCGTCATGACCAGCACCCAAGTGTTTTTCGTCTACCTCATGCTACAGTCTTGTGAAACGGTTGACGGACCTGAGCACTCTTGGCCAGCAGGTGTTGACGACTGGAGTATCGCGCTTCGCGATAGCGGCGACTTTAGCAAAGCGTTCAATTGCACAACTGGGTCGCCTATGAGCACGAAGCAAGGGTGCGTTGGTTGAACGTGCACTTGTCGGCTCTGCGATGGGGCTCGCGAATGCGAACACTTCGTTTGAACCTTGACGCTATTTTCCGTGACTACGTCTATTTTTTCAAGTTAGGGCGACAAAATCTAATCTGCAACGATCGGATACAACTTGTTCGTGCTTTTTTGAGCTCTGTAATGTTTTATTTTTCCCACATACTTTTTCAAAACTTTGTCTATTCTATATATAGCGCGTATGCACTATAGCATCACTAGTCCCACGACGAGAGTAGTTTATACCGCGAGGTCATGTCTTCTATCCCTGCCGGGACAGTACGCAACAGCCATGAATCGATTGTGATGACTTCGTGCTTAGCCGAGTCATTGAAAGCAGTCCCGTGCGATATCGTACCCGAGTGAACAGTAGCCCAAGAGAATGTGAACTGACGTATATACTTTCTTAGCAAGCTTTGAGTGCAAATTTCATTTCTTTACATAATTTTATTATACAAGAGTGCTGGGATGGTGTCAGTGGTGGCACATATACTCTGTTTTCGTGACTGCCCCTTGAGTGTTATGTACTGCTGGGTGGTCATACTTCGAGCGGGCGACCAGGCAGTACATAACCTGGCTTTAACTCAATTGAATAAAGGGCGAATATGTGTTCCCCGCTCGACGTGTCAAGTCCATACGACCGTGAGACGAATCTCTAAGTGCATGCACATGAAAAAAAAGAAAGCTAGGAAGATGATTCAGACTGTAAAACCAATCATTACTCCTAAAATACTTGTTTCCCAATTGCTTTCTTTAGTCATTCATTTATTTATTGTTGTCGCTGAAACTATCTGTTTCATTCCATATATCCGTAATCGCCGACGCCTTTTCATCTTCGTTAACATGAAATGTCGTTCCGTCACGCACTCGAACATTGTGTTTCAATGCAATGCATGTGAAATATCTGCAATCAACATACATAACAAAGCCAATCGGCACTTTGAGGTTGCAAGCCTGACATATTAGAGACGCATCCTATGCTACTCGTTGCTTCAAAAGCGACTTCTATCGTTTTATACGTCTCACGATACCATTAATAGAGTGGTAGTTTTGTCCCGTGGGCCTTTTACGCGCACAGTTGTTTCTATAAATATTACTGACAGTTGTGGATGCAGAATATGCAATGCAAACACACTATATCCACGTACTAGATCGAGCAGAGTACGCGTACTTATGTTGTCATCCTACGTATCTTAACATTTGGCACCAGGTGGCCATACATGGGAGTTATTTTGAAGGGGTCAGCGTTTATGCGTGAAAATACCAAATCGAGGTGGATCTGCAAAATATTACCGCATCTTTCAAAGTATAACCGCATGCTGCGCTCTAAATTCGCCTCTTACCGTTCTTCGCGTTTGCCCATTTCCACTACTTGGTTCATTCTTTCAAATGTGTGAAATATCATCCATTGATTCGCAAAATGATTGACGAACACAATCACTGAACAAGCTGACACAAACGCGTCACAAATTGCGTGTTTTTTCTCCTCGATTACACTGCGCAGCAGGCGCCTTGAAGCCGCAAAGGGATGGGCCTCGAACCAGAAGTATCCGTAGCAGACGACGCCCCGTCTTGCTATCCACCTATTCAGTCAAGGTCACCTTTGATTGGCTTTCGCTGGACGTGCAAAGGAACGGTTCTACTTGATTCAGTAAATAAGAATAAAATAAAATAAAGACGAAATAACAAGTAAGCATTCCCGAAAATTCACGCGATACCCCTCCCCTCCCACTATGCGACGCATTTACTCGAGTTACACCCCGTGGAAACATGTGGGCGGCATTTTTTTTTATTAGCAGACGCTGCCTGCTTCGGCCTTGCGAGGTGAGAGAGAGGGAAGGGAGTGACAGTTTTGAGGGTGTCTTCCTGAGCTGGCACGGGACTCTATCATGCACATAATAGAGTTTCATACAATTATTGTATGAAACTCTATGATTCACAGTAAAAGTGTTGAGCATAACCGCCGACGCCTAAGCGCGACATTGTGCGACAAAGAAATGCTCCTCATTTAAAAGTATTCAGGCGCTGAACCTTTAATGCATTCGCGAATCACAAAGTCATTGGCCAGTTATACGCCACACTTCCTCGCCGGGTTCATCGTTGAACCACGGGGACAACCGAATGCCACTGACAGTTCGGGATCGTTTCCAAGTGCGGCGTTCCACTCGAGTTCCGAGCTTGGAGCGGCGTCTTCAGCGGGCCTGCTTTCGCAGGACTGCAGCACCAGCAGGACGAAGAAAAGTTGCTTGGCGGTAAGCAGTTTGCCGTTGGGAAGGCTAAGCGTAAGCCCGCTTCCGGACGCATTCACGCTTCTCTGAAACTGTTCGTACGCGAGACGAACCGACAAGCTACGCTTGACAATGGCGAGAGGCTCCCTTATGTTGCCTCGCCCTGCGATTCTATTGAGACAAGCCTCACTACTTTCTAGCTTATGCTTGGTCGCTTCGTCCAGCCACCACTGCAGATGGTCGTTCGCGAAGGCGGTATGTCCTAAGAGCATCTCCAGAATGCACTCTTGCACACGAAAGCCGGCCCGGGAGACTTGCAGAGACTGGGTATCAGGGTGGGACCAAAGAGTCTCGTTGAATGTCAGCAGCGGAACGTACAGAGTGCGAGGGTTCAGCTCGTGCCAGCATTCGGTCGCGAAGATGGACCGCGTCCATTGCTGCGAAAAGCCACGAGACAGGGAGTAGAGAAAGCTGGCTTCGTATACGGCCGTGTATGACTGCAGAGCCGTGTGTGCTGGACGTATGGCCGGTAGAGTTTGAATGTAGGCTTCCATAGCAGAGCTTTCACTCACCCAAGGGGGTCCGAGTACTCTAAAATGCGTCTTGCTCAATACGTCTCGGAAAGCTGCCTTAGAGAACGCAGTGAAGTACGACGAATCGTCCACGCCGCGGAGAAATTCCTGCGCTGCTTCGCCGACGAAATCAGCAAACTGCGACGATGACGCGTGCAGGTTCTGGTACGTAAAATACGAAGCGTACATGAGGGGAGCTAGCGCTTGTTCCACAGCTCGAAGACAGATTTTCCAACGGGGTGATGTCATCGTAGGCCGGGCTGTAAGAAAAGTGTAGAACACCTGCGCCAGGCCTGTGTTGGGAATGAACGCCGATACCTGTATCATAAATCGTAGCGCGAGATAGTTTATGGCCGTGTGTAGTTCGGTGCTCTCCACGAGTTGGATAATCCGTCTTATAATATTCGGTGACGATACCAATACGTCCGAGTCCAGTTTGTCTGTATATCCGGGCCAACGATCGTAAAAGACACTGGACATAAACTGGGCAATGGGCGATGAGGAGTTCGTTGTGGACATGGTTATTGCCACACTTACTGCACTGTGACTAATGGCGTTCTCATAGCTGGCGGCAAATCTCGCGATTTCTAACAGGTTTTCAACTGGAACGAATCTTTTTTTCAAAGCCTTGACTGCAGAAAATATGGCGTTTGTGTATAGTTTGACGACACTGTCGGTACTCATAACACCGTGCCGAGGCAATTCTGGAGGGCCTACCGCTAGAATACTATTTGGCGAACCTGATGGAACAGCGCCGACGGTTATAGCAAATAAAGCGGTGGTTCCTGTCTTCCTCAGAAGCCGTCCAGCAGACTTCCACACTGACAGGCTCCTTCAAACCGGTGGCGTCATGGGAAATGGTCCAACCGACGCATCTGACATTATTTCTAGCATTGAGTCCCAACCGTCACCGTCTATTTGGTTCTCGCCCATGCACTTATCCATCAGATCTCTCAGCCATGTAACGCTTTTCAAATTTTCCGCCTTGGTTTGCAGCATAGCGTACACACTCCGTTCGAGACTTGCGATGCTGTCATCGTCTTGGGTGAAAAAGGACGAATGAGGCACCTCCAGGTGCTGACTCTTCCACCGGTGGCACACGAACATGTAGAAGTTGCCACAGGGTGGATCGTCTTCCCAAGAAAGCAGCTGGCCGAGGTATTCAGCGTCTTTTACACAATAGTCGGAGACACAGACAAGTGAATCATGCGAGCCAGCTTTGTTTCTACCATGTGTCGATGCCAAAAGGTAGAAAACAATGAACAGAAGCACTACGAAAACGCCAAGCAGAAGGAACGCCACGAGGTATTCTTTGTAATCAGGTTCACCTTCTCTGCTGACTACCCTGAGGTCTATGTCTGCAATGTTGTTAGCAGCTAATGATTCGTTCTTCCGTCTTGTCGCCGCCGTGGATCGCCGCGCGGATCGAGTAGATGCCGTGACAGGTGGTACCGCTACTGCTTGGACAGGTTGTCGATCATCAGGAGATTCATTTTCGGTCTCCGAAGGCAGAGCAACCGCGGCACTCCCGACGTTTTGCTTCGTCATCGAGCCTTGATCTCCCGTACCTAAGAATTGTGCCACAAGCTTTGATATTGCTTCGGCCATATCAGATGTGACAGCGGGAAGCTCTCTAAGATCATCATCTTCGGATAACTGTTCTATGTCTTCCCGGTTCGGCAGCTCTCTGCTCGTAGCCTGCGTGCCTGTAACTGCTGGCGCTGTCTCATGCTTAAAGGAGTGGACGTCTCTTGTGTTCAGCACAGGCTTCCGAGTCGCGTGGATGACAAGGTTGCCATCACGACTTGACAGGCAGAAGTTCTGCGGTGAGCAAACGTCTTTGGGCACGCTGGGTGTCGTTCTAGCGGCTGTCAAACGAGTTGTTGAGAACGTAAGACCTTCAGATGGCGTCGCATACCCGGACTCAGGGATCTTGTCGCTTCTTGCGCGGACTTGCTCTGGCGCCGTTGACTTGGGTGGTGGTTTAGACTCTGTAGAATGGAAAGAGTCCAACAACGAACTTATTGCTGTGCTCTTACTTTGTTTCGGCTCTCTGAGTCTAGCCTGGTAACGCACTCCTCGTCGACTCATAACTGCGGTTAAATATTGAAGTAAAACTGCCTATACGTAGAGTGCCGCTGTTCAAGCCTCGACAATGGCGCCAACTTCTTCTTCTTCTTCTTTAACAATTACGCAGCGTTCAGAATAATCAAATGTAACGTTCAGTAAGAACACATCCACGCACAACATCGCACATTTTACATTATCAAAGAATTTAGGCTGCGATGAATTCCAAACAGTGGCGTAGACAGAAGTTTCTTTCGGGGGGGGGGGGCACTACCTTGGAGTGAAGTGGGGGTCGGGCAGGCAGATGTGGTCGAGTGTTACTTTGTGCTCTATATGCAATGACAATAACATTTTTTTGGGGGGGGGTTAATGCCTCTTATTACAGACACCATGCTGTTAATAAAGTGTAACAAATGAGTGGTAGAAGTTGCAGAGGATTGCTTAAAAAGTTCGGCACATCCCACGTACCTTGGGAATCGTCGTTATGAGAAGCATGCCGAGGGAAGATGAGCGTGTCCCAATTTTTTTTAATTGAACGACACGCCATGAAATACGCTAAATATATGTACAAACGTCGCACTCACAGACATATGTGAAAAAGTTGCAGATGTTTATATTACCAGTTGTTTGCACTTGCGCAACGATACAAACAGGAACATGCGTATTAGGAACACCAGAAGCTGACATATGAAGGGCTGATGCTCGCGAGGATGCTGGCCCTGGACACTGCTAACTTATAAGTCAACTTCGGTGCATGGTACTTAACCACAACCGACGTTAACCCGACGTGACGGCTGTATCAATAGAGTACATATGTAATGTTTATGAAATTGTATAGGCAGCACTGCAACCACTATTAATATTTAACGAAGATTAGCATGTATTTGAGAAGTAGTTCCAAGATCTGGCGTAGCTCTGCGGTAGCATGCTTCCTTGCCATGCAAAATGTTTGGATTCGATTCGAGCTGGGACCCTGACATTTATTCTTTGCATTCTTGACGCTGGCACTTCAAAATTGCCCAGGTGTGTTCTCGTCGCTCCTCGGTAGATCTGTGGTACATACAAGCATATCACTGTCACATACTCGCTCGTGGGTACGTGCCACTGTCTGGCGGGAAGTGTTTGACTGCGCACGCGACGAGAATGTGACATTATTCATGTTCTGACCAGCACGTCATATTCGTCAAACCATCTTACCCTCCCATGCTAATTATCACGAGAGCACACAAAGGTAAGCGGCTAGATGGATAGATAGATAGATGGATATGGCTAAGAAATTTTAAATGTTTCTTTTTAGTTCCGTTACTCTAAGGATCCTGCCACCTGGTTCTTGCTCCTTCCCCTTTGTGGGTGTGTGTCAGTCATATGGGGTTGTCGTCGTCGTCGTCGTCATCATCATCATCATCATCATCATCATCATCATCATCATCATCAACAACAACAGCAGCAGCAGCAACAACAACAATAACAACAACTGCAACGAATTCATGTTTGCTTATTCAGAACCTGACCATAAGATACATGTCTAAATATAGTCAACAGTTCGACAAAACCTCGTCTGTTAAGGTACGATGTTGCACATACGGAAATTGTCACTGACCAGATAAAAAATTGCCAAATTTTTGGCAAAAATAGCTGTATTTCTTCTAGAAGCTTTACTATATAGTTACACACATCGAAGAAAATTTGACCACCTGTGGTTCTTTACGTACACACAAATCTGAGCACATGCGCCGACCGCATTTCGCCTCCATCGAAAATGCAGCTGCCGCAGCTGAGATTCGATGTCGCGACCTGCGTGTAAGCAGCCGAGTACCTTCGCCACTAGACCGCCGCGGCGGGGCTTTATCGTGTTCTACTTTTGAGAGTGAAGGACAAGCGTCCTCTCTTTTTTCCCTCAAAGTTATGGACCAACCAGTCCAGCGACAATTACATCTTACTTACATTTCTTTGATAGCGCCCAGATTTTCGTCGCATTTTTTTTTCTAGCACGGTGCCGGGGCTACAAGTCACACATATATTGCCCCTGCTTCGTGTTGTGCAAGATGTGTTGCCTTCTGTATTAAAAATGATCTGGTGCCCCTATAAAGGTGCGAGGATTGTTTGTATCAGTCAAGCTTCCAATAAGCCATGCGACGAAGATACGCTCCTTTCCTGTGCCTCGTTTATTTCTTGGCGGTGCTTAGGTGTATCATTCTTTCTCTAATATTTTTGTACCATTCAACCCAGTCCAATATTCGCTATAGTAAACTCACGACAGTCGGAGCATCTGGTGTCCATCTTCAGAATAGTGGAAGGGTCCTTCATATTTCTTCCTTCAATCGGGCTCATATTATTGCGGAAATGTTCCAGAAATAGTCACAAGGACGCAGCACAAGTGAGCGTGTTAATAGAGTTTATCGGAAATTGTGTGTACGAGTGAAATTGTTCGAAGATTCGCGCTTTTTTTCGGTTTTTAAAAAAAGGAAAAAAATACTCTCGTTTGGGTATACATTTCCCAGAAGAATGTTAAAAAAATCACTGCATATCCACGGAGTAAATGATGATGAGTGGGGCGAAGTGCTTGAGGGTTTCATCTCAAAACCGTGAACAGTCAACGAGTATCGCCCACTACATCACAAAAGACATCACAATCACTGTATATACCAAAAATTTTATTTTTCAGAAGTGGTAGCTCTACGTCACTTTCGTTCTCCCTTCAATATAACGGCTTTATGGTGGGTGAAGTGGTGGATCAGTGATGGAGCGTAGTGGGATGTTTGCAAGGACGAAGCAATCGGCACTTTGCAAAAGTGCTACTATAGACGGTCACGTACAAACAAGATATGGGCACAGTGTGGGGCAATCTATGGTTCTTTAACGCGCACATACGAGTACACAACCGTCTTGCATTTCATATTGGCTACTTCTCAACAGTATTTGCTTTATGGTTGGTGAAGTGGTGGATCGGGGATTGGGCGTAGTGGCATGTTTGCAAGGACGAAGTAGTGGGCAGTTGGCAAAGGTGGAACTAAAGGCGGTCACGTACATACATGCATGTGATGGACAGACCAAAGCTTTTAAGAGCTTCGCCCCTACAAAAAACCATGGCTGATCTCACCGTCATAGGAATCAGTATAAGACTATATGGAAAGTTTCTTCATAGAACTAGTGCCTATTGTGTAGTGACGTATGAGAGTTTGTACGATGAATGTTCGACGTGGACGAACCCATACTTGACGCTTATAGAGGCGCCTCTCAGCCGCGGGGACTAACACCCGCGATCTCGACTTGACCATTCTGGGCACTATGCCCAGAAAAAGAATATTGTGAACCCCGTGCAAAGATGACATGAACAAGCACGCATTAAACACCGGTAAATAGCGCGAAAAACCACGTGGATACACAGAGTGCACGTGACGTTGACTCTGAACAATTGTAGAGTTGCTGAGAGTCAGCGCTGTGTGCGTGTACACTTTCTGCGCATCTTGTGGTTTTCGCGCGCTGTTTTCTGATCGCGCACAACCAACAAGCCCAGTTCTCTGCACTTTCGAAACACTGGTACTCGATATGCGGGTCTTCCCGGCGTCGTCGGTTGCGGAGAGAAACGGAACGCTGAGCGATGCTGTGCAGCAAAGGGTAATGATTCTACGCCTCCGCTTATGCATACGCTATCGCCTTCAGCAACGGGGCAGGCAGAGGCTCGTAGCTTGAACCGCAAGCACGTCACACGTCTCGCTGGCCTCTGCCTCTCTCCACCAAGGCACTACCACACAGTGACCATGCCATATTCAAATGAAGGCCTTGCGTACGCAGGCGGTGTATTAAGGTATAGTCGCTTGGGAGGTATAGAATTACTAAACATTCGGCGAACGCTTGTTAAAGAAAAGCTGTATATTAATGGCGGCCACAATCCATAGCTTGCTCGTTTTGATAAAGTTATCTGGCAACGATGCTTGTATAGTAAAGTACGACGCTAATCTCATCACCCACATCTTTTCTTTTTTTAGTCGTCCTGTTCGGTTAATTTTACGTTGACGACATCCCCCCCCCCATCTTTAAGCGTTCTTCACATGCTCCACGCCCTAATTAAGCTGCCCCTTGATGCTTCTTAAAAAAACTTTTTCGACAGCATACACTCGTCAATATTGCCACTTGTATACAGGAGGCACTGGTCACACGTGTTCCATTCTTTTACATTGTCGTTTTAACGCCCCATTACTATGTAACTGCTACCTCGCGCAAAGCGTGTCCGAATGATTGCGATCTATCGAGATAATGTTGGAATGTTCCAAATCAGATTACATGCTCCGCGCAAGCATTACACTTAGTTCTTCAACTTTCGCGGCCGCTAGCGATAACACTGGAATCTTCAATGATTTGGTGTTAAAATCAACGTACTTGACAGTTGATCGATATCGATGGCCGACGCTCTGTTCATCACTATCAGTGCAAGTATGTATTGCGGTAACCTAACTTTACGTTTACCAGCCACCAAGTTCAGTCAAATAAACAGTTTCCTTTTGAAAATACAGACTGTGGCCTTCGCCAACGTCACGATCGCGTAAAAATATACTCCCAGTTAAGTTAAATGTGTGCTTTAGTTTTATTTATACAACATGCTATAGACAAAGTATTGTAGTAATGGCTGTTGATGATGTTATCACAAGGCTTCGCCTACAAGTGTGCTCGAGGAACTTAATGTATGGCCACATCCTCGTATAGCCTTTGATAATAATCTCTTCCGCCCATATTCAATAAACTGATCCTTTCATAGGGGTCCACTCCATTGCTGTTATAGGCTTGCGCGCACTTAGCGAAAGCAGAAGGCGATTTTTCACAAGGATATTGGATAGATTTGTCGCCTCGCGCACTTCGAAATGTAGAAAAAGAAAGCAAATGGCAAGTCATAAAATCCGCGAGAAAAAAGGTGCACTTTTAATTTCACAAGTATTATTCATTTACTTATTTATTTACAATACTGTAAGCCCTCGCGGGCTGTTAAAAGGGCGGGAATGTAGATTATACATTATAAAAATGCAGTACTACGTAAAAATAGACTCGAAATGACGCTGAAAAACTTCAGCTGACTCCCAATCGATAAATTCACTGGTATTAAGCTTGTTCCAATAATTGTATACGAGGCAGAAAGGAAAACTTGAGCACGTCAGTTATCGAGGCATTACAAGATATCTACCGCGCTGCTGAGCCTGAGGAATATTCATAGACGTGACGCGGTTGCAAGGCCAATCGTGTGTTGGTGGTGCGTTTAATTAAAAAAAAACCTGTGCTAGCGTATATACGGAACAGCCTTTAATGCAGACTGTTAATTATCAACAAAAACTGGGGAGGAGTGAAGCATGCAGGGAAGGATGTGTCAGCATCACTTATTACGTGGTCGGGCTAACTGTAACCTTTTTTATTTTCAGTGAAACGTGGGCGAGCAGTGCTATTTACCCAAATTTTGTGGCACGATCCTGTTTATATAGAAACCGTGACTGCATGACATGCTGTCACGATGTTATGCACCGGCAAGTCAAGACCACGCAATGATTGCGTCACAAACTGTGTCGACCTCGTGTTTTTTGATGATGTGATGAAAGGAAGACGTCATCACGCCAAGTTAGCATTATGATTGATCATGACTGCATGACACACTGTGACGACAGGGGACGCCGACAGGTTGAGCTGCGAAGGTTATGCTCGTGTAACAACTAAACTGCAACGTACATGGAAAGCTCAACTGCTACTCGTAAGTGGGGGGACTGAAGTGACAAAAAGGTGCCCCACTTGGGCTCCCCGAGAAGCGTATCAGAATGGATATCTGCTGAATTTTAACGGAACTTTTTTCATAATTCAAAAGTGTGTTTTCCAGCACAGCGTGTTCACCCATATAATCCACGAATGGACCTTCCTTATTAGCTCATCACCGCTGTCTTATTATTTTATACTATCGTAATCTTTGTATCATATCCTTATTTATATTAGCGTATGTATGTCTTGGCATTATGTTGCACTTTTTGTTTACACATTAGAGTTCTTTCTGCGTTATGTATGATGTTTTGTATTGGACTTCATGTTTTGTATGTAAAATAAGTGCAAGGATTGTATGGTGCTCTGCTGTATGTTAATAATAATAATAATAATAATAATAATATAATAATAATAATAATAATAATAATAATAATAATAATAATAATAATAATAATAATAATAATAATAATAATAATAATAATAATAATAATAATAATAATAATAATAATAATCTATGGGTTTTTAAGTCAAGAGATCTGAGTCTACATCCACCACGTACGTCGTATAGTGCAAGAAAACTGCGCCTAAAAATGCCGTTTAAATGAAGTGGCTGGACGCCATTAGTTAAGCAAACTGCCTAGCAGTGAAAATGGTTTTACAATTGAGAACAGGGTAGGAATTGTGGGTTGTGCTTACAAATCCTGTTACGCGGAGGATAACCATCGTCGTCACCGACGACATTAACGACCAGGTTTCTCGGTAGTTCCAGCTTCAACATTACCGCATAACAAACAAACAAACAAACAAACAAACAAATAATCACAACGTAAACGTGTTTATCTAACGCTGGCGCAAGAGTTGGCCGGTAGTTTGATCAACGAGAGCGCGGGACGTCCACGTGCGAGGAGTGATAGAGATGAATCGACTAGATGTGACAGAGAGAGTGCCGCACTACACCGTTCGTTCCTCTTAGCTACAAAACAAACGAACAATGAATAAAAATTTTGCAACACTTGTTGGTAAGATCAGGCAGCGTGATACAACAAAAGCTCGTCGATTCGAACTTGGTTAATTAAAAAATCGGATAATTTGACATTGTTAACCTGTTTCGGGCAGCATATGCATTGTTCAATGGCATATACTTTCTACTGCGGCATCCCTCGTACACGAATCGTGGTTTTAGGACACAAAACCGAAAGAATGATCAATCAACCTGTGCACTGGAAACCCATCGTTCCTGCCAAATCTCCTATTTAAGCGTTGTTTCCTCGCACAACATGTTTCCGAAATTCGAGTACCTATTAAAGCTCCAACGTACAATGACCTTCCACGAATAATAATAATAATAATAATAATAATAATAATAATAATAATAATAATAATAATAATAATAATAATAATAATAATAATAATAATAATAATAATAATAATAATAATAATAATAATAATAATAATAATAATAATATATATATAAAATAATAATTTATTGTACACATTCATAAGAAATACTAAGAAACAGGCCTGTCTAAAGTCCCAAGTACTTATGCGACTAGGCCCGGCAGAGCCGGTTACAGCGATGTGGATACAAGGTAAAAAAAAAAAACTATTGTTGGTTCTTTGCCAACGAACAGACAAATGATTGACACCGCTGCTTTTTTACAGGCAGTAAATAAAAAAGAGGAACAAAGGAGGGACCCAGAGCATACTTGGCTTACAAGTAGACCATCTGATTTTACAGCTCAGCCAGTAATTTCTTTAATTGCTTTTTTGAACTCGCTGAAAAACAAAACAATTCAGGTAGTTCGTTGAAAATGCTCTGAATATACACACTTATACATGCTTCTTCATATCTGGTAGAAAACCTGGTTACTATAAAACGCTTTTTTTCTCTCAGAGGTCGACGCTTTAGATGTGGCACTTTAAAGTCATCACACCAATTGTATCTCAGCACAACTGTTTCGTGCCGCTTCAACGCCGCACGAAACGTTCTCGCTTGAACAGTGCGAATAGATGGACCTGTGGTGAGCGTCGGAACACGCGCCTCCACGTAACACAAACTACGTTCGCTGAGCTCTGCGTGTTATCTCTTACACAGTGTTTTTGTATATGCGTAAAACATCCTCCCTTGTACGCTTTCCTCCTCCTCTTCTCCTTTCTCTACTTTTGCGGCGGCGGCCCGCACTCGCTGGCGCCACAGCTTGGCAGACGGAGAATACACAACTATACCGCACGGACGTCTTGTCTCGCGGTCAGTCAATCCGCCGCATGCCCTATACAGACCACCGCATCAATTTCTACGATGCTTGGGTCATCGACACGGAGAGTGGTCACACAAAAACACAGTTCTTAGAGTCCTGGCACATCCAAACAACGCCTGGAAATGTTAACCGCTCAACGGAAACCTTACCCAGTGTATACGTGCGTGCACGGTCGACAGAATTAGTGGTAAAAAACACCACAGCAACAACAACGGCGGAAAAAAGGACGATGGAGTGGGCGACACCACCAAGAAAAATCGCTAGCTTCGGAGCCGGCCGAGCAGTCACCCCTGAAGAAGGGACCGAATCGGTCCTGAAACTTCGAGTCTGTTTACAGTCTTTAAGTCTCATCTTTGGCTGGAGAGTTCATGTTAATGGTATGAAAGTTCATCTAGCTGGACAGATATCTGTCGAAGATGTTCACATATAAGTGTTATATATGTACCTACTCTTGTGACTATTGAAGTACAAAAACCTGTGTTTATGTTCCAATATAGGATACTGATGTCACCAGTACTGCTCTTTTTATCTCTTGTGTTTATTTGCTTTGCAATGATACGCCTA
The DNA here is from genome assembly GCF_043290135.1 of Rhipicephalus microplus. Lineage (NCBI taxonomy): Eukaryota > Metazoa > Arthropoda > Arachnida > Ixodida > Ixodidae > Rhipicephalus > Rhipicephalus microplus. The sequence continues at coordinate 290,676,043 of NC_134700.1, forward strand.
TGTAATATTACGCACTTTCTAAACCTTGTTGTAATCTTTTTTTTTTCAGTGTTTCTCTTAGTCCTTCTTAATGTGATTGTGTACTTATGCTTCTTTTTTTTGCCAATGCAGTCGCTCTGTGTGAAGAATGTACGGTGTGGTGCTAGAGGCCTTGTCAGGTGACTCATGATGTCGCCTTTCATCTCCTGCCCCACAGCAATCATGTATTGTTAAATAAATAAATAAATAAATAAATAAATAAATAAATAAATAAATAAATAAATAAATAAATAAATAAATAGTCATATTGGGGTTTTCGCACGTAAAACCTTGATGTTATTACTAATACAACGACGTGCTAGCACGGGTATAAATTTCCCGGCAAATCACTTGATTGCAGCAACTGATACGGTGAATGACGCCAGCATGAGATCTTTGAAGTATTTCCGTACGTAAATAAGAAACAGATGATTGTGCCAGCGTGCCGTGATTATTACTACGCCGAAATGAAACGTTGCATTTATACAACAGATAATGCTGTTTGCTACATCATGATTCAACTTTGGTTCATGAAATTCTTGGCTTTTGCATGCAAAAACACGAGGCGATTATGAGGTATGAGGCAGTAGGGCACTATGAAATAAGTCTGATGATCTACGTTTCTTAAGTGAGCACACACACCTGAGCACACAGATGTCCTTGTGGTTCACGTCTATCGAAATGCATCTGCCGTTTCCTGGAATCGAACACGACTGTCGTGAGCGATATGAGCTCGAATACGTCACCGCGTGGCAAGTAGCCTCAATACCAAGATAACGTGATACGTGGATGGCACTGCCGAAACCATACGAGAACAGGGGGGGTGCTCTTCCACTGTCTGTTGGCGCTCCCGCTTCGCTATAGCGTTGCAAGCAAATGGCAGATGATTGCGTGCAATCTGCCGCTAACGACGATACTACGAATAAAATGCACGAAAAGCAAAGTAGGTGAAAGACGCGCACCCCATGCGTATCCAACACGGCCTACATATAATACAGGCATGGTATCACGGCAGCCTGCGTCACAGCTGACATCTCAGCAGCTACATGAGTGATTCAGTGGGACTGTGCGCGCTTCGCAAGTTCATATCACCGCTGGCAGCCACGAGCATGCAATAAGTTGCCGTTTTGTAGCAGGTGGGAGTGTCAACAGATACCCGAAGCGCGCCACCCTCTTTACTTTGCTTTTGACAACGGCCGCTTTGAAACAGCCAATGTATACGGTTCGAGCTATTCGCCATGCGCTCGCGTCTTCGAACTCATATTGGTCATGGTAGTACCTACCTTTTTTACAAATTGTTCCAAAGTTAATAACAATAATAATAGTTGAGGTTTAACGTCCCAAACCACATTATGATTATCAAAGACGCTGTAGTGTAGGGCTTCGAAAATTTCGACATCCCAGAGATCTTGAACTTACTCCTAATAGTAAGTGCATGGACTCCGACGATTTTTGCCCCCATCAAAAGTGCGGCCACCACGGCCGGGATTTTATCCCGCGAATTGCGTGTCGGAAATTCATCTTTTTAACCGCTAGCCCACCGAAGCGTCCCTTCGCTCTATTAAGGTGAAAACGCAACAAAGATAGGTTATTAGTGAGCGTTTTGTATCTGTCCACCAGCCTTCGTCTCATATATAGCGTTGTTGGTCGAGGTTCCTTGAGTACAGCCGCCTGATTCTATAGCGTGCGCAGCAGTGACGTTTCCTTACGTCCGTACCATAGGATGGAACGCAGCAGCAGCTAGAAAGTTTTGCGGGCATGCACTTGACCAAGCCTTTTTTTTTCTTTAGGGGCGAAGCTCCTTGAGGAGGGGGGGGGGGGGGGTTGGTCGTCACCTGTATGTATGCATGCATGTAGTAACCACGTCACAGCATATCCGAGGAGTGAATAATGATGAGTAGGGCGAAGCTTCGGAGGGTTTTATTGGGAAACCACGAATTATCCGCTGGCCGCGTCCGTCCATAGTCTGTCTGTTTGACGCACGGACGGACGCATGGACTGGCGCACGAATGAACGTATGGGCGGATGGACGGGTGGATGCATGGATGGCTGCATGGACGAATGGACGCACGGACGGACGGATATAGGCATGGACGAACGAATGGATGGACGGATGAACGGAATAGCGGACGGACTGACGAACTGATTCACGCTACGCCCCACGCATCATCAATCACTGCGTGGATATGGTGTGATTTTTTTGTTGAAATTATTCCTGTAGTATCGTGAAGGTACACACAAAAAACTGCCACTAGAGCATGTTAGTTAAAATTTGGTCGGCCGTTTTTTTATCTACGCCCACAAAGTTCATCCTGGCATAGCCACTTTCTGTGTATCTCATACGTGAATGGTGGCACGTAAAAGAGCTCATAATTTAATTAACTCAGAACTTGTGGCAGCGCTCGTGATCAGTGCACCATCGCAAGTCTGAAGGCGGCCTTTTAGCGATACTTTCAAAAATATCCTCAATATCTTAAAAAAACAGAAGCATGCATTTTGCGCGCACATACTGAAAATAGTTTGCATCTTAAAAATTGTGCGTTAACGTAGCACTTTTGCGGATTTCTGCATTTTACGTGGGTTAAATGAAGGTGACAACGCTCACGACGCACTTGCTGCCAAGGAACATGAGAAGCCTCGAGAACATTCCACGCACGGCTGCAGCATGCTGGCGCAACTTTCTTAAAATATTCTTTTCTACATTGCCAGTCACGCTGATCGATGTGATAATGGCGTCGTGGAAACGCCCGACAGTGACGTAGACGAGATTCACTAATGTGCGAATAAAGAAAAATTTCCAGGCATATCTACGCATGCACCAAGCATCATGAGACTATGATTCTGGTGGTCAGGTATTATTTTCCCGGGGTATATGAAACTGCCGTTCTGCTTTCTGCTCTCAACTTTAGTTGTGCGCTACGGAGTTATGTGTCGCATTACTGTTGTATTTGCCCACTGAAAGAGCCTTTACTTGGTGACGTGGTTCCCGGGTTGCCTTGCGTCTTCTATACGGACTCCAGAAGAACTCGCTTCAAAAACAAGCCCCCGGGAAATGCCGCAATGTGTTCTGGTGGTATAGCAAACACTTCTGAGAGCTCGACATATGCCAGAGTACCAACTTGCCATGGACACTAATTTCAACCCTCAAGTTGCTCCCGCACGACAACTACCGCCCTTCACGCAAGCTTCTGAGATATGTGTCAAACTTGGCAAGTTTTCACATGCCTCACGCTAATGGCGCTCCATTGAAGCCGGAGAAGCGAACTTACAAGATACAAGTCATGGCTGCAGTGGAGTCGCTTTTCGTTGTGCGCGTTTACTAACCGTCAGCAGAAGCCTGGACAAAAGACGTTGATTCATGGTGAACATCAATTCGACGACCGCTGAGGACAACCTTCTTCACGGAGTGCTTGGTCATGGGTGAGCAAGTAAAATAAGGAATTCTCCGAGCTCGTGAGGGTTGTACACAGCTTATTCTGCCAGTTCAGTATCGTATACATAAGGTATATCTAATTAGTACGCGCTAAGTGTTTTGTTTACGCGCAAAAGGTTACGTGAGGTTACCTACAGCGTAAAATTAAGTACGGATCTTTTCTGGGCGGGCCGCGGCCATGTGTCGGGTGTTCTCCGTGACAAACTTCGAGAGGACGGGCCGCGTAGCTGGTGCGAAGACGCATATCGCTTCAGTTCAGTTAGGCAAGCAGCTGACACATAGGCAGGGCAACTTGATAGCCTCTTAAGCTCGATAGCTTTGTTAATGCTATCAAACTTCTTGAGGTTGCAGATCATTGAAGATCAGCGCTTCCTTCCGCAGCATATGTGAGCGGTGGTCAACCTTGTCTCATTTCAGCGTGTGTGGGTGGGCAGCCTGTTTGCCCATTACTGTGGTACGCGCCTCGTTTGCTTCGTTGGAAGCGCCACCCGCTTTGGTTGACTTTTGGTAACACGGTCCGCGTACGCTTGTGAACCACCTGGGGTTCTTTAACGTGCACCCAAATCTGAGATGTGCAATAGAACACATCACATGGTGTATGAGCCAGGTCACGTCTCTCACATCTAGCGTCGTATATATATATATATATATATATATATATATATATATATATATATATATATATATATATATATATATATATATATATATATATATATATATATATTTGGAAGTCTTGGTTTGGAAGACCTTTATTAGGCCCGAAGAACCGGCAGCCGACAGCTGAGATGAACGGACCAAGATGATGATGCTACGTGACAACGATGAGGATGCATGAGCAGCACATGATAATGATGATAATGTACAGATGAAGAGGATTGGTATACTAAATGCCCACACTAATTCCCCCCACGTGAAAGCGGCCAGCCTGGCGGCGGCAAGTCAAGGGGACAAAGAACGTCGCATGAAGGGCTTCATACGGGAGACATGGACGACCTCAGTAGTTCGATAACGGCGATCAGCTGGGGCTACAAGTGGCGTCACGCGATAATTCACTGGTGAAGTTTCTTCGAGAACTGTGTACGGCCCGATAAACCGTGGCTGGAATTTGTCGCACAAACCAGGTGTGCGAATAGGTGTCAAAAGAAGCACTTCGTCTCCAGGTTGAAAGGCTACAGCACGATGGGATTCATCATAAACCAGCTTTCTGTCTTGCTGTCGGGCTTCAGTGTTTATACGAGCACGTTGGCGGCTCTCTGCGAGCCGTAAAACGTATTCCTCTGAAGAGGATGGAGATGAATCCACATGGCAGGTAAAGAAAGAGACGTCCAGGAGAGAAGTAGGGGAGCGTCCATAAACTAGGTAAAATGGTGAGTAGCCGGTTGTCCGCTGAATAGCCGTATTGTAGGCGAAAGTGACGAATGGTAGGACTACATCTCAGTTCTTGTGGTCTGGTTGAATGTAGGCGGTGATCATGTCAGAAAGAGTGCGGTGGAATCGCTCAGTGAGGCTGTTAGTTTGGGGATGATAACTAGAGGCAGTCTTGTGAGTTGTGCCAGAAGCGCGAATGCCCACACTAATTCCCCCCACGTGAAAGCGGCCAGCCTGGCGGCGGCAAGTCAAGGGGACAAAGAACGTCGCATGAAGGGCTTCATACGGGAGACATGGACGACCTCAGTAGTTCGATAACGGCGATCAGCTGGGGCTACAAGTGGCGTCACGCGATAATTCACTGGTGAAGTTTCTTCGAGAACTGTGTACGGCCCGATAAACCGTGGCTGGAATTTGTCGCACAAACCAGGTGTGCGAATAGGTGTCAAAAGAAGCACTTCGTCTCCAGGTTGAAAGGCTACAGCACGATGGGATTCATCATAAACCAGCTTTCTGTCTTGCTGTCGGGCTTCAGTGTTTATACGAGCACGTTGGCGGCTCTCTGCGAGCCGTAAAACGTATTCCTCTGAAGAGGATGGAGATGAATCCACATGGCAGGTAAAGAAAGAGACGTCCAGGAGAGAAGTAGGGGAGCGTCCATAAACTAGGTAAAATGGTGAGTAGCCGGTTGTCCGCTGAATAGCCGTGTTGTAGGCGAAAGTGACGAATGGTAGGACTACATCTCAGTTCTTGTGGTCTGGTTGAATGTAGGCGGTGATCATGTCAGAAAGAGTGCGGTGGAAACGCTCAGTGAGGCTGTTAGTTTGGGGATGATAACTAGAGGCAGTCTTGTGAGTTGTGCCAGAAGCGCGAAGAAGTTCGTTCACTAGTTGTGAAAGGAAGGCCCTTCCACGGTCACTGAGCAATACACGTGGAGCACCATGACGCAGTATAATGGCTCGGAGGATGAAATTGGCAATTTCAGAAGCTGAACCGGTAGTGACGGATACCGTCTCGGCGTAGCGCGTCAAATGGTCAACGGCTGTTACTATCCATCGGTTTCCAGCAGCACTGACTGGAAGGGGGCCATAAAGATCGATGCCTACAACTTCGAATGGTGTGGCTGGGCACGGAAGAGGCTGTAGTGTACCGGCTGGAGCAGATGTGGGTAGTTTTCTAGATTGACAGGTAGTGCAGGACCCAACGTACCGAGCTACACTAGTGGTAATACCTGGCCAATAAAACCGACTTCGAAGGCGATCGTAGGTTTTGTGGTAACCAAGATGACCTGCCGTCGGATGGTCATGAAGTGCTTTGAGGACTTCGGACCGAAGTGATCGGGGTAGAACGGGAACCCAGCGCTGACCGTCAGGATGGTAAATTTTGCGGTACAGCACCGAGTTGTCCAGCTTAAACTGCGAGAGTTGGCGACGGAGCCTCGCATTAGGTGGACGGGAACTGCCAGTGAGGTAGCCTATAATACGTCGACAGTATGGGTCAGCTAGCTGTCGAGAAGAAAAATCGTGCGGGTCGTCCGAAGGCAGCTGGTCCATAGAGGCGAGAGAGCAAACCGCCGTAGACGTGGTCTCCGAGGGCGTGTTGTGCAAAGTGATTGCGGAAACGCTGAGGGGAGCCGCTGGTAGTGGGCAGCGAGAGAGAGCATCGGCGTCGCTATGCTTTCTGCCACACTTGTATACGATGTCAAAATCATACTCTTGTAGGTGTAGAATCCAGCGGCCGAGGCGTCCCGACAAGTTCTTGAGTGTCGAAAGCCAACATAAAGCATGGTGGTCGGTCACGATGGTGAAATGGCGGCCATGAAGATAGGGACGAAATTTCTGCACTGACCAAACGATGGCGAGGCACTCCTTCTCGGTGATTGTGTAGTTCCTCTCGGCTGCGGAGAGGACGCGGCTGGCGTACGCAACGACTCACTCTCGCGAAGAGTTGTCGCGCTGGAGGAGCACGGCTCCTAAACCGTGGCCGCTAGCGTCTGTATGGAGGAAGGTCGGTGCACCAGCGTGAAAGTGAGAAAGTACAGGATCGGTCGTGAGGGCACTCTTCAATTTGTCGAAAGCCGATTCACATTCCTGAGACCACTGAAAGGGCGTACCTGAAGCAAGTAGCTTATGCAGTGGTGCGGCTATGGAGGCAAAGTTTTGTATGAATCGCCGAAAGTAAGAGGCAAGACCAAGGAAACTTCGCAAATCTTTCGGCTTGTCAGGGCGAGGGAAGCGAAGGACCGCAGCAGTTTTCTCAGGGTCTGGACGAATTCCGTCCTTGCTCACAACATGACCGAGGACCTTGATAGATCTGCTGGCGAAATGGCACTTCTTGGTGTTAATTTGAAGACCAGCGCCCGCAAGGCAAGTCAGGACCTCGTCCAAGCGTTGCAGATGTTGAGAAAACGTCGATGAAAATACAACAATGTCATCGAGGTAACATAGGCAAGTTTTCCACTTCAGGCCACGCAGTACGGTGTCAATCAAGCGCTCAAAAGTTGCGGGCGCATTGCATAGACCAAACGGCATAACATTGAATTCGTATAGGCCGTCCGGGGTTGCAAACGCAGTTTTTTCTTTGTCCTCTTCGTGCATGGGGATTTGCCAATAGCCGGAACGCAAGTCGAGGCTTGAAAAGAATTCAGCACTTTGTAAAGAATCGAGGGCGTCGTCGATACGTGGCATGGGGTATACGTCCTTCCTAGTGATCTTATTGAGTGCTCGGTAATCGACGCAAAATCGTACGGAACCGTCTTTTTTACGCACCAGAACCACTGGAGACGACCAAGGACTGGTTGAGGGTCGGATTATCTCCCGTTGCAGCATATCGTCTACGTTTTCCTCAATGATTTTTCGTTCGGCTAGGGAGACGCGGTACGGACGACGATGCACAATGGATGTTCCGTCGGTCTGAATACGATGTGCTGTAGCAGTTGTCTGACCCAGGCTGGATGAATGAACGTCAAAAGAGTTTGCATGCTTTTGCAACAAATCAAGCAGCTGCTGCTTCTGCGAGTCTGCCAAGTCCTTGTTGATGGCTGCTGTAAAGGCCGAGGAAGCAGCGTGATCTCCAGGATGGCCTTTAGAGGAGGCAGGGGTAAGAGGCACGACGCATACAGGCTCCAGATCGGCAACGCAGGCGACAGTAGTGCCCCGCGGCAGTAAAATTTTATATGGTGTGGTGTTCGTAGCAGCGAGGACAGCTGATCCATCGTTGAAGCGAGCCACACCTGATGCGAGAGCTATGCCTTTATCAAGACAACGGGGCGATGGAGTGACCAAAATGTCACCAGAGTCGACGTCGTTGGACAAAACTGTGACTAATTGATGTTCGTTCGGGGGTAACTCGATGTCTACAGCAGCGATGAGTCGAAGTGGCCTGTAGGTTTCGTCACTAAGCAAGTGGTCTGTGTCAGTAAGATGGACGACACGTTGTGCACAACAAATAGCCGCGGAAGCAGACGAAAGAAAGTCCCAGCCTAAAATGAGTTCGTGGGAGCACGGGGACAGGACAGCGAATTGTATGTGATGAAGAATGTCGTCGATTAGCACACGGGCAGTACAGAGAGCGGAAGGGCGAATCATCGTTCCCTGGGCTGTAACCAGTGTTGGTCCATCATAAGGCGTCGTGACTTTTCGAAGACGGGTACACAAATCAGCACGAATAATAGAAAACCCAGCCCCAGTGTCCACCAAAGCATCAACGTCCACTCCCTCAACTGAGACTGCAATCATATTGTAAGGGCGCGCTGGAGGAATTGGAGTACTGTGAAGGAATGCAGTTTGTCCTCCAAAAACTGCATTGCTTAGTTTTCCGGACGCCGATCGGAAGCGAGGGAAGCAGGCTGAAGAGGAGAAGAAGAGCGACGGTAGGGCGATGGTGAACGGCATATGGTTGATCGAAGACTACTGCGCAGTTCACCGGATGCTGGCGGAGATGGAGACCGACCCGGCGGTGACGAATAACGACGGCCCTGGTACAAGGCTCCTGCGATATAGTCTCGTTCGCGTATGTCGTACCCTCGGCGCTCATCTTGCTGGCGCTTGTGGCAAAAGCGTGAAATGTGACCACAATAGCCGCAATAATAGCACGTAGGGCGAGTCGATCGATAAGGAGGGTGGTAGCTTGTGTTAGATGCACCGGGAGAGAGAGCAGTGAGAGGGACAGATGATGGCTCAGGCATTGGTGATAAAAAGCTCGCGGCAAAGCTTCTGGGAGGGGCGGCAGCAGCCGACGCGTACGTTCGTGGTGGCGACGTCGAGCTGACGGTGCCTGATGGTGCGGCGACGGCATGCGAGAACGATGGGAGAGTACGATTGACAGTGGGCTGCAGGTGGGCCATACGGGTCATGGACGTAAGCTCCTCCCTGATGACATCCCGCAATGACGTTGAAGAAGGTTGAATGGTACATACTGAAGGTAGTGTGAATCCCATTGATTCTAATTCTTCGCGTATTATCACCCTTATAGTTTCTCGTAGGTTTGGATCAGTCGTAATACGGGCCGCGTCACTGTCCGGTTGTAGGCGCATCGACTCAAGTTCTTCGAGGCGCTGACAGGTTGTCGCAACGTCAGCAACGGTAGCCGGATTCTGGATTGCAAGGGCATTGAATGCGACGGGTCCAATCCTTTAAGAAGCTGGCGTACCTTGTCTGACTCTGTCATTGGGGTGTCAACCCGGCGGAAAAGTGAAAGGACATCCTCGATGTAGTATGTATACGACTCCCCGATGTGCTGTTTCCGAGTCGCAAGAGCTTTCTTTGCAAGAGCTGAACGAACAGCCGGTGTGCCAAAGACATGGCGAAGCTGATCTTTGAAGGCTGACCAGTCAGGGATGTCGATGAAGTGGTTGAGGAACCACGTCTTCGCGACACCCGTGCGGTAGAATGACACGTAAGCGAGTTTGTAGGTATTATCCCACCGGTTAGCAGCGCCGACACGTTCGAAATCGTCCAGCCATTCCTCCGCATCTTCCCCGCGCATACCAGCGAAGGGATAGGGCTCACGCTGGAGGCTGTTAATGACGTGAAAAGGCGCGGCACGCGGTGGCGGAGTGGGAACGGTTGCAGCACCGACCTCTTCTTGGTGCGACATATTTCCGGACACCTGGCCCAAGTGGCGGCCTGAACGTAGCTCCATGGGGTAGAGTGGTCGAGAGGATGACGGGGGATCCAACAGCACGCTCCACCACGTATGAAGTCTTGGTTTGGAAGACCTTTATTAGGCCCGAAGAACCGGCAGCCGACAGCTGAGATGAACGGACCAAGATGATGATGCTACGTGACAACAATGAGGATGCATGAGCAAGACATGATAATGGTGATAATGTACAGATGAAGAGGATTGGTATACTAAATGCCCACAATATATATATATATATATATATATATATATATATATATATATATATATATATATATATATATATATATATATATAATATATATAACCCACAATAAAACTAAACCATGAAGACACATCACACAGCGCCAAGCATTTTTTTTTGCAAAAAACAGCGAAAAATCCTAAAATGGGATGCGTCTGTGAGAGCGATAGTTGATTGTGGGAATAGATTCCGTGGGGATGTGGTTTTTGGAATGGAGGCATGTGAATAGGTGTCTTTAAGCTATATTCTTTAGCTTTTAATTGATAAAACTCACCCGGTAACTAGGTGAAACTTCATCAATAGGAGAATATGCATGCAATCAAGAGCACAACAACAAGGCAACAAAAAGCGTCTTCCTCTTCTCTTGGGTGCATGTTTATCAATTTTGTCTCGCAAGCCGTATGAGGTATTAGCAGCTTATCTTTACAATAAAAGCTTCAAGGCGTCATCGGGTGTACGTGTGTAAAGGAAGAAGTGATGCTTTCTAGAGCTAACAGTGCTCAAAGTATATGCTTGTTCCAGATGACATTTCGTCCGTACTAGCTCCGCGTTATCCTTGTGGTTCGCGTGCTAAAGATTGGAATGCGCGCGAAATCTATAAGTGACGTTTACCTAACGCGGTGGGTATTTTTTCGTAATCATACATGCACGCGGGCTTTTTTTATTGTCACTCCTAAAACAATATAGAAATTAGATATATAAATGCCTCCAGCACGTGACGCTGTAGGTTCAACAAAAAATGACACATTCTTTTTGCTTCTCTTCTGAAAAGGCACAAAATTTCGATAACGTGTTCATTCGACAGCTAAAAAGAAAATACCGCGTCCCATTGTACTTCTCTTCGGCCGCGCCTGTATAGGTACGCGACGTTTCTCGACGCTGATCAATAAGACGTCATTCTGTTCCCGCTCTTCGAAGTAACGTTCTTTAGAAAAACAGTTCGTTGAAAGAATCGGTAAACCCTCACCCCTCACATTTATGACATTGTCTCACACAAGCAAATATTATTCTTTCTCCATGATCTGACGTCTATTCTCTCCCAGGAATTTTGAGTCATTGTCCTCATCGGGGATATATTGCAAGCCGGGTGAATATAATGGTGGTTGTTGTTGCAGACTTTGTTCTCCATTTATTTTCCTTTGCAGAATTTGGTATTGGAACTTCGCCATTTCAGAAACCGATAGACTTAGTGTCTTAGAAAACTAGAAAAGTGAGCGTCGGCGGCGTAGGCGTCAACACGAGTGAAGCAAAGGACAATGATTATGTGACAGCATGACCGTGATACGTCATCGTGATATCACATGATGGCTTAATCCATGACGTCATAATGACATCACTATTACGTAACCTAGCAAGACGTCATGCGATAACGTCATTATAGTCCCGCCGCGGTGGTCTAGTGGCTAAGGTACTCGGCTGCTGACCCGAAGGTCGCGGGTTCGATTCCCGGCTGCGGCGGCTGCATTTCCGATGGAGGCGGAAATGTTGTAGGCCCGTGTACTCAGATTTGGGTGCACGTTAAAGAACCCCAGGTGGTCAAAATTTCCGGAGCCCTCCACTACGGTGTCTCTCGTAATCAAATGGTGGTTTTGGGACGTTAAACCCCACAAAATCAATCAACGTCATTATAAAAGGTGCGCTGATCCAGGAGGCACTGCAAACGTCCTTGAGTAGCAAGAAACTTCCAATAACAGATCACGGAGGCCATGCAAAAACACGTTACGTGTACAAAGTTTTAGGGAAGAAGGTGTGGGGAAAGGATGGATCAGTACAACTGACTGTCAAAGAAAGAAAGAGGTTGGCGTTTGGTGTCCTGTGGTCTTAGGCAAATGCGTATGTGACCGGTCAAGCTTTATTTTTCAGTGCACCAGGAATCCTCAGCCGTACCTTGAAATTGCACAGTTCTGGCATTGTTGGCATGATGAGAGAAACACGTATAAAAAAATCAAGCAACAAACATGTAAGAGAGCAGCGTTCGAAGTTTTGCGCTGTTCTATTGCAATGATTTTTTATATACGGCGTTACGCTCATTGAATATTGTACTTGCTTTACAAGACATGTGTTGTGTATGAATCGAAGCAGTGTTATGTTGTGTCTTTTTGTTGCCCACGCCATATATTTGGTGCTCGAACCCACATTATACATTCACACAGCAAATGAAGAAAGCCATAGCAAGTGAAGGATAGGTTCAACGAACAGGTATAGGTGCCTCAGACAGGGCGGCTGGCGTTTGATAGAGGAAACTATATTCGTCAAAGTCATTTTAAAAGTATACGTCCTCGTATCGGAACGACGGCCAGCCTGGCTGAGACGCGTATACCTGTTAGTTCAACCTGTGCGGAGATTTCCGACCGCCGGCTTTTACCATCACTACAAGAGGTTGAGAGGAGTTACAAATATTGCACGTTTAACTGTCTTTTGCGCGCGATTTCCAAGCTCTAAGTGAGCTGGATTAAAAAAAAAGTTCAAGGATACTCCCCAACGAGAGTTGCTGTCGTATGACAGAAGCGGTACACGAAACGCGAAGACCTTATAAGGAAGCAAACTCGGTATGCAGCACCCTCTCCGTGTAAGACAGGCACAATGACGGCTGTAACAGGAAATTGTGCAATTTTCCGGCACGAATCGTGGTAAATCAGAGCCCTTTTCGTTCATTTATGCCCGACGTCCTTGCGTGGTTGCGTGCCATCTTTACGCACGGAAACGTACGGGTAAAAAAAAAGCCTTCGTAGCACGTAGGAAGGGATACTTTGAGGGATGTCAATGATTTCCTTCATACGCGGTCACGGTCAATTGAATGTTGTCGGTCGTAATTGACATAATGATAAACAGAGGAGCCTGTCTCGCTTCGTGCAAGCGACGACAGTCACTTTCCATTTGGTTGATGCTTACTACTTTACTACCATACAAAATAAAGGAAGAAAAGAGAGGACCTGATTGCTTTGGTCATGTTGTACGCCCAAATGACTGGGAGCATTACTTTGAAAGGTGGCCGGAAGTTCGCGCGTGCTTTTTTACTGGTAGGTACACAGCGGCCGAAATTGTCTGCCTTCAACAGGAGCCGTAAACGAATGCTGTAGTTATATCGGATGCTGGACGTACTTCGCTGAGGCCGTGCAGGGATAAGCTTCTTGAAGGCAAGGGAAGTACGCATTCGCCTGCGGATCAGCTGCACTGTGGATACGTGCTGGAAAGTGTGTGCAGTTATGCTTCCTGCCTCTTTCTCATTTGCCCTCTCATTGTCCCTCTACGCGTATGGCAGCCATCTTGACGTAGTGTTTTTGGTCAACCTCCCTTTTCTCCATTACCACCTCTCTTTCTCATTTTCATATTGATTTCTGAAACACTCGAGTCTTATCGTTATTTATCAGCCGATCGATTAGACATTCATTCATAAGTATTTAGTAGCTTGCAAACAAAGCGCGGCCCCCTTGCACTCTGCCCATCTTCTGCCGGTATTTCGCTCCTTTTTCTTGCTTCATCGTTTGTTGATAGTTTCTTTTTTAAGGCGATGCGCCCGTGACTTCCCAGCATAGATCAAGGAATCCCATTCCCTACCCGGCTCCCTTCTTCGTTCTCCACCCACGCTGCAGTGTTCGCCCTTCACGGCTCACTCGCGCACCAGCTATACATACTCACGTCGTATAGCGACGCCCCTCTATCGATACACGTCATCGCTGACGGCTTGTGAGAGTGGGATCTGACGAAATAGTGAGGCTACATGCAATGGCGCATGAGGATCTCGTCTGTGCTTTCAAAGCGGCGCGCAGTGCTTGTTGCGACTGCTAGGAATCCTGCCATCCATCTTAACCGTATAATCTGGCGCGGCAACCGTATCAATTCTTCTAGGTGTACTGTTGACTGTATACGTCGCTCAGGACGTTGCCCTTCCCCAGTGAGCGAGTGGTTGCGATAACAGTAGCAGCAACAACTATAGGCACCCCAGGGGCATTCGTGAGATGTATAGGCTGTCATCGAGATAACCTTCGTTAGGAAACCCGTCCTAAGTAGAGATGAAAAGCATTGGGACGCAACTTTGAGCATTTGCACATCGTAGACGAAGTGTAGCGTTTGTAGGCTTTACTCTTGACACGTCGGTGATCTCACAAATGTCTGAACTGTCTGGGCAAAGAGAATGACGAGTCCCTGTACTGCGCATAATCACTCTTAGCCGCAGCTGGGTGTTTCTCAGGCTGAAGCCCCAACGAACATTCCATTTTTTATGCCTTCTTGTTCGGAATATTGCTGTTTCTTTCGCCTTCCTTAAACGGCGTCGTTGTAGGTTAAAAGCTGTTTTGCGTATGAAGGAGCCAACAACAAGAGTGCTCGTCCCAGCACTCGTGTCATCGTCATTTTTAATACAGCACACTGTAATTACTCAGTATTGTTGTTGTCCTTGTTGTTGTTGTTGTTGTTGTTGTTGTTGTTGTTGTTGTTGTTGTTGTTGTTGTTAACTTTGTCTAGAGGGTTCAAGATGGAAGTGAGTTGAAATACGTGACGTCCATAGCATGGCAGTGAATTTTTCTGTGAACGCCACTGGACATAGGTTCATTGATTTCGTAGCAATAGATACGTCGGTGGTGTTCTCTCGATGTTTGTTTGTTTTATGAAAGGCATTACAACGTGGGGGCATGACGAACTTCGCGTAATGATATGATACGCCGGGCTTTATACGATAACCTAGATTAAACTAAATAGTCCACTTCGCGCCAAATTCCCAATCAAAATGAAGAAGAAAAACATATAGACACCGCACGTGCTCGAAGGCTGCAAAAAAACAAAACAAAAAGGCATGCACGGCTGTTCACGAAGTGCACCACTGGAATGGTTTACGAAATTGCTCTACCAGATAGGAATAGCTATGTTGGCTATACGGGGCGCTGCGTTAATGATCGAGCAATGGAAGAATAAGGACGGCTCGCATCTAAGCGTGCATGTCACAGTTTGTAGATGCACACCATACTTCACGCAGATTAGGATCCTAGGAAGAAGTAAAAGCAAGTTCGCATGGGAAACTTTGGAGGGAAACACGTTATCATGAGAGCATGTGTCCGATAGCGTGATTAAGTAAGAGAAGGACTGATCATGTTGTGCATGTGTCGACAAAAAGATGGTTTATATTAGCCTGTTTCCTCAAGGAATAAACAGTTGTAAGTGAGCGCCTGTGGCGTCTATGTGTTTTTATTCATCTGTGTGGTTGTAGATTCAGCGCGAAGTTGAGTAATCTAGACATGCACCAACTTGCCCAACCACGAGTTCTACTAGACGATAACCTAATTTCTAATAAACACAGATAAAAAGCTACATAAAGCTTATATGTTGTGACGAAAGTAGAAGTGCTGAAAAATAAACGTATAGAAGGGTTTTTCTTGTTAAATATATTGCATCGTGTATATTTTTCTTTTGATGAAAACTGGCCTTGGTATGTGTCACTTTTGTATCAAGCGTATTGCAAGGCGGAAGTTGTTTTGCGATCTTTGGTCATACTCATGATGGCAGCAATGAAGCAGTACACTGTACCTCTTTCGCACGAGAGATACTGGGTTTAATTCAAAGATTCGCTTGACACCTACTTCTTTTGTCATTGTGGAGAGATGAATTCCGACCTGGCGCTTGGTAGCGTATCAGTACTAATCTCGATAAGTTTGCGTATTTTTCTTTCTCTCTGCTGTCTTCCTCTCTTCCACAATTAGGCAGCATGCTGCCTTGTATGCATTGCAAATAATTGGCGTCTCTTCTAAACCCAAAACACAATCTCTTAAGCTCGTCTTTGGGTCGCTCCCTCTCACTACCCTTTTTATAATTCTAAATTTATGTAGGTGTGAATCCATGAGTTATAATTCTTCGTTGACATTAAATATAATTGGCATGGTCTTACTTTGCTAACAATTGGTAGCATTTCTATAGTTTGCAGTTTTCATGTCATTTACTCAATCCCGCATTTCATCATTACCACCAGCCTGACTACGCCCACTGCAGGACAAATGCCTCTTTCACGATCCGCTAATCAAGCCGGTCTTGTCTTTTCTGCTGCCACGTTATTTATACCTGTAAACTTTTTAATCTCATCGGCCCTCCTAACTTTCTGTCTCGCCTTCGTGTGCTTTCCTTCTCTGTTAATCTATTCTGTTACCCTTATTGACCAGTGGTTATCCTGCCTGCAGCTTCGGTTCTATAAGTACCTGCGTTACGAAGAGTAACTGCATACTCCTAAAGCCACATTGTCTTCCATAGCTCATCGCGCACTAAATGATATCTCCACAAATTATGTGCACCCTTAGAAGCTTAACACTAGCCCCGCTGCGGTGGTCTAGTGGCTAAGGTACTCGGCTGCTGACCACAGGTCGCGGGATCGAATCCCGGCTGCGGTGGCTGCATTTCCGATGGAGGCGGAAATGCTGTAAGCCCGTGTTCTCAGATTTGCGTGCACGTTAAAAAATCCCTGGTGGTCGAAATTTCCGGAGCCCTCAACTACAGCGTCTGTCATAATCATAGGGTAGTTTTTGGACGTTAAACCCCACAAATCAATCAATTCAAATAAATCAATCAATCAGAAGCCTAACAATATGCTCAGTGTTTTGTCTTGTCCGCGAGCTCAAACCAAATGTAGAGAGTACGAAGCCGACGAAACGTAAACCAACAAACACGAAAGTGCATAACCCTGCCAGACACACGACTCGACAGGATTGAAAAGTGAGTAGGCCATACATAGGGCCACATACCAAAGTTGAGATGACCGCAGTATACGACTGCGACTCGCTGTACCGTTGACGGTCGGCGTTAACCACCAGCGGTCCGTAACGGAGCATCGGCAAACTTGTCGCCATCTTTCTCGCTTATGTTCATACGTATATGCATCCTTCGTCACACGCACTCTCTCGGTGTCGACTCTTGGCGCCGGCTTAGCTTGCTTTATCGTTTCTCGGCACCACGTCCCGGACCGTGTGTCCGGAGGGAAGCACCGCCGTTTCCGACGGCTCTATCGACTCCGCCAACCAACCAGGCAACTCAAAGTGGCCCGCCTACCTTCTTGCTTGATTTAGCCGGATCACTGCATACGGCTAGATTCTGTTTCTAATTTTGTTTGGACTCTCTCTCTGTATAGGAAAATTCCGGCAGTATTCTTGCTGCTGCACATCTCGACCAGTGGGACAAGAACGGCAACTTACTGCAACAGTGACACTGCGTGCTTGGTTTCTTTTCTGTTTTCGCATTTTCGCCTCGTTCACTCGTTCAAGGAATGCCAGTTACTTTTTCTCGCCGAGGCTTCTGATGCAGCGCGACGAAGCGTTTAACTGAGCGCGGCGTGCGAGGCTTGCACCGGCACGCCTTCCGTTACTGTTCGGGCGTTACGGGCTGCCGGACACGGTTGCATGCGGCCTCGGCGACGTTTTATGTGTCACCATGAATGCTTCGTCTGTGTTAGACACGTTATTGCGAGATTAGAAAGCCGAAGAATGGCATCGTTATGCGAACATGTGTTTTTTAGCAAGGAAGCTGCGCCTGTTGGAGCTGTTTCCTAGAATTTCGCGTCGTTGGAAACACTCTCCGTGGAGCTCTATCCGTTATATTGAGCAAGCATGGAGGAAGATCGTGCATTGCAAGCCTATATGTCGAAAGTTTGTGCATTCTTTGTGTGAGAAATCACCTGTTCATGGAGGATCACACTAGAGCAGAAATCTCGCAATATACCACCTTATATTTATGTAACTCTAAAATTATTTTTTGTTAAGATGTAGGAAACAGGTTGAGTATTTACAACAACTGGTCATAGTTTCAATTGTACATAGATGTTCGCAGTATAAGGCTCATGAATGATTTGTCAAATGCTTCCACGATTAATGCAATGCAAGCATGCGATGGATGCGCCGCTTATATTTCTAGCCGACTACTTTTCATTCAACAGTCGGACAGAATTTAAGCTGCAATACTGACCTTCCATTGCTACGGCTGCTGCAAAGAAAAATATGTTCGTCGGGTTGGTTTATGCACCTATTCTCAAATTTCCCAAAGCTCATTTGTAAACTTGTAAAACAAACTTAGTTGGCGAAATTTCCCGCCACCACGTACGAAACTCACGAGCCCGCAGTCCACCACGCTCTGATCCAAATGGAATCGTACACATCTCCGCTGATATTTAAAGTATTTATGAACAGCATTGAGCCAAACTGCCCTAACTGCATGGAACGACGGAGTACGCTCCCCCACATGCAGTGGTCGGCACTTCATGACGCCTCGCTCAACTCTTCTGAGACATGGATACCGGTGGTCACCAGCCCGGACAACAACGTCTAAAACATTGGGCTGTCCAGAGGGCCCATGACTTGGCAGCGCGGCTCACCCTGCCCATCGGCATATGTGGGTGCGGCCCGCGTCTGAACGTCCTCAATTGAGGGAAATGGGCCCCTCACGGCTTCAATAAAGTTCTTCGGCTGATTGACTCACAAAAGCCGGCGTGTTGCAGTACAAGAAAGCACACACAACGTTCAGGTGGCATTTTCCCACCATAAAGCATAACAAAACGTGTCCAAGAGTGGTTGATTTATGTAAGGAGGGCAGCCATAAAACATTTATTGCTCATGAAGCTGGAGTACGAGAATAATTTGAAAACATGTCTCTTGTGTCTTTTAGCAAGCAAAATATTAATTGGTAAAATCGTGGTTTATCGCTCACTCAAAGAATTAGTTATAACGCAAAAGTGGAACATGTCTTTATAAAAATAGTGCTTATTGTGTAGTGATAAATGAGAGTTTGTACAATTTATATTGGCGTTTTGCACCTATAGCACCGTTTGACGTGGACACAGTCACGTTGACACCTATAGTGGCACATCCCCATCGCGACGACTAACACTCATGATCATTTATCTGCTGTGGTGACTGAAGTTTTAAAAGGGCCTCTCTGTAACCTCTTTTCTCTCCTTCATCCCTACCCCAGTGCGGGGCAGCAAACCGGATGTACATCTGGTTAACCTCCCTGCCTTTCCTTGCATCTTTATCTCTCTCTCTCTCTTTCTCTCTAAAGGGGCCCTGCAAAGCTTTTCGAGCATGATTAGAAAACACTGCTGATCGGTAGTGGAGGCTCCCAATAACACGAGAGCCAAATATTATAGCTCAGCACGCGGCCTAGAATTCACAATAAATTATCAAATTCAGCTAAAAATTACTTTCTCTTCTCTTGAAAAATGACGGAAGACGCTCAAAAATTCCTCGTAGAAGGCCATATATCAGCTATTGGCTGATTTGAACATGGCGTGCTCGATCGTTACAGGGATGACCGTGAGGGGCTACTACTTGTCCACGCGTACGCGCGTAAACACACTGAAAAAGCCGCGTATTAAAAAAAAGAACAAGTGCTCAAGGTCGCGAGGCGCACTTGACGTATTTTCTTTGCCCCTGCCATCCCTCCCTGCTTAGCTTCCAGCGCTTTGATCGGCACGAGAGAAAAGAGAATGCATTTGCAGCGTGTGACAAATTTTTGTAACTCCGCTCGTACCGGACGAATTCTTAAAATTCTTGCGGCGTTGAATTTGTGAGGCAATAAGCTATTTTAGTGAATTTACTCCATGATTACTGAAGAAATGTATTTCAGGGCCCTTTTAATGTATACCTGAACACATTGTATCGGTAATCATGCACAACAATGACGTCAATAAGAACACACTAAGCACTGCTACTCAATATGCGGGTCTTAATATATCGTCAATTATGCTGTTTCCTGAAACCCCAGTAGTATGCGTGAGGCCAGCGCTCACGCATACTGCGCTTCAGCAATGCGGGACGCAGAGGTTCGTAGCATTGAGCCACGAACGTGCACCAGCGTCTCACGTCCTGCTGGCCTCAGTTTCGCTCCACCAATGTACTACGCTTCTGCCGACATCATTGCCTTGCTGCAGCAGTTTTGTCATATGAGCCGGTGCTATCACCGTCGATGTAGTCCGCGGTGAAACATCGTTGGTGCATGTGGAAGCTGCACGACTTTAACAACGAGCTGTCACGCGCTAACATGAAGCGAAATGCAAAGGGCAGAACTGTGTCGGCGACACTCTGATGCTCACTTGGTCAGAGTTTTCCCCTGCTATCTAAAACCTTTAACCACGGCCTCCAAGCCTGCGCACCGGCGTGCAGTCTCTGACGCCATGCTTTAACTGCGTCATGCCGCATTACTTCTCTTGAGCACTCACAGGCGGTAGCATCACCCCACTTCGCCAACAGAGAGCGTGGAGCGAGGGAGAATGTGGGAAAGAGATAAGGTGTGTTCGCACTGCGGTTTCAGCTATTGCCTCAATCGCTCAGCCGGTAGAGCTTCGGGTGCTCTCCGTCATTCCCTAAAGAGCCAGAGGCTCGACGCCCGGAGGGGCAACTTTTTCTAGAAAGTTTTTAGATTAAAAGGAACTCTGAGTAGCCTGTGTGATGCTGTCCCTCCGTGTTTCCGTGCGTACGCACCGCACCACGCTCCCCTCGCCGCAAGTGTTGGGTAGGTGCCAAGTAGGTTACGCCTTCCCTTGCAGTGCACGGTTACGTCTCTCTCCCTCGCCTGCCACGTTCTCGCCGTGTGTCACCTCTCTCTCACTTCACCATCTCCACCGCTAGCAACGTTCGAGAGCATATCGAGTGAACCCTCTTTCGACTCATTTATCGCGATGGAGAGGACGCCGGAAAGGGAAGCTTCATCACCCGCCGAAATACGCGCCGAAGCGATTTGGTCTAACCCGGCCGTCGTTGGCATTGCGAGGGTTAGCAGAGCTGATCATGTTCGCGATTGCTGACCTCGCGTCTGCAACACCGACGAGGTGCGAGCCAGGCAAGCCGAAGACAATCATCGACAGTGGAAGACCAACAGCACTGGCGAGGTGCAAGTAAAGCTGACTGATCACGTTCGAGAATGGAGACGGCGCGCATGTAACACCGACGAGACGCGAGCCAAGGGAAGCCGAGCGAAAACGTCTTCAACGCTAAAACTGTTTCTTGGGTGAGTTGGTTCATGATTATTTAGACTGATTTATCAGCGCAAAAAAGACAGGTCACATAAAAAGACACACACACCGCGCTGACAGCGTGGTATGTATGTTTCTAAATGTCCCGTCTTTTTTGCGCTGATAAATCAGTCTAAATAGTCTTCAACGCGTCGGTAAGACCGACGAGACGTGAGCAAAAGTAGCCGAGTGGAGAGAGAAAGAGGGAATAAACTTTATTTCAACAGGCAGTCCAGGGTTTCATTGTGGCTGGAGCCCTCTTGTAGAGCACCACTGGCCGCGGCGGCTTGAGGGGTCTGGTCTAGGGTCACCAGTTGGCTCCCCAGTGCCAGCTACAGAAGCCGTGCTTTCCAAGACCACGTTGTGAGTGTTTCGCATGAACGCACCAGCTTAGATACTGCATGGGCTGGTTGCTCTGAACATTGGTAGGTGATGTGTGGCTGTGTGGTCGCTACACCAGGGACACATCCATGTTGTGTATAGCTGAGGAAAAATCGCGTGTACTCTTGATATGTGCGGATATGTGTTTGTTTGAAGGCGGCGTCAGTACCTGGCTTGCTGGCTGCTTAAGTTTAGGTGTGGAAGGGCGTACTTCTCTTTTGTAAGGCGTTGGTTTTCCAAGATCTGCTTGCTTGTTGTGTTGTGTTCTTCATGGGGCTTGAGAGGTGCCCTGAGGAAGGTCTTGCGTAAGCGCCGACAACGGAAGGCCAACGTCGGCAAATTCTCGACGTCGTCGTCGTCGTTGGCAACGTCTCAAAAGCGCCGCGCGCTCTCTGTCGAATCGCCTGCTGATCGCCATGCGTAGCGCTGCTACTTCGAGTCCCATCACAGTCCCCTTTGAGAAGATGTTGTAAATTTTTTTAGGAGCGAAGCTCCTTATGGCGTGGCTTGGGCGTCTTTCGTATGTAACCACCAGTGGCACATACCCGAATTAGGTATAACACTTTACCTCCAAGGTGGTGCCAGTGAGAGATTTTTTCTGTGCGTTGTTTAACAATAAAAAATAGTGCTCAGTGTACATGGCAATGGCTGCTAATGGGGAATGAGAGACATGAGCATTCGGCTTTTAGTCAACGCGCACACTGCGATCCCCATTAGCAGCCATTGGCATGTACATTGAGCACTATCGGACAAGAAAGGGATGCTACATTATACTCGCTGGGTGAAACCTCCTTAGCTTTAGAAAGGTTTAGCGAGCATTGAGCCGCAGTGCCATGAATACAATGAACTTGTATATACCATGAATGAACTCAAGGTGGTTAAAAATGAGTAGATACGAAGCGCAAGCCGTAAGAAAGTAAAAGCCGAATTCTCCTGTCTCTCATTTCTCATTAGCAGCCATTGGCATGTAAATTGAGCCCTATCTGACAGGGAAAGGTTGCTACGTTATACTCGCTGGGCGTAACCTCCTTGGTTTTCGAAAGGTTTAGCGAGCGTTTGGTCGCAGTGCCAGGAATACAGTGAACTAGAATATACCAAGAACTCGAGGTGGTTAAAGGTGGGAAGTGGACCCAAAGCGCAGGCCGTAAGAAAGTGTGCGTGTGCCACCTCTCGTTTATTCCTTGGAATGTGCGCTGGATGGCGGTGCTTCTATATGGGGAATATATGATAAAAAGATGCGAGATGGGACTTGGAGTGTTGAATAGATGAACGAACGGACACACAAACAGATGCATGGATGGACGCATGAACGGACACAGGGGCGGATGCACGAAAGAACGCAGGGACGGGCGCACAAAAAGACGCATGGACGGTCACCCAGACGGACGCATGGACGGACGAATGCTTCGCCCCACTTTCCATCATTCACTCCGTGGATATGCTGCCATTTTTTTTATAATTTGGGTGCCACGTGTGGGGTATCAAAATGGCGAGCAAACCGCTAGGCTACGCTCCTGGAGCGAACGGACACAGCAGACGCGGTCGGTACAAACCAAACAACATACATACATTTATTTAACCAATTTAGACAACGATATCGTCCGCCGAATCGATACATCAATCGGTATTAACACGCTAGGACATCGTTACACAATAACATGACAAACACACTAACACACCTGAGGCGGTGTCGCCAACGCTCGACTTCCCACGAGGGCCCCGGCGCGCAGGCCCGCAGTGCCACGCGCAGAAGAGACTCGCTCAACTCTCGCCCGCCACCAAGGCTTGCTTCCGCCAGGGGTCACTGCCGGCGATACCACTGTAATAACCATGATGATGATAGTGCTGCTCAACACGAACACAACGCCATCTGTCGCCCGGCGGTTGTCACCCCCGAAATGCGGCTTTTGGCCGAGACACGCTCGCCACGCGGCGCAAACAACTATACAGGAGGTGTCACACTCCCACACAGGACACGAGGGTCCGCAGGGAAATGAAGCGGCCCACACCCCAGGGTGACACTGGGCATAGCTCGGGGCACTGTTTCGAAAATAAACGCTTACTTCTCTCTCTCTCTCTTAGTAGCACCAATTTTACAATGTCATGTCCTTGATGGATATACGTGACTGAAGTCAAGCGGACCCCGGCATAAAGCACTTACATGTCAAAAGAAAGTGCCATAGACACGTCTGCGAAATACCGGCCCCACTAGTAAAAAAAATCCTCCCACATATTCCCCCGGAGAAACTCGAGCAAATGCGCCGCAGAGTGGTGGGGGTATCGCGTGAATGTTGCGTAATTGGGTATGGTTTGGGAATTGTTATTTCGTTTCAGGGGCGAAGCCCCTTATGCCGTGGGTCGTACGTCCCATGTCGTCGTAGTAGCCAGTTGCATTGCATTTAATGTCAATAAAAACGGTGTCACGGCATATCCACGTAGTGAATGATGATGAGTGGGACGAAGCATCCGTCAGCCCGTCTGTGCGTCCGTCCATTCGTGCGTCTGCGTTTCTCCCGTACTTAGTTTGATGATCGACTAGGGTGATTAACTTCCCTGCGGAAAGTTTCGTGCCGATCGTCATCATTCACCTCGTGGTTATGCTGTAATTTTTTTGTTCTTATTTATTGAATGAAGGGGACGCGTTTCCTTCAACGTGTGGTGGGATGCCGATGTTGGGTTGTGCCTTACGCCCTTGAATGAAATACAAGTAACGGCATCTATTATTAGTCTCTCCTGTCCTCCTCTCCTGCGCTTTTCCCCGACGCTCGGTGCTCCCTTTGGCCGAAAGCTATACGTGCCCCTCGCGCGCGTTTTTGCTTGCTCGTTTTTTTGTTTTTTTTAGACTCCAGCTCGACGAGCTTCGCATGTGGGGAGTGGGTATCGCTCCTCTTCTACGGAATTCCGCTGCGTGGTTTCTGTGCGTATGTGTTTGCGATTCCCCTTTGGTGCACTTGTGGTTACTGCATACGCTAAACTGCCGGCAAGCTTCTTTTAGATTACGTTTGAGAAGCGAGACGCTCCATAGTGGAAGATCTGGCTGCATAGAATCTGCTGGCATGAAAACCATGTCGATTGTGCAAGGTACGCGGGCATCTTTTTGTCTTTTTACATTTCACTAACATCGTTAGGTTTTCGTCATTCCAAGGGTCACATAAGGAGGTTTTGGGACGTTAAACTCCACATATCGATCAATCAAGGGTCACATATTCATATTGAGTTTGTGGACGCGAGCATGCGGCGCGAGGTGCGAGACGCGAGCATGCGCAGTGCAGGTGTGGACGACACCACGGACGCCGGATTTGAGAGGATTTGCGAGAAGGCGCAACTATATAATGCAACGCAATTAAAAATGCGACGACAAACGTTGTGCAATGGCAGAGCTCTGATACTCGGACATCTTTCAATTTAAGGAATATTTAGTGTTGAGGGACACTTGCGAGGTCCCGCGATCACAATATGAGGTTTTTGTTCTCAAGTAACACGTCGGAGCCCCGCCGCGGTGGTCTAGTGGCTAAGGTACTCGGCTGCTGACCCGCAGGTCGCGGGTTCGAATCCCGGCTGCGGCGACTGCATTTCCGATGGAGGCGGAAATGTTGTGGGCCCGTGTGCTCAGATTTGGGTGCACGTTAAAGAACCCCAGGTGGTCGAAATTTCCGGAGCCCTCCACTACAGTGTCTCTCATAATCATATGGTAGTTTTGGGACGTTAAACCCCACAAATCAATCATTCAGTAGCACGTCGGAAGCTTGCAGATTTCTCACGAGGGCTTTTGACCAGCATCACAGGAAGCCTCTTATCAGGCTTTAAAAACAAGGGCTCAAAAGCGGTTCAATCAGCAAAACACCCGAAGAAAACCACAGCGGTCATCGTTCATGTGCGTAAGGCGACACAAAATTTGAAGAAAATTAGGAGCAGGCGAGGCGTTAGGATGTGGCCTTTTGCCATACATAAGTTTGGTAGTCTGTGTCAGCAAGTAAATCGAGAGATCAAGACGAAAAGATGCATTAAAGAGTATCGGGAGAAGTTTGTTGAATGCTGTGATGGTGTTGTCTGTAAGATTTTTCCTTCTTGCGAGCGTTATTACGTTGGTCAAACGCGGTGCCCTATTGTTCGCATGCTGGCGCACTAAGACAAGGTTAAAAAAAAGCCATAATCAGTCCACTGTCTCTTCGTTGTAATAGTAGTAGTTGTAACTTTATTTCATTTCTTAAAATAGATTTCATTTCTTGAAATGATTCAGATTTCCAGCCATCGTTTAAAGATTAGACTTTCCTGTCAATATACCACGACGAACACGCGTGTGCCTTTTCTGAATATTGTTATCTCTACAACGGCGGCAAGGCATGTGTAAGCCTTGCTTCGATTTCCACCTTCCCAATGAGGTTGATATTTATGTCGAATGGGGCATTTTTATTGCCCCTGCGCAAGCTGATACTTATTTTTAGCTTTTCTGTTTCATTGCGATTGTGGTGGAGTCACAATCGCAATGAAACAATATATATGTAAACAAGAAGAGTAAAAATAAAACATACTTGGTTATTAGCCAGCACCCATGTTTATGTCTTGTCAATGATAATAAAATAATAGCTGGTGTTTTACGTACCCAAACCGCGATGTGATTATGAGAGACGCCGTAGCGGAGGGCTCCGGAAATTTTCACCATCTGATGTTCTTTAACGTGCACTCGCATCGCACAGTTCGCGGGCCTGTACTATTTCGTCTCCATCGAAATGTGACCGTGACACGGCCGAGATCGAACCCGTCAACTTCGGGTCAGCAGCCGAGCACCTTATTCACTGTTCCACCTAGGCAGACTGTTTATGTCCTGTTTTTGTTCCGTATTTTCGGTACTGTTCTCTAAATCATGAACCAATCAGCCCACATGCATATTTAGTAGACAAGTCTTAATCAAAAAATGATTTAGTAGTTAACTTGTGAAGATAGCATTCGGTACTCGAAGGTTGGCCGTGCCCGATTTGATTTATTAGTAGAGATTAGACGTTTAATCTGCCTAGCAACGAGCGTTACTAGACAGAGCATATCGTGAGCTGCCCGGCTACGTACTAATAGTGCCACAGCTAAGGCATTGTCTAATGGAGGGCGAGTTGCCTAAGTTCTTTACTAAAATGTCTGATCATTCCGGCATTCAGGCTTTCAGACGGTGCAGGCTAAGTAGTTGGAAAAAAGAAATTACGCAGTATCAGTGATGAACCGTCCAAAAACATTTCAGTGAGAAGCGAAAGCTGCTCTAAGATACATCTCAATAATGACCTCTTCAAAGAAAGACATGTTGTAATCGTGATTGTTTATTGTCCTCTGTAGAATATCAACAGAAGATACTTGCTGGCAGGCAAGACGATAGCACAGACAGACAGACAGACAGACAGACAGACAGACAGACAGACAGACAGACAGACAGACAGACAGACAGACAGACAGACAGACAGACAGACGGACGGACGGACGGACGGACGGACGGACGGACAGACGGACAGACGGACAGACGGACAGACGGACAGACTGACAGCCGGGCGGACGGGCGGGTGGACAGACAGACAGACAGACAGACAGACAGACAGACAGACAGACAGACAGACAGACAGACAGACAGACAGAGAGACAGACAGCCGGGCAGACAGACAGACAGACAGACAGACAGACAGACAGACAGAGAGACAGACAGCCGGGCAGACAGACAGACAGACAGAGAGACAGACAGCCGGGCAGACGAGCGGGCGGGCGGGCGGGCAGATCTCAGTGCCAGCCTTCAATAATGGCCGACAAACTGTTAAGATAATAAAAATGGTATCAAGGATCTCGTATCCCAGAAGCATGATGTGATTATGAAAGACGCCACAGTGCAAAGATCCGGAAATTTCGACCACTCCATGTTTAACGTGCACTGAGATAGCTTAGAACACGGTGCTCCAGTACTAATTTCGCCTCAATCGAAATGCGAGCGTGATGCCGATATCACACCCGCGACTTCTCCAGACTTCTCAGACAAGCATCAACCACATTCTCTTAATACTAGAGAATGTGGTTGATGCTTGTCTGAAAGTACTAAAGCGTGTCCACGCGGAAAGTCGTCACTGTATAGTTTGCACTTGCGAAGCAGTTATAAAATTGGGTCCATATTATTTGGGCTTTTTTTGTTGTAAGGTGTACAAGGTGGCGCGTCATACATTGTAGTGCATGTGCCATATGTTGTGTCGAAAGAAAACGTCGTTAATGGCGAGGCCAGGGTTTATTCGCATCCTAATAACTGTTGTATTTGTGTTGTCTTTTAGCGCAATCAACTGAGGACAAGTGTTATTACAATAATGCGTCGCGCGTGCTTTCGACGCAAGTTACATGCAGTGCACTTAGTCAATAACCTCGCAGCTACGCAACAATCTTGCGATACAACCGGTAGTGCGCTACAGCCAACGCATGGCGCAACGTTTGTGGTATCAACACAAACAAATTAAGCACCCACTCTATTCAAGTACCTTTCATCCTCTGTCACTATTGGGTGACTTGATCTATTGGGGAACATGTTTGCACGCAGTCGCTACTCAGTAACAGCACAGTATACTCGCAGAAAATGAACCATGTCGTCCATTACGTATTAGTATATTGCTGCATTTTTCAATACATCTACAATTGGCGCTGAACATATAATTGCACATAATAATATCGATCTTTGGTATGTAATTCTTGAAGAAGGCTTTGAACCTTCAAGGAATAAGTATGCACCATTATACATTGAGACACTTCGTTTGCGCGTTCATGGGCGTTTCGGGACTGCAGCTAAACTCGGCCGGGAACTGTTCGGTGTTCCGAAGTGCGATATTCCACTCTCTACCAGCGTTGGGAGCATGGTTCTCTGACCCACCGCCCTTTTCGCAGCTCTGCAGCATCAAGTAGATGAAGAACAGCTGCTCTCCTGTCAAAAAGCGGTTCGGAGGTACTGAAAGAGCAAGTGGGTGCTCAGACATTCTGGCGGCCTTAACAAAACGCGTGAAAGAAAAGTTAGCTTCAAGCACATCGCGGGTTCTTTCGAAGCGATCTATCAGTGAAGCTTCAGGTGAGCTTAGGCATGCCTCAAGCTCCCGTAGTTTGTCCTTGGTTTTTCCCTCGAGCCATTGGTCATAAACTCCTGTCGAAGCACGTGTCTTTGAAATGAGCGCATCGAAGGCGCAGCGCATCAGACGAGGTCCCGCACGAGATAACTGCATGGCATCCGCGCCCTTGTCCTTGGCTCTCGATACGTTAAACACCAGCAAGGGAACATATATGGTGTCCGGGTAAGGCTCGTACCAACAGTTTGGGCTGAAAGTGGAACGGCTCCAACGCTGTGCCGAACCACGTGCGAGTGATGCCAGGAAAGTGCGCTCGTGGTAGATGACGTAGGTGTCAAGGGCGTTGCTCTCGCCTGCAGCGCCCACCTGGAGCGCCTGAATGTACGCATCGATTGCGACGCTGTCGCTCAGCCACTCCGGTCCGGCGACTACCAGGCGCGTCGTGTTCAGCACGCTTCGAATAATGTCCTTGGACGCTGGCGTGAAGTATGTAGATTTGTCAATGTCGTTCCTGAATTCCGTGATAACATCTTTCGTGAAGTTTCGAAGCCCGGAGATGGAGACGTGCTCGTTGAGATCCGTGAGAACACCCAGGTTCACCACTGGAAAAAGAGCCTTTTCCGCGGCTCGCAGGCACAGTTCCCAGCGAGGCAAGTTGCCCCTACGCTTTCCGTAAAGAAGCGCGCTATCAAATTCGGTGAGTCCATAATGCGGGATGAACGGGGAGACCTGAGTCATAAGTCGAACGCCGAGGTAGTTCATTACGGTGGCGATGTCAGTGTCGTCAGCGAGCTGTACTATCCCGCTCACAGCGGGGGCAGGTTGAATCATGGCTTCCGTTCTTTCACCAGAGTAAAGAGTCGAATTGACATCCTTGAAGATTTCTTGCAGGAAAATGGCAAGCGGCGGCAACTTCTGCAAGTTGACCATAATGGTGGCATTGTCCGTGGGCGTCACATCGGCGAGCTTCTCCAGGTCGGTCGCGAATTTGACGATGTTCAAAGTGAACGACGGTGGCATGTACTGCTTCTTCAACGCTTTCATAGCCGCAAAAGCAGTGCTGGTGTAAAGACGAACGGCCTCATTCACGTCGATACTGTCATTATTAGTTATCGTATCGGGGAGCCCTATAGACACTATGGCGGCGTCTAGCGTTGAATGAGTGGAACATACACCGACTCCGAGCAACGATGCGGTTCCTGTCAATCGAAGTATCTTCGCTGCCGTTCGCCACACTGAGAGAGTCTTTCTTACCGGTGGCGTGAGTGGGAATCCGTCGAGAGAAACACGAGACATAAGCTCGAGCAAAGGATCCCATCCGGTATCCTCAATGCGTGTATTGTCCATGCACTTTCGATGAAGGTCAATGATTGGCTGCAGCTGGCTGTTCTTTTGCGATGATTCTTCTTGAAGGTAGGCGTAGAATTCACCTTCGAGGAAAGCCGCAAGATCGTCGTCCACTGAAACGAAGGACCCTGGAGATGGTGTGGCGTAGCTCCCTTCCCACTGTCGACAGACAAATGCGCGAAAATCGTCGCATGGGTTAACTTTGTCCCACGAAAGAAGGCGGCTAAGATAGACCGAGTCCCTAATGCAGCTTGGTGACTCACAAGTGACCTTTTGATGGTGTTTATGGGGACTGGCGTGTGGTGCCGTACTGTCACGTGGAAGGAAAATAAAGATGACGACCAGTCCAAAGCCCACTAAGAGGAATGCCGCTAACGGATATAGAACATGCTCCTCGCTGGATATTCTGCCGCCGTGCACCTCGTAGTCCTCAGGGCTGGCGGCCTGGAACAAGGGTGCATGGGCTTTTTCATACTTGACGGACCCTCTGTCACCGGGTGCTACGCTTGAGCGCGTGGTGGCAGAAGGACGCCTACATGGAAGCCAAGTCCCGTTTCTGTGCGACTCCGCGATGTCGACTAACGTTAAGGCAACGGTGGGCCTGGTTTTAGTGCTGATGGCGGCTTGCTTGCACTGTTCACGGCTAACGAGGTTAACATGTTTGCTAGATTCTGTGATTTGAGACGCTTTGAACGACGTCGAGCGGTGTTTGGAGCCTGGAGATAAGCTCCTTTTATGTTTCCCTGCCAAGAGGCGTCTCCCAGCGTGCTTTTCCGAATGCTTGTGGGGATCGCCCAAACTGATCCTGCTAGGCGGTCGCCCGGATCCATGACGTGTGAGGTGGGCAGGATCCCTGTATTTATTCGGTTTGACATCGGCTACCTCTAGGTTTTCAGACGTGGGCACACGCAGAAGAGGGTGCTCTACTTCAAAGGCATCACCAGTTGAACTGTGTTTTTTGCCGGGTGTAATGTCGCCAGTAAGTCTAGGTGCGGAAGTTTTTGCGTCATCTAATTTGTGCAATGCTAGGTTGGTTTCCAACAGCGATGTTGACTTTGCGGACCGTAATGTGCCACCAACAGATTTGGCGGCTTCTTTGACCTCTCTGTTATCACGAGCTATTGTCTTGCGTTTCTTCCGAGAAGTTAGAGAACGATGAGGAGTTACCTTTTGAACGCTCTTGCGGCTGGACGTGGTTATATCCGACTGGCCATCCGGTAAGGTGATGTGCTTCTTCGAAGCCATCTTCTGAGGCGTGAGCTTTTCCCAGGAAAGCTTCTTTGAAGGCCTTTCCGTGCTCGCTGGTGCCTTCTGTCTGGAAGTGTTCTTGCCTGCCGAATACTTTTCGAGTTGCTTGATTGAGGGTGAACTTCCTGCGGCTTCTGGCTTTGCCTTTGCAACTGACGTCCACATCTTTGTCTTGGCAGGCGACTTCTGCTTGGTATTGTGCAGCATATCTTCCGATGTGGAAGGGAAGCCTTCGCTAGAGCTTGACATGCTTGCGGTTTTACGACTGATGCCCTATCTTGCTTCTTTGAAGCACCTCCTTCTCAGCGCTCGCGCTTGTTGTGAACGCTCATGGACGATGATGATTCCCACGGGGGTATTTGACAAAAAATATGTAGTTGTTCTCTAAAGTTACTGTCTTGACATTAAATAACGATGAAGGATGAAAAAAAGAACATTTATAGTTGGGACACAAAATCAATAATCAATTCTAATATTTTATTGTCTTTTTGAAATAGTATTATTTCTTGTTCATATTTTGACTTCATATCTGCAGTTTTGTAGTCATGTGATCTGAAGAGACAATATTTTTAATTTGAGGATAATTCTCAACTCATTATTATTGTTAATCCACAGAATATAACTAAATGTTTAGGAATTTTTTCGTTAACTCAGATGGGTTCGAGGTCAACGAAAAGTTTAAGATTTTTTTCGTTAACTCAGGTAGGTTCCAGGCTAATCTCCCGCCTAGCTGTGTCTCACGTATACAAGATCGGCATACCGTCACACGCAAATGTAGAAATATCTGAACTTGACGTTATGCGATGTGTCATTGTCCTAATTCAGGCACCCAATATGCGATACAGAAAAAATAAAGAGAAGAAGACGAAAGAAATGATCAACGTCATGAGAAAATAACATTCCATGCGGGAAAGTACTGGGCTCTCTCGGAATATACGCCGACGTCTCCCTGTTTGCAACTATTATCACCGCACAGTAGCTCATCTTGCTGGGTTGTCGCCCGCGATGAAACGACGGCCGTCTTCAACACGCCCGTACGTCGTATACCGAGCAGTGACAATTGCTAGAAAAAAAGAAGAAAGCGTTTCTGTACACGTATTGTTTTTGTTCTTTACACGCGTGTCCTTACATATTATGAGAGTCACCTTGTTTCTCTTTGTTCAGCCTTCCAAAAGAGCGTTCGTCCATTCTCGCCTATGATGGTAGCGCGCCGAAACGACGCTGTCATATCGTGGATCTGGAGGCTCCCACTGATGTAGCCTGCCATCCGGTGGTCGCTTAGCGGTAAGAAATAGGAGCATTGGCATTTATAGTGTGTTGTTATGCGCATCGGCATCGTGCCGCTGGCGGACGAGAGTAGTTCATGTGACAACGGAAGTATAATTTTACAAGGTGATGGAATATATAGATATTGGAGAATAGAGGGAAATCCTCTTCCTTAACAACAACGATGACAATGATGACGCCGACAACGGCTGAGGATCGTTTGCAAATGTTGGCCAACAGCCCACAGTGGGTATGAGCCACAAGTGAATGTCAACAAGAACAAGAACAAGGATCGTTTTGCGGCATACCAACTCGGGATACCCTAGAGCAAGGGTCTCGAACGCAGCTCTGTTTACAGGCCACAGTCACAAAAACTGACTTTCGGAAGGGCCAAGACAGTTACGAAAACAAAAAAAAAAAGTTGGGAGGAGGAACAGATAGGCTGTCCTGAATGGCATATAACGTTGCCATTTGAAAGAATACCTTCCCCATATCTCATGTATGGGCCACTTCTGAAGTGGATTTGTTACAAAGATCGACACTTTATAAGATGACTAAAATCCGGACGCCGATTATGAAATGTAGTTTTTGTTTCACTGTTGTGTATCAATCTGCGATGACAACATGGGGTGCATCGGCCAATAAAATGCTTTAGATCTATCTCGGCCGCGGCTGTCGCATTTCGATCAAGGCGAAATGGTATTGTGCGAAGCGGGTGCACGTTAAAGAACACCAAATGGTCGAAATTCCCGGAGCCCTCCACTAAGGCGTGTCGCATAATCATATATAGGGGTTTTTACATGTAGAGCCCCAGTTATTATTAATAAAATGGTTTAAATAGGTCATGCCTATGTAGCTCGCGAACATACTGAAAATAATAATAAAAGAGGGGGACTCTAAGACTTCGCCTTTAGAAATTGAATGTAATAGCGAAGTCCTGTTCATAGGGCGTACTTCAAACACCTAATGCGTGAAACCTTTTCGAATTTGCTATGTACCCCCTACGTAGCCTGAAGGGAATAGGGGCAGTTGTGTGTGTGCCTTTTGTAGTGGGGTACCCGCTTTCATCTATGGGGCCATTATGAAAATCACATATTCTGACGCCCTTTGACATGTTTATAGTTATATGATGACATGATGGTAGTTATGGCATGATGGCATGACATGATGACATGATGGCATTACATGATGGTAGTTATAGCACGAGAACAGAACGACAAAAAAGAGACAAGAAGGAGACTTCGCCTCCTTCTTGTATCTTTGTCGTCGTTTTGTTCTCGCTCTATAACTACCCTCATGTCATACCAACTAGCCCAAACTGCCACACTTTTAAGCCCTTTGGCAAAGGACGCTTGTACCATGCATTATTACTGCAATACTTCATGTTGCAGTGTGAAGCATGTATAAAAGATGCGTGTGTTTGTGAAGCATGAAAACAAATTTCAATGCATTTCCAAGCAGAACAAGTTATTTTCACTGTTTTACAAGTAGAGGCGTGGCCATGTGGTGGAACATCCGCTTGCCACGCAAGCGACCCGGGTTCAAACCCCACTTAAACCCAAACAACCCTGGTTTGGTCCCCACTCTGCTCGAGAATTTTTAGGGACGAAGCTTCTCTTAGTCTAGCCTTGTCCTGCGTATGGCGTAACCGAGAGAAGAAGAGACGAGAAAAAAGGAAGGCAGTATTTCTCGAACAGTATAATAGACGGCGCTGTCTCATAGAAGTTCGTATAAACAGCAGTTGAGTGAGAATATTCTAGATGGAACTGTACTGCTACTGTCCGATTGGTTGCTGCGCGAATTGTGCCTGGGTGCGCGAAGAAGGAGTGCCTTCCCCAGTCTATTGGATAGTCGCGATACGTGGCGGATTGGTGGTGGAGAATGGATCAAGAAGACCGGCGGGCACGTTGAAGACGTTTGGCGCGCGTCTCGTCGGTGTTACCCGCGCGCCGTCTGCATTCTCAAACGCATTCGAACGCATGGACAGACAGACAGACAGCAGACAGACAGACAGACAGACAGACAGACAGACAGACAGACAGGCAGACATATGGACGGACGGGCGCACGAACGGACGCATGAATGGACGCACAGACGGGTGCATGGACAGACACAGATGGATGAACGGACGATTCGCTCCCTCATCATCACTCACTCCGTGGATATGCGGGAATTATTTATCGTTTATTTATTTTATTTGCATCGTTCTAAATTTTTCGGTCACGCATGAGATGATTTTTTGCTCACAACCAACGACGCCGACGCCGGAATTTCTGCGAAACAAGCTCTTTAACGCTATCGCGTTAAACATATTGTTACGGGTAACTTATTTAATAATATAAATACGATGCACTGTGCTCGGCGCACAAGATGGCGACAGTTCATAAACAACCAGCCACCAACGTCGTCTTTCTCTTTCTTCCAGACAGGCTGTGCCGGCTGTTGCGTATCATAACCCCCCGGTGGTAGAAGCACCGTCTCGGTGCTTGAGCGACTCGGATGCGGTAGAAGGAGGGTGATAGGGCTTGAGTCGAGCTATGTGCACGATGTCACTCGAAGGTGACGATGATGACGTTGAATCGGCTGGAACGATCTCGTATGTAACGTCAGTCACCTGGCGAACGACGCGGTATGGTCCAGTGTAGCGTGACAGCAGTTTTTCAGAAAGCCCTACACGCCGAGTCGGGGACCAGAGGAGGACAAGGGAACCCGGTGAAAAGTGCACGTTTCGATGATGGGAATCGTAGAGCTGTCTTTGGCGCTCCTGTGAAGCCTGCAGGCGGCTGCGGGCGAGTTGGCGTGCGTGGTCGGCTCGCGCGATGGCTTCGCCGACATACTCAGTGACCGAGGGCAGCAAGGTGTCAAATGGTAGGGCGGGTTCTCGGCCGTATAGAAGATGGAATGGTGAATAGCTGGCAGTGTCGTGACGTGACGAATTATATGCGAACGTCACAAATGGCAAATGAACGTCCCAGTCCCGGTGGTCGGCCGCTACGTATTTAGAAAGCATGTCGGTTATGGTGCGGTTGAGGCGCTCCGTAAGACCGTTCGTTTGTGGATGGTACGAAGTGGCAAACTTGTGCTTGGCAGAGCAAGAGCGCAGGATTTCATCAACGACAGCTGATAGGAAGGTGCGGCCCCGGTCAGTGAGAAGTTGGCGTGGAGCTCCGTGTACTAAAATAATATCATATACCAGAAAGTCCGCCACATCGGTTGCGCAACTCGTCGGAAGTGCTCGTGTGATAGCATACCGTGTCACATAGTCAGTGGCGACAGCGATCCATTTGTTGCCTGAGCTGGAGATCGGGAATGGGCCAAGCAGGTCGAGGCCAACTCGAAAAAAAGGTTCGATGGGAATGTCGATCGGCTGAAGGAATCCAGCTGGTAGGGAAGATGGCTTTTTGCGGCGCTGGCAGGGTTCACAAGCGGCGACGTAGCGTCGAACAGAGCGGGCAAGACCAGGCCAAAAGAAACAACGACGTACACGGTCGTATGTGCGAGAGACGCCCAAGTGGCCCGCCAAAGGAGCGTCATGAAGTTGGTTGAGAATAGTCGCACGAAGATGTGCTGGTATGACGGGGAGCAAGTCACGGCCATATGGATCGAGGTTACGGCGATACAGGATGTCGTCTTTTACCAGAAACATTTGTAGAGATGCGTCGCGAGGCCTTGACTCAAGTTTGCCAATGATGGTTCGCAGGGAAGCATCCAGACGTTGTTCGTGCCCAAGGTTGAGTAGCTGCGTCACAGACAGAAGGTCTGGAAAGGTGTCAGTATGGGCAGCCTCTTCCACGGGGTAGCGTGATAAGCAATCAGCATCTTGGTGTGACCGCCCTGTTTTGTACGTTACGGTGAACGTGTATTCTTGTAATCGCAGGGACCAACGAGCGAGGCGTCCTGTGGGATCCTTGAGTGAGGCCAGCCAGCAGAGCGCGTGATGGTCGGTGACTACCCGGAATGGACGCCCGTATAAGTATGGGCGAATTTTGGCGACTGCCCACACGAGAGCGAGACACTCACGTTCCGTGATTGAATAGTTGCGCTCGGCTGTAGATAGCAGGCGGCTTGCATATGCTATAACACGGTCATGTCCGCGTTGATGTTGCATTAGCATTGCCCCGATGCCATGCCCACTAGCGTCAGTGCGAACCTCGGTTGGAGCTGATGGATCAAAATGGGCTAAAATCGGCGGTGTTGTAAGGAGCGTCGTGAGCTGGGAAAAGGATGAGGCTTGATCAGCGCCCCAGAAAAACGGGGTGTCCTTCTTCAGGAGGTTTGTGAGTGGGCGTGCAATGATCGTGAAGTCCTTAACAAACCGTCTAAAGTAGGAGCACAAGCCCACAAAACTGCGAACGTCCTTTGTTGACTTCGGAACAGGAAAGTCCGTGACGGCGCGAATTTTCTCTGGATCCGGGCGGACTCCTGCGGCATCGACGATGTGGCCAAGTACGGTTATTTGACGACGAGCAAAGTGGCATTTCGACGAGTTCACTTGAAGTCCGGCTCGACGAAAAACTTCAAGAATCGCCGATAAACGCTTGAGATGGGAGTCGAATGTGGGCGAGAAAACGATAACGTCGTCTAAATAACATAAGCAGGTTGACCATTTAAACCCTTGGAGCAACGAGTCCATCATTCTTTCGAATGTGGCCGGCGCATTACAGAGACCAAAGGGCATAACTTTTAAGTGATAAAGCCCGTCAGGAGTGACGAATGCGGTCTTCTCACGGTCCATCTCATCCACAGCGATCTGCCAATAGCCAGATCAAAGGTCGATAGTGGAAAAATACTTAGCACCGTAAAGGCAGTCTAAGGCATCGTCGATTCTAGGCAACGGATAAACATCTTTCTTCGTAATTTTGTTGAGATGCCTATAATCTACACAAAAGCGCCATGTTCCATCCTTCTTTCTGATCAGGACGACAGGAGAAGCCCAGGGGCTACAAGAGGGTTCGATTATGTCTTTTGCAAGCATCTTTTCGACTTCCTGTTGTATGACTGTGCGCTCGGACTCGGAAACACGGTATGGACGTCGGTGAATGGGACTCGCGTCACCGGTATTGATGCGATGAGTAACAACACTCGTTCGGCTTAAAGCCATGCTGGCGAAGTCGAAAATGTCACTGTAGGACTCCAGGACGTGACGAAGGGCTTCCGCTTGATCAGGAGCGAGGTCTGATGGTACCATGTGGTCAACGTCGACGCCCGATGAACGTGTTAGAGTTGGTTCAATGTCTGAGGTGCAGCAATCATCCACTGTGAAGGGTTCAACCGTATGGTCTTGTAGAGCAGTAATTTCGACCAGGGAGATACCTTGTGGAAGAATTTGGGCAGTGAGGGCAAAATTGACAATAGGAAGGCATGTGCTGTTTCCAACGATTGTCAAAATGGTGTGCGGAACAGTGACGCCATGCGTAAGCATCACGGCATGAATTGGTGCCACCATGTAATCGCCGTCAGGTACAGGTGGTGTAGAGAAGAGGTCGATATGTGTGACACAGTTAGGCGGAAGGCGTGCGAAATCAATGCAGCAAAGGCGACTTTGGGGTGGGTTGGTCAGATCAGAAAGTAGAGGCATTTCAAGGTCAAGACAGCCGGCTGAACAATCTATACGGGCCGAGTGAGCGATTAGAAAATCCATGCCTAGAATTACTTCATGAGGACAATTTTCTATAACGGTGAAAAGAACAGCAGTGCTTCTATCGGCGATAATCACACGGGCAGAGCACATGCCAATAATCGCGGCAGTTCCCCCGTCGGCGACTCGAACGGCTCGGTTCAAGGCGGGTGTGACAACTTTCTTTAGGCGGCGACGAAGAGCAGCACTCATTATGGACACATGCGCGCCGGTATCGATCAATGCGCGCACAGGTACATTGTCTAATGTAACGTTCAACAGATTCCGGGTCGTCGGTAATGTTACACGAGGATTTCTTGCAGAGGTCGTCGTCAATGCAGCTTCACCTCCAGAAGCTGCACTGCCTAGTTTTCCGGTCGGGGGCGCTGCGAATAGGTCGGAGAGGCAGGACGGCGTTGTGGGGGCGAACGAGATTGACGGCGAGCAGGGGATGGTGAGCGGGCGTAGCGAGGTCTCGTCAGAGGTGCGGCAGAATCAGAAGATGTGGTCGGCATAGGGGAACCAAAATCAAATGTTGAGGACGACTGGTGGTCAGAAGTGGCTTGGGTAGGAGGCCCATAGCGTGCCGGCGGAGCCCAGTGATTGCGGCAGTGGCGAGCAATATGACCGACACGTCGGCAGCTGAAGCAGATGGGCTTGTCGTCCAGTGTACGCCATTCGGACAAATTGCGCTGTCGAGAGTAGTTGGACCCAAATCGAGGAGCGGATGGACGACGATAAAAAGGCTCGGCAGAGTAGACGTTGAATGGGGTGTAGGCCGACGTCCGATAATTCTTGACGAACGACGGCTTGTATCAGTGAGATCGTGGTCGGTGAAGGATCAGGCGTTGGAAATGGAGTAGCTACTGGTTGGGCTGCCTCGACCTCACGACGAATGATGCGGGTGAGGTTGTCACATCGGGGAACTGGGCGGACGAAGTCATCACAAGAGGAAGTAGCAGCTGTGTTCGGCAGGCGCATGATGCCGTGGGTGACGCGGCGGGCTTTAGCCTGTTCTAGACGGCGGCACTCTGTCAGGATCGTGTCGATTCTCGTGACATTATTAAAAACCAGCAGGTTGAAGGCATCGTCAGTAATCCCTTTGAGGACATGGTTAACTTTTTCTTCTTCTGACATGCGCTGGTCGACCTTGCTACAAAGCGCCAAGACGTCAAGAATGTATGAGACTTACGATTCAGTAGACGTCTGGGCGCGAGTGGCGAGAGTCTTCTTGGCAGCGAGCTGACGACCAGATGAATCGCCGAAAAGATCACGGATCTTCGATTTGAAAAGATCCCAGCTTGTGATTTCGGCTTCGTTGGTTTCGAACCATGTCCGCGGCGTGCCGTCGAGGTAGAACACAACATTGGCGAGCATGAGCGTGGGATCCCAGCGGTGGGTAGCACTGACTCGCTCGTACCGGTGCAGCCAGGAGTCAACGTCGATGGTGCCGTCAGCGGAGAAAGTTCCAGGATCCCGCAGGGGTGGCAGGGTGACTTAGGCTGTCGACTCGGATCGAGAGACCGGTGGGGATGAGGCACTGGCAGTTGAAGTAGCCGAAGAGTCTCCGGTGTTGCGACCGCTGCGCGTCTCCATCGAGGTACGGGAGTCGTCCACCTCCACCAATAATGTTACGGGTAACTTATTTAATAAATTAAATACGATGCACTGTGCTCGGCGCACAAGATGGCGACAGTTCATAAACAACCAGCCACCAACGTCGTCTTTCTCTTTCTTCCAGACAGGCTGTGCCGGCTGTTGCGTATCAATATGAAGAAAACAAGTCATGTATGGACCACATGTTTGAGATGTTTGCTTTAGGTGATGGCAGAAATAAACAATTGTTAGGTTTATCTCTATCCTGCTCTGGTTGACGAATGTACCGCCGTGATTATGAGTCCGTTTGTCAAAATGTTTACTCAAGCGGCATACCTTGGTTCAAGCTTTTCATCCAGCGTATACAAGAAGAAATACAGGACTACACAACAAGAGCACTCTTCAGTTTCAAGCTGAGCCGTTGCCCTGTTTTGAAGAAAACGAAGCTTTCTTAAAGGGGCTTGCAACACTTTTCGAGCATGGTCAGAAAACGCTGCCGATCGGTAGCAGAGGCTCCCGACAACACGCGAGCCAAATATTATAGCACATCAAGCGGCCTGGAATTCACAATAAATTATCAACGTCATCTAAAAATTACTCTCTCTTCTTTCGACAAATTACGTTAAATTCCCAAAAAATCACACGTCAACGACCCATCTATCAGCCATTGGCTGTTTGAACATGCTGCGCTCGCTTGTTACAGAGATCGCCGCGAGAGACCGTTACTTGTCCTCGCGTACGCGCGCGATCACCCTGAAAAATCCGCACATTCGAAAAACAAACGAACAAAAGTGCTCAAGGTCGCAAAGCGCGTGTGACATTTTTCAGTGGCCCTGCCATCCCTCCCTGCTCAGCTTCCAGCGCTTTCGTCGGGACAAGAGAAGAGAGAATGCAATTGCAGCACGCGACAAACCTTTGTAACTCCACTGCCACTGGACAAATTCTTGAAATGTTTGCGGCGTTGAATTCGTGAGACAATAAGCTCGTCCAGTGAATTCATTCCACGGTTACTTGAAAAACTGTTTCAGGGCCTCTTTAAAGCTTTCAAGATGTAAATAAAACTATCTTTGCTCACCCAGACACGTGTGTAACTCGTAACTTTCAAAGTTCTTATTTCATTTAGTAGAACTTAGAATGTTAACTCCGTTCTTTGCACGTGTGCTTAAGAACGTGTTTGCGTGACGCAGCCAAGCCACGTGGGTTGATAAGCACTCGTGGGCTCCAAATGAATGTGCCAGAGAACCCAATTGAAAATCTTCAGGGGTCCCTATGCCTGCTTTGTATAAAGGCGAATATATATAGAACACTCAAGGCGCGCGCGAAGAAATACTTGTTTGAAGCTATAGGGATGTTTAAGTTCGAGGACTGGAAAATGCATTCCGCATACATACGTGCTGCGTTTCTAATGCCGCATTTCGAGAGAACAATACCAAGGTTCTACGCTCAGCTACACTCATCAATATTTTTGAGATCCTTTCCGTGACGAACAACCTGAGAATTCGTGAGTTCGCAAGTTAGGGCGTGCAAGCCTCAACACTTTTCGAGAATCTATATCTCAGTAAGTGCTCCTGGATCATCCTACAGTTGGAAAATTTCGTACAATTTTGTTTTTAACCTAGCAGTGCTAATTAAATGAAGCAAACCATACTTTACTTCATGGTTTGGGTCTTGGTGTTCTTTATGTAGTGTGTTCTGCAATACTATATATAGACACCGATCGGTGCAAACCATCGTGGTTGGTTAGCTTACGTTATTTGTTTTTGTGAAAGAAAAGCAAGACAAGAAGCCTAATTAGATAAAAAGTTTTGTCTCAGCTGTTCCTTAGTCTATTGACTTGGGAATGGAAGCTTACATGTCCAGGTATTGAGAGATGAACGAAGGTTCATAAGAATTAACCACCAGCTTTCCTTCTTTCTTTCTTTCTTTCTTTCTTTCTTTCTTTCTTTCTTTCTTTCTTTCTTTCTTTCTTTCTTTCTTTCTTTCTTTCTTTCTTTCTTTCTTTCTTTCTTCCTTCCTTTCTTTCTTTGTTTCTTTCTTTGTTTCTTTCTATCTTTCCTGCTTTCTTTCGTTTTTTTTTCTTTCTTTGTCACCTACTCAAAATGAGCTTATGGGGCGCCTCCCACCGGCTAGGACGCTTTACTTTGGCTCGAGAAACTATTCGGGATGAGTTGCGCACTTCTTGGAAGTGCCAGAAATCAAATCTGACCTGTCTTTGCAGGATGAAGATTAACCCGTTGGTGGTGTTTGTGTCGGTGGCTTATGTGAGTGATAGCGGCTAACCCCAGAGGCTCCGTTCCACCAATCACTAAACTGGGGATGGCGAATAAGATGCCCTCCAAGGCTGTGATATATTTTTCGTTGCTTCATCATCCCGTCCTCTCGCACTGTAATATCTCGTACTCGAGGGCTATGTCTGTACCAAAGGCACAACGAACAAGCTTTGCTTGACCAATTTTGGGGCACAGCTTCTAAATAAATGCGTTGTTTTATGATTTTCTCGCTATCCCGCTGCATTGTGCTTAGGATTACTTAGTGCTCAAAGTGTTAGGAAGGACGGTTATGAATGTTCGCATGTGTTCAAGCCGCTGTGACACGGAGCCATAGATCTACTATGTGAACAGGACCATTGTAGTATAACATAGTAAATAAAATTATCTTTTAAATTAATACTTTAATGGTAGTGATAGAATAGTAGTATATTATTTCATATACAACTGTTGACGCTTTGCGTTCCTCAATGGCAATAAAATTTTTGATGACGTCGGGCAGAAACGCTCCAGAATTTCGCACTAGCTGTGATTCTTTAACATGCGTCTAAATCTAAGGGCACAGGTCTTTAGAGCATCGCATTAATCGAAATCTGACAGCAGAAACCGGGATTCAATCCCACGACCTTTGACCTTCGGCTCAGTAGTCGAGCTTCATAATCACTAGACCGCTATGGCGGGTAGTATATCAATTCACTTGGCTCAGATCAGCTTCAATTTGTCAGCGATTGATGGCTGTTTAATTATGTTTTGCCTATAGCGGCTGGTACTTCGAACGCTGTTTAACTCGCTTCATGCCTACTATGCGTATTTATAACGCACCAGCGGATGACGTGTAATAACTAGAGGCACAAACATTTGTTGTGAACAGTTGTAGCAAATGGTCACTGATAGCGAATTGAATATTTGTCGAGATCACTCAGTTAAATTGTGAGTTGGTAATGTAAGATTCCATCAAAGGCGTACCGGCTCGTAGCCCCGGCCACGCGGCCGTGGCCGGAATGGAAGGTCATTCATCGTGACCTGTCTCGCTGCGTCCACTGCAGGACAAAGGCCTCCACACGTTTCGCCAACAAGTTTGACCCTTTCCTTGGTGGGGCCACATTATCTTCGCAACCTTCTTAATCTCATCTGTCCATCCAATCTTCC
This sequence comes from Rhipicephalus microplus, assembly GCF_043290135.1. Lineage (NCBI taxonomy): Eukaryota > Metazoa > Arthropoda > Arachnida > Ixodida > Ixodidae > Rhipicephalus > Rhipicephalus microplus. Next base: position 290,719,164 of record NC_134700.1, read on the forward strand.
GGCTCCGGATAGCACTTGCCTTTTCTTGAATTCCACTCTGCCCCTCTTCATGACCCGCGCTTATCCGTTTCATGCCCACTGTTGCTCTGGGGCAACAACCCCAAAATAATTTTTTTCAGCAAGCAAACCCTTCTCGTTACCTTTCTGGTACTATATGTGGTAAGAGAAAAACACTACCAAGCGTATCGAGCTATAAAAGATGCCTAAACATAAATGCATCACGATTTGTTTGTAGTGTTTTGTTTCAGCGTCTGACAGGTGTTAAAAAAGCTCCACACACGGAAGGAAATTTATTCGACTACGACTAAACAGGATGCTACTGCGACATCTGTTATACTTGAAATGACTCAGAAGGCGTTGTAGGACATTTATGAGCGCGCTGATTAGTGTGACCGCAAGTTACATCAAAGAAATAGGGATACCAAATGGGTTGTTGCTCAGGAAGAACATTGGGCATATATTGGAGAACAAGCAGAAATCGGGTCACGATTGTAATAATTTTCAGTGTGCCGAGCAATTAGACTTGATGTTTTTAGTGAGGCAGAGAGAGAAATATTTCATCGTCAAGACCGGTTAACGCTCCTTTCATCCTATCCTTCCTCGTCTGTGTCACTCCCAGGACAAGCACGCCAATATCTCCAGCATAGCAAAACAAAGAAACTATTTAAAAAAATGTCCGCGTGGTTCAATGCCCTTTTTATTTTCACAATAATGAATCTAAAAAGACCGTTTTTATTATACAAAATGGCCAGATATGTTTGCTTTTTTAGCTTTGGAATGTCTTTTCTAGGCTATCCAACATAAGACTTGTCCCCAGGGCATGTGTAAACCAAAGTTTTAGGATCGATACGTATAAATGTCATTCTTGGATATAGTGCAACGGGCATATACACCTTATTTCAGGCTGCTACAGCTGGAAGGCATTCCATGTGAACTAGTACCATAGGTGCCCGATGTTGCTCAGGAGCAACAACTGATTACTCGCCTCTAAATACTGATAACTTTTTTTCTGAAAACGTTAATGGCATATTTGTTCATTTTCCTATGCATACCAGACCTTTCTTATTTTTTTATTGAAACGAAATTTTGCGCATCAAAGGGTTATCTTGCCACTGGGCTACATTCAATGATGATGATGACGACGACGACGACGACGATGATGATGATGATGATGATGATGATAGCCTTTATGTATGTGTCGTTTACCATCGTCATCTGTTCACGTCCGGTGATGCCAAATTTAGTATATGTGGAGCTAGCGAAACGGCCGCGAGCACGCTATGATCAGGGTATGTTGTCATGTTCTTACATGACACATGTGTCAGGATTATCATGTTTGCACCAGTCATATATTTCTTCATCCATTGACATCAGGTAACACCAAATTCGGTATATGTGGATCTAGCAAAACGGCCGCGAGCGCACCATGAAGGGCCCAATATACTCCAATGAAGCATTGACGCGCGTGCACGCTAGGCACAGCGCCCCGCCGCGGTGGTCTAGTGGCTAAGGTACTCGGCTGCTGACCCGCAGGGGGCGGGTTCGAATCCCGGCTGCGGCGGCTGCATTTCCGATGGAGGCGGAAATGTTGTAGGCCCGTGTGCTCAGATTTGGGTGCACGTTAAAGAACCCCAGGTGGTCTAAATTTCCGGAGCCCTCCACTACGGCGTCTCTCATAATCATATAGTGGTTTTGGGACGTTAAACCCCACATATCAAATCAATCACGCTAGGCACAGCGACGCTACGTTAGCGAAACGCGAGCGCTCTATAGTCTGACGCCAGGCGCGACAAGCGCCCGTCGGCGAAGCCCGACGGCAACCAGCGCGAAATGCGACATGCTACATTTCGCGCCGATGCGTTACCCAGACAATACAGCGTCTCCCTCTTTTCGTGACGGAGAGACGCCGGACGTGCTGAAACGCGCATGCGTAAAACCAACGCAGCGCGGAACGCGCCTACGAGTATATAAATGGCAGCATAGAGTTTTCTAATATTAACTAGAGGGGACTCTGGCTGTCTTCCAATTCTTAGACAGCACGTAGACAGTCTACGCAGACTGCTTAGAAGACAGAAATGAGCCAAGCTGTCCGAGAATTGGAACATGTCTGAACGGCTTTTATGCGAAGATGCGCCAGCTCGCGTCGATAAGAAAAAAAGCTAAAATAAACAAACGTAACAATTGTATTTTCTGGCCTATTTCGTGTCGAAAGCGAAAACAAAAAAACGTTACCCACATTGAACTTCTGGGGAAGCGTCTGCTTGTGTACAGATGACCATTCCGACGAGATCCAATCTATCTGAGCGATTCGCTGAGCCGCCATCTTGTTTAGACAGCAAAGTGGCCTGCATCGTATTTTTCTACGATGCGGTCTTCTCGGAGCTGTCTTTATTGCCGGCTACGTGAGAATTGGAATGGGACTTAAGATGGCCGCTGTTCATTTAGCAGTCTATTTAGCCCTCTACGGTGAGTGTTGGAACACACCCTCTATCGCTTCAATTGTTCAGCAACCATGAAAATTATGGGTAGTACACGCATTTGCCTAGTGTTCGTACTTGTGGCTTCGTTCATTGTTGTGTTTCGGTTGTATTTTGAAAGAAAGATTCAACCCTTTTGAACTTCGTGACCCGATTTGGAAAGGTAAGTCTAGTAGAATTAGGTGGTGTAGCGCAACCGCTGTACATTTGCTCATTTTAGGGGCGAAGATTATTATAGCGACACCCGTTCGTCCCTCGTAGCCGTTGTAGTGTGTAACAAGTATAACATTTTGACCTCCAAGGTGGTGCCGGTGAGAGATTTCTTCTGTGCGTTGTTAAACAATAAGAAATAGTGCCTAATGTACATGCCAATGGTTACTAATGGGGAATGAGAGACAGGGGCATTCGGCTTTTAGTTAACGCGCACGCTGCAATACCCATTAGCGGTCATTGGCATGTACATTGAGCAATATCTGACAAGAAAGGGTTGCTACGTTATACTCGCTGGGTATGACCTCCTTAGTTTTAGAAAGGTTTAGCGATCATTGAGCCGCAATGCCATGAATACAATGAACTAGTATACACCATGAATGAACTCGAGGTGGTTAAAGGTGGGAAGTAGATACAAAGCCCAAGCCGTAAGAAAGTAACAGCCGAATTCTCCTGTCTCTCATTTACTAATAGCAGCCATTGGCATGTACATTGAGCACTATCTGACAGGAAAAGGTTGCTGCGTTATACTCGCTGGGCGTAACCTTCTTGGTTTTAGAAAGGTTTAGCGAGCGTTGGGCCACAGTGCCATGAATACAGTGAACTAGTATATACCATGAACTCGAGGTGGTTAAAGGTGAGAAGTAGACCCAAAGCGCAAGCCGTAAGAAAGTGTGCGTGTGGCACCTCTCGTTTAGTCCTTGGAATGTCCGCTGGATGGCGGTGCTTGTGTATGGGGAATATATGATGAAAAGATGCGAGATGGTGGTACTTGGAGTGTTGAATAGATGGATGAACGGACACACATACAGGTGCATGGAAGGACGCATGAACGGACGCAGGGGTGGATACATGGACGAACGCAGGGACGGACGCACGAACAGACGCACGCACAGACGGGCGGATGGACGCATGGATGGTCACACAGACGGACGCATGGATGGACAGAAGCAAGAACGAATGGACGGACGAATGCTTCGCCCCACTCTCCATCATTCACTCTGTAGATATGCTGCCATTTTTTTTTGTTTCGGGAAAAAATAGCTTCAAGCCACATGAACACACATGGAGCCAAAAGCTGGCCAGAAGTACGAAGATTAGACAAATCTGTACTACCCATCATTCCCATGCTCGCTGAAGCGCCTTGCGTTGCAGCTCTTACAGACATTATCGCCTGAGTTCCCTCTAGTGTATATTAGGAAACTCTATGTATGGCAGGACCGGCGCCTGGCGTGGCAACGCCGGCGTGACGCGACGAAATGAACGCCGGCGAGCATGCGCACCGCATCCCGTCAAAATGTATTGGCGCCTTGACTGTGGAATGTAGTCATGCTCTCACATGACACACATCTCACGATTATCATGTTTGCACCAGTCACATACCTTCGTCATGCATTGGCGTCACGTAATACGAATTCAGCATATGTGAAGCTAGCGAAACGGCCGCGAGCGCATCATTAGTGTGGCATGTAGTCATGTTGTTACATGACACGCATTTCGTGATTATCATGTTTGGATGGGTCATTTACCTATGTCGTCCATTCGCGTCACGTAATACCGAGTTTGGTACATGTGAAGCTAGCGAAACGGCCACGAGCGCATCATGAGCGTAGCATGTAGTCATGTTGTTACATGATACGCATCTGATGTTTATCATGTTTGCACCAGTATCATACCTTCGTCATCCATTCACGTCCTGTAATACCAAATTTGGTATAAGTGAAGCTAGCGAAACGGCCACCAGCGTGTCATTAGCGTGGCATGTAGTCATGTTGTTACATAACACGCATCTCATGATTATCATGTCTGCACAAATCAGACACCTTCGTCATGCATTCACGTGCCGTAACAGCAAATTCGGTATATGTGACGCTAGTGAAATGGCTGAGAGCGCATCATGAGTGTGGCATGTAGTCACGTTGTTACATGATACGCAAGTCATGATTTTCATGTTAGAGTCTGTCGCTTGTGTTCGCCATGCAGTCATGCCATACCATACCATTTTTGCAACATGCCATGTGAACAAAACCACCGCAAGAGCTGCAGTACCATAAAATGTAAATCATCACATTCACGACATACATGTCATGATTTTCACGTTATGACTAGTCAAATATGTTCTTCACACAGTCATGTTGTCCCATACCAAGTTTGGTATTGATACTATTATCGAAAAGGCCAGGAGAGGTAAAAGTCGCAGGCGGCTAGATAGATAGATAGATGGATAGATAGATAGATGGATAGATATATAGATAGATAGATAGATAGATAGATAGATAGATAGATAGATAGATAGATAGATAGATAGATAGATAGATAGATAGATAGATAGATAGATAGATAGATAGATAGATAGAGTGATAGATAGATAGATAGATAGATAGATAGATAGATAGATAGATAGATAGATAGATAGATAGATACGCTCAAAGTCGCCGAAGTTCGCTAAGAAATTCTTCGCATTTAAAATAAACAAAAGTACTTCTAAGAAGAAAATGATGATGTCGAGGCTTCCTAAATGTGCTTCGCGTAGGCACTTTCTGTGCAGAAATAAAAAGCAAGTATACAAGCAGCGGACGTCTCCGTACAAAAACTAAAGCACCAATTCAAACATTTTGTGCACTGACGCACATCACAAATTCAGATGTAGATAGAGACTGCGAAGAGACGCGGATCTTCGCCCTTTTTAAGGAAGGCCTTCGGTACTTGAGAACGTGACGGCTACCAGAAATTCAGCTTTTATTCTTTAGCTTGAGCGAGAAAGCCCTTATTTGTTTGTTTAGGGGCTTTCCCAAGAACAGGCTGGCAGCCTAAGGGGATCATTGTCTCGCTTATTTCTCGTGTGTGTTTATTTCGAGGATATGAGCTGGGTCGTGTTTGGGAGAAGCTGCTAATCAAACAGTGGTTCTATTTGCTGCTTTTACTGGGGTACGAAACGTGCTTGAAATTCATTCATGTGAAGTTTGGACGTGTATGATTCGGAAGGCGTGAAGAAAGGCAATGACGCAAAGGCGCCTTCAACCTCCAAACAACTTAGCTAAAGCAAGGAAATAAAATGTATGTGAGACTGTGTTACTTTGTCATTACAAGCACGACGGCTGGATAAGAAAACTTGGATCATCTCCCGCTAAATGGAATCATGTGTCGATGCGAAGCAGCGGGTGCTAACGCTTACACTGGCGGTGACGGTGACGATGGCGTTCATCAAGTGAAAGCCAAGTAAAGGTGTCCTTGACTGTATTCCGAACGCGCGATCCAGTGCCTGTATATGCCGGTGGCCAGAGAATGGCTGTGAAGCACGGACGATTGGTTGCTTACTACCAGACGCTCTTGCTGTGCGATCGTGTGTGTGTGGTGTAGCTTGCCTTATGTTTCCTGAGTTCGAGTACGATTCTTTGATGCGCGTAGTGGCAGATAGTTTTTGAGTGGTGTGACGTCGCGAAGCTGTTGTGTGCCGCTGAGCTGCTAAAATGCAAAAGAAGGACGCTTTCTTGAAGTACAACGTACTGCTGTGTGAGATACAGTGTCGAGAAGCTTATTGAGAGGCGTATCATGTGTAACAAAAGCCCTTATTTTTGTCACAAACGAGCGCTGAATCAGACGCGGGCCGCCGTCTCCAGACTACAGCATCAAATCACCGTCCAAACGATTCCCTTCAAGGATGCACGCAACGAAACAAAAAAAAAAAACAAGCACCAGAAGGCACCCATGACGTGCATTTACCCTGTACACCCGCGGCATCCAACCAGTACAGATTGGGAGAATTCGAGACATTGTAGCGGGGCCTGCGACCGTCTCAGCAGAAAAACCGGCGTGACAGAACCCTTTCACCTGGCTGTCACAATTACTTGGAATGTTCGCGAAACCAGTAAGAATACAAACTGGAGGTGAATTTGGGTAGGATGTGTGGTGAACTCAACCAATAAGTTGTGATGTTTGAGCGGTATCAATGAGTCGTGTAATGCAGTCAGTCGATGTTGAAGAATCGAGTTATGACGCCGCTGAGTACTAAGTTGAAGAGTGTCGCCAGGACGACAAGCGCTGGAGTTCGTTCCAGTGTTTCCTTGAAGAAAAATATTTGAGACACGTTCGAAAAATGGTGGAGTGCACACTTGTGGTGAACATTCAAGGCCGCTAAGTGTTCTTGCGCAGCTTATAATTCGTGATATTGCATTTGTAGCGAGGTTAGTTTGTACCAGTGGTTCTTAATACCTTCTAAGTGATTTCGTGAGTTGTAATTGGTACCTGCCGAGTGTTAAAGTTTGTGTGATGCTTGTACCACCTTTACTGTGATTACGTTTTGTTTGTGTTGTAAGCTTTTGTTTTGAACTCGGTCTGTCAATAGACCACAACCGGCGTTGTTGATGCACTAAAAGAACCTACATTTAAATTGTGCGTGATTTTACGGCGCGTTTTGGTGAGCCGATACGTCAGCCCTTGGAATCTGCCCAACGATCACTACCCAATAATCGAAATCCGTGATCCTTTTCATTTCAGGTGAGTCAGAAGGGCTGCATTCATCGAGAGTAATAAAGCAAGCTCTGCAAAAGATTTAACCTCCTAGGACAAACTTTTGACATATGTGGTGTAATAGGCACTTCCAATAACGATTGAGAATCTAACCTGTGATGTACAACTACGAAATCTGTTATTTACGGCCTACTGCTGCGCCTAGCAATGCATGCCAAGCGTTTCTCCTGGGAGGAATGGAGGCGCCAGAGCAGGTACGAGGTGAACTATATGCCCGGGACGACGCTTCAGCGGAACACAACAGGCCGCACCTCCTTGTCTTATCCAGCGGCCGTGTCACAAGACACTAGGTGTCGTCAGCACTGGCGCTTCGACGTGCTTTAGTTTGATAGCTTTCTTTTTTATTTTTTCGTATTGTTCCTTTTGCAGTTTTGTCATGTCTTGGCATAAAGAGGAGGTGCCTATAACGGTTCACCTTACTTCCTTTGGCTCCAAATGGAGCACAAAAAAAAGAGCACTTTGCGCGACACGTTCAGTCTTTTTTTTGTTCAATTACAAAAGAAAAGAACAAAAAGAAAAGCTGTCACATCTGTGAATTGCATGCATTGATCGGTTCGATTTATTTAAAGATAGCTTCGTAATTAAAGATGACAGCTAACTATAGAGCTGTTTTCTGGCTCAAAAACAGAGAACAGTTCTGTACGTGTCGTTCGATCTGGTTCTAGTTCATGAAAGGAATTTTTGATACCAAACACATGTGCAGACTCAAACGGGCAGAAAATTTACGTGCTCCTACACAGAAGTGAAGATATTACGTATGATTGTGCTGATCGCGCTTCGTTGATCAGTTCAACTGATAAGGAAGTACACCGGAAAAAATATCGGTATTCTTTTTGTTGTTGCTGCTGCAAAGAACCTGCTGTTGTCAAAAAAAATCACAGCATATCCACGGAGTGAATGATGATGAGTGGGGTGAAGTGCTGGAGGGTTTCATCGCTAAACCATAAACCATCCGCGAATATCGCAAACTATATCATCAAAGACGTGAAAAACACTGCATATATTTATACTAGAAGCTTTATTATTTGTAAGTGGTTCCGTTCCACCACTTCCGTTCCCCCTTCATTATAACGGCTTTATTGTCGGTGAAGTGGTGTATTGGTGATGGGGCATACTGGGAAGTTTGCAAGGATGAAGTAGTGGCCAGTTGGCAAAGGTGGAGCTATAGGTGGTCACGTACATACATACAAGCGATGGAGAGACCCATGACTTTAGGAGCTTTGCACCTAAAAAAACTTTCATGTCCTTGGCGTCAAGGGTTAAGACCGTTGGGGAGATAGTCTGTAAATATAGTTTCCTATCAATCACACGCATTCATGTAAGGTTAATGAGAACTAGCAGACAACTGAACTTGCAGAACTAGCAGGCAGTCTCATTAGTACTGTGCTTGAATGATGAAAATAATCCCATAAATTTACGCTTATTTCCTACATTTATTGAATAAGTTCATGTAACGTAGTTCTTGCCTATCTTTTTCCACTGCTTTAATGCGTAAGAGCTTTACGGCTACTTCCCCTGCTTTTCCATGCGTACTCTGTCCGCTACGTTAGAGCAAGTGGGCCAATCTTGTATATTATGCGGGACCTACATTTGCTCCTGCAAAACTGCTCGGTGTAGGCAGTAGCCACGTTAACAACAAGTTCCTAATTGCTGTTTTTATTCAAGAGCTCGAAGTGAACTATAGAATATCCTCGTGCCGTTTTACAAAAATAACAGCACAACGTATAGTTCAATACTATTTACTTAATCACATTTTTCCGGAGCCAGATAAAGAAGTAACATCAGTTATTCAGTCAGTCAGCTTTGCCTGCCTGCTGTAAAAGAAACAAGAGACAGCGGTCTTGCTGTGGGCCAGCTTTTCTTATTTTGACCTCGTCATTTTCTTCCTCGTGCTAGTCGACCACGAAGGCCCAAGCTACGCGTCTGCTCATTGTCATCAGACTCGGCCATGACTGCTAATAAGCGAGCCATCGACAATGTATCTTGTAGCCGATGCTGGCTGTGGCGCTGTGGTTGGTCGATACAACGCTGGAGCTTGGCTCGGTGCTTTGCCGATGACGCCTCTGCTGGTCAATCTGCAATTTGGTTTGGACAGACAGAAGTGTGTCTCGAAGACGAAAGTGACTGCACCACGATAATCAGTTTTCGTCAGGCACGATGAAGTTAATGGGCACAGCTAGCAACCACACATTTGGCGGATGGCCTGGACGGTGTCGTGAAGTAAGCGCTGAACGCAACACCCAAGAGGAAAGTTGGCGCTTCTTCGGGATGAAAGATGGCATGTCAATAGGCTCTGTGTTCAACGGCAGTGCAACTTTCGTGCGCTTGTCTCAGGGAGCCTCGTCGCGAAACATGAAGTGATCGGGGTCGCATTCGATCCACGAATGTTCTTGAATTAACGGAAGCGGCTCCGGTTGGTCTGCGAGCACAGTGACACGTGCCATCCGCTCTTCTGGCACCTTCGGGAAAGGAGCGCCATAGACAAGAGGTTCTGGCCACCATGCACGTCTGGTCGTGGTCTCTGATACCATAAAGGAACTCGACATCCTCAACGGGAAGCCCTGCTCGCAGCTCATGTTTGACACGGGGCCTTTTGTGCAACGTGCTGCACAGGGGAATTCTGTTTCTTGCTTCTCAGAAGCTCGATCTCTGGGAGAAAGCTGGTTGGTGCAGGGAAAAGCTGCACCTCCTATACGCTTTTTTTGAAAGGGCTGCCAGAGATAGGAGGACATTAACAGTGGCGCCCCTCTGGAGCCAGGCCACCGAGAGATGGCTGGCCCATCGAGTTGGTACACATCGCGACTCCCGTGTATCACGGAACGGTGACGGCGGCAATGTGAAATGCGACTGAAAGCAGCAATGAGCCTTCCACTCAGTTCTACCCTGGAACGTTGATCGAAGCCTTCTTACTTGTACCACGCTTTGGCAGCCCTGCGAAGGTGCGCTGGGGCCACCACCATTTCTCCGGGTCCGATCAGGCCTCGCCACCTCCTAGAGTGTTGGCGGCTATCAGCCAACTTTTGGTGTCATCTGGAAACCAACGAAACATTGACAGTTCCCATGAAGCCGGTGACGGCAGGTTGGCGGGCGATAGTCCACAGTGTGCCCACACCAAGCAGCCCAGCGTCTCCGAGAGCTCCGTGTGGGAAAACTGCAGCGCGTGGTGATTCTCGTTTGAGCTGGTCTCAAGTTTTTGTGAGGCGGGCCACCGCGAACATGGCATTGGTTGCGCACAATGTTGTCAAGATGGCAGGAGACAGCTGGGAGCTCGACGTTATGAAGGCGTTAGTCGTGACGAGGAGGTGCGTGGTGGTATGCTGCGGCTTCACGGTGCTCTCGGGTGACTCGCACGAAGAGCCAAGGCCGGCATCTGCGGAAGGTAGAGCGACTTCGGTACGCGTGTTGGTACGGTGCATGCGCGTGGATGGGGTCTTTTGAAAACCAAGCTTTGGTCAGAATAACGGAAACGGCTGGGATCCATGCCATGGAGGCTTCAACGACGTTCTCAGGTAAGCGGAACCCATGTAGTGTCGTGCCGTGACCTGGTACACTGGCGTCAATGAAGAGATGTTGAGCTGCCATGGAAGCCTAGACGCCGACCACGGATGCCGTTTGAAGCACCGACAGGTTGCCAGGCATCGAAGATGCATGTATGGTGTCCCTAGTGAGAGGAGCCCTTGCGCATGGTTGGCACTTCGTATTGCGTCACTGGGCAAGTTCCCCGGAACCACAATGGAGGCCTCGATGCAGTCAGCTGGTGGTGGGAATGATACTTGCGGCAGCGGTTGCCTTGCGGGTTCCATCAGCGAGAGGACGCGGCGGAGTTCCGCTGTAGGACGCATTACCTCAAGCGGGCTACTGGGATTCGTCAAAGGCTTACGACGACTGCGCCATTGTACAAGAAGCAAATGACAATGCTCTTGCTGCAGGCTTGCGTGCTTGCTTGCTTGATCCTCTCTTGTGGCCCCTACCTACTAAGGAAAATTGGCCAGGCCTGCGGTTATTATAAGTGAACAATTTATAAATTTAGAAGTATGCAGGCTAGAGGCATATGATTACTTTTTTTTAACAAGACGGGATTATTTTGGCACAATGTGAGAAAAAATTTGAAAGAAGAGAAATATTAGGTCCACTGTTCTTATTCTGACCTCGCCTTTCTCTTCCTCGTGCTAGTTGAGTCAAATGGCCCAAGCCACGCTGCCACTCATCGTCACCCCACTATCTAATACATACATACATGCATACATACATACATACATACATACATACATACATACATACATACATACATACATACATACATACATACATACATACATACATACATACATACATACATACATACATACATACATACATACATACATACATACATACATACATACATACATACATACATACAGATAGGATGGTGTGAATTACAGTTAACTATAATTCACCGAGTTGCGCATCGATGGTTGTGTTGCTGGCATAGCGAGATCAGATTGGAACATACACAGAACAACACAGAAAATGTAAAATGAGCCACTATTCAAAGCCACTAAGCCTAGAATGGTTTTTCACTTTGTAGTTGTCTAATTTTTTTTGAAGAAATGAGAGACACTCTTTAAAAGGTGCTCGAGAGATTCTGGCCTACGAGGAAGCGGGATGGCATTGTCTTGTATGAGTTTTCCGCAGCACTTAGCATCCCATCCACGTCTTCTAGCATCTTGGGAAGACAGTGATGAAGAGGGCTTTGCCATTGTGCTTGATGAACGATGTAGACGTGAGAGGATATGGGTGAAAACTTTTTTTTTTGCTTTTTCTGTTGGCGATAACGTTGCCACAAAAAATTGCTTGCATTCGTTACTTTCTTTTTTAGACGCTTTCTTCTTGTCTGCTGCCGACGGGCTGGTGAGATATGATGTTCAGGCCAAGAACTGTCAAGCACTATTCCTATTCTTCAACTACCTATGTCGAAGAGGAAGGCTTTGTGAAAAAAGCAAGAAAGCAATCATGATTGCCGAACAAAAGAGAGTTAAGGAAAACGGGTCACTGTGAAAGGTGTTTGCCAGTACCATCACGCTCCTCGGCTGATGAAGACCTTTAGATGTAGATTGCTCATTGAAGTAAATACGTGCCAAAAAGTTAAAGAAAAGGCTGGAGGAGACAGCAATTTTAAGCGATTACTTCGTCTGCAAACGCAGTTACTCCGACAGCCGCATGGCGTGTTGCTTTCACATGCTTTTTTAAGGAGTGAATGCCTTAGGACCTAGCCTTGTCTTCCGTTGTGGGGACCGTATAGAACCGTCGCTATAGTTGAAACATATGTGAGAAAGAGGTTTTAAAATATGTAGAATTCAAGGTACACATGTGCTATAGCTAATTATAAGCTAAAAGATTGTTGTTCCCAGTGAAAATGGCCCATACAAAAGAGTATTGATGAGTTTACCCCTACTAAAATGTGCTTCTGCTGAGGCTGGGCAAGGACACGTGTAACACAAAGGCACATGCCCAGCACTATAGGTCCCAACGACTCATCCATATTAAAGCGATATTTTGCCACCGGAAGATGGCGGGTTAATGGATTCACTTTCGACACATATCTTCCACACCAGCAATTTTCCCAATCCTCCTTGAATAGACTAAAATGATTGGAAAGTGAAATAAGTTTACAAATCTTTTTATACACTTTGTCACTCAATTTACACTACATCGGGACGAAGTATCGTTTCTGATCGATACGATGTCCAGAGCTTCGCCCACTCGTCCTGATTCGCGACGCGGAAATGCACAAATTTTTTCTTCATTTCTGCGTCTAGTCACAACAAGAGCATTGGCAAGAAGCCAGCAATTAAATCACTGCTGCGAAAAAACAAAGCTCTGTCTGATACATGTGTGTCTTCCTTTTAATAAAATAAAACGTAGTTGCGAGTTCAGCGTCCTTTCGTCGCTTCTTCCGTCTTGGTGTGTATGTTTGCGCCGTTTTTACATCCAAGCTATCATTACTATGTACTACCTTTTTCTATTGTTGTAAAATGTTAAGTTTATCATTCAACTGTTTTTTGCGTCTCTGCAAGTTTGATAGTTGTATACGTAACGTCGTATGCAGAGTGCGTCTTGTTTAACTTTTTTTAATGCATCTGTTCATGTACCTTTCAGCTCCGAGTAAGCGTTTAAGTCTATTACTTTATCTACGCTGACTTATTCATAATAAAAAGAAGTTGCTTAGCCATGATATATATCAAATGGTAGCGATAATGCTACTGTTAAAACTGCAAGATACCAGCCTAATATGGAAGCAAACGCGCTCTGTACTATATGCGTCCAACTATGCGTAGAGTAGAGATGGGACATTTCCTCAAACTCGGCAATAACTCCGAGGCCGATAGCTTTCATAAAATCTAGGAAAGTGCCACTGGCCATTGAATTCGGTCAACGGGACACTGGTCGACTTTAGGTTGGGCGACTCCTTTCAGACGGCACACTCACGTCAGTGCAAAGCCATTGACTCTGGATGACTGCACGGAAGCAATTTCCTGAGTCGCTTCCGCGTCAGAAGTGCAAAAGCGTGCAGCGTCCTGCCGAGATTTCCAGGAATGATGCCACGTTGACGCAGCGTTGTGGAAGAGTGCGACGTGGGTGCAAGTAGCAAGCGCAGCATCGGATAAGAGAGAGTTGCATGAGGAAAGAGAAAACCAAAACTCGGAAACTTGGGGCTCGCCGAGAGATATGAAAGGTTTGATGTTTTCTTAACCCCGGTATCGTCAAATCGATAGATTGTGGTGAGAAGCTCAAGCAACTGCCAAGCCTGAGCAACTACTGTTATTATCAAACTTTGGATGCATTATGAGTAGAGAATATACACATATTTCCAACCTGCTCCCCTTTCTTATGCTTTGAAATTGTATGATTTATGAACAAAATCTACACGCTTCCTTGCAGTCATCAATTGAAGACGGCAGTAAATATACATTAGTGGAAATTCCGTGAGATTTTGCCTGCTGAATGTTTTTTTTGAAGATACATCTATAGCTAATCACAAAAAGTTTAAAAATTTTTACAGTATTGTTACATAGCATGCCAAAATTCCCAGGTTTGGCTACTTTGTACCGATCTGGCTATTTGTTTATGCTAGAGGCGGCTGAAAAAAATGCCTCGTCTACTTAGATCCTTTTTGGTGACTGTCATTTACCCCTGATTTCAACGAAACTATCACTATCTGGTGACGTCGCAGCCATGTGTGTCACGTGAGTGTGCTGCCAAAATATGGCGAAGAAAGTGTTCCCCCCACTGTGCAAACATACTTTGGCACTTTTGATTACACATATAACCACCTCTAATGAAAAAGACGGCTGAGTGGCCTAAGCAGTTCAAGGGTCTTTTCTGGTGCTCATAATATAGACAACAAAAAAGAAAGAAAAGGAGCTGCATGTTGATAACGTGCCAATCAAGCTTGCATAATGTTTTTGGATGCCTAAATGTGATTTAGGGAGAGCTGTTGCGTAGGTCCTGATCTCGCAGGTCATCTAATGCTAAATGCTTGATTGAACCACAGTTCGCAGTGAACGAAAATCGAACGTGCCTAACATGACAGGGCACTCTGTGCTCATCGACATTAAACATCGGTTACCAGAAGTTAAAAAAAAATGCGATGAAAAAACAGGACAGGAAAGCCGTGGAAGGCGATGATACGTGTTACGTACGCGCAGTAACACTTTAAATTGGCTCACATCCTAATAATCCATAAGGTGATTCACTTGGGAGCACTAATCATAATTATCAGAAGTATTGTGGGGTACAGACACACGAAACAGCTTGCTTGGACAACGAACTCTTCTTACGAACTATTAACTAGGTTAACTACATAATTTTGACTTTCCGGAAGAAAGTTTTGGCGATGCTATACGGAAATAAGTGAAAAGGGAAGTCAAGGGAGAACCAGAGCACTTGGTGGTCACATTAGTTCTCAGAGGAACTAAACACTAAACATTATACATCGGTGGGGTAAAATGTCACAAAAAATTGGAAATTATCAAATATTTTTTCTTCGCTCTTTATCATTGACTGTCAATCCAGAAACTTTTCTTTGGGTACAAGGTATGTGCTGCATAAATATAACCATGTTGTTACACTTAAGAGGGCTGTTTTAAAGATTAAAAAAATGGCAGATCCCACGTACAGTGGGAATCGATGATACGCGAAGCACGAATGAGGAGGGGTGATAGGTCACTTTCAAATCAGCTCAAAGTTAAAAGGCGTAGGTAAATTATGCCGCACATGACTTCCATGTCATCATTATTATGTTTAGACGTTTCATTTACCTTCGTCATCTATTAAGGTCAACCGATACCAACTTTGGTATATATGGAGCTAGCGAAACGGCCGCGAGCGTGCTATCAGCGTAGCATGTAGTCATGTTTTACATGAAATCCATATCATGATTATTATATTTGGACGTGTCATTTACATTCATCGTCCATTCACGTCACGTAATACCAAATTTGGTATATGTGGAACTAGTGGAACGGCCGCGAGAACGCTGTGAGCGTAGCTTGTAGTCATATTTTACATGAAACGCATATTACGATTATCAGGTTTGCACGTGTCATTTACCTTCGTCGTCCATTCACGTCACGTGATACGAAATTTGGTACATGTGGAGCGAGCGCAACGGCGGCGAGTGCATCATGAACGGCCCAATATACTCCGACGCAACGTTGACGCACGCGCAGGCTGGGCGCAGCGACGCCACGCTAGCTGTCACAGAACGAGCGCTAAAAAAGAGCGCGCCGCCAAATCCTTGCGACAACGGGCGGCAGAAACGCCGCGAGGTAAAAAGAAAAAGAAAAGAAAGCAAACATCCAAGGCTCCCGGGCGCGCGCTCTCCCCGCAGAAGCATGGCTTCGCAGAAGTCAAAAGAGAAAAAAAAAAGAAAACATCCAAGGCTCCCCGGGCGCGCACTCTTCCCGCAGAAGCATGACTTCACAGACGAACCTCCTCATCCCACATCGGCGGCCCAGAAAGCCCGAGATATTTCTAGAACGAAGGATGCGGGGTCAGACCGAGTGAATCATTCTCCGGAGAGGGCAGTCGAACCGTCTCGTGCCTCTCCCCAGCCTTCGCTGCGCGTCGCGCCGACGAAATGAGGAGAACGTTCTGGAAGGTAGCGCGGAACGTATTTAATCGAGCAGCCGAGACGAGAAAGCAGGAGAAGACGGAAAGTTAGCGCCGGAGCGCGTAGGGATTCCGCCGTGGAGTCGGCGAAGGTTCTGCCCGTAGTGACAGAACAGGAGGAGACGGAAGTGAGCGCCAGAGTGCGTAGAGATTCCGCCGTGTAGTCGGCGAAGTTTTGGTCCGTAGGGACGGCTCGAGCTACAGGCAAGAGCGTGGGTTTACCGCTATCGAGCGAAGACGCGGGCAACAGCTGCGTGTGTGAAGCCGACGGATTTCCGGCGAAGAAGCTTGAGGCTTGGAGAGTGGCCATTTGAGGACGCGAGGTTTCCTGGAAGAGAAACTTCGAGAGCTACGGAACGACAACAACGCTGGACTTTGAGTGAGTGATTCTCGGAAGGGTATCATTCAGACTTTTGTTCCAAGGACTTTGGACTGAATAGGTTTTCTATCGCTTTAGTCCTTAAGTGTCTTGGTTGTTCAATGCATGCGACTGCATTGTAGTGCGTATTGTTGTCCGTGTCCGTTGTTTCAAGTGTGGCTGATTGTATTGTGTAGTACGTTGATTGATTGGTTTGATTGGTGACATATTGTGTGTAACTAGTGTGGAGTGTGCATTTTTGTGTATTATTTTCGATCTGCCATTATTGAGAATATAATTTGTTTGTTTATCAACTCTCGGCTCTGACTTGTTCTTTGGGCCACAGCCGGCGTCCGCTGGCGCACCAATAAGGACCACTTCTAAATTGTCCACGCTTTCGTGGTGCGGTTCGGGGGGCCGATACTTCGGCTCTTGGAATTAGCCCGGCGATCGCCTCCCTAATAAACGGGACATGTGTGACAATTAATCTGGCGTCCGCGACATAGGACCTTTTGGTGCACAGTGTGTCCAAAGTAGTGAGAAAGAGCCTCGAGTTGTTGATAGTGCTATCGGAACGATTTTGTGTGTTGTTCAGTGTTCTCGTTAACGAGTGCAGGGGAGTGCTCCGATAGACTGATCTAGGCAGATACTTTTTGCACGCGGCAAGGTTTTATTTGCGAGACACCATGGATCTCGAAAAGTTAGTTGCTCTTGGTAAAAAGATGGGTCTTTCTGGCGCCGAACTACGGAAGTGGGTCACCCAGAGGGAAAAAGAAGAAAAAGCAGCCGAGCTGGAAAAAAAGAGGTTGGCGGTCGAAAGAGCCAAAGCGGAAAAAGAAGCTGAGTTGGAGAGAGAGAGGTTGGCAGCTGAAAGGGCGAAAGAAGAAAGAGAGGAAAGGGAACGGCCGCGACAGCACGAGATAGAACTCGAGCGGCTCCGTTTGCAACAGCGAAGTGAAACTCCGGTCCAAGCTAGAGTTGAAAGCAGCGAACGAGAGGATCACGGCTTCCGCTTGAACCCAAGCAAGCTGCTCGTAGCGTTTGATGAAAGGAAGGACGACCTAGACGCGTACCTCCACCGATTTGAGACGATTGCAAAGAGCCAGAATTGGCCGGAACATCAATGGGCAACTGCTTTGAGTACCTGCTTGAGTGGTGAAGCGCTCAGTGTGTACGGTAGGCTGACGCCGACCGATGCAGCCAACTATGCAAAGGTGAAAGCTGCTTTGTTGAAGCGATTTAGATTCACTGTGGAAGGATTCCGGGACAGATTTCGGACAGGAAAGCCAGCTGATGGTGAGACGGCTACGCAGTATGCCGCCCGACTTTGCCATTATTTCGACCGATGGATTGAACTTTCAGGGACCGCACAGGAGTACGAGGAGCTTAGAGAGCTCCTAATTAGAGAACAATTTCTTACTAGTTGCCACCCAAGCCTGTCACTGTACTTGAAAGAGAGGAGAGCTAAGTCACTTGAAGAAATGCTTGAATTGGCTGATCAATTCTTGGAAGCGCAAGGTGGAACTAATTTGGCCAAGGTCAAGAAGGATTGTCCCGATGATTCGAAGAAACTGGCTCCCGAAGAAAAGAAGCGTGCACCAGAGAGTATTCCGCGATGTTTTTTGTGCAACCGAGTGGGTCATCGCGCGAAAAACTGTCGAACGATCTTTACGAGCCCTAGGGTAGTAAAATGTTTTAAGTGTGGTCAGACTGGACACAAAGCGGATGCATGCCGAAACGGAGCGAGTCAAACTCACCAGGTATCCTGTGTGCAAGCGGCACCGAAATCTGATAATAATGCTGTCAGCGATGGATTCGTAGAGTTGAAAAATGGGGAAAAAATTCCTATCGTGGGTGCTGTAATGTCAAAACAGCCAACCGGTGTTACGAAAGGAATGCCAGCGCTGCCTGGAAAAGTTGCGGACAAAAAGATTACGGTGTCAAGAGATACCGGCAGCTCCACTGTTATCGTGAGGAGAAATTTGGTACGGGAAAGTGAGTTGACAGGCAGAACGAAACCGGTTTGCCTAATTGACCGTACGGTTCGGATGCTTCCCGAAGCAAAAATTGAGGTTGAAACCCCGTACTTCAGCGGGAAGGTTACTGCGTTATGCATGACGACCCCCCTGTATGACCTTGTCATCGGAAACATCGACGGGGCGCGAGGGCCAAGTGATACAGAATGTTTGGGAGAAGACCCGAAGATAGAGCCCTCGCCAACACAGCGGCCGCGAGATACAGTGGAGGAGCATCCCGTGACGGGTCTCACTAGAGCCCAAGGTGAAGCTGCGGCGCAAGAGACAGCGAAGGAGAAGACGATCTGGTCGAATAAGTTCTCGTGCCGAGCAACCGGACTTACGTCGGAACGACCTCAACCGACCGACAGTGTAAAGGAGACGGAGTTGGCCAGCCGGGCAAAAAGTAGAGGCATGATCAAGCGGGTAAATAAACAGACAGGACCCGTCGAATGTAATGACGCGTTAACGGTGTCGGAAGAGACAACGATGGCTGAGACGACGCCTCAGATATCGTCGTTGGAAAGGGCTCGCCGAAAAAGAACGTGGAAGCACAAGAAGAGATCGAGCGAGCACCGCAAAAAGGGGCGCAAGCGCTGTTCGAAGTACTCAAGATAGGTGCTGAGGTGGAATCAGAATGTGTTTGGCAGGGCTGAGTGACATATGTTGTGTTAATGTTCTTGTTATCCTGTGTCACAAGTGTCGAAGTGTTGTGATGTGATGTGATGTATTGTACAATTGTTGCAATGAATGAACTTTGTACATTTGTATAGTTGGGAATTTGTGGTGGAGTGTTGTACTCATGTGCCTGTGGTTATATTTCATGTGTTGTGGAATTGAACTACAATGTAAGATTGTATTAAGTGATCTATTGTGAATGTGAAGTGTTATGAGCGACTGATGGTGTTACAGTCTGTGAGAGTGTGTGGTGACTTTTCGTGCTCGTTTGTGTGGTTTTGAATATTATGAGATAATATTCTTAAAGTGGGGGGCAGTGTCACAGAACGAGCGCTAAAAAAGAGCGCGCCGCCAAATCCTTGCGACAACGGGCGGCAGAAACACCGCGAGGTAAAAAGAAAAAAAAGAAAGCAAACATCCAAGGCTCCCGGGCGCGCGCTCTCCCCGCAGAAGCATGGCTTCGCAGAAGTCAAAAGAGAAAAAAAAACATCCAAGGCTCCCCGGGCGCGCACTCTTCCCGCAGAAGCATGGCTTCACAGACGAACCTCCTCACCCCACATCGGCGGCCCAGAAAGCCCGAGATATTTCTAGAACGAGGGATGCGGGGTCAGACCGAGTGAATCATTCTCCGGAGAGGGCAGTCGAACCGTCTCGTGCCTCTCCCCAGACTTCGCTGCGCGTCGCGCCGACGAAATGAGGAGAACGTTCTGGAAGGTGGCGCGGAACGTATTTAATCGAGCAGCCGAGACGAGAAAGCAGGAGAAGACGGAAAGTTAGCGCCGGAGCGCGTAGGGATTCCGCCGTGGAGTCGGCGAAGGTTCTGCCCGTAGTGACAGAACAGGAGGAGACGGAAGTGAGCGCCAGAGTGCGTAGAGATTCCGCCGTGTAGTCGGCGAAGTTTTGGTCCGTAGGGACGGCTCGAGCTACAGGCAAGAGCGTGGGTTTACCGCTATCGAGCGAAGACGCGGGCAACAGCTGCGTGTGTGAAGCCGACGGATTTCTGGCGAAGAAGCTTGAGGCTTGGAGAGTGGCCATTTGAGGACGCGAGGTTTCCTGGAAGAGAAACTTCGAGAGCTACGGAACGACAACAACGCTGGACTTTGAGTGAGTGATTCTCGGAAGAGTATCATTCAGACTTTTGTTCCAAGGACTTTGGACTGAATAGGCTTTCTATCGCTTTAGTCCTTAAGTGTCTTGGTTGTTCAATGCATGCGACTGCATTGTAGTGCGTATTGTTGTCCGTGTCCGTTGTTTCAAGTGTGGCTGATTGTATTGTGTAGTACGTTGATTGATTGGTTTGATTGGTGACATATTGTGTGTAACTAGTGTGGAGTGTGCATTTTTGTGTATTATTTTCTATCTGCCATTATTGAGAATATAAATTGTTTGTTTATCAACTCTCGGCTCTGACTTGTTCTTTGGGCCACAGCCGGCGTCCGCTGGCGCACCAATAAGGACCACTTCTAAATTGTCCACGCTTTCGTGGTGCGGTTCGGGGGGCCGATACTTCGGCTCTTGGAATTAGCCCGGCGATCGCCTCCCTAATAAACGGGACATGTGTGACACTAGCAAAACGCGAGCACTCTATAGTGTGATGCCAGGCGTTACTGGCGCGACCAGCGTCCGTCGGCCCGGACCGGTAGCAACCGGCGCGAAATGCGACATGCTGCATTTCGCGCCGACGACGTTATTTAAACAGCACTGCGTCTGCCTCTCTTCGTGACGGAGGGGCGCCGTGTGCACTCAAACGCACATGCGTCAAAGCAACGCAGCGCGGCGCGCACCTGCGAGTATATGGCATGCAGATCCACAATGAAGGTCAGTGGGCAGATCCAGTGATTTCTACTAGGGGGATATCGGTGCCTGGCGTGGCATCGCCGGCGTGACGCGATAAAACGAACGCCGGCGAGCACGCACGCCGACTCACGTCGAAGTGTTTCGGCGGCTTGAATGTGGCGTGCATTAATGTTCTTACATGACACGCATCTCATGATTATCATGTTTACACCAGTCACATACCTTCGTCATCTATTGACGTCACGCAATACCGAGTTTGGTACATGTGAAGCTAGCGAAACGGCCACGAGCGCATCATGAGTGTAGGACGTAGTCACGTTGTTACATGACACGCATGTCATGATCATCATTTTTGGACGTGTCATTTAGCTGTGTCGTCCGTTCGCGTCACGTAACACCGAATTTGGTACATGTGAAGCTAGCGAAACGGCCGCGAGCGCACAATGAGCGTAGCATGTAGTCGCGTTTTTATATGACACGCATCTCATGATTATCATGTTTACACCAGTTACATAGCTTCATCATCCATTCAGGTTCCGTAACACCAAATTCGGTATATGCAAAGCTAGCAAGACGGCCGTGAGCACATCATGAGTGTGGCATGTGGTCATGTTAACGCATGACACGCATGTCATGATTTTGATGTTAGGGTCTGTCACTTGTGTTCACTATGCAGTCATGTCATAACATACCAGTTTTGCGACATATCATGTGAATGAGACCACCGCAAGGGCAACAAGACCATGACATGTAAATCATGACATTTATGGCATACATGACATGAATTTATGGTATGACTAGTCAGTTATGTTTGCCCTACATCCATGTTATATCATGGTATCGATACCATTATCCAAACGGCCAGGAGAGCATTTTAAATGTCGTAGGTGGCTAGATAGATAGACAGATAGATAGATAGATAGATAGATAGATAGATAGACAGATAGATAGATAGATAGATAGATAGATAGATAGATAGATAGATACGCTCAATGTTGCCGAAGTTCGCCAAGAAAGGCTTCGAATTAAAAAAAAAAGGTGTACCAGACGTCTCATTTTGTCCCAACCTGCGTTGAAAAGCGAGACACAGCGTGAAGCAAACAAAGACACCGTGAAAAAATTAATTCCTTCAGGATTTGTAGTGGAAGCACCAAAAATTCCCTCCGTAGGCCCTTACACAGTCTTCTTCAGCCCACTCCTTGCGCTCCATGGACGCAAATAATCCTGACAGAACACAGCACTGTGTTGCTCCAAAAGTCCCAGCAAATCAAGAATCCCCCGTTTTCTTGTGTGCTAATGGTGTCTCTTATTGAACGCTTGCACCTCATTAGATTCAATGATTGGAGGCTAGGTATGCTCTGAGGCATCTTCTTCGCCTCTTTTTGCAGTTTTGATGCAAAACTGCACGGGCATTTTATGGCTTTCAACTTCGTCAGCCTGGCTTTGTGAGGCGATGAATTTCGCATTCTCTATCGCTAGTTGTTTTTATATTTTGGTATGAAAAATATCTTATTAAAACTGCCAAGGCGTATTTATTGTTAGCTTGACTTGGAGATTCTTTCAGTTTTATTTTTTTTTTCATGCGTCTCTTGAGAGCATCCTTTGGGAAAGCATAACATCCTCGATGTAGCGCGAATAGTGTTTGTCATATATCCTCAAAAGCAGTCAGCGCTTTTTGATGTCGTTTTCCACCCACGAAGCTCTACATAACACTTTATTGTATGTCCTTACCCGCCTAGACAAAAAATAGAATATATAATTGGTATGAGTGAATAGTTCACCTAATAGGACACCTATAAAGCCTTCTGATGTCCTTTTGTCGCATTTTGCCCCTCCCACACGCCCGAATTAAAAAAAAAGTACGCTATGGTGGCCTACACCAAATGAACCAAACTTTTGGTGGTATGTACCTAGTGGTGTAAAGTAACAAAATAAATACTTAGGTTTTTTGTACAGATGTTGGAGTAGCTTTATGCACCAATCCGAAAATTTCTCCGAGCAAAATTTTGCCGCTTTTTGTCGGGTCACAAACACACCGACACCAACCACGTAATTTTTCTTAATCAATCGCTGTGAGCAATGAACAACTTTTACGCATAAAAAGCCAGACAACTACGAGCACCTAACGCTGAAGTAGAGAAACAAAAAAAAGTGCTTTCTGTATTAGCTACAGAAGTTGGCAGAGTCAAAATGTCGCGTTTTGCCCCGTGTCTCATTTTGCCCCACCCTACCTTACATCTCTGAAGGGTTAACTTGTCGCCTCGTTGGTTGAACCCCCCTACAATATTGCCACCTGCTTCTAGTAGTGGGTCGTATGCCAAGGTGAAGGCACACACCACGAAGAAGAAAGAAGTGCGCGTGAACCCCCGCTCTAGAAGACAAGCCCAACCGGCGCGCTTGGTTAGAGCCCTGTTGCTCGGACATCAATAGACCTTGTCGACATCCCCTGGAGCGACGTGACAATTGGTGGAGGTGCGGGGTAGCCCCTCACGGATGTTTCAAACCCCTCCTGGAAGCAGCACCACAAGCCCAGTGCGAGTCCACACTCCCGTTCATCGGACAAGCCGCAGGATCAGGGGATTGCCACCCGAAGCTGACCCCACAGTTCACACCAGTATGATGAGCACGTCCGTTCAAACCACTTTAACAGGAACGGGAAACCCCCCGGTGACTCGGTACACCCTCGAAAGTCCACAGGTTCCGACACCGTTTCATGGCACCGAGCTCGAAGACGTCGAGGACTGGTTGGTCGACTTCGAACGCGTGGCTGCTTTGAACGACTGGAACGACGCGGCGAAACTACGGCGTGTGTACTTCTATTTGGAGGATGGAGCACGTACCTGGTACACGAATCACGAGGAACAGATGACATCGTGGCCCGAATTCCGCCGCCGGCTGTTGGACACTTACAGAAGTGCTGATCGCCACGAACGAGCGGAGCGAGCGATCCAGGCCCGCATCCAGATGCCCAACGAAACTGTCATGACATATGTGGAAGATATGACGCGCCTGTTCCGACGGGCTGATCCAGGTATGACAGAGGAAAAGAAGTTGCGTCACCTAATGCGAGGAGTTAAGGAGCAGCTTTTCGCTGGCCTTGTACGGAGCCCTCCGAGCACGGTCGCCGAGTTTTTGTCTGAAGCCGTCACGATGGAAAAGATGCTTCAGCATCGATCCACCCTGTATGACCGGCAAGTGAGCACGTCCACTGCTCAAGTTCCCACGACTTTTGGGAACAACACCGAGTGTCTGCGCGACCTCATCCGCTCTATAGTACGCGAGGAGCTGCAAAAGGCTGCCACACCACCACTACCTACGGTGAGTTCTATTGCAAGTATCGTCAAGGACGAGCTGCATCATGCCCTGCGTGACCCTGTGAGTCTGGATAACGCCGCACTGGCCCCGGCTGACTACCACCGTGCGACTTATGCGGAAGCCTTGAAGCGCCCAGCTTCCTCTTCCCCGCTGTTTGTTCAGGCACCTCCTACAGTTTCACTTCAGTCGGCGCAGCCTCTACGGTACTACGAGAACACACGCGCGCCCCCACCCCTCGTTTACGCCAACCCTGTGCATCTTGCGGAACAACCAGCGCACTACCTTGACGACAGACGTGCTTCGCCTCGGAAATCTGATGTTTGGCGCACTCCTGATCGCCGGCCTTTGTGCTTCCACTGCGGTGAAGCGGACCATTTGTACCGCCAGTGTCCATACCGGCGCCTCGGGCTGCGCGGCTTTTCAGTATATTCAGCGCCTCCTCGGTATGGCCAGCGACCCCGGGACATTGAGGACTACCTGGCTCAACAGCGCATGCCACCGCCTTCTGGACGGCAGCCGCGCTCACCGTCGCCGAGGCGCTTTTCATCTTCGCCACAGCGCCATGCTGGCGCACGGTCCCCCAGTCCCCGCCGGGAAAACTAACGCAAGCGACCCTTGGAGGCGAGGTCGCCGGCAGTCGACGTGCTGAAGACCTCCGATCGACGCTAACAGTAAAGGGTGTGGATTCGACTGAGCGATATGTGCGGCTTTCTCTGGATATACCGGTGCTGATAGACGGCTATGCAGTAGGTGCTTTAGTTGATACCGGGGCTGACTATTCTATACTAAGCGGGAAAATGACCAGACTACTAAAGAAGGTAATCACGCCCTGGCATGGCTCTGTGATTCGAACGGCTGGTGGCCACACCGTCTCTCCGCTTGGAACCTGCACGAGCAGAGTTCGGGTCTGCGGTTATACTTTTGTAGCAAGTTTCCTTGTGCTCCGTGAATGTTCACGCGACGTTATTCTTGGTGTTGACTTCCTGCAGGAGTATGGCGCTGTCATTGACCTTCAAGAGAATCGCATCACCTTCTCAGCCGACCGAGCAATCGACAAGCAGGACGACCAACAACGTGCCGACATTCTTCGTGTTTCTGCTGAAAGTATAACGCTTCCTCCAAGAGCCAGTGTTATTGTCGACGTCACATGCTGTGGATTGCGAAATGGTGAAGCGATTGCAGAAAGTAATTTTGAACACTTGCTGTCTCAAGGTGTTTGTGTGGCTAGGAGTATCATACAGCTACGTGATGGCCGATCTCAACTGCTCGTTACAAATTTCAGCAACGAACACCGACACCTTTTTCGTGGCACTTCGTTAGCGTTTGCAGATGAATTAAGTACCATTCCCATCTGCTTCTCGTCGGACGCAGTGGAGGCCGCCGATACGTCTCTAAACAATATCGACATTAATTCTAACCTCACACCAGAGAACCAGACAGCACTGCAAAAACTCTTGCTTGAATTCAAGTCATGCTTCGCTGCTTCCTCTAAGGTGCGCCAGACTTCGATCACTAGGCACAGAATCATCACTTACGACGACGCTCGCCCAGTACACCAACAGCCTTACCGTGTGTCAGCGAAGGAACGAGAAGCCATTCGTACGCAAGTTCGAGAAATGCTTGACGACGGCATCATCGAGCCTTCCAACAGTGCATGGTCCTCTCCGGTCGTCCTAGTCAAGAAGAAAGACGGAACGCTACGTTTTTGCGTCGATTACCGGAAGCTGAACAGCGTGACTAAAAAGGACGTGTACCCGCTGCCACGCATCGACGACTCGTTAGACAGATTACGCCGCGCCCACTATTTTTCCTCTTTGGATTTAAAAAGCGGGTACTGGCAGATCGAGGTTGACGAGCGAGATCGCGAGAAAACTGCCTTTGTTACCCCTGATGGCCTGTATGAATTTCGAGTCCTTCCTTTTGGTTTGTGCTCAGCGCCCGCAACCTTCCAGCGAATGATGGATACTGTGCTTACTGGTCTGAAGTGGCAAACTTGTCTCGTATACCTTGATGATGTTGTCGTTTTTTCTGAAACCTTCCAGCAACATCTTCATCGCCTCAGGAGTGTGCTACAGGCTATTCAATCAGCAGATCTTACACTCAAACCGCAGAAGTGTCACTTTGGTTATGAAGAGCTCAAATTCCTTGGCCATGTAGTCAACGCGAAAGGAGTTCGACCCGACCCCAACAAACTTGCCGCTGTAGCCGCGTTTCCGCATCCTACAGACAAAAAGGCTGTTCGACGCTTTCTGGGCTTGTGCGCCTACTATCGACGATTTATTAGAGGGTTTTCGAAGATAGCGGAACCCTTGACTCGCCTTACACGCGACGACACACCGTTTGTATGGGCTACCGAACAACAGGCTGCTTTTGCCGAGCTACGACAGCGGATGCAGTCAGCCCCTGTTCTTGCGCATTTTGACGATGATGCTGACACAGAGGTGCACACTGACGCCAGTAACATCGGCCTCGGCGCAGTGCTCGTCCAGCATCAACACGGCAAAGAACGAGTCATTGCCTATGCCAGCCGCTCACTGTCCCG